>NC_092380.1:77036216-78298716 GCF_030028105.1 Mobula birostris | reverse complement strand
CAGAAATTATTAATGACACACTAACAAAACTGAAAGCTTCTACCCCAGATATTGAAGGTAAAATAATAGAGGAATCCCTTGAGATGGATCCCCCTATACTTGAAGGAAAGCATCATAGGAATATGATATTGAACCTGTTAGACTAGATCGTTGTGAAAAACAATTTTATTTTGTAATGAAGACTCTTCTTCATTAGATAGATATCTTAATACACTCTCCCCTTATGGCCACCAAGTATATGAACACACTTACTCCAAACAATTTTGATGTTTCCTTTTCTCCATTTATGGCCACTGTTCCACTCCATTGTTAAATGTCAAGGTAATATGACAATTTTCTGCATTACTGGTTATGTTTTAAATGGTTGACGAAGCCCTTGATCTGTTTTTTTTTGCATGGGAAGATAAGGTGGAACTGAAGCAGAAGGCAAGATAAAAAGAAAACGTTTTCCTCGCTGGTCAACTGAAATTGATGAAGTCCAATAAGCTTTTTAGAGATTTTAGTCATTATAGACTATTCTATCTACCCAGATTTCCTATTCACCCTTAATCAAACAGTTGGGAATACTTCCTGCTGTGGTGCAAATAATACCTTACAAGAAAAATTAGTTCCAAACTGTTGGTGTTCTTATGAATTCAACTATATTTCTAATGGAGTTTAACTACAAGTTGAAAAATGGGTAAATAAGCTTAAAACACATTTTATTCTTGGAGACCAATTGCAGAGTCCTGAAAGAAGGGTCTCGGCCTGAAACATTGACTGTTTATTCATTTCCAAATGATGCTGCCTGCATTTTGTGTGTGGTGCTTTGGCTTTCCAGCATCTGCAGACTATCTTGTGTTATGATAATGCTAAAATCTTGGGGTTAAACTGATAACATTACTCCCCAAATAGACTATGTTACATAGACAGACAATCCTTCAATTATCGCTGTGTATTCAGTCGCATGGTATTATCATCAACAGGCAAGGAAAAAGAGGAATATTTCTCGATACACTGCGAGAGTAACTGGATGGACACAATCAGACAAGCGGGGCACTTTCTTTCACAAGTTTCCTTTGCAGACCCATAATAGGCCCCTGATTAGCTTAATGCTCTAGCTGAAACAACAGCTGAAACCTTTCTAGCTGTTGCAACTTTTAACTTCCGCAGCAGTGAACACAGTTTACAGGTGCATTGGCACTACTTTAAATTGGGTTGAAGATTTTTCCTGCAAGTTTTCCAATGGACCATTCCCTTGCCATTGGAATTATTGTTTCTATAGTGTTCCTTCTGTTGAAACATTGAAGCCTGCAAGGACTGAAGTGTGGTGACTTCTGCTTTTTTTTTATATAATGGCTCCACTTCTAAGACTCCATGAACTCCAGTTTCTGACCTGCACTACAATGGGTTATCTCTCTTATGACTGCTTTGCTATCCCTTGCCTTGTACTTGCCTTTTACCTATTACTCTGGTTTGCCCTCAACCCTGGAAGTGTGAAGAGCAGGGACTGCCCTAATCATGTTATCCTTACTCCTCATTTTTCCTAGTCCTGATCATTAACGTTGCAAACGGCTATGTATGTTTCTCGCTTCATCTTGAGGGGACTTGAGATGTGTCTGTTGCAAATAATTAGTCTAATGACACAATCCCACAGAAAGATGTCGAGTCTGCAAACATTATTTCAATAGTTTCTTTTAATACCAGAGAATGTATATAATACACAACCTGAAATTCTTACTCGCCGCAGACAAGCTCAAAACAGAAGAAATTCCCCCCCACAAAGAATGAACGACAGAAAAAAGGTGTAAGAACCCTGAAATGCCCTGCCCTCCTCCCACAGCGCAACCAGCATCAACCCCAAATTATTCTAGCATAAAGCAACACTCACCATGCAAGCAACAGCAAAGCCCCCTAAGAGAGGTCATGGTCTACAGTGCATCAAAAACTAACGGTTCACTCCAATATTTCAACATCCCACAGGCTGTCTCTCTCACCAACAAGGGAAAGACAGATAACGCTCCTTCCGCAGCGATAGGGGAGACAACAGTTGCTATTTCGATGTTACAGTCAGTCTGAAGTGTTGTGTTTTTATTTTGAGTTCCCTGTTCAATAATCAGCAAATCAGTTAGCAAATGCAGAGCCCTTGCTGTCTTCAATGTTCCAGTTCCCACTGTGTTTCAGTACATGACACCGGCAAGAATTCATGTCCAAAGGACCGCGCAGGCCCCAAAGTCACCAGACTTCAGGCCGAATCTGGACATACCGAAACCCGGCCAATCAGCGAGCTCCAAGAACCAGAACACGCTGTCATGCAGAACCACAGTTTTTGAATGCTGCCTTAGATCAAAGATACCAATCGGACCCCAGCCACCCTGAAAAGGGAAAGAGAGACATCTCTGGCGTCATCTTTAACTTCGCCCAATTTTTCACTAACCAATTTAAATATTTCACATTTACTTTCTAACATGAGTAACTTTTAATATAATATCGTTCTTAAAACTTTATATAATGTACTTGTAAATGTGTTGTTCACTGTTAATGATGGTATTATACAATCATAGTTTGCACCTTTGATTTTTATATTCAAACCAACTAGTCTTATTATGCCTTGTGTGTTATATTGTACACTGGTAAAAGACTGACAAGGAGGAATGCTATACTCCTGATAACTTTTTAACTTAATTTGTTGGGATTTTTTTTTGGAAACAGCGATGTAATCCTAGGGCCTCCAAGGTTTATAAAGCATTATATTGTCACAAGATATAGAACTGTTTGAATGTGTTTGCTATTCACTTACTATAGGCATATACAGTATATTTCATATGTTGTACTTTTACAATGCAAAGGTAGGACCACTAGGCTTACAAATACTGCTATTTGTGTTATATTTAATAGTAAAAGAACAGTTTGTTTATTTAGTTGGCTAAATTTCATGGTCTGACAGAACATATTGGGGAGCCCTTGCTCAATTAAAGTTTCCTGGGAAAACATAAAAGTTGAGAGATATGTCAATTCTTCTCAGTTAGCTCCAATGAAAAGGGGAAGGCCTGGACAATTATACCCAGAGTCCAGAACCATTAAAATGGGAAGAAAGTTGTTTAGATGGTATGAATGGTGTCAGAATGCTAAGTTACAGCATACCAATGAGTCTTCACTCCTGTAGGAGGGACATAACCAGTCCCTATGTTCTGACTTCTTTTTCTAGTCACCCAGAATTAAAAGTTCAGAATTAAAAATACAGACAGAGTCCTCAACAGGAGAACTGTACTCTTCTTACCTCATTACACATATAGAGGCAGGTTACTTTTATAAATGTTTCACTATGTGTATCTGGAGTCCACTGATAGCTTGCTTAATGGTATTGGGCCATGGCATAACAAAGGATGGGAACCTCCGATATATTGTGAACCACGTAATCAATGAATATATTTTTCTATAACTAAAATGTGAGATTACTAGTGCTTAGGCAAGAGAAGACAACAATATACAATCAGTAACTTGCTTACAAGACTCATTTTTAGAAAATCCAAAAAAGTCTTGCATCACATTGAAAGCAATGTGAACAACTCTTTGAAGGAAATGAACTATTTTCAGCATAGTGAAAGACATTGTCAGCTGACTAGATGAATTAACGGTGACAAAGACAGTGATCCCAGCTTTCATCAAGGAAATAGCAAAATCTATTTGTGAGGAAGATAATCTTAAAGATGGACTAATATGGACTTATAACTTGGGCATCATTGTTGCATATTTATAGAAAATTGTAATGGGAGCATTCCTTTGACATGTTGGCGTATTTGTGATTAAGGAATTGAATATTCTAAAGAAAGAGTCACAGAGAAACACCTACATTGGGAAGTACTCAATGAGTTCTTTGAGCATCTGATGAGGAGACCTCTTCTAGCACGGTAACCTACTGGAACAGCTGGTGGAGTAATATTCTGCTCGCAAGAGGAGTTTTGGCTGGAGTCTGATCTTGAAACTGATATCCGTAGGAAGAAGCTGGGATAGAAATCTTCGCTTAGCAAGAAGAGGGTGTGATGGATATTAACTGCCTTAAGGCCAGGGGGTGTCTTGTTTTTTCCAGGCTCAGCTTTCTAAGCATTGTAGCTGACACTTCTAAAGATCAAAGTCATGTTTTTGAATAAATTAAGGCTAATATAGCCTTAGGGTGGTAGGGTGAATAAACTCCCACTACTTATTAAATGCTCCCAATGGCGTGCATCTCAAATAGCCTCTGATAACCAGGCCATCACGTGTGTCCTAGCTACTAAGCCTGGTGGAACTGTTTCTACTGACAGGAGAAAGAACGAAGGTGGGTTACTGGTGCCTTAAAACTTTGCTGATCTCAAAACTCAGCTATCTTGAAGCTATACCCATTTATGGAAAAGGTTTCAGGAGTAAATCCAGGGGGAAAGTCTGGAGCTGGAGTCTCTAAGGCAGTCCTACTTAAAATTCAATGCTGACTGGCAACTTCTACAATGCTGCTGGTGTAGAACTGTATTAGTCTCTGTTGCTCCTTTGGCTACATTAGCCTTGTGCAGAGGGGGAGCCTGCTGCACGGGTAACAGCTTGCTCTCCGTATCGTACTGCCCTGGCTTGTGTTTCTGCCCTGCTGCTGAACTTATTGGTGAGTCCAGCAGCTGAGCGGGAGGTCAGATGTGTCAGCATCTGACCTCCAGCTCATCTCAAATTTGGCTGCATGTGTGTGGAAGTCTTGGGACATGCTAATCTGCAGATTGTGGATAGCTAGTTGATTTTTACAGAATAAAAATAATTTAGTTCTAGACTACCATCGTGACAATTAGTTTCAACATGTCAAAAATGGACTGTCTTAAAGCCCCAATGCTGCAATATGTCGACTCTGAGGTCACTTAGAATGTAATTGCTTGAGCAGAGTTTTGCAACTTGAAAGGTGCTGAAAAGCACTATGCATTTGTGAGATTGTTTTATGCCATACATTTTATGTATACACTGGAATGAGGTGGCAAACATTTTACAGCATTACTTGTAAATTTAATAAGACCAGGATTATTCTGTAATATATTTTCCAGCTTGTAATGTGAATCACAGGGCACAAATTCAAATTAATAAATTGTGAAGCTCAAGATTGAAGGGTTTCTGTTTGATAGATCCTCAAGTAAGGGAGAGCTATGGCTAAGAAGGGAATGTACATTATGTGGAAATTATGGAGGAAAATAAGGAACTTTGAATGAATTCTCAAAGGCAGCAGTAAAGCTAGAGAAGGGAATTTAAAACAAAGCAGATGGAGCTTTCTTTCTTAAGCCGTGGTACGAATATTAGAGCAAGGAAGTTATGATAGGAATGCTCCTGCAGCTCTATTTTCAGCATTGTATACATTTCTGCTCCCTGAATTACAGAAGGAAGTGATTGTGCTGGAAATTGCACTAAACTTATTTATGAGGATGTTGTCAAGACTGAAGAATCTCATTGTGAGGAAAGATCAGATGGGCTGTGGATGTTTAGGGGGCTGAGGGGAGAATTAATTAATAATTTATTTAGCTAATGCTTAGCTAATTACTTTTTTCGTAGCTAAAGAAAATCTTTATACTATCTAAGCACAATACAGTTTATCCATCTTACTTAGAACTTCCCTCAGCCTTCTCTGTTTTAAACAAAGGATGGTAAAAAAAAAGAATCTTCACTTAGAAACATAGAAAACCTACAGCACAATACAAGCCCTTCGGCCCACAAAGCTATGCCGAACATGTCCTTACCTTAGAAATTACCTAGGGTTACCCATTGCTCTTTATTTTTCTAAGTTCCATGTGCCTGTCCAGGAGTCTCTTAAAAGGCTCTATCGTATCCGCCTCCACCACCGTCGCCGGCAGCCCATTCCATGCACTCACCACTCTCTGCGTAAAAAAAAACTTACCCCTGACATCTTCTCTGTACCTACTTCCAAGCATCTTAAAACTGTGCCCCCTTCTGCTAACCATTTCAGCCCTGGGAAAAAGCCTCTGACTTATCCACATGATCGATGCCTCTCATCATCTTATACACCTCTATCAGGTCACCTCTCATCCCCCATCACTCCAAGGAAAAAGGCCGAGTTCACTCAACCTATTCTCATAAGGCATGCTCCCCAATCCAGGCAACATCCTTGTAAATCTCCTCTGCACCCTTTCTATGGTTTCCTCATCTTTCCTGTAGTGAGGTGACTGGAACTGAGCACAGTACTCCAAGGGGAGTCTGAGCAGGGTCCTATATAGCTGCAACATTACCTCTCAGCTCCTAAACTCAATCCCATGATTGATGAAGGCCAATGCACCGTATGCTTTCTTAACCACAGAGTCAACCTGTGCAGCAGCTTTGAGTGTCTTATGGACTTGGACCCCAAGATCCCTCTGATCCTCCACACTGCCAAGAGTCTTGCCATTAATACTATATTCTGCCATTGTATTTGACCTACCAAAATGAACCACCTCACACTTATCTGGGTTGAACTCCATCTGCCACTTCTCAGCCCAGTTTTGCATCCTATCAATGTCCCGCTGTAACCTCTGACAGCCCTCCACACTATCCACAACACCCCCAACCTTTGTGTCATCAGCAAATTTACTAACCCATCCCTCCACTTCCTTATCCAGGTCATTTATAAAAATCATGAAGAGTAGGGATCCCAGAACAGATCCCTGAGGCACACCACTTACAGAATGATTAGGGTTTAAAATTTTTAGTCTGAAAGTGTATTAAGGGTAGAAACCTTGAACAGATTTAGCAGCTGCCTGGATATTCATTTGAGCACTTATGGCCTGTAAAACTACGGATCAGGTGCCTGACAACGGGCAGTTCTTTTTCAATCAGTATGGACTTGATGGGTTGAATCGCCTCCTTTATTGTTAATTTTCTGTGGCTTTTTTTCTGTGAAGTGTGATCTGTATTCCTGGGGTATTTTGTTTTGGTAGGAAAGGCTAATAAAATAAGAAATCTTGTACGTAATGAATCTTCTATTTTATATTCCCAGGTATGAGGGCATTACATAGAGAGAGAGAGGTTGTGCCACAAAGCTAATGTGAACTTCTGCTCTCTTCACTGCTACAGGCTGAACCTGGACCAAGTTCCTGCCCTCACTCCTCGATCCTGTGTTCTGTTTGATCACCTTCCCTTGAATGTAATGCAAGTTGCTGTCTTTCTGTCTTTGGTGAAACAGCTCTCCTCAGCGCAGGGACTATTACCCACTCCTCAGTGATGATGTGCCGGCCAGAATGTAGTGTTATGGCTCACACCTTAGAAATGAACAGCAACCTGCCAGTACTATCCCGTTTATTACTGTGGGATACCAGGATCCTCGTAAACATGAAGTGCGAGAAAATTATTTTTGTTGGAATGTTGTAATGAATTGGTATTCAGCAGGGTAGAACTAATGTAGTTGTATTATTAATTTTTGTAACTAATGAGGAGCACAAATTTACTTCAAAAGGAAGAAGTCTTGATGTTGTTATGATGCTGATAATTGAAAAGCATACTACTAGCTCAGAAAAATTAAGCTATCTTTTTCCAGTTCATTACTATTGATAGCCTCATATCGAATCAGTCATATAAGTAAAGAACAGTTTTTTAAATAATTTCTAATACATGTTCAGGTTATAACATTGCTTATAGTAGTTATAGTGTTACTTTGGAATAGCTGGTTAGTAGCCCAGCGCTCTACACAAACTTGACTGGCAGTACATTCTGGTACCTTCACATTGTGTCTGGAATATATCATAGTCACATTTTCTGAGTGCTAACATTTTTAGCTGTTTCACTTGCAGCACGACACATAACGAACAAACAGGCATTTTGGTTGCATTGGAATTTCAGCCCAGAGGATAAGTTTGACTTGCTATGACTGAAGATATTTTAACTCTTTAAATACTGACTAAATACGCTAACATATGGTATGTTCTGTTTAATTTGTTCTGCAAGTCATCTACTTTATCTTTTTTTTAAAATGCAAAACTTAATTCTATCCCAACACCATTAAGACAATCAGTTTTCCTGTGAACTACACCGGCATAGATTTTAGCACCATCTATTGACCCAATGGTTTTTGAAACACCATTGGAATTTCCTGGAAGGTCTTGACCAAGCACAGAATTAGAGTGGTGTATTTTGTTTCCTTCCAGATTTTCACTTGTAAGTAGTTCTAGCCAAACTATATTTCTGTATTATCAATGGAATGAATTTGAATAAGAAATATTGTGCAAATTTCAGCATAAAGGATAAGTGACTAGATCAGCAGTGGAACTGTCCTAGCTTTTGATGCACCAGGTGTTTTCTCTATAGTTTTATCTTAAATGATAAAATTGTTGATTTTGCATCATTTAAGAGTTCAGTTAAAATAATTGGTCATATGTGTTTATAATTAACATAAACTCTCACAGATCAAATGACATTTCAAAATTGAAAGGGACCATTATATGCTCAATATCTGTGGGGGGTTTTTGTCCTAGTTTGTTATTTTAGATTATATACTCAATATGTGAGGATGTTTATGTGTTTTATTCTTATCAGTATTATGTTTAATGTCAGATACATGTATTTACCACAGAGAAAAATTTAAAAATTTTGGAGTTGTTATTTGGATGGTTGCATATTTTAGTTATGGAAGGATTGAATTCCAACATGGTGTGGAAATCTGCTGCCCTCTGATGGAAGAGTGCAAATTTTGGTTCAGCTTTTTATATCTATATTATTTATAACATCCATTAGGTTTAATGTGTTATTGAGCTAATATGTTATTTGTTAATTACATAAGAAATCAGATCTTTAATAGTATGTTTTATCTTAATTTACAGAAATCTTGATCATTGTAGTTATAGGTTAACCAATAACTGAGCAGAGAAAGTCAAACTACTGAAGCACATATTCAAAAATTTAGAATTTATAAACAGTAGCCTAAAATAAACATATATAGTACATTGAGGTCCTCTTGGTCAGTTTGGGATGTTGTGACAAAAATCCATCAGTAATCAAGAGCAGATATTTTGGAACATAGCAGCCATGTTCTTTCCATTTTGACTTGTAATTTAAACATTGATGCAGAAACAAAATAGAACAGTTATTGATTTAACTGAGATGATGACACCCACTGAACTATATTGTGTATATCAGTAATATAAGAACAACTCTTATACTGATGCTTGATAAATGTAATGTAAATATTTAAAACTTTTCTATGGTTATTTCAGAAATTAGCAACGGGTGTCAACCAGTTTGCCTACACATGTGTCCAAGACCATCACATCTGGGCTAACCAACAGTTTTGGGAAGCTACATTCTACAATGATGTGCAGAATCAGATTCGAGCACTCTACCTCACCTCTAGAAATGAAAATTTTGTATCGAATTTCAAGCAAAAGGTAATTACAGATATTTCTCACCTTCGGTTTATGCATCACAGAATTAATTTATAAACCAGAAGCAAGAGAAGAAAGGCCTTGCTTAATAAAAAAAATTGAATACTACGCTACTGAAATTCTTTTTACTATTTTTCTAAACTATTACTAATCCAGCCTATTTACTTTAAAACTTCAATTTTTTAGACAACTATTTTCCTAAATCATTGTTTTATAGTATCAGTGGTGCATCAGGCAGCATATTTCTTCTTGCTGTTTCTTTAGCATTTGTCTGTTTTTATGAAACCGAGTTGCTAGCTTGACACTCAACCTAGCATGCAAGGAGTGGCTGGATTCGAATCCAGGACAATTCACCTCGAAGTTTGGTGCTGATGCACTACACCACCAGCCGGCTATCAGTGAAAATAACAACACATTAAGATTAAAGGAAGCAAAAGTGTTTTTTCCCTCTGGAAAGGAAAAACAAATTTGCATTTCTTAAATATTTCTTCACATTCTGTCCATCAATTATTTTTATTTTTCGAGTGTAGGTAAATGTTCATTCATTACCAATAGACCTTGTATGGGCAGTAATAGGATTTTTTCTTCATCCACATTCATCTTTTTTTGTTGGGCTTTTCTTTAGGAATTATCTGGTTCTATGAATCAGAATATCAGAATATGTCCAGGATTGTGGGTGACATGAAAGAGAAGAATTCCTCCACAGAATTGGTGTTCTTGTTCTTCATGGTTGTTGAGATCATAGGGTGATTGTACTTGATGAAATGATACAATTTATTGTATAGATTTATAGAAGTTGCAGCATTGTTGATGGTTTTATGTTCAGTGGAAGAAGCTTTTCTATGACTGAAGGGTTTGATCTGTTCTTTTACCCTTTTTATTTATGTGGCTGGGTCAATTGAGTTTATGGTCATTGCTGATCACAAAGCCATTTCATAAGTAGGTGATTAAAAGCTTATAGATAATGGTCATTGAATGTCATTTTTGTGGCTCAAATGTTACTTGCCACTTATAAACCCTTACCTGAACATAGGCCAGGTATTGCTGCAATGCAGGTGATACTGCTTCATTTTATGTGTTGCCACTAAAAAAAAATTGACAATATTTTGATCAAATGGTAGATGAAAAGTTATTGCTGAAGACCTCACAATGGTTGGACCTAGGACTTAAGCGTGAGGAACTTCAACATTGGCAGTCTGAGGCTGGGATGATTGACCACCAACAAAAACAACCATCTTTTGTCACTGCATGGTACAAACCCAAATGTTGGTGTTCTTTCCCTGACACCTATTCGTTTCAGGGAAAATAGAGTTAAATGGTACCTTGATGACAAAGACAGTCACTTTTGTCACAGTGCTGGTATTCAACTCTGGTCCACATTTGGATTGACAATATAATGAGGTCTGAAACCAAGTGGTCCAAGCAAAAAACAAACTGAATACTCATCACATTATGTGAGTACAGCTATATCAATCACTACCACCCATTAGTAAATTCTGGTATTATCCATATCACTACCAACATTTTCAGATTAGTTTTACTAGTTGTAGCAATTATCAATTTCTTGTGCAAGTTATAACTGTGCAATTTCAACATTGTCAGGCAAATGTAACTATACCATAACAGTTTGACAAGAGAATCCTTGATTGCAGGTTTTCAGTATTCCCCTAATGTTTTTGGTTCTTCTTGCCTTTGCTCTATCCAGTATGCTCAGGCATTTCTTGATTTTACATGGAGTGTTTAGAATGGGCTGGACACAGGGTTTTATGATAGTGGCGACTGTAGAATGCAGTCAAGCTGGATCACCTATTCTGCAGTTCTGGCTGAAATTGGTTGTGATTTTTTTTGCCTTGTTTTTTAGCACTCAAATGATGAACCTTGCATCGTTGAGGATGGGGATATTCTTGGAGCTACCTGCTCCTTTTAATTGTTTAATTATCTGTGACTAGATGTGGTAAGACTGTAGAGCTTTGATCTGATCCATTGGTTGTGGAATTGCTTAGATATGTTTATAGCATGCTGTTTTTGTTTAGCACGCACATGGTGCTGTGGTGCGATTTCACCATATTGGCAATTTTCTTTTTACCTCGTGCTGCTTTCTAGCATGTCCTTCTACACTTTTCATTGAACAAGGCTGGTCTCCTGACTTTATTGTAAATGTTTGAGTGGTCTATGACATTAGAGATGATCATGATGTACATTTCTGCTGTTGCTGGTTATCCACATAAGCTCAAGAATCCCCAGTTATGAGCTGCCAAATCTATTCTCAGATCTATCCCATTTAGCACAATGGTAGTCCCATACGACACAAAGGAGTGTGACATACATTTGTCTCCGGGTAGCATGCATTGTTCACAGTGTGATAGAATGCTTATGCAGAATAAAAACTGTTAATTATTTACTATTATCTAACTCAACGTTTTACTCCACTTTGGGTACAGGCAAGTGATTTAAATTGATCTTTCTCTTTCCACACGTGCTTTTTCTCTTGCATTATGCATCAGTCAAATCTCTTTTAAGTTTTAGTTTACGTAAAACATTGATATAGGCAGTATCACATTTGAGGTTCAAATGTTTAGATTTAAGGATATCATTGGAACCTAAGTGTTTTAATTGCTTCTAATGTGCACTAGAATGTCAATTTTCTGTAACATGCAGTAGAATAGTTTGGTTTGTTGGAAGTTAAATAAGGCAAAGATATTTCACTATGATAACTTGTTTATCCTGAGAAGGATTTTTTGAAAAAAGGATGAGTATACAGTACTGTGAAAAAGTCTTAGGCACATATTTTAGCAAGGGTGCCTGTAATTTAATGTATTGCACTGAACTGCTACCACAAGAAAAAAAACACATTTCGTGACATATGTGAGTAATGATAAACCTAATTCTGATATAGGTCTCTATTGTGGACTGAGGGTGGGAAGGGGGCAAGGAGAGGGAAATCGTGGTTGGGAAAAGGGGAAGGGAGTGGGAAGCACTAGAGAGACATTCTGTAATAATGGATAAACCATTTGTTTGGAATTAAATGACTTTGCCTGGTTCTCAGGGCTGGGTGTGTCTGCACATACGCCACTCCGCACACCTAGCACTCCTTCTCTGCCAACTGTCCCACAACCCTCCCACGGTGCTCCGCCTTCGCTATTCCCAACATCCTTTGCTTCTGCAGGATTTACAAACTCACTCTCCATTTCATGTTGACAAATACAGTACTGTGCAAAAGTTTTAGGCAACCTAGCTCTGTATATGTGCCTAAGAATTTTGTACAGTACTATATATTGAGAAATATATTCCACATACATATTTCTTATTTTGTTGCTACCTCTGGTGTGCTTCAACCTTTCCTTCCCTTCCATATTTTATGGCCTTATAACACTAGCCAATCTGTTGTCTACCTGTAGCTCATCCATGTGCTTTAGCTTTTGCAAAAGACATACATACAGGTATAAAACCTGGAAGAGAAAAGAATGTATCTAGTTGTGGATCTCCATTTTGTTTATTTTAGAATAAAGATCCACTACCAACAGAGCAAGAAAAAACAGTCATGGACATTGCAGCAGAGCAGTTGCGTTTATGGCCAACGCTGCACAAAGAGAAACAGCAGGAGCTGGAAAAAGGAGAAGAAAACACTGTGTTTAGTCAAGCCATTCATTATTCCCAACTCATGGTATACTTGCTGGTTCCTTTGGACACAAGCAAAAACAAGTTGCTTCGAAATGCTACAACAGGAGATTGGGAGAGTGGGAGTAATAGTTTTGTCACTAACAGGTTTGTATAAAGTCATGTTAAATATTTTGTTTACATACATTTTGCATAGTTTTGTGTCAGAATTCTGAAAATTTTGAAGAGCAGTTAATGATAGTGGTTTAAAATAAAAATCTTGGAAAATGTATTTCCTCTCTGGTTGCCTGAAGTAGATTATGTTTGGTCAGAATAGCAAAACACTGTTTTTAAGCTATTCATTTTGCTTAACTCAAGAGACACAAGAAACTGCAGGAGCTGGGATCTGGCACAGAAGATGATCTGTTGGAGGAACTCAGTGGGGCAAGCATCATCTGTGGAGAGGGGAAAGAAATTGTTGATGTGTCAGGTTAAAAGTCTGGGACAGGATTAAGAGTGGAGAGGAAAGCTAGCCAGTGTAAAGGGGAAGAGAAGTGATGATACAATGGTCAGTATATAGGTCAAAGAAGATGAGCAGATATGGGAGCCAGAGGGATGGAATTGGGAGACAGTGACATGTTAAGATGGAGGCAACTAGGAAGGAGACTTTGGTATGTTACAGGTTAGTTAGAAGTTTGCAGAAAATGGAAACATGTATGTAGCATATATAATAAGTTTGTGTGAGATATTGGCCCATAAGGCCCAGAAGAAGTGCATCAATATAAAGATCTGTTGATCATAAGATCATCAGAATTAGAAGCAGGAGAAGGCCATCCTCATTAAGATTGTTGTTCATATTCTGTCTCAGCTAAATTTTTTGGCACTATGTGCATAGCCCTTGATTCTCTTACTATCCAAAATCTATAAGTCTCTATTTTGAATGTAAGTTTCAGAATTAAACAGTTTCATTTTCAATTAAACTTTGAAGATCTCATGGATTGAAGACTTGTATCTAATCTTAAAACAGCTACTGATTCTGCAAAAGTATGGTTTAGATTTATACAGTAATACTTTTGCTGTTTAATTATCATACAGTTCTAAGTTTTTGCTTGCCAGTCTCATAGAACTACAAGCTGATTCTCTTTAACATGAAAAGCATTTCTATCTCTCCTCTTCAACAGATCTGATTTTTTTCCCCAAATTCTTGTGACTAAGCTTTCTAAACTGAAATCATCTCTCATATTTACCTATTTGCATATCTAATTGTAAATATAATATCTTGTACATACCTTAATACTTTTTATTAAGTTAGCATTTTGCCAAAAAAGTGGAAGTTGGAATGAGTTGGCATTTCTTCAAAATTATCTGCGGAGTCTTTGTGTTGTGCAACATTAGTTGGATTGAACTATTTCCCAAAGTTGAAGGTTAAATGTGAAACTCACTGGGCCATCTTGTCTCCAACATCTCACCTTCCTGAGAAAGGAAGAGAAGTGGTTGTTCACAGATATTTTTTTCCGCTACATTATGTAGCATGTTTTTCTTGGCATTCAGTACATGAACAAGATTAAATTGGAATGTTGCGCATAATGTGACTGAACTTGAAGTCTTTCAAGGTCAGAGGTTGGTCACGTCAACTTTTTGGTCTTTTTACAATGCTAGGAATGGAATTTATCTCTGCTTCTGGAAGTGCTGCTGAAAGGTTTGCAAATCATCAAGATGTTCTGGCAGTTACTTCATTACCATTCAACTAAACAATATTCATATCAACCTTGTACATCCTCTATAATAAACAAATGCATTACATAAACTGGATTTCAATAAAATCAATATGCTCTTGTAGCAAATTCGTAAACTATACATATATGTATTAAGTAAGAAAGTGATTGCATTGACAACATTATTTTATTAAAAGCAGCAAAATCTGAGATATTTTCCTTTTATTTAAAGACCTCTGGGATAGCATCTCCAAGTAAACAATTAATAAGAAACATTCAAATAAAATCCTTTGCATGTTTTCAAAAACTGAGTTTTCAGATTGGTGTTTTGAAATCCATTAGTCATTTCAAGATAGCATGAAATTAGAACATGTTCAGTAAGAAATAATTTAATTTGAAACTCGAAGAAATAGTCATATGGTAGGGGGTATGATAATTACACTCAGGTAATGTTCTCATCACTGTCAGCATTATTTTATAGTTTGAAATGCTGATAATTTATTGCTGATGGCTCAGAGCCAGATGAAAAAGTGATCCGTGAGTATTCAGTCTGCAACTGAAGTAGATCAATTAGCTCAGTAAACAAGAAAATGATATGTGGAGTATCACATTTTAAAACGTAATGTAATCATATCTTATTTGTTGAAAAATAGAAAATCTTTTAAATAATGAGAAACTGTTTTGAAACTATGAGAAACTTAAGTGCGGAACACTTTGGTGAGACCTCTTGTGAAAAACTTTGTGAGATTTTGATCTCCAAACCATAGGAAGAATATACATGCTTTAGACTCAGTGCATTGCTGGTTTTCCAGATTGTATCCTAAAATGCTGAATTATCACTTCAATTTAGAAGGCTCAGGTGATTGCATTGAGATCTTCAAGACTCTTAGAGGGATAGACTAAAAGACTCTTCTACATCCTGAGAAGTCTAGGATGGGGCTCATAACATCTGCGCACAAGAATAGCCATTAATATCAGATCATGAGCCATTTCTTTTTGTAGAATGTATTCGTATTCAGTTGCTCATATATTAAAAGCTGACATCAATAGATGTTTCAACATTCGACAATTTGAATGACAGTGGCAACTGGCAGGAAAGTGGAGTGGGCTGGAATGGGGCATGTGCATTTCAACATGTATTTTTATTACAATGTGCAGTGTAGATTGATGGGCAATATTCCTTTTCGCAGAAAATGAATACTTGCGCATCTATTCAGCTAGGTAGAGATGACAGGCACGATAGTGCAATATTCCTCTTGTGGGATGTGGGAAGGCAGGGAGATCTCCTGTATTCCTGACCACTACAATTGTGAGAAGTGCATCCAGCTGTAGCTTCTAACAAACCACATTAAGGTGTTGGAGCTGGACTGGATGAGCTCCGAATCATTCAGGAGGCTGATGAGATGGTAGATAAGGACATATAGAGAGGTAGTTATACTGAAGGTGCAGGACACAAGAAACTGGGTGACTGTCAAGAGAGGGGAAAGGAGCCAGTGCAGAGTACCCCTGTGGCCATCCTCCTCAACAACAGGTATATCACTTTCGATACTGGGGGGGGGGGGGGGGGGGGGAGTGGTTGTGGAATGACCTGAGAGAGTAAAGTCACAGTGGTCAGGCCTCTGGCACTGATTCTGGCTCTGTGGCTCAGAAGGGAAAGGGGAAGAAGAGGCACGCTGTGGTGATTGGTGATTCATTAGTCACGGGAATGAACAGGAGGTTCTGTATGTGAGAACGAGTTTTCTGGGTGCTATGATGCCTCCTGGGTGCCAGGGTCTGGGATATCTCAAATAGAGTCCTCAGCATTCTTAAATGGGAGTCAGAAGTCGTGATCATGTAGGTACCAATGACATGGGTAGGACGAGTGACAAGATTCTGCAAAGGGAGTTCAGGGAGTTAGCTGCTAAGTTACAGGGCAGAACTTCTGGGGAGTTTCTAGAGTGCCGTTATAGAGCAGCTCATGGTTGAGCCCACTAGAGGATCTGCTATTCTGAATTGGATATTGTGCAATGAACCAGAATTGATTAGAGACCTTAAGGTAAAAGAACCCTTGGGGGAAAGCGATCATAGTCTGGTCGAATTCACCCTGAAATTTGAGAAGGAGAAGCTAAAGTTAGATATATCAGTATTACAGTGGAGTAAAGGGAATTACCAAGGCAAAAGAAAGGAGTTGGCCAGAATTGATTGGAAAAGAACACTGGCAGGGAAGATGGCAGAGCAGCAATGGCTGGAATTTCTGGAAGCAATTCAGAAGGTACAGGATATATACATCCCAAAGAGGAGAAAGTATTCTAAAGGGAAGATGACACAACCATGGCTAACGAGAAGTCAAAGCCAACATAAGAGCCAAAGAGAGGGCATATAATAGAGCAAAGATTAGTGGGAAGTTAGGGGATTGGGAAACTTTTAAAACCATCAGAAGGCAACTTAAGAAGTCATTAGGTAAAGATGGAATACGAAAGTAAGCTAACCAATGATATTAAAGAGAATACCAAAAGTTCTTTAGATACATAAAGTTCAAAAGAGAGGCGAGAGTGGATACCGGACTGCTGGAAAACGACGCTGGACAGGTAGTAATGGGGGACAAGGAAATAGCGGATGAACTGAGTAAGTATTTTGCATCATCTTCACCGTGATGAAACTAGCAGTATAGTAGAAGTTCCAGGTGTCAGGGCATGAATGTGTGAAGTTACCATAATTAGACAAAGGGTTCTTGGGAAGCTGAAAGGTCTGAAGGTAGGTAAGTCAGCTGGACAGGATGGTGTACACCCTACAGTCCTTAAAGAGGTAGCTAAAGAGATCTTGGAGGCATTAGTAATGATCTTTCAAGAATCACTAGATTCTGGAATGGTTCTGGAAGACAGGAAAACTGCAAATGTCATTCCACTCTTCAAGAAGGGAGAGAGGCAAAAGAAATTAAACTAAAGGCCTATTGGATTGACCTCAGCGGTTTGGAAAATGTTGATTATTAAGTATGGGGTCTCACAGTATTTGGAGGCACATGATAAAATAGGCAGTAGTCAACATGGTTTCCTCAAGGGAAAATCTTGCCTGATAAATCTGTTGGAATTCTTTGAAGAAATAATATTAGATAAAGGAGAATTGGTTGATGATGTGTACTTGAATTTTCAGAAAACCTTTGACAAGATGTCACACATGAGGCTGCTTCACAAGCTACGAACCTATGATTGGCAGCAGACAAAGAGAGAGAATAAAAGGAGCCTTTTCTGTCCGGCTGCTGGTGACTAATATTGTTCCACAGGAGTCTGTGTTGGGGCCAACTCTTTTTACGTTATATGTCAATGATTTGGATGATGGAATTGATTACTTTGTTGCAATGTTTGCAGAAGATATTGGTAGAGGAGCAGTTCGTTCTGAGGAAGTAGAGAGGCTACAGAAGGACTCAGACTGATTAGGAGAATGGGCAAAGAAATGGCAGATGGAATACGGTGTCGGGAAGTGTATGATCAGAAGCTTTGGTAGAAGTAATGAAAGAGTTGACTATTTTCTGAATGGAGATTAAATACAAAAATCTGAGGCACAAATGGACTTGGGGATCCTAGTGCAGGATTCCCTGAAGGTTTATTTACAGGTTGAGTCTGTGGTGAGAAAGGCAAATGCATTGTTAGCATTCATTTCAAGAGGACTAGAATATAAAAACAAAGATGTAATGCTGAGACTTTATAAAGCACAGGTGAGGCCTCACTTGGAGTATTGTAAGCAGTTTTGGGCCTCTTATCTTAGAAAGAATGTGCTGATACTAGAGAAGGTTCAGAAGAGGTTTACAAAGGTGATTCCCGGATTGAATGGCTTGTCATATGAGAAAGTTTGACGACTCTGTGCCTGTATTCACTGGAATTCAGAAGAGTGAGGGGTGACCTCATTGAAACCTATCGAATGGTGAAAGGCCTTGACAGAGTAGATGTGGAGAGGAGAGTCTAAGACCAGAGGACACAGACTCAGAATAGAGGGGTGTCCTTTTAGAACAGAGATGAGGAATTTCTTTAGCCAGAGTGTGGTGAATCTGTGGAATTCTTTGCCACAGGCAGCTGTGGAAGCCAAGTCTTTATGTATATTTAAGGTAGTGGTCAATGGATTTTTGATTGGTCAGGGCATGAAGGGATACAGGGAGAAGACAGGAGACTGGGGCTGAGAGGTAAATTGGATCAGCCATGATGAAATGGCTGAGCAGATTTGATGGGCCAAATGGCCTAATTTTCCTCCGATATCTTATGGTATTCTGCTCTAAAACCTTTCTCACATGAATGTTTAAATGAGCACTCAAATGAATGCTGGATCAGGCCAAGATTTCCACTGTGATTTACAATGTCTATCTTACCAGTGTTTCCTCCTGAAATAACCCTGAAGGCTCAACATATTGGTCTTAATAGGATCCAGTCAGTTGTACTGGTTGAAGCACACCACCATCCAGTCTGTTTTTGATTGCCATTGTAGACGGAGATGGCTTGCTGCTTTGGGGATACTCTTGTAGGTGATAGTTGTTATAATAATATCCTGCTGAAAGAATAATAGGAAGCACTTTCTTAAAAGAAAACTTTGAGAACCATTTCTGTAATTAGGCTGCACTATAAGTTTTTCAAGTAGCTACAGACAGAGCATAAAGCTCTAGCCTCAAGAACAGTGCTGAACAAATAGCAGTGATCATTTACTCTGAAAACTCAAATTACTTTTCGCACCCCTTATACCAATCCACTCTCAAAGCCACATATCTTTGTTCAAAGCTTGAAAATGAAAGTTATGTTTGTAATGATGCTGTGAGTTCCACAGTTTATTGAAGCCTTTTACTGTTTATTTTTCAGCATTGCTGGCAGTGTCGCTGAAAGTTACGACACCGAAAGTGGGTTTGAAGATGCAGAGAATAATGATGTTGCCAATGCAGTTGTTCGTTTTATAACAAGATTTGTTGACAAAGTTTGCACTGAGAGCGGGGTCACACAGGACCATATCAAGAATTTGCACTGCATGATACCAGGTTGGGATATAAAGTGTTTTACATTAAAAAATCTAAGAGTGAGTGGTTTTATAGATACTTGTCCACTGATTTGCAGAGAAGTTTTTGATTCTTACTGTTTTCATTTTTTTTTACCACAATTGTTACCATTAGTATCATTGTAGAGAGTCCTTGCTATTCATCAGAATTGGACGCAGTACAAAAATTTTAATCTGTAGCTGTTTCAGTTCCAAAATTATGTTGATTTATACATTCATACTGATATTCACACCTCTGCTCCCCCACCCCCTACCCCTCCACAAGAGCGGCATGTTGGCACAGTTTCAACCAACAGTAAGACAACGTCACTGGAGTAGACGGATCTGTCCTGTTTTATGCCATTGATTCCATTTTGGGACATACCTGCCAAATCATGAAAACCATAAAACTAGAATACATAGCTTTCTTACTCCCCACAGCTAAACTGAAGTTCAGCAGTAGAAAGGAGCCTAACATTAGTGCTATTTAAAGGGATCACTGGCAGCATTCAGGGTTCTGTTAATTAACTTCTAGCTCATGCTTATTGTATGAGTGTTTGATGGTTGAATTTTAGAAGTTTAGGTTTGTTGATGCAGCTAATACTAACACTTTTGTACTCTGCCACAATATTCAGCTGGAATTGGCTTTATTCACAGCTGCAATCATAATTTTTATGCATTACAGAATTTCAGATTGGTTTAAGTGTTACTACTACTGCAATCTATAGTATATGCAAATCCTTTGCTTGGATAACTGGTATAATCATCTCCCAAACCCTCTGTGGAGCTAGCCATTTCAGATTGGTATAGAAGATGTATGAAGTTTACAAATTCTACAGACCTTAGAATCAGACATAGCACTGGAATTGATAGAAAGAAATATCTAAGTGTATGGCTTCTGAAAATCATAAATGTGACAAAATTTCCAGTGCATACGTCCTGAAGCTGGCAACACAGATAGACAGGGTGGTGAAGAAAACATATTATGGGGTACTGAATTCAACAGTTGGGATTTATTTTACAAATGTATAGGATACCGGAATATTCTGTTCATTTCTGGAAACTATACTACAGGAAGGATGTGATACAAAAGGGTGGGTATAGGACATATTTGCAAGGAGTTTGCAGCAGCCGGAGGGCGTGAGTTATAAGAAGAGACTGGATAGACTAGTATTGTTTTCTCTGCAGCGATGGAGTCTGAAAGATGATTTTATAATGGTTTATAAGATCATGAGGGACAAAGGTAATATGGATAGTCAATATCTTGTTGCCAGGACACTGGTCTAAAACTATAGGGAACATGTTTAAAATGACACACAAAAGATTTAAAAGAGATGTTTTTTCTCATTGGGGTAGTGGGTAATAATGGAGCCAACTGTCAGAGGAAGTGGTTGAGGTTGTACAATTACAATGTTTAAAAGACAGGTACAAGAAAAGGAATGCAGAGAAATGGGAGGAGCTCAGGACATGGTTGACTTGGTCCAAAGGACCTCGTCCCATGCTATAGGGCTCTATGCACATAAAAAAGAAATGGATGATTCAGAAATCCTGATTAGGCTGCATGTAGTTAATGGTTAGACCGAAATATTTTGTTCTGTTACCTTAGGGGTCCGTGAGAGACAAAACAGCACAATCAGTGCAATTTTAGTTAACCCTCTGGAACTCACTGACTTTAGAATATCTGTGAATTTATTAAGAAAAATCTGCAGTAACTTTTTCTTTGTGCCATGTAATCATTCATTTCAAATTTAGAGTGATTTTTGTTAATGAGTCTAACACTCTTCATGATAACATCTTTGCAGGTTTTTCTTGTTTTCTGTTTTATGTTGTTTTTGATTTAGTTGTTTGCTTCACTGACTTGTAGAAGTATAAATTCTATAACCTGGATGCCTGTAATTCATTCATTAACATGAGAGAAAAATAAAAACTGCCTGGGTTACTTGAAGCCATTAGAAGACGAAGTTCTCCTCAGATGAAATGACACACAGAGACACACAGACCATTCTGGTCTAAGGAATAGATAATGCTATGGGGAAAGCAGCAAATAAAATGTGTTTTATAATATGTTGTTATCATTTTTATAGTACAAATTAGACTGGTATGTAGCAGGGCAGCAAAATGTGAAGGCTTAGTTTTCTTCAGCAAACAAATACAATGATCACTTTTTAATCATAGGTTTAATAGTCTGTTCTACAAACGTTTGTACTTGCCATGTGTCTAATCTCATTATTCCCCAAAACTAACCTTCCAGATTTAATTATATATGTATGTATGTATGTCATGAAATAAAGGCTATAGAGACTATGTTTCAGAATAATTTATTTTTCACAAATAGTTAAACTGACTGTGGTTTTACTGTTTAAGGAATTGTGGCAATGCATATTGAGACACTGGAGGCTGTTCATCGGGAAAGCAGGAGGCTTCCACCAATACAGAAGGTAAACAAATACATCACTTATTTTAGCATGTATCCCTACACTCCAAAAAGGAAGTAAGATAACCTAAATCTGCTCTGGTGATTAGGCCTCTCATTAGTTGCTCTTAATACCTGATAGAACTGGTTATAAGATTTAATTTCTTTTGCTTTAATAATCATTGACTTTTAATTTCCTATAATCATATCCCTTTACCATTTCTATATTTTGGTTTGTTTTCTTTATTTCATTTACTCTGTTTTATGTTAATAGTAGTAGTTTTACTTTAACTCCATGCTTCTTAAACTTCCTTATTCTTTGCTTTCTTCTTTCAGATTGGTGCAAGTAAATAGGGCTGGAGGGTAATCCACACTTGTATTAAATCACTGCAGCACCACCTAATGATAAGCATCTGGTATCACAACAGTTAGTCTGTTGGACTGCAGAGACCTTCCAGTTATTCATGGTCCAAAAATTAGACAAGTGGAATTTTTGATTTTATTTGTTGTTGGCCATTTTTGGCCACTATATCATTGTCAGATATTGCTTACCATAGAAATTGTTTCAGTCTAAAATGATCTTATCCATTGCATTTCAACAATTTTTTAAGCAATTCTTTAATATTCTTGCAGTGTGTTAAATTTTTCAGTCTCATATCTATGGTTAACTGTTCAATTTTTAGAACCTGATACTCTTAAGTTTTTGGTGCATAATCAGGAAAGCAACATAATGTTGTTTAACGTTTCAGTTTTATGGACATCTTAAAAGGTATGCTCTTTGGGAATCACCAATATAGTGTCCCAAAAGTTACCACATTATGAATATAATTTCCTTTAAATGTTGGCTGAATGAACTGCCAATATTTTATGAAAAGTAAATTGTAATATTACAGGATAATTATTCGAATTGGTGAAAGCCTGGGAATCCAGATGAGATCAGATCAACTGAATCTTTTTTTTGATGAAAGTTGTACAGACTTGTAAAAATACTATTCATTGCATCTCCTCATAGCTTCTCCCTCTTTTTAAACAAAATGTTTTCCAGGCTGCTTCTTTAAAATGCTTTTTTTTTTGGCATTGAAAATTGACTTGGCTCCACTATGTTCTTAGTATTTTATATTCCCCCTGTGTAGCAACATTCTTTAAAACAGCTGTTATTTAAAATACAAACATACTTTTTCCTTTTAAACTAAAAGTAGTGCAGCTTTCAGAGCAGAATTGTAAGCAATAGGAATCTACAGTTTGACTGGAAATAGTGCAGAAATGTTTCAATAAGTTATTGCAAAAATAATGAAGCAGCTGAAATTACATGTAAAAATGAACATAAAGAAATCTAAAGAGAAAGCTTAGTTTAGTTCTACAACAAATCTCAAGTATTTTGCAAAATGTAAGTAAAACTGGAGAACCTAAAAATAAATGAAGTCTTGAAAACAGTACTTTATTCTATATGTTCGAATTTTACATTTTAACTCAACACTCCATCATGTTCAGGTTTCTGCCATACTGATGAAGTGCAGGCTAGATAGACAGAGAATAATTGATAACTTTAAAGCAGTACTCGCTTCTTTTTTGTTTCGAAAGGAAATGAGGCCAACATTTTCCTAGACATTATATCTTCAGTATAGAATTGATTCTTTGCAATGAATGATCATCAAACGCCAAATTAGCCTGATGCCTTAAGATAGCTATTGGTAATTGCCACATAGAAAGTGCAGAACAGCCATTACTGAAGGAACTGATTATAACCACTAAAAATGTTTCTCCAGTATGTATTTCAAGAACCTGCTAGTTGATTTATTAAACTCCTTTTCCAACAAAAAAGGTATTGTTGGAAAATGATGCAGCATTTCAGTGTATTTGACTGAAAGGAAAATTTTCTTATTTATCTCATATTTTCTTCTGAGATAGGAGACCATTCAACCCTTTCAGTGTGTCCCATTTGTCAGCATTCCCAGCAATGCCATTTCCACACTGTGATCTATTCTGTCTCTGAAGTCCTTCAACCTCACTCTGAATCTCCTTCCAGCCACTCACTCTTGGTAATATATTGTATCACTTAATCCACCAATCTTGAGGGTGTGAAAGGAGCAGGAGCACCTGGTCACGGGGGGCTGGTTTATGCAGACTCCACACAAATAGCATCGCAGTTCAGTATTGATGCTGGGTAACTGTAACTTTTAGGCTGCAGTAGTGTATCGTGTGCCTCTCAGCCTTTATACAAACTATAATTGATTAAAAGTTTATTATATTTCCTTTATTTTGATCTGAGATATCAAGAGACTTCGGTTGTTTTCAGAAACTAGAAGGATACAAATTTTTCTGGAAAATGAATTAACAGGGTGGAACAGGCCCTTCCAGTCCAACGAGGCGGCTGCCCAGCATCCCACTTATTTATTAACCCAACCTCATCACAGGCCAACTTACAATGACCAATTACCTACTGACTGGTATGCCTTTGCACTGTGGGAGGAAACCAGAGCACTAGCAGGAAACCCACGCAGTCACAGGGAGAACGTACAACCTTCTTACAGACAGAGCTGAAGTTGAACACCGAGCTCCGATGCCCCAAGCTATAATAGTGTCATGCTAACCACTATGCTACCATGTTGCCCTTCCAGGATTTCCAATGTAAATTGAAATTGAAGTTCTCAGGATACCTGAAAGAAAATAGATGATATTGAAGAAAAATACTGACCATAGGAGTCAGATGTCAAAGGCTAAGCAAAGAACCAAATAAATTATGAACCTCAGATTGTAGAAAGCGAAACTAGCATTTCTAGATCCAAAGAGGAGTGAACATAATGTTCAGTAGGACCCTTGGGAAGAAATTGGATAAATTTAGTCAGATTTGTACTTAATGGAATATAGATGAACAAATAACTTTGGTCCTCATTAATAGTCATAGAATGTATACCAGAGATTGATATAAAATGGCTAATGGTTTCTCATAAACACAGGAGATCTTGCAGATGTTGGCAATCTCGAACAGCACACAAAATGCTGGGGGAATTCCTCCAGCATTTTGTGTCTATTGCTAGTTGATATTTCAAATTGATATCAAAATCTCACGAGAAAACTCCAAGGATATGACTTCATTTAATGTCAGAGAAATGTATACAATATACATCCTGAAATGCTTTTTCTTTGTAGCCATCCCTGAAAACAGAGGAGTGCCCCCAAAGAATGAATAACAGTTAAATGTTAGAACCCCAAAGTCCTCCCCAGCTCCCCTTCCTCCTGCGCATAAGCAACAGCAAACAAAGATCCCCCTCCCCCACCAGCAAAAAAAAAGCATTGGCCCCCACCACTGAGCACTCAAGCGTGCAGCAAGGCAACAGCAAAGACAGAGACTTACAGTGCCCCAAGGACTACTCGTTCACCCGGCGTTCAACATACCACAAGCTCTCTCGCCCTCTCTCTCTCTCTCTCCCTCCCTCCCTCCCTAGTAAGGGAGAAAGGGGTGTCTCTGTTTCACAGTGAGAGGGGAGACATAACAAACAACTCACTGGTTTACGATGTTAAAGTCCATTGTGTCGCTTTTTCCGAGTCTGTGCCCGAAGATCTCAGGTCTCTGGGCACACAGCCGTAGATCTTCCAACTCCCACGACACACCAATCTCCTGCCGGGACACCAACTCTCGATCTGCCTATCTCCAGAGTCATGAGATCTCTGGAAGCAAATCAGTTCAAAAAGGTAATTGATATGTTGAGATAAACAGGGCTGTCAAGAGAAATTAAATGTACAGCAAAAAAGTCAGAAATGTGCAGAAACCCCATCTATGGATACCCAGTAGCACCCTGGTAAATGGGATCAATGAACATATCTATGAATGGAGACTACCCTGCAGTATGTGACCAAGAACCAAAGCAGCAGCTAGTCTGTGAAATGTTAATAACATGAGCAGATCTTCCCCATAAACATCTTTCGTCAGAGAACATAATGCAATATTTCAAAAGAAGTTCCAAGTTCAAAATAAGATTTATTATCGGAGTACATACATGCTTAGCAGGTATCGTTAGCAGTCTATAGAACAATAAATGTAAACAGGATCAATGGACAACGAACTGTGCAAATGAAAATATAAATAAATAGCAATAAATTACAAGCATGAAATAGCAAGATAAAGCGTCAAGTGAGAATATGGATTATGGAATGCCAGGAGCAGAATGAGTGGGGTTTATTCCCTTTTGTTCAAGAACCTGATGGTTGAGGGGTAGTAACTGTTCTTGAACCTGGTGGTGCGAGTACTGGTGCTCTGGTACCCACTACCTGATGACAGCAGTCAGAAAACAGCATGGTCTGGGTGGTGAGGATCTTTGATGATGGATGCTGCTTTTCTACGGCAGTGTTTCATGTAGATGTGCTCAATGGCTGGGAGGGTTTTATCTGAGATGTACTGGGCCAAATCCATTCAAGATGCCACCGGCATACATCGGCGACTCTGCACGCTGCAGAAAATTGTACCAGTTTTCCTTCATCTTAGATTCATTCAAATAATGGGTCCAGATTTAAAATCCTACATCATTAAGTCGAAACTTTTTCTCGCTTTTAGGAGGCTGATTCTTTTCCCCCAAAACAGTAGAGGAATTACACTGTGGAGCCAGATGCAATTTTGGATGTATTACTAGACATGTCATTGTCTAGTTTGTGGGCTGCTAAAAACTTGCTAATATACTGAGAATCCAGTGACAGAAAAGAAACTTTTGGAAAACTTGAAGACTATGTGGTCAATTTGAAGGCAGCTGCCCCATATAGAATTTCCTATGAATCCAATTCTGTTCAGAAAGACCAAACCTCTGTGATCTGTAAACCTATAGTAAATGGAACTAAACAAATTACGATCAACAGAATTTTGAGAGAATATTCGTGTTCCAGATAATATAATTCAAGAAACTGTAGTTCCAGTTACATGAAGATACCAAAGTAATTATGTGTAACATGTTAATAAAGAGAGACTAAAGAAATGTTGGACCTGATGAATGAGAGTTTTTGAGTCTTCATTCACAACATGCAGAAAATATAAAGGTCGTTGAATGGATCCAAAACATGACAGTTGATTTGAACTTTAAAAAACATGAGACACCTTCAACCAGTAACTAATTAACAAATCAGTAGTTCAAAAATGCATTATCATGTTTGGTGCAACTGTCACAAATCATGGAAATCATATATGTGAACATTTTAGGATGCTGTGCAGAAATGTGCCTTTATTAACACGAGAATTTAAACATCAAAAAGCCCTGGCAATTGTCAACTACAGACACGTAGCCAGAGAGATCTTCATCCGCTTAAGAATTCTGTAAACTACTATTTATATCTTGGATGAAAATCTATTTTCAAACTTGAACACAATGATGCAAAAACACATGTATATATAAAGTTTAATAAACAAAAAATTTAAATGAATGGTTTAGAAACTCAGCAAATTTAATGGTACATGTATTTATGAAGCAAAACCAGAATATGCAAAGAAATGCCATTAATTGGTAACTGACTAGGACATTAACTTAAAAAGGAAATTTGAAATGCTTGGTATTGGTCATCAGCTACTTCCCAGACCTTAAAACAATTACAGCTAGGCAACCTGATGAGGTTGTGTAGAAGATTTCCCACATCTTATATACAGTACTCTGTGGCAGAAATGACGAATCAACCTGGCATTGAAGATCTACAGACAAGGACTGATGAGTAGGTACCACTAGAATTTGTTTCAAACTTCTTACTTAAGAGGATGACTATTTCCTACATTCATTAAGAAGAGCATATCTCTATTGTTGGTTTGTTTTGCAATTTTTTTTTTCTGGATTAAAGTTTTGGACTAATGTTTATCATCAAATTGGGGCTTTGAGTATAAATTAAGTTCATTTGAGCAGCAAATAAAAACATAATTACAACCAAATGCATGTTACATGCTCACTAGAATCAAGTATTTCTATTATCCTTGTATTCATCAACAGAAGGGATATGGTCTCTTTGAAGTTTGTTATTTATATGATTCTTGCAATTTATTTTTCCCATACTTTTACAGCCCAAAATTTTACGGCCAGCTCTATTACCTGGTGAAGAGTTTGTTGGAGAGGGGTTGCGTGTTGTTCTGGACCCAGATGGTCGAGAAGAAGCAACAGGGGGAGCCCTGGGTGGACCACACATTCTTCCTGCAGAGGGGGCTTTATTTCTAACAACATATCGAATTATTTTCAAAGGCACCCCACATGATCCCTTGGGTAGGCTTTTAAAAACTTTACATTTATGACATTAAAAGCTAATCATGTATAATTTATTAAGAAATAATTTTATAATCTTTTTAACTGTCAAGATGAAACAAAACATTTTGCAGATTTTCATCAATTCTTGTGACTGAGATGCTTTGATATTTGTATGGTAACTTTTGAGGAACAGAATAATGTCAGTTATATTTCTTCAATACTTTGGAGGTGCCTATTCAGTTTAATGTTACATGCTAAGTTTTTTTTTGTATCCCACCAATTTTACATCAGTTTATATGTTGCTACCTCACATTTTGTCACACAAAAATATACATTTATTCAGTTAAAAATTATGGGGAGAGGTATGTTGATACTCTTCCTACATTATAAAATAACTAATATTGTACCACAGTCAGATTTTAAACTTGGAATGATCCACACTTCTTGGCATCTGTAGCCATTGGATTGACAGATTAATTTCTTTGGTTAATATAGCCTGATTTCCTATGCTAACAGTGATCTTAATATATGGCCCTATGTGTAGTTCAAAGTAAGTTTATTATCAAAGTACATGTATGTCACCATATACAATCCCGAGATTCATTTTCTTGGGGGCTTTCTCAGCAAATACAAAAAGCATAATAGAATCAATGAAAGACAACACCCAATAGGGCAGACAAACAAACTGCAAATACAAAAGAGAGAAGAAATAATAATAATAACTAACTAAGTAATAAATATTGAGAACATGAGATGAAAAGTCCTTGAAAGTGAGTCCATAGGTTGTGGGAACAGCTCACTGATGGGGCAAATGAAGCTTAGTGATGTTATCCCCTTTAGTTCAAGAGTATGATCGTTGAGGGGTATTAACTGTTCCTAAACCTGGTGGTGAGAGTCCTGAGGCTCCAGTACCACCCTGATGGCAGCAGTGAGAGAGCAGAATCTGCGTGCTGGAGGTCCTTGATGATTGATGCTGCTTTCCTGCAACAGTGTTCCACGTAGATGTGCTAGATGTACAATGTGGGGGCGGGAGGGGCTTTACCTGTGATGGACTGGGCCATATCTACTACTTCTTGTAAGATTTTTGTTTGATGTCAGTGTTTCCATACCAGGCTGTAATGCAACCACTCAATATACTCTCCACCACACAGCTATCGAAATTTGTAAAAGTTTTGGATGTCATGCCAAACCTTTGCAAACTTCTAAGGAAGTAGAGGCACTGCCAAGCTTTCTTCATAATGGCACTTACATGCTGGGCCCAGGACAGTTCTTCTGAAAGGATAACACCCAAGGAATTGATATTCTCCAGCTTCAATCCTCCGATGAGGACTGACTCATGGACCCCCAATTTCCTCCTCCTGAATCAATAATCAGCTCCTTGGTCTTGCTGACATTGCGAGAGAGGTTGTTCTTGTGACACCACTCAGTCAGATTTTCAGTTTCCCTCCCATATGCTGATTAGTCATCACCGTTGATTTAGCCAACAACAGTGGTGTCATCAGCAAATTTAAATATGGTATTGGAGCTGTGCTGATCACAATTGTGAGAGAGATGCCTTTGATAATCCGAGCTAACTGGGGTCTGCAACTGAACTCGGAAATCTAGTTGCACAAGGAGATATTGAGGTCTTGAACCTTATTGATTAGTTTTGAGGGGATGATAATATTGAATGCCGAGCTGTAGTTGATAAAGAGCACCCTGATGAAATCACCTTTGCTGTCCAGATGTTCCAGGGTTGAGTGATGAGCCAATGAGCTGGTAGGCAAATTGGAGCAGATCAAATTTCTATCATAGATTTTGAAGGCTGTTATGCTTGAAATTTCTTACGCTTTGAAATATAAAAAAATGTTGGAGAACCCTTCAAAAACTATATTAAATATAATTTTGATTGTGCATAATAATGCACAAAAACATAGGTTGGTTATAGTATCAAAATATTACATTGTATTTTTAGCATCTGGGATAAAGACACTGAACATTCATGTAAAGAAATATGAAAGATTAAAAATAGGCACTTATTAATTTTGGTGTTTATCTTTTATTTGGGGTAATAAAAATTTTTTATACAATGATAATTTGCTGTTAATATCTGTTTTGTTTATGTATTTTGGATAGTTGGTGAACAAACTATAGTTCGGAGCTTTCCTATTGCATCAATGACAAAGGAGAAAAAAATAAGCATACAAAATCAGCTGCAGCAAAATATGCAAGAGGGATTGCAGATTCGATCATCAACTTTTCAGGTCTATTTTATTCACAGATTTTGTTTCAGACTAACTAACGTTATATTTGTGGAAAGTAGTGCAAATTTATGTTATACGAATAGACTAGAATCAACGCAGCTATATAAATTTTGTTATATACTGTTACAGATAATTAAAGTAGCCTTTGATGAAGAAGTGAACTCAGAGATGGTGGAAATCTTTAAGAAGCACATAATGAAGTTTCGGTATCCACAATCAATCTTCAGCACTTTTGCCTTTGCAGCAGGTCAAAATGCACCACAGATAATTTTGCCAAAACAAAAGGAAAAAAACACTTCATTTCGGTAAGTGTGAAAAGGTGGATGATTATGAGGCCAGTTGGTTGTAAACAGTTACAATGATTTTTTCTGTTCACAATATGGCTTTAATAATAAGGGGGTGGTTACTTTGCTCATCCAAACTTTGCAATGGGTTCTGTATTACTATGCTACTAGTTGGAAGCAATAATAATTTAAAACAAGTCAGAATGTGAAAATTGGGAAGTGAATGCCATAGTAAGCAAAAAAATACATGTAAGTGCTATGTTACTGATACTTAGTGTACTAAGTTTAGTCTTGCCAAAGTTCTTTAAAAAATGCATATGTTTTACAATCTGCAGTAATAAATAATTTGGGAAGTTTTAACATTCCTTCAAAATAATTATGTGCTAGTATAATATTTGAGCACTGTCAAATTTCAGGAACATTTTGATGAAAGTCTTCAGTGTGTCAAATAAATAAGGGTACTTGGATAGAAGAGGAAAATGTCACTGACTCCTTGTAGAAGGATTTGAATGAAGAGGAATAAAGCAACTGTGCAGAGCCTAGAAATTGCAGGAAAATAAATAAGGGGATAAAAAGAGAATAGAAAAGGAAACATTGTAGCTGGAGAGACCATTGATGTTTGTAGCAAATGCATTAAATAGCTGATAATAGCAAGGTGCTTCTTTCATTCAAGGTTGTGTAATCCTGAGAGTTTGGTAACAAATATTGAAAGCTAGAAGGGTCTATTAACTTCCTATGATCTGATTTGATAGTTCTTAAAAGACTTAGAAAGCTTATTTTCCTGCGAACCTTTGTTTTTCCTAGCATCCTATCCAGAATGGTAATAATTATGAGAACTGATAGAAAACTTACATTTTTTAAAATTTGGGTCTTTTTTTTTAAACCTTCGTTATATAAGTTACTATACATGCACTTTACTTTGTAACACAGATTTGCTCTCAAATGGTGATAAGGCAAATAAATAAATGGGTAAATCAATTTGCTTCAAATCAAACTGTGCCTTTGAAATGTGTTGCTGGTTAGGCTTTTTCTTAAGGCTGCATGGATGTGATGGATGTGAATCTGGCATCAGTATATCTAAATGGTGTAAGGACAATCTTTGTCCATTCCTAAAAGACACCAGTGATGAGTCTTTCAAATTATTTGATAATTCCCAATTACGATAATAAGTTGACCCTGGGCAACAAACAAGTTGCTGTTTTTTACAGACATCTTTATGTCAATTTTGTCCATAAGCTATGAAATCATTGTTGAAAATGATGTGTTTTGTTATGTTTGTACTGACTGAAATAAATTTGATTCATTCATTCATAAGTCAGAAAACACACAAAAAATACTCAATAAGGTTGCGATACTTTCACAGTATTGTAATGAATGATATGACAAGCACACAAGCCAGATAAGAAAAATCAATTAGTAAGGATGAAGAGGGAGAGAGGAAACTAGTTATGCCATTCATAAATCCAATGTTCAAAAATGTATGAACATTGGATTTTTAAATTTAATAACATTATAGGAGCTTATTTGTATGTAAAGAATATCCATAATTTATGAATCCTTAATCAGAAAGGGCTGCATTGATAGTATTTTTAGAATTCTGGAATATAATTTTAAAATTATCTACTTTGAATGCATATATCTCAATTATTAATACACAGTGATATGCAGATGTTTGGGCACCCCTGGTCAAAATTTCTGTTACTGTGAGTAGAAGATGGACTGACCTCCAAAAGTCATAAAGTTAAAGATATAACTTTTTTTAACATTTCAAGCAAGATTAGTGTATTATTTTTGTTTTGTACAATTTTAAAGTGGGGGGGGGAAAGGGAAGGAAGCACCATGCAAAAGCTTGGGCACCCCAAGAGATTTAAGCTCTCAGATAACTTTTAAGAAGTTCTCAGACCTTAATTAGCTTGTTAGGGCTACGGCTTGTTCACAGTCATCGTTAGGAAAGGCCAGGTGATGTCAAATTTCAAAACTTAATAAATACTGACTCCTCAAACTTTGTCCCAACAATCAGCAGCCATGAGCTCCTCTAAGCAGCTGCCTAGCACTCTGAAAATTAAAATAAATGATGCCCACAAAGCAGTAAAAGGCTATAAGAAGAGAGCAAAGCGTTTTCAGGTAGCTGATTCCTCAGTTCGTAATGTAACTAAGAAGTGGCAGTTAACAGGAATGGTGGAGGTCGAGGTCTGGAAGACCAAGAAAACTTTCCGAGAGAACTGCTTGTAGGATTGCTAGAAAGACAAATCAAAACCCCCGTTTGACTGCAAAAGACCTTCAGGAAGATTTAGCAGACTCTGGAGTGGTGGTGCACAGTTCAACTGTGCAGTGACACCTGCACAAATATGACCTTCATGGAAGAGTCATCAGAAGAGAACCTTTCCTGCATCCTCACCACAAAATTCAGTGTCAGAGGTTTGCAAAGGAACATCTAAGCAAGCCTGATGCATTTGGAAACAAGTCCTGTGGACTGATGAAGTTAAAATAGAACTTTTTGGCCGCAATGAGCAAAGGTAAGTTTGGAAGAAAAAAGGGTGCAGAATTTCATGAAAAGAACACCTCTCCAACTGTTAAGCACAGGGGTAGATCGATCATGCTTTGGGTTTCTGTTGCAACCAGTGGCACGGGGAACATTTCACTGGTAGAGGGAAGAATGAATTCAATTAAATACCAGCAAATTCTGGAAGCAAACATCACACCGTCTGTAAAAAAGCCGAAGATGAAAAGAGGATGGCTTCTACAACATGATAATGATCCTAAACACACCTCAAACTCCACAATGGACGACCTCAAGAGGTGCAAGCTGAAGGTTTTGCCATGACCCTCACAGTCCCCTGACCTAAACATCATCGAGAATCTGTGGATAGACCTCAAAAGAGCAGTGCATGCAAGATGGCCCAAGAATCTCACAGAACTAGAAGCCTTTTGCAAGGAAGAATGGGTGAAAATCCCCCAAACAAGAATTGAAAGACTCTTAGCTGGCTACAGAAAGCGCTTACAAGCTGTGATACTTGCCAAAGGGGGTGTTACTAAGTACTGCCAAGCAGGGTGCCCAAACTTTTGCTTCGGGCCCTTTTCCTTTTTAGTTATTTTGAAACTGCAAAAGATGGAAATAAAAAAGTAATCTTGCTTAAAATATTAAAGAAATGTGTCATCTTTAACTTTATGCCTTTTGGAAATCCGGTCATCTTTTACTTAGCTATTCACAGTAACAGAAATTTTGACCGGGGTGCCCAAACTTTTGCATGCCACTATATACCTCTGGACTTCTGTTCTAATAATTTAACTCCTGTGCTTTCATATTCCCAAGTTCTTACGTCAATGAGAAGTGTTGCTTATCGGAGAAAAGGCTGTGACTCAATCTTCTGTCTTCATGGGATAAATATGGCACCAAGCTGTTGCATGTCCTTGCATTTAAAAAAAGATCTAAAATTGTTTGAGGTCAACACTACTTAAGAACAAAAATTGCTTCTGCTTAATCATCAACTGCCTTATCCATATAATGTAGATAGTCTGCGTTCTTTTTATTATTACAGTGTATAATATCCAAAATTGGACAACATTTCTTATCAAAGTTTTCTAAAAATAATTTGTTTCCATTCTGGCTTCAAAGTCTGTGCTTTAAAATATGTTTATTAACATTTCTGGGATTTATTTCTAGCACACTATCCAAGAATATTGTAAGAAGTGCAAAGAAGGCTGGAAAAATGACCATAGGTCGTCAGTCTACAGTGAAAAAGAAACCAATGGTTTTGGCAATAGATGAAAGAGGTAATCGATCAGGCTGGAATGAAGAAGATGATGTTTCAGGTAAAATGATGGTTAATAAGATCTGCATAGATATCAAAATAATTATTTGAGGAGTAATTTTTATGCTGTTTTTGCCACAACTAGTTACCCAGTATGTTGGCAACTTAATAACAATATAAGAGAATTGTGTTCTGTGACATTCTATTGCAATTTTAAACCATGTGTTCAGATTACTGGAATGGACCCTCTAACCAGCCATCCTCAAGCTGGATGTTAATCACAATGCAAAGCTGACCTTCCATTATATTACCTTCCCTCCATCAACTCTGTCTCTCTTTCCATTGTTGTACTGATTATATATGAAAAGAATGTATAATTAAGAATATAATTCATTGGGATTAATGACAGAGGACAAGGTTGGTAGTTTTTCTTCATGATGTCCTGATGTCAATGTGAATGCGCATATACTAGCTTGGAGCTGGTAATGTCATGCAGCCTTTCCACTACCCCGCAGCAAGCAAGATTCCTCCACTCAAATTTGGTGATCTTTTTTTCAAGGAATGCACTATTTGAGGCGAGGGATTAGCTTGTCCATTTTCCAGCATATCAAGTGGTTGTGATGAAGAATTTTAAAATCAATTTACAACCAACATTTGAATGCTACATTTACTTTCATATCCACTCTTCATTTTTGAATAGGCGTTACAAAATACTATTAAGAATGTTAACTGTGAATATTTGAATGTAATGAAAGTACCTTGAAATACGAAACTTCAAAGATGTTCTAAGTCATTTTTGATTCTAATTGCATGCAAAAAAATTGAAATGAGGGGTACTTGCAGACCATTCTGAGAAAAAAAAAGGTTAAAATGCCATTATGATCTGCACAACTGGTTTAATAAAATATTAAACAACTCTATGGTAAATATATTGTAATCATCACGTTGCTATTAATACTGTTTGTATTATCACATCTTGTAGCTTCAGATGATGGCGAACTTCCCACAAGCAGCACTTTGAAAGCTTCAGAAAAGTCAACCATGGAACAACTAGTAGAACGAGCATGTTTTCGGGACTACCAACGCTTGGGTCTTGGAACTATTGGTGCAGGCTCGTCTCGATCAAAGACAGAACACTTCAGGATAACTGCTGCCAATAGGATGTATTTACTGTGCAGAAGGTTTGTATATTAATGTTTATCTTTTCAGTAACAAGTAAGTAGGTTAATCAGAATGATGGTAGTAAACCAATCATGTTTTAGTGGAATGGTCACTAAGTGTATATGTTCATGGTCTTCTGCCACTGCAGCCCATCTGCTTCGAGGTTCAACGTGTTGTGTATTCAGAGATGCTGTTCTGTGTACCACTGTTCTAATACATGGTTATTTGAGCTACTGTCATTTCCTGTCAGCATTAATTAGTGTAGCTATTTTCCTCTGACCTTTCTCATCACCAAGGCATTTTTACTCACAGAACTGCTGCTCACTGGATGTTTTTTGTTTTGTGCGTCATCCAGACATCCCACCCTGCAAAAACTAATTTCAGGGAGGTAGCATCATCAATTTGTGGGAGACTTCCGGGAGAGATGGGATGTCTGCAATAGAGTAGCTCCTGAGCAGCTGGCCAGCTAGTTTAAATAACGTTAGCTATGCTAATGAACAAATGACACCTGTTTAACTCACCTCAACATGTCTTTTACAGTCTTAACCCACCATGGGCAATAGAAAAGTCACTGTTGCAAACAGTGCAGTGAGCAACATTGTCATTATTTTTGACCCCTATTAAGCAGGGGTACACTTTAGTGTAGTCTCGGGGTGACGTACGTTTTATATTTTCTTTTTTTTTGGGAACACTCTGCCATGGTGCGCTCTCATGCGCGCTCTCGCTTTCTCCCTCGCGCGCGCTCTCTCGCTCGCGTGCTCTCGCTTGCTTGCTCTGGCGCTCGGTTGCTCTCAAAAAAATTGATTTCCGTGATATTGTGTATAATTTGCGGGCATCAGGGAGCCACTATTCATATGCGGGAGACTCCCGGAACTTCCAGGAGAGGTGGGATGTCTGCATCATCCTCTGTAAATTCTAGAGATTGTTGTGCATGAAAATCCCAGGAGATCAGCAGTTTCTGAGATACTTAAGTCACCCAGTCTGGCACCAACAATTATTCCACAGTCAAAGTCACTTAGATCAAACTTCTTCCACACTCTGATGTTTGGTCTGAACAACAATTGAATACCTTCACCATGTCTATATGCTTGACACATAATTGACTGTGTTGGTTGTGTTCTTTTCCATAGATGCTTCCTGGCCTGCTGAGTTACTCCAGCATTTTGTGTGTGTTACTATCTTGGAAAAAGCTTTAAAATTTATGGGAAAATTTGTGTAAACTATGGTTGTGTAAGTCAGTCAAAATTCTGAGAGCCCCTGTAACTGCTGTTTCATACTCCCACTCAAGATAGTGTGTTTAATTATTAATTGCTAATAACGTAGGTCAGGTTTCTTCAGGTCTGACATTGTTTGAGAACCTTCATCACCTTAGTCACCACAAATTAGATAATGGACAATAACTTAAAACAAATAAAGTTAAGATATGTTTTCTCCGGTACTTCTTTTATTGCAAGAGATTGAATAACACAGGTGATCCTTTTTTAGGTTTCCATGATTTATCAGTTGTATCAGAAGACCTTGGGCTAGGACAGGTGAGGCTGAAAAGCAAGTAACCAAGCCATCTCCAGCAGATACCAGCTGAAGGACAAAGTGGGGAACAATAAATTGTGGAATAAGAAAGCATGAGACTTGGGAATCAAAGCAGGAATTGGGTTAGAGAATTAGTGAGATAAGAAAATAATTATTAGAGCTGATGGAAAATAAAGTAATTTCTATTTATTATGTCTATTGTATCTATTTTGTTATACCTTTCAAATCTTAATACATCCACAGTCAATTAAGTATTCTTGAAATAGTTGCTGCTGTTATTTAGGCAAACATAAGCATCCACCATAGTCAATGATGTAAATGACAAAATAATTTTTGGTTTATATTGGTTGTGAGAAGATGCCCTCACATTCAGAGTCAGAGAATTAGGACATTCTTCTGTCAAACACAAGCTATTAAAAATATTTCACATTTAACATCCTTAACATGATTATTTGGTACTTGTAGCATGTATCTTTGCAGATGGTATCACACAGAAACAAATCAAATAGCTAAATATTTACCTGTTAAAAGTTTTGTGTATCTTGTGTTCATTAGAATAAACAGTATTTTTGTTTTTAAACACTAATATAGGAATAACGTTTCCCAGCAAGTGTACCTCAACTTTTTTAATAGTCCTGTTTTGTACAGCTGTTAGATTAATTTCAAAGGCTAGTTTTTGTAATGTATGGAGTGGATTCAGATTTCCTATATACTCTTTATGCCTTGCTTTTATGAGTAGTGCCAACTAATTTTGGTAATTTATTGATGTTTATTCTGTTGATTTTATGAACACATCTTTTCCCTCCATCTCACTGGAGTCAAGTCCACTTTACAGGATGTCCAACAAATAAAAAACAAGTTTATTCTTCACTTACACACTGAGCAATACATTAATGTGATAACTGATTGGAACAGTGTTTGCAAAAGCTCAGGGACAACTTAAGAGATCTGTTTCAAAATTCAAAGGTAAATTTATTATCGAAGTATATTGTCACCATATACATCCCTGAGATTCATCTTCCTGCTAGCATACTTAGTAAATCTATAGACTAATAACTAAAATACAATCAATGAAAGATCGCCCAACTTGGGCCTTCAACCAGAGTGCAGAAAGCAACAAACTGTGCAAATACAAAAAGTAAGAAATTATAATCATAAATCAGCAGCAAATATTGAGAACATGCGATGAAGAGTCTTTAAAAGTGAGTTCATTGGTTGTGGGAACATTTCAACAATGGGGAAAGTGAAGCTATCCCCTTTCGTTCCAAAGCCTGATGGCTAAGAGATGGTAACTGTTACTGAACCTGGTGGTGTTAGTCATGAGGCTCCTGTACCTCCTCCCTGACGGCAGCAGGAGAGAAGAGAGCATGTCCTGGGTAGTGGAAATCCCTGGTGATGGATGCTGCTTTCCTGCGACAGCGTTTCATGTAAATGTGCTCAATGATGCGGAGGGCTTTACCTGTGATGGACTGGGCCACATCCACTACTTTTTGTAGGATTTTTCTGTTCAATGGCATTGCTGTTTCCATACCAGACTGATGTAGCCATTGAATATACTCTCCACTGCATATCTATAGAAGTTTGTCGATTCTCCGCAAACAACTAAGGAAGTAGAGGCACTGCTGTACTTGCTTTGTAATTGCACTTACATGCTAATCCCAGGACAAGTCTGCCGAAATAATAACACAAGGAATTTAAAGTTGCCTACCCTCTCCACCTCTAATTCTCTGATGAGGACTAACTTATGGACCTCTGGTTTCCTTCTCCTGAAGTCATTAATCAGCTCATTGGTCTTGCTTATATTGAGTAAGAGGTTGTTGTTATGGCATCACTCAGCCAGATTTTCAATCTCCCTTCTATATGCTGATTCATCACCACGTTTAATTTGGCCTATGACAGTGTCGTCAGCAAACTTGAATTGGAGGTGTGCTTAGCCAAACAATCATATGTTTGGAAGCTATATTGTGAGTCAAATGCTCTGAAAATTTTAGCTATTGAAGGAGGTCATTCTCCCATTTTATATGTGCAGATTGTAAATAGAACTGTTTCATTTCCAGTTCAACTACACACATGTATACAGATAAGCAAAACATTGTTCCTTTGGGGCCAAGATGCAAAACAAAATGCATACAGAAACACACAGCACATATAGTTATGATTACACATACAGTCACAAAATAATAGTTCCTAAGTGGCATGGTCTGAAGATTTCAAGTTTATTGTCCTAGGCATACATACCCAAGGTATAAATACCATAAAAATTAGCTTTTGCTAATCCTTGCTCGCTGGACTTCAATCTGCAAATAAAGAAAACAGACCCTTCTTATTTACGTTTCAGGCCGAGACCCTTTGTCAGGACTAACTGAAGGAAGAGTGAGTAAGGGATTTGAAAGTTGGAGGCCCCTCCAACTTTCAAATCCCTTACTCACTCTTCCTTCAGTTAGTCCTGACGAAGGGTCTCAGCCTGAAACGTCGACTGCACCTCTTCCTAGAGATGCTGCCTGGCCTGCTGCGTTCACCAGCAGCTTTTATGTGTGTTGCTTAAATTTCCAGCATCTGCAGAATTCCTGTTGTTTGCCTTCTTATTTACTATAGCTAAGCTCAGCATGAACTTGTATAGCTCAGTTGTCTCCCCTTTGCTCCACTGGAAACAGCCACAGTCTACTCAGTCTTTCCTTTTATAGTTAAAAATCTCCAGTCCTGATAACAGCCTTATATATCTCTCCTACACCACTTTTAGTGCAGTCATATCTCTCTAGTAATATAGTGACCAGAACAGTACACGGTGCTCAAATTCTGACCTATCAATTCCTGCATACAATTCCAGTGCATCATTTCATTCTGTGTCACAGACAGTAAAAGAAAGTAAACTCAATATATTTTTAACAGCCTGCCTTTTACTTTCAAGGTTCTGTAGACATGCCTTCCAAGGTCCCATTGAATCTCTACGTTTCTCATCTTTCTTCCTTTAGGCATATGCCCAACTGTGCAGCCTATCTTTATCCTCCCAAAGTCGAGAGATTTTCTCATCCCAGTCAACTCGTAGACAATTTTTATCATGTTAAGAGTCTTTTGCTTTAACAGACTTGCTTTGTTTTTGCATTGTTTATCCAAGTCCTTTTGAATCTCCTCTTCAAATTGTGACTGATTTGTCATAAAATAGCTGATTTTGTTTCACTTTTGCTAAGCTAGTTCTCAGGGTAGGAAAATTGCCCTTTCCCCATTTTAGAGACCATCTACATAGTTGTGTGGTCTAACTGAATTTCAGTCACTACAACTAAAGTACTTTCCCACTGATTTTCCTGCTGCCCTTCCAGCTTCATTTCTTGAAACTAAATCCAGAATTATATTGCCTCAATTTTTATAGTTGCATGCTAGCTGAAAAAGTTCTCCTGAATGGAATTTGGGATTTTTGTTCCCCATTATACCTTTTGCATTCGCAGTTTTACAAGATTATATTTGCAGTTAATAAGTTGAAAACTGTCCAACCTATCTTGCCTTTGCTGCCGAATCAAGTTCACCGTAATTTTGGTCTTTATGCTGCAGGAACCTTGAAACTAGTACCTCACCATGACTGGAAGTCAACTCCAGCTCATCATCAGCTCTTTCATACAATAGAAAGGGCATTACACTAGCATCCTGAAAACAAGTCCTCTACCAGACCGCCTCTGTTGTATTATATTGCCCATCAACAATAAAGTTCTACATCAAGACCTTGGAAAACAGGTTCCCCATATTTCAAGAGCCACATTTCTATGAAGCATTATCTGTTGAAAGCTCTGGGTCTACCATTGACCCCTGCCATCCTGTGAATATCTGAGACATCCATTAGCTACAGAAAGGAAATGGAGAAACGACAAATGTCTCTGAGAAATCCTTTTGTAAAATGAGGTGAACAGATGTTAATAATCTCTTCCAGAGTAACGTTCCTAGTATTGGGATACTAACTGCATTTAAACAGCTCTAAACAGCAGCAGCACATGCCCGTATAACTCGAAACACACTTTCCTGAGCTCTACCATGGCAAGAGATGGACAAAGACGGACAAATATTCACTCATATCCCTGCCAACATGTTGAAAACCTTGGCCCTGTCTAAAATAGGGAGGGGATTTTGGTATGGCATTGAAAAAAAAGTCTATTAATTCTTCAGCAATGTCGAAGCTATCAAAGGCCTAAAACCACAAGAATCAGAGTGCTCTCTGCTGTAGACATATAGACATTTGCAAGAGTCTCTGACTACAAAATCTCATAAAACTCCTAATGAAGCAAAGCGTTGACATGCCTTCTTCATGATTGCATCAATCTGTTGGGCACAGGACAGATCCTCAAAGATAATGACACCCAGTAGCCTAAAAGCTCCTCACCCTTTCCACTGCTGAGACCTCAACGAGGACTGGTGCATGTTCTCCCAACCCTAACCCCTTTCCCCTTCCTCAATTCCTCGGTTTGCTGATGATGAGTGCAAGGTTGCTGTTGCAATGCTCCCTAGGCAGCCAATCCATCTGATCCCTGAATGCCGCCTCATTGCCATCTGAGATTCTACCGACAGTAGTGTCATGGTCATGAGTGTAGAGAGTAGAGCAGTGCACTAAGCACACATCCTTGAGTTGTGCCTGTGTTGATTGCCAGTGAGGAGGAGACATTTTCACTGATCTTCACTAACTGTTGTTCCCTAAAAAGGAAATCAGTAGTCCACTTTCAGACAAATGTATAGAGGCCTAGGTTTAGGAGCTTGCTGATTAGTACTGAGTGATGATGGTATTGAACACTGAGCTGTAATTAAACACTAGTGTGATGTATATTTTGTTGTTATCTGGCTGCTCCAAAGTAGAGTGGAGAGCCAGTGAGATTATGTTCTCTGTAAACCTGTTGCGGCACTAGATGAATTGCAATGTGTGCAAGTCCTTTCTCAGGCACAGGTTTTCAGTACCCAGCTAGCTACACCTTCAGGGCCTATCCTCTGGATGGTCTGACATTAGCCTCTGCACAGGTATCACGGGTGTGCTTGGATGCCCTGGGGATTCACATAGGTGTAGTGTTATTCTCCTTTTCAAAGCGTGAGTGTTGAATCCATCTTGGATGGATGCTTCACTGCTATTATGTTCTTACCTTTCACCTTACAGTAAGAAATGGCATGCAAACCCTACCACAGCTGTTATACATCCAGTAGTCTCCAATTTCACACAAATTGCCTTTTCGCTCTCATGATGTCCTTGCATAGGACTGGTAGAGCTCTAGATTTGTGGTTTTGAACGCCACAAATCTAACCCTCAACAGACCCTGAATCTCCTGGTTCATCCAGCACTTCTGTTTTAAGAAAACTTGTCATTATTATATGTGCACAGGATTTCAATGAGAAAAATTATGAAGGTTCTCTATTTGTTTGACTCCCTTTGCACAAAAGCCAATGGGCACAAAGCAGTGAACTTAATGTGCAAAGCACATTTGAGATTGCTTTTGGGGAATATCACTGCTATAAGCCTGTCTGAAATAAGACATTGCGGAAAGTTCAAGTTCTGCCAAAGCCAGTTTAGTTTATCTGCTCCAGCCTTAAGTGTCTCTGATCTCTATCTCTATCTATCCCTCTCTCTATCTCTCTCTCTCTCACTCGCTCACTCTCACTCACTCACTCCCAGGGCTTGCCATCAGCCTCCCAATGCTAGAGGCCAGATTTGCTTGTTTCTGCCTCCGACTGCACAAGCTATACTAGTAACACCCCTGGGTTAGAGCATTGAATTGCAATGCACCGAAGTATGTTTATCTGGGGAGTAAAATAGATGACTCACTCACCTGTTTATGCTTCTGTGGTATTTATATGGTTGGTTCAGTTGAGTTTCTAGTTGAAAACTTAATTTCAAGGCAGGATTTAAAATTTCAAAAGTGTATTAAAAAATTTGCTTTTATCAAATATGCTTTCTGATATATGCAGATTTCTACATGTAGAAAGCATTAGTTACCCTGTTGGTCTTCCCTTCAATTCACTAATTTATTTTAAATTAATCCTGAATTAAGGGTATTATTGGACATACAGGAATACTTCAAAAACTGTATTAGCCTTGAATGCAGTTTTATAAAGAGGTCTCTATAGAACCTTGCAGGGGAATTATTAGATAGACATTATTGAAAGAGTTTGACTAGTACTGCGGGTAATTCTGGAGCACTAATCTACATCACTGCCTCTAGGATATTATCCGAGACTATCAGTGATCTTAGATATTTATTTTTTTATGTGGGATTGTCACAGCTGAAACTATAATTCTATTGAATGACAGAAAACAGATGCTAACAGAATAGAATTTTATTTATTTGTGGCAGGTTGTCTCCAGACAAATCCAAATTTATTATTTTCTCTCACTCTTTCTTCATATTTAATGTATTTATCTTGTTAAAAAAAGTATATTAGTTTCTTGTCACAACTGCGTTCTGGTGAAGTGTTTTTTTTCCAACTCTTCCCTGACAGATTTTTCCCTACTTCATCTGTTTAAAACCTGTCGTAGAAGTATCTGCCTCAGAATATTCAGTGGCAGTAATTCTCATATCACATATCTCAGCGGTCCCCAACCACCAGGCCGCGGACCGGTACCAGGCCACAGAGCATGTGCTACCGGGCCGCGAGGAAACGATAAGAGTCAGCTGCACCTTTCCTCATTCCCTGTCACGCACTGTTGAACTTGAACATAGGGTTGCCAACTGTCCCGTATTTGCCGGGACATCCTGTTTATTGGGCTAAATTGCGTTGTCCCATACGGGACCGCCCTTGTCCCGTATTTCCCCCGCTAAGGTAGAGCATTCCTATGAAACCTTTTGTGCCGAAATGGCGTGAAGCGAAGAAGCAATTACCATTAATTTATATGGGAAAATTTTTTGAGCATTCCCAGATGCAAAAAATAACCTAACAAATCAAACCAAATAACAAATAGAACTGAAAATAAATAACACTAACATTTATTAAAAGCAGGAATGATATGATAAATACACAGCCTATATGAAGTAGAAATAATGTATGTATAGTATAGTCGGGAAGATGAAGGCAAAACCGATGTGTGGGACAAAAACCGGCACGTACGCGCATGCGCACAGGTGCCCACGCAAGGCATCATGATCATGGTAGTCTTTCCTGGGGTAAAGTGTCCCGGGATTTGACTGCTACCTTTGTCCCTTATCTGGGAGTGAGAAAGTTGGCAACCCTAACTGTAAAAGACATGTTGAGGTGAGCTTAACCCTACTTGAACACCCCCCCACCCCCACCCGCGTTCGGCTGGTCCGCAAGAATATTGTCAATATTAAACCGGTCCGCGGTGCAAAAAAAAGGTTGGAGACCCCTGACATATATCTTTCCTCATATCTCTGTCCGTTTCTGGCATCATCTTAGTGTATGTGCATTATGTGCTTGCTACAACTTCATCACCAATAGTTTATACATTTGATTTCTTTCATTTTCACCCCATATATAGGTACCAAAATCATTTTATCTTAAATGACTTTACCTACTACAACATGTTTATCAGGAAAAAATTGTATTAGAAACCAAAGCTTTTAAATAAAGCAGTTCTCCTCAGGGCAAAAATGACACTGGTTCAGGATCCTATCATATGCAATCATTTTCACAATGATAAATACTTTTCCCCAGAACCATTGGATTGATTGATTGATTGAGATACAGCAAAGAGTAGGTACTTCCTGCTCTTCAAGCCATGCTACCTGAACTACAGTTCAGCATTCAAACCATAATTTCCTCCGGACTTGACAGGGAGACTTCGGCCTGCATCCCACCTTGTGCAGCTGGATCCTAGACTTCCTATTGGATCGCCGACAGGTGATAAGGATGGGCTGCCTCACCTCTGCCCCTCTGACCCTCAACACAGGTGCCCCCCCAGGGTTGTGTCCTGTGTCCCCTCCTCTGCTCCCTTTACACCCACAACTGTACTGCCTCACACAGCTCCAATCTGCTGATCAAATTTGCAGATGACATGACTTTGATTGGCCTTATTTCTAACGGAAATGAGAGAGTCTACAGAGGAGAGGTTGATACCCTGACACAGTGGTGCCAGGATAACAACCGCTCCCTGAATGTCCACAAAACAAAAGAGCTGATTGTGGATTACAGGAGGAACGGAGATAGGCTCGGCCCGATCAACATCAATGAGTCTGCAGTTGAGAGGGTGAGTTGTTTCAAGTTCCTCGGTTTGCACATTACCGATGATCTCACCTGAACTGTACACACTGGCTTGTTGGCAAAAAAATGCACAACAGCATCTCTTTCACCTCAGGTGACTGAAGAAGTTCAGCATAGGCCTCCAAATCCTTAGACCTTCTACAGGGGCACCACTGAGAGCATCCTGACTGGCTGTATCACCGCTTGTAAGAGAACTGTACCAACCTTGATCACTGGACGCTACAGAGCGTGGTACAGACAGCCCAGTGCATCTGTGGATGAAAACTTCCCTCCCACTGAGGAACACTCACAACACGCTAGAGGAACTCAGCAAGTCGGACAGCATCCGTGGAAACGATCAGTCTTGATGAAGGGTTCCGGCCCGAAACGTTGACTGATCGTTTCCACGGATGCTGCCCGACCTGCTGAGTTCCTCCAGCATGTTGTGAGTGTTGCTTTGACCCCAGCATCTGCAGAATATGTTGTGCCTTCATTGAGGACATTTACAGCAGCAGGTGCAGAAAGAAGGCCTGGAAGATCATCGCAGATACCAGTCACCCCAACCATAAACTGTATCAGCTGCTTCCGTCTGGTAAACTTTACCACAGCATTAAAGCCAGAACCAACAGGCTACAGGACAGCTTCTTTCTACAAGCTATTAGACTTTTAAATTCACATGTCTGTACATTGCAACAGAGTCATATCGCAAAGACTTTTACTCCCTCACATGTGGGGTGGACATAAGATTTAAATACATTCTAATTCTAATTCAATTCCCTGATTTAATCCTCGCCTAATCACGGGACAATTTACAATGACCAATTAACCTTAAATATACTTCTGCCTTAAATATACCCAATGACCAGCACAGCAGTATGTGAAGAAGAATTTCACAGATTCACCATCCTCTGGCTACAAAATCTTGTCTCATCTCTATTCTGAGGCTGTGCTGTCTGGTGTTAGACTCCCCCACTATAGGAAACATCTCCACATCCACTCTGTCTATGCTTTTCAATATTTGATAGATTTCAGTCAGATCCCCCCTCATTGAATACAGGCCCAGAGCCAACAAACACTCTTCATATGTTAACCCTTTCACTCCTGACATCATTCTTATGAACATCCTCTGGATCCTTTCCAATGCCAGCACATCTTTTCTTAGACAGTGGACCCAAAACTGCTCACTGTAGTCCAAGTGCTGTCTGACCAATGTCTTATAAAGCCTCAGCATTACAAACTGACATTTGTATTCTAGTCCTCTCAAAATCAATGCTAACATTGCATTTGCCTTCCTTACCAACATCTTAACCTGCAAGTTAACCCTTAGGGAATCCTGCATGAAGATTCTCAAGTCCCTTTGTATCACTGATTTTTGAGTTTTTTTAAATCCATTTAGAAAATAGTCCACGCCTTTATTCCTTCTACCGAAGTGCATGACTATGCACACCTCAACACTGTATTCCATCTGCCACTTATTTGCCCATTATCCCAATCTGTCTAAGTCCTTCTGCAGACACCCTGCTTCCTCAATACTACCTGCCACTCCACTTATTGTTATATCATCCACAAACTTGGCCACAAAGCAATCAATTTCTTCATCCAAATTGTTGATATATAACATGAAAAGAATCAGTCCCAACACTGACCTGGCAGAACACCAAAGGTTTTCTGAAAATCCAAATGAACAGTGTCCATGGACTTTCCTTTGTCTTTCCTGCCTGTTATTTCCTCAAAGAATTACAGTTTATATGTCAGGCAACATTTCCCCTGAAGGAAATCGTGCTGACTTGGGCCTATTTTGTCATGTGCCTCCAAGAACCCCAAATCCTTATCCTTAATAATAGACTCCAACATCTTTCCAACCACTTAAGTCAGGCTATCTGGCCTAAAATTTCCTTTCTTCTGCCTCCCTCTCTTCTTAGCCAGTTGGTCAGCACAGGTCTTCAGTACTTGGCCAGATAATCCATCCAGGCAGGATGCTTTCTTTGATTCACTCTCTTGAAGGTAGCCTGCACATTATATTCAGATACTGAGACCAATGGATCATCGGGAGACATGGGGGTGTGCGATGGTTCCTCCCTGTTCTGGTGGTCAAAATAAGCATAGAAGCTATTGAGCTCACCTGGAAGTGAAGCTCTGCTGTCCACTATGTCACATGATTTAACTTTGTAGGAGGTTATGGCATTCAAATCTGGCCACAGCTGTCAAGCATCCTTCATTGATTCCGATCTAGTCCAGAATATCCACTTCACCCATGAGATGGTTTTCCAGAGATCATCTCTTGTAGCATTCTTGATCTTCAGTCTTGAATGCCTCTGATCTGGCCCTCAGCAGATTCCGGATTTCATGGTTCAACCAGGGCTTCCGATTGGGGTAAACCTTGAACGAATTCGTGGGGACACACTCATCCACAGCTGTGGATGAGTGTAACTCTGTTACAACCCTATCACTGTACTATCACTCTAAAATCCTGGAAGTACTCAGCAGTTAGGTAACATCAGCTGCAAGAGAGACGGGGTTAGCATTTCAACTGACTTTAATTCTATACACCTGACCAAGGAGAGCAAGAGTAACATGCACAAAGAACTCAGCAGGTCAGGCAGCATCTGTGGAGAGGAATAAATAGTCACTGTTTTGGGCTGAGATCCTTCATCAGCAAAAGAAAAGGGAGGAGGGAAGGAGTACAAGCCGGCAGGTGATCGGCAAAGCTAGAGAGAGGAAATGTGGGTGGGTGGGGGAGGAGGGATGAAGTGAGAAGATGAAATTTTCAAAGTTTTACTTTTAATTTGATTTGGAAATATTAGTCCAGCGATCTATATGCTGGAAAAAAAATGCATTGAGAAACCTGGCAATGGAAGCTTGAGTTTGATAAGAAAAAGCCTGTGCTGAAATAATTGCTGTATGTGGTCATCACTTTTGCAGTACTCAAATATACTCCACATGTGCATTTTATTTATTTGGATATTGCCTTTAGCAAGTGCATGACATTCATTGTCTAGGGACAAACTAGTGGAAGTTTGGTAATGGAAAGTAGCATGACCTTTCCTTAAAATAACTTGGACATAAATAAGGTAGGCCAAAAACATGACATAACTGAAATTGTTTTTTTAAAGTTGTATAAAATAGAATGGAAAACAACTAGCCTGCCAAGCGTGTGAAATAATTATGGTCTTTTATTTATTTTCACATCTGTTCAGTGATTAAGAGTGTTACATTTTCTTTATATCTCGCAACTTTGCTCAATAACACAAAAAAGAAGTGTTTTCTTTCGAGATTTTGACTCCTAATTTCAACATCAGTGAATTATACAGAATAGTTTACTGCAAACTATATCTAAAAAAGTGACTTTAAACAAGAAACAATAATCCTCTCATAGCAAAATCTGGCCCAGATATTATAATGTGCTGTAACAGGCATGCTGTGTATGGTCATTGCAAATTGCACATGTTATCAGTTCAATCTGAGTCTATTACACCAGTTTCACTCGTCCTTCACAATGAAGCTAAACAACCATTGCACCTTTTCCAAGATGGCATCCAAAACCAAACGTCAGAAAACTGCCTATAGTTAGTATCCTGCAGGGTGCTGCTGTAAGGGGAGTGGTGTACTGATTTGACTGTTCTAAAGCTGGCACTTTGTAGGGTGGGGGTGTCTCATGTTAGGTAATCTAAGGGTTCTATTGCCAAACAACAGAAAGTAAGTGAGACTGCTGAGTGTGTCCTGTCTAGCGCTGTGCTATTAAAGCTAACTTGTCTCAAGATGGATTCATTTCCCAGTATTGCAAGCTTTGCACCATTTGAAGACAGAAATCATTTGTGAAGTGTCCTGTCAAATTGTTTAGTGATTTTAAATATCCCAGAAATGGTCATAGTGTATTTCACTTTGAGTTTGGAAATAGATCTTCAGTCTGCTGTAGCTGTTGCTGAAATATAATAATCCTGTGGAATAGGTCACCTGCTCCTTGGCTGAGGATTTGAAATTGCCCTGTGCATGTGGCCACACACTCATTAAAACCTACTTCTATTCTGTTGATATTTAGCTTTGGTAACAGAAAATGGAATAGATTGATACCTACAAATAGCACATTTTGTAATTTGCAATGTTCTCTTGGGAGTCTGCTTATTTCATAGTACAGGCACAAATAAAACATTTCCAGAGTAAAACTTGGCAAACTTGAAACTCCAAAATGTGATTCAACTTTTCTGATTGGCAGTTTCACACTAAGTTTGTACGCTGAAGGCCTTCTTTCTTGCCTAAACATATTAATTTGCTAAATCTTAACCATCTTATTATCTTCATGAAATTAATGCACAGAAATGTGTGTGTGGTGCAGCAAGGTGTAAAATTTCACCTTGAAAACTGGGATGATGTTCCTTGTTGCCAGTTTACAAAGTGTCTTCACCTATACTCATCCCTTTCCCCCAAAATGCTGCAATAATACCCTCCCACACGATGCATTTGGGCAACTTCCAACTTGGTAAACTGACCTGCTTCACTCTTTTTAAGTCCGGAAGCTGCCTGTGAAGGTGGCAAAAGGCTAAGCATTTCATCCAAATACCATTAATGAGAATTCAGATGTACTTCAAAAAAAAACAAACCTAATATTCAGTAATTTGCAATTAGTTGAAATTCAAGATGTCCATAGTACTAGCAGAACTTTTAAAATTAGTTTTATGTTTTTGTTACATACAAATACTGACAAAAGCAAGGAGATATGCGACTGGTTTCTGAAAACCTGAATCCCTTCAATACTAGAAAGCATTAATAGTGTGATATTGCCTTCCAGCATCAGCATGCTAAATATTTAGGTGCAACACTGATATCTAAAATAACTTACAGATCAGCATTGCTGCTGACAAATTTGAGGACTTAAGTATTTTCTACTAAGTTGGGCTATGGGAACTTGAGCAAATAGCCTGATGCTGCCATCTAGTGGGTATGTTTTATTTTTCACATTGGACTTGCAGAAAGTGTGCGAAGTATGGATAGCTGGCAAATGAAACTGATCCAAATGTGATGTTGGAACTAAAATAATACTGTATCTTTTATCAGGGATAAAGAAACACTTTTAACTCTGATAAATGACTTGGGGCAGTTGTGTAGTTGTTAAAATCAGGTGAGAGCCTCCTGGAAACAGCTGTGGTGCTCTTTTAATTTCAGAATCCACCTTCAATAGGTAAGATTTCTGTCCACTTTCAGATTGCTTAGCAATACTCACTGTTTGGCTGTACTCTGCTCCAGAAAAACAATTTACCAAATTATTCCTGGGTTTTCAATTCAGAAGTAGCAAGGAAACCCTCACCAGAAAGGTAAACTGTGCTGACTAGTTCTACATGCAGAACACACAACTTAAATATGATTTGGGTCCTTTGAAATTTTATTGAGTAGCAGGTATTATGCTCTGCATCACTAAAGCTCCATTAAATAGATGATTGTGCTTTTATTTTAACAGTTATCCTGGACTTCTGGTTGTGCCTCAGTCTGTGCTAGATAGCAGCTTACAGAAAGTTGCACGTTGTTATCGCCACAACAGACTGCCAGTGGTGTGTTGGAAACACTGCAAAACAAAAGCCGTTTTGTTGCGTTCTGGTGGGTTCCTTGGAAAGGGAGTTGTGGGGCTCTTTAAATCACAGAATCCACACTCTGCTGGTAAGATCCCTATGTGTTCTTAAATCGTTCGCTGATGCATATATACCTTTAAAAGACATCTTCAAAAACAGAACACACTTAATCTCATTACTTCAAAGTAGCTTCAACCCATTTCCTTATTTTTGATCAGTCAGTGCAAAACTAAGACTGTCTGTTGGTTAGCATTAAGTAAAACTTCTGATTATTTAATTGGAAGTCCAAATTATTTCATTTCCAATTATATTTAATTGAAATAAAACTTCTATTTGTCCTGGAACTCCTGCCTCAGTAAGGACCTGGACCCATTGCAATTAGCCTATTACCACAACGGCAGATGCAGTCTCAATTGCTCCTCACTTGGCCTTAGACCACCTGGACAATACAAACACCTATGTCAGGATGCTGTTCTTCAAATATAGCTCACTATTTAACACCATCATTCCCACAATCTTGACTTATTTGGATACAACAGGGTCTTCTAAGAGACTTTTGGATAGGTACATGGATCTTAGAAAAATAGCAGGCTGTGGGTAAGCTAGTAATTTCTAAGGTAGGGACGTGTTCGGCACAACTTTGAGGGCCGAAGGGCCTGTATTGTGCTGCAGGTTGTATCAGATAAGTTACAGAACCTGAGCCTCTGTACTTCCCTCTGCAATTGGATCCTCGACTTCCTATCTGGAAGACCACAATCTGTGTGGATCAGTGATGATATCTCCTCCTCACTGACGATCAACGCTGGTGCACCTCAGGGGTGTGTGCTTAGCCCACTGCTCTACTCTCTCTATACTCATGACTGTGTGGCTAGGCATAGCTCAAATTCCACCTATAAATTTGCCGATGATACAACCATTGTTGGTAGAATCTCAGATGAAGACGAGAGTGCATACAGGAATGAGACATACCAACTAGTGGAGTGGTGTCGCAGCAACAACCTTGCACTCAATGTCAGTAAGACGAAAGAGCTGGTTGTGGACTTCAGGAAGGGTAAGACGAAGGAACACACACCAATCCTCATAGAGGGATCGGAAGTGGAGAGAGTGAGCAGTTTCAAGTTCCTGGGTGTCAAGATCTCTGAGGAGCTAACCTGATCCCAACATATTGCTGCAGCTATAAAGAAGGTATGACAGCGACTATATTTCATTAGGAGTTTGAAGAGATTTGGTTTGTCAACGAAAACCCTCGAATTTCTATAGATGGAGAGCATTCTGACAGGCTGCATCACTGCCTGGTATGGGGGGCTACTACACAAGAAGCTGCAGAGGGTCATAAGCTTAGTCTGCTCCATCTTGGGTGCTAGCCTACAAAGTACCCAGGATATCTTCAAGGAGCAGTGTCTCAGAGAGGCAGTGTCCATTATTAAGGACCTTCAGCACCCAGGGCATGCCCTTTTCTCACTGTTACCGTCAGGTAGGAGGTACAGAAACCTGAAGGCACGTACTCAGTGATTCAGGAACAGCTTCTTCCCGTCTGCTATTTGATTCCTAAATGGACATTGAACCTGTGAACACTACCTCACTTTTTTAATATATATTATTTCTGTTTTAGCATGATTTTAATCTATTCAATATACATATACTGTGGTTTGTTTGTTTATTTATTTTCTTCTTTATATTATGTATTGCATTGAACTGCTGTTGCAAAGTTAACAAATTTCACGACAATACCAGTGATAATAAATCTGATTCTGATTCTGAAACCTGGAAGAATTCCACGATAGCAGAGTGGTTAGTACGCCACTATTATAATTCAGGGCCTCAAAGTTCGGAGTTCAATTCCAGAGTCCTCTGTAAGAAGTTTGTACCTCCTTTTCCTAAGCATCCAGGTGCTCCAATTTCCCCTCTCAGACCATAAATGTACTGGTTAGTTAATTGGTCATTGTAAATTGTCCTGTGATTAGGTTAGGGTTAAATAGGTGGTTTGCAGTGGGGTGCGCTCTTTGGGCTGGAAAGGCCTGTTCCACACTGTATCTCTGCATCTGTGGTTCCCACACACGTTTTTGAGTTACCATCCCCTTGGATCCCAAACCACATTCCCAGCATCCTTTCTTCCCTTCTGACCATTACATAAAAGCCATTCTGACCATTATGAGACGCAGTGAAAGAAAATAGGAACTGCAAATTCACAGCAGTGATAAATAATTGCAAAAATTATTCAAAACTATTTAAAGCTACAAATAAAAGTATTTCTTTATTTAATTACAGAAAAAACAATTTTCATGAGCAATTTTAGTGTGTACATTAGTAGTTCAACTATTCGCTGCTTTTTCACCTTTCAATGAGACAGATGTACTTTCTCAACATCAAGCTGAATGTCATTCAGAAGGAATCTCAGATCCCCACGTTCAGTAATTTGCAGACTGTTTCATTGCTTGGAAAGAAGTTGGGTGACTGCACTGAAATCATGCTTCTCTAAATTTGTGAAAAAAACAATAAAGAACATCTTGTCCTTTTTTCAGAATGCAGTATAACGTTCAGAGATTTCTTTCTGCAACCAAAATACTTCGATATGATTTTTTGAACCTTGACTTCAACACAAAGTAATTTGGTAGCAAGAACAGTTCTTTCTCCATCCTTCGTTATTTCCTCATTATAAGTGTAAAGGAATGAATTTATCACCCAATCTGGAATTTCTCTGTCATGCCTTTATGCAGTTCACCCTGCTGGGCAGAGTATACTTGAAGATCATCATCTGGTATTCTTTCTTTCTCGTCCAAGGCAGAGGGGCTCGGAAACTGGAAAAGATCACGATGGCCAATATTGCATTTAAGTAAGGTTAACTTGGACAGAAATGTGGAGAATGACTGATTTGACTTTAACAAGATTCACATCATTTCCTTGCAATTGAAGATTGATTTTATTAAACTCTGCAAATAATTCTGACAAATAAGTGATGTAATGCCTGAAGAAAGATGTCAGTCCAAAATATCAATTCATTTCCATTGATGCTGCCTGACCTGCTGAGTTCCTCCGGCATTCTGTTTGTGTAGCTTTGGATTTCTAGCATTTGCAGACTTTCTCATGTTTATGTCATGCCTAACATTGCTTTTGAGTCTTCAAAGAATTTGATCAGTTTCAAAAAGCACATAAAAGCATCAAGGGGTGTTTCCTTTTGAGAGCCATCTGACTTCTGTGTGCAGCAAGCATTCAAGCTGTTCATCATTCTCAATACAAAGCTCTCAAAGTAGTCAAAAATTGACAGCATGGCACTTGATTTTATTTCAAAGTTCAAAGTATATGATCAAAGAATGATTCATCTCCTTACAGGCAGCCACTAAACAAAGAAACCCAATTGAACCCATTTTAAAAAATAAGGTTGTTGAACACCAACGTGCAGAGAAAAAGAACAAATGGTGTAAGCAATAAAAGCAAACAAATAGCATTCAGAACAGACGTGCATGAAAGTGAGTCACAGACATGAAGCCAGACATCACTGCAGCCAATTCAGGAGTTCAATAGTTGCAGGCCGCAACCTCAGTTCAGTGCAGAGTAAACCCCGTAGAGCACTGAGCTGAACCGGCCCATCCCTAGCCAATGACCCCAACACCTGCACTTCTTCAATCTGACCCATTGTTTAAATCATTCAAACTTTGGGCCATTTCTTGCTCTTGGACCTAGGCCCTGCTGCCTCGATTGGGCCCGTACCCATCCTCTCCAGTTTGGCCTGGCCCTTAAATCAATCAAACCTCAGATCTTTCCTCACTTTCAGGCCCAGACTCTACCTCACCTCTGCTTGGCTTGCCTTGCCTCACCTTAGTTCTGCCAGATCAAATCGCCTTTAAGTGAGTTCCAGCAATGGCCAAACATTGGTTCATACCCCGCTCTCTGGCACAGGTTGGGCCTAGAAATAATATGATTTCTTCAGTCCAGATTTCTCAAATACCAAATATAGAAGTATCACTTCATTTTTCAATAACTGTAATGTTCTTCGATCAAAGATTAAGAGAATGGTGCGTTAACAAGAGGTGAGGTGATTGCATATCATTGTAATCAATTATGAAGCACTGAGGATAAAATGCTTATAATAAGTAATTCATTTCTTAGATTAAGTCTGTAATCCCTCAACTGCCCCCATTGCTACCAAGCACCCTCCCCCCACCACCCCCTTTATCTATATCACCCTATTACAAACTTCCACTACCCCAGTGATGGGGGTTAGGGTATGATATTGCCCACTTTAGAATCCACTGGTCTAAATAGAATTAATTAATATTTTCTTTTCAAAGTTAATTTTTCTCTTTCCCCATTCCCATGATTTTTGCACTATCCCATCGGACTACCTCAGATAGCCAACTGAACACAATTGCAAATGCTATTACCCAACTATTCTTCCACTGGGGGAAAATTCCTGTACTTCCTGGACCTTTGGATCTGCTAAGCTATTGTCGCTCGTAATGGCATCAATGTGGTCTACCCCTGACAAGCTACAAAGAAGGTTGCCAAAGAGTTGAGGACAAATATTGTGAAGGAAGGTTCAGTAGGTATCGCCACATCTACACATTTCATTGCACTGAAGCAGTCACTTGGTATGAGGCGCAGGATGATCAATGAGGCAGATAATGCAACATGGTGTTAAATATGTGAATCAGGTTCAGGAACAGTTATTACCCTCAACCATCAAGAGGAGATAACTTCATTCATGCAAACATTAAAATGGTTCTACACCTATAGACTCATTTTCAAGGACCCTACAACTCATGTTCTTAATATTTATTGCTTATTTATTTAATTCTGTTTATTTATTTCTGTTTTTGTATTTGTACAGTTTGTTGTCTTTAGCATATTGTTTGTTTGTCATCTTGAATTTCCTTAATGTTTTTCATGTAACATTGGTCTTATCTTTCCATTTAGCTCCTGCATCCACAGAATCGTCAAGTAGCATTGAACAAGAAAAATACCTACAAGCCTTGCTGAATGCAATACCCAGCTTGTCCAAAATGAATGGGTGCAGCACACTTACTGGTCACCCCAACATCATTCTTTCTCCAGGTGCATTAAAAGTATTAAAAGTGCTTATTTGTTATGATAAGTGATGCAATTGTGATTATGGTGGGTTAATCAGCTTTTTTTCTCTGTAGGAATATTGGAAAGTTACATGCTCTGCCTTTGGAATGCTCTATACTGTTATAGAATATTATTTGGAGACTCATTGATTGGCAGTCCAGTGCACCCATCTACATGTCCATGTAGCTTCGCTTGGATAAGAAATTTTAATGTGCTTGAATTATAATCTAAGATGTTTGTTGCAACATAAATGATTGTGAGATTTTTCTTTAGAACAATCATCCTGTTGTGTTTTATTTTTGAATAACAGTTTAGTGAAAGGGGAATTTTAGATAGTAATTTGCTCAGTGGAATTTACCAGTAACAGGGTCATTTAGATGTAATTGTAATATGAACGTATGTGATTTGGAAAGCATGACTGCTTGACACATTATTTTGAACTAATCAAATCAAGCATTTAGTCTATGTTTCATTCTTATGCAAAATAATCAAACACATTTTGCTGCAGTTCTTATGAATATCTTTGTATACTTTGTCTGAACTTATAGATCCCTTCATTTCCAGTCTTGACATGTAAAGTAACAAGCGATTTATCAAGGATGAAAATGCATTTTAAAGACAAATTTTGCCTTGCAGTTTTTCTCTTTTTTTTCAGAATTTGATTTTCTACTCAACTACTTTTCCAGTGTTCCAAAATCTTTCAATTTTTATTCAAGTGATTTTTGAGACATCTAGTGAGACATCAGCTGACCTTTTTTGTGTTATTATGTTTATATGGAACTTTAAATACTGATCAGGATTAGCAACTTGGATAAATGTCCTTCTTCCTAGCACCAGCATATGTGAGTCAGATTCAAACGTTTCTGAAATTAAATTTGTTAACACAATATAGTGTACAAGTCTTAAATTAGGAAAAAGCTCATTTTGATGGTGTTATCCAGGGATTGCTGAGGTTGATTGGGAGAGGCTGCTGACTAGTTAAAGGGACATCTGGCAAGGAGGAGCCTCATAAAAGTGTTGATAGGGATTGTTCAAGGCCAACATCTTCTTGTTACAGTGAAGAGCAAGGCTGTAGAAAAGTAGAGATAATCAAAATCAGATTTATTATCGTTGATTTATGATGTGAACATTTTTGTTTGCAGCAGTGCTAATGCATAAAATAGTTATAAATTGTACAAATAAATAGTGCAGTATAAAAAAGAAGGTATAACAAGATGAAATGTTCACCAACCATTTGAAAGCCTGATGCCGGAAGGGAAGAAACTATTTCTGAATGATCGAGTGTGGGTATTAGTAACAAGAAGAGGGCATGGCACAGATGGTGAAGGAGCTTAGTGATGGATTCCACCTTCTTGAGGTTTCCTGGATGGTGGGGAGGGTTAGATGCGTGATGGATCCAGCTGAGTTTACAACCCTCTGCAACCACTTGACAGTCCTGTGCTGTGGAGCCTCCGTACCAGCCTGTGATGCAACTGGTCAGAATGAAGAAGAAATTAGAAGAGCAAAAAGGGGACTTGATATCTGTTTGGCAGTTAAGGTAAAGGAGAATCCTTTGTGAGATTCTATAAGCATATTATGATCAAAAAAGTAACAAGGGAGAGAAAAGGTCCCCGTAAAGATCAGTATGTAGAGCCATGGGTGATGGACAAGATCCTAAATTAATATTTCTCATCTCTATTTACTCTGTAGACTGTTATGGAGGGTAGATCAGTGAATTGCACTGAACCACATCAGTAATACAAAGGAAGTAGAATTGGCAGTCTCAAGGCGCATAAAGGTGGATAAATCTTGGGGCTTGACCAAGTATATCCTAGGATGTTGTGGAAGCAGGAGAATAAATTGCTGCATTCCTGGCAGAGATTTCTCTATCTTCCTTAACTGCGGGTGATGTACTAGAATGCTGGAGGGTGGCAAATATTGTGACTTTATTTAAAAAGGACTACAACAACAAGCCGGGAAGCTACAGACAGGTGAGGCTAGCTTCAATGGTGGCAAAATTACTAGAGGGGATTCTGGAAGACAACCTATCTGTATTTGAAAAAATAAAGACTGATTTGGTATAATCAGCATGGCTTTGGACAGGAGAAATCATGTCTCATGAATTTGATTGAGCTTTTTGAAGAGGTGACCAAGAACATTGATGATGGCAGAATGGTAGATGTTGTCTGCATGGACATTGCAAGATTTTTGACAAGATCCCTTAGGATAGATTGGTCTAGGAGGTGACATCACATGGCATCCCAAGTGAGCTAGCCAGTTAGGTACAGAATTGGCTTGATGGAAGATGTCAGATTGTAGTGGAGGGCTATTTTTCAGATTTGCCACCAGTGATCAGTGGTTATAACAACAACATACTAAATATGTAGGTGGCATGATTAGTAAGTTTGTGGATGATACCAAAACTGGTGGTGTGAAGACAGTGAAGAATTTTGATGTTACAATGGGCTCAAGAGCAACTGAGAGAGTGGGCCAAAAAATAGCAGATGTAATTTAACTTGGACAGCATTTTGGGAAGTTAAACCAGGACAGATCTTACACAGTGAATGGCAGGGCCCTGGGGAAAGTTGTAGAACAGAGGGACGTAGAGGTACAAGTACATAGTTCCCTGTAAATGACAACCCAGGTAGACAGTGGTGAAGAAGGCATTGGACATGTTGCCTCCACTGGAAGGGATAGATTGGTTGCCATGGACAAGTTGGGCAGAAAGGCCTGTTTCTGTGCTGTTTATCCCCATGACTCCAAATGTTGTATCTGGGGCTTTCTTGGTCATGTGATTTATCTGTTGACTGGACAAACCAACTGAGTCATCAAAAAAGATTTTGTTTACCTTTTTATGGAATCGTGTAAATGGCTGAATCAAATGCAAACTGTTAAAAATTTTTTTTAGATACGCCCATTGACAAACGATCTTCTCGTGCAACCAGTGTAGTAAAGCAGGTGGTCCCGACATATTTGGATGTGCATCTTCCAAACAGTTTTACACGTGGAGGTTGGTCACATTACATTCCAATCTTTTCTCAAAGTTCAGGTTCAAAGACTTCACAGACTTTTAGAGTCTTCCCTGTTGTGTTTCATTGCCTTAAATATGAGATTATGAAATATGATGACAGAAAATAAAGCTAATTATGTTAGCAGAGGAGACTTAACTGTGTAGCGAATTGTTGATTTCAGCATCATTGCCAAGGGATAGTATGCATTTGGTTAAGGCAAGAAAATCAATGTTTGTGCCACTTCAAATAGAACAGTTATCTTGTCCATAGAATCCTTGGTTGGAACTGAGTAAGATATATATGGAATGTAGCTCAGGAGGAGGAGCAAGAATATTAAATTGATTCTTATACGAACAAGAAGTATTAGCAAAAATAAGTGATCATTTACTGAGTTAGTTTAAGCCTCAACATGCTTTATTGTAGCATTGTATATATTTCAGCTATCTTTTTATCAGTTTATTTGATTGTGTCTTCTGAACTCAGTTTTTAGATGTATTAATCAGCCATATATCCTGACGATGAGGAAAACAAGCCAGCGGAGCATGCCTTGACTCCTATCTATGACGTGGATAATGTTGTTTGTCTTCAGCACAAGCTTGGCTAACCTGGCTTTTATGATAAAATCAGCTGTACTTAAGCTTGTACTGATGTCAGAGAAGACTAATTAATGGTTACATAAGCCTGCTTGGCTTTGTGGGGAAACTGACAGTAAGGAAGCACATTGGATGTGAGCCCCAACTCTTGCACATATTATAACAGGAATTATGACCTCAAAATTGGTTGGAATGACCTAAAATTTTCACCTTCAATGACATTTGTTATTTCTGGGTAATGGTATAAGCCTTTACTTCTCTGTAGAAATAATAACAATGTTGCAAATATAAAAGTTGTTAATTGTTTCAGGAGGATATTAATGGTATTAACAGCTTGCATTCTTTTCAAGTATTTTAATATGGTTACCTTCAGAGGTGAGTAGAAATTGAATGTTAATTTTGCCTTTCTACCTACTATCAGGGAATATTTGTACTTTTTAAACTACCCATTGGAACAATAATTATGGAAGGAAGGAGTTTGATTCTTGAACTTTTGAACATTTGGCTTTAAGTCTTGGTCTCCACTTCTCATGAAGCCAGCATTGCTAGGGTCTTGCCAAGTTCCAGAAGGCAACCAAGAAAATGTCAAACTGAATTAGTGTCCCAAGAAGGTGACTGCAAAACTTTTTGATTCTTGTGTTGAGAATAAGTCTTGAATTTTCAGACATGGGTGTGGGTGATGCGCAGAAAATAGCTAAAGTTCATTTTGGGGAAAAAAACGCAAGTTTGAAAGGATGTGATCTAAAAGGATAAGGAGTAAGTTTAAACAAGCAAGGCAATATAAAGGCTCAAAATTCTGATTGAAGCATTGTATCAACAGGGCTGAGGCAGATGTAGGGACTTCATAGCATTTAGCAATTATATACAGAATTAATGTAAGATATTAAGAGGAAAGGCTGAGACCTAAACCTGCAGTGGGATTTGGAACCAAAGAACCAATGATAATACCAAAGTAAAAAGGTAACTGAGCAGCAGGGAGGAAAGCCAAGCTGAAGAAACTGATGGCAAACCTCCAAGAAGAATAACATGCTCTCAGATGCGTACAGGCAAGAGAAATGAGCTATTGGTCCCAAATACCATCAAAAATAGGCACATGCATTGTGTAGAATTAGATATCCTCCTTGAAACTCAGGGCTCAGTAGATTTTTTTTTAATGAGTGAGACAAATGATCACTAGCCCTGCTATTAAATCATCTGAAGTCGCAATGGAAAAGAGCGTGATATGCAGTTGTAGTTGCAATGGGATAAACATAATCATAAATGCAAAGAGTCAAAAGGATTGCTCAGAATTGAGCTGTTAAGTTATAAAACAAAGTTACTAAATATTGTTAATAAAGACGTAACATTTAAATAAGTTATTTAAGAAAACCAAGTACCGCAAGCCTACCTTACTAGCAAGTTGTTGGATAGCAGTTGAGCTCCGCAGTATGGGCTTATTGCGTACTGTGTTGTCGCCTGCTACAGCCACCCAGGAGACACCATTGGAAGTGGTGCACGAGGAAACAGAGGCAATTTTGCTTTCAGATGTTTGGTCACTAGAAAATTAACAAGATTACCTGCATCTGAGACTGAATCAGTGTGGGATGAAGGAATACTGTGCGTTCATCTTGATGGAAATGTGGCTACGGAATACCACCCCTGAAGCGGCCATCCAGCAAGAGGATTTTATCTCTTTTCTGGTCAATAGAATTCTTGTCATCTCTGGCAAGACCCATGGTGGAAGTGTGTGTGTCTATGTTAATAAGGACTGCTGTGTGAATGCTTCGGTAGTGACGGCCCACTGTTCGTCTCTGGTAGAATTCTTAACAGTGGAGTGCAGGCCGTTATGTTTGCTGATGAACTTCACAGCTATTGTGAGTGTGGCTGAATATATCCCCTCTGTGATGAGGCTTGGGAAGCACTACTTGAGCTCTATGGCACCAGCAGTGACATGCAAACCACACTTTATGGTTACTTCATGGTTGCTGGCAACTTCAGCCGTACTAACTTAAAAACATTCCTGACTAAATTCTATCAGCATGCTGATTTTGCTACCAGAGGTGAGAACACATTAGCCCCAGTTTAAACCAACATCCCTGTTACATAGAAAGCAGCTCCCCGCCCTCACCACTGATCTATTATGCTAATTACTGGTGCTGACCACTGATTAAAGCAATCAAGCAGTTCAAAAGAAGACAAAAGCAACACACACAAAAATTGCTGGTGAACTTTATCCGTTCAGGGGATTTCCCATCCACTACTACCAACCTTATAGTTCCCACACCCCGCATTTCCCATTTCTACCTCCTACCCAAGATCCACAAACCTGCCTGTCTAGGTAGACCCATTGTCTCAGCTTGCTCCTGCCCCACTGAACTCGTTTCTGCATACCTAGACACTGTTTATCCCCCCTTGTTCAATCCCTTCCTACCTATGTTCGTGACACTTTTCACGCTCTGAAATTACTACATCATATGAAAATGTTGAATAAATGGTTTCCAAGTCTCTTCAAATTTAACCGAAGGATCAAAAATGACACTTCTGATTTTTTTCTAAATTTAAACATGATATAGTTTGGGAAACAAATGCAATCATACAACAGGCTGAAGAGGATAGAGATCTACGTTCCATCATTGGCAAACCAAAAATTGCTGTAATAGGATGGGGTTGTAAATCAAAATGCAAAACTGTTGAAATAATATCAAAAATATCTTTCCAAAATTTTTCCAAGAGAGTGCAGGACCGGAACATATGAGTCAAAGAAGCTACTTCAGAGTGACATCTGTCACAAATAGGATTTATATGGGAGTAAAAACAAGCTAGTTTATCTTTAGATATGTGGGCCCTATGCACTATCTTAAATTGTATCAGCGTATTTTTCTCACATATAGAGGAAGAACTAACTAATTGAAAGATTTGTTCCCATTTCTCTATAGGTAGGTGAAGTTGAAGTTCCCTTTCCCATTCACTTTTAATTTTATCAGATATACCTGGCTGTATTTTCATAATTGTATCATAAATAATTGCTATTAATTCCTTCTGATAAGAATTTAAACCTAAAATTTGGTCTATGATATCAGTAGAGTGTGAAATCGGAAAGGTAGGCAGCATGGTATTTAAAAAGTTTCTTATTTGTAAATACCTAAAAAATTGGGATCTGGGCAAGTTATATTTATTAGATAATTGTTCAAAAGACATGAAACAGTTACTCAGAAATAAATCACAGTAACATGTTATACCCTTCATTTTCCATATCAAAAAGATGTGATCCATAACCGAGGGTTGAAAAAAATTAGATATAATAGGGCTTGATAATATGAATTTGTTCAAACCAAAAAATTTACAAAATTGAAACCATATTCATAATGTATGTTTAATTATTGGATTAACCAATTGTTTATTCAATTCAGAAAATACAAAGGGAAGTGAAGTTCCTAAAATAGAAACCAATGAAAACCCTTGTACAGAGTATCCTTCAAGGTTAACCCATTGTGGACTTGGAATTATATCCCAATCTTGTGTCCAGTAATAGAATCTTAAATTCGGCAATGCTAAACCACCATCTTTCTTGGACTTCTGTAAATATTTTTTACTTAACCTGGGATTTTTATTCTGCCATATATAAGAGGAAATCTTAGAATCAATAGTATCAGAAAAAATTTAGGAATAAAAATTGGTACCGCTTGAAATAAATATAAAAATATAGGTAAAATAATCATTTTAATAGCTTTGATTTGGCCAATCAGTGATAGAGACAATGGGGACCATTTACTAAGCAATTGTTTAACCTGACTAATTAACGGTGGAAAATTGAGCTTGAATAGACCCTTATGTCTCTTAGCAATTTTAACCCCCAAATAAGTAAAATAGTAATCAATCTGAATGGTGAACATCTATAAATGGGAACCTGCCTATAATGGAAAAAGTTTGTTCTTACCAAGATTCAATTTGTAACTAGAAAAACTACTAAACTGAGCAAGCAAAGATAATACTGCTGGAATGGATTTCTCAAGGTTAGAAATATATAATAGTAAATCATCTGCATATAGTGATAATTTATGTATCTCATTTCCACGGGTAATACCAAATATATTAGGAGAGTCGCGAATAGCAATAGCTAACGGTTCCAGGGCAATATCAAATAATAATGGACTAAGAGGGCAACTCTGCCTAGTACCACGGAATAACTGAAAAAAGGGAGATCTTTGATTACTGGTAAATACCGAAGCCAAAGGAGTAAGGTATATCAATTTAATCCAAGATATAAATATCGGACTGAAATTAAATTTCTCAAGCGTATTAAACAAATATGTCCATTTGACTCTATCAAAAGCTTTCTCAGCATCCAATGAGATGACACATTCTGGAGTTCTAGGTAAAGAAGTATAAACAATATTCATTAATCTAATATTAAAGAAGGAGTAACGATTTTTAATAAATCCAGTCTGATCAACAGAAATTATTTGAGGACATACATTCTCCAGTCTCGTTGCCAATATTTTAGAAAAAATCTTAGAATCCACATTCAGCAAAGATATAGGCCTATAAGATGAACATTCAATAGGATCCTTATCTTTTTTTATATCTCCCTCCCGGCACTTATCCTTGTAAGCGGAACAAGTGCTACATATGCCCTTACACTTCCTCCCTCACCATCATTCAAGGCCCCAGACAGTCCTTCCAAGTGAGGCGACACTTCACCTGTGAGTCAGCTGGGGTGATATACTGTGTCCGGTGCTCCCAATGCGGCCTTCTATATATTGGCGAGACCCGACGCAGGCTGAGAGACCGTTTTGCTGAATACCTACACTCTGTCTGCCAGAGAAAGCAGGATCTCCCAGTGGCCACACATTTTAATTCCACGTCCCATTCCCATTCTGATCTGTCTATCCACAGCCTCCTCTACTGTCAAGATGAAGCCACACTCAGGTTGAAGGAACAACACCTTATATTCCATCTGGGTGGCCTCCAACCTGATAGCATGAACATCGACCTCTAACTTCCATTAATGCCCCACCTCCCCTTCGTATCCCATCCACTATCTATTTATTTTTTTCCCTCTCTCCTTTTTCTCCCTCTGTCCCTCTCACTATACTCCTTGCCCATCCTCTGGGCTTCCCCCCTTCCCCTTTCTTTCTCCCTAGGCCTCCCGTCCCATGATTCTCTCATATCCCTTTTGCCAATCAACTGTCCAGCTCTTGGCTCCATCCCTCCCCCTCCTGTCTTCTCCTATCATTTCGGATCTCCCCCCTCCCCCTCCCACTTTCAGATCTCTTTCTATCTCTTCTTTCAGTTCATCCTGATAAAGGGTCTTGGCCTGAAACGTCGACTGTACTTCTTCCCATAGATGCTGCCTGGCCTGCAATTTTTATGTGTGTTGCTTGAAATTCCAGCATCTGCAGATTTCCTCGTGTTTGCGTTTTTAAAAGAAGATAAAAACCTGGCCAAGGAACAACCTCAGCATTGCGGGACTGTTTTGAAAATACGGACTGTAACGTGGTCAGGGAAGTGGCTACCCATGACCTTCACATTAACATCGATGAATATGAGAGATCTATAGCTAGAGAACTGCACTGAGAATGTCACCATTATTAAACACATCCACGTGAGGGTAAATCAAAAGCCATAGCTGAAAGCAGAGTTCCAGGCACAGCTGAGAGAATGGGATGCTGCCTTTGGATCTGGTGATAAGATGGCTCTCAGGTCAGCAAGAGCTGCACTTTCCCACACCATCAAGAAGAGCAAAGTGGGATTATTCACAGAGAATATACAGCCATTTCTTTGAACCAGAGGCATGAGGCTAATGTAACAGGGCATTCGGACTATAACAGACTACATTCCACTCTGTGTGTCAATGACAGTGACGCTTCTCTTCTTGGTAGGCTGAATGTCTTTTACGCTAGGTTTGATGCACGGAATGATGTGCTGGTGAGGAAGGCCCCCTTTCCCCCTGAGGAGCAGGAACTCTGTCTGGCTTCAGCTAAAGTGAGGAAGACCCTCGCCAGGGTCAACCCATGTAAAGCTGCGGGGCCTGGTAACATACCTGGTCAAGTGCTGAGGGGGCTGTCTAGCCCAGTTAACTGAGCTTCTAACAGATATCTTCAATATCTGTCTGGAACAGCTCATTGTTCCCTCAAGCTTCAAGGCAGCCACCATCATCACGGTGCCCAAGAGGGCAACATTAATCTGCATCAACGACTACTGTCCAGTGGCACTGGCCTCAGCAATAATGAAGTTATTTGAGCAGCTGTTCATGGATCACAGTAAATCCCATCTTCCTGCTACATTGGACCCTTTCCAGTTCGCTTATCGCTCAAATCGGAACACTGATGATGTCATAGCCTCTGCTCTTTACTCCATATTGAACCACTGGAAAATGGTGCCTCGTATGCCAGGATGCTGTTTTATCGACTTCAGCTTGGTGATTAATACAATTATCCCTCAAAAGCTGCTGAGTAAGCTGACCTCATGGGGTTTCAACACTTCTCTGTGACTGGATCTTGGACTTCTTGACAGAAAGACTACAGTCAGTCCTTGTTGGCAGAATAATCTCTACCTCCATCACACTGAGCACCGGCACTTCCCAAAGGCTGTGCGCTGAGCCTGCTGCTGACGCATCACTGCACTGCTTGATCCAGTTCAAACTGAATTATCAAGTTTGCTGATGACACGACAGTGGTTGGCCTCATCAACAGTGATGATGAGATGGCGTTGTCCTGTGGGGGTGTGCCTTATTCTGATTGTCCAAATTCAGTTCTGTTGTGATTGGTTAGTTTAGAAACTGCAGCTGCTTTTCCCATTGGATAGTTGCCTGATGTCCAGTTTCAAATAGCCTGAGTATATAAAATAGCACGTGGAAGGGGATTGCTCTCTTCTTTCTTTGTTTAAGGCAAGAAGATTGGGAAGGTATGCTCTGCACGCGCTTTTAACTAAGTGTGTTTGTTGAATATTCAGACTTGTAGTGTCTGTAACTTGGGGAACATGTTTGGTCAGATTTTTATTGTTCGTAAATAAATGATGAACAAACCTATTCGAAGTCAATGCATTTCCTGTCTCACTTGCCAGAACTGCGAAGCTGATTCAACATTACTTGCATACAGAGAGGAGGTAGAGTGGTGCGAGCACAACAACTTGAGTCTCAATGTAGACAAAAGCAAAGAGCTGATTGTGGACTTCAGGAAGGTGCAGGCTGACCACTCCTCACTGCACGTACAAGGCTTCTCCTTGGAAAGAGTAAGGAGCACCAAGTTTCTGGAAATGCACATAATGGACGATCTCACCTGGTCCTTTAACACCATCTTTTCAGTGAAGAAAGCACAGCAACATCTCCACTTCCTGAAGAGATCGAGGCAAGTGAGATTCCCCACCTCCAACGCGCACATTTTAACTAAGTTTTACAGGAGCACCATCAAGAGGGTCCTGACCCACTGCATCACCGTCTGGTACAGGAGTTGCAACGCTTCTGACTACAAGCTCATACAAAGAATCGTGAGGACTGCTGAGAGGATCATCAGAGTCTCCCTTTCACCCATTAGAGACACTTACTGTATCAGGGTGCTGCATACGCAGGGCATTGTCAGTGATCCTTCCCATATATCCAACAACTGAAACAGCTTCTTCCCCCAGGCCGTAAGTCTATTGAACTCGCTGCTACCACCCAGGTTTCATCAAGTATGAAGCGTTTGTAGTGTTATGCTGTTTACTTTTCAACTTGTATTGTATATGCACCTTATTATTTGTTAGTTTATTTGTGGTAATATTACTTTATGTGTTATGTGCATGAGTTACATTTTCGGTGTTGTGCACCTTGGTCTAGAGGAACATTGCCTCGTTTGGTGGTATACATGTACAGTTGAATGGCAATGAACTTGAATTATAACTTGAAGTAAGGTTTGGATTTAGCAGTCCAAACCAGTTCCTCGTTGTTACAGTCGCATAGCTGAGGACTCTCTGAATTTGATTAAAATTGTTATATGGAAAAGGACATGGACAAACATTAAATACTTCCCATTGATTGAGTGGCTATATGTAAATTTATTTACCCATGCTTCATTTAAAAACACCTTAACTTTTCTCATCTTTGAATACATAATTTTGTATTTGAGTCTCCAGGTTCCTTAACACACTACCTTTAAGATTGCTGTAATTAACTTGAAGGAAATTGGTGGCACGGTAGTGCAGTCGAGCTGCTGCCTCACTGCCACAGTGACTTGGCTGCAATTCTGGCTTCTCTGTAAGATTCTGTTGTGTTCTATTGCTATTCCCTGGGTCAGTTTTGCCTTGCAACCCAAAGATGTGCTGAACTCACTGCCACCACCCAGATCTCAACATGTGTGAAGCACCAGCAGTGTTATGCTTCTACTTTTTAACTTGTGTCTTAAATGCACCATATTATTTGTTAATATATTTGTAGTTATATTACTTTGTGTTTTGTATGTGAGTTGTATGGACTCTGTTGTGCACCTTAAAATGGAGGAACATTGTTTTGTTTGGCAGTATACATGCGTCTTGTTGAATAACAATAAACTGAACTTGAACTAATGGTTTTTAGTTAAATTAGTAACCTTAAAATACATGACTAGATGTAGAAACAAAACACATGTTGCTCTGTCTTTAAGAACATAGTGATGGAGCACAAAAACAAAAAGTTTACAGTAAAATATTTCAAACCAATAGCTAAACATTAGCAGGAACAATGTGTTCTGGCACCACATTATCAGGAAGGGTGTTGAAGTCTAGCTGAAGTTCCAGAGGAACCTCCCCAGAATGGTACCGAGGATTAAGGATCAGTTATGTGCAGAAACTAGAGAACCTAGCATTGTCGTAATTAAAGGAGAGGTCAGTTTGAAATTTAAGTATAGTTTTAAATAGAATAAATAACAAGGATCTTTTTTGACATGGGAGCATCAGAAATTAGAAAACACAATCTTAAAATAATTTCAGGAGTACCAAAGGGGGAAATTATTTTTTTTTTTACACACACTGAGATATTACAAATGGCCAGTGTGATGGAAGTCATCATGATCATTAGGTGCTGTGCCCAGTTTGAGCTTTGACTGCCATGGTCCACACACTCCTGTTTCGTGTCAAGTGGATTCATTTGGTATTCATTTCCAGTTCTCTGGCAACTGTCTCCATCATTTGTCTTTATCTTCCTCTTACTTTCTTCCCTTCAATCTTTTCCATAATTACCATGCATTCTAACTCCTCTTTCCTAATCACATGTCCAATGAAGTTATGTTGCCCTTTCATGATCTCGTACATTATTTCTCTTTCTGTGTTCATGACATCCTCGTTAGATACTCGTTTCGTCCATGATATTCTTTGCATCCTCCTCAAAAACCACATTTCTGCTGCTTCAATTTGTTTCCTCATGTTACTAGATATTGTCCAACATTCTGAGCTATATAACATAACTGGATAAACGTAACATTTCAGTACTCTGAGGCAGGTTGTCATACCTAGTTTAGTATTGGTCAGTATACTCTTCATTCTTGTAAAGGTGTCTTTTGCCATCCCTGTTCTTCTTTTGATGCCCATGTCGCACCTGCCATCTGATGTCACCCAGCTTCCTAAGTAGCAAAAGTTCTGTACTTGTTTTATGTCTTCCCCGTTTATTCTCAGCCTGCAGATAGGATGTGATGGAAGTAGACTAAACTAAAACTTGGTAACTTTACCATGCTATCTATCCATATGCACACAAATTCTACACACCCAAGCACCTATCCTCGCATCATCACCACTCCTGATATCCAGAGTTATCTATAAAGTCTGTCTTTTGTTGTGAAGCCTAAAAGTATATTTGAAATTTTGTACAGGTTCCTTCTGTACCTAGCTGCCAAAGTATAATAGCAGCTTATGCAGATCTTACTCTGTGAGATTGACAAAATTGAAGAATCTGATGAGAAAGTACCACTATTTCAGCATTTCCTCTGGTAGTTTATTCGGTTTACCTCAATCACTTCTCTCTCACTTCCTCAGCTCATTGATCTGCTCTAGATTCTTTACTGGCACTCACATGACATTAAAGGCAAGAGGGGAGTGTTTAGTATTTATGGTATCTAATTGCAAGAACTGAAAAGGAGATTGTCATAGAGTCATGGTGTCCTTCAACCCACCTAGTCCGTGCTGGACTGTTATTGTGCCTAGTACCATTGACCCACACTTGGCCATAGCTCTCCATACTTCTCCCATCAATGTACTTATTCAAACTACTCTTAAGTATTGCAGTCAAACCCACATCCACCACTTCCGCTGGCAGCTCATTCCACACCCAAACATCTCTGAGTGAAGTGCCCCTTAAATGTTTCACATTTCACCCTTAATCTAAGACCTCTGGTTCTAGTCTCACCCACCCTCAATGAAAAAAGCTTGCTTGCATTTACCCTATCTATATCTCTTATAATTTTGTATACCTCTGTCAAATCTTCCTTCAATCTCCTATGCTCCAGGAAATAAAATCCTAACCTATTCAACCTTTCTGTATAACTCAGGTCCTCAAGTCGCAACAACATCCTTGTAAGTTTCCTCTGTACACTTTCAGTGATATCGTTCCTGTAGGTAGGTGACCAGAATTGCACAAAATGCTCCAAATTAGGCCCCAACAATGTCTTATACAACTTCAACATAACAACCCAACTCCTATACTCAATACTTTCTTTATGAAGGCCAACGTGTGAAAACTCTCTTTACAAACCTAGCTACCTGTGACGCTACTCTCAAGGAATTATGGATCTGTTTTCCCAGATCCCATTGTTCTGCATTCCTCAGTGCCCTACCATCGAATGTGCTTGTCCTACCTTGTGCTCCCAAAGTGTGAATTCTCAGACTTGTCTGCATTAAATTGCATCTGCCATTTTTTTCTGCCCATTTTTCCAGCTGATCCAGAAGCCATTGCAATCTTTGTTAGCCTTCCTCACTGGTCAGTGGGCCCCCCCATCGTGGTGTCACCCACATATTTGCTGATCCAGTTTTCTGCAAATCATCCAAATCATTCATATAGATTACAAATAATAATGGACCCAGCACCTATTCTTGCGGCACTCCACTAGTCACAGACCTTCAGTCAGAGAGGCAATCATCTACTGCCGCTCCCTGTCTTCTCCCATCCAGTTTACTACTTCATCCTGAATGCCAACCGGCTGAACCTCTGGGTCAGCTGCTCATGCAGGAAGGCATTGCTGAAGTCCATATAGATACCGTGTACTGCCTTTCTTTCATCAACCTTCCTGGTAACTTCCTTGAAAAAACTCTATATGATTATGTTGCCTTCAACATTAAAATTGCTTCAGTTATTTATTTTATTTTGTAGTGCATTTACATTCTGGAAAAGGCCCTTTGACCCAACAGTTTACTGATCTGCTCGTGTTCTTCAGCCCTTTTCCTCTAATCATATTTTTCAATTTCTTTCTCCCTTATTTTTTTCCCTTAGGTGCATCTTTCCTTTTTACTTTAACCATAAAGTTAAAGCTGTGAAGTAAAAACGCTGTGACACAGGGCATACAAATTAAAATCAGCAGAAGCCTCTCAAGCCTGGTGCATTATTTAATGAGGTTATGGCTATTCTGATAATTATCTCAATTCCACATTCATTGTAACCTTTCATCCTCTTGGTTTCATTTATTTATCTTCTTCTGTCTTAAACATACTCAAAAACCCTGCTTCCATTGCCATTTGTGGAAGAGTGTTCCAAAGATTCATAACCTTCTGAGAGAGAGTATTTGACCCCATCTCTGCCTTTAAACTTATGATTCCCTTTTATTTTAAAATATGGCCCATATTCCTGTATTCGTCAACAAGGGAAAACATCCTCTTTGTGCCCATGCTCTCTTGGTCTTTAATTATCTTATATGTATCAATCATATTCTTGCAAGTACAAGCCTTGTTTGTCCATCACTTTCTCATAAGACAAATAGTAAGCCTTCTTTGAACTGCTTCCAGTACATTAACATCTCTTTTTAAATAAGGCGATATTGTACATAATACACCATATAGGATCTCATCAGTGCCTAATGTAATTGCAGCATAGCCATCCCTGCCTTGTGTTAATTTCTCCTTACAACAAGCATAGGTAATTTATCCCTTTTCTTGAGAATAAAGTGGGTATAAGTCTGTAGTAAATGACAGGTTTTGGGAGATATTTTTCTCTGTATTAATGTATTTTAGAATAGTTATAACTCTGAAATATCTAAGTTTTAGGTTTGTGTCTCAAATTCCAATTTTCCACATAATAGAAGCTGCTTCACTATATCTCTTGAAATTTTATTTAAAATAATTCCGATATATGTACATGCAAACTTAACTTAAATTGTAGCCATGGGTCTTTCGTTATGCTAGTCCAGCAGATTTTATAGACTGTTGGTTGATATTTCTGGGAATACTCAAGCACACTTTGATTTCACTTTTTTTTTTAAACATGTTACACTATAATAATTTGACGATAAACCCAGCTAACTTAAAGATAATGTAAAATATGTAGGAGCACTGGATCCCACCTTCTGCTGAAAACCTGGTCAAGTTTATGATCCCTGATGTTCTGAACCCCAACCTTGGCGTTGACCATGCAGCCAAACCCATTTGCTGCACACCCTCACCTCTGCTCTTGGTCTCTGGCTTTGGTTCTGGATCAATGAGTATTCTAGATGCTGAATCATCAGTATTTCCAAGCAATTGGATACTGGATGATCACAACTTTACTGTGTTCTGCTATCTCACCATTTGCTGCTCTTGACAACTGTGCAATATTACCATAATTTGATATTGTATCATGGGCTGAGCATTCTACAATTTGGTCAACTTAAGGATGAAAAATTTTCTGCTGGCACATATTGGCTTTTGGAATGTATGTGGTTAATTTGTAATTTCTTTAAAAGTTGCATGCAACATGAAGAAATTATGTGCGCTGGCTGAATTTATTTTAATTGTGTAATTTTGTTGGTGCCTTCTCAACAATCAGTACCGGGAATGTTACTATAATCATTCCATTATGTTCCCTTTCTTTGGTATTTACATTCCACTAATTCTGTTTCATAAAATGAGTCAACTTAATAGTAATTGCAAATTATTGCAACAATTCACTTTATTAAATTGTACTTTTAGATTTGCATATCTTGTGTTAATTTTATTTGGTAGTTTGTTCCTATTTGCGTGCTCAATTCATTTAGAGCTGTGCCAACAGTTTGCATATTTGTGAATATTAATTACTAATGTAATCAATTTACCATATGACAAACATGAGTTTTTATTTGAAGATTGTAGATTATGGATATGATAAATTGATATTGATCCAAAATTCCGCTGGATTCCTGCCAATGTCCTGCCAAAACACCAGGAAATTGGCAAAGACTTGAGTATGTCTGGTCCAACAAATTTTGATGTTTTCTCCGAGTCCTGTAGAGATGAAACCTATTTACATTTTAAATGATAGATGATGCCCAGCATAGATATAGTTCCAAGGCTGGAGTGTGCCTGGTATAGTAGTTTTGAGCTGTAATCCAAATAGTGCCGATAAGTAGACTTTTCAAGAGCATGAATAGATTTTGCTCTTGGTTTAAGTGAGGTGAGTGATTTGGAATCCCAGTTTGCTTTATAAATCAATGGGCACCAATGATTCTGGAAAGCAAAAGAACAAATGTATATGTATTTAATCTTTAAAAGTGGAGCTGGTATCCTCCCAATCACTATTCTGACCAAACCCTACCACATAAATAAAGCCTAGTGCACTGCAAAGACTATTGGCTTAATTTAGTTAATGGGTTTATTATTGTCACGTGTACTGATGTACAATGAAAAACTTTGTTTTGCATGCCATCCATACAAGTCATTTCATCATGTTAGTCCATCATGGTAGGACAAGGGAAAAGCATTAAAGTGCAGAATACAATGTTTCTGTTACAGCGAAAGTGCAGAGCAGGCAGACAATAAGGTGCAAGGCAATAGCAAGGTACATTCTGAGGTCAAGATTCCATCTTATCATATAAGGGAAACATCCAATAGTCATATAAAAGCAAAATATAAGCTGTCCTAAAGCCTGATGATAAATACTTTCAGGTTTTTGTATTCTGCCATATGGAGGTGGAGAAAGTGGCTGTTGGGATAAGTGGGCTCTTCAATTGTGTTGGCTGCTTTACCAAGGCAGAGGGAAGTGTAAACAGAATCTCTGGGGTGGGGGGGTGGAGGTGTTGTTTTTTATGACATACTGAGCTATGGCTGAGGGACAGTGGAGGACTTTCAAGAAGATTTTTCATGGTGCTCAACAAAAGTATATTCCAGTTAAAAGCAAGGACAGTAAGCGTGGGGTGAGCCAGCCATAGATAACTAAGGAAATAAAGGAAGGCATCAAACTAAAAACTTTTGTGTACAAAGTCGCCAAGAGTAATGGGAAATTGGAAGATTGGGAAAATTTTGAAAAGCAACGAAGAACCACGAAACGAGCAATTAAGAAAGGGAAAATAGATTATAAAAATAAACTAACACAAAATATAACAATGGATAGTAAATTTTTTTTATAATTATATGAAGTGGAAAAGGTGGCCAAAGTGAACTTAGGTCTCTGGGAGGATGAGAAGGGGGCATTGATATTGGGTAATGAGGAAATGGCCAAAGCTTTGAATGACTATTTTTTGTCGATTTCATGGTGGAGGACACATCTAACATGTCAAAGAGAAATGATATGGATGCAATGGGAGGTGAGGACCTCGATACAATAGCTATCACTAAAGAAGCAGTGCTGTGCAAACTTGTGGGCCAAAAGATAGATAAGTCCCCTGGTCCTGATGAAATGCATCCCAGGATACTGAAAGAAACGGCAGAGATAGTAGAGGCTTTGGTGATAATTTATCAAAATTCTCTAGACTCTGGCAGGTCCCAGCAGACTGGAAAAAGGCGAATGCCACGCCACTATTCAAAATAGGATGTAGGCAAAAGGCAGGTAATGATAAGCCAGTTAGTTTAACATCAGTACTTGGGGAAAATGCTTGAAGCGATCATTAAAGAAGAAATAGCGAGGCATCTGGAAAGAAAGGGATCCATCAGGCAGATGCAGCATGCATTCAGCAAAGGCAGGTCCTGTTTGACAAACTTACTGGAGTTCTTTGAAGATATAACAAGCACAGTGGATAGAAGGGAACAGATGGTCGTTATTTACTTGGATATCCTGAAAGCGTTCACTAAGGTGCCACGTAAGATAAGGATGCGTAAGGTTGGGGGATGATGTATTAGCATGGATAGAGAATTGGTTAACCGATAGAAAGCAAAGAGATGGGATACATGGGTATTTCTCTGGTTGGCAATCAGTGGTGAGCGGTGTGCTGCAAGGGTCGGTGCTAGGCCCACAACTGTTCATGATATACATTAACAATCTGGAAGAGGGGACTGAATGTAGAGTATCTAAGTTTGCTGATGGCACTAAGTTGAGTTGAAAAGTAAATTGTGCAGAGGATATGGAGAGCCTGCAGAGAGATAGATAGGTTAAGTGAGTGGGCAAGGGTCTGATAGATGGTGTACAATATTGATAAGTGCAAGGTCATCCACTCTGGAAGGAAAAATGGAAGATCAGATTATTATTTAAATGGTAAAAGATTGCAGTATGCTGCTGTGCAGAAGGACTTAGAAACATAGAAAATAAGTGCAGGAGTAGGCCATTCGGCCATTTGAGCCTGCACTGCCGTTCAGTACAATCATGGCTGATCATCCAACTCAGAACCCTGTTACCTGCCTTCTCTCCATACCCCCTGATCCCTTTAGCCACAAGGGCCTTATCTAACTCCTCTTAAATATAGCCAATGAACTGGCCTCAACTGTTTCCTGTGGCAGAGAATTCCACAGATTAACCACTCTCTGTGTGAAGTAGTTTTTCCGCATCTCGGTCCTAAAAGGCTTCCTCTTTATCCTCAAACTGTGATCCCTCGTTCGGGATTTCCCCAACATTGGGAACAATCTTCCTGCATCTAGCCTGTCCAATCCCTTTAGAATTTTATATATTTCAATCAGATCCCCCCTCAATCCTCTAAATTCCAGAGAGTATAAGCCTAGTCGATCCAGTCTTTCATCATGTGGAAGTCCTGCCATCCCAGGAATCAATCTGGTGAACCTTCTTTGTACCCTCTCTATGGCAAGAATGTCTTTCCTCAGATTAGAGGACCAAAACTGCACAAAATACTCTAGGTGTGGTCTCACCAAGGCCTTGCACAACTGCAGTAGTACCTCCCTGCTCCTGTACTCAAATCCTCTTGCTATGAATGCCAGCATTCCATTCGCCTTTTTCACCGCCTGCTGTACCTGCATGCCCACTTTCAATGACTGGTGTACAATGACACCCAGGTCTCATTGCACCTCCCCTTTTCCTAATTAGCCACCATTCAGATAATAATCTGTTTTCCTGTTCTTGCCACCAAAGTGGATAACCTCACATTTATCCACATTAAATTACAGCTGCCATGAATTTGCCCACTCACCTAACCTATCCAAGTCACCCTGCATACTCTTAGCATCCTCCTCACAGCTGACACTGCCGCCCAGCTTCGTGTCATCTGCAAACTTGGAGATGCTGCGTTTAATTTCCTCGTCTAAGTCATTAATATATATTGTAAACAACTGGGGTCCCAGCACTGAACCTTGCGGTACCCCACTAGTCACTGCCTGCTATTCTGAAAAAGTCCCGTTTATTCCCACTCTTTGCTTCCTGTCTGCGAACCAATTCTCTATCCACATCAATACCATACCCCCAATACTGTGTGCTTTAAGTTTGCACACTAATCTCCTGTGTGGGACCTTGTCAAAAGCCTTTTGAAAATCCAAATATACCACATCCGCTGGTTCTCCCCATCCACTCTACTAGTTACATCCTCAAAAAATTCTATGAGATTTGTCAGACATGATCTTCCTTTCACAAATCCATGCTGACTTCGTCCGATGATTTCACCGCTTTCCAAATGTGCTGTTATCACATCTTTGATAACTGACTCCAGCAGTTTCCCCACCACCGACGTTAGGCTAACCGGTCTATAATTCCCCGGTTTCTCTCTCCCTCCTTTTTTAAAAAATGGGGTTACATTAGCCACCCTCCAATCCTCAGGAACTAATCCAGAATCTAAAGAGTTTTGAAAATTATCACTAATGCGTCCACTATTTCTTGGGCTACTTCCTTAAGCATTCTGGGATGCAGACCATCTGGCCCTGGGGATTTATCTGCCTTCCATCCCTTCAATTTACCTAACACCACTTCCCTACTAACATGTATTTCCCTCAGTTCCTCCATCTCACTAGACCCACGGTCCCCTATTATTTCCAGAAGATTATTTATGTCCTCCTTAGTGAAGACAGAACCAAAGTAGTTATTCAGTTGGTCTGCCATGTCCTTGTTCCCCATGATCAATTCACCTGTTTCTGACTGTAAGAGACCTACATTTGTCTTAACCAATCTTTTTCTTTTCACATATCTATAAAAGCTTTTACAGTTTTTTTGTTCCCTACCAGCTTTCTCTCATAATCTTTTTTCCCTTTCCTAATTAAGGCCTTTGTCCTCCTCTGCTGGACTCTGAATTTCTCCCAGTCCTCAGGTGTGCTGCTTTTTCTGGCTAATTTGTATGTTTCTTCTTGGGAGTGCTTGTGCAAGAATTGCAGAAGGATGGTTTGCAGGTACAGCAGGCTATCAAGAAGACAAGTGGAGTGTTGGCCTTCATTGCTAGAGGGATTGAATTTTAAGAGCAGGGAGATTATGCTGCAACTATATAGGGTATTGGCGAGGTTGCATCTGGAGTGCTGTGTGCAGTTCTGTTCTTCTTACTTCAGGAAGAATATACTGGCTTTGGAGGCAGTGCAGAGGAGGTTCACCAGTTGATTTCAGAGATGAGAGGGTTTAGACTATGAGGAGCAATTGAGTTGCCTGGGACTATACTCACTGGAATTCAGAAGGAAGAGAGGAAATCTTATAGAAACATAAAATTTTGATAGGGATAGATTAGATAGAGGCAGGAAAGTTGTTTCCACTGGTAGATGAGACTAGAACTAGGGGACATAGCCCCAAGTTTTGGGGGAGTAAATTTAGGATGGAGATGAGGAAGAACTGCTTTTGCCAAAGAGTGGTGAATCTGTGTGAATTTTCTGCCCAGTGGAGTAATGGAGGCTAGCACAGTAAGTATATTTAAGACAAGGTGAGATAGATTTTTGCATAGTAGGGGAATTAAGGGTTATGGGGAAAAGGCAGGTAGGTAGAGATGAGTCTATAGTCAGATCAGCCATGATCTTATTAAATGGCAGAGCAGTCTCGAAGGTTCAGATGGTTTATTCCTGCTCCTATTTCTTATGTTCTTATATTCACAAATTGCTTCACATTTTTGTCTTGAGCATAGCAGTTGTGATGAGATATCACACTTTCAAGGATGCATCTGTAAAAATTCGTGAAGGTCAATAAGTGTATGCTGAAATTTTGTGGCCTCCTGAGGAAGTATAGACATTGATGTGCTTTCTTGACTATGGTGTCTATGTGGTTAGACCAGTGCAGGCTATTGGTGATGTTCATTTCTAGGAACTTGAAGCTTTCAGCCCTCTTGACCTGAGCACCATTGATGTAAATGAGAGCATGTACAATAGCTCTCCCCCCCTTTCTGAAATCAATAACCAACTATTTTGTTTGATTGATATTGAAGGAAAGGTGTTGTCATGACACCATACCATCAGGCTATTATCTTTTTGCACTCTGACTCTTCGTTATTTTAGATTTAGTTCACAATGGTGGTGCTATTTGTAAACTCATAGATGGAGTTAAAGCAGAATTTGGCCACACGGTTGTGAATGTAGAGCGAGTTAAGTAGGGGGCTGAGGGTGCAGTCTTACGGGGCAGAAGTGTTAAAGGTAATTGTGGTGGTGGATTTGCTGTCTATCCTTAAATGATTGTGGTCTGTTGGTCAGGAACTCAAGATCCAGTTACAAAGATAGCTTTTGAATCCCAGGTTTTTGAGTTTGGAGATGAATTTGCTTGGAATCATAGTAATGAAGACAGAGCTGTAGTTAATAAATAATAGTCTAAGCAAACCAGTGTTATCAGCATAATCATCTCCCAGTGAATTTTAAGGACATCTGTTGGCACAGTCCTGATTTGTATGTCTTTTGGTTGCAATTTAATAGTTGATTTGATGTTAATGCTAAAATTTCTCCAAATTCTTTCTCTACCAGTACTTGGATACAGAGATAAGCTGTTTCCTCAGTCTCAGCAAAAGAGCACAGTTAAAGGAAGAGTCTTCAACCAAGGTACTACATTGCATTATATGATTCTAATCCTATTTTCCTGTCTCTGTATTGGTCAGACATGCCAACTGATTGAGACTATTATTAAAAGCTTGACAGTCAGGGGCTATAGGTGGCTGATTGTGTAGTGGCATCCACACTGGACTTCGAGGCGAGTGGTTCCAGGTTCAAATCCAGCCAGCTCTTTGCATGCTTTTCATCCATGCTGGGTTGAGTATGGAGCTCGCAACTCGGCCTCGTAAAAAAACAGACAAATGCAAACGAAACGGCAAGATTGCCACCCAATGCGCCACAAGACACTGAGAAGAACAACAACGATTATTCAGACAGCCACTGAATTAACCATTATAACCATTATGGTCCCTATAATTTATTGTTAGAGATTCAGATGGTAGTAATATAAGTGGTTAATTCAAGTATGTCAACTATGAATTCATGTCATTCATTTCCATCTCCAATAACGTCTTCCAATTATGAGAATAACTGTCATGGTTCAAGACATGTGTCTTAGATTGTGGTTAGGCGACAAGAATATGAACAGTGGTTTCCCAGTCAGAATTATTTTCCGGAGGTGAATATCAGCAAACCACATCCAAAATTTATTGCATGCATTAAATTATTTCAGATACTTTCCCATCACTAGCTTGAAATTTGCATCTTGTGACTGGATGAAATGAAAAATGTGTACATTTGTTTGCTGACACATTGTTCAGAGCATCAAGTGGTATACTGTTTCAAATAGTATATTGAACAGGAGCTTGCAGAATATTGGCAATTTCAATCTGAACTTCCACCATATACCCCATAATTATCAGCAACTTTAAAAATCCTACAAACAATCTTACAAACGTGACGGTCACAAGCTAGCTGGCCAAACGGTTGGTAATTTTCTGGCAGAGCTCCGGTATTGGTTTTCTCATGGAATCCAGAGGTGGAGCACAAATTTAAACGGGTGAACCTACCAACTGAACATGTATCAGCTTAATTTACCAGTGCGGGAACAGTAAGCCCATCCATTTGTATGAAGATAGATAGCTGTGAGCTGCAAGGGAAAATTTAATGTGATTTATATTTTTAAGTAAATTGCAATTGAACAGTTGTGTTTATTTAAGAGCATTTAATTTTTTTAATCTTTTAAAAATGGAATAATTTCTGATTTTAATTGGTCTTATGTATATCTAAATGTCATAATCACTTAGTCTTTGACCAGTTTAACTATCAGCTAAGCCTTTGGTAATGGTTAGCCAGTCTCAGTTTTTCAGTCATTGCTGGGCAGGACTTGGTATGATGACTCACAGGACAGCATGATCTTACATGAGATCTGGATGCCACTCAGGGTCTTGCATATCAGAGCAGAATGCAAGTTCAAGTTAAGAGGTCGATAAAAAATGAATCTGCCCTTCCCACAAATGCTTGTAGTGGACGGAAGAAAATCGACACAGGAAACAAATTCTGACTCAACATCCTTAAGTGCATTTAATTATTTGACATAGTTTAAATATGTCCATAATCCTTTATTTTTATCTAATTTTGGTCAGAAATTTCACATAAGCACAATAATGGACTTCCATTTTGAATGCACATCCCAGGAGGTTTTCTTATTAAATCTGTTCATAACTACATGTGATAACATTCACCTTCACAGTGTTTCATTGAGGATAAAAAAATTATGCAGTGATGTACTTACCCCGTCCCCACCTGGGCACTGCTGCGATTATACCTCAAGAATCTAAAAGGAGCCAAATCTTTTTTTTAATGTATAATTTTCATCACTGTATCCTTCCTAGGGTTGCCATGCCTTCCAACATTTAATGTAGCAATATCTCCATAATCTGAGCTGCACCCCATCAGACACTGTAATAGCATGGAGCATAGAAGAGAGAGTTTTTTGATTCATTGAAAAGGTAATTGATTGAAACATCTCATATTCTGAGAGGTCTTTGTAAAGTAACGTGAAGAACACAAGAACACTCATCTCAATCTTAAATCTCATGGCTGATCTGTGCTGACCTCAACTCCTCTTCTGTGCCAATTTCCCATTACCCAGAATTTTCAATCTTTCGAAGGTTCATTTTTATTGTCAAAAGTATGCACGTATAATACAATTCTGATATTTGTCTTCTTCAGAAAGCCATGAAAATCAGAATAACCACAAGAGTCATTGAAAGAAAAGACATCAGCCCCCCCAATGAAAAGGAAAAAGAAACAACTTGCAAATCCCAGACCCCCACTTCCTCCCTCGCACAAAAAACTAAAAGGTCGCCACATGAAAAATGGCAACTGAAACACCGAATACTCTAAACCCCCATCCCCGCAAAAAAAGTAAAGCGATAACAGCACCAAACCCCCAATCCCCTCTCCCACAATAAAAACCAACAGATTGCCCACACAGGAAAAAAAACAACAAGAACATCAGACCCCAAATCCCCAACCTCTCCCTTGCAAAAAAAAAACCAACACATCGCCCAACTGGAACCCCAACCTGCCAGTCAGCACCAAGAAAGAAAACTGAAGGAGAGCAATATAAACTAAGGTCCAACAATTACATAAATTTCAGAAACATCCTCTTGCCAGAACCAAGGAGAGCAGCCACTGGAATTCAGTCTTTCTGCGAAGAGTGAATGCTGTGCCACTGACCTGTGGCCTTCCGAACGCCGTTGACCCAGCTGCAACCACTATCGACCCGTGGCGTTCATGGAGAGCAGCTGCTGACCTCCTCCACATTCACCTGGATGCTTCAATCTTCCTCGACGCTTCGAAATGAAGTCGATCATGGCCCTGGGTATTCTGCACGAGGCAACCCGTGCTCACGGTCCTCTCCAGAGACAGCAGAGTGCCAGACCTTTTGATCAAACTCCAGACTGAACGTCACAGGCTCCAACAATCTCTGAAACAGTTAAGACAAAAAGAACAAGCATAAGGCATAGAAAACATGAAATAATTGAAGAGATTGGCTATCTGAAAGATGACGCCTGAGAAATCATTGTTCGCTGATGCCATCTTGACTGGAAGTGTTTATTTATTCCACCTTTAATATATCTAACGACCTTGGGCAGAGAAGTGGCCTGCCTTATTTTGTTGACTTGTTCCCTTGTTTGTGACTCTCTCATGAGTGGACACATTTCAACAACTATGCTCAAGCCCCCTTAGGATCTTGTATATTTAAATGAGGTCACCCCCTAATTCTTATTTACTCCAAAGAAGGACAGTTGAACTGTATAGTCTCTCTTGAAAGGACAACCTACTCCTCCCAGGAATTAGCCTGATAAATGTTCTTGGGACTACCTCCACTGCTACTCTATCATTTTTTTAGGTAAAGGGGGCGAAACCAGGCATAGTATTCAACATGTAACTTCAACAGCATCCTATACAAGTACAATAAAACCTCTCTATTCAAACCTCTTTGCTATAAGGGCTAACAATTGAATAGGCAGTTGCAACAAGTAGTTAACTTTTAGTAATTATTGCACTGGAATATCCTAATCCCTTCAAGTTTGACTCACTTGTAGTCTGTCTCCATTTAGATGCTAGTCAGACTTTGGGACTGTTCCTACAATGTGGTGGAAGCAATATCCTTCAATATTTTTAAAGCAGGAATGTTAATATGCAAAGACATAATAGACCATTGGTAGACAAAAATAAGTTAAGTTTACAGTCAGATTTGCCATAATCTTATTAAATGATGGAGTCAACTGATGGGTTTCGGCAGCCTGCTCTTGCTACTAATGCGTATGATGAAGAAGCAGGCTATTTCAGATCTGCATCAGTTTTATTATCACTGACATTTGTGGTTTTGTGGCAGTGGTACAGTGCAATACATAAACATTTCTATAAGTTACAATAAGAAATATAAAAAATAATTAAGTTGGGCAAAAAGAGAGCGAAAGAGTGGGGTAATGTTTATGAACCATTCAGAAATATAATGGCAGTGGGGAAGAAGCTGTTCCAAAATCATTGTGTATGTGCCTTCAGGCTCCTGTACCTCCTCCCTGATGGTAGTAATGGGTAGAGGTCATGTCCTGGGTGGTGGGGGTCCTTAATGATGGATGCTGCCTATATAAGTCATTGCCTTTGAAAGGTACCCATGATGCAGCTGGCTGAGTGTACAATCCCCTTCAGCTTTTTCCGATCCTGTTCATTAGCCTCACCATACCAGACTGTGGTGCAACCAGTCAGAATGATCTCTTTAGTACATCTGTAGAAATTTGCTAGATTCTTTGGTGACATACCAAATCTCCTCAAACTCTTAATGAAATATAGTTGTTGGCTTTCCTTCATCATCTTCACAGCAATGCATTCTAACTGGTTGAATTGCCATCTGGTAAGGAGGCATCAGTGCACAAGATTGGTAAAAGCTACAGAGGTCTAATACGATGTCATGAAAAACCAGTCATCATTGATCTGGTCGGTGAGAAGCATTGAGAGAACAGTTACTTCAATGTTGAAGTGCTTTTGAGAAAAAAGAAAAATGATTATGTTCAATCTGAAACCAATAAATATTAAGCTGTCTAAGCTTCAAAGGCATGAGGTGTGAGTTGGCTATGATAGATTGGGAAATTACATTAGAAGGTTTGGTAACATTTAAAGAATACATAATTTACATGTCACCTTAAGACAAAACTAAAATTGAACATGAGAAGTAGAATATACTTGAATTCAAGATGATTAAAGTTACATTTGATCAAAACAAAATGTTTTAACATTCCCAAAGTAGCAGAAAGACTGAAGAGTAGGAATATTTCAGAATTCAGCAAAAGGAGAGCAGGACATTAGGATGAAAGACGAGAGTTTGGCAAGAAATGTAGAAGTTGTACATACAAAAAGATTAGTTGAGGTTAATGTGGTTCAATTAAGGACTGAGATAAAGAAATAGAGAAATGACAAAAAACCTAAACAAATGATTTATCATCATTGAACAAGACAGAAAAGAAGTCTTGTAAATTATGTAGAACTACAAATTTGGAGGGAATAAATGGCTCAAAGAAAATTATTTAAAAAATAGTTGGATGTAAAGGGATAAATTTCTTGATAATCTATATTTAGACTGAGATGGGAGAAGTAGTCATCTTCCAGACTTGCATAGTTTCCAGGAACTTTCCTCAGAAATAGAATCAGTGAAAGACCTCGCACAACAAGATGGACAGACAACCAATATGCAAAAGACAACAAACTGAGCAAATACTAAAATAAAAAATAAATAAGCAATACTGTGAATATCGAGAATTTGATTTGGAAAGTCCTTGAAAGTTATTCCATAGGTTGTGGGAATTGTTCAGGGTTGGGCTGAATAAAGTTGAGAAAATTATCCCCTTTGGTTCTGAAGCCTGATGGTTGAGGGGTAATAACTGTTCCTAAACCTGGTGCTGTGGGTCCTAAAGCTCCTGTACCTCCTTCCTGATGGCAGCAGCAGCAAGAAGAAAGCATGGCCTGAGTGGTGGGGGTCCTTGATGGTGGATACTGCTTTCCTGTAACAACGCTCCATGTAGATGTGTTCGAAGGTGGGAAGGGCTTTACCAATGATGGACTGGGCTATATGCCAGGATTTTCTCTTCAAGGTCATTGGTGTTTCCATACCAGGCCGTGATGTAACCAGTCAATATACTCCCCACCATACATCTATTGAAATTTGTGAAAGTTTCAGATGACATGCCGAATCTTCACAAATTCTTAAATAGTAGAGTTGCTGCTGTGCTTTCTTCATAATGGCACTTACATGCTGGATTTGTGTGTGGATTTATGAAAGTCAAACCAGGTTTGTCAGGGACGGTACAGTGGTGCAGCTAAAAGAGCTGCTACCTCACAGCTGCAATGTTCACCCCTGATCTCATGTTGTCTGTGTGGAGTTGGCAGGTCTGGGATCATTTGGTTCTATCTTTTCCCTACCCCAGTACGCCAATTTCTTTTCACATTCCAAAGATGTGCAAGTTGGTGTTCTACTTAACCCCCATAAATTGTTCATAGTTTTTAGGAGAATTACAGGATCTGAATTTCTGAATTTAGTGCATATGGTATCAGCAATAAAACAATGTTGTAGAATGAGAATTTGTTAACATATAGAAATTCAAATTAGAGATAAATGGATCACTATTGGGTTGGGTGGTTGTAACAAATGGGTCAAAATGTGGAGAAAGATTGGGCCCCATTTGAAACTATACATATCAATGATTTGTATGAAGGGATTAAGTGGCTGGGCAAAGTATCTATCCAGGCCCAGCTGACCATAGAGGAAACAGACAGGTTTAGGCCTCTATTACTAGAAGACTTGAGTATATGTTGAGAGACATCTTGCACCAATTATAGCCCTAAGGATTGATATATATTTTGGTGAAGGACTTCCATATTGATTCTGGAGTAATGTATTTTGTATTTTGAAAAGAGATTAAGCAAAGTCAATCTATAGTCTCTTGATTTTAAAAAGAATGAGGTGAGACATCCAAAATTCCTAAGGCTTGTGAGGTTATATGGCTTCCCAAGTTGTTTCACTGAGAACTGAGGGTGACAATCTCAAAATAAATAACCATTCAAGAAAAGATGGAAAAAATCTATCCAAGAAGGCTGCTGAGACTCTGTTGTTCAGTATATTCAACATAGAGATCAGTTTTTTTAAGATACTAAGGAAATCACGCAAGATGGGTTCAGTGGAGAAAAATGATCCAGAAGTAAAAACTCATGCATGAATTTCTTGAAAGATGGCATGGGAAAGAGAAACAAGATAGATAACTTCTACTGTTCATTACGATCTGACGATTAATATTTATTTGTAATTCTAAACCAAAAATGGCCATTACTCGAATAATTTATTTATGCGACTCTGGTATTTATTTAATTAACTGCAATGACGTTAGATAGTAATTTTTTTTACTGGAATACAAAAATATTTTTCTTACATGCTTTATGCAGCATTGGATGATTTGATTCTAAATACTTGCAATGGGGAGTACATTATTTCTTCCAAAAATAATGGTTCCTTTTGAAATCAGCTGTTATGATTTTGGAAGCTTTTTTTCCCGTCCATAATATTAATTTCTTGTATTTCTGGATAACTGGCTTACAAAAAAAACTAGAATCCACTTTGAAAAGAACGTTGAGTAATGAGGTTGTACTGGTAAAATGTGTTTAATAGTTACTAACCTATTTGATTGGTTTTGAGCCTAGCCCATTAAGTTGATTTTGTCTCCAAAGTTAACATGCATACATGTTTTAGCAAAGAAATTCTGTGTTTGCTACCAGAAAATTAGGTCATCTTTATTGTTTGGTCTTCTCCAAATTATTAAAAATCATTTGAAATAACATTAAATTAACCCATTTATAAATTGATTCTGTGATTAAAATACTATGAAATGCATAAGTTTCCTCTGAGACATTTTAAAATATAATGGGTTTTACCTTTTTATTATTTCAATGACTTGGATATTTCACCTTTCGTTAATGATATAAAAATCATTATTAATGTGTTTGTAATGTAACTAATAATTTTGGTTTACTCTTTGTGATTTGCTGTCTGAAATTTTACAAATGTAATTTGTTTTGTAATGATCTGTACTGCATTGTATTGAATTGAATAGGACTTTAGGAAAAATTAATGTTCTTGCTTCAGATCATTGGATATTTGCGATAATCTTTCATTGAGGTCATTAGCAAGTATGATTACTTTGCTGCGCTCAGCAAGTTTAGTGCCAAATGAACTATTGTGCAGCATGATAACCTTCTATCCAAGATCGCATGAGTAGCCTCTTTACTACTTTTGTCTCAGTATTTAATCCTAGTATCTCTCAAAGTTAATTTCCTTTTTCTCTTTAGGCATGTGGGCCAGCCTGCGCTCCAGTAGTCGCTTCAATGCCCAGTTTTCAACCACTGATGTAGGTGCAAGATTAGCTGGAAAGGAATCCCCTGTGACAGCAGGCTGTGACAATTCTCTGCAGAGCCAGCTCCTCAAGCACCAAGCAGCACTATACCTGTTCGGGGAAAAATCTCAGCTAAGAGTAAGTTGAAACTGGATTCCATTCGTATTCTTCAATTATTTCCATACAGGATTTAATTTTATATTGTATTTCACTTTTCATTCTGATTAGATCACCTGCAAAATTATAAACATAATTTGCAAACATAAAACCTAATCCATTATTAGCTTAAATTATTTATAGAATTCGTCACATTTATGTATTCATGTTATTCTTGAATTAGATTGCAAACACTAAAATACTGCTAGTGTGAATTTTATAGACTATTATTTTCAAATTGCTAAAGAGAAAACAAAAGCAGAATTTGAAAAAATGTTTTAATCTAGTTCATTTTGAATAAATAAAAAGAATGGGTGATGAGATGTATGTATGAAAAACCTAGTATCAATTTCTCATAAGATTCTCAAGAAATGCTTTTGAAAATTAGAGTACTTGTTATTCAAAACCTTTCTTACAAGCTAGCTCTAAACTGCCAAAAATCTCGACTATTATTTCTTAAAGATTCTTCTCTATTCATGTTACTTTGCTCCTTTTATCCTTCCTCTTTTTACAGTTGCCCAGTCTAGTACTCTGCAACAACTAAGAAAAGTAAAAGTATGCTGATACCATGTATATAATTGAATCAAGTTTATTTCAACACTTTCAGCAATGTTAACAAGATTTTTATTTTCAGGGCTTTAAACTTGACCTTGCTCTTAACTGTGAGCTCATACCTGTGGATTATGTTGATGTTCGACAGGTGAAAGCTAGTTTCAAAAAGCTAATGAGGGCATGTGTGCCCAGTACTGTCCCTGTTGACACAGACATGACCTTGTACAAGCTTCTCGGAGAATCAGAATGGCTGCTCCAGGTATATAAGTTACGTTGTGCTAGTTATTTAAAATTAGTTTTTATTTAATTCCTTAGCACTGAAGACAGTGAAGATTATAGTGAAACAATACACATTTTGAGAAAAGGATGACTTGCAAAATAATTTTTTCTTCTATTTTTTTTCCTCCTCAGGAATGAGGACAGATAACAGGAACAAAATTCAATAAATAATATAGAAGTAGGAATTGCTTCTTTTAAGTTCTGAAAATGTTACATTTTATGTGCACATTGGTTACTATATGTTGCAGTTCTTACCACATAATGTCTGTAATTGAAAATGTTGTTTTAGTTCTCTAACAGCAAAGGCTCTTGTAATTTGCATTTTGAGATATTAACTAAAATCAAGACATTAATGTTTTTATATAATATCCAATACCAAAGAAGGCATACGGTGCATCCGCCTTCATCAATCATGGGATTGAGTTTCGGAACCGAGAGGTAATATTGCAGCTATTTAGGACCCTGCTCAGACCCCACTTGGAATACTGTGCTCAGTTCTGGTCACTTCACTACAGGAAGGACGTGGAAACCATAGAAAGGGTGCAGAAGAGATTTACAAGGATGTTGCCTGAATCGGGGAGCATGCCTTATGAGAATAGGTTGAGTGAACTCGGCCTTTTCTCATTGGAGCGACGGAGGTTGAGAGGTGACCTGATAGAGGTGTACAAGATAATGAGAGGCATTGATCGTGTGGATAGTCAGAGGCTTTCTCCCAGGGCTGAAATGGCTAGCACGAGAGAGCATAGTTTTTAAGGTGCTTGGAAGTAGGTACAGAGATGTCAGGGGTAAGCTTTTTACGCAGAGTGGTGAGTGCGTGAAATGGGCTGCCAGCTGCAGTGGTGGAGGGGGAAATAATAGGGTCTTTTAAGAGACTCCTGGATGGATACATGGAGCTTAGAAAAATAGAGAGCTATGGGTAAGCCTAGGTAGTTCTAAGGTAAGGACATGTTCAGCACAGCTTTGTGGGCCAAAGGGCCTGTATTGTGCTGTAGGTTTTCTGTTTCTAAAGAACTATAAACAAAAGGTGGAAAATGTTCTCTGTTGAGTATAAGCATACCTGAGAAATTCATTCATCCTAGCAAGGCTATTTGTTCTTTTCCTTCAGTTTATACATTTAATTGAATGCGCTCATTAGAATGATGGTAGGGTGCGTTAATGAATGAGTGAATTTTTAGTTATGAATATACACAGCAATATTATGTATTTTTCTCCATTTTGATATAAGAGACTATGAAAGGTATATGGCCCAAACACTGGTAAATGAGACTAGCTCATGTAGACCTGTTGGTTGGCAGGGATGAGTTGGGCCAAAGGGCCTGTGTCCAGGCACTATAACTCTGTGACTATTATTACTGAGTCACAGTATTAGAGGCTTGTTACTGATGGACAAATGTCAGCTAATACATTAACAAGATCATACGAGTATATTGATAAAGCAACAAAATGTGTAAGCTAATTGCAGTTGCATTATATTGATAACGTGTAGTGTTTAGTAAATCAAAGACGTTCTGCCAGAGTTCTAGTAGCATTTGTTCTTTTTTCTCAGATACATAGAATACTGCAACTGGCTGTGGTGATAGCAGAGCTGCTTGAAAGTGGTTCCTCAGTAATGGTAAGCCTGGAAGATGGCATGGACATTACAACACAGGTAATTCTATGAAATAATTATCTACAGTGAACCTGTGGAACAGTTGCATTTTTAAAATTTCCAATACATTATAAATTGAATCAATTCTATTTTATGCTTAAATCTTGGAGAACTCGCCATCAAAACGTTGATTCAACAGATGATATACATTGAAATTTCTTGTTCACGTGAAGCTCAGGGTAAATGGTATACATTGTAGTAATAAATGCAACAGTACATACTGTTGAGTGGACCAGAGCAGAATACCGCAAAGGTTGGGGTGCAGACTGAAGTATTGAAAAATGAAATGCTAAAGTGACAATAATGGAATATCCAAGAGAGGTAGAAATAGGAGTGTGAGAATGAGGAAAAGGGTGTGAAAGAGATGATTGGTTTGACATTTAATAATAGTGGGGAAGAAGCTTTTCTTAAGTCTGGACACCCAAGCTTTGAAAAAGTAATTAGATATTTTGTATTTCTCTTCGCTTTTTTTGAATGAGACTATTTCATTAAAATAAGACTGACTAATTAAGCGAATTACATTCTAGTGCTGCACTGAATTAAATTTACTTATTTACATATTATGCTTTTCAAAGTATTGAGAATGAATATTCCAACATCTAGACAATAGCTTCTGATATTTACCATTGCTTTGCTGTGGAAAGCCAATGTCAGCAGTTTGCCCATCCATGTGTTACAGAATGTATTCATTACACAGCCACATTGGTTTAAGTTATTCTGTTAATTACTTAAGGTGAAATATACAAACATATATGTTGAAATACTTTTTAGCAACATAAATGATGTATTGGAGATACAAATATTTCATTCATTGGCTCAAACCTTTCTATCCTCAAAAGCTTAACATCCAAGGATACATATTCTATCGAAAGAACAGGCAGATAGGCAGGGGGTGAGGTGGCTTTATTGGTTAAAAAAAAAATGAAATCAAATCCTTAGAAAAGATGACATGGGATCTGAAGATGTAGAATCCTTGCAGGTAGAGTTAAGAAACTGCAAGGGTGAAAAGACCCTGATGGGAGTTATATATAGGCCTCTGAAAAGTAGCTAAGAGGTGGGCTACAAAATACAATGGGAAATAGAAAGGTTATGTAATAACAGGAATGTTGCAATAATCATGGGGGATTTCACTATGCAGCTAGATTGGAAATATCTGGTGGTTGCTGGATCCCAAGAGGGGTAATTTGTAGAATGCCTACAAGGTGGCTGTTTAGAGCAGTTTGTGGTTGAACCTACTAGGGGAATGGCATTTCTGCATTGAGTGTTATATAATGACACCGATCTGATCAGGAAGCTTAAGGTAAAGGAACCCTAAGGAGGCAGTGAATATAATATGATAGAATTCACCCTGCAGTTTTGAAGAGGAGGAACTAAAATTGGATGTATCATTAAAAGAGTGGAGTCAAAGGAATTACAGAGACCTGAGTGAGGAGCTGGCCAAAGTTGATAGGAAGGAAACACTAGCAGGGATGATGGCAGAGCAGCAATCGGTGGTGCTTCTGGGAGAAATTGGGAAGATGCGGGAAAGATACATTCCAAAGATGATGAAGTATTCTAAAGGGAGGATAAGGCAACCTTGGCTGAGAAGGGAACTCAAAGACAGCATCAAAACAAAAGAGAGGTTATACAATATAGCAAAAATTGGTGGAAAGGTAAAGATTTGGGAAGCTTTTAAAAACCAACAGAAGATAAATAAAAAGCCATAAAGAGAGGAAAGACAGCAGGGGAGCTTCATAGCCTTGGTCATGGCGAGGACTGGGCCTCAGGCCGAGCTGTCACCTGTTTGCAGCCGCCCAGGAGGGAAGCATTGGAGTCGATGCGCTCCACCAGAATCTTGGGGGGAGTATGGTGTGACATCCAAGTTGGAGACACTGCTGTACTCTGGTGTTCGCTCAGCAAAAGCAAGCTGTATTGCATTCGACTGCAAACTGCTGTAATATTCATGGACTCAGGGTCTTGGACTATATATATATATTTTGTGACTGTATTTTATTGATATCTTACATATGCTTGCTATCTTATATGTGCTATATGTACCTTATGCTATGTATGACTGTTGGTACTGTGATTTGCACCTTGGCCTGGAGTAACGCTGTTTTGTTTTGTTGTATTCATGGGTATTCATTGTTGGTTGAATGACAATTAAACTTGAAATGAAAACAAATCTCAGGGTTGCATATTGTGATTTATATATACTAATTATAATAAATTTACTTTGAATTTGGTTCTTGAAAAGATGTTGGAGTCTATTATTAAGGATAAAGTTTTGGGGTACTTGTAGGAACGTGATTAAGTAGGCCAAAGTCAACATGGTTTTCTAAAGGAGAAATCTTGTCTGACAAATCTGTTGGAATTCTTTGAGGAATAATAGGAGGATAGACAAAGGAGAGTCAGTGGAGGTTCTGACGAAGGGTCTGGGCCTGAAACGTCGACTGCACCTCTTCCTAGAGATGCTGCCTGGCCTGCTGCGTTCACCAGCAACTTTGATGTGTGTTGTCAGTGGAGGCTGTTTATTTGGAACTTCAGAAGGCCTTTAGCAAGGTGCTGCACATGAGGCTGCTTAACAAAATAAGAGCCCATGGTAATACAGAAAAGTTACTAGATTGGATAGAGAATTAGCTGGTTGGCAGAAGGCAAGGAGTGGGAAATAAAGGGGGCATTTTCTGGCTGGCTGCTCGTGACTAGTGGTGTGCCACAGGTTCAGTATTGGGACCACTTCTTTTTACATTCTTTGTTAATGACTTGGATGAAGAAATTGATGGCTTTGTGGCCAAGTTTCTGGACGATGTGAAGACAGGTGGAAGGGCAGGCAATGTTGAGGAAGCAGGGTGTCTGTGGAAGTACTTAGAGAGGTAGGGGGAATGGGCAAAGAAGTAGAGAATGGAATATAATGCAGGGAAGTGCACAGTCATGTACTTCACCAAGAGGAATAAAAGTGTGAACTATATTCTAAATGAGGGGAATTCATAAATCGGAGGTGCAGAAGAACTTGAAAGTCCGTGTGCACGATTCTCAAAATGTTAACTTGCAGGTTGAATAGATATTAAGAAAAGAAAATGCAATGTTAACATTCATTTCAAGAGGACTAGAATGCAAAAGCAAGGATATAATGCTAGGCTTTAAAAGGCATTGCTGAGCAATTTTGGGTCCATTATCTAAGAAAAGACAAGCTGGCATTGGAGAGAGTCGAGGTGAGATTCAGGAGAAGGATCCCAGGAATGAAAGGGTTAACATATGAGGAGCATTTGATGGTTATGGGCCTGTACTCACTGGAGTTTAGAAGAATGGGGGGGGGGAGCGGTCTCATTGAAACCTATTGAATATTGAAAGGTTTGGATAGAGTGGATGTGGAGAAGATGGTTCCCATTGTGGGGAGTCTAAGACTAGGAGGCACAGCCTCAGAATTGAGGGACGTCCATTTAGAGCAAAGATGAGGAAAGATTTCTTTAGCCAGAGGGTGGTGAATCTGTGGAGTTCTTTTACGCAGACAGTTGTGCAGGCCAAGTCATTGGGTATATTTAAGGTAGATGTGTTCTTGATTAATCAGGGTGTCAAAGGTTACTGGGAAAAGGCAGGACAACAGGGTTGAAAGGGATAATAAATCAGCCATGATGGAATGGTGGAGCAATGGATGGGCTGAATGGCTTAATTCTGCTTCTTGGTCTTATGGTCTTTTCTGTTATGTCACTGATAATATACCTTCAGTATTTTGTCAGCTACGATGAATTTGTATTTCTAGCAGAAATTGTTGGTGTAAAATAACCCAGAGGAATTTGTATAAATGACAAGTCTTCAAACAGGATTATGATAACAAATGTAGATTAATTGATCCTGAATTTATGATGAAAGATCTTAATGAGCAACCAACTGCAGACGGTGGTCATGTCTGAATCTTTATTGATTACTTAGTCTGTATAAAATGTTGGAGAAATATTATCATTATCATCTGTAATTTGTATTATTATATCATATGGTCATCTGTAAATTACCCAGAAAATTGTCTGCTCATGCACTCTAATTATTTTAGTTTATATGGGTGCAGTAAAACTCTGTTGCATGCGTAATGAAATTATATACCCAAGGTAAAATCTTTGCCTATTTGGTTACCTTATGATATTCAATTTGCTGTTGTATTTGCATTAGAGAAAGCACTTTTTTAAAAATGCTGCTGTTGTGATCTATCACTCAGGCGATTTGTCCACAACAGGCAAAAACCCATTTGGCGGCTACTGTGTCCACAGGAAAGTACAGCCCCGTACTGGGAGCTATTTTTACAGACATTTTGAGCCATTACTTTTCCTTCCACTGATTTATTTCCTTTCACAAGCATCCATTTTTTAACCCTGAATCATTTAGAGGAATTCCTCTTAATTCTACTGCCTTTTGAATTTAATTAAAAGCCCTTCATATGGAATTTACCAAGCTTTTAGAAGTAAAACTATATCAGTCAGGTTACATAGCTAGCTTGCCTTGTCACTTCCTTGCAAATTCAATTGGTTTGTTAGGCAGCATTTTTATTTGATCCACATTTACTCTGATTGTATAATTTCCTTGAAGTAGAAGATTGATGGGTCTGTGTTTGAATGTGCCACTGCATTAGTCTGTTTCCTGTCTTTTTATGTCTCCCTAGTGTCTGTCTTGATTGTCATTATTCGGCAATTCTCTTTGTAGTTTTTTAAAGCTCTAGATTAAATGACATCTATCCTTGGAAATTCATTTCCCTAGGAACCAGTGGTTTCTAAGAATTCCATTTCATTTATACTTGAAACTTTTATTCAAAGATATCTTATGTTTCTCCTGTGAATATTTGGAAGTTGAATTCATTCAGAATACTTGATGCTTTTAATTTGCCAAGCCTACTTATGGAGATGTCATTCTTCCTTGCCATCAGCATTTGTTCAGTATGATACTTGATTCAGAAAATTGAGAGTATAATTACACTCAAAGGCTTGTTACTTTGCTACATACTATTGGAAGTGACATATTTTGGCAATTCTAAAATAAGGTACCAAGGCAATGCAGCAGTTCAAAAATCATTGCCATTTCTCCAGAGCAATCAGGGCGATGATATATGCTGGCTTTACTGGTGCATCATAAACCCTAGAAAATGAATACTAAAACAAAATCACAGAAGAACTAGGTTTTATTCATGCTGAAGTCAAATTGAATGTTAATTACACTTTCAGACACCATAAATGTTCATCAGCAGATTACTACTCACCATTCTACATACTCAAGCTCAGCACTCTCCAATTAATTCACTGCACCAAAAATGGCTTACCATTTGTCTGGATATTTACATTACTCTTCTTGGATGACATTGGGATGCAAAAGAATAAAGGCACCTTTGGGGATAATTTCTGACCTTGGAATCCTTTAAGCACACCTCTGTTGATAAATACTACATCTCAGTTTGTTAATGGCTACTCTCTTAGGTAGATTAGTGGAACTCTTTTCTTTACATCATCTCCTTTGGGATCATGGGCAGTCAGAGTGGATACAAGCATTAAGGGAAGACTCCCTTAGAGCTCCCTTGCAGCATCCTTCCTAAATTACCTGGATATAGACCTGTAGGTTCTCTATCAGGATAATCCCTTTGAACTGACGTTAACCTCAGTGAATATGATTTCTTTCTCTGGAAAATTAGGACAGCATAACACTTGCCCTAGCCTTGGGAATCACTGATGTGACCCCACTGAAGTGAAAATTGGTCTCTGGTATATGTTTGTGCCTTTTACTGGCGATGGAGCCCTCAGCTCTGTCCCTAAGTGAGAACGCAAGAAATCTGACCACCCAATAGTTTGTAACACATCCCACTTTTTTCTGCCAGTGCTTTTTTTTTCTGGAATTACCTCAAAGAATATCCAGTATCAACAACATGTAAAGCAACACTAGATGGTTATGCTTTGCCATTTAAGTGCTGAAATCAGCTGCAATGAACTAAATACACAGTTTTAAAATCCCATTGACACTTGATTCTTTACTGGCATTACATACTCCTGCAGGCCTGAGCAAACGTTTACCTTTTCATGTCCAATGGGAGTTTTAAGTGGTTATATGGTTACTGGTTATAAATCATTGCCAAATCAAATTGTTGATCCCATTTAGCAGTTTTAAAGAGGGAAATACATTGTAGTAACTTTGAATAGAGTGTTTATCTCAAGGTAAGTAAGTATTTGCTGCCTATTCTCAGTTATGAATTTATTTTGTAAACTATTTTTGAAATGTTTGGCTGCAGAGCCCAGTAGGCATTGATATCCCACAGGAATTAGTCATGTCGTATATATGTCAATGATATATCAAACTGACTTCAGTAACAAATGTTTACCTCCCAGCAAGCTGATAGAGAATCATTTTTACTGCTTTTGTTGAATACAGTTGTAAGCATTCAATATTAAGATGGTCTTATGGTCTTAAAAAAAAAGTGGGACTAAATAGGATAAAATGGATCAGCTCATGATAAAATGGCAGAGCAGACTCGGTGGGCCGAATGGCCTACTTCTGCTCCTTTGTCTTATGGTATAAGATCAGTAAGCTGTGGGGTGTACTCCTTTAAGGTCACCTTACTTTATGTTTGAAATTGTGTAGTCTGTATTTTATCAAACTGCATTCAGATGTTAACCTCCTTATAGATTTTCTTAACTTTAAAATTCTTTTTACTCTTTTATAGAAAGCATTTGTTCCTCTTTCGGACTTCATTGTCGCTGCCATATAGCACTAAATTAAATTCAATTTGTCATCATCTGCACTTGCGGATACAGAACCCTGTTCAAATGGTTTTTAAATAGCAATTCCATTGTGGAACTGAAAATGTGCAATTTTGACCCTAAATATGCTGAAGCTGGTCAGCAATTCCATAGAGAGCTACTGACTAGCCCCAATGTGATCAACAGCACATTTTGGAATTCCACACCTTGACACTGGAGCACTTTGAAGCCTAGAACCTAGTGTACCTACCATTCTCCTGCACCCCAATTTTACCATCACCTGTAGGAGAATTCTATTAGTTGTTAAATCAAGGTTCAATGTTAGAAAGGGTACAGCCACATGCACTCAAATGGGTGGTTACCATTAATATAGAAGGAAAGTTTGAGTAAGATTTTTGTTTTTCCTTATTTCATCGCATTTTTACATTTTTATTAATTATAGCAGCTTATCATGTTTTAAACAAATTCATCCTTTTATCTTTCTTTGAAATAACTTATTTTTTTATTTACATGTTTAGCAATGTCTCAATAATCAGTAACATTCAGGTCTTCCCCATTTTACAAACACCCAACCAATCTGCAACCGTGAAATATGGACAAATCTGAGAAAACCAGTATAGATTTGCTAGATGCTGCGGGGCTGAAGGCATCTTCTGCTGTGTGGGAACTCAGTTCATGGCTGAATTTCCAATTATGAATTATTTGGGCTATGAACAGTTCACAGGAATGGAAACCTGCTATAACCTGAGTAGACCTTGTACATTGTTGGGTTCTGGCTTCTACTGGCAAGATTTATGGGCCGTCTTCAGTCCAGAACAACCAAAACAGTAACACTAGCAACACCTTCAATTAAAGAAAAAAATTTTGCAACTGCAAAACATTGGGTCTAGTAGAGCACTGCCCATTGTTTTACCATTGGGCTTTGCACGGAAGTGGTATTTGAGTGGGATGGATTCATAGCCAGTATCTTAAACTTCACTATTTTATGTGCCAGTTACAATGCACATTAGCAACAATGAGACCCCATTTACAAATTCTGTCTTTTCCCTAGCAGATTATGTCACTCAGCAAGTGCTCACACGTAATCCTTAGTTGTCAATAATGCTGATATTATTTACTATATGGTACTTATTCATAAGTGTTATTGCTTTGTTTTATTCCAGTTCAAGTGTATTAGGGAGATTTCAGGATTTTATGTAGCAAAATTAAGACTTGTGAAAAAGGAAAGTAACCGAAATATAACAAGACATTAATTGTTCCATTAATGTTAAATTCTGAAAATTATTTCTGCATAAAGTCATAAGGACAGGATAATTCTTTGCCAAATCCATAAAATAATTATCATTTAAATAGTTCCCCTTCATCAGTAGTTTAAAAAGAAACTGCAAAATCATAAATCAGCCTTCTAGCACATTATTAGACTGCTTTATCAATCCTAAATCATATTAAACTAACAAAATAATGTTTGGATTCTGCTCATTTCAAACCAAATTACCTAATAAACTGTCCAAAAAATTTTTAAGTTACTATTTTGGAGGCAGGTATTTCAAAGTTCAAAATAAATTTATTATTGAAGTATATGTCACCATATACACAGCACTGAGATTTGTTTTCTTGCAGGCATACTCCGTAAATCCAAGAAACATAATGGAATCAATGAAAGACCACATCCAAAAGGACAAATAACTAATGTACAAAAGACAACAAACTGTTCAAATACAAAAGAAAAAAAGTGTAATAATAATAATAAATAAACAATGAATATCGGGAACATAGATGAAGAATCCATAGTTTATGGGAACAGTTCAGTGATAGGGCGAGTGAAGTTGAGTGAAGAGAGCATGGCCTGGGTGATGGGAGTCCTTCATAATGAATGCTTACTTCTTGCGACATCACTTTGTGTAGATCAGTTCAGTGGTAGGGAGGGCTTTAGCCATGATGGACTACCACATCCACTACTTTTTGCAGGATTTTCTATTCAAGGGCATTGGTGTTTCCATACCAGGCCTTGATACAACCAGTCAATGTGCTCTCCACCATACATCTATAGAAGCCTGTTAAGGGTTTAGATGTTTTTCCAATCTTCACAAACTTCTGAGGAAGTAGAGGTGCTGAAATGCTTTCTTCGTAATTGCACTTGTGTGCTGGGCCCAGGACAGATTCTCTGAATTAGTAACCAAAGAATTTAAAGTTGCTGATCCTCCGATGAGAACTGGTCCATGTACCTCCAGTTTCTTCCTCCTAAAGTCAATATAGGTATTTGATGGTTATTTAAATTGTTGCTTACTATTTTTATTTTCAATGAATATTTATTTCATGTTATAATATATAAAATCTTATAGATAAAGATTTTATATATAGTAATTTTTTAATAATTTCATAGCCCTTACTATCTGAGATGCTTTAAGGATGACTGTGGGAGAAAAAAAACTTGTATTTCTCAGTGGTTAGAATGCCATATTGTCCAAAGAAGTCTTACAATTTAGTTACTTTATTGCTGCAAATAGTTGAAGCCGGGTGATGCAATGAAATTATTATAACACCCAGCAGATGTGGATAGATTTACGATAATCAGAATCAGAATCAAAATGAGCAACTATGAAATCTGCTCAGTCAGCCCATGAGCATTTGGAACCCTTCTGCCCATTATTCTTTCTCATCCCGATGACATTTCTTAGTTTGGCCTCATTTTGTCCATGAGCTATTCTGTTCATATAGCCAACTGAACAGGTACTCCCCTTTCCACCTTTATCTCTAAAACGCCACCCATACCCTCTCTATACCTGGACCTACTGCAGTACCTCTAAGTGGAACTGCCTTTATTTTGTCCCATTTTTAGCTAGAGGATTATCTGCAAATGTTTTTCTTTCTCAGGTTTCTATCTGGAGCCCCACCCCTCAATATTGACTCTTACCCCTATCCTATTTCCTATGCTATTCCTCACAAATTTATCCAAAATAATGTCACATCTAGTCCAAGCGTGAGACTTTCTCTTGAGCCCTTCCACGGTTTCTGATTTGTCACCTTGTCTGTCTGTCCAGATCCATCATCTCACCAGTAGTAAATTAGGACACATTCTCTCCAGCTAAATGTTAGAAAGAGTATAAGCATTAGCCTTAATCCCCTTTATAATCTTTGTTCTCAAGTCATCATTTTCCATCCAAATAACCTTTGGATGAATAAATTTATTTGTACATTTGCTGTGATATTTGTTCTGAGCTAACTCCTTGACAACAAATCCTATCCAGCACTAAGACAATATGCTTCTGAAATGCAAGCAACACACATCAAAGTTGCTGGTGAACGCAGCAGGCCAGGCAGCATCTCTAGGAAGAGGTACAGTTGATGTTTCAGGCCAAGACCCTTCGTCAGTCCTGACGAAGGGTCTCGGCCTGAAACGTCGACTGTCCCTCTTCTTAGAGGTGCTGCCTGGCCTGCTGCATTCACCAGCAATTTTGATGTGTGTTGCTTGAATTTCCAGCATCTGCAGAATTCCTGTTGTTAATGCTTCTGAAATGTTGTCTGATTCTGTTTTACATAGAACATAGAATAGTACAGCACATTACAGGCCCTTCGGCCCACAATGTTGTGCCAACCCTCAAACCCTGCCTCCCATATAACCCCCCCACCTTAAATTCCTCCATATACCTTTCTAGTAGTCTCTTAAACTTCACTAGTGTATCTGCCTCCACCACTGACTTGGGCAGTGCATTCCACGCACCAACCACTCTCTGAGTAAACAACCTTCCTGTAATATCCCCCTTGAACTTCCCACCTTTTACCTTAAAGCCATGTCCTCTTGTATTGAGCAGTGGTGCCCTGGGGAAAAGGTGCTGGCTATCCACTCTATCTATTCCTCTTAATATCTTGTACACCTCTATCATGTCTCTCCTCATCCTCCTCCTCTCCAAAGAGTAAAGCCCTAGCTCCCTTAATCTCTGACCGTAATGCATACTCTCTAAACCAGGCAGCATCCTGGTAAATCTCCTCTGTACCCTTTCCAATGCTTCCACATCCTTCCTATAGTGAGGCGACCAGAACTGGACACAGTACTCCAAGTGTGGCCTAACCAGAGTTTTATAGAGCTGCATCATTACATCGTGACTCTTAAACTCTATCCGTCGACTTATGAAAGCTAACACTCCATAAGCTTTCTTAACTACCCTATCTACCTGTGAGGCAACTTTCAGGGATCTGTGGATATGTACCCCCAGATTCCTCTGCTCCTCCACACTACCAAGTATCCTGCCATTTACTTTGTACTCCGCCTTGGAGTTTGTCCTTCCAAAGTGTACCACCTCACACTTCTCCGGGTTGAACTCCATCTGCCACTTCTCAGCCCACTTCTGCATCCTATCAATGTCTTTCTGCAATCTTCGACAATCCTCTACACTATCTACAACACCACCAACCTTTGTGTCGTCTGCAATCTTGCCAACCCACCCTTCTACCCCCACATCCAGGTTGTTAATAAAAATGATGAAAAGTAGAGGTCCCAGAACAGATCCCTGTGGGACACCACTAGTCACAACTCTCCAATCTGAATGCACATCTGCTGTTTAAGCTCTCATCCTTGTCTTTGCAATCTCTAGATTTGACCTTATCATTGCAATATTCTGTATTAAACTAAGGTTATTTATAACCCTACTTTCTATTTTGTAATTTTTGTAATGTCTGGCTGGTCCTTCTCTGATATACTGACTGCAAGGGCTCAGGATTCTGCTATGATGCATAGATGTTAAACTATGTTACCTGCAACTCCACTGTGTTTGTATCTCTCCCACTTCTGCCATTCCGGTCTCTCCCGTGTACCTGATACCAGTTAATTTACCAGCAAAGCCCAGTCTTCAACTGCCTTAGCTCCAACTTCTGGAATTAATTCCCCAGCTTGAACTGGCTTTCTCCCTTACTTTGGAATATCAGATTAAGAAAAGATCGGGCTCTTGGAATGTGCTAACATATACATTTAATAGTCATGTATGAATAATTCCAGAATTCATTAAGAAGCAATGTGGGAAGGATAAGTGCATAACAACGTACTTTGACATGTAATATGCACAATATACTGTTCAATGCCTTGAATACAACTGTTTCCCTCCAGAAGTAATCAGAAAGACCAAAATCAGGAAATTGTCTTTGTAACTGGATAATCGATATGAGGCAATTCAGTGGTTAAAAGATTTTCACGTTTGGTTGGTACATGAAAATAAAGAATATAGCATGATAACACCCTTATAATTTATCAGCTTGCTGTGAATTTACAAGACATTATGGATTCTTAGACTGGCCACTTCACGTGCCTTTCTCTGTTATTTTCCCAGGTTGTTTCACTTGCACAACTCCTATGTGACCCATTCTACAGAACACTGGAAGGCTTTAAAATACTTATTGAAAAAGAATGGTTGTCCTTTGGCCACAAGTTCAGCCAGCGTAGTAATTTAACTCCTAACAGCCAGGGGAGTGGCTTTGCTCCAGTTTTCCTGCAGTTTCTGGATTGTGTACATCAGGTAAGGAGATTTTATAGCTTCATTTCAGAATAGTGAAAAGCCCAGAGAGCCAGTCAGTACATTAAACCTTGTCCCTGGCTGAGAGCTACTTGTGGTAGGTAGCATTTAAAGAAATTAGAAATGTGGCTCCAGCAAGCTATTAACACAAGCTGAAGTTTGTTGATGTAATATAGAATTCAAATAGCATCACAAAGTTGCTGTATCACACTTATATGCTCTTGTTGTTTTATTAATATGTTAAAGTAAAACATATTGGGTTGAATTTATTTTTGAAGATTGTTTCTCTGGCAGTCAAAAGGATAACCAGGCCTTTGTCTCCTTGTACAGTTAATTTCACTGGGCTAAAAAGTATTGAGGCAACACACATCAAAGTTGCTGGTGAACGCAGCAGGCCAGGCAGCATCTCTAGGAAGAGTCCTGAGTCCTGACAAAGGGTCTCGGCCTGAAACGTCGACTGTACCTCTTCATTTTAACGCAAACAACAGGTATATTCAGAGGGACAGAGGGAGAAAAAGGAGAGTGAGAGAAAGAATGTGTGCATAAAAATGAGGAACAGATGGGGTACGAGGGGGAGGTGGGGCCTTAGCGGAAGTTAGAGAAGTCGATGTTCATGCCATCAGGTTGGAGGCTACCCAGACGGAATATATGAACTTTCACCCTGCCCTCAAGTTTACCTGGTCCATTTCCGACACCTCCCTCCCCTTTCTAGATCTTTCTGTCTCTGTCTCTGGAGACAGCTTATCCACTGATGTCTACTATAAGCCTACTGACTCTCACAGCTATCTGGACTATTCCTCTTCTCACCCTGTCTCTTGCAAAAACGCCATCCCCTTCTCGCAATTCCTCCGTCTCCGCTGCATCTGCTCTCAGGATGAGGCTTTTCATTCTAGGGCGAGGGAGATGTCTTCCTTTTTTAAAGAAAGGGGCTTCTCTTCCTCCACTATCAACTCTGCTCTTAAACGCACCTCCCTCATTTCACGCACATCTGCTCTCACTCCATCCTCCCGCCACCCCACTAGGAATAGGGTTCCCCTGGTCCTCACCTACCACCCCACCAGCCTCCGGGTCCAACATATTATTCTCCATAACTTCCGCCACCTCCAACGGGATCCCACCACTAAGCACATCTTTCCCTCACCCCCTCTCTCTGCATTCCGCAGGGATCGCTCCCTACACAACTCCCTTGTCCATTCGTCCCCCCCATCCCTCCCCACTGATCTCCCTCCTGGCACTTATCCGTGTAAGCGGAACAAGTGCTACACATGCCCTTACACTTCCTCCCTTACCACCATTCAGGGCCCCAAACAGTCCTTCCAGGTGAGGCAACACTTCACCTGTGAGTCGACTGGGGTGATATACTGCGTCCAGTGCTCCCGATGTGGCCTTTTATATATTGGCGAGACCCGACGCAGACTGGGAGACCGCTTTGCTGAACATCTACGCTCTGTCCGCCAGAGAAAGCAGGATCTCCCAGTGGCCACACATTTTAATTCCACATCCCATTCCCATTCTGACATGTCCATCCACGGCCTCCTCTACTGTAAAGATGAAGCCACACTCAGGTTGGAGGAACAACACCTTATATTCCGTCTGGGTAGCCTCCAACCTGATGGCATGAACATCGACTTCTCTAACTTCCGCTAAGGCCCCACCTCCCCCTCGTATCCCATCTGTTACTCATTTTTATGCACACATTCTTTCTCTCACTCTCCATTTTCTCTCTCTGTCCCTCTGAATATACCTCTTGCCCACCCTCTGGGTCCCCCCCCCCCCCCCCTGTCTTTCTTCCCGGACCTCCTGTCCCATGATCCTCTCGTATCCCCTTTTGCCAATCACCTGTCCAGCTCTTGGCTCCATCCCTCCCCCTCCTGTCTTCTCCTATCATTTTGGATCTCCCCCTCCCCCTCCAACTTTCAAATCCCTTACTCACTCTTCCTTCAGTTAGTCCTGACGAAGGGTCTCGGCCTGAAACGTCGACTGCACCTCTTCCTACAGATGCTGCCTGGCCTGCTGCGTTCACCAGCAACTTTGATGTGTGTTACTACATTTTAATGGTGTGTTTTGGGCCAATTGAGGGATCTGGTACTTTCCTGTCTTTGAGGGAATTCAGTGAGGTTGGGAGTGGAGTATGCGCTGTGGTAGCCAGGAAGCCTGGACACAGGACACAAGACACAAGCTCATGATCCACTTCATTGCTCCTCTCCGACTGAGGCTCTGAGAGCATGAGCTCATGATCGACTCCATTGCTTCTGTCCAACAGAGGCGCTGAGAGCACGAGCCCATGATCCACTTTATTGCTTCTCTCCGATTGAGGTGTTGAATAAGGTTGAAGTCAACAAAGGCGAGAGCAGAGGACAGGCGGGTGTTCAGCGGCATCTACCTGCATTTGACCAGTCCTCCACTCCCTCTCGCTAGCTGCTGTCGGAGGAAAGTGCAGGCGTCTTGGGATCCATGTTGCAAGGATTAATTGGCGAGGCTTGTGGCTGTGGACTCATTTTGGGGACCTTGAGGTCCATGGTACACGTGTTTCTGGATTTTAGTTACTCCTTTTTACTGTTTTTGATTGGTTAAAGCAGGCAGTTGATATGGATTGGGCCAGCTCAGTGAATACTGGCTCTGCAGCCTGCAGTTGGCCAGTAGCGCGGTGCTGAACTGAGCTAAACTGAATACCCCTGGACTCCTGGTTTGATGTTGATATTCTATGCATTGTCCACTTGCTTTTTGCTGTTTGCTCAAGCTATTCTTTACTTTGTGCATTGGGTGTTTGATGTTTTCCTTTGAACAAGTTCCATGGTGTTTCTTTGTTTCATGGCGGTCTCCAGGAGGACGAAGCTCAGAGTTGTATTCTGTATACATATTTCGATAATAAATAACCTTTCAATCTTTGAAATCGCTTACTGTGAGGTGAAGTTGGAACCCTTATTATAGGAGAGTGGTATAGCCTGCACATTAGAAGTATATTCCAAGTTGATTCTGCTTCTAATAGGGGTTAAATATAAGTTTATTGTGCATATGTGATTTGTTGTTTTCCTCCATAATCAAATAAAATTAGATGAGTGCCCATCACTCGAAGACTTACTACTGACAAGCTTGACATTGGATGAGATTCCATGAGACCTTCTTATGGCTCAGCCTCTATGTCATGTGAGATGACGGGGTGTAATGACTCTTCATTCAACTCTGGAACAAAGATGCATACATGAGGGTGCTCTTGTTGACTACATCCCGGCATGCAATACTATCATCCCCTCAAAACTAATCAATATGCTTCAAGACCTTGGCCTCAATAGCTCCTTGTGCAGTTAAATCCTCGATGTCCTCACTTGCCAATCTTTATCAACACAGGTGCACCACAGGGCTGTGTGCTTAGCCCCCTGCTCACCTCATTTTATACTTGTCACAGTGTCTAAGCACAGTTCCAATGCTATATTTAAGTTCGCTGATGATACCACTGTCATTGGTCAAATCAAAGATGGTGACGAATCAGCATATAGGAAGGAGCTGGAAAATCTCGCTGAGTGGTGCCTCAAAAACAACCTCTCACTTATTGTCAGTAAACCAAGGAGCTGATTATTGACTTCAGGAAGAGGAAACAGGAGATTCATGAACCAGTCTTCATTGGAAGATCAGAAATGGAGAGAGTCAGCAGCTTTAAATTCCTCAGTGTTATCATTTCTGAGGACCTGTCCTGGGCCCAGCACATAAGTGCCATTATGAAGAAAGCATTACAGGGCCTCTACTTAGGAGTTTGTGAAGATTCAGCATGACATCTAAAACTTTGACAAACTTCTATAGATGTGTGATGGAGAGTGTATTGACTGGTTGCATTATGACCTATTGTGGAAATACTGATGCCCTTGAATGGAAAATCTTACAAAAACTAGTGGATTTGGCCCAGTCTGTCACGGGTAAAGCCGCTCTACATGGAGTATTGTACCAGAAATGCAACATCCCTCATCAGGGACCCCCACCATCCAGGTCATGTTCTCTTCCAGCTGCTGTCATCAGGAAGAAGGTGCAGGAGCCTCAGGACCTACACCACCAGGTTCAGGAACAGTTATTACCCCTCAACCATCAGGGTCTATAACCAAAGGGGATGTTCACTTAACTTCAATTGCCCCATCACTGAAATGTTACCACAACCTATTACCACTTTCAAGGATTCTTCATCTTGTGTTCTTGATATTTATTGCTTATTTTTTTATTATTGGTATTATTTCTTCTTTCTTTCTGTATTTGCACACTGGTTGTGCACCCAATTGGTATGGTCTTTCACTGATTCTATTATGGTTATTGGATTTATTGAGTATGTGCGCAGAAAATGAATCTCAAGACTTTATGTATGGTGCTTTGACTATAAAAGTGATAACTACTTGGTGGCACCACATAAATCATTGGAAGCTGTTGTCTGTTGTGAAGTTAACGTAGTCATCATCACCCCTTAAGTTAGCCCAGCTTTGTTTCCGTTGCCTGTCGCTTTCTACCAGGAATTCAGATTTTTCTTCTATAGTATTATTACTTTCTTCCTATTTTCCTTACAGATTCACCATCAGTACCCAATGGAGTTTGAGTTCAACCAATATTATTTGAAGTTTCTAGCCTACCATTATGTGTCCAATCGTTTCAAAACCTTCCTGTTGGATTCTGACTATGAACGAATTGAACATGGTAAACTTTACAAATATCAAAATATGTCTATTAGTTTTCAAAGGAGTTATATTCTTTAATTTTATGAAACAGCATTGTTCTATGATTTGTAGTTTAGTGCTTTATGTGGGTAAATACATCATCTCGTGACAAGATGGAATGAATCTGCATATATAAAGAATTATATTGCATCCTCAACAATACCCAACCAAGCAACACTGTTAAAGTACAGGCTCTTTTCTTTAAAAAGATAAACACAACAACAAATTTACATAGAACAAGATTCTTCAAACAACAAATGAATGAAAACAGATCATTTTAATGATCTTAGCTTGTGGGGAATATTGGCTCAGACAATGAGAAAACTTGCTGAATTTCATCAAACTAACACTGTGCCTGTTAGGCAATTTATTTTTACCATCTCATTAATAGTGAGTTCCTAATATGAAACTATTACTGCAAATGTGAATCTGGAACTTGCAAATATCTGCCACAAAGGAAGAAGTGTTAACATCTAACCCAGCAGTCCCCAACCACTGGGCCTCAGACTGGTACCCAGCCGCAAGGAAACGATACGAGTCAGCTGCACCTTTCCTCATTCCCTGTCACCCACTGTTGAACTTGAACATAGGGTTGCCAACTGTCCCGTATTTGCCGGGACATATCTTATATTGGGCCAAGTTGGTTTGTCCCATACAGGACTGCCCTTGTCCCGTATTTCCCCCACTGAGGTAGAGCGTTCTTATGAAACCTTTCGTGCGGAAATGGCATAAAGCGAAGAAGCAATTACCATTCATTTATATGGGAAAAAATTTTGAGCGTTCCCAGACCCAAAAAATGACCTACCAAATCACACCAACTGACACATAAAACCGAAAATAACATTAACGTATAGTAAAAGCAGGAATGATATGATAAATACACAGCCTATATAAAGAAGAAATAATGTATGTACAGTATAGTCGGGAAGATTAAGCCAAAACCGATTTGTGGGGAAAAAAATCGGCACGTACGCGCATGCGCACGTCACACATGTGCACACAAGTACCCGCGCAAGGCTTCATGGTCATGCCAGTCTTTCCTGGGGTAAAGTGTCCCGGGATTTGACTGCTGCTTTTGTCCCTTATTTGGGAGTGAGAAAGTTGGCAACGCTAACTGTAAAAGACATGTTGAGGTGAGTTTCACCCTACTTGAACAATCCCTCCCACCCGCAGTCGGCCAGTCCGCAACAATATTGTCAATATTAAACCGGTCTGTGGTGCGATAAAGGTTGGGGACCCCGATCTAACCTAATGCTTTATACAGGCATCCATTAGTCTCATGAGACCATGGATTTGCACCTTGGAAGGTTTCCAGGGCGCAGGCCTCGGCAAGGTTGTATGGAAGACCGGCAGTTGCCCATGCTGCAAGTCTCCCCTCTCCACGCCACCGATGTTGTCCAAGGAAAGGGCATTAGAACCCAAACAGCTTGGCACAGGTGTTGTTGCACAGCAATATGTGGTTAAGTGCCTTGCTCAAGGACACAACACGCTGCCTCAGCCAAGGCTCAAACTAGCGACCTTCAGATCACTAGACGAACACCTTAACCACTTGGCCATGTGCCAACGCTAATGCTTTATGGACTAGGTTAGTGGGGTAGACTCCAGGTTTATTATTATGATCTTAGATGACATGAATGTTGTTTTGTAGCAGTGGTACAGTGCAAAGACATAAAATTAGTATAAATTACAAAAATAGTGTCAAATAAAAAGGAACAATGAAGTAGTGTTCATTGGCCATTTGGCAATCTGATGGCAGAGGGGAAGAAGTTGTTACTGCATCATTAAGTGGGGTCTACAGAAAAGTTATATAATTTATGCAAAATTTATGAGTATGTGCATTCCAAATATGAAAGTATGTTCTTAATAAAGTTGTAACAATAGTCTGCATTTATTTGGTCCAGAGTACAGGATGATGTCTTTTTAAGTTAAATTCAAACTCAGCTTTAAATGAAGATTGTGGGAATGTGGATGTCTTTATATTCTGTCCTACTTCTGAGATTATTTTCTCTGCATCTTTTCCAAAAAGTACACACTGGAGATTTGCACTTTCAGCCACTATTCCTAATCCAAGACTGCACAAAAATGTCATAAAATTACTTGCCCATTATTTCTTCTTTCCTACTTCAAAAGAAACAAATGCTTGACCTCTATCTGATGGCTTGCAAGTGTTATAAATTTGGTGTTAATCTTAAATCACATTGGTGTTCATAGTGGTTACCACTTGATATCCCAGCCAATTCCAAAATGCACATGAGTTTTTGTCAAAATGATTGTTAGCGAGGGAGTTCTGGTATGTATTTTTTTTAAATTATCTCACTATAATGCTGACTACAGACTACACATTTTGACAGGAGGATTGACTTTGAAAAATATTTTAACATTGAAAATCCAAGATATACACACAAATCACTACAAGTCGTATTAAGTGTTCTAAACATTTAAGATTAAATAGCTGAACATGCACTCTTGCATTTAAAGTATTGAATGGGTTGTCAAGATTAATTACAAATGCTCACTGTTTATTTGTAAATTAGAAATAAATCCAAAGTTATTTGTTGGCAGATGTTGGGATAGCCAAGAAGAGGAGAGTACTTCTGTAATTTAGGGTATCATATTAGTTGTAGCATCTGTTATGTCTATATTTTGTTCTTTATTATTAGCAATGAAAATATTTTGGTTCTGCATTTTAAGTATGATCCTAACATCTCCATAAAAATACCCATTGAAGCTTCTTATTTTCTATAGGTAAAGTACTCTTAGTGGATCACAATTAAATTTATAGCATAGTGTATCAGAAATTCAGAAATCTTTCTGATTTAAGTAATGAATTAATTAATACTCTAAGCATTGTCTTTGACTATTTGTATTAATAAAAGTTTCTTCTGAGTATATCTTTTCCCACACAAATTAACACCTGTGTATACATAATGTGGGTATTGTTCATTGTTTTCTAGGAATTTTATTTGAAGATAAAATAGATAAACAAGCAAAGAGAGGAATTTGTATTTGGGAATGCATTGAGCGGATTCATAAGAAAGGACCTGTTTTTTTCAGCTATTTGTATAGTCCTGAAGAAGGGGAGGTATGATACTTAAATAATTGCAATTAAACACTTTTTCCATTAATTTAAAATCGAAATGCATGCAATTCAATTTTATTTACTTTTATATACATCATTCTTTGTAGAAATATATACTAAGGCCCTGCATAAATATCTCTGCTCTGAAGAAATGGGATTACTACACGGGAGAGACTCTTTCCAGTGGTCCGTCCTACGACTGGGACATGATCACAACAAAAGCAGGTGCATCCGATGAACTTGAGCAGATGGATGGTTCAGTGCCGCAAACCCATCGAAAAGTGGTATGGCCATGTTATGACAATGTCAGCAAAGTGCAGCCGGATGCCATTACCAAGCTCCTCGAGGTATAAACAAATTAAAAATGATAATTATGTTTTTAAGTGGTACAATGCAATTAGTGAGAGCAAGCATAGATATCTCACACATACCTACGCTTGGGATGCCCAAATTTTTGGATTCTGAGTACCAGATCAGAGCAAAAAGCTGCAAGCCAGAATTGTTGCCACATGTGTATTGAATAGCATATAGGGGCCATTAAAAATGGCATGGGCCAAATGTCATCTACTGGCCATAGCTTGTCCTACCTTTCAGAAACAACAGTGGAAGAACTCAGCAGCACAAGCAGCGTCTAAGGAGGTTAAAAGGTGCAAGTCAATGTTTCAGGTCGAGACCCTGCATCAGGAAAGTAGTACTAAAGGGGCGGAGGGGTAGGTGAGATAAATCTGCTATGTGATAGATGGAACCAAGTGGTGGCAGAGAGAAGTGGGACAGAAACTGGTAGTTGATAGTTGGAGTCAGATGAGAAGAGGATGATGGGCAGATGGAAGCAGGTAGGGAAAGGGGTTGGTGAAATGAATAAAAGAAAAAAACTAGGCAGACAAGCGAATGTGTGTGGGAGGAAAGCACCAAGGGTGTAGGTTACCCACAATTGGAAAGTTCAGTATTTGTACCCATGGTTTGTAAGCTACCCAACTGGAATGCGAGATGTTGTTCTTTTGGTTTGCATTTGCCCTCTTTAGCAATGGAGAAAGCTGAAGGACAGATGCAGTGTGGAAATGGAAGAGAGGTAAAATAACATTCAAGTGGAAGCTCATGATAGACACAGCACAGATACTTCATAAAATAGTCATCTTGAGTACGCTAGGTTACATCAGTATGGAGGAGGCTACTTTTTAAGCTCCAAATCCAGTCTGGAAGAAGTGCAAGTGACCTCTCCTTCACCTAGAAAGACTGTTTACATCTCTAGGTGACAGTGAGGGAGGAGCAAAAGGATAGTAGTTGCACCTCCTAAAAAGGGAGCAGGAGTCATCGCAGACATCTAGGAAATGAAGGAAATTGTGCAAGGATTCCATTAACAATGATGAGGGAAAGCTGCACTTCCAGAAGGAGGATATTTCAGAAGCTGTAGATCAGAAGCCCACATCTTGTGATCAATTGCAACAAAGATGGAAAAATTGAGAAAATGACATGGCATCCTTTAGGGAGAAAATGAAATAGCACCCTTTAAGGAAGAAGTATGGTTGAGGTAGCTGTGGGAGTTGGTGGGTTTATGGAAGATGTCAGTGAGATGTCTATCTCTTGAGATGGAGATGGAGTTCCAGTAAAGAGGGATGCCAAAGAAAGTGAATTTGAGGATAGGGTAGAAAATAGTGGCAAGGGTGAAAAAAATGGTGAGTTCTGTACAAATGCAGCATTGATGTACCAGTGAAAGAGCTGGCTAGGTGTACCAGAAGAGGCTTGGCTATACTTTTCTTCTGCAGAAAGTGGGACAAATGGAAAGAAAAGTTGTGTAAAGTCAGGCAGATGAGGGTGTTTGTGGAAAGGAATTGGTTAGGTCTTTCTTCAAGACAGAATCGGGGGCTCCTGTGACCTTCCTGATATGGTTTTGGGTCTACAGAGACTTACACTTCCATGGTAAAGATGAGCTGATTGGAACCAGGGAGTTAGAAAATTAAAATGTTCACTGACATGAGAAGGTTCCTAGATGAAAGTTGGAAGGGTTTGGACAGTTCACTTCACTTTCACAGAAGAAATGAATTTTGCAGGGCAGGTAGTGGCAGAAACAATGGGCCCAGCAAGGCAATTTTGTATATGAATCTTAGATAAGGGTTAGAACCATGAAGTGTAGGGCCAGGGCATTATGAAATTGAAGGCTCTGGAAAGGAGATTCCCCAATGATGAGATTTATAACAATCTGGGAAATGGTAGCCTGATGTTCATCACTGATGTTAGAGTTCCAGAGGACTGTATAAGAAGAAATCAGAAAACTGGCATATACTAGAAAACAAGGCAAGTTCCCTTAATTAAAGAGATGGATTTTCATGGGACTGTAATCAAAACTTGCACATTCCCCAAAATTAATCACTTGCCTACAAGTTAGTAAGGACTATACTACAATCATATAGCAGCAGGAAATTACAAAACATAGATTTAAAAAATGAGAACATTGAAAATAATATGGGAAAGTATGAGTCTATCTACTTGAGATCAAAGACAAAATAGGATGTTTTCTCATTGGTCATTAACTAGCAAGAGCAGAGCAGAAGAGAAATTTGACCAATTTCTCATCCAGGCAGTGTACGAAGCCCATCAAACCTGCACACATGGGGGGCAAGGCAGAGCCATCTGCGCGCCCACTGTGCTCCAAGTGAGGAACCCTGGAGCACATCCTCAGCGGCTCTGCAAGGGCACTTGGTGAGGACGGTACAGGTGGAGGCATGATCAGGTCCTGAAGACCATTGCTGAAGCTGTCAGCGCAGGAGTTGAGTGGGCAAAACGGTCCCGACCCTCCAAGCAGACCATTGCCTTTGTCAGAGCGAGGAAGCAGCCAATACCTGCCAAAAGAACATCTGCAGGCATCCTGACCTCTGCAAGGGACTGGCAGCTGTTGATGGATGTCGAACGGCAGCTGAAGTTCCCCAACCATATTGCAGCCACCACCCTGCGACCAGACATTGTCCTTGTGTCTGATTCTACTAAGCAAGTGGTGCTGCTGGAGCTGACAGTCCCATGGGAAGATTGCTTGGAAGAGGCCTTTGAAAGGAAGCTCTCCAAGTACGCAGGACTGGTCAGCAACTGTCAGCAGGCTGGACGGAGAGCGAGGTGTCTCCCAGTGGAGGTTGGTTGTAGGGGATTCGCAGCCCGTTCCTTAGTTAGAGCCTTCAGCAATTTGGGCATTGAGGGAGAGAGGAAGAGGAGAGCCATCCGCAGTACCACCAGTGTGGCAGAGAGGGCCCCAAGATGGCTGTGGCTGAAAAGAGGGGAGCCATGGAGTCAAAAGTAGCTAGCCATCTGGACACAAGCTGGGGTCTGATCAGCCCCGGCTGGGTCACCTGGAGGAGGTTGTATGATGTTGAAAGACCGGAAACACCCGATGATTCCAGGAACATCACTGGAGATGTGTCCAGAAGGATCAGTAGGTGTATGTACACAGGTACAAAATTACCAAAACACTGGTGGGTCAATACAAAACATAATTTTATTAGCCTTTGTAATTGTGTTCCTTATCCTTGAGCAAGCAATATCAGAAAAATAATGCAAACAACAGGAATTCTGCAGATGCTGGAAACTCAAGCAACACACATCAAAGTTGCTGGTGAACGCAGCAGGCCAGGCAGCATCTCTAGGAAGAGGTACAGTCGATGTTTCAGGCCGAGACCCTTCATCAGGACTAACTGAAGGAAGAGTTAGTAAGAGATTTGAACCCACACCTCAGCGAGTTCCGTGTTCGCCATGATGGGGAACTCTTCTTCTGCCGTCTCCGTCTCCGTCTCCGAGCCTACTTCTTCGGCAAGGACTCTTCCACCCCCACCAATGACCCTTTCTCCCGTCTTCAGCCCTCCGCTTCTTCATGGACACTCCGCTCTGGTCTTATGCCTGGTCTGGATCTCTTTATTGCTAACTGCCGACGGGACATCAACCGTCTCGACTTCACCACACCTTGTTCCCATTCCAACCTCACTCCTTCAGAATGCTCTGCTCTCCTCTCCCTCCGCACTAATCCTAACCTTATTATTAAACCCGCCGATAAGGAGGGTGCTGTTGTAGTCTGGTGTACTGACCTCTACCTTGCCGAGGCACAGCGACAACTCGCGGATACCTCCTCTTATTTACCCCTCGATCGTGACCCCACTAAGGAGCACCAGGCCATTGTCTCCCACACCATCACCGACTTTATCCGCTGAGGGGATCTCCCATTCACTGCTACCAACCTTATAGTTCCCACGCCTCGCACTTCCCGTTTCTACCTCCTACCCAAGATCCACAAACCTGCCTGTCCTGGCAGACCTATTGTCTCAGCTTGCTCCTGCCCCACCAAACTCGTTTCTGCATACCTCGACACGGTTTTATCCCCCCCTTGTTCAATCCCTTCCTACCTATGTTCATGACACTTCTCACGCTCTTAAACTTTTCGATGATTTTAAGTTCCCTGGCCCCCACCGCTTTATTTTCACAATGTATGTCCAGTCCCTATATACTTCCATCCCCCATCAGGAAGGTCTCAAAGCTTTCCGCTTCTTTTTGGATTCCAGACCTAATCAGTTCCCCTCTACCACCACTCTGCTCCGTCTAGCGGAATTAGTCCTTACTCTTAATAATTTCTCCTTTGGCTCCTCCCACTTCCTCCAAACTAAAGGTGTAGCTGTTGGCACCCGTATGGGTCCTGGCTATGCCTGCCTTTTTGTTGGCTTTGTAGAACAATCTCTGTTCCGTGCCTATTCTGGTATCTGTCCCCCACTTTTCCTTCGCTACATCGACGACTGCATTGGCGCTGCTTCCTGCATGCATGCTGAGCTCGTTGACTTTATTAACTTTGCCTCTAACTTTCACCCTGCCCTCAAGTTTATCTGGTCCATTTCTGACACCTCCCTCCCCTTTCTAGATCTTTCTGTCTCTATCTCTGGAGACAGCTTATCCACTGATGTCTATAAGCCTACTGACTCTCACAGCTATCTGGACTATTCCTCTTCTCACCCTGTCTCTTGCAAAAATGCCATCCCCTTCTCGCAATTCCTCTGTCTCCACCGCATCTGCTCTCAGGATGAGGCTTTTCATTCCAGGACGAGAGAGATGTCCTCCTTTTTTAAAGAAAGGGGCTTCCCTTCCTCCACCATCAACTCTGCTCTCAAACGCATCTCCCCCATTTCACGCACATCTGCTCTCACTCCATCCTCCCGCCACCCCACTAGGAATAGGGTTTCCCTGGTCCTCACCTACCACCCCACCAGCCTCCGGGTCCAACATATTATTCTCCGTAACTTCCGCCACCTCCAACGGGATCCCACCACTAAGCACATCTTTCCCTTCCCCCCTTTTTCTGCTTTCCGCAGGGATCGCTCCCTATGCGACTCCCTTGTCCATTCATCCCCCCCATCCCTCCCCACCAATCTCCCTCCTGGCTCTTATCCTTGTAAGCAGAACAAGTGCTACACATACCCTTACACTTACCACCATTCAGGGCCCCAGACAGTCCTTCCAGGTGAGGCGACACTTCACCTGTGAGTCGGCTGGGGTGACATACTGCGTCCGGTGCTCCCGATGTGGCCTTATATGTATTGGCGAGACCCGACGCAGACTGGGAGACCACTTTGCTGAACACCTACGCTCTGTCCGCCAGAGAAAGCAGGATCTCCCAGTGGCCACACATTTTAATTCCACATCCCATTCCCATTCTGACATGTCTATCCATGGCCTCCTCTACTGTAAAGCCACACTCAGGTTGGAGGAACAACACCTTATATTCCGTCTGGCATGAACATTGACTTCTCTAACTTCCGCTAATGCCCCCCCCCACCCCATCTGTTATTTATTTTTATACACACATTCTTTCTCTCACTCTCCTTTTTCTCCCTCTGTCCCTCTGACTATACCCCTTGCCCATCCTCTGGGTTCCCCCCCACCCCCCCCCGGTCTTTCTCCCCAGACCTCCTGTCCCATGATCCTCTTATATCCCCTTTGCCAATCACCTGTCCAGCTCTTGGCTCCATCCCTCCCCCTCCTGTCTTCTCCTATCGTTTTGGTTCTCCCCCCCTCCACTTTCAAATCTCTTCAGTTAGTCCTGACGAAGGGTCTTGGCCTGAAACGTCCACTGTACCTCTTCCTAGAGATGCTGCCTGGCCTGCGGCATTCACCAGCAACTTTGATGTGTGTTGCTCAGAAAAATAATGCATCATTTTCAATATATTGACCATATTCCATCTGTATATTGTTTTCATATCTGGATAACTATGTAAAGATTCAATAAAGTGGATCTAAGATTTAAAAAAGGGTTAGCTTATGAAGTTATTTGCTAAACTTTAAACAATTGGAAGGTACTTAGTCAAAATCTTTAAATTGTCAAAAAATAATTTCATAGAATTAGTTATAATAAGCTGTTTGGGTGGGATTCCAGAATATTGGCTGCAAAAGGGTACAGGGCATAGTGTTGAAATTTGAAACAAGCCATTCAGGAATAAAATAAAGAAGGTTGTTTCCCTCATGTAGAAACATTGAGCACACTTTCCCAAAGGTACACTGTAAACTATCAATTCCAGAAATATGATCAATTGATATTTATCAGGTAATGTCATCAAGAAGTGCACAACAGAGGCAGGTAAATGAAGTTCAAATACAGATTAATCATGATATAATTAAAGACAACCTTCTGGTGCAATATTAAACATATATCTGCTGAATTTACATTTACAGGAGTTATATAGTGCTCTGGAGGAAGGGAATAGATAGTGTTGCTATAAACTACAACAGTGCCAAAATTACATGTCAGTTAAAGGTAAAAATATAACTTAACGTCACTTGTTTGCTTGATTATTCCAAATGAGCTTTGTTTCCTTGCCTAGAAGTTCAATTTTGGTGCACATAATTAAATATTCTGCATCTGTGATGTAGTTTTTACAGTGGGATTTTGTAATTACAGGAGATTGAAAGGCTGGAGAATGAACTGAATCAACATCCAGAACAGTGGAAACCAATCTGGGATCGTGTAAAAGTTGGCCATAAGGAGGAAGCTATACCAGAACAGACTGTAAGTACATGCAGTTAACGTGCTAATATCACTATGTGCTGCTTTTTCAGAAGACCTAAGTATTCAAGTGCTATTAAAAGGAGTTCCAATGATATGTATGACTGGATAAGGATTTAAAGATTTGGAGGGGTACTTGCAAGTGATGGTGTTCAGAATCAGAATCAGATTTATTATCACCGGCATATGGCGTGAAATTTGTTAACTTAGTAGCAGCAGTTCAATGCAATACATAATATAGAAGAAATAACAATAATAAGTAAATCTTATTCAGTATACTTTATACATCTGAAGTACTTGTCCTTCCTGACGGTAGAGTCATAGAACACTACAACACAGAAGCATACCCTTTGGCTCATCTAGTATGTGCCAAACTATTGTTCTGTCTAGTCCCACCCACCTGCACTTGGACCATAGTCTTCCATACCCATCCCAACTATCTGCTTATTCAGATTTCCCTCAGATGTTGAAACCAAACCTGCATCCACCACTTCCACCAGCAGCTCGTTCCACACTGTCACCACCCTCCAAGTGATGAAGTTCCCTCTCAAGTTCCCCATAAGTATTTCATCTTGCACCCTTAACCTATGACCTCTAGTTCTAGGCTCACCCAATCTCAGTGGAAAAAGCTTGCTTGCATTTACCCTATCTTTGCCTTTCATAATTTTCTTTATCACTATCAAATCTCCCTTCATTCTCCTATGCACCAGGAAATAAAGTTCTACCCTATTCAGTCTTTCCCAATAACTCAAATCCAGTGCTCCCTCTCAGGTGTGTATATGCACACATCTTTTGCTACTACCGCACAAAGGAATTTAACCTACGCACAAAAGGTTGTCACCCTCTATCTTATTGGCGCATTAAGTATATTTGACGGTTATACACAATCACATCTACTTTTCCAGTTTCTGATGCGGATGGTGTTGACAATGTGGGGTTTGTGATGATCTGTCTGCAGATTTTAGAACTGGCTTACTTGTACTGTTTTTGTTGAAGAACGTATTAATTCACTATGTGGAATTCCAAAGAAGCAAAGGGCATGAAGCGCAAAAGAACTACTAGTTCATTTAACGTGGAATGGCTTAATGAAACGGTAGAAACTAGTACACTGAAAGCTCATGAGGTCAGGAACATGCAGCTGTGAGAAATTTTTATGTACAATACAGAAATTGGTGTTACCTGTGTGTATTGTCATGATGCAAAAGTTGCTGGAGAATTTGCAAGTGGGAAGAATAGCTTCAGATTTACTTCCACTTAAAAATTCAGTGCACACATGTTGTTGTCACTGGGCAAAAAAATTGCACAGCACAAGATTTTTGTGCACACTGGTCATTACAAATTAGAAGGAACATTGCTCAAATCCTCAAGTCCTGACAAATTGCAACTTTTTTCTTTACTTTTTCAATCTTATTGCTATCAAGTCAAGTCACTTTTTTTTGTATTTTCGACCATTACTGCTGGTACAGTACACAGTAAAAACGAGACAATGTTTTTCAGGACTATGGTGCTACATGAGACAATACAAAAACTACACTGAACTACGTAAAACAACACAAAAACTACACTGGACTACAGACCTATCCAGGACTGCATAAAGTGCACAAGACAGTGCAGGCATTACCATAAATAATAAACAAGACAATAGGCACAGTAGAAGGCAATAGGTTGGTGTCAGTCCCGGCTCTGGGTATTGAGTCTTTCCAAGTTAGGTGACCAGAAGTGTATACAATACTCCATAGAAGCCCTTGGGATTCTCCTTCACCTTGTCTGCTGCAGCAACCTCATGCCTTCTTTTAGCCATTCTGATTTCTTTCGTAAGTGTTCTTCAATATTTCTCATACTCATCAAGTACCATATTTGTTCCTTGCTGCCTGTACCTGCTATGGACCACCTTCTTAACCAGAGCCTCAGTATCTCTTGAAAACCAAAGTTCCCCAAAGCTGTTAGCCTTGCCTTTTATTCTGACAGGAACATATAAACCATTGAAGGTCTCTGACTTACCAAGCAGCACTTTGCCTTAAAACAACCTATTCCACTTGCAGGTCCTTACTCCAATTTAGAATCTCAGCCTGAGGACCAGGTCTATCCATCTCCATAATTATAAGACCATAAGATATAGGAGCGGAGGTAGGCCATTCGGCCCATTGAGTCTGCTCCGCCATTCAATTATGGGCCGATCCAATTCTTCCAGTCATCCCCACTCCCCGGCCTTCTCCCCATACCCTTTGATGCCCTGGCTTATCAAGAACCTATCTGTCTCTGCCTTAAATGCACCCAATGACTTGGCCTCCACAGCCACTCATGGCAACAAATTCCACAGATTTACCACCCTCTGACTAAAGTAATTTCTCCGTTTCTCTGTTCTAATGGACTTCCTTCAATCGTGAAGTCGTGCCCTCTTGTCCTAGACTCCCTTACCATGAGAAATAACTTTGCCGTGTCTAATCTGTTCAGGCCTTTTACCATTCATAATGTGTCTATGAGATCCCCCCCACCCCATTCTCCTGAATTATCTTGCGGCTAATTGAATTGGATCCAAAGTGTTCCCGTACAAACACTTCAGTCACCCAACCTGTCTCATTCCCTAATAGGAGATACAGCATCACATTCTCTCTAGTTAGGGCCTCTATATATTGATTAAAGAAATTTTTTCTGAAGATATGTGATAACCTCTATCCCATCCAGCCCTTTATGAAAGTCCTGGTCAATATGTAGATAGTTAAAATCACGACTATCACAATCTTATGTTTCTTGCAACTGTCAGCTGTCTCTCAAAAATTTGCTGCTCTAAATCATACTGGCTATTGGATAGTCTATAATATAATCAATTTAACGTGGTCATTCCTTTCTTATTCCTCAGATCTACCAATGGACGAGCCCACTAGTTGTCCTATCTGAGCACAGATGTGACATTTTCCCGGACTAGTAATGCCAGCCATCCGCCTCTGGTCCCTCTAGCTCTATCATGTCTAAAACAACAGAACCCTGTAATATTGAACCTTCTCCATCCTGCAGCCAAGTAGAGATTATGGGTTTGGGAGCTGCTGTTAGATTGGGGTTCAGTATTATTTGAGCTGAACTAATCTATACTAATCATAAAGTATCTGATGAACAATATGCTGAACACAAATAGAGTTACTCAGTGGACATGCAGGTGGTTAGAAAATGAAATTTGCAACAGGAAACAATCCTATTGGTTTAAATCTTCTCAGCATTTAATTGCAGTTTATTCAATTTGGATATCAGACAAGAGGTCTGACAAACCAAAAGAGTCAAAAGAAATAGTTGAGAGAGAAACCTGTATGTTGTTTGCACGTTTCTGAGGATGATGATTATAAAAGAAAAGCACCTATTTGAGGACTAGAGTAGTTTCAGTTAAGATGATATGTCATTCCAGTCACAAGAAAATAAGTTCTTAAGTTTTGCATTTAGATGCCAATAGATGTTACTTTTGATTTGCAACAGACTCATCACAAGGGAGCTCCAGAACTCTCTGGAGATCGTTCACACACCTATCAAGTGCTCAAATTAGCCAAAAGTGTGTTTTGGAGAATATTCCTATTGGGCAACTCATTTAATAAGTGCCTTAGTTGACCATCTTCTTATTCCAGTGAGGCACTGTGTCTTAAGAGGGTGTTCTTTCTTTCCATCTGGCCCCTATGTGGGCAATGTCTATGCCAGTGGAGCAAACAGATACAAATTAAGTTTATTATACATGTATAAACAATATTAGAGAGGGATGGAGGTAGAAATAGGGTTTTAGGAGGGTGTGGGATATTTTGTGCAAGTGTGGGGTGTCGATGTTCATAATGCTGTAGGATCATCTTCCTTACTTCATAAGGTCATGATTTTTTTTTTTTGGAGAAATGAGATGCTGTTTCTGGGTCATCTCTTGTGCTCATGCTTGGATCTCCTCAAACTCAATCTCAGGAAGAGTATGCAAGACAAATAGCTGAGACAAATTGAGGTCTCCACCAACAAGGAGGTTCGATGTTTCACTCCGGACTCCTGGACAAACAATCCTGATGAGGGACTACAGAGGTGATCAAAAGTGGGTACTTGGAAAGATTAAGGACAGAACTGGACCACTCTCCTACACAGTGGAGATTGCATCTAATGTCATCTGGAGACATCACATCAATCAGTTGAGAAGAGCAGAGTCAATTGTTAGAAAATAAAGGTGTCCAAAGCTGTCAGAACCATTTCTTGCAGTCCCAGAGTCAACTTCCACAACCACGATGGAGGAGACCCTAGAAACTAAGATTATTTCACAGCCACAGGTTTCTCCTACCAAGCAGAATGACCCACCCTCAATCAGGAAAGACGTTATCTTGTAAGAGTAAGAAAACCTCACAGTAATTAAATCTTTAGGCCTGAATAGGACAATTTAAAATTTACTGTGGATGTCTATATAGTAGCTGTAATATATAGTATACTGTATACAGTATATATGTCTATAAGTTGAGATACATTCTATATTGAGTTGGAGTTTATAGCTCAGCAGGGTGGAGTGTTGTGTAATTTAATATTTCAGTAATATTGTAGAGATATATTGTTTGATTAAACATTCTTTGTTTACATAATTGATTACGGGTTATATGTACAAGTGCATAAATGGCATACGTCATCACGCCATAATGTCATGTGAGCACGCCTCACTAAAGTAAGAATGAAGTATACATGTTTTTCCCAGGCCTATGTTTTTCTTTCGATTATTTTTATGTTTTGCAGTTACAAAACGTAACAGTTGCCACTTAGAAATGCTGAAAAGTTAAGTATTTTTTGAAAAAAAATACACAATTTAAAATATTGTAGATTATTTTAAAAATGAAACTAAAAAGACTTAACTAAATTTAACTTCTTAACAAAGTTGACCCACTCAATTGAATACAAATTCTTTTGGCCTGCTTAGTTCCAGTTTTCACACTGAAGATCACAAGTGTGGAAGTCCATGAACCACTGATGCATGCACAGCGACGAAGGAATAACAGTGGATTTGGGCCGATTGGCTCATGTCTGTTGATGGTGATTGACCTGATAGAAAGCAGCTTGATTGTGAAGTAGGCTAAACCTAAATATGAGAAAGAAAATAACCCTTGTTGGTCCATTGCTTTATTGCGTTTGCATCCTTGGCAAATTGAACTTGTCAATTCAATCCTAAAATATTGTAGTGTAAATCATATTTGGAATGATGGATATGTCTGCATCTTTTATATATTTCTGTTCAGTTGTTTGAAAATATAGCAACTAGAGACAGTTAGAGGCCAATTGTTCACTCCCACCATTTTATAATAGTTCAGCACCATTGGACTTGCCCAGTAAACTCTATAAAAACTTTCCCTGTTTTCATGAGATTATCTTTTATTACTCTGTACTCTAGATTATAGCCGTAGTCTACTTAACCTCTCCTCATAGAACATCCAGAAAATCAACCTGGTGAACCATTGTTGCACTGTGACTATAGTAGGTGTATAGAGTGGATTCAGATTAATTGGGATACATCAGGACCTGCACATTTTGGCCCAATTAAATGGCTGCTTCAATTAGCCGAAGTTTCATGGAAATAATCAGTATTGGAATCAGGTTTATCATTACCGGCATGTGTCATGAAATTTGTTAACTTAGCAGCAGCAGCAGTTCAATGCAATACATAGTAATATAGAAAGAAGAAGTAAATAATTTACTGTAAGTATATACATATGTATACTGAATAGATTAAAAATAGTGCAAAAACAGAAATAATAATATATTTTTTAAAAAGTGGGGTAATGTTCATGGGCTCAGTGTCTATTTAGGAATCATATGGCAGAGGGGAAGAAGCTGTTTCTGAATTGCTGAGTGTGTGCCTTTAGGCCTCTGTACCTCCTTCCTGACAATAACAATGAGAGGAGGACATTCCCTGGGTGATGGGCATCCTTAATAATGGATGTTGCCTTTCTGAGGCACCATCCCTTGAAGATGTCTTGGGAACTATGGAGGCTAGTACCCAAGGTGGAGCTGTCTAATTTTGCAATGTTCTGTAGCTTCTTTCTGGGATCAAGTTAGGTCCTCAGCTACCTTGACACCCAGGAACTTGAAATTACTTGCTCATTACGCTTCTGATCCCTCTAAGACGATTGCTACATGTTCCCTCGTCTCGCCCTCTTGAGTGCACAATCAGCTCTTTCGCCCTACTGATATTGAGTGCCACGTTGTTGTTGTGACACCACTCAACTAGCTGGTACATTTCACTCCTGTACATCCTCTCATCTCCATCTGAGATTCTACCAACAATGGTTGTTTTATCAGAAAATTTACAGATGGAACTTGAGCTATACCTAGTCACACAGTCATGTGCATATAAAGAGTAGAGCAGTGGGCTAAGCACACACCCCTGAGGTGCACCAGTGTTGATCATCAGCAAGAAGGAGATATTATTACTAATCCACACAGATTGTGGTCTTCCGGTTAAGAAACCAAGGATCTAATTGCAGAGGGAGGTACAGGGGCCCAGGTTCTGTAACTTATCAGTCGGAATTGTGGGAATGATGGTGTTAAACGTTGACCTATAGTCAACGAAAAGCATCCTGACGTAGGTGTTTGTATTGTCCAGGTGATCTCTGGCCATGTGGAGAGCCATTGAGATTGCGTCTGCCGTAGATCTCTTGTGGTGTTAGGAAAATTGCAGTGAGTCCGGGTCCTTGCTGAGGCAGGAGTTCATTCTAGCCATGACCAATCTCTCAAAGCATTTCATCACTGTAGATGTGAGTGCTACTGGGCGATAGTCATTAAGGCACCTCGCACAACTCTTCTTAGGCATTATCTCTTCTTCGGCATTTTTTTTAATAGTTATTTGAGTAACAAGTTATGTATTTAAATGAAATTAAAAGAAAACCAATTATAAAGCTACCAATACCTCTACCGTGCTATAAAACTGTGCATTAGTTCCTAATAGTTATTGACAGAGGAATTCATCTGCCATGTTCTTATGATTAACTGTAAATGAATAAAAATCAGTGCAGATAATGGACTACCTTCATACAATGCTTTAGACGATTGCATCTTCCAAATCTTTACGATTTTCATTGTAACATTCAAGATGATTGTCTATACTTTCAAATTCTTCATAATTCCTAACTTGTTGAAGTAATGAAATCATTTCACTTTCACTCCCGGCCGTTTCTGATACTTCCAAGCCTGAATGCTTGAAACTGCGGTGAACAACAAAGTTCCAATTTTTTTTACTGCTTATTTCTCACCAAGTATCAATGACAGAAATATCTGTTCTTTGAACACTAACACACGCAAATGATACTATTTAAGAACTGTTCAATCTGAGCTAACGGCCATGCAGATACAAGTGGCTGACATTGGTTAGAAACTGTTTTGCAAAATCTCTTATCCCAATTAAGTGGCATAGTATCCCAAATAACTAAGGGAATCCCGGTTATTTTCTCAATTTATTTTTTGTACTTTAAGAGTTGTCCCAGATAAATGGCTGCCCCTATTAAGCAATGGTCCAATTAACCAGAATCTGCTGTACTTCCATTGGAAGGGAAAATTGGTCTGGATGTAATACTCCAGCATGGGTTCACCATAATTGCTTAAGATGTTTTAAACTTGTAATCAAACCTGCAATGAAGGTCAGTATGCTGCTAACCTTCAAATTGTCTTGAGTATCAACATGTTAACATTAAATTATATATGGGTTAAGACACCCAAGTCTCACTGAATAACATCATTGCATGCTTTTCAATGTGGATGGTTTCACATTTTTTGCCAAATTTACATTCTATCTGCATGTCCTCTCTCATTTATATAGCATGTCTCTATTCCAGTGAAGCCCCTCTGTATACTCCTCACAACACTCACTACCACTTATTATCATCAGCAAACCTGGATACATTATGCTTTATGTCATCATTTATATCATTGACAGAGGGCAGCTGGAGCCCCACAGCCAATCTCTGTAGCACCCAACTCGTTATAACCTTCAATTTCTTATAATCTGTCTATCACAGGTTCTCTAAATTAGTCGCATAGTCTCAACATGAGCCCTTATCAAAGACCTTCTTAAGGTCCAAGCACAGCACATCCACTGACGTTCCCTTATTTTTTCTTCTGGCAACTGGCTCAAACAGAACTTAATGCATATTTGTCAATTACGATTTCCCTTTGATTGTCTAGTCCTAATTTCCACTGCTCCTGATATCAGGTAATTGAACTAAATTAATACACAAATATTTGCCACTTCATGCTGTTTTGACTTCTGATCAAATTGATTTCATTTCTTTGATTTTCTGAGTCAAGACTTTTTCCCCTCTGCTGTGTTAATCCTATCCTTTGTTATCAGGACATGTATCCTTATTTTTCATTTTATTTATCCTGTCTGGATACTGATCACCACAAAATACTTAATTCCCAACTTAGGTCACTTTGCAACCACATATATGAATTTGTGTCAGGTAACAGGGTGACTATCGGCCAGGTATTGCAAAAAGCTCTGCAATGCTGATTTTCCTTTTCACACTCAGTTTTCACTTTTTGTTGTAACAGAGAGTTACTTCATCACTCATGGCATCTAATGTGCAGTCCTTCCAAAGAAGGTCCATGCTACATTTGGCAGACAGTGGGATTGGTGAGAATGATCGGAGCACCACTACGTCACCCTCAAATGGAGTAAATACAAGGAGAGCAGCAACTCTGTACAATCAGTTTACTTCAAAGGATGTGGAGAACAGGTGTGATAATATTTTGAACTTGTCACATTCTATCCCCTCAGTTCTCTTCTTTATAAACTAACCTTCAGTTAGTTGACCTTCACCATTAATGAATAATTAGCTATATATCAGCATCTCACGTAAAAGGCTTTATTAGTAACGATGTAGTTATCCAGTCTATAAAGTATTAATCTAAAGGAGATGGAAATGTAAAAATGCTTCTTTAAACTGCTACTTTAACTTATTTAAAAATATGCAATGATTTTTGTACAGGTTTTGAATCATTGTTATTTCTATTTCTGTAGATCATTTGAAGGTGTACTTTACAAGAGAGGTGCTTTACTAAAAGGATGGAAACCTCGGTGGTTTGTTCTAGATATAACTAAACATCAGGTACAGCATTGACAATTGATGTAAATGCAACTTTAAAATTTTATGTATTATTCTATGATATCTTTTTTTGGAAATTATAAATTAAACATGATTTCTGTTTTACTGTACTTGAGTAAATATTCCATTGTGAATGTACCAGAATTTGCTGTGATTTTCGGTGTTTCTCAGCTTAAGCACTATGAAGTTATTGATAGTTAGGCTAAACAGGAAATCTCAAACATGCTGGCCAACTTTTACCAGGGATTTTCTAACTGCTCCAATGCTGGACTCGCCTTCGACACCCACCACTTTGTAAACTCACTGCTACTTAAAAAAAAGCTTATTTTGTTTATTGATTTTTAATTCCCTCACAAATACTTTAATGGCCAATAGATTGCAAAATAAAAGCATGATATGCTGCACTCAGTTATATTTGCTTTGTAATGTGTAAGCTTTTTTAAAGTTTTTCTTTTGGCTTGGTGAATATTAGAATTCCGTAATGTCATTGGCTGCTTAGACAGCTTGATGACATTACAGTTGATAAACAAAGAAAGCACTTGCAGAACAACTAATAGCAGAAAAAAGAAAAGTTTCCACAAGGGAAGTTCCACTGGCTCCTTGAAGATGGTGAGCTTTCACTTTGATGCTCACTATTTTAACATTAATTTATTTGTTTTTCTACTCCAGTTGCGGTACTATGATAGTGGTGAAGATACAAACCCCAGAGGATTCATTGATCTGGCTGAGGTCGAGTCAGTTCTTCCAGCATCATCAACTCTGGGTGCGCCTAAGCATTCAAATGAAAGAGCATTCTTTGATGTAAGTCCCTATCTTTCTCCATACTGAGATTGTTGCTGCGATGCCACTCAGAATACTAGAAATTTACAACAAAATAACATAGTATTTCTGTGCCAGGCAATGCTGTTAATTTTTAGTTTATTGGGACAAGTAGAAACATAATCTCTCTTTGAGAGAAGGACTTGGGACCAAGCACTTCTTGTTAAAATAGTTTACTATATGGTTTAAAAGTATAAAACTCTTTATTTTAACAGAACAAATTTGAAATCCAACCTGAAGTGTTTGCACTTTGGCTGCTACCTTGTAGAATTTTTAAACTATGTTCGCATCCAAAAAAGTCAAGTAAAACTGCCAAGCTCTGTTTCTGTGTAAATATATCTTACACTTTTTACATTCAGTGCTTATCATTGATGTTGAAGTCTAAAAAATACACTTAGTCTAAAAGCTATAGTTAAGTTGATTCTTTCTGTAACTTAGGAGCCATTGGTGTTATAAACATACAGGACATAAATTCTAGAGTATATTTTCATGTAGAAATTGCCAAATCAGTATGTTGTAATATCTCCTTGATACAAACCCGAAAGATTTTGAGTCATTGTCAGATCAGCAACTGCACTAAAGCAGGGGTTGACTGATTGATTCCATGAAAAATACCAAAGTGCCCACTTAGGACATTATGTGAAAAAATATATTTTTCAATTCTCTTCTAGTAAATCTATAAGCAAGTTTAAATCCAAGTTCCAGAGTTATTGCAGCTAAAAGAAATGAGTTATTCCTTTTCGCCTGGTCTTTGCCTCTTAGTTTTATGCATTCGATTAAATTTCCCCTTCATTGCTTGTAACGTGCTCATAAATTTCCTCTGTACCATCTCTAATGTTATTATATCCTAGTAGTATGATAAATGTTGACCTAGTTAATGTTTAATGCAGTTCCAATATGTTCTCTTTTCTCTTGTAACTGTGGCCTGGTATACTAAAGGCGAATATCCATGCACCTTCTTAATTAATCCTCCTGATGTCGTACCTTCCAGAATCTTTAACCATGCACTCCTATACGTTTTCCTATACATTTTCATGGTGACCTTCTATTTATTCCCTATTGCCTTGTCATGTTTTCCCTCCTGAGAAGCATTACCTTGTACTTTTCAGGACTGAATCCCATTTGCCACTTTGGTGTCCTTCCCCAAAATCAGCTCATTTTAACTTTGTTCAACTACTCTCTCAAATTATTTTGGTAACTATATAATCATGGCTTAATATTGAAATCCAAGTTATTAATATAAATGACAAAAAGTAATGGGCTAAGTCCTAAGCCCTACAAGCCCCAGTCACTAAACAAAGAGGTCCTATTAACCACTTTGTTTATGCCCTGGGCTAATTTTTAATCCACTGAATTATTGTTACATTGGATTTTGCCTTCTGATCAATCTACCATTGTTGAAACAGACTCCCTTCCTATTCCCTAGTTTGAAATCCATTCCACTGCCCAATTTACTTTTACTACAGGGACACAATATTAACACTACTATTCCACGTTTACACATCTTATCTGTCTATCACTGTCTCAATTAGCACAGGGCCTTGAGGTTTTCATCAGTGAGATCTTCTTTTAATTAACTTCCCAGCTCTTGCTGATCCCTCAGCAAAACCTTCATATTTGCCATTTTGTTGGTTCTGACATGTTTCATGACAATTGATTATACCATCTTGACCCATAATTCCTTTAAAATACTCTTCTTGGAGAAGTAGCAAATTTGAATTTTGTGTGTGATACTAGGATTCTTGATTTGTGACTGCACAAATGCTATCCACTTGAATATTAAATCCCAAAAGCTTATAATTTCGAGGCTCTGCGTGGTGTAGGTGAACATTTCAGTTACTCCGCCCTTAATTTTTCTCCCTATCCTAAGTAAACTATTTTCTGCTGCTTGTTCTTTACATCCTGAACCATTCTCTATACAGCTATTCAAGATTTGTTGTTCTCTTCCTCTCTGGTTTGTCTTTGTTCTCCTATGAAGTATGGTCGTGAATTTTCAGCAGTAATCTTGTTAAAAAGCCACCATGGCATTAAATCCACAAAACCAACAAGATTCATTTTAAAATCTCACATCTGAAATGGAATTAGATTACATCATCAATCTAATATGCACTGCTGAAATCCCGCAAGGATACAGAACACATTGCTGCTGCGAAAAATAAGTTACATCACCTTTCTGCTATGCACAGCTGAAAAGCCTCTTAAGTAAACAATAAGAGTAAACAGGGTGCATCTCCAAACCTGAATATTGTCAGATTTACCCTTCACTTTGGATATCTGGTTGATAAGTCTGTTTGGTGTTTAGAGCATTAATCTTGGTAGTGTAGGTTATCAACTTTGACTCATTTAGTTCTGTTTTAAATAGCGTCTCTGTTTCCCAGAATATGTACCAATGAGAAAACTAAAATTATACTTCCATTAGGTCTATTCCTTCTGACCATTAGTAAAATATCATTATTGGTGCATAGTCAGATTTTATTGCACGATCAGGAGATATTCTTTGTTGATTGTGACTGTTGGGAGTAGAAAATACCTAATGCCTTCTCATTAAACTGATGTTATTAAAATTCTCCATACAAATCACAGGTTCTTTTATTTTTTAAATTAGGCTAGCAATAAAAAATTTACCTTTTAAGTAAGTGATTGTTTCTGAGAGTGCAAAATTCTAGTTCACTAACTTTTTGGGTTCTACTTGCTAAGAAGATTGACTACTGGAGTTAAAATACTTGCAGACTGGTTTTCATTAGGTACATAGGTAATAAACACAGGATATTCTGCAAATGCTGGAAATCCTGAGTTATACACACAAAATGCTGGAGGAACTCAACAGGTCAGTCAGCGTCTACGGAAAGGAATAAACAGTCAACATATGGTCTCAGCCCGAAATGTCAACTTTTTATTCCTTCCTATGGATGCTGTCTGACCTGCTGAGTTCTTCCAGCATCTTGTGTGAATTACAACCATTGATTATTCCTTTATTTTATAGAGGGAGGAAACACAATTAGAATCCCAGTAAATTGCATAATTTATTTGTATTATATTTTTGTGTGTACTTAAAGCCAAATTATTGGGTACCTCTCACTTCTCTAAATGTGTAGTTTGTTTCATTAGTACTGTAAAGGAGCATTGAACAATAAATCTAAAGGTCAAATCAGTCAATCAAAATATATTTAATTTGTAAGCATATATTGACATAAAGCTTACTACTGTTCTTCAGTTGCACATTATTAGTGTTGGTATTCATGTGTTTTTGAAATAAAATAATTACCTTTTTTAAAAGCAACCAATTAAAAATCTCTTCAAATACTTGTACTTGGAAAGCATTAAATTATATTTACAAATTCAAGCTAACCTGTGAGATAATTTGTACTTAGCTTCATTGGTAAATTAGATTTATTACAATATGCTCTATTTTTGGTAAATGGAAATGATATCAAGTAATTAAGAGTAAAACTGTGATAAAGAATTTAGCTAATTATGAGATATCATAAGTCTTGTTCTTCTTAGACAATACTTTTGGCTATACTAGTCCCTTAATGCATCTCCCTAAATCTAGAAGCGTTGAATGTCAGTCATATTACTGTATGCAATCACTAAAAGCATGTATACAAAATATAATTTGGAAAAAACAAGTCATTTTTAAAAAATTTTTGAGTGCTTATATTTTCAGTTGAATTACAAGTTTTTTTTCTCTTTCTAATACAGCTGAAGACAAATAAACGTGTTTATAATTTCTGTGCACAAGATGTGCAGATTGCGCAGCAGTGGATGGACAAAATCCAGAACTGCATTTCAGATGCCTAACAAGATACATTTTAAAAGGATCATGAAGGATCAAACCAGCCCCAGGAGATTAAAGCCCTACAACCTCTAAGAAAATAAAAAGATAAGGGTGTCAAAGGAATACATCAGTAAATTAAGACAAAGACCACTAATTGTTCAGCAGAAGGATCTGGGAAACTGCTTCAGCACGGGAAACTTGCACTGACATCTTAACACATCGCATCGCTCTTTAACAATGTGAAATGTAAACTTCAACCACTAAAGACCTTAATATAATGTAATATAAATGAGATCTTTGCTTTCATAGATTTGCATGCAGTTTATAGTCATTTTAAGCCCTGAAATGTTCTGGATAGCATGATTTTACAACCCTCAAAATTAATTTGTAACATAACATTTTGTATTTTATTGTATATCAATATCTAAAGTAAAACAAAGACCTATCTCAGCAGTACTCAAGTTTTTAAAATATACCACACCAGAACTGCATTGGAATGTTTGCACTTAAAGCTATGAGGCAGAGAGTGCAGTAACACACACAATTAATGTAGTCATTAATGATCAGTTCATTTCGGTTGCATTTCTGTAGAGTATGTAAATAAATGTTTTTTGGTAGCTTACCTTGATATTTAAAGAGGTTTTGCACACTAAAATTTAATGGTTTCTTATTTTTTTTACAGTTCATACTTATTTTTGAAAAAGCATTTGGAGAATGTTTGTGTTACCTAATGAAGAATTTATTCCACCTTTTAACACTTTCACATTATTTAGTGGAAAAGTTTTAACTTTTATGTAGCTTGTGATATGTTTCTGTGGTGTCTTTATAGCATGTTTATATGTTTATTATGTTTTGTATTTTTGAAAAAAGTGTATATATGGCTTAATTTGGTTACAATTCTCTGCCCAATTTTAACTGTTTTAAGGAGCACTAGCAAATTATACATTTCACATAGTAGTCATTGCATATGGGACCAAAAGATTTGTCATGCACAGCGAAAGAAAATAAGTGTGCATTTCCTGGAGGCTAAAATCAACTAAAATGTCCATATTTTCTTATTAGCATGGATAGATTGGCAAACAGTTTCCACCATTTGCATCTTACGACCTTGCTAAAGATTGACAAATAGTAGCCTCAATTTGCACATATTTAATTTGTAAAGTCTGTATATATCATTCATCTGCTTTGTAAAATACTGATCTTGTGTAGTTCTTTGTTGAATTAAATGCAAAGTCACTAATTTTTTCCACCAACAGCTCTATGTATATTGCTTCACGTGGCATTGAGTTTTATGACTTGTTTATACTAAAGTGCTTATAAAACAATGAGCGCTAAATGTGACTTTTTGTAATTTGTACAATGTGGCTATGTTTATTCTTTTAATGACAGGGTTGAATTGAAGGCAGGCAAAGGAACTTTTAAAACAACTGAAGGGAGAAATTCCATTTTAACAATGCAAACAATTCAAGTTTATCTGTGACCTTGGATTGTCCCAGCCATAGCAAGATGGATGAGATGTTTACTCTTTTGCATTGGCTAGAGGAAACTGAGATCAGTCTGAGCAATATCAAAGTGAGCCAAATGAGGAGCTTATTTGGAGGGGAAACAAAATGTAAACCTTTTGATTCCACAAACTGGGTCCACGTATCCTTTATTCTGAAATTTACAGAAAGTAGCAACTGTAGGAAAATATCAACAAAAACTGGAAGCACATGAGCTCCTCTCAATTTTTCTCCTAGTAAGTCTGCATTGACAAACTGAAATCTAGAACAAGTTGCTTCACTCATGATTTTTAATACCTTGGAGGTTAAAGCTCAACTCTTGCCGAAGACATTTTTTTCAATTAAGTGCCATTGTGAACAATAGCCGGATCAGAAATGCTGGTCAAGTCAACTAGTTCCCAAAGAGAACTCTTATAGGCCAATCAGATGGTTCGCTGCTGCTCAGCGATAGAACATAACAGGCACAAGGGTTGCTAGCCCCTGTACCCCAGAAACACACCTGAGCAGTGCGGCTGAGCTATGTGCTTTGCATGACCTGATCTGAAAGCATCATGTTGACTCATAACAGATCATGTTCACGGTGGAACAGCTTAGTCAAGGATGGGGTGATCAGCACAGATGGACAAATTATACCTCCACTACCCCTAGTATGGAACTTTTATGGAAGTTTATTCATAATCTGAAGATCTAACACTTAATCACTTACAATTGATATGGGCAGAAATTACCATTCACAAAGAAGGAAGAATTTATTTATAGAAAATTGAACCTGTTTCACATAGACACATAATCAGCCTTGTTTGCCAATTTTAGCATACTTTGAAGTCAATGACAGTCATTCTTGAATTAAGCTCTTCATTCCACTTTTGTATTAAGGGTCAGGAATCCTCAGGAAGCCTAAACTCAATTGGTTAGTAAATACTATTTGCAAGTACTTGTCCATGACTGTTCATTAACATTTAGATCCAGTCATCTGCATATTCTGTGATTCACGATATTTTTAAATACTTAAGTACTGTACTGTTAATGCAAGGGAATGCAACTAATGTTATTTAATTGCTCCTTGTAGTTCTTCTTTCAAAGCCAATGCTACAAAATTGGAAATGTAATAGACTCTAAGATGGGAAGGAATAGAACTCAGGAAGACTTGGGCTGGAGAAAAAAACAGGGACACATACCAAGTTTACTGAAGGAAAAGCAGAAATATTTTAGTACATTGATCACATCAACCTGTATATTTGAACAAATCAGTATAAATTTAAGGAGTGCAGGATATACATCTGGCTCATTAAAATATTATGAAAGGATTTTTTACTTTATAAATATAGGCATTGAAAGTAAAATTATGGTAAAAATACTTTTAAGCCTTTATATCAGTTAAGCCTCAGCAACAGATTTGTGTCCTACATTTGATAAAATTCAAACTACAGGTTATAATCAGGTTTCCTCTTCCTGCTCCAAAGATTATTATTGATCACAATATTACAAATAATTAGTCAGTTTAATATACGTATTGATAGTACACAAAGTACAAGCTGCTCCAAGGTGACTAAGTTGAATGTCTTTGAAAATTATTTAGAGTAAATTCACTAGAATGACACATTGAATGATAGTAAGGGATTGTGAAAGAGATGGTGTTCCAAGGAACCTGAGCTTTCACCTTCAATTTTAGTAACTAAGCTATGAGACACAATAAGAATCGTAGATGGGAGAAGGCAGATTTAAAGGGTATGAAATGAGCAGATGGATGTTGATTTAAAAGCATAAAAGCCAAAGGGCTTTGTATATCGTTTGCATTTGTTACTCCTTGAATCTTATGATCCCACACACTTAAATCCATCTACATCCCTTTATTTGTCTTTCCATCCACAAATGTGGCTGTGCCTCTTTAGACATTCATTTATCCTTTTGCTGTTAGTAACACACAATGAAAGTTGAGACCCCAGGGACATATTACATCACAGCCATTAAAGAACACCCCCTTTAAATCATCTAAATCATCATTTTCAAATTGTGTTGTGCTTGTTCTCCAGGTATTCATCCCATCCAATTGAACTTTTACTTTCCTCCAATCAATTTCTTTATATTATTTTCATATTTATATCAAATATAACCCTGCCTTTTACTTCTCCACATTGATTTCATTTCTGGATTGCTGATGGTCATATCAGTAGTCATTACCTACTGTACCTTCTGTTTCTATTTTTCTAAATATATTAGACTGCTAAAGTTAATTCCCAATATTGAAGCCTTGTATTATTAATCTCACAATTTAACAATGTTTTGTTATTGGAATTCTAAAATTATAAATCATTTCTGGTAGCAATTATTTTTTAATGTAGATCTAGTGTATAAAGTGATAGTCTATTTAACCAATAACCACTTCAGACCTGCTTTGATTTAGTTTGACATAGACAGTACTGAGCTATTCCACAGAGTATTGTTCATTTCCAATCCCAACAGTCACTGGTAATTGCCCCCCTCTAATAAAGGCATTGGCTCACTATGTTCTGCTCTGCAAAGAAGAGGGAATGGATCCCTGCCTTCTGCAGGTGCTCTCTCAATAATGAAAGCACCCACTTCTTGGTACCAAGAGGCTACTATTGGGGTCTGCCAGCAGCCCCATCAGGTAGTCTCTCTCATCACCATGGTTAAAAGCTCATCAGTGCGCATCTGCAGGCAGGGAAAGAGCTGTGAAGTTAAACAAAGAGAGGAGACAGCAGGTACCATCACTAATATCTACAGTGGCATGCAAAAGTTTGGGCACCCCGGTCAAAATTTCTGGTACTGTGAGTAGCTAAGCGAGTAAAAGATGACCTGATTTCCAAAAGGCATAAAGTTAAAGATGACACATTTCCTTGATATTTTAAGTAAGATTACTTTTTTATTTCCATCTTTTACAGTTTCAAAATAACAAAAAAGGAGAAGAGCCCAAAGCAAAAGTTTGGGCACCCTGCATAGTCAGTACTTAGTAACACCCCCTTTGACAAGTATCACAGCTTGTAAACACTTTCTGTAGCCAGCTAAGAGTCTTTCAGTTCTTGTTTGGGGATTTTCACCCATTCTTCCTTGCAAAAGGCTTCTACTTCTGTGAGATTCTTGGGCTGTCTTGCATGCACTGCTCTTTTGAGGTCTATCCACAGATTTTCAATGATGTTCAGGTCGGGGGACTGTGAGGGCCATGGCAAAAACTTCAGCTTGTGCCTCTTGAGGTAGTCCATCGTGGATTTTGAGGTGTGTTTAGGGTCATCATCCTGTTGCAGAAGCCGTCCTCTTTTCATCTTCGGCTTTTTTTTTACAGATGGTGTGATGTTTGCTTCCTGAACTTGCTGGTATTTAATTGAATTCATTCTGGAACACAAGCCCAAAGCATGATCAATCCACCCCCGTGCTTAACAGTTGGAGAGGTGTTTATTTCATGAAATTCTGTACCCTTTTTTCTCCAAACGTACCTTTGCTTATTGCAGCCAAAAAGTTCTATTTTAACTTCATCAGTCCACAGGACTTGTTTCCAAAATGCATCAGGCCTGTTTAGATGTTCCTTTGCGAACTTCTGATGCTGAATTTTGTGGTGCGGACGCAGGAAAGGTTTTCTTCTGGTGACTCTTCCATGAAGGTCATATTTGTGCAGGTGTCGCTGCACAGTCGAACAGTGCACCACCACTCCAGAGTCTGCTAAATCTTCCTGAAGGTCTTTTGCAGTCAAATGGGGGTTTTGATTTTCCTTTCTAGCAATCCTACAAGCAGTTCTCCCAGAAAGTTTTCTTGGACTTCCAGACCTCAACTTGACCTCCACCGTTCCTGTTAACTGCCATTTCTTAATTACATTACGAACTGAGGAAATAGCTACCTGAAAACGCTTTGCTATTTTCTTATAGCCTTTTCCTGCTTTGTGGGCATCATTTATTTTAATTTTCAGAGTGCTAGGCAGCTGCTTAGAGGAGCCCATGGCTACTGATTGTTGGGACAAGGTTTGAGGAGGTCAGGGTATTTATAAAGCTTTGAAATTTGCATCACCTGGCCTTTCCTAACGATGACTGCGAACAAGCCATAGCCCTAACAAGCTAATTAAGGTCTGAGAACTTCTTAAAAGTTATCTGAGAGCTCACATCTCTTGGGGTGCCCACACTTTTGCATGGTGCTCCTTTTCTTCTTTTCACTCTAAAATTGTACAAAACAAAAATAATACACTCATCTTGCTTAAAATGTTGAAAAGAATGTTTCATCTTTAACTTTATGACTTTTGGAGATCAGTTCATCTTCTACTCACTTAACTATTCACAGTAACAGAAATTCTGACCAGGGGTGCCTAAACTTTTGCATGCCACTGTATGAAGAAGCCACTCAGTCTCTGCCAGGGTGTAGTCCTGGGCCCCAGAGCTCTGAACTTGTTCTTCCCCTTTGTTGTTAGAATAGTCCATGAACACTACCTAATTATGCCTTTTAACTGCACTATTTATATTCGTAATTAATTTTATGTCTTCGCACTGTACTGACAAAAAACAACAAATTTCGCATCACATGTCAGTATAATTCTAAATATATTAGACTGTTAACCAGTTTGAAGCCTAGTATTGCTTCTCAGTATCTCCACAGTGAACTGTAGACAATTTATTGTTGGAATGTGGAAACAAATCATTTCTCGAACATTGAACTATATGGCAAAATACAGGCCTTTCAGTCTGGTCTATATAAACCTACTTCACGTTCAATCCGAACATTCCCTTCTACACAGCCTATAACCTTCTATGTGCCTATATAAGAGTCTCTTAAATATCCCTGTTAGAGCAATTGTTATAAGCTCCCCTGGCAGTGCATTCCATGAGAAGGTGCTGACTGTCCACTCGATCTATGCTTCTCATTAACCTTATACACCTCTATCAAGTCACCTTTCAAACTCCGTCACTCCAAAGAGAAAAGCTCTAGCTCTTTCAGTATTTCCATATTAGCAATGTTCTCTACCCCAGGCAGCACTCTGATAAATCTCCTCTGCAACTTCTCGAAAAGTTCTGTGTCCTTCCTATAAAATGACCAGATCTGAGCACAATACTTCAAGTGTGGTCTAATCAGAGTTTTATAGAGCTGCAACATGATCTTGTGGCTCTTAAACTCTGCCCTTGAATAATGTAGGCCAGCATACCATACATCTTCTCAAAAGCCCTATCAACTTGTGCAACAACTTTGAGCCACCTATGGACTTGGAACCCAAGTTCCTTCTATTCTTCCAGATCCCTGTGGAACACCACAAATCACTGACCTCCAGGCAAAATATGATCCATCTACCACCATCCTCTGCCTTCTGTGCGCAAGCCAAATTTCAATCCACGCAGCCAAGCTTCCATGTATCCCATGCCTTATAAACTTTCTGGATGAGCCTACTATGGGGAACACCGTTAAATATCTCACTAAAGAATCAGAATGAGGTTTAATATCACCAGCATGTGTCATGAATTATCAGTTACAGTATATGTATATTGAGAAGATTAAAAATCATGTGAAAACAAATAATATATATTTTAAAAATCAGATGGCAGAGGGGAAAAAGCAATTACTGAATCACTGAGTGTGTGCCTTCAAGCTTCTGTACCTCCTACTCGATGGTAATGAGTAAGGGGCATGCTGTGGGTGTTAGGGGTCCTTAATAATGGATGCTGCCTTTCTGAGACACCGCTCCATGAAGATGTCCTGGGTACTTTGTAGGGTAGTACCCAAGACTGGGCTGACTAAATTTACAACCCTCTGCAGCTTCATTCGGTCCTGTACAGTAGCTCCACCCCCCACCCCCCATGCCAGACAGTGAAGCAGCCTGTCAGAATGCTCTCCATGGTACATGTATAGAAGTTTTTGAGTGTTTTTGTTGACATACCAACTCTCTCCAAACTCCTAATGAAGTATTGTCACTGTTTTGCCTTCTTTATAGCTGCATCGATTTGTTGGGACCAGGTTAGGTCCTCAGAGATGTAGAGGAGGGAGCACCGGATACAATAGATGACCCCAACAGACTCGAGTCTCCTCTACATCGGTGAAACCCGACGCAGGTTGGGGGACCGCTTCGTCGAGCACCTCCACTCCGTCCGCCAAAACAGACAGGATCTCCCAGTAGCCACCCACTTCAATTCTGCTTCCCACTCCCATTCAGATATGTCCATACATGGCCTCCTCTACCACCATGATGAGGCTAAACTCAGGTTGGAGGAGCAACACCTCATATACCGTCTAGGTAGTCTCCAGCCCCTTGATATGAACATAGAATTCTCCAACTCCCGGTAATTCCCTCCCCCTCCCTTCCCCTATCCCTATGTCACTCTGTCCCCTCCCCCAGCTGCCTACCACCTCCCTCTTGGTTCCACCTCCTACTACCCATTGTGTTTTCCCCTATTCTTTCTTCACCTTTCCTGCCTATCATCTCCCTGCTTCCCTTCCCCCACCCCTTTATCTTCCCTCTTACTGGTTTTTCACCTGGAACCTACCAGCCTTCTCCTTCCCACCCCACCCCCACCTTCTTTATAGGGCCTCTGCCCCTTCCCTCTACAGTCCTGACAAAGGGTTCCGGCCCGAAACGTCGACCGATCTTTTCCACGAATGCTGCCCAACCTGCTGAGTTCCTCCAGCTTGTTGTGAGTGTTTATTCATGCTATTGAGTTTTGCTTTGTAGGAAGTAATGTCTTGCAAACCCTGCCAGTATTGTCATACATCTGATGTCGCCTTGTTCAAAATTGTCTCTTCACCCTTGAAATAGCCCTCTGCAAGTCATACCTGGTTTTCTGGTACAGAGCTGGGTTGCCAGACTTGAAGGCCACAGATCTGGCCTTCAGCAGATGAGGTACCTCCTGGTTCATCCATGGCTTTTGGTTTGGGAACGTACAGCACTCATCCGCACAAGTTTTAACAACTGCAGCATACTCATCCAGATTCGAAGATGAATCCCTGAATACAGTCCAGACTACCAATTCAAAGCAGCCCTGTCCATATACACCACATCCACCACTCTGCCTTCATCAATTTGTTTTGCCATCTCCTGGGAAAAAAAAAATCAGGCTCATGTGGCACATCCTGCCCCCCACAAAACCATCTGACTGTCCCATATAATATTTATCTTTAAATAATGCTAATTCCAATAGCACTCTTATTCCCAGGGTACATTGTAGGTACTACTGTTTTATGTATTTATGTATTTCATATTTTTCTCTCTTTGAGATAGGAAGAATGCTCAAACGAAACACCAACATCATGGTGGTGTAGTGATTAGCGTTACACTATTACAGCACCAGTGACCCAGGTTCAATTCCTGCTTCTGTCTGTAAGGAGTCTGTATGTTCTCCCCGTGACCGCGTGGGTTTCCTCCCACATTCCAAAGACGTATGGGTTAGTAGGACAATTGGTCACATGGGTGTGGTTGTCCAACTCGGGCTCAGTGGACCGTGCGGTATCTCTAAATAAATAAAAGCACTGGAGGCCAGGATCAAACCCTGGCTGCTGGAGCTGTAGGGCAGAAGCTTTACTGGCTCCACCACTGTGCCATCGTGCTAGGAAGTCAACTGTCCAAACTGAGCACTCCAATCCATACAACTTGTTTGATCTACTTTTGGGAAAATATTATTCCTTCTGTAGTCATGAGATAGAACTTGAGCTTTTTCCTACATTTTAAGAGCTACCACTGTTTCTGCAGCATGGGCTTCATTTATATTGTTTCGTTTGGCAGGCTGTTTTAAACTGGCATTGAGAGAGAAGGGAATGTAATGCTGGAGTAAATTCTCAATGCAAGATTCATGCAACGTGGATTTTAAACTGAAAATGAACCAAGTTCTGGAGCAGACTTGATGAACTGAGTGGCCTAATTCTGCTCTTATGTCTTATGGTAAGCTGTTTACAAGTCATATAAGCAAAGTACTTGCATCAGGAAGCAAGCTAGAACACATTGTTTTGCAGACAAGCCAGTTAAAATCCAAAAATTTGTGAATCACCAGATTGCCATTAATATTCTCAGACTAAAGTTTAACATCTGGGATTCACATAACAATTATGTTATTTAATAGAGAAAAAAACAGAATATTCAAAATACTTTCAGACCAACCAAGTGAGACGTGAGATGACCATAAAAACTCTCCAAGTCGCTATCACTGTGTTAACACAGGGCAGTAAATAAACTCAATATATAATCATGCCTCAAGTATATAAGTGGACTATTTGCTATAGCACTATTTCATGCAGTCCAGGAAATCCCAAAATATGATTCTCTTTTAATGTTGTGGCTGATGTCTCATTGTTTTACAAAGTATGTATAAGAGGAATACGAGGTGGAAGGAAAAAACAAAGATTGCTGCTCCTGATTTAACAACTGGATAGAAAGTGACATATACTCTTGTTTCTGCACATGTACAATGTGTAAACATCAACCTTGATTCTGTGCTGAGATAAAACTTAACAGAACTTTATATATTGTGGGATATCTTCATCTACCCTTATTATTATGTCTTGTGCTTTAAATCTGCTGGCTGGAGCAAACGTTTTGTGTCAAAACAGCCTGATGTCACAATAGAAAGAGACGGTAGACTATGATAAATGACTGGACTTGGATGAACCCAGCAGCAAATGTTTAACCAATACACACTATTATATTGGAATTGTCAGACACAATGATTATAAAAAATAAATTACATTTGCTTTTTTGTTCTCTTTCTGTTGTGCACTGATAGCTGCATTTGGAAAACTGCTTGTTTTTGACTGATGTTGCTAACTGGAACTAAATATTCAGCTTTTAGGCGAGAATATGTTACATAGGAAGCCAGTAGCTACTAAGAAAAACCACATATGTGCTGCAATGTAATGATCAATTGTATGTGCTAGCCTCACCTTTAACTCCAAGTGTATTTAATATATTATTGAACCAAGACACTAGAGAGGTCTTGTATTTGGACCTTCCAGCTCACACCAACCACAGCCTGCACATCTAGTCAACTCCATTGGCCTTAGTTTTAGCAGTACAGGGTAGATAGAATTTTATTTGCTTATTCCTGTTTGTAATTGTCAGTAATATGTGCTTTTAGTACCTCTTACCTCTTTTACCTATCCTGTGAACCTCCCCATTACATCTTCTTGGCACCATTAATCTTCCTAATGTTTTTTGAACACAGAATATTAGAACATAGAACATAGAGAACCTACAGCACAAACAGGCCCTTCCTGTACCATACCATTCTTTCCCTGTCTCACTGGAATGTACCTACGCAGAACCCATGCAAATATCCCCTGAACGTTTACCATATTTCTTCCGTACGTTTCTCTGAGATTATCTGTTTCCAATTTATGCTTCCAAGTTCCTGCCTGATGGCCTTGTATTTCCCCTTACTCCAATTAAACGCTTTCCTGACTTGTCTGTTCCTATCCCTCTCCAATGCTATGGTAAAGAGGATAGAATTGTGATCACTATCTCCAAAATGCTCTCCCACTGAGAGACCTGACACCTGACCAGGTTCATTTCCCAATACCAGATCAAGTACAGCCTCTCCTCTTATAGGCTTATCTACATATTGTGTCAAGAAACCTTCCTGGACACACCTAACAACCTCTACTCCATCTAAACCCCTCACTCTAGGGAGATGCCAATCAATATTTGGGAAATTAAAATCTCCCACCACAACAACCCTGTTATTATTATACCTTTCCAGAATCTGTCTCCCTATCTGCTCCTCGATGTCCCTGTTACTATTGGGTGGTCTATAAAAAACACCCAGTAGAGTTATTGACCACTTCCTATTCCTAACTTCCACCCACAGAGACTCCGTAGACAACCCCTCTATGACTTCCTCCTTTTCTGCAGCCATGACACTATCTCTGATCAACAATGCCACACCTCCACCTCTTTTGCCTCCCTCCCCGTCCTTTCTGAAACATCGAAAGCCTGGCACTTGAAGTAGCCATTCCTGCCCCTGCACCATCCAAGTCTCTGTAATGACCACAACATCATAGCTCCAAGTACTGATCCACATTCTAAGCTCATCCGCTTTGTACATAATACTCCTCGCATTAAAATAGACACATCTGAAACCGTCGGTCTGAGCACATCCCTTCTCTATCACCTGCCTATCCTCCCTCTCGCACTGTCTCCAAACTTTCTCTATTTGTGAGCCAACATCCCTTTCCTCCGTCACATCAGTTTGGTTCCTATCCTATGGCAATTCTAGTTTAAACTCTCCCCAAAAGCCTCACCAAACCTCCCCACCAGGATATTGATCCCCCTGAGATTCAAGTGCAACTTGCCCTTTCTGTACAGGTCACACCTGCCTTAAAAGAGGTCCCAGTGATCCAGAAATCTGAATCCCTGCCCCCTGCTCCAATCCCTCAACCACGCATTTATCCTCCACCTCATTCTATTACTACATTGCTCTTGATTTTTACTTTGTAAAATTGGGGGAAATTGTTCTGTACATCTGTTTATAGTTTTTCTCCATTGAGAGGGAGATGAAAACAAAGTTAATATCTGCAGTCCTGCATGCAAATTAAAAGAATTCAGTATATTGAGCAATAACTGATATTGTATGGACAAAAAAACTCTTTGACCAAGTTCATCCAGACAACCATGGTGTCCACCATTTAAGCCACAGTCTAATTAGCAATCTCTACAAAATGTCCTGGTGTGCAAATCTCTACCAATTCCTAATAGGCTGAATATCTTTCACACTTGGGTTGATGCTCAGAATGATGTGCCAGCAAGGAAGCTCCACCTGCCCCCACCTTCCTTCCTCACTCTAGCAGCAGGCACTGTGTCTGGTCGGAGCTGATGTGAGGAAGACCCTAGCCAGGGTCAACCCATATAAAGCTGTGGGGCCTGAATAAATACCTGGTCAAGTGCTGAGGGATTGTGCAGCTCAGTTAACTGAAGTTCCTGAGTTAACCTTCAATATCTTTATGGAATAGTCCACACTGTCCCCTCAGGCTTCAAGAAAGCTATCATCATCCCGACACCCAAGAGGGCAATAATTACATGCCTCAACCCACTATCATCCAGTGGCACTGAACTCAACAATAATGAAGTGCTTTGAGCATCTGATTAGAGATCACATTAAATGCCATAGTCTTGCTACACTGGACTCTTTCTAGTCTGTTTATCATGCAAATCGGTCCACCGTTGATGCCATTGCCTCTGCACTTCCCTCTGTCCTGTCCACCTGGAAAATAGTGCTTCATATGCCAGGGTACAGTTTATTGACTTCAGCCCAACATTCCATATGATGATAGCTCAGCAGCTGGTGGGTAAGCTGCCTCGTTGTGTCTCAGTACCTCTCTCTGTAACTGGATCCTGGACAACTTAACAGAAAAGCCATGGTCAGTCCATGATGGCAGAAACATCTCTAGCTCCATCACGCTGAGCACTGGCATTCCCCAGGGATGTATACTCAGCCCACTGCTGACATATGACTGCACTGCTAGATCCAAAGGGGTATATTTGTTGCTGAGGGGAGTGGCTACAGGACAACCCTGCACTGACTGCTTGCTCCTATCTCTTCTCCTGGTGGTCACCCATCTACTATCTGAAGCCTGCACTCTGGGTTTTACCAGTTGAGTGAAAGTCTCGTCTATGAAGTTTCCATCCTCCCAGATGGTCCTGCGTACATCCAGCTCCAGCTCCAGTTCCTTGACCTTGTCAGTTAGAAGCTGAAGTTGGGTGCACTTGCTGCAGATGTAGTCATCACGGAGACCACTAAGTACCCTGAAATCCTACATCTCACCGGAGGAGCCTGAACTGCCATCTTGCCTACATTTGTTACGGCTCAAGTTAAATTCTAGTCTGCATCTATTCTCGCCCAAGCCTGTTGAGCACTCTAACACTGGCCCGCTCCCACAATGGCCGTTCCACATATCCCACTTCTTTTTATTGGCCTAAAACTGCAATGATTGCAGCCCGCCAAAATGTTCTGAAAGGCCCCAAGCTCTTTTTAAACCTCACACAAGCTCACCTACTGATGACCTTTCGCGATGATTGCAGCCTATTGAAAAAAATATTGGAACAATGAGGCTGGTGCACTTCTTCACCCTCTCTCCAACGCCTTCAACCTCTGATATTTAAAGATATATTTGAGGTATTAACCACAACAGCTAAGCACAGGATTACAGTACTGATGGGTATAGATCTGTCACTCTACATCTGTGCAATACAGATGAGTTATCATAAGATATCACAATTCTATCTCCTTTACCACAACATTGGGGAGGGATAGGAACAGACAAGTTAGTAAAGTGTTTAATTAGAGTAAGGGGAAATATGAAGCTATCAGGCAGGAACTTGGAAGCATAAATTGGAAACAGATGCTCTCAGGGAAATGTACGGCAGAAATGTGGCAAATGTTCAGGGGATATTTGTGTGGCGTTCTGCATAGGTACGTTCCAATGAGACGGGGAAAGGATGGTAGGGTACAGGAACCTTGGTGTACAAAGGCTGTTGAAAATCTAGTCAAGAAGAAAAGAAAAGCTTACAAAACCTTCATCAACCGTGGGATTGAGTTCTAGAGCTGGGAGATAATGTTACAGCTGTATAGGACCCTGGTCATACCACACAGAGTACTGTGCTCAGTTCTGGTCACCTCACTACATGAAGGATGTGGAAACTATAGAAAGGGTGCAGCGGAGATTTACAAGGATGTTGCCTGGATTGGAGAGCATGCCTTATGAAAATAGGTTGAGTGATCTTGGCCTTTTCACCTTGGTGCAATGGAGGATAAGAGATGACCTGATAGAGGTGTATAAGATGATGAGAGGCATTGATCAAGTGGATAGTCAGAGGCTTTTTCCCAGGGCTGAAATGGCTATCATGAGAGGGCACAGTTTTAAGGTGCTTTGAAGTAGGTACAGAGGAGATGTCAAGGGTAAGTTTTTTGCAGAGAGTGGTGAGTGCATGAAATCGGCTGCCGGCGACTGTGGTGGAGTTGGATACAATAAGGTCTTTTAAGACTCCTGGATAGGTACATGGAGCTTGGAAAAATAGAGGGCTATGGGTAGCCCTAGGTAATTTCTAAAGTAAGTACTTGTTCGGCACAGCTTTGTGGGCTGAAGGGCTTGTATTGTGCTGTAGATTTTCTATGTTTCTTTGTTTCTATAAAATATGGATGGTGAGGATAGATTCGTTTCTGTACAACAGACAGTCTATTACCGGTAAATTCAGATTTTGCAGTAGCATTATCAGAATCTTCAAAAAGCTCAGTTAAAGAACTGTTTCCCTTCCAGTGGATGGTAACTTCCCTCAAAGTACTAACTTTGCTCTGTCCTCCCTTCCAGATTTTATTTTTGTTAGACAAATAAATATGGGATTTCCAGATAAAGTTGATGCTACCAGTTGGAGATTGTTGGGAGTGAATTGGAATGAAAAGTATCTAGTTTCCTGATTAAAAGTAATGATAAATCCTTCAGAGGAAGGTATGAACAATTAGCCTTTTTAAAACAATTAGTTTTTATCTGTTTTTTTTCTAATGATCTGTAATATTGCTTTTAGAATTTATATGAAAATGTAATTGTACACGTTTTGAGGAAGGCATTGCTTTTAAAAGAAGATCAACCAGATTTCAGGAATAATTTACATTTCTTTTAAGATCTCGTCCTTTTCCTTTAACCGTGGCTTTCTCTCCACAATCGTTGACAGGTCTCTCAACCATATCTGTTTAATTTCTGTTTCCTTCCAACCAGAACAAAAATAAAGTTTGCTTTGTTCTCACCTTCCATCCAACTAGCCTCCACATTCAATAGACGATCCTTCATGATTTCTGTCACACTCAATGAGGTGCCACCACCACACACACCTTCTCCTCCCCTTTCCGCATCCAAAGGGACCATTCCTTCTGCTACTCCCAGATTCACTTTTACATCTCCATCAAAACCCATTCTCCTTCCCAAGCAACAGTAGATGAACTAGCACTTTAACTTTTCTTCTCATCATCCAAGGACCCAACAATTCTTCAAGATACAGTCATAATACCCTTGCATATCCTCCAAATTACTGCGCTGGTTTTGGTGATTATAATGTGGTCTTACATTGGAGAAACCAAAAACAAATATATAACTGATCTGCAGATCAATCAATCCATGGGGGTGAGCTTCAAATTGCTTCTCACATTAATTCTCCATCCCATTCCCACCCAGACATGCTTTTTGGCTTCTTACATGATTCCTAATGTAACTTTGAGAACTAGCATCTTATCCATCAAAACCCTCATGGCTCAATGTTAAGTTCAATAATTTCACATAATAAATGTGCCAGGACTGTCCAGATATGCCTCGGGGTCAATAAAACATTATGTAAGTCTGTTTTTCAATTTCCACAGATACTGTCTGACCAACTGGGTACTTATTAGCATTTTATTTCATTTCCATTTTCCAATTTCCACTGGCTGTCGCGCTCTCTATCTCACAGATCCGAGGTTATGCTTTTTCCTTCGTCCTCATTCAATTGTTTACTTACGCCTTTCCAGACAAATTAGCTACAAGTCTTTACCACCTTCTCTTAACCAACACCACCTGAGTTTCCATCATTTAGTGTCTCCTGATTTCCAGCTTATGGTAATTCACCTTGTTCTCTGTGATCCACCCTCACCTCTCTCTGCAGGTTAAAACATCCTTATTTTCTATTTATTTTTCCTAGCTCTAAAAGAAGAGCAAAACAATTTGAAACATTAACTTTGCTTCTCTCTTCACAGATGCTGCTCAGTGACCAGAGTATTCTACCACTTTTTTCCCACTTAGCCTGTGTACATCTCTTTACATGCCCCATTTTGATGCTTGCTGATGGTAGCTGGTGCCCCATTATGATGTGGTCGAGGATCATAAGGATGTCCAATCCTTATACACCTCCATTCCCCATCAAGAAGGCCTCAAAGCCCTCCGCTACTTCCTGGATAATAGACCTCACCAGTTCCCCACCACCACTACCCTCCTCCGGTTGGCGGAACTGGTTCTCACACTTAATAACTTCTCTTTTGGCTCTTCCCACTTTCTTCAGACTAAGGGTGTAACTATGGGAACTCGCATGGGACCCAGCTACGCCTGCCTCTTTGTTGGTTATGTGGAACTGTCTGTGCTCCACACCTATTCTGGTACTGTTCCCCAACTTTTCCTTCGGTACATTGACGACTACATTGGTGCTGCTCCTGCACCCATGCTGAGCTTGTCAATTTCATCGACTTTACTTCAAACTTCCACCCAGCCCTCAAATTCACCTGGTCTATCTCTGACACTTCTCTCCCCTTTCTCGATGTCTCAGTCTCCATCTCTGGAGACAGACTGCCCACTAATATCTTCTACAAGCCCACTGACTCTCATAACTACCTCAACTATACCTCTTCCCACCCCGCCACATGAAAAAATGCCATTCCCTATTCCCAGTTCCTCCGTCTCCGCCGCATCTGCTTCAAGGATGAGGATTTCCATTCCAGGACATCTCAAATGTCCTCTTTCTTTAAGGATCGTGGTTTCCCTTCTACCGTCATCAATGATACCCTCACCCGTTCTCCTCCACTTCCCACACTTCGGCCCTCACCCCATCCTCCTGCAACCACAACAGGGACAGAGTTCCCCTTGTCCTTACCTACCACCCCACCAGCCTCCGGATCCAGCACATTATCCTCCGCAACTTCCGCCACCTTCAACAGGACCCCACCACTAAGCACATCTTTCCCTCTCCACCCCTCTCCACTTTCCACAGGGATCGGTCCCTCCGTGACTCCCTTATCTGCATGTCCATTCCCACTGATCTCCCACCCCGCACTTATCCCTGTAAGTGTAAGTGCTACACCTGTCCCTACACCTCATCTCTTGCAACCATTCAGGACACTAAACAGTCCTTCCAGGTGAGACAACACTTCACTTGTGAGTCTGTTGGGGTCATCTATTGCATCCGGTGCTCCCGGCGCGGCCTCCTCTACATCGGTGAAACCCGACGCAGATTGGGGGACCACTTCGTCAAGCACCTCCACTCCGTCCGCCACAACATACAGGATCTCCCGGTAGCCACCCACTTCAACTCTGGTTCCCATTCCCATTCAGATATGTCCATACATGACCTCCTCTACTGCCATGATGAGGCTAAACTCAGGTTGGAGGAGCAACACCTCATATACCATCTAGGTAGTCTCCAGCCCCTTGGTATGAACATAGAATTCTCCTGGTAATTCCTTCCCCCTCCCTTCCTCTATCCCTATTTCACTCTACCCCCTCCACCAGCTCCCTCATGGTTCTGCCTCCTTCTTCTACTACCCATAGTTTTCAGGGCTATGACATCAATGCCTCCCCTCCCCCACCCCTTTGTCTTTCAAATTACTGGTCTTTCAACTGAAGCTACAAGCATTCTTCAAATCCTTCCCCATCTTTCATTCTTCAGTCCTGACAAAGGGTTCCGGCTGGAAATGTCAACTCATCATTTCTAACTGATGCTGCCCGACATGCTGAGTTCATCCAGCGTACTGAAAGTGTTGCTTTGATCACAGCATCTGCAGATTATTTTGTACTTATGCCGCATTATGATGCTTGCTGATGGTAGCTGATGCCCTATTACGATGCCTCATTATGATGCTTGCTGACGGTAGCTGGTACCTCATTATGATGCTTGCTGATGGTAGGTGGGGCCCCATTATGATGCTTGCTGATGGTAGCTGATGCTTCATTATGATGCTTGCTGATGGTAGCTGATGCTTCATTATGATGCTTGCTGATGGTAGCTGGTGCCCCATTATGATGCTTGCTGATGGTAGCTAGTGCCTCATTATGATGCTTGCTGATGGTAGGTGGGGCCCCATTATGATGCTTGCTGATGGTAGCTGGTGCCCTATTATAATGCTTGTGGCACCATGTTTGCAATAGACTGGCAATCTGAAAATGAGGTTCCCGTACTTTAACCAATCCAATATACATACTAATTCATTACCCCCAGCCCTGCAAGTCTTTATGTGATGTAGCCACATTTTTCTACCAATCTAGAATATAGCTGTGGCACAGGTATCAAATTGCCACAACAACAATCGCATACTCAATGTGAGAAGACCAAAGAGCTGATTATTGACTTCAGGAGGAGGAAACCAAAAGACTATGAGTCAATTCTCATTGGGGGATCAGAAATAGAGTAGATCAGCAACTTTAAATTCCTTGGTATTACCATTTCAGAGGATCTGTCCTGAGTCCAGCACACAAGAACGATTATGAGGAAAGCGCCGTAGTATCTCTACTTTCCTAGAACTTTGCGAAGATTCAGCATGTCACCTAGAACATTGACAAAGTTCTATATATGTATTGTGGAGGGTATATTGCCTGGCTGCTTCAAAGCCTGGTATGGAATCTCCAATGCCCTTGAACGGAAAAGACCTCAAGCAGTAGTGGGTACAACCCAGTCCATCACAGGTAAAGCCCTCCCCAGCATAGGGCTCATCTACATGGAGTATTGTCGCAGGAAAGTAGCATCCATCATCAGGGACCCCCACCACCCAGTGCTGCTGTCAGGAAAAAGGTATAGAAGCCTCAGGACCCACCCTAACAGGCTCAGGAACAGTTACCACCTGTCAACCAGTAGGCTCCTGGACCAGCGGGGATAAATTCACTCTACTTTATTGCCCCATCAATGAACTGTTCCCACAATGTTTGTACTCACTGCATCTCATGTTCTCGATATTTTTTGTTTATTTACTTATTATTATTGCTGTCGTTCCTATTCACGCCTTGTGACACATTGGGTTGCATTTTTGCCGTTTCTGTAGCATTTTGACTGTTTTTTACAAGGCCAAGTTGCAAGCTCGACGCTTAACCCAGCACTGATGGAAAACGTGGAAGGAGCTGGCCATTTTTGAACCTGGGACCACTCACCTCAAAGTCTGGTGCCACTACACCGTCAGCTGGCACTTTATTATAATTATTTCTTCTTTTTTTTTCTTATGTATTTGCAGTTTGTTGTCTTTTGCACATTGGTTGTTTGATTTGTTGGACACACTCTTTCACATTGATTCAGTTGTGTTTCTTGTATTTACTGTGAATGCCGGCAAGAAAATGAATCTCAGGTATATGTGTGTGGCCTCCGTCGGTTGTGGTCGACCACGGGTACTGCGCCTCTGGTAGTCACTGGGAGTGGCCTCTCCCGGGCGCAAGCCAGGGCAGAGTTGATATGGAGATCCGTCTGTTGCCCATGCAGTGGACCCGCCTCTCCATGCTGATGACAGGCCCAAAGGAACGACGGAAGTGGATACAGTTTGGTGCGAGCAGCATCACAGGAGTTGCCGTGACGGTGCTGGGTACAGCAGTCAGCCGCCTTCGGGACTCGACTCTGGCGTTTTCCTCGGGGTTTACTCCCAAAGCCTTTCCCGTGAGGGGGTATAGCCGCAAGGCAGCGGAGGTTTGAAATCGGAGTTTTCCCTCTCCGAGAAGAGCTACCATCCGTGGTTAACGAGCCCCATCTGCCTGGAGCAACTGGTTTTAAGGCGCCAGTGGCTCGCCTTTGCCCCTTCCCCTGTCAGTGAGAACAGCTCCGCCGGGCATAAGACGATGCCACACTTGAAGGCCAGGAGTTGGCAGTGGGAGCTCATCCCCACTGCCACCCTTCGGCTATGACTACCCTTGGTTGTATATAGTGACATATACTGTATATAATAAATTTACTTTGAACGTTGAAAAGGGCATTTGGGACACTCGTGTTCAACATTGAGTGTAGGAGTTGGGATATTATGTTGCAGTTGTGTAAGTTGTTGTATTTTGTACAATTTTTGTTTCATCTGTTATAGGAGAAATGTAGTTAAACTAGAAAGAGTGAAGAAAAGATTTATGAGGACATTGCCAGAGCTATAGTGGCTGAATTTTCAGGAGTGGTTGGCCAGGCTCAGCCTTTATTCTCTGGAATATAGAAGGAAGAGTGACCTTAGAAGAGTACAGCACAGTACAGGCTGTTACACCCACGATGTTGTGCTGACCTTTTAAAATAATCCAAAATCAATCTAATCCTTCCCTCCCACATAGCTCTCCATTTTCTTTTCATTCATGTGCTCCTAAGAGTCTCTTAAATGTCCATAACGTATCTACTTCTACCTCTCATGAGGTAGACAGAAATAAGGTTGAGTACAAGGGGAAATGGGAGTTGTGAAAACAGACAGGTGTACTACAGGGCGGTCCCCACGTTATGAGAAACTTCCATTCCTGAGAACTGTTCATAACCCAGTAAGTCAAAAAGGAATAAAAACATTATGGGAGAGATCAGAGAAATTGCTATGATGGAGAGTGGGTAGGTACAGGAAGAACAGTGAGTTTGCTCAGCACTCCCTGCCCTACTTGGCTTGGCCCAGCTGTGCAGTAGTTGGCAGACCCATCCCACCAGTCTTCCAAATGCTCACCCATCCCAACAGTCTCCCAAATGCTCACCCATAGGTACAGGCTGCAGATAAGTTGGGTGTTTCAAACATGTATAGTTAAAACAACTGAAATTTGTTCGGACGAAGCCATCGAGCAATACAGTAAGGATATGGGCCCCTTGGCTCTAAAAGCCAATACCGACAATGGTGCTCACCCAGCTAGTGCCAATTTCCAATGTTCAGCCCATCTCCTCAGGTTACCTATCCAAGTGCCTCTTAAACCGTACTACTGTACCTGCCTCAGCCACTTCCCCTGATAGCTCAAGCCACGTAATCACCACCCTCTTGGTCAAAAAAGTTGCCCCTCAGGACCCCTTTTGATTTTTTCCCTTCTCGCTCTAAATCCATCCCTTCTAGTTTTGGGGAGAGTCTGTTACCATCCCCTTTATCTGTGCCTTCTGTAATTTTAAACATTTCTGTGCCCGTTCCTTTCAAATACTGTTGGGGGGGTGGTGGAAACATGATCTACCAGGGTAAAACTACAGCAGCTGGGTCTCCGGCACTGAGTCTAGTTCTGTGGCTCAGAAAGGAAGGAGGGAGAAAAGGAAAGAGGTGATGATAGATGATTCAATAGTCTGGGGAACAAACAGGAGATTCTGTGGATGTGAAAGAGACTCCTAGATATAATGTTTCCTCCCAGGTTCCAAGGTCAGGGATGTCTCAAATCACATCCACAACATTTTAAAGGGGATGTTGAGCAGCTAGAAGTCATGGTACATATTGGTAGCAATGACATAGGTAGGAAAAGGGATGATGTCCTGAAGAGCTAATATAGGGAGCTAGTGAGGAAGCTAAAAAGCACAACCTCAAGGGTAGTAATCTTCAGATTGCTGCCTGTGCCACATGCCAGTGAGGTATAACCTGGATGATATGGCAGACAAATAAATATATGGCTGAAGAATTGGTGCAGGGGCCATGGTTTCAGTTTTGTGGATCATTGGGATCTCTTCAGGGGAAGATATGACTGATACAATACCCTCAACTTAAGGGGGATCAATGCCCTTGCAGGCAGATTTTCTGGAGGTGCTGGGTGCTGGGGAGGTTTTAAACTAGTTTGGCAGGGGAATGGGAACCAGACTGATAGATCAGAGGATGAGGAAGTTGGTGCAAAGGGAGATGCAATGTATAGAGAGACAGTGAGGAAGGACAGGCAATGGATAAGGTATAAATGTAGGCAGTTGGAGGGTTGAAATGTGCCTGCTCTAAAAGGAGAATTGTAAGAACAAGAGTGAAGAACTTAGAGCATGGATCAGTACATGGAATTATGACATTGTGATCATTACAGAGACTTGGCTGTCACAAGGGCAGGAATGGCTGCTGGATGATCCGGTGTTTAGATATTTCAGAAGGGACAGGAATGGAGATGGGGGAACGGCATTGCTAATGAAAGATGGTATCACAACTATAGAAAGGGAGGACATTGTGCAGAGATCATGTACTGAGTCAGTGTAAGTAGAAGTCAGAAACAAGGAAGGGCATAATCACTTTATTGGGGGTATTCTATAGACCCTCCCCACAACAGCAACAGAGATATTGAGATGTAGATCATGACATAGCGTTAAGAAAGGGACAAAAATAATAGGGCTGTTGTCATGGGTGACTTCAATTTCCCGAATATTGATCGTCATTTCCTCAGTTTCAAATGTTTAGATAGAACAGAATTGGTTAAGAAAGAATCCATGACACAATGTGCAAACAGGCCAACTAGAGGAGAGGCCATACTGGCTCCAGCACTAGGCAATAAACTGTGTTAGATGAAAGATTTCCTGGTGGATGAGCATTTTAGAGACAGTGATTACAACTCCCTGACCTCTAGCACAGACTTGGACAGAGGAGCAGATGTTATGGGAAAGTATTCAGCTGGGGGAGGGTGAATAATGATGCTATCAGGCCGGAACTTGGGAAAGTAAATTGGGAACAGATGTGCTCAGGGAAATGGACAATGGAATTGTGGAGGTTGATTAGGGAGCACTTGCGTGGAGTTCTGGATTGGTTAGTCCATTGAGGCAGGGGAAAGATGTAGAATGAAGGAACCATGGTTGACAAGGGAAGTGGGGCATCTAAGGAAGAGGAAAAAGAAAGCATCCTTAAGGTTTAGGAAGCAGGGATCAGACAGAGCTTTCGAGAGTTATAAGATAGCCAGGAAAGAGTTTATGATGGGATTTAAGAGAGCTAAAAGGGGACAAGAGAAGGCTTTAGTGAATAGGATTAAGGAAACCCGAGGCATTCTCCACGTAGGTGAAGAACAAGAGGATGGTTAGAATGAGGATAGAACCATTCAGGGATAAAACATGTGCCTGGAGTCAGGAGGTAGATGATGTCCTTAATGCAGTGGTCCCCAACCTCCGGGCCACGGACTGATACATTGCCGCGAAGAATGCAGTGGTGCAGCGATAGTCGGAATGCACCCAGCACATCTTTAAGAAAAAAGCCAAAATAAACAAGCTAATTAATTAGGTGCTGCCCGGCACGTAAATATTGGCCCAGATCAGATATGACGCAATTGGCAATCGCCTCTGATTTGGACCGACATTTATGTGCCGGGCGGCACTTAATTAATTAGCTTGATTATTTCAGCTTTTTTCTTAAAGATGTGCTGGGTGCATTCCGGCTACCGCTGTACCGCTGCATTCTTCGCGGCAATGTATCGGTCCGCGGCCCGGAGGTTGGGGACCACTGCCTTAATGAATACTTTGTTTCAATATTCCCCAGTGAACAGGACCTTTATGAATTGAGGTCAGTGCTGAACATGTTAGTATTGTCACCCGGTTTGGATATGGCCCAAATGCAGAGTGAGAGGCACTGAAGTGGGTCGATAGTTCACAGACTTTAATGCAAACAGTGTTAAAGGGGAAAAAAAATACAATAAACGCTAGGCCAAACAGGGCCGTTAACTAAAACTCTGAAATGGAAAACGAAGTCTACACTGCGGCTGAAAGAGCAACTAAATATAAAACGAATACTGCTGGCCTTCAGAGTCAGTTGACTCGACAGTCCAATTTCTCAGGCAAGCCCGAATGCAAACAGGTAGCGAAGCATTGCTGTACTGTGTCCAAGTCTCAACAAACACTACGACGGAATGAATGGAGTTAAATACTATCACAATGAAATAATAATTAGCTGAAACGTGCATATTCACGAGCGCAATACCGAATCTGTTGTGCTGCCGAATCCGTGGTTGTGACAAATGTGCTGGAACATGCCAAGGATAAGAAAGAGAATGTGCTGGAGTTTTTGAAAAACTTTAGGATAGATAAATTTGTGGAGCGGGATGGGATATTCCCTAGCTTACCATGAGAAGCTCAGGAAAAGATTGCTGTGCAATGATCTTTGCGTCCTCACTGGCTCAAGAGTAGTACCAGATGATTGGAGGGTGGCAAATGTTATCCCTTTGTTCAAGAAAGGTAGTAAGGATAACCCTGTGAATTATAGACCCGTGAGTCTTATATCATGGAGGGAAAGCTATTGGACAAGCTTCTTAGAGACAGGACTTACGAGCATTTGGAGAAGCATGATCTGATTAGCACTTTGCGAAGGGAGGGTCATGCCTCACGAGCCCAATTGACTTTGAGGAAGTGACAAAACAAATTGATGAAGGTAGAGTAGTGGATGTGGTGGATCTGGATTTTAACAGGCACTTGACAAAGTTCTCCACGCTAGGCTCATTCAGAAAGTCATTAGGCATGGGATCGAGGGAACCTCCCCTGCATAGATTCAGAATTGGCTTGCCCACAGTAGGTAGAGGGAGGTAGACGGTGGTAGTAGCTGAAGCAATTCTCCTTGGAGGTCTGTGACTAGTAGTATTCCACAGGGATATGTTCTGGGACCTCTGCTCTTTGTGATTTTTATCAGTGACTTTGAAGTGGGTTAGTAAGTATGCAGATGATATGACGGGTAGTGGTGTTGTGGATAGTGTAGAACAGGGTTCACAACCTGGGGCCCACAAACCCTTCGGTTAAAGATAGGGATCCATGGCTTCAAAAAGGTTAGGAATCTCTTGTATACAGAGTTGTCACAGGTTACAACAGAACATTGACAGAAGTCAGAGTTAGGATGTGAAGTGGCAGATGGAGTTCAATCTATGAAGTATGAAGGTTAAACCTGAAGGCAGAGAACAAGGTTAATGGTAGGATCCTTAGCGGTGTGGAGGAACAGAGGGATCTTGGGGGTCCATGTCCATAGATCCCTCAAAGTTCCTGTGCAAGTTGATAAGATGGTTAAGAAGGTATATAGTGTATTGGCCTTAATTAGTTGGGGTTTGAGCTCAAGAACAACAAGGTAATGTTGCAGTTCTATAAAACTCTCGTCAGACCACACCTGGAGTATTGTGTTACCTCTAATAGTCTTTTAAGCTACCACCAGGCTCAAGAGCAACTTCTATCTCACTTATCAGACTCTTGCATGAACCTCTTGTATGATAAAATGGACTCTTAGCCTGACAATATACCTCGTTATGTCTTTTATCCTTTACTAGCACTACATTTTTGTTAGTTTACACTTTATACTGCATTGTTAGCCTTGTTTTAGCTCAATGCACTGTATAATGACTTGATCTGTATGAACAGTATGCAAGACATGCTTTTTACTGCATTTTGGTGATGATAATAAACAGAAACAATAAAAAACCCTGGTGCTCTATCTAACTCTTTCTTGAAAGCATCCAGAGAATTGGCCTCCACTGTCCTCTGAGGCAGAGCATTCCACAAATCCACAATGCTTTGTGTGAAAAAGTTTTTCCTCAATTCCGTTCTAAATGACCTACCCCTTATTCTTAAACTGTGGCCTCTGGTTCTGGAGCCCACCCCCCCCCCCCAACATTGGGAGCATGTTTCCTGCCTCTAGCGTGTCCAATCCCTTAATAATCTTATATGTTTCAATCAGATCCACTCTCAGTTATAATATTCTACGTGCTCAATGACTGCTTTAGATTTCAGGTTCATGTACATCAAAACATACAGTGAAATGGGTTGTTTGCGTTAACACCAACTCACCCTGAGGATGTGGGGCCAGCTGTTGTCACACACACTGGCACAAAACTAATATACACACAAGCTTCAGCATAACAACACTAACAGCAAAAAAGTCCTTTCTCACCTTCTCACTCACACAAACAAGACAAGGCCTCCAATCTTAGTACCGGCTACCTCAAGAGTCCTTAGCCCCTGACTCCTAGACTCACAGAAAATGGGCCTCCGTCTCCAGTCCTTGATCTGGACTCAGTTACAGACATCGGACCTCAACTTCTGGACTCTATCCCTAGTGTTGACCCGAAGACTCAATGATATGGGACTTTAAGCTCCAACCCTCATGCCTCTTGTCTGCACAGACCTCTAACCCAAGGATTTGCTGATCGAAGGTCACCGTCTACCTCGGGGCCCTCCAGTCACAGTTCTTGATCAAGGGGATCTTTGTCTTCATACTCAATGCCTGCCGACTCAGCCTCTGTGGAACACTGGTCTTCAGCTGAGCAGTGCTCCAATTCGGACTCCAGTTACTAGCTCTTGCCTCTGACTCTTCATGTACTGCCCTTGATCTCTAACTCAGCAAAGTTAACAAATTTCACATTGCCAGTGATATTAAACCTGATTCTGATTCTATTCCCCTCATCCTTGTCCCTAAACCCTAATCTGACTTCTAACTCTCTGCACTGTCCCTACGAACCTATATGTCTGAACCACAACCTTGACGGACTTCGCAGCTCGGTATTATTTCAAACCAGATGTTCCGCACATTCTTAATGTGACAATAATAAACCAATTTACCAACTCTTATTTTATCAGCTTTATGTATATAGAAAACAGCACAGAGCCCTATGGTATATCAGGCTTCCAATCACAAAACCTTCAATAATGATTCTCTGCCTCTTATCACGATTTGCTAAATTGCCACTAACACACTATCACCTGTCCGCCTAATCTTATTCTCCCCTCATTTATCCCTCTCATCCTCTTCACCCACCCTCCCATCTGCCCATCATCCCTTCTCTATCTGGTTCCCCCTATGACCTAACAGCCCCTATATACTGGCAGTTATTTCTGTTTCTGATATGAGGTCTTGACAAGAAACATTTGACACTTTTTGCCTTCACAGATGCCGCTTGACCCACTGAGTTGTTCCAGTGCTCTGTTCTTGTTAAAAAGAGAGAATGGCAGGCCTCTTTAGAGCTAGGGCTGTCAGCCAATGGTGCTGGATAGACATTTGAGAATAGCGGAGAGGCCTGAATTGGATGGAATCTTGCAGGGTTATAGGTCTGGAGATGGTTGCAAAATGTGGGGAATGAAGGGACAATAGAAGGATTTGAAAGCAAAGATAAGAATTTCTATATGATACTTTTCCAGAATGGGGACAATTTATGTCACTGATGATTAGGAGCTGGAAAGAGGAGGAATAAATACCGAACTTTACCCATTAATTTTGGCCTCTGATCATCAATTTTCTCCCTCCATCTCTCAGACTGATGCATTTTGCATTGTGTCACTCTTAAGGCACAAAGTAACCAACAATTTACAAGACAATAGTGCAAACAGCCTTGAGCAATCAACAATTAGCAGAATGGTCACACGCACAAATGTCAATAATCAAACTTAAATAAATGTGAACACTTCAACAGACACAATAATATTGTAACTGGGTGACCGTCGGATCTTATTCAGTATCGTTAAAAGTGTACTTAGGCACCCATCCGGGTAATGCTAGAATAGTTATCTGTGCCTTTAAGGGAGACGGTGATGTCATTACGCACGCGCGGGATAGTGGGGAGACCATTTTGTTTTCTGCTGAAGACACTGGTGGGGCATTGGAATTGAGTTCCTCCCCGGGACTGGGCATGGAGAGGAAAGGTGAGCATTAGTTGATGATATCTATGTGAATTTGTTTATGCTTGTTGGCGAATCGAGAATATTAGTAATTTGACATGTTTTACATGTGGATGCTTTACATTTTCACGAGTAAAGGCATCGACGCTGGATCGTGTGGATTATGCAAAGTTCTTCACCATCCAAGTAGGTCAGTCTTCCTGTAATTTAACTACCAGGCAATACCTTGTAAAAGTTGTGCCAAAGTGAACCTTTTGTCTAACTTTATTGTATCATGACTGATTGTGCATGTAACCGCGTAACGTGAATGTTTAGTCTCTGTTCGGAAGTTCAGCATGTGTGTACGCCTTAGATGAGATGTATTCACTCACATTTTTCGTTGTTATGTATAAGATGCAGGGTGGGTGGGATTCTAATGTTGTCTATATTGTGTTCCTTCAGGATTGCAATTACAGTATTTGTACCGTATTATTTCTGGTATTTTTTATACTGCATACACAATTCTGTCCATACACAAGGGTGTGAATCAAAAGTTAAACTGAGATTGTAAGGGCAAGAACTGGTTGTAAATTCGTTCGTTTTGTTTTGCAACCCTCTTCTGGCACTTAAACATCTAAACAGATAAAGGAATTAAAACCCGAAGAAGTATTTGTTGTCCTGAGTGTGTACTTTTCCCCAGGCTACAATATCAACAGAACAAGGAGAGCAGGAAAGACCATTTAACAATGTTGTACAGGGACAGTGAGGGTATTACACCCAAGTGAGTGTTGTTGAAAAGCTGGATAGCTACAGGAAAGAAGCTTTGGCGATGACGTGTAGTCCTGGTGGTGATGGACTTGTAGCATCCCCCAATGGCAATTTGGTGAATCGTTGACTGATTGGGTGGGTGGAGACAGCAGTAATTTTTTTCAGCTTCTTTTCTTTGCTCTGGCAATGAGCAGGTCTTTCAATATTGGTAACTGATCGCCAATGATCTTCTCCACTGAGCAGACCACTCACTGCAACTTGGATCTGGAGAGTGAGGAAGCAGCAGGAAACCAAGTGGTGATAGAGGTGGTTATAACACTCTCAATGATGGCTGAGTGAAAATTCATCAGGATACACTCTGAAATGTTGTTTCATCCGCTAGCATAGGAAGAACAATCTCTGGTGGGCTTTCCTAGTGATGAGCATTGCCACTTCTGCTAAAATCTTAGGATGAAGGCACTTATGTTCTAGGGACATGTTAGACTCCCACTCCCTTAATTTTTCCAGGGTGTTCTTTAATGATATTAATTATTTCAAACTCCATTAAGTCATTCGACTGTTGGCTTCTCACTTCTTTTGGTACATATCTGTCTACCAGAGTGAAAGCAAAGTATTTATTTAATGACTCTGACATTTCTTTATTCCCAATTTCATTGTCATTTGATTGCCTCTAAAGTAGTCATAGAGGACTACATATCCCATCTACTCCATGCCAAACAGTTACTCCACCTAATCCCATCAATCTACAACTGGGCCATAGCCCTCAATAGCCAGCCCCCTCCCCACCCCCCCCATCCATGTACTTATCCAATCTTCTCTTAAATTTTCCAGTTGATCCTACATCCACCTCTTCTGCTAGCAGCTCGCTCCACACTTGCTCCACCTTCCAAATGAAGAAGCGCCCCCCCATATTTGCCTTAAACATTTCACCTTTCACCCTTAACCCATGACCTGTAGTACTAGCCTTACCTAACCTTAGTGAAAAAAGCCTGCTTGCATTTACTCTATCTGTACCCCTCATAATTTTGTATCACATTTCCCTTCATTCTCATATGCTCTAGGGAATAACATCCTAACCTATTCAACTTTTCCCTGTAAGTCAGGTCCTCAAGACCCGGCAAAATCCTTGTTAATGTTCTTTTACTCTGTCAATCTTATTGATATCCTTCCTGTAGGTAGTTGACCTGAACTACACACAATACTCCAAATTTGGCCTTACCAAAATCTCAATATAGCATTCCAGCTCCAGTGATCAGTACTCTGATTTATGAAGGCTAATGTGCCAAAAACTCTTTGCAACCCTATTGAGCTGTGTCACAACTTTGAAGGAATTATAGATTTGTATTCCCAGACCCCTTTGATCTACCATTCACTGTATAATCCCTACCCTGGATTGCCTCCCAAAGTGTAACACCTCACACTTGTCTGCATTAAATTCAATCTGCCATTTTTTTGGCCCATTTTTCCAACTCGTCCAGATCACACTCCAAGCTTTGATAGTTTTCCTCGCTCTTCACTACGCCCCCAATCCTGGTGTCATACGCAAAGCTGCTGATCCAATTACCACATTATTATCCAAATCAATAATATAGGTGACAAACAACACCTTTATCTTTGCTCTCTTCTTCCTTTGTACAACAGTAGAGAAACCCTATTCCATTGTACCAGGCGAAGGTGTAAATAATCATTTATATATTTCTAAATTTACTCTTATGCTACTGTCAATATTTTTGATCGTACTTCATTCCTTCCTTTCCTCTGTCTTCACGTTTACGACTCATGACAAAATGATAAGCTGCTACTTTCAGCCTACTTCTACCCTTAACTTCCTTAGTTCCTAAACTTCCAGAGCCACGGGTGGATCACTTCCTTGGCAAACTTTCATCTTTCAATGGATGTACTTCCAGTGGGGATTTTGAAATATTTCTATGAATGTTTGTCATCATTTATGTACTGGTGAACTGCTTAATTATCCCGTCCACAGAGCCAATTCAGTCCTCATACCTATGTAATTAGTTGCAAGTTCAAGATACTCATTTTGAACTCAGTTATATCCCTCAGGAATTGAAATAAATGTCTGACATTTCTTTAATCTGCTGAGTGGAGCCTTCCTCGTCCACATGAGATCCAAACATGCCAGCAAATCCCAGCAAAATCCAGACTCTTGAGACCACTTTTCATTTATTATGAGATTACTAATTAACCTTATCCCATTATACCAGGCCAAGGTGTAAGTATTTCTTCCACAGCATATTACTCCAGGAAATTATCCCGAAAGCAAATTATAAACTCATTTTCCAATTAGATTTACAAATTTAATTCACTCTGACCAATTGTTTATTTCTATTTAACAATCCCTTATTTATAGAGTGATACTCTTTCCAATAGTGATCTGGCTGCTGCAAATCCCATAAACTACTTCCAGCAGCACATGTGTCTGGTGTTAACCCAGTCCCTGGTGGTGCACAAGTTAGTGGAATTTGCACATTCTCCCTGTTACTGTATGTCATCCTCCAGAGTGCTTGGGTTTCCTCCTACAGTCATAGAGCACCACAGCCCAGAAACAGGCCCTTCAGACCATTTAGTCTCTGCCAGACCATGAATCTGCTTTGTCCTATCGAGCGGCACCCAGACCCAGCACCAGTCCCTGTGTCACACCACCAGTCACAGGCCTCCAGTCAGAGAGGCAGCCATCTACTACCACCCTCTAGTTTCTCGCACAAAGTCAATGTCTGTTCCAGTTTACCACCTCATCCTGAATGCTGAGCGACTGAACCTTCCTGACCAGCCTCCCATGTGGGACCTTGTCAAAAGCCTTGCTAAAGCCCACATAGACAATATCCACTGCCTTGCCTTCAAAAACTTTCCTGGTAACCTCCTTGAAAAAGCTCTGTTTTGATTGGTTAGACATGACGTACCATGCACAAAGCCATGATGACTATCCCTACTCAGTCAGTCTATCCAAATATTCATATACTGTATCCTGTTGCTTAGAATACCTTCCCAATTTCTTTCCCACTACTAGCCTGGCTTATTCTTAGAGCCTTTCTTAAACAACAGAACAACATTAGCTATCCTCTAATCCTCCAGCACCTCACCTGTGGCTATCTCTGCTGGAGCCTCTGCAATTTTTGAACTTAGCCCCACACAGGGTCTGAGGGAACACATTGGCAGCCACTGGAGATTTATTCACCCTAATTTTCCTTAAGACAGAAAAGACCACCAGCTCTGTAATCTGTATGGGTCCATAACCTCGCTGCTGCATTGCCTCACATCTATAGACTCTGTGTCCACCTCCCGAGTAAATATAGATGCAGAAAATCTATTTAAGATCTCCCCGTCTCTTTTGGCTCCATGCACAGAGTATTGCTCTGATCTTCCAGCTTATTCTGTCCCTTGCTATCCTTTTACTCTTAATCTATCTGTAGAAGCCCTTAAGATTTTTCTTCAACTTGTCTGCTAGAGCAACCTCATGCCTTCTTTTAGCCCTCCTGATTTCCTTCTTAAGTGTTCTCTTGCACGTTTTATTCTGCACAAGTATCTCACACGAGCCTATACCTGCTCTGCACCACCTTCTTCTTTGTAACCAAGGTCTCAATATCTCTCAAAAACTTATGTTTACTAAACTCGTTAGCTCGCCTTTTATTCGGACAGGAACTTACAAACTCTGTGCTCTCAAGATTTCACTTTTGAAGGCCTCCTACTTACCAAGAACACCATTCCCAGAAAACTACCTGTCCCAATCCACACTTGCTAGATCCCTTCTGACACCATCAAAATTGGCCTTTCTCCAATTTAGAATTGTAACCCCAGGACCAGGCCTATCCTAGTTCAAAATTATCTTGAAACTAATGGCATTATGCTCACCAGATACAACGTGTTCCACTACACAGACTTCTGTCACCCGTCCTATCTCATTCCCTCTAGTATCGATATTCTAATGTGCGTTCTACATACAAGACACATACCTACCTGTAATACTGTTCAAAAGTCTTAAGCACGAATATACAGCTAGGGTGCCTAAGCCTGCAGTATAGTACTGTATTTGTCAACGTGGAATGGAGAGTGAGTTCGTAAATCTGGCGGGAGCAGAGAATATTGGGAATGGTGAACGTGAAGTGCCACAAGAGGGGTGAGGGGCAGGTGGCAGAGAAGGAGCGCCATTGGCAGGGGCTGGCACGGGTGCAAACATACCCAGCCCTGAGACTAGTCAAGTCATTTGATTCCAAGCAATTGGTTTATTGATCATTACTGAATGTCTTTCTGGTGCTTCTAGCTCCTTCCCCTTTCCCAACCACCCCCTGCCCTCTTCCCACTCTCAGTACACAATAGAGACCAATTCAGAGTCACATATGTCATGAAATGTGTTTTTTGCAGCAGCAGTACAGTGTAATTGTCATGTGTGAAGCCAAGCAGAGCTGCAGAATGGATGATGCTAATTAGAGAGATAACAAGAGACAATGGAGAACCATTCAAAATGCTAATAAGAGAGAAGAGAGAGATTAACGAGAAAGAGACACATAATTCAGATGTTGCAGTCTGCCACAGACAGTTTGCTTTGAACCTGAACTGTTTGAAGTTTGATGGACAGGTGATACTCCATTAGGGGGATAAAAATAGTGGGTTTGCTAAGACACAAGACACACGCCACGAGACCCTGGAAAGAGCATTGTGCCCCACAAGTTGGCAGGAGTTTGGAGGACCGATTCGCGGGAATTGGTCAGAGGCTCACAGGGTGAAAAGATACGATCAGTGGGAACCTGGTGTGTGTCCGCCCTTGCCTGGGTGCCGGGTTCACCACGGAAGAACGATCGCATCCGGAACGGAGGGGTCACAGTCAGTAACCACAGCTGGATCAGAAAGCATCGAAAGGTTTGCCTGAAACCAACTGCATCTCTCTCTATCTCTCTATCTCTCTCTCTGCAACGGTACAACAGCGATTACCTTGAACTGCACTAGACTGAATTGAACTCTGCTTCACCTTAAGACTGATCATTTTACCCCTAGACTGCGATAGAGCTTGGTTGATTCCTATTACCCTATTTCTGTGTATATGTGTATACTATCATTGCTAACCTGTTACGTTCATAACCTTGCGGTTAGTGTACTGTATTACTTATTTCTTTAATAAAACTTTATTAGTTCCTAGTAATCACAGACTCCAACGAGTGTTCCATTTCTGCTGGTTTGGCAACCCAGTTACGGGGTACATAACAAAATACATAAAATTACTACAATACTGTGCAAACTTCTTAGAAGGCAAATGGTGCATTGACCTTCATCAATCGTGGGATTGAGTTTAAGAGCCGAGAGGTAATGTTACAGCTATATAGGACCCTGGTCAGACCCCACTTGGAGTACTGTGCTCAATTCTGGTCGCCTCACTATAGGAAGGACGTGGAAATCATAGAAAGGGTGCAGAGGAGATTTACAAGGACGTTGCCTGGATTGGGGAGCATGCCTTATGAGAAAAGGTTGAGTGAACTTGGCCTTGGAGCGACAGAGGATGAGAGGTGACCTGATAGAGGTGTGCAAGATAATGAGAGGCATTGATTGTGTGGATAGTCAGAGGCTTTTCCTTGGGGGTGAAATGGCTAGCACGAGAGGGCATAGTTTTAAGGTGCTTGGAAGTAGGTACAGAGGAGACATCAGGGGTAAGTTTTTTATGCAGAGAGTGGTGAGTGCGTGGAATGGGCTGCCAGCGACGGTGGTGGAGGCGGAAACGATAGGGTCTTTTAAGAGACTCCTGGATGGCTACATGGAACTTAGAAAAATAGAGGACTATGGGTAAAGCCTAGGTAGTTCTAAGGTAGGGACATGTTCAGCACAGCTTTGTGGGCCGAAGGGCCTGTATTGTGCTGTACGTTTTCTATGTTTCTACGCCCTTGCTATATATATGTGCCTAAGACTTTTGCACGGTACTGTACATTCCAAAGATGTTCTCACGGGTTAATTGGCTACTGTAAGTTAACCCTTTGCAGAAAAAATGGGCAGCTGGGGGAAGAGGGGATGAGACCAATGGGATTGATCCTTGGCATAACCCAATGGGCTGAATATCCCAAGGACACAAGAGAAAGCAGATGCTGAAATTTGGAGCAACAATCTATTAGAGGAATTTGGCGAGTCAAGCAGCAGTTTTGGGAGGAAATGATTTTTGAAATTTTGGGTCATCAGGACCTAGTGTGTCAGGGCTACGACCACATATATTAATAATTACTTTCACCCCACAGATGCTGCAATCCACTGAATTCCTCCAGCGGATTGTTTGTTGAGCTGAACATGTCCTTGTGTCATTACAAGATTATGGCTACTTTTACTGAATCTTCATTCAGTTCTTTTGAGCCAAGACCATTCCACATTGTTGCCCTTGCATTTCTGAAAAAAATCAAGGTCTGCGCACACAACCTTTGTGTTATAAACCTCACCACAAGTAAAAAAAAACAAACAAAGCAGAGACAAAACAGAAAATATTGCAAACATTTTGCAGATCCAAGACCATACAACGCTAACTCTGTTATTCTCTTTGCACAGCTGGCACCTAACCTGCAGATTGCTTCTAGCATTTTCTGCTTTATTTCAGATTTTCAGTATCTGCAGTTTTATTGTTTACAAACTGAACAATGGGACCAGGATGCTTGAGTACTCGGTGGTGGGTGCCAATGCTATTTTTTTGCTAGTGGGGGAGGGGGGATCATTGCTTTGCTCCTGCTTACACGTGGGAGGGAGGAGAACTGGGGGGGGGGCTTTGGGGTTCTGACATTTAACTGTCATTCATTATTTGGGGGTACTCCTATTTTCATGGATGGTTGCGAAGAAAAAGCATTTCAGGATGCATATTGTATACATTTCTCTGATATTAAATGTACCTTTGAAAACTGATCTGTTCATATTAACCAGCAGCATTTTTTTTTAACTTTTGCTAAGTCCTTGGCGGCCTTATGAACATCAGTTCTGCCCACCATTTGTTACTCCAAAAACTTAATGGTCAAATTAAACATTCCCTCCTTAAATCTGCTTGGAAAGATTCTTTATTTGTCAGTATCTTGCTGGAGAGTGTCCGTCATTACGTGTCATTCATTTATCCTGATGCCAACAGATTCAGCAACATTGTACAAATGTGTAGTCCCAATTTTCCTGTTTCAGCTCTGCCATTGCCTCTAATCACATGCTTGACTGGTCAGCGGATATGACATCAAATGAGCTCTTTCAAACACAACTTTACTGCTGCACTCACTCGCCAATGCACATGTAGTCATCCCTACTGAGGCCTCACATTATGCTGTGTATGATTGGTTGGTTGGATGCATGTGTTAGCCATTTGCCTTCTTCAGCCGGCAGCTCCGTCCTCAAACCCCACATGCGCCCCCCCCCCCCCACCAAACCAAATGAGAGGAAGTACAGCACATTTGACCGCAAGGTTCTCAGTCTCTATCTGGCCATCTGCCATTTTTATCTTCTACTAAAGTAGTGGTCACCAAACTTTTTAAGCCCAAGATCCCCTACCTCGGCCTTAGTGAAAGTCAAGATCGACCTACTAAATCATTTAGAGAAAAAACAGCTCAGATTGTACTTCCAACTTGAGGCCTTTTACTTGGGCTAATTGTACTTGAATTACTTAAAAGGTCACCGTCCCTTGATCTTGCTTTAAGCTCAATGTCATTTTGCAGATCAATTATTTCCATTTCAATAGCACTTGGCATACCAAATACTTGCTGGAATTTGGCTGCTATCTGTTCTATATTTGTTCTATGTTTAAACTAAGTAGTGGGCGGTGGGGGAAGGAGAGGAAATATAAGGATGGAGTTAAAGGGAAAGAGAGAATAAGGGAAGTTGAGAAAGACGACAGAATTAACGGGGCAGAAAGCTCAGGAAGGGATCGGAGAGTATGGCCAAGTGCAATATGAATCGATGTGAAAGGTGAGGGGAGTAATGGAGTAAAAGTACTGTATATGAATGCATGAAGTACAAGATATAAAGTGGATGAGCTTGAGGCTCAGTTGGAAATTGGCAAGTATGATGTTTTAGGAATAACAGAGACATGGCTGCAAGAGGACCAGGGCTGGGAAATGAATACTCAAGGGTATACGTCCTATCGAAAGGACAGACAGGTGGGCCGAGGAGGTGGGGTGGCTCTGTTGGTGAGGATTGAAATTAAGTCCCTTGAGAAGGGTGACAAAGAATCAGGAGATGTAGAATCAGTATGGATAGAACTGAGAAATTGTAAGGGCAAAAAGACCCTAATGGGAGTTATCTACAGGCCCCCAAACAGTAGTCTGGATATAAGGTGCAAGTTAAATCAAGAGTTAAAATTGGCATGTCGCAAAGGTAATACTACGGTTATTATGGGGGATTTTAAAATGCAGGTAGACTGGGAAAATCAGGGTGGTACTGGACCCCAAGAAAAGGAGTTTGTGGAGTGCCTCCGAAATGGATTCTTAGAACAGCTTGTACTGGAACCTACCAGGCAGAAGACAATTCTGGATTTAGTGTTGTGTAATGAACCGGATTTGAAAAGGGAACTCGAGGTAAAGGAGCCATTAGGAGGAAGTGACCATAATATGATAAGTTTTAATCTACAATTTGAGAGAGAGAAAGGAAAATCAGAAGTGTCAGTATTGCAGTTGAACGAAGGGGACTATGGAGCCATGTGGGAGGAGCTGGCCAATGTTGACTGGAAAGATACCCTAGCAGGGATGACAGTGGAACAAAAATGGCAGGTATTTCTGGGAATAATACAGAAGGTGCAGGATCAGTTCATTCCAAAGAGGAAGAAAGATTCTAAGGGGAGTAAGGGGCGACCATGGATGACAAGGGAAGTCAAGGACAGTATAAAAATAAAACAGAAGTATAACATAGCAAAGATGAGCAGAAAGCCAGAGGATTGGGAAACTTTTAAAGAGCAAAAGAGAATAACTAAAAAGGCAATACGGGGAGAAAAGATGAGATACGAAGGCAAGCTAGCCAAGAATATAAAGGAGGATAGTAAAAGCTTCTTTAGGTATGTGAAGAGGAAAAATTAGTTAAGACCAAAGTTGGGCCCTTGAAGACAGAAACGGGTGAACTTATTATGGGGAACAAGGAAATGGCAGATGAGGTGAACAGGTACTTTGGATCTGTCTTCACAAAGGAAGACACAAACAATCTCCCAGATGTAATAGTAGCTGGAGGACCTAGGGTAACGGAGGAACTGAAGGAGATTCACATTAGGCAGAAAATGGTGTTGGTTAGACTGATGGGACTGAAGGTTGATAAATCCCCAGGGCCTGATGGTCTGCACCCCAGGGTACTTAAGGAGGTGGCTCTAGAAATTGTGGACGCATTGGTAATCATTTTCCAATGTTCTATAGTTTCAGGATCAGTTCCTGAGGTCTGGAGGGTAGCTAATGTTATCCCACTTTTTAAGAAAGGAAAGAGAGAGAAAACAGGGAATTATAGACCAGTTAACCTGACATCAGTGGTGGGGAAGATGCTGGAGTCAATTATAAAGGATGAAATAGCAGCAAATTTGGATAGCAAGAACAGGATCGGTTTGAGTCAGCATAGATTTACGAAGGGGAAATCATGCTTGACTAATCTTCTGGAATTTTTTGACGATGTAACTATGAAAATGGACAAGGGAGAGCCAGTGGATGTAATGTACCTGGACTTTCCTAAAGTCTTTTATAAGGTCCCACATAGGAGATTAGTGGGCAAAATTAGAGCACATGGTATTGGGGGTAGGGTACTGACATGGATAGAAAATTGTTTGGCAGACGGGAAACAAAGAGTAGGGATTAACAGGTCCCTTTCAGAATGGTATGTGGTGACTAGTGGGGTACCGCAAGGCTCGGTGCTGGGACCGCAGCTATTTCCAATATACATTAATGATTTAGATGAAGGGATTAAAAGTAACATTCGCAAATTTGCAGATGACACAAAGCTAGGTGGCAGTGTGAAATGTGCGGAGGAGTTGAGATAATGCAGGGTGACTTGGACAGGTTGGGTGAGTGGGCAGATGCAGTTTAATGTGGATAAATGTGAGGTTATCCACTTTGGTGGTAAGAACAGGAAGGCAGATTATTATCTAAATGGAGTCAAGTTAGGAAAGGGGGAAGTACAACAAGATCTAGGTGTTCTTGTACATCAGTCACTGAAAGCAAGCTGTGAAGAAAGCTAATGGCATGCTGGCCTTCACAACAAGGGGAATTGAGTATAAGAGCAAAGACGTCCTTCTGCAGCTGTACAGGGCCCTGGTGAGACCACACCTGGAGTACTGTGTGCAGTTTTGGTCTCCAAATTTGAGGAAGGACATTCTAGCTATTGAGGGAGTGCAGCGTAGGTTCACGAGGTTAATTCCCGGGATGGCGGGACTGTCATATGTTGAAAGATTGGAGCAACTGGGGTTTTATGCACTGGAATTTAGAAGGATGAGAGGGGATCTGATTGAAACATATAAGATTATTAGGGGATTGGACAAGCTAGAGGCAGGAAACATATTCCCGATGCTGGAGGAGTCCAGAACCAGAGGCCACAGTTTAAGAATAAGGGGTAGACAATTTAGAACGGAGTAAAGGAAAAACTTTTTCCACACAAAGGGTTGTGGTTCTGTGGAATGGTCTGCCTCAGAAGGCAGTGGAGGCCAATTCTCTGGATTCTTTCAAAAAAGAGTTAGATAGAGCTCTTAAAGATAGCGGAGTGAAGGGATATGGGGAGAAGGCAGGAACGGGGTACTGATTGTGGATGATCAGCCATGATCACAGTGAATAGCGGTGCTGGCTCGAAGGGCCGAATGGCCTACTCCTGCACCTATTGTCTATTGTCTATATCAATCGGCAGAAATGGGTTTGAAATAAATGCAGCAATATCTTTCATGATGTTTAACTCCCCAAAACGCCGATGGAACTCTATTGCCAGTTTGTCTAGGTAAGCACGGTACTGCTCAGGACGACAAGCATTTTGTTCCTTGATGGCCTGTAACATTTTCTCCAAGTTGGGAAAGTGTGTCAGCCTCCCGTTCCTTAAATTTGAAATCCAAATGCCGAGCCTGGCCTTAAATGCATTTACTGCGCCTATCATGTGGGTTAGGTGTTGAACTTTCCCCATGAGCTCGTTGCTAAGTGCATTTAATTTAGCCGTTAGGTCTGTCAGAAACCCTAAATCCAGTAGCCATGCATCATCTGACAGTTCCTAGTGCTCCTCGTTTCTTGTCGACAGAGAAGTCTTTATCTCAGGCAGCAAGTCAACAAATCGTTGCAGCACTTTGCCACGACTCAACCACCGAACATCAGCATGGAGAAGTATGTCTCCGTAAGCGGCATTGAGCTCATTCAATAACGCCTTGAATACGCGGTGCTGAAGCGCTTTTACTCGTATCAAGTTTATCAGTTTGACCTCCAGTGTCATTACATGAGAAAAGTCCATGACCTTCCCAGCCAAGGCCTGCTGATGAATCACACAGTGATAATTCAGGAAGTCAGGAAAATCAGGGTCATTATGGCACAGTGCTATAAAACCAAGACAAGTCACTTTTTAATTGTCATTTTGACCATAACTGCTGGTTGGTACAGTACACAGTAAAAACGAGACAACGTTTTTCAGGACCATGGTGCTACATGAAACAATACAATAGCTACACTGAACTACATAAAAACTACACGAGACTACAGACCTACCCAGGACTGCATAAAGTGCACAAAACAGTGCAGGCTTTACAATAAATAATAAACAAGACAATAGGCACAGTAGAGGGCAGTAGGTTGGTGTCAGTCCAGACTCTGGGTATTGAGGAGTCTGATGGCTTGGGGGAAGAAACTGTTGCACAGTCTGGTCGTGAGAGCTGGAAAGCTTCAGTGCCTGTTGCCAGATGGCAGGAGGGAGAAGAGTTTGTACGAGGGGTGCGTGGGGCCCTTCATAATGCTGTTTACTTTGCGGGCGCAGCATGTGGTGTAAATATCTATAATGGCGGGAAGAGAGACCCTGATGATCTTCTCAGCTGACCTCACTATCCATTGCAGGGTCTTGCGATCCGAGATGGTGAAATTTCCGAACCAGGTAGTGATGCAGCTGCTCAGGATGCTCTCGGTAGAACGTGGTGAGGATAGGGGGTGGGAGATGGACTTTTCTCGGCCTTCGCAGAAAGTAGAGATGCTGCTGGGTTTTCTTTGCTGTGGAGCTGGTGTTGAGGGACCGGGTGAGATTCTCCGCCAGTTGAACACCAAGAAATTTGTGCTCTTAACGATCTCTATGTCGTCGATGTTGCCGCGCATTGCTAGGGCCCCATCAGTAGTAATTGCCACCAGTTTATGAATGGGGATGTCATTTTCACAGATTTTTTTTAAACTCATTATAAATATTGTAAGTGTGGGTTAAAAACGCTGTAGGGGTAAAATTTGCTTTTGCGTCAAAAGGTTTATCAGGCATAATGTATCACGATCGACTGTTTGGCGACCACTATACTAAAGGGTCAGCATTTCACAACGTTTGTTGACCACAAACCTATCGTGCACTCAATGGCCAAGACATCAGACCCTTGGTCTGCACGGCAGCAATGCCACCTCACATACATCTCAGAATTCATGACCCACACAGCACATCGAAGGGAAAAATAATGCTGTGGCTGATTGCCTCTCATGGCCTGCTGTTGATGCCATACACAATGGGGTTGACTATGCTGGCATGGCAACCAACTGAGCTACTGACCCAGAGGTCCAGGTTTACGGGACAGTAGTCATGGGCCTATGGCTGACTGGCTTTAAGTTTGAGGATGCAGGAGTTTCTCCCCTGTGCAATGTATCGACCCATTGCCCTCCCCCCACAGCACCTGCAACCTGGAGGTGTATTGTTTAAAACTCTATTCACAGCCTCTTGCATCCAGGTGGGAAGGCTTCACAGAAACTGCTTGTTTTAAAAGTTTGTGAGGCACAACCATAGGAAAAACATGAGAGACTGGAGAGCAGCCTGTGTTGTCTGTCAGCAGGTGACAATTAACATCAATTCACATCAGACCTCTGGGCCGCAATGTTCTAGAAGCTCAGTGTTAAGTTGCATCATATCACGGGATATCACCTGCAGTCCAATAGCCTACATGAGCAGTTTCGCCGCTCCTTGAAGGCTGCTCTGAGGACTCCCGGACAGACGATTGTCGACACCATCATCTCCCGTGGGTCCTGCTGGGGTTTAGAATGGGTCTGAAAGAGGTCCTGCAGTCCTCCACAGCTGAGCCGGTCTACGAGCAGCTGCATTGAGTGCTGGGTGATTTTATTCCTGATGCCATGATCACCTGGTCAGCATTTCAGCAGCATTCCACTCTCCACAGTAAACTCAGTTCTCTTACACCTGTTCCTGGCTCCCGTTACAGTGTTCAGCACTCTTGGGTTCCAGTTGACCTACGCTCTACCTCGTTCATTTCTGGCCACCATGATGCCATCAGCAGCCCCCCTTATGATGGCCCATTCTGTGTTTTGGAACGGGACAAAAAGGCTTTTGTTGTGCCATAGATAGGAAGGATAAACCTGAATGTATTTCTGTAGATCACCTTAAACCAGACCACCAACACCTGGGTGGTTCCATTAACAAAGCCCCTGCATCATGAGATGACGATACGTACATCAGCACAGCCCTGATGAGCCAGAGGCTCCTGCTGTTACTCCAACCAAGGAATGTAGGACCCAAGCCAGGCTCCAGACAGATTCACAATGCCAGTTTTGGTGAATTCTGGGTGTCCTGTGTAGTGTAGATGACACGTATTGTTCATAATAGAAACTGTTCTACATAATTCCCAAACACCGTCATTGAGTTGTTGTGTTCATTTTAAGGGACGGTCTGACGTAATGACATCAGTGTAAGGCGACTGCTTTTGGTTAGTTCGTAATAGAAGTAAAGGGCTGTGGCTTCTGTTAAGCACATAGAATGACTCTAGCATGTTTCATGCACAAAATTCATCAAGGTATAGATTCTGGGCACCTTCCTCAGCTTTGTCTACTGCATTCAAACTGTCGATATGGCCTCCTCTACGTTGTTACCAGGCTGCAAGGCACCTGCACTCAGATCACAATGGCCATTTCCCTCTCTCCTCTTCTGATCACCTTAAGTCCTCCACAATTTCAACATACCCCTTCAAACCTCCTCACCAGTCACAAATTTCGATCCTCTCTGCAACCTGGCTGTATTGGACTCTCACCCTTTTCCCACAAGGTCCTCTCTCCCCTCTCCCCTCTGCATGCTACCCTCTCTTACCAAGCTCCTCTGTGTGCTGGCAGATGATTGACTCTGATTAGTGGTGTGCTGCAGGGATCGATGCTTGGTTTGCTGCTTGTCATCTCTATTAATGACTTGGATGATAATGTGGTGAAATGGATCTGCAAATTTTGTGATGACACCAAGATTGGGAGTGTAGTCGACAGCGAAGAAGCCGACAAAAGCTTGCGGTGGGATCTGGGACCAGCTGGAAAAACGGGCTGATAAAAGGCAGGTGGAATTTAATGCAGGTAAGTGTGAGTTGTGGCACTTTGGGGGGACAAAGAAGGGTAGGACGTAAACTGTGAGTGGTAGGGCACTGAGGAGTGCAGTGGAACAATGGGACCTGGGAATACAGATCCATATTTCCTCGAAAGTGGCACCACAGGTAGATAGGGTTGTAAAGAGTGATTTTGGCACATTGGCCTTCATAAATCAGAGCACTGAGTATACGAGTTGGGATGTCATATTGAAGTTGTATAAGATGTTGGCGAGGCCTAATTTGGAGTATTGTGTGCAGGTCTGGTCACCTACTACAGGAATTATATCGCTAAGTTTGAAAGAGTGCAGAGAAAATTTACAAGGCTATTGAGGACATACTCGAGGACCTGAGTGATAGGGAAAGGTTGAACAGATAAGGACTTTATTCCCTGGAGTGTAGGAGAATGAGGGGAGATTTGATAGAGGTATGAACAATTATAGACAGGGCAAATGCCAGCAGGCTTTTCCCACTGGTATTGGTTGAGACTAAAACTAGAGGTCATGGGTTAAGGGTAAAAGGTTCACACTCAACACTCCCCTACATTGGCTAACCAGCCACAGTCTTGCTCTGAGTCCTGATGCAGGGGTTGACCCAAAATATCAACCATTCTTTTCCAGTTTTTAAAAAAAATCTGTCTTCACTTGCTGGGATAGACAACTCCCTATCTCACCAAGGGTTTGGGACCCGTCAGCTACCCTCACCTGGTTTAGCCAGCTTGTAGAAGCCATTGCCTGGGGAGAGGCCGCTGTCGCATGCAAACAGCTACAGGGAGCGACAGGTGAGAGCTGAGTGCCAGGTGGGGACCAAAGGTGGACTAACCGCCCTGAAAAGGACACGACATGTTCCCCCACCAGAGGTGCTACCCCTCCCTGACACCCCATACACCCCAATGCCATATAGAGATGATAGGTATAACAGACAGGTGGAGGTGGAACAGACAGGTAGTTGCAAAGGTAGGGAGGCGGCAGAAGGACCTTGACAGATTAGGAATGTGGGTAAAGGGGTGGCAAATGTAATACAGTGCAGGCGTCGTCCACTTTAGTAGGAAGAATACACTATTTTTTAAATGGGGAGATCCCAATTCTCTCAAGGTTAATTGTAAGGTAGAGTCAGTAGTAAGGAAGGCAAGTGCAATGTTAGCCTTCATTTCCAGAGGACCAGAAATGTAGAAATAAGGATGTGCTGCTGAGGCCTGACAAAGCATAAGCCATAGCATATTTGGAATACTGTGATCAGTTTTGTGCCCCCATATCTAAGGAAAGATATACTGGCTCTGGAGAGGGTCCAGAGGGCATTCACAAAAATTACCTCAGGAACAAAAAAGGATCATCATTTAAGGAGTGTTTGGTTTGTGCTCAGTGGGGTTGAAGGATTGGGGGGTTATCTCAACTGAAAACGATTGAATACTGCAAGGAATGTGTGGATCTGGAGATGCTTTCATTAGTAGGAAGAGTCTAGGATAGAAAGGGCAAACTCGGAATAAAGGGATGTTCCTTTAAAACTGTGATGGAGAGGAATTTCTTCATCTGGAGGGTGCTGAGCCTGTGGAATTCGTTGCCACAGAGGGTTGTGGACCCCAAGTCATTGGGTATATCAAGACAGAAGTTGATGTTCTTAGTTGGTAAGAGGGTTAAGGATTATGTGTAGAAGGCAGGAGAAAGGGGTTGAAACCATAACAGCATTTTTGAATGGCAGAGCTGACTCGATGGACCAAATCTGCAATGTTCTGACAAGAAATGTCCTTTGTTATTCAAATAACAAGCCATGGGTAACAAAGGACATTAAGGATATCCTGAACACTAAAAAGAGGGCATTTAGAGATGGAAATAGGGAGGAGCTGAGGGCAATACAGAGGGACCTGAAAGCCAGGATCAGGGAGGCTAAAGACAGATACAGGAGGAAGCTTGAGTGGAAACTCCAGCAGAACAACATGAGAGAGGTCTGGAGGGGGATGAGGACCATCACTGGGTTCCGGCAAACTAGCAACAGAGGAGCTGAAGGCAGTGTGGACAGGGCCAACGAACTTAACCTGTTCTTTAACAGATTTGACATTGTGGCCCCTGCCCATCCCCCACGAGTCATCTGTTGTCAGCCCCCAATCAATACATATTCCACTCTCCCCTCCTACCCCTCCTCACAATCGCTCACCCTGCTCTCATGACTATACCCCTTCCCCAGACGAAACCACCACAGTGGGCTTCACAGCTGAACAGGTGAGAAGACAGCTGAAACGTCTCAACCCAAGCAAGGCTGCAGGACCAGATGGTGTCAGTACCAGGGTGCTCAAAGCCGGTGCCCCTCAGCTATGTGGAGTACTTTGCCATGTCTTCAGCCTGAGGTTGAGGCTCCAGAGGGTTCCTGTGCTGTGGAAGACGTCCTGCCTCTTCCCTGTGCCGAAGACGCCGCGCCCCAGCGGCCTCAATGACTATAGACCAGTGGCATTGACCTCCCATATCATGAAGACCCTGGAGAGACTTGCTGTCACGGTGGTGTCTGAAAAGAAGATGCTGTCCAAATTGCATGCCGTCTTGGACAATGTCTCCCATCCACTACATAATGTACTGGTTGGGCACAGGAGTACATTCAGCCAGAGACTCATTCCACCGAGATGCAACACAGAGCGTCATAGGAAGTCATTCCTGCCTGTGGCCATCAAACTTTACAACTCCTCCCTTGGAGGGTCAGACACCCTGAGCCAGTAGGCTGGTCCTGGACTTATTTCCTGGCATAATTTACATATTACTATTTAACTATTTATGGTTTTATTACTATTTATGGTGCAACTGTAATGAAAACCAATTTCCCCCTGGGATCAATAAAGTATGACTATGACTACTATGGCTTAACCTTGCTTCTCTCTTATGGTTTTATTTTGGCCCTGTCTGCATAGATTAATCAAATTGCCCATAGTTTCTTCAGAAAATTGGCCTGGTTTAAAGCCAAATTCCTCCTTTTATATTAAAAAAAAACAGTGGCATTTAATTCTCTCAAATTCCTCCCCGTGAGAGTGTCCTTTCTGTATTGACTTTATGCCTCCCAAGCCAAGTTGAACCAAGCGAGTCCTGTGTCCTCAATTTACACTGAAGAGTTGAAATGGGGAAGAACACTGAGACCATCTGCACCTGGAAAAATTATTCCTACAATTCCATAAACAAACAGACTGCAAATTCCTTGTGGAAAAACACAGATGAGTTAACTTGTCCTTGGGTCAATCTTGTTTATGAAAAAAAAGACTTCTCCTTACAGATTCTTTAAATAAACTGCTGCTTATCAGGGGCTTTTCATTGCCTTCTGGGTAAGATTTTGATCAACTAGTGATCAATAATGGTCAATCAGGAGTTAAGTACACACCTCCCTGATACGCTGATCCTTAAGGTCACTGCCTCCGCAATCTGCCTCAAAGTCAGAAGGTCACGGGTTCATGTAAAGCAGCAGTGCGACTGCAGAAAATATGCAAAGGTCGTTTTGAACTGGAGACTGACAGATGTAACATGACCCCAGTGATCCAAATAGTAACCCAGAGTCTATGGAAAAAAACAGGAATGATATCTGAAATAAACTTGGCTGCAGAGCAGACCAGCAATAAATTAGTCCAATGATGAAATAGGATTGAACTCAGAATCTGAATCTCTGCCATTGGCAGCTCCTGTTATTGATATAACCTTTACTGTAAATGATGAGGGTCAAGCTCTTGTTCAATTATACTAACATCAACAAGAATACGTACAAAATCCACCTCCTGTTGTTGCAAAAAGCTCTAATACCTGCAGGCGAACAGGTCATATTAGAAACAGTCATCTATCACAAGCCAGATTGCATCTAACTGTGAAGAATCATATTGCAAACAGTGGCCATTACATGATAGCATTTGGCATTAAGTTTGAGGCAAAGGAGGAAGATCACACACAGATTTAAAGAAATTACATAAACTGAATAAGTTAACCTAGAAAGATAAACTAAAGGAAAACAAACATATGTAGACAAAATATGCCCATATGGAGCAAAATGTTGATCTACAGTGTTAAGTCTTTATACTGAGAAATACTCATTAAGAAAAATAAAATTGAGAAGCTTTGCACAAAACAAATTATAATCCAGTGGATGAGGTATAGTGCCAGTAATGTATTAACCAGTTCAGCCTCCAACCTGTCTTCACCTCGATTGAGGAATGCTGTTTTAACAATTACGTTTTAACATCCACCTTGAACTCCCATTCTCCCCTGTTACCTTAAAAACAGGTTGCTTTCACCAACGGAAAATTCAGAGCCCTCAGGGGGAGTAAGTCATCACATTGCCACCCCAGCATACGATGCAATAACACATTGAAATCACTAGGCACATTCGATGGGTGACAGTGTATTATGGATGATTGAAATCCTTGTGATTTTCAAATATAGTTTGATAAATAACACAGCTCTCGATGACAAAAGCAGATCATGCCTGAGTGGTGAAGTCTAGTTGCTGCATAGTTTTAAAGAGCATAAGCTTAATTTAGAGTGTATTACTGAAGATTTCATAATATTTCTGCAGTATAGCCCTTCTTAATGGCTTTTCTCTTCTAAGATAGCACTAGTCACTATGCTCATTGGTCCATATGTCACTCTGGAACAGCACAAAGTCTCATTGATCAGAAAAGTGTGATACTTACTCTTAACACAAAATGCTGGAGGAACTCAGCAGACCAGGCAGCATCTATGGAAAAGAGTACAGTCAACGTTTTGGGCTGGGACCCTTTGGCAGGACTGCATTTCTAGCATCTGCAGATTTTCTCTTGTTTGTGATTGGTTTACTCACTCTTGTACTCCATGCCCTACTGAATTTTGGATATTGCTTCAAGTCAGTGGATTGGGGTGTCTTCAACAACTCAGAGGACCGTGGCTGTTACAGACTTTATAAAAACTGTAATAGACGAATGTGTCCCCACATTTGATCAGTGTTCCCCAGAAGCCCTGAATGAACCATGAGATCTGCAAAAGGTTAGATCAGTATTGTTCAGGTCTGGCAACCAAGTAAGATACAAGAAGTCCAAGTACAATCTCTGGAAAGACATCTCATGTGCAAAGTGGTAATTCCAGACCCAGCTTGAATCACTAAAGGATGCTCAACAATTGTGGCAGGACTTGAATGCTATCTTCTCCTACAAAATGAAACCAAGGGACATACTGTAGGTGACAACAGTATGTCACTTGGTTTTGATCCTAAATGAACTGAATGCCTTTTATGCTCGTTTTGACCATCAAAGGATGGATGCACCTTCATGAACTCCAACAGTCCCTGATGTCAGTCTGAACTGACGTGAGAGCATCCTTCAGAAGGTGAACCCACAGAAAGCATCTGGCCCAGCTGGGACACCTGGCCAAGTACTAAAGAGCTATACTGATCATCTGGCTGGAGTGTTCACTGATATATCTAACCTCGCGTTTCAGTAGTCTGAGGTACCCACCTACTTCAAGCAGGCTTCAATTACACCCATGCCCATGAGAATGTGGTAACCTCCCTCAATGGTTGTCATCCACCGTGATGTAGTGCTTTGAGGGGCCAGGGATGAAACATATCAATCCCTGTCTGAGAAGTGACTTGGATCCACTCCAATCTGCCTGCCAGTACAACAGAGCAACAGAAGATGCCATTTCATTAGGTCTTCATTCAACCCTGGAACATCTGGACAGTGAAGATGCATACATCATGATGCTTTTCATTGACAGCAGCTCAAATTCAATGCTATCATCCCCTCAAACTAATCAATAAGCCTGAGGAACGAAGCCTCAATACTTCCTTGAGCAACTGGATCCTCGATTTCCTCATTTGCTAACCCAGTCAGTTCAGATTGGCAGCAACATCTCCCCATCAGCACAGGAGCACCACCAGGTTGTGAGCTGAGCCCTCTGCCTCACTGGCTTTATACTTATGACTGTGAGGCTCAGCACATCTCCAATGCCATATTTAAGTTTGCTGAAAACACCACTGTCTTTGGCTGAATCAAAGGCGATGACGAATCAGCACACAGGAAAGAAATTGAAAACCTGCATGTGTCACAACAGCAATCTCTCACTCGATGTCAGCAAGACCAAGGAGTTGATTATTGACTTCAGGAAGAGGAAACTGCAAGTCTATTAGCTAGTCCTCAGAGGATCAGCAACTTTAAAAACTTCTGTTAACATTTCAGAGGATTTGTCCTGGGTCTAGCATGTAAGTGCCATGATGAAGGAATCATGGCAACACCTCTACTTTCTTAGAAATTTACAAAAATTCAGCACATCATCTAAAACTTTGACAAACTTCTATGGATGAGTGGTGGAGAGTATATTGACTGGTTTCATCACACCCTTGAGTAGAAAAGCCTACAAAAAGCTATGAATACAGCTCAGTCCATTACAGGTAAAGCCCTCCCACCACTGAGCGCTGTCGCATTAAAGCAGCATCCATCATCAAGGAGCCCCATCATCCAGGCCATGCTCTCTTCTCACTGCTAGGAGGTATACTGGAACCTCAAGTCTCACACCACCAGGTTCAGGAACAGTTATTACCCCTCAATCGTCAGGCTCTTGAACTCCCAACACTGAACTGATTCCACAACTTATGCACTCACTTTTAAAGGCCTCTACAACTCATGTTTTTGATATTTATTGCTTATTTACTTATTTTAATTATTTTTTCTTTTCCTTTTGTACTTGCACGTTGGTTGTTTGGCTCCGTCATTTTTTATTGACTCTATTGTTTCTTTGTACTTACTGTGAATGAGTGCAAGAAAACGAATCTCAGGATAGTATGCGGAAACATATGTGAACTTTGATAATAAAGTTACTTTGAACTTAGCATAGTTGGGTATTTCAAAGTCTGGCTTTCCATTGCTTCAGCCACTAGGTGTTGAATTAATAGACAAACATTGCTGGTTTAGTCTTCCCACCCACAATCACCAACTGTGGTCCCTTCAAACTACATTGATAGTGACAGGGTGTAGAGGACCTGTCTCACCAGACACCTACACCATGGAGCCCATTGCATTGTCTGAGTAGTAATAGTGCCTGGGCTGTGCTGTAAGGAGACACCAGGCAAACCAGCCATCCAGAGACACATAAGAATGATTAAAGTAAATGGAAATCAAAGCAAGATGGTTAGATAGTAACATATAGCCCAAAAACATTAAAATAAACTAGGAGTTTGTAGAGATTTTGTATGTCATCAAAGACTCTAGTAAGTTTCTAACAGGTTGCCTCACTGTTTGATGTGGAGGGGCCAATACACAGGATTGGAAAAGCAGAATTGTAAACCCAGCCAGCACCACCAGGGGCAAAAGTATCCTCACCATTGAGGACGTTTCCAAAAGGCAATGACTCAAAAAGACAGCACCCAACATTAAGGGACCCCAACACCCAGGACATGCCCTCATCTCATTGCTACAACCAAGGATGAGATGCAGGAGCTTGAAGGTACACACTCAACGTCTTATTCTCCCTCTGCCATGCACTACCTCACTATTTTGCTTTCTCTTTGCACTACTTAATTTTTTAAAAATATTTCTTATTGTAACTTAATTTTATGTGTTGTGCTGAAATGCCCTCCACTTGACTGGATTAGTACAGTTCCAATGATGCTCAAAAACCTAATGAATGTCCAAGTAAAGCACCCCTACAGGTTGACACTCCACCCATAACCTTTAACGTTCATTCCTGTCAGCACCAGCAGAATGTGACTACACCATTTGCAATCTACAAAATGCATTGCATTTACTCACTTAGTCATTTCCGACAGCACTGCCCAAACCCCCCGTGTGTACTATCAGGAAGGACAATGAAACAGCACCGGCCACCACTTCCCACCTACACCCCAATCCTTCAAGTCAAACACAATACTATCTTGGAAATATATCGCCTACCCTATATCATCTGGGGTTTCCTTCCCAGCATTACTGCCAGAGTATCTCCCTTAAAGATGCTTCCCTTCCCACTTCACAGGGTCAATCAGAGAATAAATAGTGCCCTTGCCAATAGATCCAAATCCTGCAAAATTAGTGCACAGATTCAAGGAGCACTATAGTGCGTCCAGTGGCTGCCTGTGTTGAGCAGAGTGGTTGCCCCAGATAGCTACTGTTCTGAATGATTTTGAGGGTCTTGAGTGCTGCTGGATCTACATTGTTCTGTGCACGACTGCTGGACTAAGTTTGTAAATGTAGGAAAAATAAATGTGCTAGGTTTTCTAAAATTTACTCCTTCTACCTTAGGCCACAAACTTATCAATCACCCCTCATACATTTTACTGTGCTGTAAGTATCATAATCTGGGACATATACAAATGCGGTTCATTGTTGTTATAGTTGGAGCTGGAGGAGCTGGTAACATTCTTCATGTTGAATATCAAAAAAGAACAGTTAGATTCTCTTATTGAAAATAGACAATGCCCACATTCTTTTTAATCACAGCTATTTGACATTTATCAGCCGAATATTGTTCTTGCTTGACACAGCCATCAAAACAGAAGCAAACACTCTATAGTCATCTACAAGTATTCCACTTAATGGTGAAGTTACTGATGATCCAGCCTTGCCTGAAAAAACATTGCCACAGTCAGACAATGATGGCTACAAATAATGTCAGTGGCTTTTGCTGGCAAATTAAATTGATCATTAGAATTCACTGGTACATGGCTGCAATCAGCTCAGTCACAAACTGCCTTGCCATTTCAATAAATGAAAAATGCTTTTTTTCTCTCTGGTACTTATGATCTAAACAAAAAGGGCCATACTTCTGGATCTTGGAGAGAAATCCTGAGGTGGTCATTCAGAAGCACTCTGAAGGACTGCAGCAGCAGTAAGCATGTTACTGGTTTAGGAACTTGAAGGTCTGTGTTAAGACATGGAGATAAGAATTTAAACCCCAGTCTCAGTAACAGGGGAATTTAATTCATTAATTAAAATGGACTAAAATGTCATTTGGTGACCTTTTATTAAATATACAAAAGTTACTACTCCATTCATCGATTGTAATCTGAAGATCTGGTCAAAACAAGATGATTGATTTATAATTGTCTTCTGAAATGACTTAACAGACTGTGCGGCTCAAGAGAGATAAGTGCTGATCTTGCTAGTTACACATTCATCCTGCCAATTAAAACAAAAACATCCAAGAGTGGAGGCAATATACAAGATTGGACCCTTTATTGACCTTTCGGTCCCGAATGAAGAGTCTCAGCTTGAAACGTCAACTCTTTATTCCTTGCCATAGATGCTGCCTGACCTGTTGAGTTCCTCCAGCATTTGGTGTGTGTGTGTGTGTTACTCTGGCTTTCCAGTATCTGCAGAATTTCTTGTGTTTACCCTTTATTACATTTGTCCAGGCAGCACTGCTTGACCATTGATGAGAAGGATCTCGGCCTCAAGGTTTGGAATGGGGTCACTGGTGTAGCATTCTGTCCTAAGGTTCAGTGCAGGGTGAGCTTCTAAACTTTTCGGTATTGGCCTTCTTCCATTGACTTCCATCATGTTTTTTCTTTTTCGATTTTCCTTCCTGTAGCTTTTTAAGAAAAATTCTATGTACATGACAGTAAGGAAATGAGTTAAAAACAGAGCTTCAATAAAACTCATGCCGTCTACACAAATGTAGCTCTTGTCACTAAATTCCTAGGAAAAAAAGGAGAAAGTATTACTTTAATTAGATGCATTTACCTTCCTTCTCTGACATTTCATAAATGCCAGGGTTCTGTTATTTTGCAAATTTCTTATACAGGTTTCAACATGTGGTAGTTGATGCTCAAACTGTTTCAGCAGTGTAATCTTTCAAGTAGACAGCTGTTTAACTTATCAGAATTTGGTCAAAATTTGGCAAATATTTGTGTGTTTTTCTTGATCCAGAATAAAATTCTGCAAAGCGCATCTCAGATACTGTTTGCTGAGGGAAGAACCTTCCACGATTTGCAAACTATTGCTTATTATGTGTTTTCGTATTTCAGTTGCAGCAATGAATTCACTACAACAGGAGTGGGACCACTTAGAAATATTTCATAATTGCCAGTATTTAGATTTCAACATATGTAATAGCTTGCTGAATGTTTTCTGTTCAGGTACCAATTATAAACAAAGTAGCTTATCTGAAAATATCCCTTCCTTCCTTTGGAAAAGCAACCAGTTCAGCCCCTTGTCAATTCTAGAAAGGCTAAATTATAAACTTGTTAAAGTGGCATTTATAAGGCTTGTAATTGCTTTATTGTATCCACCATAGCACTCTTGTTGATCTGGAGCCAAAACAATACACACAGAATACTGGAGGAACTCAGCAAGTCAGGCAGCTCTTATGTAGGGGAATAAACAATAAACATTTTGGGCCTGATGAAGGGTCTTGGTCTGAAACTTCGATTGTTTATTCCCCTCCATAGATGCTGCCCAACTTGCTGAGTTCCTCCAGCATCTTGTGTGTATTTCCAAGATTTTCAGCGTCTGAAGAATCTATTTATATGATGTGCTGCCATACAGGTACTTCTAAGTCATTATGGGCAAAGTCTGCTTTTTTATTTCCCTCTGACAAACTCTGAGCTAATTACAAAAGAAAGAAACTGGCTAGGTCCACACAGTTAATTTCTGAAACAATACATTTATCTGGAAATTACAATAGTTAATTTTAACTTCTGAGCTTACTGGTTAACATCACCTACAATAAAATTCTGCATGTGACTGAGTGCCAGTTTACTCACACACAGCTGAACATGGAGCACTGCACTTTAAAACAGTTAATTATTGATATTATGAGGGAATCTTAAACAGCATTCAGAAAATAAATAAAATCCCCAAGTCCAACAGGATCCTCTCCCAAAATTACTTATAAATAAAATTTAGTTTATTAAAAACCTGCAGATGAGCATCTGGAGATTGAGAGGTTGGCTGGAATGATTCCCCCTTCTTCATTGTTAATCTTAACATAGCTCCAGGCAAATGGCTTCAGCTTTTTGAACTTAGTCTAGATACAAGACAATTGGTTGGCTGTTTGAATTATCGATTTTCCTATTTAGCAAAAAAATCCCAAACATGTACTGAATCACTTAAAATGAAGTTTTGCAGAATAAATTAATCTCAATTCTGGCTTCCCTTGGGTGCTTAGAATTAAGAAATATCCATTTGGGAAAGGAGAATTTGAAGGAAAATTGGAAGAATGAATATCTGCAGGATTTTTGGAACCAGTCAGATAGATTACAGATTCTTTTCACTTCTATACTTACATTTTGTCAACTGTGTAATCGAAACTATTTGCTCTTTCAGTCTCTAACTTAATTTATCAAACACAGTTCTTCTCACTGACTTCACCCATCATAGTTTTGCCCACTCATATCCATTTGCAACTTATTAATTTACAATGCCTTCTAAAATATTACCAGCAAATAAGATTTTACTCTTAATACAAGCCATTAGTGTGTTGAAACGTTATGGCTCCTGCAAAAGATAAAAAGGACTACATTTTACACATTTCTGACGCAAAACACAATTGTTTGTTCAATCTTTTAATTCTATTCTGACTTTTAAAAATATTATTTCCTTTGCATTTTCATTATAGTTCTTAAAAATACTGGACTGGATTGTGCAGAACTACTGCAGTCTCACCACCTGCAGCTAGAATCAAACAAATCTTTGTACTCAAAAAAAATATCAAGAGGCTACGGCAAGTTTGCTGTGGCATCGTTGCCTTTGACCTCGTTTTGTCTTATAGAAACAAAGCACCCAATTCAGATGGGTTTAAATCATTTTAATTTAGAGCCCTTTAAATACAAATAATTAAAATTTTTAGATTCAGCTACGCCAGTCAAATAAATGGCCATGATTTGAGTGTGTTCCTTAGTGGGACTCACTATTAGGTGTAATAGCAGAGAGGGAGATCAGATACATCAAGCCCTGACCTCTCGCTTGCTGTGGAATTCCTGTGTTAACTCAGAACATGCAGTTTCAAAGTTAAGCAGTGAACAGCATCAGTCATCGCCTAATGAAAATTCGATACAAAAGCAAAAATGCTACACACCCTGGAAATTTGAAACAAAAACAAAAAGTGATTGAAGCTCTCAGTCAGAGAGTGAACAAGGAAAAGATTCAAGTCAATCACGTTAAAGAAATTAATATCCATAGAATATTCCACTACACCCACGTCTGCCTGTCATTTCACCATTCCTGAAGTTGAGACCATCCAAGACACTCATGTTTTAACTTGCATTACATTCTCTGTTTATCCTTCCTCATTACTCGTTGAAATACATTGGCTCCTGCCTAAGTAAGATCTCAAATTTAGAACTCATACTTTCAAGTCTTATTTAATTTTATCTTTATCTATCTCCATTTCTGCAGTCCCCCACAACCCTCCAGCTTATTTGCACGCTTTCAATACTGATCTCTTAAATATATCACCTGCAGTTGTCTGATCAATGCTAACCACACTTTGTTGTTCTAGACAAACTGTGCGAGTTCTCATTCTATATTTCTTTGTTCTTACAATACATTTCTTAAACATACCTGCTTGACCAAACTTTTGTTCATATGCATTTATATATTTCTGCAAGGATTAGTGGATACTGCAGTAAAGTAGCTGAAGGTGTCTCCACTCTGCTGATTTTAAGCCACTTTATAAATATAACTGCAATTTTTTTTTTTGTTGTTGTATACTAATGCCTTAGCTCAGGGTTAACTGTAGGGCTCAGGTATCAAAATTAAATCAAATCAAGAATCCAAATTTTAGAGTAAGTGGCTGATAGAAATGAGCTGATAGTGGCAGAAACAGATATCAAGTCACTTTCTTCCTGAGATGGGCAACTGGAACACACTCCTGATTTAGGTCATAATTGCAACTCTGGGATTCCCTAAAATATAAGCTGGGAAAATGCAAGCCAAAAATACAAACGTACTTTACCCACTGTATTTGTAGGTGAATGAGCCTCCTGACGACTGACATTTGGTAGGAATTTGGTGACTGCTTGGAAAGTGTGCAATATTTGGTTACAGTTTATTATATGGAGTCAACAAACATAAGAATACTCTTTCCAATTGGCAAGTTGCCTTTAGGTGCTACACTAGGGCCTGTAATGCACCAGATCCATGTAAAGGAGATCCTAATCACAGAATAATCAGATGCCACTGAAGAAACACAAGGTGGACATTGAATACTCCATCTATATCTTTCATGTACGTCTCATTAGAATGAAAGACCAGGATGGAGCAGGTAACATCAAAAAACTAACTTTTCAAGTTAAATCATCCTACCTGGCATTCACCACCTCTGCCATGAGCAGCATTATGAGCAGGTGGCATCACAGATCGAGCCACCACTGGGGGAAACCATTCATTTTAGTAAACACCAAATTTCCCAGTTAGTTTCATACCCTACTCTTCTCTTTCTTCTATCTTCATGTTATTATTGAATCTGTTTTTAATTTAGGTTGTGCATTTGAGAGTTGTTTTAGTGGAAAAATCCACTATTTCTTTGGCCCATCGATTTAAATCTGAGAGTGCTGGTCACTAATCCTTCTGATGCCTCAAGTTTCATCAAAAATATTCTTTAATTTTCAACATCTATACATACAAAATCTCCTCTTAACCCTTCCTGCTCAAAGGAAAACCACTCCAATCTTTTCAGTCTCTCCATAAGATGAAGACTTTCATTCATGATACCTTTCAAACTCCTTATTTCGCATTCATGCCAAAGTTTTGGCATTCTTCCCAAAAATGGGTGCTCAGAAATGAACACAATACCTCAGCTTAGACAACCACTATTTAATGTTTAGCTCAGATGCCTTCTGCCTTCTGCCTCCAGTAATGTCCAGGGAAATGCGTGATTTTTAATGGTTTCCCCGCATTTTTCTTGTTACATTCAAATATTTTTGCATGCACATTCTTATGCCCTCCACCCCTTGAACATTTCTAAATTGTTACTTTTTAAATTGTGTTACTTTTTAAATTTAGTTTGTGCCAATTGCCAAACTAGAAATAATGCCTGTAGAACTTGTAGAAGTCCAGGCTATTAATGGACCTCAATATAATCAATGGACCCAACACTAACCCTCCAGCCTAAAAAACAGATCACTCAACACGACAGCTGGCTCCCTGCCCTTTGGTCAATTTTGTACCTGTGCTATAATTTCCCCTTTTATCTTGTGGTTTTTAATCTTCCATCTATTCGTGGTACTTTGTCGAACGTCTTTTAATGTCTATCTGCACAAATATAATCCCTTCAACTATCTGCTACTTTACATATCCACGCAGATTAAAATAATAGATCTAGTTTCTTGCCAATCTCCTTCTTCCTATTGCTGCTCTAAATATATTGAGGCCACTGAAGTGGTAGCCATGAAGAAGAATTCAATTAAGTGCTCAGAATTTCCTCCCACTGTGCAACGGCATTCATTTTCTTAATGGAGCAAATAGTAGCACAGAGCCCTAGGGCGAACTGGAGACAGGCAAAGGAAAATCCCAACCAACAGTCACAGGAGGTAGAGGTGAGGAGGGTGTTAGCAACATAGACATAGAAAAGTTTGAATTAAAGTTGAGGGGGATAGCAGTTGGAAGGACGATTAAAACTCTATGTTTGTTGTCTGAGAATTCATGTTGTCAATTGGTCTGGGTCAGAGTCCTTATTTATCAACCTATCATTAAAATCTGTCTGACAGGTGATAGATAGATACTATAAGATCATCAGACAAGCATAATGACTCCCAAATGGTGAAAAGTGAGCTGCTTTCAATAACAGAGTTAAATTTTCTTCCTTTTCAGATGAAAGAAATGCCATGCCTCTCCTTATCAATTCTAAAACACTACTAACTGAACCCAAAGCAAAAGAACATTTTCTTTAGACATACCAACCCCCTTCTGCTTCTGTCCATAAATAAATATAGTAGTTTGCTTTAAAAGTGTTCTTTGAATCTTTTTTTTAAAACTCAACCAGGGGAATGGGTTTGGAGATGAAGGTTGTGGGGTGACAATTAGAAATCAAACATTGGTTGCACTGTAATGGGGAAAGAACTTCACTGGCAACTGGCCCAGGGGCAATCTTGTGCACCTCCTAATAATTAGTAACATGAACTGCAACACCAGAGCACACATTGCCAATCTAGTCCCCTGGCAGGGCAGTGACAAAAAGATGCAAAGCATAAAAAAATCTACAGTGCATGTCAGAAGAAAAGGCAGTACTTAATCAACAACAATAATCTCAACAGAATCACAGAGCAATACTGCATGGAAAAAGGCTCTGACCCAAGTGCACCAAATACAAATCACCATTTACATTAATCTCATTTCTATTCTCCCCAAATTCCAATAAAATCACTCCCAACCTACACACAACCCTGATTCCATCACTCACTGACACAATAGGACCATTTTTTATTGACTCATTAACTTAACCCCCATATCTTTGGGGTATTGGAGGAAACCAGAGCGCCTGGACAAAAGCAACGTGGCTTCAGAGAACCCATGGGTCAACACAGACAGTACCCAAGGTCAGATCCAAATCTGTTACTAAAAAGAATAAAATGTGATCTGCTTTGTTTGCGGCACAATAGCTTTATATTTTCTTCCTCATTAGCCAAATATAAATCCAAGCTGCTTGGCCATATGTACACCAGCAGAATTAAACCAGCAGTTGAAAGTATGTAATATATTGGATTTTTCAGTGATTACGTTACTACAAAATATCTTGCACATTTTACGGTTAGCAACTTGAGATAGCTAAGGCAGCCCAAGTACATCACCATACACAGATGTTTACAGAAGATGCACTGAAATGAATGACTTACAAAAAGCAAGAATACAAACATGTTTATGCCACAGGATTAATTTTTTGCATTTTGTGTTACAGTACAATGATTAATGATCAAAACCAGAACAATCATTGGCACTTTGATTTAGTTGGTATGAACTAGTGTCAGCAAAGTTGCAAGATTCTTGGACTAAATTCCACTGAAGAGGAGAACGATCTGGACATAGGCCCCTTAGGACTTTCAACTGACATTTCCAGCAGGCGGACAGCCACAAAGACAATTTCTTTAAATTATCTTCATATGTTTTGTGGATTTCCTACTTCAAATTCTATTTCAAGTTTCTATTTTTTTGTCCTGTGGTTCTGGTTACAATTTCCTTTACTCTGTATTAGTGAACATGTAACAGACAATACATGCTACATACCTCCCGTTGACTCTTGTTGGAAATTAAAAGTTTCCATAGGAATTAAAGACTTCCTTCATTGAACATTGGTGCACATTCAACATCATACTTGCATTCTGCTCAGCGCTCCGCACAGTTGTGCTCAATGGTGGGGAGGGCTTTACCTGTGGTGGACTGGGCCTATTCCACTACTATTTGCAGGACTTTCTGTTCAAGGGCATTGGTGTTTCCATACCAGGCCGTGATGCAACCAGTCAGTATACTCTCCACCACACATCTACAGAAGTTTATCAGAGTTTTCAATGACATGCTGAATCTTGACAATGTTGAAAATGTGGTCCTACAAGCATGACAATATTGCCATGCTGTAATTTCCAAGTACCAATAGTAAACAGGGATAGTATTATATTATGCTATCTGTTTTAATTATTTTACCATAATTGGTAAACCATAACCTGATTGCAAGTTTGCAGAAACCTAGAGACCACAAGGAAGGAAATATCAAAGATTTGTTTGGGATCATTCACACTTTCTGGGGTTCAATGGTTTTTTTATCCTGGGAAAGAGGGGTGCATGCCACTTTCTTGAACCAGATGAAATCTACCAAATCAGCAATGATAAAAGGATCACCACAACTATGAACTACATTGAAGTAGTAAGCAATTATCATTTGAAAAAAATTAAATGTGTTAGATTTTAAATAGACCCAGTACCCAAGCTGAGAAATGTTGTCATTACAATTATTTGCAGTCCTACATTTAAAATTACTGACAGCCCCACAAATGAAATAAATTAACGATTAATCTTAACTTTTTTTTAAATAACTTCAGTCCCTGGAAGTGAAGTTTTTATTAGCACCAACCAGAATCTCTGGTGCGATACTTAGCCTGGCAAAGTAATGGCTGAACACACACAACTGGCAGCATTTATCTCATGACTGTGAGGAGGTTAGAGTTCTAACCATGTAAAAAGACAAGTTCAAACTTGCTCACAACTTATCACTGCTGTGCTCAGACGATCAGCCCATCAGATTAGGCCTGTCAGAGGTGCAACCTCTCCAATTATTCAAAGTAGAGAAATGATTGCAAGGGAGAGAAGCAAGTTTCAAGTCATTTCCATTTTATTTATTTGGTTGTGTTAAGCATATTTCACAATTTTAAGTTATCATCCTTTAAATTTTTTTCAAAAAAAATTTTAATAGTTGTAGAGTTTGAATGCAAGTGAAAGTCAAAGATACCCTTATTTTTAAAACTGTTGGGTGACTTTCAAGAGTTTAAGCCTGGCTTAGTTAGCCTTCAAAGTATATCTACAGGAGTTACAATCTCAAGGTCCTGAATTTGATAAATTAGAGGGTTCTTCCAGTTGTTGTCATTGAATGATCTGCTCAAGGTGAAGTGGGATTAGTAATTTGCCAAACAACTTGTTATTCTAAAGAACCTCTGAACCAGTGTGCATTAGAAAGCAGATTTCATTTTAAAATTGAAAACCATAACACAGAATGAACATACATATTAGTCCTGCAATGCTACAATGTGTACTATTTAAACACAGTCTGATTGAATTCAGGGTGTACAGGGATCAGCTACTTTTTGAAATAACATTTCTAGGCATGCAGAATTATCACCATTTGCAAAGGGAGAGGAGATCAACATTTCTGGCATGTCCCCTCCAGGTGATCCAGTAAATGGATTGTATTAAACTGCTAATCTACCTTTTCTCTTCTCAAGTTTTAATGATCTCCTGTTGTGCATTTCTCCCACTATACTTCAAATATTGGTATTTTATCCTACTGACAAACTTATTATCTTGCTTTGATTGGAATGAAACCCATTTATTGGGAATAAGATGGTTTAATTATATTTTGGTTGAAGCTTGATCTCAAGGTGTAGGAAAATGACTACTCTTTCAGATAATGCAATTAAGATAACCTGATTAGTTACAAGTGATAACCAGGTCCGTATTTATTAAAGAAGTTAAAAGAACACATTGAAGATAAAAAGAGTAGTGTTGACACTGAACTGTATATTCAAACTCAGTGGAGCTTCAACTAAAAGACCAAATGCCCACCCCTTCCTACCCTTTCCACATTTTCAACCTGAGCTCACTGTAAACATGTCCTAATCCTGTGGGATGGATGCCTGACTCAATATAGCTGCCAAAAAGACAAGAGAAAGCAAGGAGAACATTCATTGGGCATGTTCCTTTGCTAAAACATTCTAATACTACTAATTTGCAAAGGAATGTTCTAATGTGAGTGCACATCAAGTAAAACCAGACGCATTTACAGCAAAATATTCTGTACTTCCCAAATGTCAACATCCTTTCCCAAGCCAACATCAAGATTTAATTACACAGGGCTCTGACTGGCATGCTACATTGTTCACATATACAACACCAGAGTCACAAAGTAGGAACTCTAAACTAAGCTCCATCACAGCAAGGAATTACTTTGACAAAAGAGAACATGCTTCAAGAATGCTAACGAACTGACCTTCAGAACATTAATCCAGTCCCGCTGAAGGGTTTCGGCCCAAAACATTGACTATACTTTACTTCCATAGGTGCTGCCTGGCCTGCTGAGTTCCTCCAGCATTTCGTGTGTGTTGTCCAGAGCACCAATGTCCCCCGCTAGGTATTCCTGGTCCTTGACAGATCAGAATAGAAGTGAAGTATTTGGAAAGGCACCAAGAATCTTTGATACATTTTGTCAGTGACACACAGGTGGCAAGAGGAGGACACCTTCCCTTCAGCCAAGAAACCTGTGCCATCAAGCATGTACCCTACCTGAGGCAGAATATGAGGATCTTATATGGACCTCAACACCAATTTTAAGGATCTAAATTATTAGAGAGTGGGTAATTTCTGCAGAAAGTACAACACACAAGAATATAAGAAACAGGGACAAAAGTAGCTAACCAGTCCTCCGAGTCTGTTGGGCCTTTAACCAAGACCACATATACACACACACACACACACACACACACACACACAAAATTCCCTGCTCAGCCCATACCCTGCAATTTCTTTGTGGTTCAAATATGTGTCAGTCTCGGGAAAACTTTTTAGTTAGGGCACCCTATTCTCTGCCTTATTCTAAGCTGATCCGGAGGTACTTCCCAAGAAGAGGTAGTTCCCGCTGTGCGCAGCTGCACACTGCTTCAACTGGCTCAGTGAAGCAGCTTCTACTGTGCTTCTCTGCCACTAACATCCCAGATATTTTTATAATTGTTTTAGAGTATTCTGTTACATCAAAAATAGAAACATTGGGTAGTGAAACTGAACAACACAAATTATATCTGTTATTCCTTTGGTAACATTTTTCAATGGGGAGGGGTGGTTGGAATCAGTCTTCTTTCTCCATTCTGTTGCACCTTTCCAGCGCTGGGTCCAATTCACTTTCCAGAATGCAAGATTTTCCTGCTCACCCTGAAGTCTGTGGAGCCCAATTCCACTAGGGAAGCAAAGTTCCTGGCCAATCTGACGGAAAAAAAACCACACACACACATCCAAACAGCGTGCCTGCCAATATTGGCGTGGGTTTAGTAGCTGCACCTCTCGTGGAAAATCAGAACGGTGCCATGTAATAATGCTCCACCAGGCAGAACCTCATGGCAGTCCCAGTTTTCCAGTAATTCCACAGCTGTTAATTATCTCAGCAGGCAGCAAATTGGTTTCACATCACCAGATGGATTGTCCATCCCGTCTTTAAATGCAGTTCAACAAATTTCCTGGAAGCAATAGGCAGAAAGCATGCAATGTTAAACATGTGGTTATAGACAGAGGAACTAGAAGTAATTGAGGCAAAATGATTGTTCGCAAATGACCTCTCAGACTCCATCCAAACTGCTCTAATTAGCACAAAGGACAGCAGGAGGGAATAGTTACATTTGAAGAGTTGAACAATTGTCAACAAAATTAAATTGATGAAAATGTGTAAATGAGTAGCAAGGTGGATAATTAGATAACATTCATACACCATGATTTGGTGAAAGAGTGACGCTGAAGCTGAAAGCCATGTGTGCTTATAATAGATGTGATATAATAGATGACTTTCAAAGCAACAAGTACAACATTTCATAGCCAAAATGGATGATCTAAACACAGATGAAGCAAGCTAATATTGCACAGAACTATTATCAGGCCTTGTACCAAGGCCAGTTTTGGTCATTGAGATGTCAGACATCAATCTCAAGAGAAGGTGCTAAGGACAGACATGGAGTTTTTGAAAGACTTAGGATTGACTGGAAAAAAAAACATGTTGATAACCATGAATGTAAATTGCCAAGAGGGAACCTTGTAGATATATGTATTAAATTGACAAAGAGAACCACTTTGTCAAACAGTAAGCAACGAGGATTTAAATACTGTCTTCTACTGATTCAGGATATTCCAGTACATTTACGGTTGATGCATTTTTTCTTGAGGTACATGACTGCTGTTATAAAGTAAACACTATTCTAATTTCCACATCTTGAGCGCGTGTAAGCTTTGATGTTGTTCCTCTCTGCGTCTTGCAGCGCATCAGGGGGCAACCTTGCCATTTTTTTTTTTAGCATTTTGCCTTTTTTTTTTTAAATGAGGGCATGTTGCTAGCTTGACACTCAACCCAGCACGGATGAACAGTGTTCAAGAAGCAGGCCAAATTCAAACCCAGGACCACTCACTTGGAAGTCCAATGCTGGGGCCACTACACCACCAGCCGGGCCTACCTGTAAGCTTTGTTGTGACAATACAGTAATCCAAATAAACTATTTCTTTACAAGCTGTTTTTGATTATGATATACAAAAAAATTAATTAAAATATACATATCGCATACTTGTATGAACCTGTGAGAGACCTTCTTTACTGGTGTAGAGAATTTGTCATGGAATTAGTTCAGCCATGTCACCAGGGTCCTTTCTCCAATGGTTGACAGTAGAACAAAACTGAAATAGTGCAATGCTAGTATAAGTGATTGTTCTAAAAAATCCATCTGCCTCATTAACGTCCTACTGAGAAGGAAGGTCAACTTTATTGCCATATGCACAAGTACAGTGAGGTACAGGTGCAATAGAAAATAGCATCACAGGCATGGTGACTCAGACAACACACAAAATATAAATTATACAAGGCAGTCAAGAGTGAGGGGGATAAAAAAGGAAAAAAAAACTAGCACAAAAAAAAAGACAACATCAGGGACAAGTCCACAGTAGCACAGGAGGTGGTATTCTATTACTGAGGTCGGGTTAGGATTGCGCAGGTTGGTTCCAGAACCTCATGGCTGTAGCTAAGTAACTTTACCTGAAGCCGGTGAGGTGGAACTTTAAACTCCTGTGCTTCCTGCCTGATGGCAGCAGTAATAAGAGAGCTTGACACAGATGGTAATAATCTTCAAGGCAGCACCTCCTGTAGATTCTGAGTTGTTGTTTGATCAACTGTGATCTGTCAATCTTTCTGAGTTCAGCCCTTGTGTAACTTCAGACCTATCTATGACAATTAATTGCTCTCTTAAGTGGCTGGGCAAATCTCTGTTCAGGGAGCAGTTAAGGATGAGCAATGAATACCTACCTCTCCAGCTGTGTCCATATTTGGTGGATAATTAAATGTACAATTAAGCGCTCCTTTAGACAACTGACTGAAATAACAGATCAAAGCTTCTTTGAAATACCTCACTGAACATCATTAGAAAATGCACACACGTTATCACTACTGCATTTCTTTCATTGTTTTGTCAGCAGTAATCTCACAGGTGGTCATCTAAAATGATTATATCCCCACTCCGTTCTTATAATAAGAAATACTCAAATGTTTTATTAGGCTGTGTTATAGATGGATGAATCCAAGAGCCCTTCATTATCCACATCAAGTTTGAGATCATCATGAAGATTCAATTTAAAGAATGGCATCTTGAATAACAACAGCCAAAGCAGAGATGTGCAGTTATGTAATCCTGATGCATGTCTGAAGCATATTTCTTGATGTTTGTGGGGTGTCCCAAAACTCTAAGAAAAATCAATTATTTAGGGCATAGTTACTATTGTCATGTAGGAGAGATAACAATTATGTATGACAAGCCCCTATAAGCAGCAATGTAATAGCTGAAAGTAGGGATATTGATTGAGTGATAATGTGGCTGAGATATCTGGGACACATCCCTCTTTAGAACTAGTGCCATGAAGTATTCACCTGAGAGAGCAAAGATCATAAATTTCCATTACATCTAAAACAATCCATCTCCCAAAAAAAGCACTTACTCAAAGTGCCAGAGTATTCACTGGACAGCTTCCAGAGTCAATGCAGCTGATTGTGATCTGAATGACTTTCTGCATTGTACAATTGAGTTAAAATTTTTTGACAATCATTTTGAATTATCAGCAATATAAATCATCCATTCAAGAAATAATTAATTTGAATAAAGGCATGGCTTCCTGTTAGTTTGTTTGTGTTGGAAAAGATGAACAATTCTAGAAGAAATTATTGTGCAAAATATTAACATTAATCAAAATTGTGAAGATACTGATTAGTTTTCTATTTATTCATAAACAGGCATTTTTCATTTAACCATATCATTGCATTGTACGTTAAAGGACTCTTTCCTTTGGTTGAAAATTTAAAACACTAACCCATATTTCTGATCTATTTTTGGTAACAACACCGTTTTCAATTTATATCGAACCATAAGTGTGCCATGGCAGCTGTTGCTACGTAGTCTCGAGCATTCAGCTCAATGTTGCCCCTGTTGCAGTCTTCTCCATCTGACTGTGTGGTTTGCTCCCCACATCCCAAAGATGCAACAGGCTGCTGTATGTTTCCCTGTTGAAGGCGAGAGGCTGGAATATCAGTGCAATTGATGGGCATGTTCAAGAGAACAGACGACAAAGGAAGAGGTGGGGGATTGGGACTGATGAGAATGTTCAGCAAGCATGCACAGTGTACATGGGTTGAATGGCTTCCTTATATGATAAAAGGAAATACAAATAAACACTATCTGTGAAGAGCGTGTACAGGAAATCAGGTGATCTCATTTGCAGGGACGTAATCATTCACTGCCTGATTTCCGTTTCAATCAGCATCCAAGCAAAGTAGGAATATCTTGCTGTGAACTGCCAATGGCAGATGTTGAATGGACTGTTAAAAATTTCTAATTCATATTTGGGGTTTAATTCTAGCTTCAAAGGAGTGTTCTATAGAGACTGTGTGGAACAATGGAGCAACACCAGACACTAGTCATAGGTCTATCTGCTGTTTGAATTGGTATAGTCTGACAATTGTAGACTACTCTTCCCAACATCAAAGCACAATGATTGACTTGTACCACTCCCTCCAACACTACACCACAAGAGTATCACTCTCAAAGGGTCACAGGGAGTTACAGCTTGCCAACAAGACCTTCGGTTCACCAACTTCTTGCCAGCAATCAACTACACATCTCCTTCTCTCACTGCAGTGCACTATGATTGTGATGTGTAAAGGTTGATTTATACTTCTGTGTCAAATCGACGCCGTAATCTACGCAAGTGACCTAGGCGCGTTGTGAGCATTTATACTTGTGCGTTGGTTTGTCTGCGTTGCTCTGCAATTCGGGCACGCCGCACATGTGTACACACCTGCCCGTTCAAGGCTTCATGGTCATGCTAGTCTTTCAGGGATAAACAAGTTTAAAGCAAGCGTCTTTTTTCGTTAAAGCGAAATGTGTCCTCCATAATTTCGGAGGTCTGTAAAGCTTTATGGAAAACATTGCAGGCAGAATTGCTTCCCTGCCCTTCAGTCACCCAATGGGAAGCTATTGCAGCATAGGAGGAAATGCAATGCTACCAAGCGGACCAATCACAGTTACTGCGGTCTGTGTTGCTGCGATGCATAGTTACATTTTGGGAAAGGTGCACGCCAGGCTACGGCGTAGGGATCCGCGTAGGTTCTGTACAGGGTTCACGGGTCAAGTTGACGCAGAAGTATAAATCAGCCTTAACTGCCTTCGGCGGTGTACAATGGCTGCAACATGAAATAGCTACTGTATTAGCCCTGTGAAGGAACAGCATCTATAGATATAATGTACTGTCCTCCAGAGAAAAGGGAGTGGGGCAGAGCTTTTTTTTGGGGGGGGGGGAAGCATCTTCAAGAGGTGGTGCCCCAAGAAGGTGGTATCTACCATTAAGGACCCTCACCATATGGAATATACCTTCTTCTCTCATCACTACCATCAGGGAGTAGGCCCTTTCACACCCTGACTAATCAAGAAACTGTCAACCTACACCCAATGACTTGGCCTCCATAGCCGCCTGTGGCAATGAGTACCTTGGTAGAATATCTTGTCACCAGGATTCTCAAACAAGGACTAAGAGCCCTCTTGCCCGATATGAGAAGGGCTCCCTCTGTTTGATTCTTCACATATGCTGGAATGTTGATTTCACCACACACTGCTGTGATGAGAGACAACACCAGTGCTGCTGGCTGGGTCAAAAGTGGTGATGAATTGACGTATAGGAGAGAGACTGAAAACCTGGTTGAGCGGTGCCACCACAACAACCTGCCACTCAACGTCAGCAAAACCAAAAAGCTGATTATTAACTACAGCAGGAGAAAGCTGGAGGTCCATGAGCCAGTCCTGGGAGCAGAAGTGGAGAGAGTCAGTAACTTTAATTTCATTGACATTAACATATCAAAGCATCAGTCCTGGGATAAACATGTAAATGCCATCACAAAGAAGGCGCGACTGCACCTCTACTTTCTTGGAAGTTTGTGTAGATTCAACATGTCACCAGAAAATTTTGACAAACTTCTATAGATGCATGGTGGAGAGAATCCTAACCAGTTGCATGATGGCCTAGTATGGACAGGCCAGTGCCCAGGAACAGAAACAAACAGGAAGTGGTGAATGCAGCCCAGTCCAACTCAGGCAAAGCACTCCCCACCATTAAGTACATTTAAATGGAGCACTGACAGGAGAAAAAAAAAAGCATCTAGCAAATACCCCCACCATCTTGGCCACGCTCTCTTCTCATTACTACCATCAGGCATAAAGTATAGAAGCCCGAGACCCACACCATCTTGTTCAGGAACAGTTATTACCCTTGTTGCAACCCACAGACTCCTGAATCTGTGTGGGTAAATTTAATGACCATAACTCCGAACTGATCGATGACTCACTTTTAAGGACTCCGTGAGGACTAATGTTCTCAGGATTCATTTTATTATTTGCACAGTTTGTCTTCTCTTGCTCGTCACTCATCGGTTGTTTGTCAGCCTTTGTTTATGCATGATTTTTTCTAAGATTCCATTTTTATTTTTCCTGTAAATGCCTGCAAAAAGAATCTCAAGGGTAATATATATGTACTTTGATAATAAATTTATTTTGACTTTGACAAGACTGTCAGGCATCTCCTTGTGGACTTCTGTGTTTGCCAAGAGTGCTTGGAAAAGGATGCAGTGGTCTTTGTTGTGGCTCATCCTGAGCAACTGAATTAATAGAGTATCTGTACTCAGTGATCTATTCCATGGGACACACACTGAGACAAATATCAACTGCTGCTGGAAGATTATCAACTCAGTGAAACATGCACTTTGCTCTGTCCAACATTTGTTGGTCTTCCAGTACAGGGAGACACCCACAGGCAAATGCTGGCACCTTCCTGCCAGACTGACGGAAGCAGTGGAGTTCAGTACAGCCCCAGAAAAGGCTGCGCGGGGAAGGACACAGACCAGGAATGATATTACTGGAATGAGGAGCTCGGCTCCATAGAAGAGCCTCTCAAATTCTCCCTGGTGTGATATTTGGGGATAAGACATTAGAAGCATTGACATAATGCAACAGATTGTTTGGCAGAGTAAATGAAAATAGTAACACATCTCCTTGAATCAATAACTATTTCATAAATAGAGTGTATTTTGGGGGAAAGGCAGCTGTTATGAACACAACTCAGAGATGTTTTGATTGATCATGTTGGCCCAAAATATTTATTGCCCAGAATGACAATGGCAACAGGTCAATGGGAATGCTGCCTGCAGTTTTTTCTTCGAATCAGACACCATACCAAAATGTTTGCTCCAGTTGCTCCATCAATCCGTCAAGACCATAAGACATAGGCAGAGATTTAGGCCATTGGGCTCATCGAGTCTGCTCTGCCATTTCACCATGGCTGATCCATTTCCCCTTCAATCCCATTCTCCTGCATTCTCCCTGCAGCCTTTCGCACCCTGACTAATTCAGAACCTATCAATCTCCACCTTAAATACACCCAATGACCTGGCCTTCACAGCCACGTGAGGCAATGAAGTCCATAGCTCAAAGGCCTATTCCACCCCGCATCTCAAATAAATTAGTATTCTAGTCCTCTTGAAATGAATGCCAACATTGCATTTGCCTTCTTCATCACCGACTCAACCTGTAAATTAACTTTTTAGGGAATCCTGCACGAGGAATTCCAAGTCCCTTTGCACCCCAGGTTGTTGCATTTCCTCTCCATTCAGAAAATAATCTATGCTTTTATTTCTTCTACCAAAGTGCATGACCGTATGCTTCCCAGCACTGTGTTCCATCTTCTACTTCTTTGCCTGTTCTCCTAATCTGTCTGCCTTTCTGCAACCTCCCTGGTTCCACAACACTAACTTCCTTTCCACCTATTTTGTATCATCCGCAAACTTGACCATAAGGCCATTAATTCCATCATCTAAGTCATTGACATACAATGTAAAAAGCAGCCCCAACACAGACCCCCTGTGGAACACCACTAGTCACCAGCCGCCAATCAGAAAAGGGTCCCTTTATTCCCACTCTTTGCTTCCTGTCAATCAGCCAATGCTCTCTCCATGCTAGAATCTTTCCATTAATACCATGAGCTCTTGTTAAGCAGCCTCATGTGCAGCACCTTGTCAAATGCCTTCTGAACATCCAATTGTTTCTCTTTTGTCTATCCTGTTTGTTATTTAGTCATAGTCATACTTTATTGATCCCGGGGGAAATTGGTTTTCGTTACAGTTGCATCATAAATAATAAATAGAACCATAAATAGTTAAATAGTAATATGTAAATTATGCCAGTAAATTATGAAATAAGTCCAGGACCAGCCTATTGGCTCAGGGTGTCTGACCCTCCAAGGGAGGAGTTGTAAAGTTTGATGGCCACAGGAAGGAATGACTTCCTATGACGCTCTGTGTTGCATCTCGGTGGAATGAGTCTCTGGCTGAATGTACTCCTGGGCCCACCGAGTACATTATGTAGTGGATGGGAGACATTGACCAAGATGGCATGCAACTTAGACAGCACCCTCTTTTCAGACACCACCGTGAGAGAGTCCAGTTCCATCCCCACAACTATTTATGGTTCTATTACTATTTATTATTTATGATGCATCTAACAAATGAGTTTGTTGATTCTGTTGGTGTCTGCCACCCTCAGCCCGCTGCCCCAGCACACAACAGCAAACATAATAGCACTGGCCACCACAGACTCGTAGAACATCCTCAGCATCATCCGGCAGATGTTAAAGAACCTCAGTCTCCTCAGGAAATAGAGACGGCTCTGACCCTTCTTGTAGACAGCCTCAGTGTTCTTTGACCAGTTCAGTTTATTGTCAATTTGTATCCCCAGGTATTTGTAATCCTCCACCATGTCCACACTGACCCCCTGGATGGAAACAGGGGTCACCGGTACCTTAGCTCTCCTCAGGTCTACCACCAGCTCCTTAGTCTTTTCACATTAAACTGCAGATAATTCTGCATAGATTATTTCCCCAAAGAAATCCAACAGATTTGTCATGCAAGGATTTCCCTTAAGGAAACCATGCTGACTTTGGTCTATTTTATCACGTACCTCCAAGTACTCCAAAACCACATTTTTAGCAATTGAGTCCAATATTTTCCCAACCACTGAGGTCAAGCTAACTGGTCTATAATTTCCTTTCTTCTACCTCCCTCCCTTCTTGAAGAGTGAGTAACATTTGCAGTTTTCTAGTCCTCTGGAACTATACCAGAATCTTCTTAAAAGATCCACAATCCCTTCAGCTACCTTTTTCAGATCCCTGGGGTATAGTTCATCTGGTCTAGGTGACTTATCTACCTTCAGACCTCTCAGTTTCCCAAGCACCTTCTCCCTAATATCAGTCAAGTTCCTAAATCCAACCCATCTGCAAGCATAGTTGGAGTCCCCTTCAACACATGGACTGCAGTGAGTCAGAAACATGGCTCACTGCTAACTTTTCAAGTGCAGTTACCAATGTACATTAAATGCATCCCCTAAGATAAAGATACAAAAAATGGGCATTTCCATTAAACTTATTTGAGTAATTTTTGTCATCAACTTATTTGATAATTTTAATACTAGCAAGGATTGCTCCCTTGCAAACTTTGCCAAAGAGGGTTAAATTGTAACATACAAAATGATCAAACACACATTTTAAAAATTTGCTCTTACATTTCCTCTAATCTCTGACAACATTGACAGAGCTTCAAATATCTTTCTTCTCCATTGCCAGGCCTCTGCAACATGGTGAAAAATCTGACTGAGACAGAATACAAAAGTGGCTCCATTGCAAGGAAGATGCTTTCTCAAAAACAAAGATCTCTGCAAAAATAAACAGATTATTCAGCTCTTTTCTAATTTCTCCCCCACAGAACGCATAATATGTCAATCATAACCTCTATATACAAATAAATGGTTGGAAATAATGAGAGATATTCAGCATATAATTTTCCACACTTTGGATTGCTAGATAGTAATTATTTAGATCAAATCATGTACAGACCATGATAGATGTGGGCAAAGCTGAGGCAGAACTAGTTACTAAGGACAATATTTGTTATTATAAAATCTCTAGAAAGGGAGATGGGCAACAGAGAAGAATATGCATCAAACCAAACTAAGCTCTTGGAGTAATGAACTTGCAATAATTTAAGCATTTTGCTTTTCAACTCAAGGAAACCTGCAGATGCTGGAAATCCAAAGCAACACACACACAAAATGCTGAAGGGACTCCTGAAACATTGACTGTTTACTCTTTTCCATAGCTGCTGCCTAGCCTGCTGAGTTTCTCCAATATTTTGTGTGTGTTGCTTTTCAACTCACTTGATACTGAGAGAAAACACATAAATTGCATGCTATCCTCAAAGCGTCAGTTAGAGAAGCCAATACATATTCCATAGAATAAGAACAGAAAATGCAAGAAACATTTAAATTAGGAAGTATTTGTGAAACTACTACTACGTCGACTCAGGCCTTGGGAGCCGGCGTTGGGCACAAAGTATTTGTGAAAACAGAATCGGAGTTAATAGTAGAATGAATGAAGTGCCTTTGACCTGAACTATTAACAGCAGATCTCTTTTCCCAGTTGCTGCCTGACGTGCTGAGTGCTTCTACCAATTTCTATATTTATATTAGATTTCCAGCATCCATATTTTTAAAAAACTTTCATGAGTTCTTATGGAAATCATTAGAAAAAAAGATCAAGTTTTTATGTTTGTCTTTTTATTTACTTTGTTGGATTTACTGGAGTCATTAACAATTTCATAATTGAAGCTAATACAATCAAGATGTTGCTCTGAAAGCCAAAATATTTGATAAAACATCCCCAATATTTTCCATTACAAGGAACCAAATGATAATGAAATCTTTACAGTGTATTCATACTTCTGTAATGTGTTTACACAGACAGAATTTTTATCCGAGTTTTATCCCTGTTGCAGAATGCAACAAGAATCTGATCACTCAAGCACAGTAACACCACGTTACTAACAAAACAGTCTAAACTGACACGAGGAGCATTTCACGAACATAAGCCTGAAATACGCCAACTTATTAATTTTCAGTGATACATTCCTTCTGGAGTCTGAAACTAGGCTGAAGCTACTTCAAAAATGCAGTTCACTAATGTAAGTTGCAAGTTCCATGACACAAAAAGTGGAAAATAAAGAACAGAGGAACATGTATAGGTCCTATGGCCTCTCAGGCAGGTTCAAACATTAAATGAGATCAAGGCTAACCTTTGCCTCAGCTCCATTCCTTGTGTGTTACTTATAACTCAACTCCCTCTAGATCCAAAAATCCATCAGTTTCAGTTTTGTGTATATTCAATGATTCAGCCTCCACAGCTCAAGAGTGAAGAATTCCAAAACTTCACAATTCTCAGAAAATAATTTTCTCATCTGTCTGATATGGATGACCCACTAGCACTAAAACTATACCCCCAAATTCCTCCAGAAAGGGAAATGCCTCTCAGCATCTAACTTCTAAACTTCTCCTCAGAACCTCATACGTTTCAATAAAATCTCCTCAGTTGTTTAAAATTTCCAATGTCCAGATTCAAAACACATATCTTGCAAGACAATCCCTTTAACATAGAAACCAACCTGGTAGACCTTTTTTAAATTGCTGCCAGTGCATTAGGGAAACCAAAAAGGTACATAGTACTACAAATGCAATATTAGCTAGATGCCCCTCCTTTTATACCTCAAGCAGTCAACCTGCAGGGCTGACCACCATCTCCACGTTGATCCCACTTTGACTTCTTTGGTTTGGACTCTTTTTCCAACGAAACCAATGTATAATCAAGAAACAGATCTTCTGACAAACCATATTAGAGCTCTCAGGGCTCAATGCAAAACTCAACAATTTCAGCTAAGCAGCATCTTAACTGACTAGTTCTGATGAAAGGTCACCTACTTTGACTCACACATTGTCTCTTTCCTCAGTCTGTCCTGCTAAGTATTTCCAGTCTTTTTTATTTCAACTTACCTTACACTTCCGTATTTTATGTTTCTAAATTGTAGCACTGCTTTTTCTCCCCCTCTCACCTTGTCCTCATTCATCTCTTACCTAAGCTCATCCAGATTAGCACTGCTTAACAAGGCTTTGCCATTTTCTCCCAGGAGAAGATGCCCTCTACCCAATCATAGGCATTCCCCACGTTGGCTCCGTACCCATTCCCTGCAAATTAAAACATGATTGCTTTCTGACTATTGCTAGTTCATTTGAAAGCTAATCTAATAAAAAAAGTTAACTTTGTTTCTTTCTCCATAGATGTTGCCTGTCTTGTTGACTACCTACATCTTCTGCTTAAATTACTATTTAAATCTCCCCTGTACATGCCATTTGTCTCCTCAGTAATTGATATACCTGTTTGTTTTACATATAAAAACTCAGATGTCCTTATATCACAGCAACCTGTAGTTTTACTCCATTTAAACAATATTGTGCTTTTTACTTTTCCTTTATACTAATATAACCTTGCATTTCCCCACATTTTACTCCATTTGACAAGTTTCTGCCTCCTCACTTCTTATTTCACTTTACAGATTCAAATACTTTAATACACTGTCAAATTCAACATATTCCCAGCCCACTTGTTCCCAACTTGACAGGGAGAGTAACAGAAACAAAAACGGGCTAAAATGTTGGAAATTTTTGAAAGATATTTCCAACAGCCAAACCTCTTCTCATAACAGAGTTTATATTATTTTCATCTTCTTGTCATGAAGCCTCTTCTTCTTTGCCAAAATATGATGTAACTTGTCAGCTTGAATTCCTCAGTGTCAATTCTGTTTTAGCACAAAGTTACCAGATAGTTTCCAAGGAACACTTTTCCACAGGGTTGCCCTTGTCTTCTGCCATATTTTAGCTGAAGGCGTTTGGAACTTCCAGAGAAATAGCAGAAAGAGACATTTCCTCAGCAATTCCATCAACCTTCTGTCATTGAACTACTGTAGAAATTATGAAAAAGAAAATGAAATTTTAACAGCAAAATATGGAAAAACTGGACAGAAACAACTCTTCCGAAGCAAAAGCATTCACTGATTACCACAAACATGAAAAAAATCACACACTTCTTCACTTAAATGGACTGTAGTTGCAGAAAGTATAAGCAAATTATCCTGAATTACATTGCTCTCTGTGGTATTTGTAAAATGATGTGCATGTTTTTTTTTTCCAGAAATTGGTCCAAGTTAGCACAGAAATTTGCAGTTCTCATTTTATAACGAAATATTACAGATGGTGTTGTGCAGCTACGGGACCATGAAAATAATAAAGGCAACTTTAAAAAAAAAGTTCCAGAAACTAGGGACAGCTACCCAACAAGATGAGGCCATTTTATCAGTTGCGTCCACACTGGCTCTAAGGAAGAGGCAATCCAGAGAAGCCTACTGCTCCGGCCACCCCATGAGTCCGCAAATTCTTTCAGATACTTATCCAGGCTTTATTAGAACATTACAATAAAACGTATCTCTTCTGCTTATCCTGGCAATGTGTTTCAGACCCTAACCATGCATTGAAAGGTTTGCACATTTGTTTTAATACTTTTGCCAATCATTGGCACTCTATTTCTTTCCCCAGGTTTTTGACCAGTGGGGGCAGAGCTTCTATCAACTTTGTCTACCCTTCACGATATCAAATGTCTCCATCAAATGCACTTGTAATCTCTTCTGTGCCATGAAGAATGTATTTGCCTATTCTTGTTAAAGCACATTAAAAAGACCAATGTTGATTTGTTTATTTCAAAATCATTGATACTGTTTTCAATGTTTTAAAGTTTCCTATAAATAAAGCATTAGCAATGATAGATATCTACTAGATCATATTCAATAAACTCATGAATAGCATTTTTGATATTGCATATCAAAACAAAACTGCAGGTGTTGGAATCTGTAAACAGAAAATGCTGTAAACATACTGCAGGTCATGTTACAACCTAGGAGAGTCAAGCATGAAACATGCACAAAAATTTTAAAATGCCACAAATAGTGCGCCCAGGGACATTCGTCTGCAGCATTTCAGACTGATGATCTCTGTTAGAGTGACTCTCTGGGTTTAGGACATCTTCATTTAGCAATTGATTTTGGCTACCAGTATTCACATCTGAATATGTATTGTGGATTTAATTTGGAGTGCAACTCGGAATAACGGATTCCTAAAGGCAGTGAATCCTAGATCAAACAATGCTGATTAAAATTCGTTTGGATGTCTGGGCTGTGAACACGAATCAGAAGGTGTGAAGGTTGTATGTAGTTTCAAAGAAAGCATTGTCTATACATTGTAAATATGGAATTGTCCTCTGATGTTTGGCACATGAAATATCGAGCCCCACGATATGCCATATGATGCCTGCTGTACCTTGTTTTATTGAATAAAGAAGCTGCTTTGTATCTACTAGTAATTTTCTCTGGTGACTTCATTCATGCAACAATAATCTCCATTGAAAACTAAAGATGCCCATGAAAGTGGGGCTAGGCTAAATGTTAAATTCTGCATGCGGTACAAGAGAGCAGAGACTCAGTGATAAAAATAATGATGTTTCCAGCAAAGCGGGTGACTGTGAAATGCAAAGCAGCAAAAGGTGGACCTAAAAGAGGCCTGAATATAAGTGACCGAGCGATGATAAGAAATTGTTGATTACAGAGCTGAATCAGGAAATGCCCAACTAGGTATCAGTCATCACGAGTATGCATTTGTGTTTTATTGCCTGGGAAACCAATGACAGAGGTCTAAGCAAGATGATCTGAAGTGCAGAGAAAATTCTAAAACAAAATACAACATGGACAGATCTATGAAAGGAGAAACACAGCTAATATTTAAGATTGAAGACCAGTCATCAGACAAAGTGACAACAACAGATGATGGAAGAAGCTGGAAAATGAACAAGAAATATTATTGGTCTATTGAGGCACGAATGAGATAAACAGAGTCACTGTTCGAATTACCAAAGCAAGATTTTATAGGCCAATTCTTATTAACAGCAGTGAACTGTCTACTTTAGCCACCTACAGACTTTTTCAAATCCGTCAGTGTTCACTTGCTGTCCCAATCCAAAATGGTGAGTCCCTATGGGTGGCCAGATCAGATCTTGTGTCACAATGCAATCATGTTGTTGGGCCAGAAAATCCCCACAGAGTAGGTCATTTTTAAAAAATCTAATAGCCAAAAATGTGCTTTGGTAGCTGTCAATAGGGCTGAGTGCCTCAGAATTTTCAGTCTTCAATTCCTCTACGTCCTTTTCCACAATCTCAAGACAGTGAAAATCTGATTCATAATGATGCGAGCAAAATTGAAAGGTATTTTTTGATCCCACTTGAGATCAATAGTACAACAACAAAAATACCTGCAGAGAGAGATCTTTAATCTCTGGGGCTCGAAAAATTATAATGCTTGTTTACTCAAACAACAACCAAAGTTTTTCTAACGCCACTTCTCTTAGAACCATGTTATTTAGGGGGCCAACTATCTGCATCCCAACCAAGGTCTATGACCTAGAACAACCACCGACAGAACCCCACACATCCACACTTGGGGCCATAGCTTCAGTAAATTTCTAGACCTTTACTGCAGATCATTGTAATATTTCAGTCTGATGCTCTCTGCTGACACAGATCACCCATCACAGACTGTAGTTAAGTCCTTACAGAAACAAGGCAACATATCTTAATTACTACCATCCAATGGCTCTGACATTCTCCATCATTAAGTGTTCCGACCTGCTGGTTATAGCATACATTAACTCCAGCCTCCCAGATAACCTCAACCCACTGCAATTCACTTAGCACTGAAACAGGTCTTCAGTAGACACCATTCCCCTGGCCCTTCTCTCATCTATGGAGATTCTGTACAATAAAGACACCTATTAGACAAATGTTTATTCACTGTAGCTCCACCTTCAATACTATATTATCAAGTAAACTCAACTCCTAGACCTGGGACTCAACACCATCCTTTATAGCTTAGACCTGACTTCCTGCACATTAGTAAGGAGCAACAACACCTCCAGAATTATTATTCTCAACACTGGTGCTCCATAACACTATATTCTAAGTCCCTTCCTCTTCTCCATGTACACTTATGACTGTGTGGTCATATTCTACACTATCTATAAATTTGCAGATGACACCACCACAGTGGGCCATATCTCAGATAACAGCAAATCAGAATGCAGCAAGGAAATAGAGAGCCTGGTGACATGGTGTCATGAAAACAACATGTCAGCAAAACAAAAGCACTGGCCGTTCACTTCAGAAAGGGGACTGGTGCACATGCTTCTGTTTAAATCAATGGTGCCAAGGTGGAGAGGGTCGAGATCCAACCAGGCAGATGCCACAGCTGTGAAAGCTCAGCAGTGCCTCTACTTCCTCAGAGGGCTCAAGAAATGTGGCGTGCTCCCTCCAGCCCTCAAGTTTTATCAATGCACTGAGAAAAAGCATCTTATATATTTGCATGCCGCAGCTCAGCGTATCATGGAAACTTCTATGGACTGTGTCTACACTACTTGTTGCCTTGGTAACAGAGACAACAATCAATGACTCCACTCACCCTAGACATTCTCTTCTCCACCCCCCCACCCCAATCAAGCAGAAGATATAAAAGCCTGAAAGCACAAACCGACAGGCTCATCCGATTTCTAAACGGACATTGAACCATGAACACTCACTACATTTTAAAAAAATTTCTGTGTTTAAACTAAACTATATATTAAATATACACAAACATATATACATATATAGTACATACATACACATATATACTTACTGTAATTCAGTTTTTTTTAAATCATGTATTTCATTGTACTGCTGCCACAAAGTTTACAAATTTCACAACATATGCCGGTGATCTTCACCTTGATGCTGATTCTGACAAGACAGCTTCTATCCCACTGATGTAAGAGTATTGAATACTTCCCCAGTACAACAAGGTGGACTTTGACCCCAATCTACCTCATTACTTCTTTGCCTCTTACTATCTATCAGCACTGCACTCTGTAGTTGCAGCTCTTCTTCTGCACTCTGTTGTTGTTTGACCTTGTACTACCTCAGTGCAATGTTGACATCAGCTGATCTGTATGAACAGCATGCAAGATAGGTTTTTCCACTGTACCTCTGCACATGTGACAAAAATAAACCAATTTACCAAATCTGCCTAAAAACCTCCTCCAGGGAACTCTAAACTGGTACTCTTTAGGGTCTTCAAGGCTTCCCCTCACAAGGAACAGGCCTCCTGTGGGCAATGTTCCTAACCAGCCTGTTCAAAATACTGCAAACTCCTCTCCCACACCACCCCACCTCACCCAGGAGCATTCTATACTTCTATACTTCTCCCATCCTTTACCATTACTCTAGCATCCGGTCATACAATTTTATAATTGAAAGAGCATTGCTTGATTGTATGTAATGTTTGGCTGCCTATGGGGAAGACAGGAAACAAAGAAAACTATGGTATCCATTCAAAGAAGGACATCAAACCACATGAGAAAAACAAATCACACAAATGGCAACACTCAAAAAAGCAAGAAAACACAGAATATAGAACACATATACAAGAGTCCAGTTCAGTGTTTGTTATCTGCAGGCCACCTCAATTCAAAACTGCTCAAAATAGCAACAACCAATAAAAGAATGAACAGAAACACATCATAATGTGAACAGTCTGATCCACAAACAGCATCAATTAAACCTTGCCCAAGACCCAGAACACTGGCACCATCCTCTAACGGGAGATGGGTGGGGTGGGAGGGGAGGAGAGAGAGGGTAGGGTGGGGAGGGGAGAGACAGAGAGGCAAAAAACATCTAAATTCCAAATCATATGTAATCACTTAGCGATAAAAGAGTGAGTGTGACTCATTCGATGAATCATATATAAACATTTTTGAACTTTACTCTTTACCAAGTTAATCTACATTCCATTCTATTCTACGAGCTGCTCTGCTCCTTCCACTGTCCCTACGGATTCAGGTTCTGAGTTGGCCCAAGAGACCTACACAGATCTGCAAACTCTGGGGCAGGTGGATTGTGTGGAAGATTCCACACATCTTTCTCAACTTCCCCTCTGTCTCCATGTTTTCCTGAAGAGACTCAAAAGTGATCACTGCATTCCTAATATTCCTTTTCCTCTTCAATTGGAGACAGGTCAGGGAATACCTTGAATTTGTGAGGTTGTACATGTTCGTGGAGGAGGCTATAAATCACCTCTACCTTCCTCTTGCTGTAATGGAGCTGGGAGCAGAGTACCTGATTTGGATTCTAAAACAATCATGCAGATAGGTCATCTGCTTGAATAATGCCACAAAACAATCTCTTGCTCAGTGTCTATAAAACTAAATAGCTGATTATTGACTTCAGAAAGAGGAAGGAGGGAGAGCAAACTTGCATCTATTTTGGGGGATGAGTGGGATGATAACTTATTGTACGTGGCCTATCAGCAGCATCAGAGCTTTACCAAGAGGGATTTCTCACAGATTGGTGGCGGTTATTTAAAAAGGGAGCTTTGAGAGCGTTAGTCCATTGTACGTGGCCTATCAGCAGCTATAACTGGAGCACCAATCGTGAGTTAAATAGCAGGGACGGTTCAGTCATAAAAGGAGGACACTGCCTAGCAGAGCAATCATCAAAGGAGCAGTCATGGACATAGTGATCTGAGGCAGATTGGTAGGGCTTTGGCAATATCAGGTCGAGTTACCTGTGAGGAATAGAAACAGGACGTCTGTTCATGTCATGTCATGTTCTGTACTAGGTGTCAAATGTGGGAAATCCAGGAGACCCCCAGCCTCCCAGACGGCCAGATCTGCACCAGGCGTGTTGAGCTGCAGCTCCTTAGGGACCGTGTTAGGGAACTGGAGATGCAGCTCGATGACCTTTGTCTGGTCAGGGAAAGTGAGGAGGTGATAGAGAGGAGCTATAGGCAGGTGGTCACACCGGGGTCTTGGGAGTTGGATAAGTGGGTAACAGTCAGGAGAGGGAAGGGCAGGAGTCACATACCAGAGAGTACCCCTGTGGCTGTCCCCCTTAACAATAAGTATTCCTGTTTGAGTACTGTTGCGGCGGGGGGGGGGGGGGGGGGGGCAGGGTGGCAACAGTGGCCGCGCCTCTGGCACAGACTCTGGCTCTGTGGCTCAGAAGGGTAGGGAAAGGAAGAAGGCAGCAGTGATAGGGGACTCTATAGTTAGGGGGTCAGATAGGCAGTTCTGTGGACGCAGGAAAGAAACGTGGGTGGTAGTTTGCCTCCCAGGTGCCAGAGTCCAGGATGTTTCTGATCGCATCCACGATATCCTGAAGTGGGATGTGAGCAGCGAGCAGCCAAAGGTCGTGGTACATATTGGTACCAACGATATGGGTAGGAAAAGGGAGGAGGTCCTGAAAACATACTACAGAGAGTTAGGAAGGAAATTGAGAAGCAGGACCTCAAAGGTAGTGATCTCGGGATTACTGCCTGTGCCATGCGACAGTGAGTATAGGAATAGAGTGAGGTGGAGGATAACTGCGTGGCTGAGAGATTGGAGCGGGGACAGGGATTCAGATTCTGGATCATTGGGACCTCTTTTGGGGCAGGCGCGACCTGTACAAAAAGGACGGGTTGCACTTGAATCCAAGGGGGACCGATATCCTGGCAGGGAGGTTTGCTAAGGCTATTGGGGAGAGTTTAAACTAGAATTGCTGAGGGGTGGGAACCGAACTGAAGAGGTGGAGGAAGGGGTAGTTGGCTCACATATAGAGAAAGCTTAGAGACAATGTGAGAGTGAGGATAGACAGGTGATAGAGAAGGAATACGCTCAGACCGATGGTTTGAGATGTGTCTACTTTAATGCAAGAAGCATCATGAACAAAGAGGATGAGCTTAGAGCGTGGATCAGTACTTGGAGCTATGATGTTGTGGCCATTACAGAGACTTGGATGGCTCAGGGGCAGGAATGGTTACTTAGAGTGCCAGGCTTTAGATGTTTCAGAAAGGATGGGGAGGGAGGCAAAAGAAGTGGGGGCACGGCACTGCTGATCAGAGATAGTGTCACGGCTGCAGAAAACGAGGAAGTATATGGAGGACAAACACGAGGAAATCTACAGATGCCAGAATTTCAAGCAACACACATAAAAGTTGCTGGTGAACGCAGCAGGCCAGGCAGCATCTCTAGGAAGAGATACAGTCCACGTTTCGGGCCGAGACCCTTCGTCAGGACTAACTGAAAGAAAATCCAGTAAGAGATTTGAAAGTGGAAGGGGGAGGGGGAGATCCGGAATGATAGGAGAAGACAGGAGGGGGAGAGATGGAACCAAGAGCTGGACAGTTGATTGGCAAAAGGGATATGAGAGGATCATGGGACAGGAGGCCTAGGGCCTCCTCCCTAGGGTCTTCTTTCTCCCTGGGCCTCCTGTCCCGTGATCCTCTCATATCCCTTTTGCCAATCACCTGTCCAGCTCTTGGCTCCCCCTCCCACTTTCAAATCTCTTACCAACTCTTCCTTCAGTTAGTCCTGACGCAGGGTCTCGGCCCGAAACATTGACTGGACCTCTTCCTAGGGATGCTGCCTGGCCTGCTGCATTCACCAGCAACTTTTAAGTATATGGAGGGATTATCTACAGAATCTCCTGACACAACATGTGGATAAGCCTACAAGAGGTGACGCTGTACTTGATCTGGTATTGGTGTTAGGTCTCTCAGTGGGAGAGCATTTTGGAGATTGTGATCACAATTCTACCTCCTTTACCATAGCATTGGAGAGGGATAGGAACAAACTAGTTAGGAAAGTGTTTAATTGGAGGAAGGGGAAAATATGAAGCTATCAGGCAGGAACTTGGAAGCATAAATTGGGAACAGATGTTCTCAGGGAGGTGTACGGCAGAAATGTGCCAAATGTTCAGGGGATATTTGCATGGGGTTCTGTATAGGTACGTTCCAATGAAACAGCGAAAGGATGGTAGAGTACAGGAACCTGTTGTACAAAGGCTGTTGAAAATCTAGTCAAGAAGAAAATAAAAGCTTATGAAAGGTTCAAAAACTAGGTAATGATAGAGATCTAGAAGATTATAAGACCAGCAGGAAGGAGCTCAAGAATGAAATCAGGAGAGCCAGAAGGGCCCATGAGAAGGCCTTGGTGAGCAGGATTAAAAAAACCCCAAGGCATTCTAGAAGTATGTGAAAAGCAAGAGGCTAAGACATAAGAGAATAGGACCAATCAAGTGTGACAGTGGAAAAGCACGTATAGAACCAGAGGAGATGGCAGAGGTACTTAATGAATACTTTGATTCAGTATTCACTACAGAAAAGGACCTTGGCGATTGTAGGGATGACTTACAGTGGACTGAAAAGCTTGAGCATATAGACATTAAGAAACAGGATGTGCTGGAGCTTTTGGAAAGTAACAAGTTGGATACGTCTCCGGGACCGGAAGAGATGTACCCCAGGGTAATGTGGGAGGCGAGGGAGGAGATTGCTGAGCCTCTGGCAATGATCTTTGCATCATCAATGGGGATGGGGGAGGTTCCAGAGGATTGGAGGGTCGCAGATGTTGTTCTCTTATTCAAGAAAGGGAGTAGAGATAGCCCAGGAAATTATGGACCAGTGAATCTTAGTTCAGTGGTAGGTAAGTTGATGGAGAAGATCCTGAGAAGCAGGATTTATGAACATTTGGAGAGCCACAATATAATTAGAAATAGTCAGCATGGCTTTGTCAAAGGCAGGTCATGCCTTACAAGCCTGATTGAATTTTTTGAAGATGTGACTAAAGACATTGATGAAGGTAGAGCAGTAGATGTAGTGTATATGGATTTCAGCAAGGCATTTGATAAGGAACCCCATGTAAGGCTTATGGAGAAAGTAAAGAGGCATGGGATCCAAGGGGACATTGTTTTGTGGATCCAGAACTGGCTTGCCCACAGAAGGTAAAGAGTGGTTGTAAATGGGTCATATTCTGCATGGAGGTCAGTGACCAGTGGTGTGCCTCAGGGGTCTGTTCTGGGACCCCTTCTCTTCATCATTTTTATAAATAACCTGGATGAGGAAGTGGAGGGATGGGTTAGTAAGTTTGCTGATGACACAAATGTTGGAGGCGTTGTGGATAGTGTGGAGGGCTGTCAGAGGTTACAGCGGGACATTGATCGGATGCAAAACTGGGCTGAGAAGTGGCAGATGGAGTTCAACCCAGTTAAGTGTGAGGTGATTCATTTTGGTAGGTCAAATATAATGGCAGAATATAGTATTAATGGTTAGACTCTTGGCAGTGTGGAGGATCAGAGGGATCTTGGAGTCCGAGTCCACAGGACACTCAAAGCCGCTGTGCAGGTTAAGAAAGCATACGGTGCACTGGCCTTCATCAACCATGGGATTGAGTTTAAGAGCCGAGAAGTAATGTTACAGCTATATAGGACCCTGGTCAGACCCCACTTGGAGTACTGTGATCAGTTCTGGCCACCTCACTACAGGAAGAATGTGGAAACCATAGAAAGGGTGCAGAGGAGATTTACAAGGATGTTGCCTGGATTGGGGAGCATGCCTTATGAGAATAGGTTGAGTGAACTTGGCCTTTTCTCCTTGGAGCGATGGAGGATGAGAGATGACCTGATAGAGGTGTATAAGACGATGAGAGGCATTGGTCATGCGGATAGTCAGAGGCTTTTTCCCAGGTCTGAATTGGTTATCACGAGAGGGCACAGTTTTAAGGTGCTTGGAAGTAGATACAGAGGAGATGTCAGGGGTAATTTTTTTAAATACGCAGAGAGTGGTGAGTGCATGGAATGAGCTGCCAGCGATGGTGGTGGAGGTGAATATGACAGGGTCTTTTAAGAGACTCCTGGATTGGTACATGGAGCCTAGAAACATCGAGGGCTATGGGTAACCTTAGGTAATTTCTAAAGTAAGTACATGTTCGGCACAGCATTGTGGGCTGAAGGGCCTGTATTGTGCTGCAGTTTTCCTGTATCAGATGACCTATCCTGCGTCCAACACTTATACACAATCATAATGAGAGTAAGCATTTAAGACAGACATCCCACCTCTCCCAGAAGTTCTGGGAGTCGCCTGCTTTTTGATAGTGGCTCCCTGGGGGAGGGAGGGGGAGGGAAAACTGACACCCGCAAATTATATACAATATCCTGGAAATCGATTTTTTTTTGGGGGGTGAAATAGGGATCCCAATAGGTCTACTTAGCACAAAGAGAGACCAATCAGTTTTCTCTGTGGACGGGCTTTACAGTCGACCTCTTGCTCTCTTTCATTGTCCATCAGTTCAGTTTCGTGTCCTGCGGAACCATGGCAGAGTGTTCCAAAGAAAGAAAATATAAAACTTACTTCACCTCGGACTACACTAAAGTGTACCCCTGCCTAACAGGGGTCAAAAATAATGACATTGTTGCTCACTGCACTGTTTGCAACAGTGACTTTTCTATTACCCATGGTGGGTTAAATGACTGTAAAAGACATGTTGAGGTGAGTTTAACAGGTGTCATTCATTCATTAGCATATCTAACATTATTTAAACTAGCTGGCTAGCTGCTAAGGAGCTACTCTATTGCTGTTTTATGTGATGGGGCCGAACTCCCTGTAGACTTGCTTAAAGTTGTAATAGAATAAAAAAAAACGACTCCATGATAATATAATAGTGAATTTTGTGAATTTGATGTCTTGCAAAATTAACAAATTCATTGACACAGAGTGCTATGAGGTTGAGACTTCCAGCAAAATGCTCAAATCTGCCAAGCAAGCCACATAACAGTACAAGGAAAATTTGGAAAAGAAATTGAAAAGCTGTTTGAATTAGCATTGAGACTGCCAACAAAATACCCAACAAGGAATATGGGGGGTTGCAGGGGGCGGGGGTGGTGGTGCTACCTCCGTGAAATGAGTTTTTGCAGGGTGGGATGTCTTTGGGTCTTCTCATTGTACACGCTAACATACCTCCACAGATGTACTATTGGACCTATCCTGAGTGGTTGCATCGTGGTCTAGTACAACAATTCAAATGCACAGGGATGTAAGAGTTTGTAAAGTCGTTGACGCTGCCCAATAATTCATGGGCATATCCCTCACCACCAATGGAGTATCTATATCCAGTCAAGATGGTGCCAGCGTACAATACTCCCTCAGTCGACATTTTCCAGAGAGCAAACAAAAATAGTTTTTCTTAAAACTTCTTTTACATCTGTTTTTTCATCTTAAATGTGTTTCTGGGACTGTTAAAGTCCGTGATTTACAGTTTGAAGATCGTTTGACTGATCCAGTGCTTTACTGACTCCAAGAAAATTCCAGGAAGTGAGCCTGTACGCTGATGGCCTCGATGTGAAGTAACTTCAAGACAGGGTGCGAGCCAATGTTTGACTCCATTTCGCCATTTAAAACACCCGTTAATCACCAATTAAAGTGGCAAGGAAGACCAAGACATTGAGGCGAATGAAAAAGGCGAACACGAGTTTCAGCAATGTCTGCCTGCCTGCCATTTGGTCGCTGCCAGGGAAGGAATCTGTGAGCGGCCTATTGCTATGTGGCTTGCTGTGGCAGGCGGGTAGGCCTCTCTGCGATCATGTGGTGTCCCTCGTTTTCAATGATTGGCGGTGATATCGTCAGATGGTATCGTGGTTCTGCGTTATTGGACTGTGGACTTCTTCACACTTACAGTTTTTGTATTGTGTTTTTTTTTTAAAACTTGCCCGTTCCTTTTTCGTTTTGTTGTGCAAGGGGAGGGTGTTTGAGGGTCGATGTTCTGTTAGTTTTTTGTGTGTGTGTGGGGGGGGGGGGGGGGAGAGGAGTCCGATGTTTCTGTTCCATTTTGTGTTGGGGTGGCTGTTTGGAGGGAGGATTGATAATCGGGATTTTCTTTGTAGGGTTGGGGGGCGGGGCAGGTGGGTTTGTTGTTTGTCTCAATGACTTTCATGTTCTTCCTTTGTTCCACGGGGATCAGTTTTGGGACCGCTTCTTTTTATGCTGTACGAGGTGTGATTGGTAAGTTTGTGGCCCAGGGTAGAAGGAGTCAAGTTTAGAAAACCCAACACACTTATTTTTCCAATATAGTCCCCTCCTACATTTACACATAGTCCAGCGGTTGTGGAGCAAATGGATCTTGGACCTCCAGAAAGTGTCCACAGCAGGGGTGACTAGTAAGTTCGTGGCCTCAGGTAGAAGGAGATGAGTTATTAACTTCAAACTTTCTGCATAATCACTCAAAGAGTTGAACTGCATGTGCATGTAACGAGAGCTGTATAACTCATCTCCTTCCACCTTAGACCACGAACTTATCAGTCACCCATCTGTGGACACGTTCTGGGTGGGTGTATTTAAGGCAGAGCTTGATAGGTTCTTGATTGGACACGGCCTCAAAGGTTACAGGGAGTGGGGCTGAGGGGGTGGGGGGGGGAATGGATCAGGCATGATTGAATGGCAGAGAAAACTTGAGAAATGTCCTAATTCTGCTCCTATATTTTACGGTTTCATGAATATCTGGAGAAATACAAATTTCAGAGTTGTATATGGATACATGCTTTGATAATAAATAAACCTTTCAGACAGCAGCATCTCAGGATGGCAACATTGTCAGCATCCAGGCCATGGTATCTTTTCATGTGACATCTTTGGACAGGAGCTACAGAAGCCTGAAGTCCTATACCATCAGGTTCAAGAATAGCTTCTTCCCTTCAACCATTCTGTTCTTGAACCAATCAGCAAAATCCTAATTACAATAGTTTAGCAACACTATGACCAGCTTGACCACGTTGCACTAAAATAGATTTTTTATTTTGCTCTAATTGTGCTTTCTTATAACAATTATCAAAAATTTATAATTAATTCCTGGTTTTTTTGAGAATACTGCTTATATGAAGCCAAGTGCTGAGAAGCAGCACAAAATATGTAAAGTGATCCATATTTTCTCGGGTTTTCTCGTGGAATCTTATTGCTGGGCGCAGTGGTGGTTCAGTGCAACATTATTCTCTCATAGGCACCGGCGAACCAGTCAATGGTGGCTCAGTGTACACAGACAAGAGCATTTACATCTTTGATGGCTACAGACAGTGACCTTGGTTCTGAGACCATACAGGGAAGGTTGAACAATTTTCCATTGTTCCTGTAGATGACTGCACCTCATTTGTTTGAAGTGAAATCTACATTGTGAGGCTTGAGATGAGGGCTTGAGCAACGACACAAAGTGTGACTCCGGTCCGCAGTGACATTGAGCGACGGTGTACCTGCTTGCTGGAATGAGAACCTGTATGTCATTATGTTGCAAAAAGGGGAAGTGAGTTCCAAAGGCCTCCTACTTCTGTGGAAGTTTTTCCGTTACCCCACTCAGTTGACAGAGGCAAAGGCTTCTGTAAGATTGAGAAAGGCCATATGCAATTTTTGATGCTGCTCAGTGCATTTTTTTCCCCCTGGAGTTGCTGTGTGGTATAAATCCTGCTTGTCATATCTTATTGGGTGGAATTCTTGGATCCTTTCAATGACTACTACTATTCTTAACATTGTCCTGATTGTGATATGCTTCCATAGATTACGGAGATGAGATTATAAATTTATTCCTGGTTTATCAACAAAACGTCAAAGGAAGGTGCCCACCTGATGACCCTGATGACGTACCTACCTTCCCTCCTTGTCACCACTCCAAACCCACTGCCAAAATCGAGAGTGCCAACTTACCCTAGGGACTGAAACATCAAGTCCTAGTAGCTCTACCACATTTTGTGTATAATACCTCTGCAGAGATTTTACTTGCTCCAGATTTCTTGTTATTTTTAGCAGACATTGAGGCTGTTCAAGAATGGTATATTATCAATGACACTTGCAAAGGTTGAGACCCAGTTCTCCAAACTTGTCTACTATCAGGCACTCAGCCCTTGACATGCCCTCTTCTCCCTTCTCAACAGGGTGGCTCAGTGGGTATTTGGATTGACTTTACAATACGGATAATCATAAGATATAGGAGCAGAATTAGGCCATTTGGCTCAATGAGTCTCATCCATTTTCCCTTTCAGCCCCTGCCTTCTCCCCATATCCCTTCATGGCCTGACTAATCAAGAATCTATCAACCTCTGCCTTAAAAATAACCCATTGATTTGACCTCCACAGCCACCCGTGGCAAAAAAATTCCACAGGTTCACCATTCTGGCTAAAGAAATTCCTCCTCTCCATTCTAAAAGGATGCCCCCCTGGTCCTAGACTCTCCCACCACAGGAAACATCCTCTCCCCGTCCACACTAACAAGGCCTTTCAATATTCGATAGGTTTCAATGAGATCACACCTCATTCTTCTGAAGAAGCTTCTAGTTATTGAAAACAATGAATGCAACAGTTTCAAAAGAGAACAATGGGTGGGGGGCGGGGAGAGAGAGAGACAGAGACAGAGACAGAGAGATATAAAAATAAAAGTGGTAAGCATGATGTTAGCAACACACATCAAAGTTGCTGGTGAATGCAGCAGGCCAGGCAGCATCTCTAGGAAGAGGTGCAGTCGACATTTCAGGCCGAGACCCTTCGTCAGGACTAACTGAAGGAAGAGTGAGTAAGATATTTGAAAGTTGGAGGGGGAGGGGGAGATCCAAAATGATAGGAGAAGACAGGAGGGGGAGGGATAGAGCCAAGAGCTGGACAGGTGATTGGCAAAAGGGATATGAGAGGATCATGGGACAGGAGGTCCGGGAAGGCAGATGGGGGGGGGGGGACCCAGAGGATGGGCAGGAGGTATATTCAGAGGGACAGAGGGAGAAAAAGGAGAGTGAGAGAAAGAATGTGTGCATAAAAATAAGTAACAGATGGGGTACGAGGGGGAGGTGGGGCATTAGCGGAAGTTAGAGAAGTCGATGTTCATGCCATCAGGTTGGAGGCTACCCAGACGGAATATAAGGTGTTGTTCCTCCAACCTGAGTGTGGCTTCATCTTTACAGTAGAGGAGGCTGTGGATAGACATGTCAGAATGGGAATGGGATGTGGAATTAAAATGTGTGGCCACTGGGAGATCCTGCTTTCTCTGACGGACAGAGCGTAGATGTTCAGCAAAGTGGTCTCCCAGTCTGCGTCGGGTCTCGCCAATATATAAAAGGCCACATCGGGAGCACCGGATGCAGTATATCACCCCAGTCGACTCACAGGTGAAGTGTTGCCTCACCTGGAAGGACTGTTTGGGGCCCTGAATGGTGGTAAGGGAGGAAGTGTAAGGGCATGTGTAGCACTTGTTCTGCTTACACGGATAAGTGCCAGGAGGGAGATCAGTGGGGAGGGATGGGGGGGACGAATGGACAAGGGAGTTGCGTAGGGAGCGATCCCTGCGGAATGCAGGGGGGGGGGAGGGAAAGATGTGCTTAGTGGTGGGATCCCGTTGGAGGTGGCGGAAGTTGCAGAGAATAATATGTTGGACCCGGAGGCTGGTGGGGTGGTAGGTGAGGACCAGGGGAACCCTATTTCTAGTGGGGTGGCGGGAGGATGGAGTGAGAGCAGATGTACGTGAAATGGGGGAGATGCGTTTAAGAGCAGAGTTGATAGTGGAGGAAGGGAAGGCCCTTTCTTTAAAAAAGGAAGACATCTCCCTTGTCCTAGAATGAAAAGCCTCATCCTGAGAGCAGATGCGGCGGAGACAGAGGAATTGCGAGAAGGGGATGGCGTTTTTGCAAGAGACAGGGTGAGAAGAGGAATAGTCCAGATAGCTGTGAGAGTCAGTAGGCTTATAGTAGACATCAGTGGATAAGCTGTCTCCAAAGACAGAGACAGAAAGATCTAGAAAGGGGAGGGAGGTGTCGGAAATGGACCAGGTAAACTTGAGGGCAGGGTGAAAGTTGGAGGCAAAGTTAATAAAGTCAACGAGTTCTGCATGCGTGCAGGAAGCAGCGCCAATGCAGTCATCAATGTAGCGAAGGAAAAGTGGGAGACAGATACCAGAAAAGGCACGGAACATAGATTGTTCCACAAACCCAACAAAAAGGCAGGCATTGCTGGGACCCATACGGGTGCCCATAACTACACCTTTAGTTTGGAGGAAGTGGGAGGAGCCAAAGGAGAAATTATTAAGAGTAAGGACTAATTCCACTAGACGAAGCAGAGTGGTGGTAGAGCGGAACTGATTAGGTCTGGAATCCAAAAAGAAGCGTAGAGCTTTGAGACCATCCTGATGGGGGATGGAAGTATATAAGGCTTGGACATCCATGGTGAAAATAAAGCGGTGGGGGCCAGGGAGCTTAAAATCATCAAAAAGTTTAAGAGCGTGAGAAGTGTCACGAACATAGGTCAGAAGGGATTGAACAAGGGGTGATAAAACCGTGTCGAGGTATGCAGAAACGAGTTCAGTGGGGCAGGAGCAAGCTGAGACAATAGGTCGGCCAGGACAGGCAGGTTTGTGGATCTTGGGTAGGAGGTAGAAATGGGACGTGCGGGGTGTGGGAACTATAAGATTGGTAGCAGTGGATGGGAGAGCCTCTGAGCGGATAAAGTCAGTGATAGTGTGGGAGACAATGGCCTGGTGCTCCTTAGTGGGGTCACGATCGAGGGGTAAATAAGAGGAGGTATCCGCGAGTTGTCGCTGTGCCTCGGCAAGGTAGAGGTCAGTACGCCAGACTACAACAGCACCCCCCCTTATTGGCGGGTTTAATAATGTTAGGATTAGTGCGGAGGGAGTGGAGAGCAGAGAGTTCTGAAGGAGTGAGGTTGGAATGGGGACAAGGTGCGGTGAAGTCGAGACAGTTGATGTCCCGTCGGCAATTAGCGATAAAGAGATCCAGAGCAGGCAGAAGGCCAGAGCGGGGTGTCCATGAAGAAGAGGAGGGTTGAAGATGGGAGAAGGGGTCATCGGTGGGGGTGGAAGAGTCCTTAATGTTAAACATGTTGATACTCAGTATTCATCAATATATTTTTATAGAAATTACTACTCTGTGACAGAGTAGTCATGGCTCTATCATGCATGGAGATTCCATGGTAGTAGGAAAAGGAAGAGGTGGTCTGGGTCTCATGGTGCAGAGCAACATAGATAAACCAAGGCAAAGTCTGATTGTAGCAGGCACATGAATCACTTCCCTGAATGGGATGAATCAGCCCGTTCGACCAAATGTCCTCTGAGCTGTCAACCTTCCATTTAGGAGTCAACCATGCTGGTGGGTGTGGAGTTGCATGTAGATCAGACATGGTGGCGATGGTCGTTTTCCTCTCAGGAGGTTTTATGATAGGCTGGTGTTTTGTGCCCATCATTATTACTCACTAGATTTGTGTTAAAATTCCTGATCATTAACCAAATTTGAATTTCATGACTGAACACTGGTCTCTGCCTCTTAGTATAGTAATTTAGTTGCTATGTGCCATCACACCCAGATAGGAAACTGCACCCCCTCTGATGTCAGCAGACAGCAGTAACCTTTCCAAAACACTGAGGGCTAAAGATGAAGGGATTGGGTATAGAAGGGGCTGAAGATCCACACTAGGCTACCGGCCTGAGATAGTGCCACTGCTGGGATCAGAAGATCAGGCTGAAAAAGGAAATATTTGAGTGACGTCCGAAGGGCACTGGAGCGGATTGGCATTTAGTGTAGGGAGCCACATGTGTGTTGAAAGGCAAACATTTAACCTGACCTTCCATCTGAGTGTGATGTTAAGCAACAGATAAATTATTGGAGTAACAGTGAAGAGGTCCTAATTCAGCTGTGACATCGGAATTCAGTCAATGATTGGACATTTAAAACAAATGCTTTACAATGCTAATGTTGGCCACAAACCCACCAAATAGTAATTTTAAAAAAACCTCGGAGGGGAAAATAGCCGTCCTCACATAGCTTGACCTACATGTGACCCCAGGCTCAAAGTCTTGTAGCGTATGACTCAGCTCAAGGGCACTTGATGGGCAGTAAATGCTGCCATTGCCCATGATGCCCATATGCATTTTTTAAAAATTTGTAACAAGTATGACAACTGGTTTTGTCATTGCCTGTGTAATGATTCAAATGTGTGGAATTTTATTAAACCAGCTCTTACTCAATAGAATTATTTTTTTTTTTTTTAATATATAAAGTGTATAGGTGGAAAATGATGCCAGGCTTGGCTTTGCTGCGAAATGCTGTAGCAATTCCTTTTGTGATAGCTTGCACAATTAATCAAATAATTTGTCAAATTATTGCATTGCAAACAGAAGATTTCTATATCCAGTCAGTGGTCAAATTTAATCTGATCTGTTCCAATTGGTTTGTACATCTCCTTTCAGAACTGCCAGTGAGACACAGAAAAAAGTATTTCATCAGGAGGCAGCTGTTTACCTGTCCAGGCCAAGTCTGTTCCACAATTTAATGAGACCATGACTTACCTAGTACAAAGGTAATGACTGCTTAGTAGAGAGCCTAGGATGCTGAGCTTCCTGTTGCCTGCCACTTTAATACTTTATCTTGACCTAACTATAGTCACCAGCACTGTTGTAACAATCACCAACAGAAGTTTGAGGAACAACTCTTCATCCACCTGGGCATTGTACAGCCTGCAGGACTCAATATTGAATTTCACAACTTCAGGTAACTCACTATGTTGCTTTGTATCAGAACAGGCCAGTCCATCCGGGGTATTGCCTCAGCACTGCTCTGCCTGACCTGCTGTTCACAGCCTACACCTCTGCATTTTGCAACCTTCATATTCCTTTCTGTACACACCAATTGCACTTAATGACCCAGTTATAGCTTCTCCCTACATCAATGCTGGACTCACTTTACAGACATTCCCTTTCAAAATTCAAAGTAAATTTATCAAAGTACATGTGTTACCATGTACTACCTTGAGATACATATTTTGTTGGGATTTACAGGAAAAATAAAGAAATACAATAGAACATATGAAAAACTCTGTAAAGATTGACAAACAACCATTGTGGAAAAAGACATACTGCGCAAAACAAAGATACCATGGAGATGAGTTGTAAAGATACCGAGGAGATGAGTTGTAAAGATACCGTGGAGATGAGTTGTAAAGATACCGTGGAGATGAGTTGTAAAGATACCGAGGAGATGAGTTGTAGAGATACCTTGAGAGTGAGTCTGTAGATTGTGGAATCAATCCAGTTGTGGTGAGTGAAGTTATCCATGTCATCTCAGGAGTGTGATGGTTGTAGGGTAGTAACTGTTCCAGATCCGGGTGGTTCAGGTCCCAAGGGTTACAACCCATCGGTACCTCCTGCGCAATGTAAATGTACTCAGTGGTGCGGAGGGGTTTGTCTGTGATGGACTGGGGTATATCTACCATTTTCCGTAGTTTTTTTTTTCCATTCCTGGGCATTTATGTTCCACATCAGGCCATGATGCAGTGGAGCTGGGATACTCTCCACTGTGCAAATACACAAGTTTGTCAAAGCTTTTGGTGACAAACTAAATCAACACAAACTTCTAAGAAGCTAGAGGTGCTGTTGTGCCTTCTTTGTGATGCTATTTACATGCTGTTCCTAGGACAGATCCTCTGATATAATAACACTAAGGGATTTAAAGGTACTGACCCTTTCCACCTCTGATCCCCTAATAAGAATTGGCCCATGTACCTTCAGCTTCTTCCTCCTGGAGTCAATAATCAGTTCTTTGACTTTGCTGATGTTGAGTGAGAGGTTGTTCTGGCAGCATTCAACCAGATTTTCAAATTCCCTCCTTTATGTCAATTTGTCACCATCTTTGATTCAGTTAATAACAGTGGTGTCATCAGCAAACTTAAATACAGCATTGGAGCTTAGACATAGGTATAAAGTGAGTAAAGCAGGGAGCCAAGCACACAGCTTGTTGTGCACCTATACTGACGGCGAATGTGGAGTAGATGTTGTTGCCAATCCAAACTGACTGTGGTGTACAAGGAAATCAAGCCCCAGGTCTTGGAGCTTGTCCAAATTAGGAGGACGGGATAGGACTTTGTCCTATCCATCCCTCCTTCACACTCTTTGGCAACTTCAAACCAACTTGTCTTCAAGTTAACTTTCTCCTTCCACTGATGTGGCCTGACTGGCTGAGTATCTCTAACATTTTCCTTTTTTTTTTTTAAAATTATCTACGACTTAAGTCATGTGTCCACCTTCTCTCACCCCCCCCATACTTTTTAAAACCTGATTAATAAATATCAATCTCAATTGATACAACATCAGTATAGCCTTTTGCAGAGCATTCAGAAGTATTTCCTACAGAAACCCCAAAAACTGGTTCAGATAAGTCCATGTACCTAGATTCCTCAACCACCATAGTTAGTTTCACTCTTTCATATTGCTCCTCATTGATATTGCGAAAACATCAAATCACCCACAACCTTTTGAACTTCAAAAACTATAATCCCTTTTTTGCATTAACTCATAATTTAATCTTTGGAATCCAGGTAACCTGCTATAAGGAGAGAAACTGTGGGAAATGTTCAAAAGGTCAGGCAGTATGTCTGAAAAGAGAAGAAAAACTTAACTCTGTTTTTAGCTCTGTTTCTAAGTGCTCTTTGATTAGCATTCTGATATTATCACATTGCATTCCTTTCTTAAGATGTGGCCCTATAATTGCACACAGGAGTCCCACATGTGGGCTGAGAGGACATGGTATGAATGTAAAAACTTAACACCACCCTTAGACTCAAGTCTTTTAAAGGCAAATTTTGCTGATCATTTCTTGTAATATTTTAATTTATAAACATGAACAATGCAGTTACCTTTATGCTGTTAAGAAAGGACCTTCAACCTTTAAGTTACTTTGCCAATGTTTATCTACTTGCTTAATTTAACCATGTAATTAAGGCATTCGACTAGCGATCTGAAGGTTGTGAGTTCGAGCCCCAGCCGAGGCAGTGTGTTGTATCCTTGAGCAAGGCACTTAATCACACATTGCTCTGCAATGACACTGGTGCCAAGCTGTATGGGTCCTAATGCCCTTCCCTTGGACAACATCGGTGGCGTGGAGAGGGGAGACTTGCAGCATGGGCAACTGCTGGTCTTCCATACAACCTTGCCCAGGCCTGCGCCCTGGAGAGTGAAGACTTTCCAGGTGCAGATCCATGGTCTCACAAGACTAACGGATGCCTTTACTTTGCTTAATTTAATTTTAAAGCTTTCTAATAAACAGTTTTCACTGCTAGCTGCATTTGTGTCATCTTGTCAGATATATAGCTTTCTAAGTCATCAACTCTAAGTTGTTTATAAATATCATAAGTAGTTGCAGCCCCAGCATAGATCTTTGAAATTTGCACAAAAATGTTGGCAGCTTTTCCCTTAAGTAGTATCAATTGTTAAACAGCTACTGTAGTTACATCCATTTGAGTAATAGAAATAGCAATGTCTCTGCTTGTTGAGAGTTTGTGAATGAATTGACTATGACTACACTTTCAACAAACAGTAGTCTCATCTGCACAGACAGATGGAATTATGTCTCTGAATGATAGACTTCCAATCAACAAAGAAAATGCTAATTCATACACAATTTTTAAATTGATTAAACATCACACAACAGTTTCATGGATCATTGCAAGTAAAATCCAATACCAAGTCACCTAATGAAATACCAGAGGTGATAATTAAAAACTTTGTCAAAAAAGTAGATTTTAAGGACCACATTGACTTAACAAAGGCATAGAGAAATAATTCAATGGTGAAGCAACATGACAGCTAAAGACCAGAACTGGAGGAGGATTGTAAAACTGAAGTGTTTAGAGAAATTTCTACTGAATAAGAACAAAAAGAAAGTTTACCATGATCTTTTATTTGCACATTACATTGAAAAAGCTATTGTTTCCATGATGTAACAGGTCAGAAATCTGACACAAGATGGATGCAAGGAGAAATAACACAAACAAAAAGGCAATAAAAGTAAAAAAAATGTCCAGGTTCAGCAGAATCTGTAGATAAAAAAGTTTGTATTTCAGAATCTCAAAAAAGTCATTATCAGAAAAATTGATTTGAAAGTCCAAGGTACTGATTCTCAACTACACAGCTAGGTAGCTTGTTCCATGTGTTCACAAGGAAATGCTTCCTGATGTTAGTCTGAAATCTCCCATTAACCAGTCTCCATCTATGGCCCTGTGTCCTCGTTGATGGATTAATTTTGAAGTAGCAACTGGCATCCACCTTACTTATACCCTTAATGATTTTTAACACTTCTATCATGTCTCCTCTCACTCTGCGTCTACTTAGGCTAAAAAGATTTAATTATTTCAATCTTTCTTCACAGCTTATACCCTGCAGACCTGGATTGAGCCTCGTAGCCCTTCTCTGAACTCTATCCAGTATCTTCACATCCCTCACAAAATATGGCGACCAAAATTGTGCACAGTGCTCAAGATGTGGCCTCACAAGCACATTATACAACTTAAGGAGAACATCTCTAGTCTTGAACTCCACTGAGTGCATTATACAGCCCAACATTTTATTAGCCTTCCTAACCACTTTGTATTATCTAGATGTTGATAGCGTTGAGTCAACCTGGATGCCCAAATCCTTCTCATACACTGCACTAACTCAAGACCCTCCCCCCCCCCATTGTATATTCACATCGAATATTTTTACTTCCTGTATGTACTTACATTAAATTTCATCCACCATTTATCTGCCCACACTACATCAGGATTTTGTTTAGATCTATACTGATTATGCTGCCTGAATGTTATCAGTCCACCCCCCCCCAATTTAGTGCCATCTGTAGACTTTACTAGTTTTTGTTATGTACTGATTCAAGTCATCATTGTAAATTAAATATCAGCAGCCCCAAAACTGATCCCTGCGGAACCCATTTTTAACATCATCTAGGTTTGAAAATGATCTTTTCTCCATAATTCATAGTTTTCTGTTTTTGAGCTAATTCTGCACCCATTCACACAGCTTACCTTGAATCCCTACCTCCTGTAATTTGATTATTAACCTCGTGCGGTACCCTGTCAAAAGCTTTCTGACAGTCCAAGTAAATATCAACTGCTCTATTGTTATAAATTTTAGTTGCCCCTTCATAAAGCTCCAGCGTATTAGTAAAACATTATTTCCCTTTTCTGAACCCATGCTGGCTTTCTGCTAATATGTCTATTCTTATCATCTGCTTTCCCATTTCATTCTTTATTAATGTTTCCATCATCTTGCCTACAATACACTTTAAGCTTACTGGTCTATCGTTACCAGGGTCAGTGCAGTCACCCTTCTTGTATACAGTACCAGGACAATGTTCACCCATTTCCGTCCTTGTGGATTTCACCAGTCTTCACTGACTTATGAAAAATACACAAAAAGGGTTTGAATATATAATCACGACCTCTAAGTACCCTTGGATACATGTTGTCTGACCCTCAGGATTTATTAACTTTCAGCTGAAGCAGGACCTACTTTCTAAGATTTCCAAGTCAATTAAAACAACCTTATTTTTCTCTACACAAACTGGCATATTGCTAACATCTTCGCAGGTGTATACTTTAGCAAAACATTAGTTGAGACCATCTGCTATGTCCTTCTCCACATGACTTATCACCCACTGTTATTCCTAATAAACATGTTGACTTTTCTTTTACTAGTAAAATATTGAAGAAAATCTGTGTCAGTCTTAGCATCCTTCTCAACCATCTTCTGGCAGTCAGAATTTCCCTCTGGACTTTAGCTCTCATTTCCATATGCCCTACAGTTAACATCATTACTATTTTTCTGTATTCCTTATCTAGCTGACTTTTCTTCAGTAATTTTATGTACATCTTTATTCATCCATGTAGTTGATCTATTTTATTGCTTCTCCCGACCTTGGGTATGAACATTTCCTGCACTGCGTGTATTACCTCTTTAGATCGACCCCATTGTTCCTCAGCTGACTATGACAAGCAGTTCCTTCCAGTTTACCTACTGAACTCTTTGCTGCATCTGCACAGGCTTTGGCTTTCTGAAATTCAATGTAATGGCTTTGTTTCTTACTGATAGACTCTCCTAAAAAAAAACTTTGAGACTAACAATGTTCTGATCACTTGTTCCTAAAGGCTCAAGAAGTTTCATACTCAGAATTCTCTCCTAATTGTTATAGAATATCAAATCTAGACAGACCTTCCATGGTATATTCATTCAGATCCTCTGAAGGAGCCCTTGAACACGTTTCAGTCCACTGATTCAAAGCAATCCGGTAGCCACTTTATTGTCTTACTTCTGGAGCCTGCTCTTTAGCCTCTGAAGGTAGGAGGAGAACAGCCAAGTGATCAGCTTTCCCAAAATGCGGTCTAGGCATGGAACGGTAAGTATTCTTAATCGTAGTATAGCAATGGTCAAGTGTGTTGGAACCCCTGGTGGTGCAGGTGATATGTTGATGATAATTGGGCAGAGGTTTATTCAAAAAAGCCTTTTTGAAAGGCATCGGGGTAGACTGCTTGTTTGGTGACGGCGGCACTCAGTACCTCAACCTCCGGCAGTATGTAAACTGCAGTTGGAATCATTGCGGAAAACTCTCCTGTTAAGTAGAATAGTCACAAATCAAAAGGTACAAATCCAACAATGTATGGCTGACCGTATACATTCAGGATCCAAAATCCGGGCTCAGGTTGAAGCCAAGTGGGGCAGACAGTGAGAAAAGACAGAAGGACAGAAACTCGTCTGCACGCGCTTCAACAGCACAGGGGATTGCAACAGAAAAGAAAATTAAATTGGAATCAGAACTAGGTTTATCACTGACATGTGTTTTGTGGCAGCAGTACAGAGCGATACATAAAAATTACTACAAGTTACAACAAGAAAAATAAAAAATAAGTGATGCAAAAAGAGCGGAAGGTGAGGTAGCATTCATCGTCCGCTCAGAAATTTGATGGCCGAGGGAAAGAAGCTGTCCTAAAACATTGAGCATGGGTCTTCAGACTCCTGTATCTCCTACCCCGATGGGCACAATAAAAAGAAAGCATGTCCCAGATAGTGAGGGTCCTTAATGATGGATGGCTTTGAAGAGTCAAATATGAAATCAAATTAATGTCCATTATTAATTAATCATGGACAAGCTTTCAAGCTTTCTCTGTGCTCAACTAATGAAATCATAGTGAAGAACACATGTTCAAATGGAATTCATAGTGAAGAGGGAAGAGTATGGAATGATTGACAAGGGATGGTCTTGGATAGAATAGTAAGAGGCGTAATACATGAAGGAAAGATATTCTAATACAAAGATAAAATGTAGGGAAGTTTTGGGACTAAAGGAACTGAAAATGATAACATGAAATTCAATACTTGCAATTGCTGTCTAAAAAACAAACAGATTCTGATCCAAAATTGTTGGGTTCAATTTAGAGTCCGGAAACCTATAAAATGCCTAATTGAAAAGTAATGTTCCTTGGGCTTCCACTGAAGTTCATTGCACCAGCGTGGGAGTTTAAGGACAGAAATTCACAGCAAAAGAGAGGCAAAGAATAAATAGAATATGGTCATATAAATCTTTGGAATTTTTGTAATGAGAAATATAATTCAATCACACGCTGAAATAAAGCTACTTTCAAAGGTAGCTTTCCTTCAATGTTAATGTTTAAGATTTAGGAAGGTTAAAAATATTAAAAGGGTAAATAAATGACCTGATAAACAGGTACAGACATGAACTTAAAGAGTTATCGACCTGAAATTTTAAAAATCAGCTTCCCTGTCCACAGATTCTGCAGAATCTGATGATATTTCTTGCATTTTGTTCTTATTTCAGATTTTCAGCATCTGTGTTTTTAAATCTCACTTTTTGAACATTGGAACCCTGTTTTACTAAACGGTTCAAAGGAAAATTATTTTCTTTTGAGAAAGAATGAGGGGAATAGGAGGTGGAAGTTGAAGGAAAATGAGGGGAAGTAGGGGAGAAGAACAACTGCAATATGACTTAGAACTTTAGCATCTCTTGAAGCTATAGAATACGATTAACTATTGAGACTTTACATTGATACAAAATTGAAATTTTCAGTGAATTCTAAGGTTATTCCTTGAAAATGACTAAATATTAAAATTAACTCTGCATTGTCAAACTGCTTCCATTCAGTGTAGTTTGCTTCCTTCCCTTTAGCCACTAAGTGGATAGAATTACACGTTTTAAGCAGAATATCTGCTCTGTCCTCCACTATTCCAATGACACCCCATTTTAGCCTGGGGAACAGAGACTCTTCTTTCTTACAACATTTCAGATAGCCCATCTCATTTGTCTCCATATGAGAACTGATCAGTTCTGCAGCGGGATTATCCACTTATAATGAACTCTGATTTTACCTCCACAGACACTTGTATCTTTAATTCCTTTCATTGTTTCTATACCTGCACACTAGAAGATAATTCTGCCCACTGATGCATCCCTTAAGAAGAGGGTGAATCTCGAGATCAAATGTTACCAGCATTGTTCATATGATGGACATCTCAATGAAAAAAAAGCACTCCCTGTCACTTCCCCAAGTGTCATCAATAGATTGAAAGTGATTTTTCTGTAAACTATTTTGTGCCATGACTGGTACAGAGTTATTTATACAGCAAGAAATACTGTATGTTCTCTCAGGTCTAATTAAAAAGCCTACACAAGCTTTTGTTAAAAATATATCATCATTAAGTAATGCTACAGGCCGTTCAGTCCCAATCAGTCTGTGTGGTACTTGTACCTACCAGTGTGACTCTCTCTTCTCTCTCCCCCTCAGATTTATCTGGCCTCCTCTTAAGTACAGCTGCACATTCACTCCACAGCTTCACAACTTCGGGTGAATAGGTGTCTGCTGAATGACTATTAGAAGCTTATGAAAAACATTTTGTACTGATATCCTCCAGTGATGGTCTTCCCCAGAAGAAACATTCACCCTGTATCGAGTCTATCAAAGCAGTTCACTCCTCAACACCTTTGGCCAATGTGATCACCTTTTCTTACTTTATACATCTTCACATTTCTGGTACCACTCTTGTAAATCTTATCTGCCCCCTCTCAGTGCTCTTAAAGAGGATTCATATGGCAACTCATGTTATATACCATATTTCTTTATGATATAGAAGGCGAGCAATGAGCCTATCGAGTCATGGGCTCATGGAAGAATCCCATTACTCTACTAAATTTTACTTGAAACCTTTTCTTCTTGCTTTCTACCAATTCACCCCAGCACCAGGGCAATTAACCTCAGAACTCTCACATCTCTGGAATGTGAGAAACCAAAGTACCCAGAGGAAACCTACATGGCAACAGGAATTTGTGTGCAAATTGCACGCAGATGACATTGGGATTTAAGATTAAACCTGGATTCTTATGCTGTGATATCCACAAGCTGTGCCAAGTGCTGCCCTGTGTAGTACTCTAGCTGAGATTCAATACATGTTCAAGGACAACTTTCTTACTTTTCAATTTTATTCCTTTGGAAATGGTGTGTAATCCTTTGCTTGGTTTTTTATTTTCAAAAATACTATTGTTAATTTGTGGTACAATGTTTAAGTTGTGTATTTGCTGTCAGCCCTGTTAGCTGCTGTTGTACAAAGATCACAGCTTCCAAGTAAAATAATTCTATCAAAAGTACTACCACACAATGATGTTTCAGAAGTTTATTGGCCTATTATTTGCTCAGAGTGTGGATTTATTACCAAATATAGAAATTCATGGGGTAATAAATTGAAGTGTCACAGGTTAATCTGTTTCAGTACAATATTTAATACTAATGCATTTTAGTTTGTTATGTGAGATTCATCTGTAGGTTTTATTCTTACCTTCATAAGTTATAGTGTGTAATATGTACTACTGTGCTTTACACAGTGGTTTGAAGAAACATTGTCTCGTTTCTATATACATTATATGGTTACATGGATGTATATAGTTAAATGGCAATAGACTTGACATGCTAGAAATTTTTTAAATAATCTAAGTTTAAAACTAACAAAATTAATGACACACAAATAAGACAATAATTTGGATCATTCAGTGTAAATTTCTTCAACACTCATTAGGAACTGCACCCAGCATTTTTAAAAGCTTAGAAATACTCAGCAGGTCAGCCAGCATCTGTGAAAGAGGTAACAACATTCATATTTCAATTAAAAGCCCTTCATCTAAACTGAAAATGAGGGAAGTTTGTAATAAGTTGCAGGGATGAGATTGTCATGAGGGATGAATAAAAATATTTCCAGTAAGGTGAGCCTAACATTGATTCCACAGTTTACAGAGGTATCTGTCTGCCACATTAATGGGGAACAAAGAGTTCCCCTTACCCTCAAATCAACCTCTGCATTCACTGAACCAGCATTTGCAATTTCCCCCCTTCCATGAGACTCTCATTTCAGTATTTCAAAGAGACAATTCACTTTGTGACTTCCTAATGCAATAGTCCACCTCCACTGGTCCCTCCTCTTCTGACAACACTTGAGTATGCAACACCTGTTCTCTTACCTTATACCTTCTGTTCAGTCCTTTCAGGTTATACAGTGATCCCTTTGCATTTCATACAGTCTAGTTTCTTGCATTGTATTCAAGATGTGGCCACTTCTTCATTAGAGAAACCAAATGTAGATTCGATGACTGCTTTATGCAGCAACCTAGTTGTGTCCATGGGGGTGACCCTGATCATTCAATTGCCTGTCACTTTAATTCTTCATATTGCTCTGTCTTATCTGTCTGTGCATTGTTACAAGGTCTGTTTCAAGCTTGAGGGAACAATAGCGCTCTTCTGTCCGGATATTTTGCGATCTTCAAGACTCAATATTGGTTTCAACTATTTTAGACACAGGCCATATCCAGGTTACAAATGCCTGACTTATAGGTACCAATACACATGAATAAGCACTTGTGGTAAACCGTGTATATAGGTTGTAACTGGGTTACCTGTCTGGACATGCCTGGACATGCCCCTCTGCTGACTTGCTCCTGTGGCTCCTCCCACAGTCCCCTGAATAAAGGTGATTGTGTCACTGCTCCTCCCACAGTCCAGGACAGACATACATACAGCATGGAAGTGGATCCATTTTACTGTTAATAAAAGCATTTCAGTATTTACTCTACTTCCAGTCTTTTGGGGTAATTGATAGTGCATCAGCACTCATTATTAAATTCAAAATTCTGAAGTACGTACATGCATTCATTCCTATGAAAGTCAGAACTAGTTTCTCTCTCGCTCTACTTTTGCACATTGCTCTTTCTTATCAATTGCGTGTGTTTTTGATGCAATTTACTGCAGTACTGTGGAGATATGGTCACCATATCCAGTGATCTTAGCATGGTATATCTTCCCTGATTTGGATTGTTACCTTATCTCACTAATTGTATGTTCACAGCTGCTGTTGATTGCTCATTATGTTGTTATGCAATTAGCATTCATCATCAGGGCAGCCATTTTATATCGTTTGTACATTTCAGTCAGTTAGAAGCCATTTGGAAGTCAAGGAATCTGCATTTTGTTACAACACTGAGAAGTACTGTCTTTTCACACCAGCTCCTTGCGTACTGTAACGCGTTGGAGATTAATAAAACCGCCTTCAACTACAGCTACGCCAGGACTGGCTTGAGAAAACGGGGAAAACTTGATCAAAAGCAGGATATAGTTTGTTTTTTGACATACCACAAAACTGAATTAAGGATATCTGGAAAAAAAAACAGAACCTGCTTATTACCCAGATACAGACTTACCAAATTCTGCTTGTGAATTGGCCGGGTTTCTTTATCTGTAATATGAAATAGTTTATTTTCATTTCTCACTAAAAATGAGAGCGTTGGTGTGTTGCATTGGGCATATCTAGCATTCTACTTAGTGCTTTCCGATTTTAGCAATAGCTCTGACACGTTTTTGTTTCTTTTTCCCCCCTCTCTTCCTAAACTTCAATGATCCATCTCTGATACAGCTCCATAACCATCTCGGCAATCTTGGCATCACACTATCAGAGACATTTCCTTTATCCTGTCCATCTCTTTCCCATGCCCACTGCAAATTAAAACTAATTTCTTCCTCACTTTCAGTTCTGATAAAGGATGTTTGACTGAGATATTGTTTCTCCACAGACGCTGCCTAACTATGAGTGTTTCCAGCATTTTGCCTTAAATTCAGATTTCCAACATGCTCTTTTGAAATATTGATGTTTAATTGTTGAATATCAATAAATGCTATAAAGTGTAAACTTTCATTCAATACTAGCTTCCTGGGAAAGAATGTAATTCTATGCATTTTTATAATGACCTGGGCAAGAATAAGAATCAAGCCACACAAAGGATGAACAAATTTGGTAGCCACTGCACTCCCTTTGACCTTCCCCAAGCAACCTGCTCCTTATCCATCCACCCACCAACTTTCATCCATTATTAGCTTAACAGTACTGAGAATGTCCCTTTAGTGACCCAAGCATGTAAGCCACATTTTTTTGTTTTGCAATTGGATCACTAGATATTTTTGGAATTCGACACTTTTAATTTCCTGTATATTTGGCAGAGTCTGCTGCAGTCCTCAAGAGTGATACAAGCCTTTTTTCTCCTCTTCCCAATTTTTCTTTATGAAATTACTTAAATATAAGCAGCAATTTACTTCATTCTAGTGTGACCCACCCACTCAAGCATATTTTCTGGATAACATATTCCACACAAAGATGTTAAAAAATGCAAGAACAGATGAGGGCAGGAGTGGAAGCAATAAAATGAAAACAAATGGCAGTGTGGAGTCTTGAAGCATGCTGAATACAAAGTCACCCTGTCTTTTATTAATTATACAGTAACCTTTATCCCAAAAAGTTATTAATTCATGCCATTTAACCAGAATAAAAACAGGTCATTCCAAGATAATGAATTTGATAGGGACAATCAGAACACAATCGTTTAAAAGCATTAGCTTGTATGCTTCCACCTGAGACTCTTCACATTGTGTTCTCATTAATTCTGGCTTTGTAAAGAAAGGATAACAAATCTCATTATTATTTGAGTTTCTATTTCTTTTATAACAAGATTGATTTATATACTAATTGATCAAATTCAGACATGGTCAATTTTCCAAATAAGCAAATTTCAGGATAGAGATTTATTTGAAAGCTTCTGATTTCCAACAGAAAAATGAACGTTGCTCGTCCTTCAGAACTGAACTGTCATTAACAAGCTGTCAGTTTGAACGTGCTGGATATTTCTTCAGCTGCTTTGGACTCCAATGATGACAGCCTAATGTGCTGCCAAGTATTCCAGTCAGATGCACAATTAAGCTGTTGTTATTGTCATAGATAGCCAGATAAAATTCTTTCTATGTTGCTCTTTTTGAGGAACTGATTGATACCAATGCTGCTTTAATAGTAAATCCATTACAAAGTATGTAATTGTTACTGTATATACTGACTAAAGGTGTATTAGGTTTGATTAGGAGACTGGAAGCAAAACTTGAAAACTGGTGGAGGAACAAGAGTTGGTCAGACAGGCTCTGTAAAGGCAGAGGCAAAGGCATAGTAGACATTTTGGGTGATGCAGGGTTTTGGCCCAAAACAGTTATTCCTGAGACTCCACAGATGCTGTTTGATCCACCAATAGTTTTTGTTTTTGTGCTGGGTCAATCATTTAGTCTATTCTCAATGGGGACAGTGATTAAGATGTTATAATCAACTTTGAGATGAAAGAGTTTGTTCCATTGACAAAAGCTCAAAAGGAACTTAACAACTGAAGACACTGATTCTCATTGCCCTGAAATGTACCAAGGAAGAATGGCCTCTTGAAGGCATTGAGATGTTCAGTGAATTGTAATCAGTGTATAGTTTAAGATGCAGAAGCGAGAGGAACTAAATAAAAACCATTTCTTCATGGCTTGAATTCTTTAAAAGGTGAAATCTGGTTATTCAACAGATTGGACAATTCTTGTTTGAATAATTAATTACTGATAAATTGGATACTGGGGAAGAATTAAATCTGCAGAAGACAATTGTCGCTCTAAAATATTTACTTAAGAATTGAAAACAGTCAAAGTGACCCAATCAAGAACAGAGTTGGAGCTGTGACCCAAGTCAACCAATTTTCACTTTAGTACATTTTTTGGAATGAAAATATTATAAAATTTGAATTAAATAATGCCTAAGTGTTTCAACAAAAAACAAGTTGCCATTTACACACTGAGCAGGAAGTGGATGTTGAGAGAATGGCAAGGATGTTAAAGATACTTCTACTGGGATCACCAGTAAGTGATTCCAGTAGAAGTGGTGACATGATCAGAGTTCTGGTGGATGGTGAGGTGAGGGGACATGGGATTTCTAATTCCACACAAATTATACAAAAAGTTGAAATTTCATACTATTTAGTGGAGTTTAGGCTCTTGATCCCGAATGGTGGTGGGAAGGGATGGGAAGATGGCAGTAAATAGTAGGAAAGGAGATAAAAAGATTTGGGCAGCAGTACTCAAGATTAAATTTTGACCTGCTCATCATTCAAAATGTTCAGCTAACACACTGTTAGCATAAAACTGATTGTGGGACTGAGGAACGTGGCAAGAAATAATAATGGAAATTTCACTTTTTGTCATGGACATGATGTAGGGCATAGGACCTCAAGTCAGCTCCACCATTTAATAAAATCATGATGATATGATAACTGACATGAACTGTACATTTCTTCCTCGTCTCAGAAACATGTAAATGAAGAAAGGGAAGGGTAGATCACTGAAGGGTTCTGAATGACTAAAGAATGAGCATAATTGGGAAAAACTATACTAACAAACTGGAATTGTAGGAGGGCAGCTCAGCAGGTTTGGTCAATAGAGAAGATGGAGGTCTATTTAATATGCTCAAATGAGGCCAAGGAAGACACAGGACATTGTTGGTCATATTACTTCAGTATGCTTGCAATCAAATGCTGAAATCACAACTTTGAACAAACAACTGGAACATCTGTGTAGTTCACTTCATTGCTACAGCTATTATATACTGTTGCTAATTTGGAGGAATCCATGGAAAATTTGTGAAATAGCCTTTCAATTGATTCTCTAAGGTTTTCAAAGTAATGATAGGATGTAGTCATGCAAAGCCTATACACGAGAGGAAGGACACAATTGTCAGGAGACCTCAACAATATGATAGGACCAGCAGTAGAGTACAGGGCCTCTTAAGTCAGCTCCACTATTTAATAAGATCATGCTGATCTGATAGCTGGCATGGACTGTACATTCCTTCCTGTTCCATAACTTTAGATTTTTGGAAAACAAGAATCCTTCCCAGCCATAAATTTACTTTATAACTCAGCATCCATGATTCTCCAAGGAAAAAATTCCAAGATTCTCAATCAAGAGATATTTTCACATCACCATCTTAAATGGGCATCCTTTTACCCTGAGATTTTGCCCCGTAATTTAGCAGCATCCACCCTGTCAAAAACACTCATCTTACATTTTAATAATATTGTCCCATTTTCCCAAGGTTAAGCATGGGCCTAATTTACTTGATTGTTTCAAGGCAACTGCTTTATCCCAGGAAACCATCCAGCAAAATTTCTGCAATGCTTCCAATACAAGTGCATTCCTTAAATAGAGAACAAATTTTCAAGAGTTCATTAATTCTAAACTCCATTGCTTTTTCAATAAGTGCCATTTCAGTTGCCTAATTATTTGCAATACTGATCTGTTAACTTTGTATTTCTTTTGTACATAAGGAAACAGAAGTCACACCTCCAAAGAGTTGGAACTGGAAAGTGCCTCTGAGAAAAGATTTCAATCACAACCTGTACTAGGTGGCTCAGCAGGTATCAAAGGTTTGATAATCCTGTAACTGATATTATCACATCTTTGCACTTTTCTATTCTCCCTGCCAAAATGGATATTAGTCATAGATAAATACAGCACAGAAACAAGCCCTTTGGCCTATCTAGTCCATACCGAAACCACTTAAACTGCCTACTCCCATCGACCATCGCCCTCCATACCCCTACCATCCACATACCTTCCCAAACCTCAAATGTTGAAATAGAGCTCACATGCACCACTTCTGTTGGCAGCTCATTTCACACTCTCACAACCTTCTGAGTGAAGAAATTTACCCTCATGTTCCCCTTAAACTTCTCACCTTTCACCCTTAACCCATGATCTCTGGTTGCAGTCTTATACAACCTCCGTGGAAAAAACCCTGCTTGCATTAACCCAATTTATACCTCTCATAATTTTGTATCTCTCTATCAAATCTCCTCTCTAAGGAATACAGTCCTAACCTACTCAATCTTTCCTTATAGCTCAGGTACTCCAGACCCAGTAACATCTTTGTAAATCTTCCCTGTACTTTTTCAACCTTGCTTACATCTTTCCTGTAGGTAAGTGTGCAGTTTTGGTCACAATACTCCAAATTAGGCATCACCATCGTCTTACACAACTTCAATATAACATCCCATTTCCTGTAATCAATACTTTTGACTTATGAAGGCTAAAGTGCCAAAAGCTTTCTTTGCGGCTCTATCTACCTGTGACGCCACTTTCAATGAATTATGTACCTGTATACCCAGATCCCTTTGTTCTACCACCTCTCAGTGCCCTGTTGTTCACTGTGTAAGACCCACCCTGGTTGGTCCTAACGAAGTGCAAAACCTTGCACATGTCTGCATTAAGTTCCATCTGCCATTGTTCAACCTGTTTTTCCAGCTGATCTAGATCCCTCTGCAAGCCATGATAGCCTTCCTCACTGTCCACTACACCCCTAAAATTAGCTGATCCAGTTAACCACACCATCCAGATCATCGATACAAAGGACCCAGCACCGATCCCTGCGGCATACCACAAGTTACAGGCCTCCAGTCAGAGAGGCAACCATCTACTACTACTCAGGCTTCTCACAAAAAGACAATGTCTAATCCAATATACTACCTCATCTTGAATGCCAAGCAATTAAACCTTCCTGACCAACCTCCCAAGCAGGACCTGGTCAATTCTCATATTTTCACACTCTTATACTCTATCTTTTTGCCCATTCGCCTAAATCAATTCATATCCATTACAAACCTGCTCACTTTTCCTCTTCTCTTTGAATAGTTAGGAAATGGTACAACATTCTGACCTTCATTTGAGTCATCAATATAAACTGGCGAACATAGCACCAATTCCAGTGATAGCTCAGCAGTGTGTTTGCCAAGGTGAAAGGGAGCTATTTATGTTCACTTTTTTTTTTCTGTCAGTTAATCAATTCTCTGCCATGCTGACATATTACTTTCAATGCCATGAGCCCAGATTTGTGTAGAAATCTTATGACACATTATGAGTTGCCTTTTGGAAATCCAAATCTATATTTCCACTGCTTTCCCCCTAATCCATCTGTTTATTACAATCTCAAAGAATTACTACGTTTGTCAAGTGACCTTCCCTTTCTAAAAACACGTGGGTGTATGTGATAATATTCTGATACTATTTCCTTAATAATGGCCCCACTAATTTGCCAATAGCAGATGCTCAACTAAATAGCCTTCAGCAACAAACCTGTTCTCTTTCTTTCTTGGACAATGGAGTTACACGTGCAGTCTACAATTGTTGTGGAGAAGATTTTGTGGTCAGTTATGGAGGTTGCTGACTGTATCAGTGTTATTAAATGGGGATTTCCAGATTTTTTTTTAAAGCAGGAAGTTAATACATATCTTGGCAAGAAACAAGAGGGAACCTCACATACACATTGCATTCATCCTTCTAGATACTATGGCTCAGAGCTTTGGTTGAGTACTGCTCTTTATTTGTAATACACTTTACGGAAGATGTTATTAAATTTTACAGTGAGGTGCAACACAAGCCAAACTGACAACAGAAAGCTTTGGAACAAATGTATTCAATGAAGTTATTTGGATAACATACATTAAACAAAGTAGACACACAATCCAGGGACATACAACCTTAAGCCAGATCAAACAAGGTGCTGGCCAGCAGTGCAGTCGTTTTCAGTGTCTTCATCTGCTGACTGCCCCAACTGGTCTTTCTATTGACATCATCCACTTAAAAGCACTAGAGGAATGTGATAGTAATATTTGATTATAGGTCTGAAAATAATCACAGCAGGACTCCATCCTGTTTATACTGTTACACAAATCTTGGAAATGTGTTCTGGATAAAAACAGCTGTTCATTGTCGTCTACAAGCTTGTTTGAAACAACTTGAAATGCAAAAGTAAAATTTTATAACTGTATTTGACTAAACATTTTTGTAAACAGGACCATGAATATCTAAACCAAGTCTTAACATCTCCCAGTTGCACTTTATGATCTTGCCAGGTTGTACTTTTCATATGGACTTCTTTACCAATTCACTCCCATTTGGTTGCAAGCAAATTTACCCTGCATATACAGGTATGTATAACTTACAGCTAAAGGAATTCACTGTTCAGCCTTACTGTACTTCTGAACAAATTGCTCCTTCCCATTACTGAAGTGTTATGCAAAGACCTCATTAATCACTTGAAAATCTGAGACTTCATCTCTATTTTAAAAGGCAAGTAACTGGCTTTTACATCATTCCATTGCCTTTGATTTAATTTTGTTTGGTGGCTTAAATTCATGTACGTAACCAGGTGCTTTGTTTTATTACTTGTCAAACGTTCTCAACTATATTATTTCTCTTCCCAAAATTGCTCACATATTAATATCTCATGATAAACATTTTTTTTTTAAATAGAAGAAATTGCTCCTCAAGATGAGCAAGCAGATTGTTTCATCTCTTCTCAGTAATTATTACACTCCTGATGTAGAAAAGCTTTTGGAATTAAGTCACTGGTGGTTGAATGTTCAAATTTTGAGACATTCCTGGGACTTGATCAGGATGTTGTTAATGGGGCACACTGTATGGTGGCAATACTGACAAATTACTTTTTTTTTTTTTTTTTTTTTTTGAGAGTTGGAGAGCTGTGTGTCAAATTTAAATCACTCATTAGCCAAAATTCAGTTTTGCTAACTGAATGCAGCTTTATTACAAGGACTAGAATATTTTCACATCTGAGATTATGAGGAGGAACAGTTGATAAAGCATGGATGATTTCAGGGCCCAAAGTACTATTTATAAAAACTCTTATAGTGATCCATTTGGACTATTTTGTTTAGGTACCACTCCTGGCAGTTGAGATACTATTCTCGCACTTCGATTTTCCATGATATAAAATTTACTGGGGCTGTTTGAAGCCACATAATCGAACACCACCTGATATCACCTCACTTCTGGTATTATGCTTCGCCAAAATTTGGAACAAGCACAAGGTTTGGAGTGGAGCGGTATTGCTAGAAACCAAACTGAGCATCAGCAAGATGGCGGTGTGCAGCTCAAGAGCACTGACAGAATCATCGACAGTCTCTTGCATCTCCAATCCCACTCATCTACTTCACCAGCAAAGTGAAGTTGCTGGAATCTGGAGCATCCTAATACAGGGCCTCGACCGAAACACTGACTATCCATTTGCCTCAAAAGATGCTGTTGACTTGCTGATTCCTTCCAGACCAAAGCATTTGTAATGGTTAGTTGACAGACTTTATGGACAGAACATACCCAAGACAAGTTCCATTTGGTCAGGCGAGCATGAGGACTGTTGCAGTTTTGGAACAATGTTAGCTAGTACAAGCATGTGCTCAGTAATATATGCCAAGATTCCTTGCCTTTGGTAACTCCAGTACCCTTTTCTTGATCGCAAAGACATCAATACAATGAACTAAAGATCAGCTTCTATGATGATGAGATGTCAAGGGGAAGCCAAAGTAGATGATCCATTCATCTCTCCTAGCTGAAAATGGCCTTTAATTTTTCATTTGTCTGCTGAGCTTCACCATCATTGAAAATGGTGATTTTCATCAAACTTCTTCCAATTAGCTGTGGGTGGTTCAGTGTTAGAGAGAGGCTCCAAAAATATCACAAGATAGCAGGAAGTTAATTGGCCAAAACAAGGTTCTCTTTAACTGAGATCAGAAAACCATAAACTATAATGGGTTGAGTTTAACTAAAGGACTCGTACATTAAATAACCAAGATACTGCAGATTAGTTTGTGGCTGCACTGCAGCATGTGGGAGCTTCCAGATAAACTGTCCAACATGCTGTGGGTAATTTGAGCTGGACTGGGAATGGGTGGCATTCCAACATAAAGGCAGAAACTTCTGGACAATTGTAACAAAGGCACAGTCACATTCCAGAAGAATGCTCCGTTTCTGGAAGGGGAGAATGTGCCCATTAGCAAACAAGGTAGCAATGAAGGAACAAAGTTGAGAAGGTTGTTCCATAGACACTGATGTAGTCCAACTACAATATATCCACCAACAGGAAAAGGTGGGAGGAGGCACAAGTTAACCACCATACACAGAGCACTGCATTGTTCCTCAGTGTTGTTGAGAAAAACCATGGTTTGTCAGAGTCATAGATCACCACAGAAACAGATCCTTCATCCCTTCTAGTCCATGCCAAACTAATAAACAGACTAGTTCCATCGAGCTGCACCCAGAACTTCACCTTCCATATCCCTCTCTTCCATACACCTATCAAAGTTACTCTTAAACGCTGAAATTGAACAATCATTCCACAGCCTCGTCCCATTCAAATATTTATATACATGTCCGGTCCCTTCCAATAACTTACCACTGCTGATGCCAGGGTTCCTTAAGGTCGTTACAGACAGGGGTGGTAATGGGGACAAGCTCCCACTGCCTACTAAATGCTCCCAATGGCGTGCACCTCAAATAGCCTCTGACAACCAAGTCCAGCTGCTGGCCTTCATGTGTGGCTGAGCTACTACGCCCAGCAGAACAGTTTCTACTGACAGGAGAAGGGGCAAAGGTAGGTTATTGGTGTCTTAAACCAGTCGCTTCAGGCAAATGGGGCAGCTCATCCACGAGAAAGAAAGCTCTGATCTCCAATCTCCACTGCCCTGTGGTTATACCCACTCCTGGGGCAGGCTTTGGGAGTCAACCCAGAGGCAATCCTACATTGAGTTCAATGCTGACTAGCAACTCCTGAAATGCTTCTGGTACCAAACTGTATCAGTCTCTGCCACTCCTTTGGGTTCATTAGAAGCGTGGGGGAGGTGGAGGGGGAAGCTTGGTACATGGACAACAGCTAAATTACCAGATCAGACTGCCCAGGCTTGCAACTGGACAGCCAGGACACAATATCCATGGTCAACTCTGATCAATGGAGGCCCTCAATTCAACTGATACCAGACTCACCAGCCTATAATTTCCTGCTTATTTTTGGTGCCTTTCCTAAACAACGGAACATCAGCCTCCATTCCTCGGAACATTAGTCCCATCACGCTCCATCTTCCAATTTCTGCCTTTCTTACATAAGCTTAACATCTTTCCCCACAGCAACTCCTCTACTTGCTCTGCAGCTCTGGTTCCAACCCCCTGCAACTCCAGCTTTGAAACCCTTTCCTCCAATGCCATGCAGCACTAGCAAACCTACTTCTAAAGATACAAGTCCCGCTCTAGCTCAGGTGAAAACGGTCCCTTCGGTACAGGCCCCACCTTCCCTGGAAGAAAGCCCAATGATCCAAAAGTCTGAAGCCCTCGCTCCAGCACCATCTCCTTAGCCACATTTCAACTACATAATCTTTCCATTTCTGGCCCCCCTGGCACACAACACAGGTAGCAATCTTGAGATCACAACTTTTTTAGGTCCTGTCCTTTAACTTAGCACCCCAACTCCCTGAACTCATTTTGCAGGAAAGACCTTGTCATCTGTCCTACCCATGTCAGTGGTAGCAACATGGACCACAACCTCTGGTTGCTCACCCACTTAAGAATGCTGTGGACTCTATCCAGAATGATCACTGACCCTGACACCTAGGAGACAACAGACCATTTGAAAATCTTGTTCGCACCTACATAACTTCCTATCTATTCCGCTAACCATTGAATTCCCTATTCCCTGAGCCACAGAGCTAGACTCAGTGCTAGAAGCCTGGCCACTGTGACTTTCCTGTGCCAGATCATCCCATCACCCCCAAACAGTATCCAAAGCAGTGTACCAGTTGTTGAGGGGAATGGCCACAGGGATACTCAGCACTGGCTACTTACCCCCTTTCCCTCTCCTGACAGTCACCTAGATACCCATGTCCTGCACCTTGGATGTAACTACCTCCCTCTATGTCCTGTCTACCAACTGCTTACCCTCCCAAATGACCCAGAGTTTATCTAGCTTCTGCTCCAATTCCTTAAGGCATCCGTTAGTCTTGCGAGACCATGGATCTGCACCTGGAAAGACTTCACTATCCAGGGCGCAGGCCGAGGCAAGGTTGTATCGAAGACCAGCAGTTGCCCATGCTGCAAGTCTCCCTTCTCTACCACACCAATGTTGTCCAAGGGAAGGGCATTAGGACCCATACAGCTTGGCACCAGTGTCATCACAGAGCAACGTGTGATTAAGTGCCTTGCTCAAGGACACAACACATTCCCTCGGCTGGGGCTCGAACTCATGACCTTCAGGTAGCTAGTCCAAAGCCTTAACCACTTGGCCAATTCCTTAATGTGGTCTGAAAGAAGCTGCAGCTGGATGTACTTCTTGCAGGTGTACTCACCAGGGACACTGGAAGTCTCCCTGTCTTCACACACCCCACAGGGGAACATTCCAATATCCTGCCTAGTATCCCCACTGCTCTAACTGTAGAATAAGAAAGAAAGAAAAATTAAATGAGAAAAACTACGAACAGTCTCCGTATCTTCTCGCCGAAGCCTGTACAACCCAAAGCCTAAACTCCCTATTCTAAGACTAGCCAACTTACACAACGGCTACTTCCACAATTGATGCTCTGCTAGCAAAGCCTAACATCTCTTTATTGGCCTTTGTGCCAGGGTTTGGTGGTGTTGTTGCTAAAACAAAGACTGATACCGAAAAGGGAACAAAAATAGAACAAAATGTGGACCCTTCAAATTAGGGAAATAGGTAGAATCCCAAAGGGCAAGTTGCACACCCGATGCCGAGCTATCCAACATCCCATGCCCATATAGAGAGGAACTAGGAGAGGAGGATAGGGGAATAAATCTAGTGTCATGAATTATGCTGCAACAATGGTATGGGTAGAAGCAGGGGCAAGGGCAGGACTTGCTGAAGTAGTACCATCAGGAGATAGGCTCAAAACTTAAGCAGCTCAAGCCTGATCACCCCTGAATCTTTTCTCAAGATACTTACAACACAGAACCAAATGTCAGGAGAGTTAACCAGTGGCTTACAAGCAGGTGGGAAAGAATTGTTTTTTTTTTCCTGATGCTGACACCACTTCTGCAGCAGATACCAGCCAAATTGACTTGGAACTACTCCAATTTGCCTACCAGCACAACAGTCCACAGCAAATGCCATTTTGTTGCCTCTTCACTCAACCCTGGGACACATGAACAGCAAAAATGCATACATCAGGGTGCTCTTTATCGACTAGAGCTCAGCATTCAATACTATCATCCCCTCAAAACTAATCAATAAGCTTCAAGACCTTGGCCTCAATATCTTCTTGTGCAATTGGATCCTCCATGTCCTCACTTGTAGACCCCAGTTAATCTGGATTGGCAATATTTCCTCCACAATCTCCACCAGCACAGGTTCACCACAATGCTGAGTTTAGCCCCCTGCTTTACTCATATAATACTTGTGACTGTGAGGCTAAGTACAGCTCCAATGACACTTTTAAGTTTGATGACATCACTGTTGTTCGCAGAATCAAAAGTGGCAAATCAGCATACAAGAGGGAGATTGAAAATCGGCTGCGTGGTGCCACAACAACAACCTCTCTCTCAATGTCAGCAAGACTAGAAGGAAACCAGAGGTCTTCAGCTGGGGATCATAAGATATGGGAGTAGAATTAAGCCATTTGGCCCATCAAGTCTGCTCTGCCATTCAATCATGGCTGATTCTTTTTTCCCCTCCTCAGCTCCACTCCCTGGCCTTCTCCCCATAACCTTCGATGCTGCGTCCATATAAAAACCTATCAAGCTCTGCCTTAAATACACCCAACAACCTGACCACCACAGCTCCCTGTGGTAATAAATTCCACAAATTCACCATACTCTGGCTAAAGAAATTTCTCCCCAGCTCTGTTTTAAATGGACACCTCTCTATCCTGAGGCTGTGTCCTCTTGTCCTAGATTTCCCCCCCCCATGGGAAACCCCCTTTCCACATCTACTCTCTCTAGGCCTCTCAACATTCGAAAGGTTTCATTAAGATCCCACCTCATCCTTCTAAATTCCAGCGAGTACAGACCCAGAGCCATTAAATGCTCCTCATATGATAACCCTTTCATTTCTGGGATCATCCTTGTGATCCTCCTCTGAACCCTCTCCAATGCCAGCACATCTTTCAGATGAGGAGCCCAAAACTGTTCACAATACTTAGGGCGAGGCCTCATCAGTGCCTTATAGAGCCTCAATATCACATCCTTGCTTGTCTCCTAAACCTCTTGAAATGAACGCTAACATTGCATTTGCCTTCCTCTCCACCAACTCTACCTTCAGGTTGTTCTGCACAAGGACTCCCAAGTCCCTTTGCATCTCAGATTTTTCATTTTTCTCCATTTAGAAAATAGTCTGCACAATTATTTCTATTACCAAGGTGCATGATCATGCATTTTCCAACATTATTTAATTTGCCACTCTCTTACCCATTCTCCCAATCTAAGTTCTTCTGCAACACTATCCATTTCCTCAACACTACCTGCCCCTCCACTAAACTTCATATCATCTGCAAACTTGGCAACAAAGCTAACTATTCCATTATCTAATTCACTGATATACAGCATAAAAATGAGTGGTCCCAACACCGACCCCAGTGGACCATCACTAGTCACTGGCAGCCAACCAGAAAAGGATCCTTTTATTCCCGCTCACTGCCTCCTACCAATCAGCCAATACTCTAACCATGATGCCAGTAACGTTCTTGTAATACCATGGGCTCTTAACTTGGTAAGCAGCCTCATATGTGGCACCTTGTCAAAGGCTTTCTGAAAGTCCAGATATACAACATCCACTACATCTCCCTTATTTACTTGTAATCTCCTTAAAGAATTCCAACAGATTCATTAGGCATATTTTCCCTTAAGGATATCATGCTGACTTTGTCCAATCTTGTCCTGTGTCACCATGTACCCTATAACCTCATCATCAACAATTGACTCCAACATCTTCCCACCCACTGAGGTCAGGCTAACTGGTCTATAATTTCCTTTCGGCTGCCTTCCTCTTAAAGAGTGGACTGACATTTGCAATTTTCCAGTCCTCTGGCAGTAGTACAATGATTTTTGAAAGATCATTACTGAAGCCTCCACAATCTCGAACACTAACTCTTTCAGAACCCTAGGGTGCAGTTCATCTGGCCGTGGTGACTTATGTACCCTCAAGTCTTTCAGCTTTTTGGGCACCTCCTCCCTTGTAATAGTAACCGCACTCACTTCCCTCCCTCACACCCTTCAACATCTGGCACACAGCTAGCGTCTTCCACAGTGAAGACTGATACAAAATACTCATTTAGTCCATCAGCCATCTCCTTGTCCCCCATTATTATTTCTCTGGCCTCATTTTCTAGTGCTCCTATGTCTACTTTCATCTTTTAAAAATAAATAAAATAAACAAAAACTTGAAAAAGCTTTTTACTATCCACTTTGATATTGTTTGCTAGCTTGCTTTCCTATTTCATCTTTTCCCTCCTAATGATTCTTTTAGCTTCCCTCTGTGTTTTTAAAATCTTCCCAGTCCTCTGTCTTCCCACTAATTTTTGCTTTGTTGTATGCCCTCGCTTTTGCTTTTATTAGTTTTGACTTCCCTTGTCAGCCACGGTTATACTATTTTGCCATTTGAGTATTTCTTTCTCTTTGGAATACATCTATACTGCACCTTCCTCTCCCCCCGCCCCAGAAACTCACGCCATTGCTGCTCTGCTATCATCCCTGCCAGAATCTCCTTCCAATTTACTTTGGCCAACTCTCCTTTCACACCATTGTAATTTCCTTTACTCCACTGGAATACTGCTATGTCAGACTTTACTTTCTCCCTATCAGATTTCAAATTGAACTCAGTCATATTGCGATCACTGCCTCCCAAGGGTTATGTTACCCTCAGCTCCCTAATCACCTCCAGTTCATTGCATAACACCCAATCCAGCGTAGCTGATCCCCGAGTGGGCTCAATGATAGATTCATACCACCAGGTTTACTAAAAGTATTAACATCTACCATCAGGTTCTTGAACCAGTGGGGATAACTTTACTTTGCCCATCACTGAACTGTTCCCATAACCTATGGACTCACTTAATAGGCAATTAATATCATGTTTGCGATATTAATTGCATATTTATGTATCTCTTCTCTTTTGTATTTGCACAGTTGACTGTCTTTTGCACATTGTTTGTTTGTCTGCCCTGTTGGTTGTGATCTTTCATTGACTCTATTATGGGTCTTGGATTTACTGAGTATGCCCACAAAAAAGAAACAAACAAATCTCAGGGTTGCATACTGTGACATATGTACTTTGATAATAAATTCACTTTTAACTTTGAATCAGATTGTGAACAGTGTCCCTAGCAGGCGGAGGTGATCAGGTATGTTGGGGGGAGGGTCACGAGAGATGGAAGGCAAAGGCTACAGATATTGGAAGTCAAAAACAACATGGAAAATTCCAGAGGCATCCAGCGAGGGGCCAATAACCCTCCAATTAACCCTTTCCCAGAAAATGCAGTGAGGAAGTGAGTATGTTTAAAGCTGCTGAGAAGGAGGGAGCGCACGTGGGTTTTTGCAAGTCTGTGAGAGTGCAGGTGGAACCATTATGTTACTGGCAAGTAGAAACAGAAACATCTGATGACACCTATGGAGACGGGGAAAGAGCGCTGATCACCCAAAGCTGTTGACTTTAATAAGAGCCCTAAGGACAACAATGTTCCAAAATACAAAGTAATGGACCCAAAGAGCCCTCTCAGGATTTAATAGTACATTTACATTTTAGTGCGTTGCTTTCAGTGTTCATAACGTGGTCTCAATACTAAAGAAATTGGTGTGAGTGATACCAAACATGGGGTCACCCGTCACTTCCCCATTCGACCCCCACTGAACTCCTCCTGCAGCCTCCTACGTTACTCCAATGCGAGCTGGAGGAATAGTACCTCACCTTCCAACCAGACACTTTGCACCCCTCAGGTCTCTACAGAAGATGCAAGATGGTCACCACATGAAGTTCAGAAGAAACTTGCCAATATGGAGCTGAAGTGAATTGTACACAAATATATTGAAAGGGAAATTCTTAAATTTATGTCCTTTTATTCAGACAGAACAGTGACAGGCCCTTCCAGCTCAATGTGCTCACGCCACCCAATTACACCCATGTGACCAATCAACCCATATATCGTTTGGAATGTGGGAGGAAACCAGAGTATCCAGAGGAAACCTGCTCAGTCACAGGGAGAACATACACACTCCTTACAGACAATGGCAAGCTGGTTACACTGAGGTTTTGAAGATGACAAGATGGGGCATAAACATTAGCAAAGGCTGGTTGGATTAAATTATGGATAACATATCCTATGTAGTTTGGAGAGGTAAAGTAACATTTAGCAAGGTACGTAGGTTTCAATCGAACAAGCAAAGCTATCCTCTGCAAATAAATTGCCTATATATTTTAGAGAAAGAATGGCATTACTGCTCAATTGAAAGACTTCAATACAATGGGTGCACAGGCATGAAAATGGTTCAAATACACAAGAGCCATTGACTGAATCATACCACAATAGTAGTATTCCCAAGATCATTCACTGTAATGGACTAGCATCATGAAAACCAAGGGCAGCGAGCAGCTTGAAATATTGGGAGCATTTTGAATAGAACAGAGAACATCAGTAAGATTCAATAGCTTTTATTCATGATAAATTTTGATTGAATAAGAAAATCTGTTGTCTTTCTGGGAACCTATGCTTGTAGGATGTGGGGGTGGGGATAATATCAGTGGAAAAAACTTTCACTTAAGATTATAAATGTGGGCACAACATAGGGGAAAATGCACAGACCAGTGGATACACCAGATATGATATTTGTGAAAGAATGTGAATACTTTTGGATCCCTAGCAGAAACCCAAAATGGACAGAGTTGAACACTTCTTTCTCTGCCAGAAACCTGTGGTTCTTTGGAATGTGGTGTCAAGTTGGGAAGATTATCAAGCCAGGAAAAGTCCCTTTCAAAATTTACAGCTAAAAGGAGTAACACACATAAAAGTTGCTGGTGAACGCAGCAGGCCAGGCAGCATCTTTAGGAAGAGGTGCAGTCGATGTTTCAGGCTGAGACCCTTCGTCAGGACTAACCGAAGGAAGAGTGAGTAAGGGATTTGAAAGTTGGAGGGGGAGGGGGAGGGGGAGATCCAAAATGATAGGAGAAGACAGGAGGGGGAGGGATGGAGCCAAGAGCTGGACAGGTGATAGGCAAAAGGGATTCGAGAGGATCATGGGACAGGAGGTCCGGGAAGAAAGACAAGGTGGTGGGGGGGGGGGGCCCAGAGGATGGGCAAGGGGTATATTCAGAGGGACAGAGGGAGAAAAAGGAGAGTGAGAGAAAGAATGTGTGTATAAAAATAAGTAACAGATGGGATATGAGGGGGAGGTGGGGCATTAGTGGAAGTTAGAGAAGTCAATGTTCATGCCATCAGGTTGGAGGCTACCCAGACAGAATATAAGGTGTTGTTCCTCCAACCAGAGTGTGGCTTCATCTTTACAGTAGAGGAGGCCGTGGATAGACATGTCAGAATGGGAATGGGATGTGGAATTAAAATGTGTGGCCACTGGGAAATCCTGCTTTCTCTGGTGGACAGAGCATAGATGTTCAGCAAAGCGGTCTCACAGTCTGCGTCGGGTCTCGCCAATATATAAAAGGAGCAAAGCAGTCTCCCAGTGGCCACACATTTTAATTCCACATCCCATTCCCATTCTGACATGTCTATCCACGGCCTCCTCTACTGTAAAGATGAAGTCACACTCAGGTTGGAGGAACAACGCCTTATATTCCGTCTGGGTAGCCTCCAACCTGATGGCATGAACATCGACTTCTCTAACTTCCGCTAATGCCCCACCTCCCCCTCGTACCCCATCTGTTACTTATTTTTATACACACATTCTTTCTCTCACTCTCCTTTTTCTCCCTCTGTCCCTCTGATTATACCCCTTGCCCATCCTCTGGGTCCCCCCCCACCTCCTTGTCTTTCTTCCCGGACCTCCTGTCCCATGATCCTCTCGTATCCCTTTTGCCTATCACCTGACCAGCTCTTGGCTCCATCCCTCCCCCTCCTGTCTTCTCCTATCATTTTGGATCTCCCCCTCCAACTTTCAAATCCCTTACTCACTCTTCCTTCAGTTAGTCCTGACGAAGGGTCTCGGCCTGAAACGTCGACTGCACCTCTTCCTAGAGATGCTGCCTGGCCTGCTGTGTTCACCAGCAACTTTGATGTGTGTTGCTTGAATTTCCAGCATCTGCAGAATTCCTGTTGTTTGAGCTAAAAGGAGTTGTTATTCTAAAAGGAGTTGTTATTCTAAAAGGAGTTGTTATTCTTATTGGGGAAAGAAAGGAATGAAAACTTATTATTAGCAGAGTGTAGAGATCCATAGAATCTTCAACCACACAAGAAAGCCTATTACCTGTACAACTTTTAACTGATTTCTAAGTAGCCTCTTTGGATTTATGTTGTAAATTTTACCATCTGTTTCATCATTTGGTATGCTTGGAGACATGTACAGATGGTTTTAGAGATCTGTAAATCAAAAGCTACAAGGCCAAAGTTCCCTAAGGTGTGTGCGCATACATCTTTTGCTACTAGTGCACAAAGGCATTTTAAACTGCGCACAAAAGGTTGTCACCCTCTACCTCATTGGCCTGTCAAGTATCTTTCATGATCGTACACAATCACATTTACTTCTCCAATTTCTGTTGTGGACAGTGTTGACAATGTGGAGTTAGTGTTGATTTGTCTACAGATTTTAGAACTGGCTTATTTATACTGTTTTTTTTTTGAACAAATTATTCAGTGAGTTCGAGCCCCAGCCGAGGGAACATGTTGTGTCCTTGAGCAAGGCACTTAATCACACATTGCTCTGCGATGACACCGGTGCCAAGCTGTATGGGTCCTAATGCCATTCCCTTGGACAACATTGGTTTCCTGGAGAGGGGAGACTTGCAGCAAGGGCAACTGCTGGTCTTCCATACAACCTTGCCCAGGCCTGCACCCTGGAGAGTGAAGACTTTCCAGGCGCAGATCCATGGTTTCACAAGACTAACGGATGCCTTTATTCAGTTAAACATGTTGTCACTGGGCAAAAAAACACTACACAGCACAAGATTTTTGCACAGACTGGTTATTACAAATTAGAGGGAACATTGCACACCACTTAGATCTTTAGCAATCTCACAACAATGTTCCCTCGAAACCAGAGAAAGAATGAGAGGAGGTCAGGACAGGAGAGCATTTTATGTCTCGACTCCTTTTAATTTACATTTTGTTCAATGCCGAGGCTACTCTTAAAAAATCCTAAGCATTTGGAGAGAAGATGTGGCGAATAGAATAGAGTAATTGAGGCTCAAAAAGAAAATCCTGTCAATGGGGATATCAGCTGGAAGTAATCTCATTTGTGGAAACCCTCTAGGAATCCTTTTTTAAAGACTGATTCTGGACTACGCTCACCCACCTGCTGCTAGTTTTATCCAGGCTCAAACATTCCTATTGTAGCCACGGGGAACTGTTCCCAGCGTCTTTACACTGAAGTATGGTAACAACATAGGGATACAAATACCCCGTGGTACTGGTAAACAGCCCCGCTTCCGTTTTAGTGTCAGGCCCCGACTAACGTATTAATGGGTATCATGACCGGGCCCGTTGAATAGTGAAACGTAACCGGAATGACCACTCTCCGAAATCCAGGATCGTCTCGGTAAATTTAAGAACTTTAGGTAAGCAGCGTATTCTAGTCAAAAATCAAGAACGGTTTAAAACAACCTAATCTGTCTTCTACATTTGTCACTAGAAATACTAGATCAGTGCTCTGCATCAGTTAGATACTCGCTCTCCAATCGGGGAAAAATTCCTATCATCATTGAAGCAGGCAAATAATTCCGTATTCCAGAGCGTAGAACAGAAGGAAATGCAAAGTCGCTACTATTGCCATGGAAGGTAGAAACTGAGTCCTAAATATAACACACTATAGAACAGTTAACCTTAACGCGTGCCACATGTTTAAAAAGATTTAACAATTGTTCATGGGCTACAAAATAAACACGATTCATCAAGGCGTCACCAGCGACAATGTCAGCTTAAATTCAACTAATTGGGTTATGCAAGTTCGCTACCCTTGTGACCCAAAGGATCAGACCAGTTTACTCTACAAACGCTCACAATGTTTTATTATCTTCTCATTTTAGTTTAAAATTAAACATTTCAGATTATTTTGTGGCTCATGTGATGTATCATGTGCTCAAAGATATGATGTGAAATATCGAAGAGCTATGGATAAGTGAACGAACCCCTAAAATCCGGTAACTATCTGGGATATTTGCATTCAGTCCGATAAACAGTAATAGTGCATTCCGATTTTCCGAGGATAATTGTTTAATTGAACACCCGCTCACTCTGCATACAAAATGCATAAATAAAGGTGCAACAAAATAACCCTTAGGTATGAAATAGTAAAGAGCTTTGCTTACCTTGAAACTACCAAATCCATTAACTTGTTATTCTTATTTTCAAAAGTTACCTTTGACGCTGGATCATTGAGCCTGGAAAATAAACGTTGCCTTAGTATGAGCTGTACGAAAACATTCTGAAACTCTATAATAAATTCTACAGTTCAACAGACGTGAATGTCGAAGCCCGCAATTTCAGAGTTAACCTGCAGCCTCCCTATTAAACCCCCCCCAAAAAAAAAATTTATTGCCTTGTAATACTGAAATCTGTCGCTTTTAAGAGGAAGAAATGTGATGGACGAACAGATAAAACAGTTCATTTTATGTAAATCCCAGTAAATGAAAGAGTTCTTACAAATTCATCGGTCCCTCTCTAAATTTATTGGACAGTTAATTTGAAACAAAGCAACCCGGAGCACTTCACGAGACTGAAGATACAGTACGTGTTACAGTTGAGTCGTATTGGAGAAGTGGAGATATTGTGTCTTAAAGCTCTGTAGAATCAGCAGCTGATTCTTTTCATTACTTGCAGCTGCTCTCAACCAGTTTGTCACAAGTGCTAAAAGACAACGCCGGCTGCACAGGTGTTTAATATTATGGGTGGGGTGAAATGAGGAATAGTAGCTTCTGCTGCCAACTCGCAGAAAGGCAGAACGGAGCCCATGTAAGGACAGCCTTGTTCAAATTGGCCAATTAGTCTCAATGGTAAAACGTCGCGGGTTCACCTTCATAATGTTTTCAGTTGTTAGGAGACAGTATTAACAATTTAATTGTTATTTCATATAATATCAATTTTATATATCATAGTGGTTTGGACTGGCTTGTAAGACAGAAATGTTTGATTTGTTTTATAGCTATGAGAACATTTCTAGATAACGGATGAATGCAATTAAATTAGGCGCAGCAGGAACCTCTGAATAGCAAATTATAAACTGAAGAAATTCTGCAGATGCTGGAAATCCAGGGCAACAGGCACAAAATGCCAGAGGAACTCAGCAGGATCTATGGAAATGAATGTTTCAGGCTGACACCCCTCATCAGGACAGGAAAAGAAGGGGGAATGTGCCAGAATAAGAAGGTGGGTGGGGGAGGAGAAGCTAGAAGGTGATAGGAGATGCCAGGTGGGTTGGGGAGGGGGAATGCAATAAGAGGCTGGGAGATGATATGTGAAAAAGCAAATAGCTGGAGAAGGAATAGGAAAGGGAGAAAGGGAAGGAAGAGGGGTCTCCTGGGTCAGGAGAAGAGGAAAGAGAGGGGAATTGAAGAGAGCAGAGAGAGGAAAAGATTACTGGAAGTTGTTGAAATCGATATTCGTGCCTTTAGGTTAGAGGCTACCAAGATGGAATATGAGGTGTTGCTTTTCCAACCTGAGAGTGGCCTTGTTGTGGTGGAAGAGGAGGCCATGGACCAACATACACTTACACTTTACACCTATGATTGCGCAGCCAAGCACAGCTCCAATGCCATATTTAAGTTTGCTGGCGACACCTCTTTTGTAGGCTGAATCAAAAGTGGTGGTGAATCAGCATACAGGAGAGATTGAAACTCTAGCTGAGTGGTGCCACAACAACAACCTCTCACTCTGTGCGAACAAGACCAGGGAGCTGATTATTGACTTCAGGCGGAGGAAACAGGAGGTCCATGATCATCGGGGGATCAGAGGTGGAGAGATATGGCAAAGTTAAATTCCTCCATCCTGAGCAAGAGAAAATCTGCAGATGCTGGAAATCCAGAGAAACACATACAAAATGTTTGGGTCTCAGCCCAAAAAGTTGACTGTACTCTTTTCCATAGATGGTGCCTGGCCCGCTGAATTCCTCCAGCATTTTGTGTGCATTGCTTAAATTCCTCAGTGTTATCATTTCGGAGGACCTGACCTGGGTCCAGCATGTAAGTGCAATTATGAAGAAAGCACAGCAGTGCCTCTACTTCCTTACAAAGTTTGTGAAAGTTTGACATGACATCTAAAATTCTGACAAACTTCTATAGATGTATGGTGGGGAGTATATTGACTGGCTGCACCACAGCCTGATATGGAAACACCGATGCCCTTGAATAGAAAATCCTACCCAAAGTAGTGGATATGGCCCAGTCCATCAAGGGTAGTGCCTTTCCCACCACTGAGCACATCTACATGGAGTGTTAGTGCAGGAAAGTAACATCCATCATCACAGATCCCCACCACACAGGACATGCTGGCTTCTTGCTGCTGCCATCAGGAAAAATGTTCAGGAGCCTCAGGACTCAGACCACCAGGTTCAGGAACAGTTATTCCCTCTCAACAATCAGGCTGCTGAACTAGAGGGGATAACTTCACTTGCCCCATCACTGAACAGTTCCCAAAACCTTTGGACTCACTTTCAAGGACTCATGTTCTTAGTATCTATTGATTAATTATTACTATTATTATTATTTCTTCTCTCTTTTTGTATTTGCACAGTTTGTTATCTTTTGCACAATGGTTGTTGCCCTATTGGTGTGGTCTTTCATTGATTCTATTATAGTTATTGGAGTAACTGAGTATGCCCGCAAGAAAATGAATCTCAGGGTTGCATATGGTGACGTATATCTACTTTGACAATAAATTTGCTTTGAATTTGACGTGTCAGAGCAGGAATGGGAATGGAATTAAAATAGTTGGCTACTGGGAAATTCTGGATCAGAGGTGGTTGACAAAACAGTCCCAATATATGTTGGGTCTCACTGATGTAAAGGAGGCTGCATTGGGAGCAGTGGTTACAGTGGACAATTCCAACAGATTTGCAGGTGAAGTGTTGCTTCATCTGGAAGGACATTTTTGGGCCCTGTCTGTCCCGAGCCTTATAGGCTCATCAGGCCAATTTCCGTGGTGTGAAGCGATTGAGAGTATGAGACTCCCCCACCCCCAGACAGGACACCAGTCTATCGCGAGGTTAACCCCCAGCATTTTGCCGGTACCCATTTTCAGCTGGGTGGACTGGAGCGGTGGTATGGTGCAGGTAGTATGTCTTACTGCATTCATTTTGAAGAATGACTGAAACTGTTCTGCCACAAAATGTGGTCCATTGTCTCTGACTAGGCATTCTGGAACACCAGTCCTTGAGAAGAGGCTTCTCAACACACTTCCACCCTGCCCTCAAATTTACCTGGTCCATTTCCCTCACCTCCCTCCCCTTTCTCAATCTCTCTGCCTCTATTTCTGGAGACAGAGTATCTACTGATGTCTATTATAAACCAATTGACTTTCACAGCTACCTGGACTATACCTCTTCCCACCCTGTAATTCGTAAAAATGCACTTCCCTTCTCTCAATCCCTCCATCTCTGCTGCATCTGCTGTCAGCATGAAGCTTTTCATTCCAAAACGAAGGCGATGTCCTCCTTCTTCAAAGAAAGGGGCTTCCCTTCCTCCACCATCAATACTGCCCTCAACCACAGCTCTTCCATTTTGTGCACATCTGCCCTCACCCATCCTCCCAAAACCCCACCAGTTCCTCTTGCCCTCTCCTACTATCCCACCAGCCTCTGCATCCAGCATATAATTCTCTGTAACTTCCACCATCTCCAATGGGATCCCTCCACCAAGCACAACTTTCCCTCCTGCCCACCCCTAATTCCTGCTTCCCACAGGGATCGCTCCCTGCGTGACTCCCTTGTCCATTCGTCCCTCCCCACTGATCTCTCTCCTGGCACTTATCCTTGCAAGCAGAACAAGTGCTACACCTTCCCCTACACCTCCTTCCTCACTCGCACTCAGGGCTTCAAACAGTCCTTCCAGGTGAGGCGACACTTCACCTGTGAATCATTTGGGGTCATCTACTGTATCCGGTGTTCCCAGTGTGACCTCTTGTCTATCAGGGAGACCTGACGCAGATTGGGAGACAGCTTCGCCAAGCACCTGTGCTCTGTCCACCAGAAAGCTCCACCAGCCTCCAACCCAATGGCATGAACATTGATTTCTTGAACTTCTGGTAATGCCCCCCTCACCATTCCCCAATCCCTTTCCCCTGTCTCACCTTATTTCTTTACTTGCCCATCACCTCCCTCTAGTGCTCCTCCCCCTTTTCTTTCTTCCATGGTTTTCTGTCCTCTCCTGTCAGATTCCCCCTTCTCCAGCCCTGTACTTCTTTCACCAATCAACTTCCCAGCTCTTTACTTCACCCCTCCCCCCAACCCCGGCTTCACCCTTCACCTTGTGTTTCTTCCTCCCCTCCCCCCACCTTTTAACTCTGACTCCTCATCTTCTTTTCTCCATTTTGCCAGTACCCAGTTTCAGCTGGGTGGACTGGAGCATTGTGTGGTTACGTGACTTGCTCAAAGACACAACACACTGCCTTGGCCAAAAACCGAACCCATGACCTTCAGATCGTGAGCCCAACGCCCTAACCACTTGGCCACATGCCACACTGGAATGAGAAGACCATGTAGTCAGGGTCAATTATTATAATTAATCAGTACCATACTATATAGTTAATCTTGTGCAGCTATTTAATGGTAAAGTTCAAAATTGTGATTCAAATCAAACAACGTTTAGACTTAAAAGTGGATGGCAGTGTGGGGAAGTCCGATCATGGCCTTTAGTCTACAAAGCCAGCTCTTTGCTCTCAGGACCTTTCAGATATGATGCGTCGTATCTTGGTGAATGAAGCAAATTTAATTTTGCTCTGCGAGGTATTATGGTACCACTGACAGGACTTCACAGGCTGTCTTCTTGTCACTGGATCTATTCTGATGGAAGTGGACTCTGCAAATCAAGTTAAGAGCACCTCAACCCGTGTAAGTTCTCAGCTGCAGGGGGTGGGTACAGAAACCCCCGATGCAGCTGTTACTTCACTAGTCACAACGGATGAGTCCCACAGGCAAATCCACTATTGGTGTGAGCTGTGCCACTAATGAAAAAATAGCTGTGTCATGTTAAATTCCACAATAACTCTGAAGCCTGCATCAGCGGAGAAGTGTGTGCTATGGTAGCATAGCACTTAGTCCAATGCTATTACAGCTTGGGGTGTCAGGGTTCAGAGTTCAATTCCAGCACCGTCTGTACGGAATTCGTATGTTCTCCCAGTAACCACAAGGTTTCCTCTGGGTGCTCTGGTTTCCTCCCACAGTCCAAAGACACACCAGTTACTAGGTTTACTGGTGATTATAAATTGTCCTGTGATTAGGCTAGGGTTAAATTGGTGGGTGTTGGGCCGTGTGGCTGGAAGGTCCTATTCCACACTAAGTCTTCAAAATAAAAAATAAAATAAAGGAAGGATAAATATCATACTCCTTCTTCATGTTCAGATATCATACTCCCCAAATCATTGATGTAATTCTTAATTTGAAGCACCATGAATCAGTGTCAGAAAATGCATTTTCTAAATGATGTAATGACAGCTCTCTTAAGTATTAACTTGACATCCATTTCAAGCAGAAGAGTTTGTATCTGTTTAATCCAAAATTGGAAATGTGCATGATGTGTAAAATTAGTCGTATAACTCTAAATATTTGGCCCACTCACCCTTCTCCAGCACTCATTACGATCAACAATACACATAAAAATTGCTGGTGAACGCAGCAGGCCAGGCAGCATCTATAGGAAGAGGTACAGTTGATGTCTCGGCTCGAAACGTCGACTATGTCCTGATGAAGGGTCTCGGCCTGAAACGTCGACTGTACGGCTTCCTATAGATGCTGCCTGGCCTGCTGCGTTCACCAGCAATTTTTATGTATGTTGCTTGAAATTCCAGCATCTGACTTCCTCGTGTTTATGATCAACAATATATGGTTTTCACTTGCAAATTATTTTGTAACAAATTTGAGATCTTTTAAGCTGGGGTAAAGTGGCTGGGATTTTAGGTAAGGCGTCATTCACAAATCATGAACAGGGATAAGTAACAATTTAGTATACAGGAGGGACCAGATGCCTGGATATTGAATAATGTAACACTTATTTCCAGATTTGGGTATCTGAATTTAGATATTTACAGACAGCAAGTTGAGATGTAGTCATGCTTTGTGAATGACAATATTTGAAAAACTGAACCATGGACCTTCTAGTCTCGTACATTCTAGCACTCAAGGTTCAAAGTTCATTTTATTGTCAAAGTACAGCATTGTGGGCCGAAGGGCCTGTATTATGCTGTAGGTTTTCTATGTTTCTATGTACACTCATCAAGCCTTTGTGAACAGAATTTTGTCATTCATTTTCCAATGACATCATTCTGGGTGACAAGATTCCGGGTCACCCAGAAAAAAAAACATAGAAGCAAAGAAGGGAAAAAGCAAACTCCATGGCATCATTGCAGTGCAGAATCTATAATATGCTTTGGAACTCTGGGTAATGGCTTGGATCAGAGAAGCACAGTCTGTCCGGTTAAGAGTTCTGACTTTGCTAAGTTTCCAAATTCACCTTCAAGATTCTTTGGAAGAATACACCACAAAGGCTTTTCACTACTGTTTCAGAGTAACAAGAAAACTTAAACCAAATTACTGCAAAATAGTCTGGTGCTAATGATTTACTATCCTCAATCTATTTTCTAGCTCTTGTTTTTCTACCTCTCATCCCTCTCAGAGCTTGTACCGTATCTGTCAGGACCAATGGTTTGGAATAAAAGCACTATAATTTTGGCGACCGATGTTCAAAATGACAAATCAAACATGTGGCATCTGTTGGACTTAAAGGGTGGTTATTATCAAGCAAGGAATCTCTCACTGCAGGATTATCACATCAGAGTTTAAAATTCGACCCTTTACCAGTTGCTACAATGACCAACGAACCCACTGCTCGTATTTATGTGTTTCCCAAGTTATGGCAGGTAATATGAGATTAATGAATTATGTTAGAAACAATCCTGTCAGCAAAACTAATATTATTGAGACTTCTGCTGCCTTCTTAAAACTACAGTAAATGTGGAAACATGATGCCAGATGAATTAGTCACCCTTGGCTGGTCAAAAATAAAACAATCGCTAGTGGTTTCCATGGAACGATTATGTTATTGTCCAACAAACTGCTTTTGTTTTACTTAAACTTTATGAAAACTGCATGACTCATCAAGACAGCTGACCCATAGTAAAAGTTCAGGCTGGCTTTCAGCTAAAAATGCTTAATAAAAACTACTTTTACTTTAACATAATCCTTTACTTAACCCCATGAATTCAAATCACTTTATAATTTTTGTGAATTTCTCTGCTGGGAAATTTAAATCTTATCAATCTCTGCTGTGCAGTTTGCACAGTTAACTCCACAGGTCAGGAACAACAATGTCAGATGTAAAGTAACCACTCTCTATCATGCCTATCACAACACAGTCATCAGGAGGAACTGTAACTGCTTCAATACAGTATTTGTCGTTTTGTACAACTTCATGCTTTTGCGTCACTGCTCTCCAATGGAATCCAGATCCCAGAGTAGATAGGGCCACTTAGATACTTTCAAAGAAGAGATTTAATTTTGTCAATAAAACTCTGAATGTTATAGCCGTTTCCAAAAAGATTAAGTGAATGATGTTCCAAATGACAGAATTTTCCTGCCAATGTTAGATAACTGATTAACCAGTGACTACATGCTTAGGTTACAGATCTTCTCCCGTAATTAAGAATGCCCTTTGAAACGATGCAAGGGAGATGTTTTCATATTATTTATATACAACTTTAATGTCGTAAAACATAGAATTGAATTGAATTGAATTTATTACTTTACATCCTTCATATACATGAGGAGTAAAAATCCTTACATTATGTCTCTGTCTAAATGTGCAATGTGCAATTTATAGAAATTTGTAATAAATAGTATGTACAACAATATAACAAAGAAATACAGTTGTGTCAATATGAATTAACCAGTCTGATGACCTGGTGGAAGAAGCTGTCCCAGAGCCTGTTAGTCCTGGCTTTTATGCTGCAGTACTGTTTCCCAGAGGGTAGCAGTTGGAACAATTTGTGGTTGGGGTGACTTGGGTCCCCAGTGATCTTTCAGGCCCTTTTTACACACCTGTCCTTGTAAATGTCCTGAATAGTGGAAAGTTCACATCTACAGATGCGCTGGGCTGTCCACACCACTCACTGCAGATTCTTGCGTTTGAGGGAAGTACAGTTCCCGTATCAGGCAGTGATGCAGCCAATCAGGATGCTCTCAATTGTGCCCCTATAGAAAGTTCATAGGATTTAGGGACTCATGCCGAACTTCTTCAACCGTCTGAGGTGAAAGAGGTGCTGTTTTGCCTTTTTCACCACACAGCTGTACAGACCACACGAGATCCTTGGTGATGTGAATGCTGAGGAACTTAAAACTGTTCACGCTCTCAAACCCAGATCCAGTGATGTCAAATAAGGGATAGCCTATTTCCATTCCTCCTGTAACCCACAACCAGCTCCTTTGTTTTTGCGACATCAATGGGGAAGTTCTTTTCTTTACACCACCGTGTCAGGGTGATGACTTCTTCTCTGTAGGCTGCCTCATTATTATTTGAGATTAGGCCAATCAGTGTAGTATCGTCAGCAAATTTAATTAGCAGATTGGAGCTGTGGATGGTGACACAGTTATGAGTATACAGAGAATAAAGGAGGGTGCTTAGGACACAGCCCTAGGGGCACCTGTGTTGTGGGTCAGAGGGGCAAAGGTGAGGGAGACCACTCTTTAACATTAAAAAAAACACAAGAAGTTTCATGAGAGCTTTATTGCCCCCTGAAAAACCTCACATTGACCTAAAGGAGGAAACATTAGGGCAGATGATCACAAGGTTGGTTAAAGTGGTAGATAGTAAGTTAGTAATGAACAGACTGTGGTGTTCCTTGAGGTCAGCACAGGGCCACCTACATATTAATAAATTAGATCTTGGGGTTTAAGGACACTCAAGAAAGAAACCAGGAGGGTTAAGAGAAGGCATGAAGTTGTCTTAGCAGATAAAGGTGAAGGAGCACCCGAAAGGATTCCATGATTATGTTAAGACCAAAAGGATTGCAAGGGACAAAATTGGTCCTCTGGAAGATCAGAATGGTCATCCATGTATGCAGCCGAAACAGATGGGGGGAGATCTTAGATGATTATTTTGGCCTCTGTATTTACTCAGGAGATAGATTCAGAGTCTATAGAAGTGAGGCAAAGTGGCATCAACTTCATGGACCCTATAACCATATACAGGTTACAGAGGAAGAGGTGTTTGCTGTCCTGAGGCAAATCAGAGTGGATAAATCCCCAGGGCCTGACAAGGTGTTCCCTCGGACCCTACAGGAGGCAAGTGCAGAAATTGCCGGGGCCCTAGCAGAGATATTTAAATTATCCTTAGTGACAGGTGAGGAACCAGAGGACTGGAGGATAGCCACTGTTGTTCTGCTGTTTTAAGAAAGGCTGTAAACATAACTGAGGAAATTATAGGCCAGTGAGTCTGATGTTTGTTGTGGGAAAGTTGTTGGAAGGTATTCTAAGGGACCAGATATGTAAATATTTAACAGGACAATGGCACCTAACAGCGACTCTTTTGCTTGCATCTTCGGAAACAGCTGTATTTCTATCTTTATGAGATCTATTTTTCCTTTTCGAGGTTCTTTTGAAGACCCTGTCCTGGAGTTACATGCTGACTTCAGTTCTTTACAGGAATGGGATTCACTCTCGGGGATCTCACAACTGGCCACTATTCAATATACCAAGGACATGGCCTAGAAGACTAGTGTACCTTCAGGGTTCTGGGAGTCCGTGTCTCTGGAGGCGGGCAGACTCAAAGTTGGTGCCTCAGCAGGAAAATGTTGTGTCTTGAGAGACAGAAGATCGAAAGCAGTGAAAGCATAGAGCTGGCTGCTGGACCCGAGTTCTTTGGGCAAAGAGCTCAGAAAAAGCGATATAACAGACTTTTAACACCATAAATCAGCAAATTGTTTTGTTATGTCCCTCCTCTTGCTGTGAAAAGGGGACACCTCTTTTTCACTTATTAGGGAGAGAGAGAGCCTGTGGTATCTCGAATTACCTGGTGAATGAGTAGTCTTTGGGGTACTGCAAGTCTGTGTCTTTACTCATGCTTTGCTGCACACTTGAGTGCTTGATGGGAGGGGGTGCCGACGCTTTTTTTACTGGTGGAGGAGGGGGGATCATTGCTTTGCTGCTGCTTACGTGTGGGAGGGGGGCGCTGGGGAGGACTTTGGGGTTCTAGCATTAAACTGTCATTCATTCTTTGGGGCACCCCCCTGTTTTGCGGATGTTTGCAAAGAAAAAGAATTTCAGGCTGTATATTGTATACGTTTCTCTGACATTAAATGTACCTTTGAAACCTTTGAAATATTTGGATAGACATGGACTGATTAAGGATAGTCAGCATAGCGTCATGCGTGGTAGATCATGTCTAGCCAAATTTATAGAATTTTTTCGAAGAAGTTGCCAGCAAAGTAAGTGAAGTCAAGGCAGTGAATGTTGTCTACGTGGACTTTAGCAAGAAATTTCACAAGGTCCCATATGGGAGGTTGGTCAAGAAGGTTCAATCACTCGGCATTCAAAATGAGGCAGTAATCTGACTGAAAACCTGTGATTAGTGGTGCGCTACAGGGATCGGTGCTGGGTCTGTTGTTGTTTGTCATCTATATCAACGATCTAGATGATAATGTGGTTAACTGGACCAGCAAATTTGTGGATGACACCAAGATTGGGGGTGTAGTGGACAGCAAGGAAGGCTATCATATCTTTTAGAGGGATCTAGGTCAGCTGGAAAAATGGGATGAAAAATAGGAGATGTAATTTAATGCAGACATGTGTGAGGTGTTGCACTTTGGTAGGACCAGCCAAGGTCGGTCTTACACAGTGAACGGTAGGGCACTGAGGAGTGTGGTAGAACAAAGGGATCTGGACATACAAGTACATAATTCATTGAAAGTAGTATCAAAGGTAGATAGGGCCATAAAGGAAGCTTTTGGCACTTTGGCCTTCATAAATCAATGTATTGCTTACAGGGCAAACAACAGGAATTCTGCAGATGCTGGAAATTCAAACAACACACATCAAAGTTGCTGGTGAACGCAGGCCTGGCAGCATCTCTAGGAAGAGGTGCAGTCAACGTTTCAGGCTGAGACCCTTCGTCAGGACTAACTGAAGGAAGAGTGAGTAAGAGATTTGAAAGTTGGAGGGGGAGGGGGAGATCCAAAATGATAGGAGAAGACAGGAGGGGGAGGGATGGAGCCAAGAGCTGGACAGGTGATTGGCAAAAGGGATACGAGAGGATCATGGGACAGGAGGTCCGGGAAGAAAGACGGGGGGGGGGGTGGAACTCAGAGGATGGGCAAGGGGTATATTCAGAGGGACAGAGGGAGAAAAAGGAGAGTGAGAGAAAGAATGTGTGTATAAAAATAAGTAACAGATGGGGTACGAGGGGGAGGTGGGGCATTAGCGGAAGTTAGAGAAGTCGATGTTCATGCCATCAGGTTGGAGGCTACCCAGACGGAATATAAGGTGTTGTTCCTCCAACCTGAGTGTGGCTTCATCTTTACAGTAGAGGAGGCCGTGGATAGACATGTCAGAATGGGAATGGGATGCGTGGATAGACATGTCAGAATGGGAATGGGATGCGTGGATAGACATGTCAGAATGGGAATGGGATGCATGGATAGACATGTCAGAATGGGAATGGGATGTTTATTGATTACAGGCGATGGGGTGTTATGTTGAAGTTATATAAGACATTGGTGAGGCCTAATTTGGAGTATTGCGTGCAGTTTTGGTCACTGACCTACAGGAAAAATGTAAATAAAGTTGAAATTTGCAAGGGTGTTGCTGGGTCTGGAGGACCTGAGTTATAAGGAAAGATTGAATAGGTTATGACTTCCTTCATTAGAACATAGAAGATTGAAAGGAGATTTGATAGAGCCGTCTCTATTTCCTGAGGAGACTGAGGTCCTTTTACATCTGTCGGACAATGCTGAGGATGTTCTACGAGTCTGTGGTGGCCAGTGCTATCATGTTTGCTGTTGTGTGCTGGGGCAACAGGCTGAGGGTAGTAGACACCAACAGGATCAACAAACTCATTCGTAAGGCCAGTGATGTTGTGGGGATGGAACTGGACTCTCTGACGGTGGTGGCTGAAAGGAGGATGCTGTCCAAGTTGCATGCCATCTTGGTCAATGTCTCCCATCCACTACATAATGTACTGGGTGGGCACAGGAGTACATTCAGCCAGAGACTCATTCCACTGAGATGCAACACTGAGCGTTATAGGAAGTCATTCCTGCCTGTGGCCATCAAACTTTACAGCTCCTCCCTTGGAGGGTCAGACACCCTGAGCCAATAGGCTGGTTCTGGATTTATTTCCTGGCATAATTTACATATTACTATTTAATTTTTTATGGTTTTATTACTATTTATTTGTGGTGCAACTGTAATGAAAACCAATTTCCCTCGGGATCAATAAAGTATGACTATGATAGAGGTATACAAAAATATGAGTGGTATAGACAGGGTAAATGCAAGCAGGCTTTTTTCCACTGAGATTGGATGGGACTACAACCAGAGGTCATGGGTTAAGGGTGAAAGTTGAAAAGTTTAAGAGAAACATGAGGGAAAACTTCTTCACTCAGAAGATCGTGAGAGTGTGGAATGTGCTGCCAGCACAACTGGTGCATGCGAGTTCAATTTCAATATTTAAAAAGTTTTGATATATACATGGATGGTAGGGTATACAGGACTATGGTCCTGGTGCAGGTTGATGGGAGTAGGCAGTTTAAATGGTTTCGGCATGGAAGCGATGGGCTGAAGGTGTGCTGTTCTTTTCTACAACTCTATGACAATTTCAAAATCTACAAACTATATCAATCGTGGGATAAACAGTAAGGTGAGCAGCAGGGGACCACAGGACACAAGTAAAAGCTGCAGGCAAGTGCTAGATCAAGTTAACCAATACCCAGAAAAAATGCTGGAGGAACTCAGCAGGTCAGGCAGCATCTACAGAAGGAAATTAACAGCCGAAGTTTTGGGTTGAGACCCTCGATCGGGACAGGAAAGAAATAGGACAGAAGCCAAAATAAGAAGGTGGGGGAGGAGGGAAGGGAATACAAGATGATCGGTGAGGGGAAAAGTGAGGATGAGAGATGATAGGTTAAAGAGGTAAAGGACCGAAGAAGGGTTATTTTAGGAATGGATAGTGGACCATGGAATAATATGCCAGAGAAGATCCAGATAAAGTTTGTGTGAAGCAATATACTCTAATAGAAATAACAACATGATCTGTGTGGCAGAGGCTGTGGTGGTGGTGAAGCAGTAAAGTTATCAAACTGGTAATCTAAACAATCAATCCAGAGGCATAAGGTCAAATCCCAAATGGCAGCTGTGGAACTCATTAACTGGTTATCTTGAAGGAGAAGGATCTTGGGGTCCAAGTCTGTAGCCCCCTGGAGTAGTCGCATACATTGTTGGACAGTAAGAGGTGTATGGTATGCTCTATTGGTCGAAACATTGAGTTCAAGAGTCAGGAACACACATCAAAGTTGCTGGTGAACACAGCAGGCCAGGCAGCATCTCTAGGAAGAGGTACAGTCGACGTTTCAGGCTGAGACCCTTCGTCAGGACTGTTGTTTGCGTTCACCAGCAACTTTGATCTGTGTTGCTTGAATTTCCAGCATCTGCAGAATTCCTGTTGTCAAGAGTCAGGAAGTTATGTTGCAGCTTTAAAAAACCTTCATCAAGTTGCATCTGGGGTATTGCCCCATTATAGGAAGGACATGGAGGCTATGGAGAGGATGCAGAAGAGGTTTACCAAGGTGCTGCCCGTACTACAGTGTATGTGCTGTAAGAGTTTTACCAGGATGCTGCCCGTATTACAGGGTATGTGGTATAAGGAGAGATTGGACAAAGTGGTCATGCACTTTGATAGAGGGAATAAAGGCAGAGATTATTTTCTAAATAGGGAGTAAAGTCATAAATCAGAGGTGCAGAGGGACTTGGGGGTTCCAGTGGAGGATTCCCCAAAGGTTAACTTGCTGGTTCAGCTGCTAGTAAGAAAGACAACTGCAATGTTAGCATTCATTTTGAGAGAACTAGAATATAAAAGCAAGAATGTAATGCTGTGTCTTTATAAGGCATTGGTCAGATCACATTTGGAATATTATGAGCAGTTTTGGGTCCCTTATCTAACAAAGGAGGTTTACAAGAATGATCCCAGGAATGTAAGAACAAACAAGAGAAAATCTGTAGGTGCTGGAAATCCGAGTCCTGCTGAAGGGTTTTGGCCTGAAACAGCGACTGTACTTTTTTCCGTAGATGCTGCCTGGCCTGCTGAGTTCCTACAGCATTTGGTGTGTGTTGCCAGGAATGAAAGAATTAACATGTGAGAGGTGTTTAATGGCTCTAGGCCTGTACTCATTGGAGTTTAGAAAAATGATGGGGGATCTCATTAAAACTAAATATTGAAAAGCCTTTTAGAATTGACGTGGAGAGAATGTTTCACTTAATGGGAGAGTCTAGAACCAAAGGGCACAGCCTCAGAATAGTGGGATGTCCATTTACAACAGAGATGAGGAGGAATTTCATGAGCCAGAAGGTGGTGAATCTGTGGAATTCATTGCTACAGGTGGCTGTGGAGGCCAAGTCATTGCGTATATTTAAAGTAGAGATTCATTGGTTCTTGATTAGTCAGGGCATGAAAGTTTATAGGAATAAGGCTGGACAACGGGGATAAGAGGGAAAATAAATCAGCTATCATCAAATGGCAGAGGAGATTCAATGGGCCAAATGGCCTAATTCTGCTCCAATGTCTTATGATCTTTAACAAGGGTTGTTTTCTCTTGAACAGGAGTTTGGGGGAGACATGTTCAAAATTATGCATGGTATACATAGACAGCTGGTATATTTTTCCCAAGATCAAAATGTCTAATGCTAGAGGGCATGCATTTAAGGTGAGAGAGGACAAGTTCAGAAGCAGATGTGTGGGGCAAGTGTTTTTTCACATAGCAGATGGTGGGGTGTGAACTATAGACCAGGAGAAGAGATTAGATGTCATTGGCTTAATTAGTTTGGCACAACATCATGGGCCAAATGGCCTGTTCTGTGCTGCACAGGTTTATGTTCTTTGTTTTAGAGTAGATTGTGAAAGTGAAGAGGCTTAAAAAGAAAAAAAAATGTTGACATAAAGCTTAGGACATTTTGTGCCTCAAATATGCAGAATATTAAATACAGCAAGTGTTCAGTGTCTTGAGAGGTTTTTTTTGGTTAATGTATTTAATTTTGACAAAGGATGTAAGGATTTGTTGATATTCCAAACAATAATAAAAAATCATAGATCTTCAATATACACAGCTGATTTGCTGGTTTAACATCAAAAGGACTTAGGGGAAACTGCTAAATTGGGGGAAGGCTAATTACAATACAGTAGTATTAGGCAGGAACTGCAGAGAGCAGCGAGTGGCTGTTATTGGTTAAATTCACATCTAACCTGTGGGAGTCACTTAAAGGCCAATGAGTCTGAAGTCAGGACTAATATGCAGGCAAAAGAAGGAATGCAAGGTTGAGGATCCTTGGATGATGAGAGATGTTGCAGATTTTGGTCAAAAAGAAAAGGGAAGCATATGTGAGGTTTGGGAAATTGAAATTGGAGGAGGACTATAAAATTGGAGGAGGAATATAAAAGAAGTAATAGAGAGCATGAAGAGCGGATCGGGAGAGCTAAAACAAGTCATGAGGTGTCTAAGGACAGTAGGATTAAGAAAAGTCCCAAGGCATTTACACATACATTAAAAACAAGGTGGTAGCTAGGGAGCTAAGGGTTGGATAATGAAGGGAATTTATGCCTGATGCCAAAGGGAGAGTGTGATGTACGAAATGAGCACTTTGCTTCGGTATTCACCAAAGAGAAGGATGCGGAACACCGTGAGAAAAGGGAAGGGGATGCTGATACTTTAGGGCAGCCATTCTCAACGGGGGCCATATGGCCCCCTTGGGGGCCCTGGTACATTTGAAGGGGACCATCTTGGTGTTCAATAATAAATGATTTTCTGTCTATCTGGTCGTGTTGTATCCCTGTTTGAAAGGGCGGCCCTGGAACCTGAGAAGAGCTCCCAAGGGGGCAGTGGCCAAAAAAAGGTTGAGAATCACTACTCTAGGACATGTTGCTATCATTGAGGAGTTGGTTCTCTCTAAGAACATAGGAGTTCTGATGCAGGGTTTTGACCTGAAACATCGACAACTCATTTCCACCCACTGAGTTCCTCCAGCAGATTGCTTGTTGCTCCAGGTTCTAGCATTTGCAGTCTCTTGTATCTCCCAATGGGATCTATCCTATGTCATTGAGAGAGATAAGAGAAGGGATTGCTGGAGCCTTGGTAGTGATCTTTATACCCTCTTTAGACACAGGTGACGTTCCAGAGGACTGGAGAAGAGCCAGAGTTTTCCTCTGTTTAAGAAGGGCACTCCAGGAAAGTATAGGGCATAAGCCTTTCATCAATTATATGGAACTTAATGGAAAGTATTCTTAGGGATGGTACATACTCTCATTTGGAAAAGCAAGGTCTTGCTATGGATCGTCTCCATTGCTTTGTTTGGGGCAGACAAGGTCTTACAAACATGATTGAGATTTTTGAGGTGGGTGATGAAAGTTTTTGATGAGGATAGGGCAGTGAATGTTGCCTACGTGGTTTAGTAAAGCATTCAGCAAGTTCTCTTCTTGGTCCAGAACATTAAGATGTGTGGGATCCATAGTGACTTGGTCAGTTGGTAGATAGCAAACAGTGATGTGCTGGTTAGTAAGTTAGTAGGAAATACAAACATTGGCCGATGTGGATAATGAGGATGATTGTCAGAGGATTCAGCGGGATATAGATCAGATTGGTGGAGAAATGGCAGATGGAGTTCACTTGGACAAATGTGAGATATTGCACTTTTGGAGGGTCAAATATGAGAAAAAAGCATAATATAGCAAATGTAAAGACCCTCAGGAGCATTGATGTATAGAGGGATCTTGTGGGGGGGGGGGGTCTAATCTATAGCTCCTTGAAAGTGGCAAGCTAAGTGGATAGAGCAGTAGTGTACACCATTCTTGCATTCATCCGTTGAGGCACTGAGCAGTAAAGTTGGCAAATACAGTTGCATTTGTGTAAAACTTATATTAGGTCACATATGGAACATTGTATGGAATACTGATTGCAGCAGTACAGTAAGGATGTGGTGTCTTTGGAACGATTGCAAAGCAGGGTCACCAAGATGCTACCTAAACTGGAAAGTAGCAGCTTTAAGAAGAGGTTGGATGAACTTAGAATGATTGGATTTTTTTAGTATCATATAAAATTATGAGAAGCATAGTTTGCATGGATGCCAGAGCCTTTTACCCAGTGTGAAAATGTAAATACAAGAGGGCATAGAGGTGAAAGAGGGAAGTGTAAAGGAGATTTGCAAGGCTGGTTGTTTTTCATAAAGTGGCACTGCTTTTATGTTTGATGATTTTTACAAATGGGCCTTTTCTGATAATATTCTAGGAAGTCAATAGAAAACATTCTTAACACTGGTAGGGGTTAAATGTTTTACTTAGTTCACTTGATAAGATGGACACATTTTCCCATGTCACTTTGAATTAATTTTGAAACTTAATCTAAGTTTGCTTTAACACTACACATACAGTTGATAATGTATCTAAAGACTCATTCCAGCAATTGAAACACAGCTTGGCATTGATGCAAAGATGGAATTTTTACTGACAAATAACATAGACAACACAGAAATAGACCGTGTAGCCTGTTCTTTCCATGCTGACCGTCAAATGCCCATCTATATTAATCCCATTTATCAGTAGCTGGTCCTATTCAAGTGTTCATCAGATACTTCTACTTTGTTTGAGTACCTGTCTCCATCACTTCCTCAGAAAGTGTGTTCCAAATTCTAACCACTCTCCAGCAGAGAAAAAAATCATTCATAAAATCTCCTCCAAATCTCTTGCCCTCTATTCTAACGCTATGCATCTACTAGGTGAAGAAAGAAAAACAGCAATTCCAGTGGAGATATAAAAAGGAAGGCAGCAAAATGGACACATGCATCTCCCCTGTATTTTTTTCCATTGATTTCAATTGAAGGAGAATGGGTAGGGTGCAGTGCCTGCCACCTGTGTCGACTTTGAGCTGTGAGACTCCAACAGGAATTGCATTTTTCTATACTGCATTGCCCCCTGAAAAGAGATTAATATGTCACCCCTGTCATGTGTTTATTGGGTGCAAAATGGTTGCAGCTTTTGTTTGTAAAGCAATAAAGAATACATCTTAAAATTAATCAATTGGTTGAGAAAAATGTGAGCTGTCAAAGGAAATAGTTGAGGTGCTGCTGTGGTGAACATAAATGGTATTCTTTGAAAGTTATTTCACAATTACAGAAAGTACCATAGATATTATGGTTAATTGTGTGGATGAAATAGGAAGTTTGGTCTGTTAAATTCTTTGATGATCAATACCAGCTGAGTTGATAAAATCTGTCGTGCTTAAATTGTTAGGAGCTGGAAGTTTCTTACCAATTTCACAACTCTAACTGGACTTGCAAAGAATAGTACTGAATTACTGAACTTGTTTACATGGAAGAATTAATTTTGATTTATATTGTCTATGTGATTGTGTTTAGTTATCTATACATTCACATTCTTCTGAATTATCTTAAGGTTAGCAAATGAACAAACAGAGCATATTAATGTGGTGAATCTATCATATTTACCAAAGTGTAGGTTAATACCAACACAGAACAATAATTAAACAACCACAAAGTGACAAAGCAAAGAGGTAAAAACTGAGCAGCCAGTGAATAACAGTCACTCTTGCTGACAGCAGATCGCGACTATACCTTTTCTCACACTATCTCCTGTAAAAATGCTATTCCCTTTGCCCAGCTTCTTTGCCTCTGCTGCATCTGTTCTCATAATGTGGCTTTCCATTCCAGGACATCAGAGATGTCCTCCTCCTTTAAAGAATGAGGTTTCCCTCCCTCTACTACTGATGCTGCCCTCACCCCCATGTTCTCAATTTCCCATACACCTACACTCACCCCATCTTCCCTCTGCCTCAATAGTGATAGAGTTTCTCTTGTCCTTACCTACGATCCCATCAGCCTCCACAACTTCCGCCATCTCGAAAAGGATCCCACTACCAGACGTATCTTTACCTTACCATCCCCCGCTTTCCGCAGGGTTCACTCTCTCCACGATTCCCTTGTCCATTCGTCTTCCCCACTAACCTCCCTCAGTGCTACACCTGCCCCTACACCTACTCCTTCACCTGCATTCAAGGCCACAAACAATTCTTCCAGGTGAGGCAGCACTTTACCTGTGAAACTGCTGGGGTTGTCTACTGTGTCCAGTGATCCCAATGCAGCCTCCTCTACATTGGTGAGGGCATCATAAATTGGAGGACTGCTTCATTGAGCACTTCCACACCATCTGCCACAAGCGGGACTTCCCAGTGTCCTAACATTTTAATTCCCATTCCCATTCTGATGTGTTGCTCCATGGCCTCCTCTTGCGCCAAGATGAGACCACCCTCAGTGTAGAGGAGCAACAACTAATATCCCGTCTGGTTACCCTCCAACCTCATGGCATAAATATTGATTTCTCCTTCCAGTAAACAAAGTCCACCCCGCTCCCAACACTCCTTTCACTTCTTCTAACCTGCTATTACTTCCCCCTCGGTCCTTTCTCCTTCCCTTTCCCCTATGGTCCACTCTTCTCTCCTATCAGATTATTTCTTCTCCAGCCCCTGACCTTTCCCACCCACCTGGCTTCACCTATCACCTTCCTGCGAGCTTCTTTCCCCTCCCTCCACCTTTTTATTCTGGCACCTTCCCCCTTTTCTTCTCAGTTCTGAAGAAGGGTCTCAGCCCGAAATGTTGACTGTTTATTCATTTCCATAGTTGCTGCCTGACCTGCTGAGCCCCTCCAGTATTTTGTCTGTGTTGCTTTGGATTTCCCGCATCCGCAGACTTTCTTGTGTTTGGGACAGCAGATGAAGTTACTTTCCAAATCCATCCTTAATTTGGACAAAATTCAAGGCAGCTTCAAATGGATGTAAGTTCATCTCCTTCCTCGGCAACTCCCAACTCATGATTTCCAATAGCATATAAGGAATTCTGAAAGAGAGGAGCAGGTTCATAATTAGAAAGGGTGAAAAGATGTCCAAAGGAAGAATTATACCACATAATGAAATGGCTCTACGTAAATAAAATGGATGAGAGTTAAGAAGTTGCTTACCACAATACTTGAATTAGAACATGCTGACTAAAAATTTAGTCAATCTTAACATTCACTTCTTTACATTGTTTACAAGAAATGTATTTAATTCCACCAATAGATTATTGTTAGTGTTTTCACTCTATTTCTAATCATAATTGAATTATCTCTCTCTAGGATGGATGGTGTACAAGGAAAATAATTGCCTTGTGCTATCACTTGTACTTATGTGGATCAGGTTTCTCACAGCTCTGAAGCAGGAATGTGCTACTTTAATAAAACACTCTTCAAATAGTCTTCAGAAACTCTACTCCCATTAGATTTCTGTAGTTCTGCCATTCCATGTCAAGTACTCAGCAATATATTAATACATCCATTGTAAAAAGTGACAGTGCCAAATACCAAATCTCTTTACAATGCCAGAAAGCAGCTGATTAATTAACTGCACAAAAACAAATTGTAGCATGCCATCAGGAGGAAATACCAGGCATTATTTGGTGGTACTGCCACATTTGTCCCTCACCACTGTATTTAAATCTGCTGAGCAGCAGAGTCTGAACAGCAATTGTTTAACCCATGAAAGCCTCATAGAACTCTGTAAACTAATTTCCTCATACAAATATCAGAAAAAGTTCTGTTTCAACAACTATCAGAGCAGAGGTAGAACAATAAACAAGATTAATACCCAAAGTAAATAAGCAAAACTATTTTAAATCTTAATTTTCAAGCAAAAATATGGTCCTCTCTGACATCAAGCCAAAACTCTTTAGATAAACTTCTTGATGTAGTCATAGTGATTAGATTTAAGAGAAAAACAGTAAATTGCTGGAGGAACACAGCAAGTCAAGCAACAGCTGAGGATACAAAGGGATGGTCAATGTTTCAAGTCAAGACCCAGCAACAGGACTGAGAGTGTAGAGGCAAGATACCCAGCATAGAGAGATGAGAGGGGCAGGAGAGACACGTGCTGGTAGGTGACAAGCAGATCCAAGTGAATTGGAGGCTGATAGGCAGACGGAAACAAGTAATGGAGGGGAAGTCTTGAGACTGAGGCAGGTGGAAACAGATACAGAAGAACAAATGAGAAAGTGGAGCCAGGGTGTGGCAGGGGAGGATGAAAGTAGAAACAAAGGCTGGAAGGTGATGTGCAATTTATAAGGGAGGAACGATGGGCAAATAAAACCTAATGGGTGAAGGGACTAGAAAGTTCGGCATAAAGAGAAGAAACCCAGGTAGATAGGTAATGAGCAGATGGGACCAGGGGCCAAGGTAACAAATCTAGGAAATGTTGGAGTCGGGGGAAGGTGGGAATGGAAAAGGTGATCAAAGGGAGAGAGAACCAAAGAGAACAAAGGTAAATAGAGTTGGTTACCCAAAATTGGCAAATTTATGTTCACACCATTGGAATGTGGTGTTGTTCTTCTTGTTTGCATTTGGTCTTACTGTAGGAATGGAAAAGGGACAGGAGAGACAGGTCGGTGTGACAATTGGAAGGAGTGTCGAAATGTCATGGGAGAATGCTGCTTGAAGCCAACCTAACCAGGAGACAGACTGCTGGTGTCCTTCATCAGCACACCGTGCCTTATATCACAAGACATTGGGATTACACCGTTACAACAGTTGTTGTGGTGTGGTGTATTACCAAAGTGCCTGGGTTTCAGGGCTACAACCTTAGTACAAGAATAGGATATAGGCAATTATAATCATTTAATAGTTGTATAAAACTTGATTAGGATGTATTTCTAAATATTCATTAAGCATCAACATCTGAGATATCTGCAGGTTGATTTTCTTGTGACTGTTGAATAACCAAGGTGACTCTTTAAGATTCCCGGATAACTGGGTAGCCATTTGTTGTATACATATGTCAGTCTCAGTCTAATGAAGAATATTCTAATTGAAAATAATCAATCCTAAAATTATTTCACATTCACTAAATGATTTTCTAGAACAAATATCTGCACAACATTATTTAGTTATGCCCAATCACAGATAAAGCTCATGAACCCATTGAGATGTGGATAAGGCTATAGTTTTATACCCCATTCATTTTTAAGCCAAGGTCCTGCACTTCTGACAGGCAAGGGTGGAATTAGACTACAATCCAACTAACAGATATACGAGACCCTGATAAGTCATGAAAGTAACCATAGTCGTCTAGAATAGGTGCAGGTTCTGCTGAGGGTGAACTAGTACACTCTATGGATGGAATCCTATTTACAGAGGATTCGTTCTCAGGATTGTGATGATTAACCGGGTACAATCCATAGGATCCTGCACTTGAGAGAAGTCTTCTCCCTCTCCTGCTTCTGCCTCAGTTCTATTAGGAAATAATTTCCTTGACAAACCAAGCTTTGTAACTTGTTTAGTACACAAATGGTTTCTGCGGAATTTGCCTAAATGCCTCTGAATTGGAATTTGGTTATCGTTTCAAATATAAAATATTTTGATCATATGCATTTAAATAACAATAGAGCAGAACACCTCTACAGCTGATTTTTTACAGCTGGACTCAAGGGCTACTGAATGCCAGTCTGCACGTGATTCTCGTTGGTACAACTACAGCTTGAAAGGGCTCTTTTGAAGAGTCTAAATGGGAACAATGGCTAATAATTTTGTGAATTGTCACCCCAGCCAGGCATTGCCATTGGGGAGGGGCACAAAGGCATGAAAAACAGATTCAGAGGAGGATGACAAGGAGCAAATACGGTTTCCTGCTTTAGGTCAGTGCTCTCTGAGGTTAAAGTGTGGACAACAATCTTTTGAAAGACATCACCTGCAGAAAGAAAGGAATGCTGCCCTTCAAAATGATAATGCAAGGCTGGAGCTGAGATGTCAGTGAACTGAATTGAAGTCCATGTGAAGTATGGCTGACAGCTTCACTCAGCGAGAAAGAAACTTACTTTGATACATTGATTGCAAGTACCACAAATACTATACAGTAAAGCACATTTGTAACTGCATTCTCTATTACTAAAATGGTACACCAAATTGCATTCAGTCAAAAGTCAGAGACAGCAGTGTGACAATAACCAGGTAATCTTTTGAATGCTTCCAATGCCCTTCAGGAGATGCAATAGATCTTTTACATCCACAGAGCTTTCTTTAACATCTGGAATGAAAGATTGCATCTTTGGCAGTCCAGCGAACGTTCAGAAAAGCGTAGGAGTGTCTGTGCTCAAAGTTTCCTGAGCGGGACTTAAAGAAACTATCTACCTACTGAGAGGTGGACCTCCAACCAAAGAGGCAACATTTTTACCGCAGTAATTTTTAGTCTTAAAGTTGTTGATACAACTTGATTAAAATCTTTCAAAATAAATTATTTTAGAGGTGCAAGATATGATTTTCAAGCAATGAAATATGCAATCAGTGGCCACTTTATTAAGTACACCTGCTCGTTAATGCAAATATCTAATCAGCCAATCATGTGGCAACAACTCAATGCATAAATGTATGCATAGATAGTCAAGAGGTTCCGTTGTTTTTCAGATCAAACATCAGAATGGGGAAGAAATGTGATCCAAGTGACTTTCACTATGGACTGATTGTTAATACCAGACAGGGTGGTGAGAGTATCTCAGAAACTATTTTCATGCACAGCAGTCTCCAGACTTTACAGAGAATAATTCAGAAAACAAAAACATCCAGTAAGCAGCAGTTCTGTGGATGAAAATGCCTTGCTAATGACAGAGGTTGCAGGAGAATGGCCAGAGTGGTACAGGAGGTACCGAATAAAAATTACCCTTGTGTGTAGAACCCACCTCTAAAGATTTCATAATTCCACCATGTACTGAGCAAGTACTATATCTATTAAAGGTAATGAAACTTTAGAGAAAGAACATTGTTAAGATTTACTGCCAAATGGAAATAGTGTCCTGTTAATGTTTTAGAAATTTTATAATTTCTAAAATGAAACTTCAATTTTAATAATTAAATTTTCCTAAAGACATATGACAGCTGGTAGTACAATCCAGCTAAGTAATATCAACAACACTTAAATTATCATATATAACAAAAATAACTCTTAAATATAATAAAGATTATTGAATTTCAAGTTCTGTGAGAAATTATGAATAAATTTAATCCAATATTTTTCATTCATTATTTGATATGAAGGAATGCGCCTCTCTTCGACATGAAGACGCATACTTTAAATATGTTGAAACACCGCAGACTTGGCAAAGTGTGAACTGCCAAGCATTTGCATGATGAATGGAAAGTCATTTATATTCCTGAGAAGATCTACGTAAAACATATTGGAAGCTCTTAAAATTGACCATTTTTGGTTTTAACTCCAAAGATTTGACATTATGAATGCAAAGCACATGTTTCCTGTGTCAAAGATTAAATGGAAGTAAAAGGGTATAGAATGTGCAGGGTGAAACCAAAAATGAATATTAAGAGTGCAAGAGGTAGTATAAAAAATATTAGGAGGTAAAGTCAGTGAAAAACCCAAGAATATTAGAGACCAAAATAGATCTCTGAGTGTGCAGGCAAAAGGCACAATATAGAATATTGAGTGAAGACTTTGCATGTGGGGGTTGGGGTAACATTAATGGAGATGGTAAACACAGAGGAAGCAGATAACTTCTCAGAGCTTGAATATTTAAAAGTGGATGTTTCATCAAGTCAACTAAAATGTATCCCAGATTCATAAATGAAGCATCATTTTTCAAAGATCTTTGCCTACAGGCAAGATTTCAAAGCTCAGTGGAGTTCGTCTATGGTATCATTGTTCAAAAATCAGAAAGGATTAAACTTAATAAACTCAGACCTGTTTCCTTAGTGAATGGGAAATTATTGGGAAAAAGTTCCAAAAGATAGAGTAAATCACTATCTAAAGTTCAAAGTAAATTTATTGTTAAGGTATGTATATGTCACCATATACTGCCCTGAGATTAATTTTCTTGCAGGCATTCACAATAGAACAAAAAGTATGATGAAATCAATGAAAAACTACACGCAAACAAATACTGACAAACAACCAATGTGCAAAAAAGTATATATAAAGTACTGAGAACGGGAGTTGTAAGTGAATCCATAGCTATTGGAATCAGTTCAGAGTTGAGGTGATTGAAGTTATCCACAGCTGATGGCTGAAGGGCTCCTGAAGACAGTGAATCTAAAGGAGCATGGGCTAATCAAGGACAGTCAGCATGGAGTTGTTAGGGGAAGGTCAGTTTCGCCTGAAGCCCTGATGAGTGTAGGGTATAGTATACATGAATTTCATAAAGCATTTGAAGTGTCACGTTGTAAAAGAGACAGCTGGATTAAAATTTGTTCTTTGGCAGAAAACAAGCATGATGATAGAAGGAAATGTTAGCACCTGTAAGGCTTTATGTGGTGGGGTGCTGCAGGCTAACTGGTCTATTAATTTAAACATAAATATAGGCACCACAATGAAACGTTTGGTAATGATAACAATCTGACAATATGGTTGACAGTGAGAGAAAGAATTCAAGGCTATAGGAAGATATCGAAGCACCATAAGACATAGGAGCAGAATTTGGCCCATCGAGTCTGCTCCACCATTCACTCATGGATGATTTACTGTCCTTCTCAACCCCATTCTCCTGCCTACTCTCCATAAGCCTTGAAGCCATTACTAACCAAGAACCTTTCAACATCTGCTTTAAATACACCCAGTGACTTGGCCTCCACTGCTATCTGAGGCAATGAATTCCATAGATTCGCCACTCTCTGACTAAAGAAATTCCTCCACATCTCTGTTCTAAAGGGATATCTCCCTATTCTGTGGCTGTGGCCTCTGGTCCTAGATTCCACCACTGTAAGAAACGTCCTCTCCACATCCACTCTATCTAGACCTTTCAATATTCAGTAAGTTTCAATGAGATTCCCCCCTCGTTCTTCTAAACTCTAGTGAGTTCAGGCCCAAAGCTATCAAACGCTCCTCATACATTAACCCTTTCAGTCCCCAAATCATTCTCATGAACCTTCTCTGGACCCTCTCCAACGCCAACATGTCCTTTCTAAGGGGCCCAAAACTGTTCACAGTACTCCAAATGCAGTCTGACCAATGCCTTATAAACCCTCAATGTAACATCCTTGCTTTTATATTCCACTCCTCTTAAAATGAATGCTAACACTGAATTTGCCGTTCTCACCACTCAACCTGCAAATTAACCGTTAGGGAATCCTGCACGAGGGCTCCCAATTCCCTTTGCACCTCTGATCTCTGCATTTTCGCCCTGTTTAGAAAATAGTCTATGCCTTTGTTCCCTCTACCAAAGTGCATGGCCATATCCTTCTCTACACTATATAAATCTACCACTCCTTTGCCCATTCTCCTAATCTGTCCAATCCTTCTCATCCTCTTTGCTTCCTCGACACTTCCTGCCTCTCCACACAAACTTGGCCACAAAATCATCAACTCAGTCATTCAAATCATTGACATATGATGTGAATGGAAGTGGTCCCAAAACTGACCCCTGCAGAGCACTACTAGTCACCAGAGTCCAACCAGAAAAGGCCCACTTTATTCCCATCCTTTGCATCCTGCCACTTAGCCAAACTTCTATCCATGCTAGTAATATGAGACCCTCCATTGGTCAGAGTCAACTTTCCTAGCTGTCATATGCAGGCTGGGGAGTACGATACGGAGAGCGAGCTATTGCCCAGGTAGTAGGCAGAGACTGATTTGGTACCAGTGGCATCTCAGGAGTTGTCAGTCAGCATTGAACTCAACGTAGAACAGCCTTAGGGACTCGAGCTTCAGATTTGTTTCCTCTATGTTTACTCCAGAAGTTTTCCCCATATGTGGGTATAGAGAACAGAGTTTTCCTTCTCCTAAATGAGCTTCCAAAGCTACTGGTTTTAAGGTGCCAGTAACCCACCTTTGCCCCTTCTCCTGTCAATAGAAATGGCTCTGCCGGGCTTAGTAGCAAAGCCACATGTGAAGGCCAGGAGCCGGACTTGGTTGTCAGAAGCTATTTGAGATGTACACCATTGGAAGTTTGACCCCACAACCCTTCCCCTCCCCACCACCATTATGACAACCTTAAAGAACTGCATACCAGTATCTTTCCTGTAATACCACGTGCACTTGTCTTGTTAAAGACCCTCATGTGCAACACCTTGCCAATGGCCTTCTGAAAATCCGAGCAACCAACACCAACAGATTTGTCAGGCAAAGATTTCCCCTTAAGGAAACCATGTGACTTTGGTACTCAAGGTACCCTGAAAACTCATCCTTAATAATCGACTCCATCATCTTCCCAACCACTGTGTCAGTTTAACTGTCCTATAATTTCCTTTCTTTAACCCCCCTCCTTTCTTAAAGAGTGGAGTGACATGTGCAATTTTCCAGTCCTCCAGAAACGAGTTATTCTTGAAAAATCACTGCTAATGCCTCCACAATCTCTTCAGCCCCCACTTTCAGAACCCTGGGGTGTAGTCCATCTGGTCCAGGTGAGTTACCTATGCTCAGATTAGGAGGGCACAGAAATAACAGGTGGATTTGAGTATGGAAAATGATGATGTAATCAATGTGGGTGGGTGAAACTAGGCAAGGGGACACATGATAAATTGCAGAGCACTAACTTAGAGAATAGAGGGACATGGAAAGCATACAAATCGCTGACTGTAGCAGGAGAGATTAATAACATTTGTAGTATTTGCATTATGTAAACAAGTGGAGAGATCATTCTTTTAATGTATAAAACATTAGTCAGGCTGCAGCTGGAGGATGATGCACATTTCTGATCAGCACACTACCAAAAGAATCTGATGGCGTTAAATGGGGAACAGAGAAGATTTACAAGACTGTGCCAGGCTGGAGAATGATCATTATGAGAGATTTGTCTAAGTTGTATGGAATTATGGGTAGAGCAGGCTATTTCCTTTGGCAGGGAAGTCTGTAGCCAGGAGGCTGAGTTTGGGCTAGTTGGTAAAGCTTGAGGGAGAAGTTGGGAAGAAAATAATGTTATTCGATGATTGACAGCGATCTGGAATTCACTTCCTGAAAGGGTGACTGAGGCAGAAACTTGTGCCACATTTAAAAACTACCTGGATGAGCATTTGGGCACACATAACCTGCATGATTATAGAGCAAAAGATAGGAAGCTAATTAACAAAAGGTCATTTTTTTGCTGACATTCACATGGTAGGCCAAATGGCCTACTCATGTGGTGAAAATTTTCATGAATCATTGGAATTATAAGCAATTTCAACACTATGCAGTACATGCGCTATTCAATTTTCCTAGAATTAATGGTTTAAATACAACTAGGTTCCTCAGCAAGAGTCTAAATAATGTAAAAATAAAGAGGCAATATAATACCTAAATGCAATATAGCCTCAAAATATGGTCACAGAGCTATGATGTGATATCTATACTCAAGTCATTTGGTAGGCGGATCCCAGGTGTGACTTGAGTCAGTCTTTACATTAAGCTTCCTCAAGAATGCTAAGAAGAGTGGAAAGGAGTTTAAAAAGTAAGTCGTCCATGGTCCTTTATTCATATTCATTAAGGACAACTCAGCTGAAGGTATTGGGTCCATCCTGGGACCAACACCTCGACGCAATCATGTAAAAGGTCAAAGTCACAAAAAATAGAAATTAATTTTCAATATTGTTGACTGAATTATCACAACAAATGGAAAATTGCCTTCTGTAAATGAATGCCTCAATATTTCCCTGAGATACAAAAAATTACAACCTGTGCAAATAAAGTTTTTTAATTTAGCTGCCATGCATTTATTGCTATTAACTTAGGAATTAATTGGAACAGTACGTAATGAATATGTTATTCTGTATTTTCATGACTCCACTCTTCTGGGAGCAATTTGTTAGTTTCATCCATACTCCACATTCCAGAGTAACATGCCAAAACCATATTTGCACGCTCCTAGGAAAGAGGCATCCATTTGGGAAAAATTATCTTTTTATCACTCACATTAAATCCAAACCTAAGAATTGAAAGTTTCTTTTTGAGGTACAGCGTGAAGAGTGCTAAATGTAGTTATCCCTTTGGACTGTCCCTAAACCATAGAGCTTTTATCCTGATGTTTTTCTGCCATTGTTGACATACATTGTGTTAAAATTGTGCTTTCTTATAAGCTCCATGCAACTTTCACATATTTTGGCAGTTTCCAGTAAGATACTTGTCCAACCTGAGCAATCTGAATAGGTTAGAGCAAATGCAAGGAATTCATCTTATTTTTTTCAAAATAATTTTGTGTAATGCATGTAAAATATGATCATGTTATAAAATATGCTGTATGACAGAAAACAAAATGGTTCAGTGAGGACAAAATTCTTGAAAGATAACAGTGACTTAAAACAAAAAGCCTATGGTTATCCACTTTCTATAGGATAATTTCTGTCAGGAACTGATGAAGGCATATTGTTCGACATTGACAAACATTACAAAGAAGCTGGAGTGGTACAGTCATATTAGAGAATGGTTAACATGGTGTCTACATTTATAAAAAGTAACAGCAGATAATAACTAAACCTTTAAATATTTCTTTTTCTTCATATTTCTAACTAGTGTAAAATAATGGACACAATTATCAGAAGGTAACCTGGGAATTTTGATCAACAAAAGTAGTTTTAGATAGAGATCTGAGTGGGCTGTGGAGGAATTAAAATATGAAGGAAAATGCTTAACTCAAGTGGGTTGGGGACAGTGAAAGAAGACAAACCAGTTGCCTTTGTTCTTGCCATGGGGTTTAAGGAATGGAGGCTGCCATTTTGTGAAGCTGCTCTATGCCTTCCTTTTTGTGAATTGGAGTTGCTTGGCTTTCGACGTTTTAAAGTAGACACAATAATGTTCCAGGTAATCTGCTGGACTAGAGATAATTTCCAAATACAGTAAGAAGTTATTTATGAGGTGTTCTTTGGTTAGATATAACATGCAGATTTGTGAATGTTGGGGTCTGTGTCTGCCCTCCCCCTCCCACTTTCAAATCTCTTACTAGCTCTTCTTTCAGTTAGTCCTGACGAAGGGTCTCGGCCTGAAACGTCAACTGTACCTCTTCCTAGAGATGCTGCCTGGCCTGCTGCGTTCACCAGCAACTTTGATGTGTGTTGGTTGAATTTCCAGCATCTGCAGAATTCCTTGTGTTTGAGCTGGTTGCTGGTTTGGTAACCAATTTAAAACAAAGGGCCATAAATTACCAGTTGTCACTTATGGAAGAAGTGCAGTAAATGAATGCTGGCTTGGACAGGAGCCAATAAGAAGGTATTAAAGATCAAACAGATGATCCATAGCCAATAACACTGAAATGCAACATTTGAACTAGTAAGGAATGAATATTCAAGCAGAGGTTTTCGAATATAATATCTCTCCAGAGACCCACCATTGCAAGGAAGAAGACCCATGCCATGGGCTGGGAGAAGAAAGGGAGTTCTCCTGTTTCAGTGTTATAAATCGGAAAAGTGGTCTGAGTGAGTAATGGTACGGCGAGAACAGTAGAATTCATGTTTTAAGTTGTTGGTTCGGGGTTAGCAGGGTTATGTTGTTGTTTGTGCAGAGACAATAAAGTGTGAGCTTTGATTAATTAAGAGTTGTGTAGTGACTTTTCTAACATAGTTCCTTTGAAATTTATTCTGGCAAATGTCAATGTAGATTAGATTATGAGAACACTCAGTCCTCTTTTATTGTCATTTAGAAATGCATACATGCATTAAGAAATGATACAATGTTTCTCCAGAGTGATATCACAGAAAACAGGACAGACCAAAGACTAGCACTGACAGAACCTCATAATTATAACATATCGTTACAGCAGTGCAAAACAATACCATAATTTGATGAAGAACAAACCATGGGCACGGTAAAAATAGTCTCAAAGTCCCGAGTCGATCGACTCCCAAGTCCCCGATAGCAGGCAGCAAAAGGGAGAAACTCCCTGCCATAAACCTCCAGGCACCGTCAACTTGCCGATGCCTTGGGAGCAACCAACTACAGCCAACACTGAGTCCGTCCGTCCAAAAACTTTGAACTTCCAACCAGCCCCTCCAATACAGCCTCCTGAGCGCCATCCTCTGCTGGGCGCCTTCGACCTTTGTAAGATGTGTGCCAGGGATGTGGTCTGACTGGTGTTTTGAATTCAATTTGCAAAATGGTTACAGCTCAGAAGGAGGTGGATAAATCCATACCAGCTCTCTGTAAGAACAAATCTGCTATCTCACTCCCACAACCCTGCAAGTTCTCCCCTTTTCATGTTTCTAGCATTACAATTGAAACTGTCTCCTCTGCTCTGCAGGAGTGTGCTTTCTAGTCCTTGTGTGGAAATCATTTTCCTCAATTTGATTGTGTATGTCCTCTGATTGTTGTCCCTTCCAAAAAGAATTTGCCTTCTATCTAGTCCCCATATAGATTTTAAAAGCCTGTATTCAATCCCCTTGTAATCTATTCTATTCTATAGAGAACAAATCCAATTTCACCATAGAACGGAAATCCTTCAGTCATGGCATTTTTTCCACACTTTCTCCAAAGCCTTCATACTCACCCTGAAGTGTGACGTCCGGAAATGTACACAGTTCTCCAGTGAGGCAATTTCATTGTTTTAGAGAATCGCAAGGCAGGCATCTTTTTACTCAGAGAGAGCTAGGTGCAACATTCGAGAGGCATCTAGACAGCCTTAAACAGGGAGGAAATAGAATGATACAGATCATGTGTATACAGCTGATTAGTTAATATTGGCATCATTGACAGCATAGGCACGGTGGGCCAAAGTATGTTGCTGTTCTATGACCTATAATTTTAAAAGTTCATCGTTAAGTTCCTTCCTCTTGCACTCCAGGCATCTATAAAGCTTAACTACTTCCAATGAATTGCAGACATACATCTCCAGTTTCTTTCTATCCCTTTTAAAGTTATGCCCTCAGCTATTTTCTGTCTTCTATTTCTTATTATTAAAAGGTAATGCGTCCAACTTCTCACTATCAAATTTCATCTGCCACCTATCCATCTATCCCTCCAGCCTGTCTACATTCCGTTGAAGCCTACGACTATCCTCCTCACAGTTCACTACATCTCCAAGTTAGGAAATTGTGAAATTGTCCCTACCCTACCCAAGGCCAAGGGGTTAATAGAATGTGAAGTAAGAAAAGCAATGGTTCAATCAGTAATCCTTGGGAAATCTTTACTCAAGTCCTTTCACTCCTACTGGTTCTTCCTTAATCAGTTTGTATCAGGCAGATCCAGGCCATTTTATTCTATCCTCCTCAGTTTTGATAACAAGAATATCATATGGTGACTTATCTAACGTATTTTGGAAGTTCATATATGGCATTCCAACTATATTTTCCCCCATGTGCCCTCCTGTAACTTCATCAAAAATTATCAAGCTAGCTTCTTCACTCAAAGGGTGATGAGTGTGTGTTATCAACTACCACAAAGGACTCCTGGGGTCAGGTCGCAGACTGTATTTAAAAAGGAGCGAGAGGTACAAAGAGAGAGAAAGAGTATGGCTCTGAGATAGCAAATTAGCCATAATTGAACTGGGGTTGAGGAGTGGGGGGGTGGACAGGGAGGGGTTGAATGAAATATGAGAACCTACAGTAGCTTGTAGGTCGGCAAGCATTTCCAAAAAGTGTGACTGTGAGTTATGGTACAAACAGAAGAGCTTTGGAAGAACTCACACTCTTAACATCTTCCATCATTATGCACCTTTTAGGGACAGGTATCATTCCAGTGACTCTGCCCTGTACTCCAACCAAAATAATCATATGCTTTCTTGATGTAAGAGCTCAAAACTACATACAGTACTAGCCGGGAGATCCAATAATGGCTCTAAAGGCTTATCATATAACATCCTTGCCTTTGAGACCTGTCTCTGATAAAGTCCAACGTTCATTATTTTTATAGGTTTTAATCATTTGTGTGCTCGTAATGTTACTCACCAATTCAAATTGATTTCCATTATTGTGTCTACATTACCTGACCTTAACACATGTCCACGTTGCAAACTGCTTGTTATCATTTTTCCCTCTTCGTCCATCCGTGGCCAGTGGCAGTTTCCTTTCCCATCTGTATTACCTAATTCCACTCCCATTTTAAGGAATGTGGGGGTGGCAGCAGTGTGGAATGGAATTAATCTACACATTGATTACAGCAAATTCTAAATTCCCATGTATTTGCAGAATGGGTAGATAACTGACAAATTACATTCAGCATAGATATGATCACAGGACACCACTGGTCAAGCTGGTGCCTCAGGGTGTCGGACGACTGGATTCAATCCTCATCCTGGGTGCTATCTTTGTGCAGGTACAGTGTGCGCAGTTGTCACATTATAAATGGAAGCAAGGGAGAAGGTACAAAATAAGATTCACAAGGACGATACTGGAACTGAAAGATTATATCTTTCAGGAAATGATAAATAGACTATGTCATACTTCTCTCCAAAATGGAAGAATGGGGGTCTAACAAATGGAATCCTTTAAATTATAAAATGGTCAGCACAGGGCAAGTATTGATGCCGTTTGAAAATGGCTACGACAGGTCACGAATATGAGACAATGGTCAATAACCTTTCTTGGTGTGGGGAATGATAAGAATGTTTCACTTACTGCAACAACAATAACAGCAACAACTTGCATTCACGGCCTGCCGTTTGAAATAAGACAAGATTTAGTACGATTAATTTGTATATTCTAAAACAAATATTTCCCTGAGCTGTATAAAATTTAGGAGGGAGGAAGTGTAAAAAGTAATGAAATTTTCGGCAGGGAAGTTCCAAGCTTCGGGTCAAGGCCAGCGGAGGGACTAAAGGCAGCAACAGGCTACATCTGAGGGTTCGAAGAGACTGAAGAGGTGGGCTGAAGGAGGAAGGTAACAAGGCCATGAGAAAAACATGAAAGCAAGGGCAAGGATCTTAAAACTGAAGCATTTGGAGCAGGAACCGGTGCAGGTAACTAAATATATCATGCTGTACCGTGGGGTTTAAACTAGAGTTGCAAGGGGATGGGAATCAGAGTGCCAGAACAGAGGTTGTGTAGACAGATGTTGTTAAGACCTCACACAAAGTCAGGAATCCAAAGGTTGAGCATGTTGCAACTAGTGCTCAATGCAAGAAGTATCGTGGGAAAGGCAGATGAGCTCAGGACATGGATCAACACCTGGAACCTGAAATTATGCTATTGTAGCATTTAGCAAGACTTGGTTGCAGGAGGGGCAGGACTGAAAGCTCAATACTCCATGTTTCTGTTGTTTTAGGCGCCATAGAATGGGAGGCTTTAAAGGAGGAGGGGTGGCATTATTAGTCAGGGAAAATGTCACAGCAGTGCTCTGTCAGGACAGACTGGAAAACTCAACTAGTGAGGCGTTGTGGGTGGAACTGAGAAATAAGAAAGGTATGATCACGTTAATGGGGCTATATTACAGACCACCCAACAATCCTAGGGATGTAGAAGAACAAATTTGAAGAGAGATTGCAGACTGTTGCAAGGAACATAAGATTGTTATAGTAGGTGATTATAACTTTCCATGTATTGACTAGGACTCCCATATTGTAAAAGGACTAGATGGGATAGAGTTTGTCAAATTTGTTCAGGAAAGTTTCCTTATTCAGTACACAGAAGTCCCAGCAATAGAGTGTGTAATACTTGATCTGCTATTAGGGAATGAGACAGGCCCAGTGACAGAAATTTGTGTAGGGGAACACTTTTCATCTAATGATCACAATGCCATATCAGTTTCAAGGGAAATATGCAAAAAAGATAGGCTTGGCCTGTGGGTTGAGATTCTAAATTGGAGGAAAGCCAATTTTAATGGTATCAGAAAGGATCTGCCAAGTGTGAATTGTGACAAGCTGTTTTCCAGCAAAGGTGTAATTGGTAAGTGGGAGGCCTTCAGAAGTGAAATTCTGAGAGTACAAAGCTCATATGTGCCTGTCAAAAAAAAAGGTTTTGGAGAGATATTGAGGCCTTGGTTAAGAAAAATAAAAGGTTCATTGCAAGTATAGGCAGATGGGAACAAATGAAGTGCTTATGGAGGATAAGAAATACAAGACAACACTTAAGAGGAAAATCAGGAGGGCTAAAAGAAAGCATGAGGTTGCCCTAGCAGACAAAGGTGACTCCTAAGGGGTTCTACTGATATGGTAAGAGCTAAAGGATTGAAAGGGACAAAACTGGTCCTCTGGAAGATCAGAATCATAATCCATGTGTGGAGCCAGAGGAAATGGGGGAGACCTTAAGTTAATTTTTTCTGTTTGAATTTACTCAGGTGACAGACACCAAGTGAGGCAAGATGGCATCAACTTCACGAACCCTATACTGATTACAGAGGAGGAGGTGCTTGTTATCCTGAGGCAAATCAGGGTGGACAAATCCACAGGGCCCGACAAGGTGTTCCCTCGGATCCTGCCAGGGACAAGTACAGAAATTGCAGGGGCCCCAGCAGTGATATTTAAATCATCCTTAGCAACAGGTGATGTACCAGAGGACTGAAGATAGCCAATGTTGTTCCACTGTTTAAGAAAGGCTCTAAAAATAAACAAGGAAATTATAGGCTGGTGAGCCTGAAATCAGTAGTGAGAAAGTTACTGGAAGCTATTCTAAGGGACCAGATATATAAGTATTTGATAGACATGGACTGATTAAGGATTGTCAGCATGGCTTCATGCGTGGCAGGTCACGTTTAACCAATCTTCCAATCTTATAGAATTTGTCAAGGAAGTTATCAGGAAAGTGGATGAAGGCAAGACAGTGGATGTTGTCTACATAGACTTTAACAAGGCATTTGATAAGGTTCCGTATGGGAGGTTTGTCTGGAAAGTTCAGTTGCTCAGCATTGAAGACGAGGTAGTAAATGGGATTAGACATTGGCTCTGTGGGAGAAGCCAGAGAGTGGTAGTGGTGTGCCACAGGAATTGGTGCTGGGTCTGTTGTGTTTGTCATCTATATCAACGATCTGGATGATAATGTCGTTTACTGGATCAGCAGATTTGTGGATGATACCATGACTGGGGGTGTACTGAACAGTGAGGAAGGCTACTATGGCTTGCAGAGGGATGAAGGCTGAAAAATGGGAGACGGAATTAAATGCAGACAAGTGCGAGGTGTTGCACTTTAGTAGGACCAACTAGGGTAGGTCTCACACAGTGAATGGCAGGGCATTGAGGAGTGTGCTAGAACAAAGGGATCTAGGAATACAGGTACATAATTCATTGAAAGTGGCATCACAAGTAGGTAGGATAGATAAGGTTTCAGCACAATGGCCTTCATAAATCAAAGAATTAAGTACAGATGGGATGTTATGTTGAAGTTGTTTAAGATGTTGGTGAGGCCTAATTTAGAGCTTTGTGTGCAAACACGAGGAAATCTACAGATGCTGGAAATTCAAGCAACACACATCAAAGTTGCTGGTGAACGCAGCAGGCCAGGCAGCACCAGTCCTGATGAAGGGTCTTGGCCCGAAACGTCGACTGTACCTCTTCCTAGAGATGCTGCCTGGCCTGCTGCGTTCACCAGCAACTTTGATGTGTGTTGTTAGAGTTTTGTGTGCAGCTTTGGTCACCTACCTACAGGAAAGATGTAAATAAGGTTGAAAGAATACAGAGAAAATTTACAAGGATGTTGCTGGGACTGGAGGACCTGAGTTATAAGGAAATATTTAATAAGTTAGGACTTTATTCCTTCGAACGTAGAAGACTGAGAGGAGATTTAATAGGGGTATACAAAATCATGAGGGGCATAGATAGGGTATGTGACAGCAGGCTTTTTTCCACTGAGGTTAGGTGGGACAATAACCAGAGGTCATGGGTTAAGAGTGAAAGGTGAAGCATTGAAGGGGAACATGAGGGGAAACTTCTTCACTCAGAGGGTTGTGATAGTGTGGAATGAGCTACCAGCACAAGTGGTGCATGCAAGCTCGATTTCAATGTTTAACAGAAGTTTGTGTAGGTACATGGATGGTAGGGGTATGGAGGGCTATGGTCCTGGTGCAGGTTGATGGGAGTAGGCAGTTTAAATGGTTCAGCACAGACTAGATGGGCTGAAGGGCCTGTTTCTGTGCTGTACTTTTCTATGACTCTGTGACTCTGTAAACATAATGGCTAAATGAAAACTGGAATCAGTGAAGGTATGGGCAAAAGATGAAGATGTCCGTGCAGAGTAGAAGATGGAAAGCTACCAGAGGTGCACTGGAATAGTTAACTTTAGAAGTAGCAAAGACGTGGATGATGATTTCAGGAGCAGATGAGCTAAGGCAGGGGTGAGCCACACAACGTCACAGGGGTGGAATAAAGCTGACTTAATGATAAAATAGACATACCTCCACTATGTGTCAAACACAACAAATACCACAAATAATCAGGCTCATCTTCAAGCATTTTTTACAATTGAAGTCATGACCATGAAATTGAATTTGTGGTGAGGATCAAGGACATTGGAAATGGTTTATTATTGCAACATGTACCAAGATGCAGTGAAAAGCTGTCCTTGCATACTGTTCATACAGACAACAGTGCTTTAGAGCAGAATGAGGGAAAACAAGAACAATGCATGATAAAGTGTAACAGCTTCAGAGAAAATGCAGTGCAGGTAAACAATAAGGTGCAAGATCATAGTGAGGCAGACTGTAAAGTCCAGGCCCCATCTTATGGTACGAGGTAACATATAATGGTGAGGTACAAGCTTTCAGGCTTTTGTACCTTCTGCCTGATTGAAGGGGGAGAAGAAAGAATTTTCAGGGTGGGCGTTAATTTAATTATGCTGGTTGCTTTACTGAGACAGTGAGAGCTATAGACAGAATCCATGGTGGGAAGGCTAATTTTCATACTGTGCTGAGCTGCGTCCACAACTGGCTGCGGTCTTTTGTGGTAATGTGTAGATTTGTATTTAATTATTTAGAGACAGCTCGGAATGGGCCCTTCTAGCCCTTCGAACTGCACCACCCAACAACCTCGATTTAGCTCTAATCTAATCAGGAGACAATTCACAATGACCAATTAAACTTCCCGCATGGCTTTGGACCATGGGCGGAAACCCGAGCATTCCAATGGAAGGACGTACAGAGGACGCCGGGACTGATCTCCAAACTCCGATGTCCTGAGCTGCAACAGCATTGCACTAACTGCTGCGTTACCGTGGTGTGTAATGCCACGATGCTTTCTTTGGAGCATTAATTAAACTGGTAAGGGTCAATAGGACATGCCAAATTTCTTCAGTCTCCTGAGAAAGAAGAGGTATAGGTGAACTTACTTGGCCGTGACATCAACATGATTGGACCTGGGCAGCCTATCAGCGATGTTCACTCCAGGAACTTGACGTTTCCAACCTCAGTACCATTGATGTAGAAAAGGACATGCGCACTCCCCCCCCCTTCATAAAGTCTTTCATTTTGCTGATATTGAGGGAAATGTTACTAAGCTCTCTATCTCCTCCTTGTACTCCTACTCATCGTTATTTGAGATACGACACGCTATGGTAGTTATCATCTGCAAACTTCTAGTTGGGATTAGAGCAGGATTTAGGCACACGGGAATCAGTAACTCTGGATGAACACATTGATTGCATGGGGGAAGGGTCACTGAGATGCAACCTTGTGGATCACCAGCGTTTAGAATAATTGTTGTGGAGATCCTTACTGATTGTGGTCTATTGGTCAGGAAGTTGAAGTTTCCAGCTGCAGAGGGAGCTGTTGACTCCCAGGTGTTGAAGTTTGGTGATGGGTTTGCATGGAATCATGGTATTGAAGTCAGAGCTGTGGTCAATGGACAATAGTCTAATGTAGGTTTCTTCACTGTCCATATGTTCCAGCTATGAGGGCAGAGCCAAGGAGATGGCAGCCACCTTAAACCTGTATCAGTAGTAGGTGAACTGTGGTGACTTAGGATGTCTGGGAGGCTGTCAGGGAGAATAGTAATACAGTATGTCCATTTCCTTCTGTTCAAAATGTGCATAGAATGCATTAGGCTAATTGGGAAGGTGTGGATTGTCAGCAATGTTGCCAACTTAGGGCTAGTGCAGGACTTGATTTTGGAATAGTACTGTCTCTTAGCATCTCTGATAGCTTTACAGATCTCTTGTAAAGGTCAAGGTCAACTGATTTGAATGCTTCACTGCTAGCAGGGAGTGTGTCTCAAGTTCATTCATAGCTTCTGGTTTCAGAACACCCAGATTGTCCTCTGTGGTACAGAATGCTCAACATACTTGCTGATAAAGTCTGTGATGGTAGTGACATGCTCATCTCAGCTGGTGGCTGAGTCTTTGAACATAGACCAATTTACCAGCTCAGTATAGTTGTGTAGAATTTCATCTGTTTCTTCAGACCAGTATTGTACAATTTTCAGTACTGGATCCTCCTGTTCCAGCTCCATTGGTTTCATTCTTCCCTGTATTTAGCTGTAGGAGGTGTCTGTTTATCTAATATTGGAGTGGTGGACAAATCTGAGATACTCTGGAAAGGTCATGGTGAGGTAGAGCACAGAGTTATCAGTGTGAGTTGCTTCAGGTGATCTCGAGAAAGACCATATAGAAGAGACAAGAAAGGAGGGCAAGAATTACAGAAATAACTGTCTCCGAATGGGAAGAGAAACCAGACTGTGTTGAGGAGAATAATTTGGATGCCTTTATGGGAAAGAAGAACAAAGAGGATGATTTCAATCAAGTTAGATGAAGAAACTTAAACATTATCATGGAGTGGTTGGGTTGTATGGATAATATCTCAGTTGTAATTATTACACAATTTATTCCTATTTCCGTCCTTATTACGACACTTTACATTCATCTGCATGAAATTTCATCTGTCATTGTCCTGCCAACTCATAAACCTCTTGTCCAGGACATCATGTGCATTTTAAACTAGTCACTCCAATCTCACCGCCCTTTTTATTTTAATATCTGCGATTTCACCATTTCAGTCAATATAATTAACCCTAAAACTCTGAAGAGTTTAAGTCAATGGGCAATTTTGGCAAATGGATAATACTCTATATACAAGGATTTTAAGATTGAATAAGATTGATTAGAATGCTTTCTTGATGTTGAAAATACCAAAAGCAAGAAGATTTATTCATATAATTTGCAAAATAACATGGATAGGCATGGATAATTTAAAAGCCAATTTTAACTTGAGGAACGCAAACAACAGGAATTCTGCAGATGCTGGAAATTCAAGCAACACACATCAAAGTTGCTGGTGAACGCAGCAGGCCAGGCAGCATCTCTAGGAAGAGGTACAGTTGACGTTTCAGGCCGAGACCCTTCATCAGGACTAACTGAAGGAAGAGCTAGTAAGAGATTTGAAAATGGGAGGGGGAGGGGGAGGGGGAGATCCAAAATGATAGGAGAAGACAGGAGGGGGAGGGATGGAGCCAAGAGCAAAGGGGATATGAGAGGATCATGGGACAGGAGGTCCAGGAAGAAAGACGGGGGGGGGAACAGAGGATGGGCAAGGGTGACATGGTGGGGGGGAAACAGAGGATGGGCAACCTGATGGCATGAACATTGACTTCTCTAACTTCCACTAATGCCCCACCTCCCCCTCGTACCCCATCCGTTATTTATTTTTATACACACATTCTTTCTCTCGCTCTCCTTTTTCTCCGTCTGTCCCTCTCACTATACCCCTTGGCCATCCTCTGGGTTTTTCCCCCCCTCCCCCTTTCCTTCTCCCTAGACCTCCTGTCCCATGATCCTCTCATATCCCCTTTGCCAATCACCTGTCCAGCTCTTGGCTCCATCCCTCCCCCTCCTGTCTTCTCCTATCATTTTGGATCTCCCCCTCCCCCTCCAACTTTCAAATCCCTTACTCACTCTTCCTTCAGTTAGTCCTGACGAAGGGTCTCGGCCCAAAAGGTCGACTATACCTCTTCCTAGAGATGCTGCCTGGCCTGCTGCGTTCACCAGCAACTTTGATGTGTGTTGCTTAACTTGAGGGTATAACTGGAGGAAGGTAGAATTGTATAATTTAATTCTGGGAAATAAGACATGTTCAGTGGAAAATCTCTCAGTGGAGAAACATAGGAAATAGTGATCATAATATTGTTAGATTTTAAATAGCTATGGAAAAGAATACAGACCATCCCCAAGGTAAAACTGATCAACTGGAGAAGGACCATTTTCAATGGGATAAGAACAGATCATGTCCTGGAAAACTGGAATCAAAACTTGGAAATCATAAAAGAATCAGAACAATTATGTTTCCTTTAAGATCTAGGTACATTTCCAGCAAGGGGAAGGTTGGGAAATTAAAGCCAGAAATTCATGGATGAGCAAAAATATAGTGAGTAAAAAAGAGCACGATAGCGGATGTCACATTGTTAACCCGAGCGAGGAAGGTCAGAGAGGAAGGAAGCAAGGAAATGAGGGATTCTTTATTAAAGAGTAAAATGCTCCTGGAGCTTCAGTAAAGAAGGTTTTACTGATATCCTGGATGGGATGAAAATTGATAAAGAGGATAACTTCGTTAAAGTGCATAAAATCTCTGGTTGACACGTCTAATGTTGCAGAGAGAACTAAGGAGGAAATTGTAGAGATCTTCCAAGTATTTGTAGATTCAAGACAGGCTTCTTGAGGACTGGTAAACTGCAGAGATTTACACCCTTTGCTCAGAAATAAACCCAAAAACTCCAGAGCAGCTGGTTTAACCTCAGTGGTGTGGAAGAGTTGAATTGTGGACAGAATTGCCATCACTTGAGTAAGTTTGATTGATTAGACAAAGCCAGCACTAGTTTATTAAATGAACTCATGGCTAACTGGAAACACACAAAAGTACGAGGAAGAGTGGATCATTCAGCCTGCTCAATCATGCCTCTTCTATTCCTCTTTGAAATACTTCCATTCTTACACTGTGTATGTTAGTGATTTCCTTCAGCCCACAGTGCTGGCAGCTGTCCTTTCTGCTATCTAGACCAGTACATCTTACTCTCAGCTCTAGGTGCAGTCTGGGCGAACACTTTCATTACTCGGTTGGCATTTCAGGACAGAGCTTGAGTTGAATCAAAAGAATGTCAGTACCCCTACTGACGTACAAATGCATTTTCAGGTCAACAAGTAGGTCCAGGTTACTGGACCACAAGAGACTACAGATGCTGGAATCTAGAGTGAAACACAGACTGTGGGACAACAAGAAGGCGGCTTCACATTCTACCTGGGTAGTCTACAATCCAATAATATGAACATTAAATTCTCCAGTTTCAGGTAACCTTTACCCCTGCATTCACCCCCTCATGATCCACCTTTGATTACCCTATTCTTGTTCCCTTTCCCACTAATCCCCCCTCCCTCCCATTCATCCATTTTGATCACTCTCCTTATTCCATCCACATCGTATCCCCTCTCCAATGTGATTCTATCTACCCTTCATCTCACTTTTAAATGGAACCATTATCACCTTCGTTAATTACAAGATTCCAGAACTTGTACCCTTTATGTTCCTGCCTCTGTCTACACCTTCACTCTGCCCTCCCAGACTTGACTCCATCTGCCTTTGTTTCCCTTTGTCTGCTACCACCTACCATCTATCTGCCACTGGCTCCCAAATCTAACACCTGTGATTATAATACTATGCTTCTAAGAGTAGCTTTGGACTGGTACTCCATGGTGCATGACCTGCCCCATAATACTTCCAGTCCTTTTCATCATCTGTGGAAGTCAGAAGTGTGGACTGTCTACCACTTAAATACTATTCAAGTAGTTCCAGACAACCCAGGAAAGATTAGCTTAGATTTTGAGGACACTCAGTCCTCGTTTATTGTCATTTAGAAATGCATGCGTTAAGAAATGATACAGTGTTCCTCCAGTATGATATCACAGAAACACAGGACACACCAAGACTAAAACTGACAAAAACCACATAATTATAACCTATAGTTACAACGGTGCAAAGCCATACCATAATTTGATAAAGAGCAGACCATGGGCACGGTAAAAAAAAAGTCTCAAAGTCCCGATAGCCCATCATTCACGCAGACGGTAGAAGGGAGAAACTCTCCCTGCCATGAACCTCCAGCACCGCAGCACCATTGGAAGCACCCGACCACAGCCGACTCTGAGTCCATTCAAAAACTGCGAGCCTCCGACACCGAGCACCATCTCTGCCAAGCACTTCAACCCCGCCCCGGCCGCCGAGCAATAAGCAAAGCCAAGGACTTGGGGCCTTCCCCTCCAGAGATTCTGGACCACACAGTAGCAGCGGCAACGAAACAGGCATTTCAGAAGTTTCACCAGATGTTCCTCCGTGCTCTCACATCTGTCTCCATCAAATCAGGATTGTGCACAGCACCCTAATTGACAGATAACAGATATCATTCACTGGAGTGGCCGCTGTCCTGGTTTAAAACAACCTACTGCCCTGATCACACATTCCTCCACCTCCAGTGCACCAGAGTTGCAATATGTTCTCTCAACAAAGTGCATTGTTTTACTTGTCGAGTTACCCTTACAGCATTTTGCAGTCTTGGAGAAGAGTAGGAACTATATGGGAACACCACTACCTGAAGATGTCATTCCAAGTCACAAACCAACTTAACTTGAAATGAATTGAATTGACCTTATTTCTTACATCCTTCACATACATGAGGAGTAAAAATCTTTACGTTACACCTCCATCTAAAGAATACTGTAGATTTGGAACAGAGTTCGCAACATGGCTGCTATACGTGGTGCCATCTTGAATACTAACTAGTTAATACGAGCTGGCCTAACTTGGCTTTCCTTCATCTGTCCTAATCAAGTATGTTGTGGGAGTATTTTCAACAGAAGGACTGTAGGCATTTCAGAAGATGTTTTGCCACTGCCTTTTCAAGTACAGTGATAAATGGGTATTAATTGCTGGCAGTATCTGTGTCCCAAAAAAAACTAAACCCTTTTCCCATTCTAAAGCAACTTTGCTGAAAAATGTTTCTCAAAGGCTCGTTTCTGTGCTGCAAAGCTTTAATATCTAGTCCATGTTAATGTGAACAAGACATGGATAGGGACCAGCAATTCATTCCAGTGTTCGCTGAATTCTGTCATCTCCTAGGTCATGCCAAAAATGTACTTGGTTGAATGTCACATGAGAGTAGGGTTGGATGTGGTAGGTGATGTCCTCCAGGACTGAATAGCTGACTGACATTCACTGTCCCACTATAGGACGGGCTGCTTTGTCATTGTAATGAAGAGCAGGTGATGCTGATGAACCATGAGACAGTAAAACAAATAAGCTGCGGGGGGGGGGGTGCGGATGCTGAAATAACACAGCAACAGTTTTAAATTGTGTTGCTTGACATTTCTGAAACATAAACATCTAAAATTCCCACAACATTATTGTGTTCAGATTTATGCTGAAAATATTAAAATCATGAGAAGAAATGTGGAACAAAGTTTCCCAGCTGCTACAGCCAACTGTCTCGTCCTCCTATTGTTATACATACTTAGATGACTTTGTGAAATGTCAAAAATGCAATGCATCATGGTGCATCCCGTAAATACTGTGTGAACAGGATGTACGATGATTCAAACAAATATGTACTGCTATTTGTTTCCAAAAAACTATTTAGTACATGTTTTTCAATCTTGTGCCAATTCAACGACACTGATTACAAATTTAATTCTGTGTAAAGGTGTGCTGATAAACAACTTCATTGTCCGGTGTAAAGTTGTAGTGCGTTAAGTGAAAAATGGTAAATTTTTCTATTCAATAAAACCAGGACAAGATTAGATTTGGGGAAGGAGTTAACAAATATTCTTCAGCCAAAAGTTGGTTAACTTCTAGGAAATCAAAATTATTGTTTTTTTTTAAAGCAATTGTATTTGTGCAACATTTAACACAAGGTGGACTCTTTCACAACCCCCTGCCACAACTTGCCCCCATCAGCACAGCAACATCTTAACACCTCCACACATAGAAAACTAGCCTTTTTGAATTAGGGTTAGAAAATAGGTGGAATCAGAAATGAATTACCCAGGTTCAATAGGAAATAAAACCAATGAAAACTGCAAACACAAAAGATAATGCAGCATCTATGGAAAGAGAAACAAAATTATTGCTCAAGGTCAAAGTTCTTTCAATGGAATTTTCTCTAGTGGAAGAGACAATGAAATAAAACAACTGTGCAAATTCAGGCGAAAACAACTTCGATTGTGATTTGGGTAGCCTGGCATTGAACAGGAAAGAGTTCTGTGAATGTTGTCCTACGGACAATGCAACCTTTGGGAAAATAAATCAGTGTAAAGGAAGGTGTTTTATAAACAGTATCATCATGAATAGCAACACCAAGACGATCAGGAATGGGGTTTTGAGAAAGTATAGCATGGGCCTGATGGTTTCTGTCATTAAGAGATTTGTAGCAATGTCATCCCCCAAATTGAAGAAAGGGGTCTGATAAAACTGTGGCAGTAACACTTGGTAAATTGGTACCAGAGATTTGTTCACAGTCAATGGATTAATCACAGCAGAAGGGAAATATGGAGACAGCAATCCTGCTGTTAAAAATGACACAAGATCGCCATCAAGTGGTAGAGATAAAGATAGCATGCAGGTATTCCAGCAGAGGCCAATACATAAACAACACATTCTCACAGACTGTTTAGGGATCAAAATAGGCAAGCTGGGACATTTGCAGTTTATTATGGAGGTCAGTACTGCTTTCAGCCACTTCTCAAAGAGACTCCTTTTTCATTCTAACAAGTAATTGCTCCATTAATGATCTGTCTTTATAACTGCATTCTCTTTATCTTTGCTGTTACCTTCCAAGACATACCAAAATAAAACTAGTTCTCTGGGGAGGCATGGTTCTCTCTGCCTTGGCTACTGATTGAGTGCACCTCTAATAGATGCTTGTCTGCTTTAAGACAATTGGTTGATTAGAATTTGCAGCGTAAGATATTATTAAAGTTCATGGACCGTGGGTATTGCCGATAATTTACAACAACATTTATAGCTCATCAACTGGAAATCTGCAGATGCTGGAAATTCAAGCAACACACATCAAAGTTGCTGGTGAACGCAGCAGGCCAGGCAGCATCTCTAGGAAGAGGTACAGTCGACGTTTCAGGCCGAGACCCTTCGTCAGGACTGACTGAAGGAAGAGTGAGTAAGAGATTTGAAAGTTGGAGGGGGAGGGAGAGATCCAAAGTGATAGGAGAAGACAGGAGGGGGAGGGATGGAGCCAAGAGCTGGACAGGTGATTGGCAAAAGGGGATATGAGAGGATCATGGGACAGGAGGTCCGGGAAGAAAGACAAGGCGGGGGGGACCCAGAGGATGGGCAAGAGGTATATTCACAGGGACAGAGGGAGAAAAAGGAGAGTGAGAGAAAGAATGTGTGTATAAAAATAAGTAACAGATGGGGTACGAGGGGGAGGTGGAAGTTAGAGAAGTCGATGTTCATGCCATCAGGTTGGAGGCTACCCAGACGGAATATGAGGTGTTGTTCCTCCAACCTGAGTGTGGCTTCACCTTTACAGTAGAGGAGGCCGTGGATAGACATATCAGAATGGGAATGGGATGTGGAATTAAAATGTGTGGCCACTGGGAGATCCTGCTTTCTCTGGCGGACAGAGCATAGGTGTTCAGCAAAGCGGTCTCCCAGTCTGCGTCAGGTCTCGCCTTTTATATATTGGCGAGACCCGACGCAGACTGGGAGACCGCTTTGCTGAAGCCTTTTATATATTGGTGAGACCTGACGCAGACTGGGTGACCGCTTTGCTGAACACCTACGCTCTGTCCGCCAGAGAAAGCAGGATCTCCCAGTGGCCACACATTTTAATTCCACATCCCATTCCCATTCTGATATGTCTATCCACGGCCTCCTCTACTGTAAAGATGAAGCCACACTCAGGTTGGAGGAACAACACCTCATATTCCGTCTGGGTAGCCTCCAACCTAATGGCATGAACATCGACCTCTAACTTCCGCTAATGCCCCACCTCCCCCTCGTACCCCATCTGTTACTTATTTTTATGCACACATTCTTTCTCTCACTCTCCTTTTTCTCCCTCTATCCCTCTGAATATACCTCTTGCCCATCCTCTGGGTCCCCCCCCACTATCTTTCTTCCCAGACCTCCTGTCCCATGATCCTCTCAAATCTCTTTTTGCCTATCACCTGTCCAGCTCTTGGCTCCATCCCTCCCCCTCCATTCTTCTCCTACCATTTTGGATCTCCCCCTCCCCCTCCCCCTCCAACTTTCAAATCCCTTACTCACTCTTCCTTCAGTTAGTCCTGGCGAAGGGTCTCGGCCTGAAACGTCGACTGCACCTCTTCCTAGAGATGCTGCCTGGCCTGCTGCATTCACCAGCAACTTTGATGTGTGTTGCATTTATAGCTCATCACTATCTTCCCTTGAGGAGGCAGTAGTGAGTTGCTTTCTTGAATCACTGCAGTCCATATGAGAAGATACTCGGACTGTGCAGTTGGCAAGGATATAGTTCAGTTACCTATTTAACCAGCTCAGAGTCAATGTAGAGTCTGGAATCATATACAGCTGACAGTAATAAGGGGCATAAATAAACTAGGTTCATTCCAGCTTTCCACACTCACTGAACTCCACAATTGCAGGCATTTTTTTTTCATTCTCTATTTGAATCAGAATTAGTTGGTTCTGCTGTGGCTTATCAACATATAGCATTGCCTTTCCCCACCAGCATTTCCTATAGTTTTCCTACAGAAATGCTGGGCATTTCCTACGGTTTTAACATTGTTTTTCTTTATAGTTTCTCTCTCTAACTGCCCATAGAGCTTGTTATGTTTGTGTGCTTCCTCGTTGATCTATCAACCAGATGTCTCTTTGCCACTTTATTTGTCCTAGCTTCATTCCCCTACGCCACCCACTCTGTAACTTAAAACTACTCCGACTGGTTTCCTCTCTTTTCCAGTTCTGATGAAGGGTATCCCTTTAGAAATGTCATGGCTATTTCTCTTTCCATGGGCATTGCCAGACTCGCTGAGTGTTTCCAGCATTTGCTGTTGGCACCTCATATTGTTTTTTTTTTAACATCACAGATCAGACGTTTTGAAGACTCATAAGCGAGCATGTCCCCACAAAACCACTCAGAGTCTTCCCCTGCCAGAAGCCCTGGAAAAACCATGAGATACACAATCTGCTGAGGGCCAGATCAGTGACCACTTAAGATACAAGAGGTCCAGGTGTGATCTCTGGAAAGCCTTCTCACTTGCGAAGGGGCAGTTCTGGACCAAACTTGAATCACTGAAGGGTGCTGCACTGCTGTGGCCGGGCTTGAATGCTATTATCTCTTACAAAGCAAAACCAAGTGACAGAAGTAGCAACAAAGGTTCACTCCCAGGTGAGCTCAATGCCTCTTATTCTCGCTTTGACCGTCAAACCACAGAGAAACCTTCACAAACTCCCACAGGCCCCGATAACACAGTGGCTTCAGTCTCTGAGGCCGATGTGAGAGCATCCTTCAGGAGCGTGAACCCACAGAAAGCATCCAGCTCAGACGGGGTACCTGGCCAAGTACTACAGGCCTGTGCTGGAGGGTTCACCAACATCTTTAACCTTTCGCTTCAGCAGTCTAAGGTCCCCAACGGCTTCAAGCAGGCTTCAATCACACCGGTGTCTAAGAAGAGTGTGGTGACCTGCCTGAAAGATTATCACCCAGTAGCACTTGCATCCACTATGATGAAGTGCTCTGAGAGGTTGCTGATGAAACATATCAACTCCTGCCTGAGAAGTGACTTGGATCTACTCCCATTTGCCTACTGGCACAACATGTCCGCAGTAGATGCCATTTCATTGGCTCGTCACTCAACACTGGAACGTCTGGACAGCGAAGGTGCATACATCAGGATGCTCTTCATCGACTACAGCTCAGCATTTAATACCATCACCCGCTCAAAGCTAATCAATAAATTTTAAGACCTTCACCTCAATAGCTCTTTATGCAATTGGAACCTCAATTTCCTCACTTGCTAAGCCAGTCAGTTTGCATTGGTAACAACATCTCCATTAACACAGTGCTGGACATGTGGGTTATGACCAGAGAAAAAAAAATGGGTGGAGTCACTTAGCCCTTTAGTGCATTTATTAGATGTCAAAAATCAAGCTTACAAAAAATAGCGAAAAGATTGGAAACTGTCAATATTTACAAAAAGATACCTACCAGAAAATATAATAATATCTGTCTACTTATTCTTGTCCGGTGTGAACTCCCAGCAGCCCTTATCTCTCTCCCCTACTGAGGGCAATTAGTTCCTTTTTTTTAAAAAAAAACACTAGGACATACCATTTTTAATTACCAATAAAGTTAACTTAAGACTGTACATGAATTAGAATAACATACAGAATCATATTACAAAAAAAACAGAAGTATCAATTAAATACAGTATACAAAATATATATGCTCATTTACATAGCCACATTACTAAAGAAATGGTATTTTTTGCTGTGTTTGGTGGGAAAACCAGCCTGAGTACATCAGCTCAGTTTAGGGCCCATTATGAGAATATTCTGGGAAAGTCAAAGTGCATTCACTCATCACGACAGCAGAATGACAAGACAATGCGTGTGTGAGAGTGAGAGAATGAACGTGTGCGTGTACCAACTATTCTCCGTCACATTACCACCCTTTACTCCTGCAGCAAGGACGCTCAGCATCTGAGAAAGGTGGTCCACAGTAACACTTCCTTGCCCTGCTTTATGGTGGACACAGAACTGGATGGGCTGGAACTCCAGGTACCACCATGGCTCCCTGGCATGACAGACTTTCATTGGCTGAATCCATGTCAATGCTCTATGGTCAAACTCCCTGCTGAGGAGGTAGTACCAGAGGTTGCCAAGGGCCCACTAAATGGCCAGATACTGCTTTTCAATGGTAGATTAACTGTTTCCCTTGGGGGGAGTTCTTGGCTCAGGTAAAGGACAGGTCACTCCTGTCCAGGTTCTCTGTGCACAGCTCCAGTGCCTACTCCACCTAGACAAGGAACCGTTTGTCAAAGTCTGGGCTCTGAAGGACAGGTGGAGATCACACGTGGGCCTTAAGGGCTTGATAAGTGTTCTCCCACTCGCTTGTCCACGTCACTGGGTTGCTTACAAGCTTCCCAGTAAGACTAGTCAGAGATGCAGCACAGTAGCAGTTGGGGAATGAACCTGTGATACCACCCTACCCAGACCCAGGAAGGACTTCACTTCCTTTTCGGATCAAGGTCGCTTCCACTTTGTCCATCTGTGCTCGAACCTCTCCATGTCCCAGCTGGCAGACAACGTACCTGGTTCCCCTTTCTGCCCACTCACATCTTTGTGGACTGAGGGTGAGACCGGCAGCATGAATGTTCCCCAGAACCCTGCGCAGATGGTCCAGGTGCTCTGGCCACGTCTGACTGCGGACAGCCTTGTCATCTACGTGAGCCACACTGCAGTCCTCAAACTAACCCGCTCTGGCACTGTGTAGTCGGCGTACTGAACCCTGGTGGAAGGCTTTAGGACCTTTGTCAGCCCTGGTCTCTGTGGAAAACCAGCAAACGCCCTCTGCAGCTCCACTGGTTGGCAGTCATCAAGATGGGAGAGGTCAACCTTCCCAGGCTCCTTCCAGGCTCCACAACCTCTTCTGAGTCTTCATCAATGAGTACATCATCTGTACAAACATCAACAGGAGGCAGGAGAACCAGTATATTTCTCAAGGCGCCATTGCAGAGTGCATTTACCAAGTACTCTCCGTCACACACAAGTGCACGACAAGCCTATGTGCTTAGCCCCCGATCTACTCACTTTTTACTTATAACTGAGGCTGAGCACAGCGCCAATGCCATATTTAACTTTAATGACTGTCGTTGGCTGATTCAAGGGTGGTGACAAATCAGCATACAGGAGGGTGATTGAAAATCTGGCCGAGTGGTGCCACACTAACAACCTCTCACTCAATGTCAGCAAGAGCAAGGAGATGATTAATGATCACAGGAGGAGGAAACCAGAGGTCCACAAGCCAGTCCTCATCAGGGCATCAGAGGAGGAAAGAGTCAGCAGCTTTAAATTCCTCAGTGTTCTCATTTCAGAAGTTCTGCCCTGGGCCTGGCACGTAGTGAAATTATGAAGAAAGCACGGTAGTGGCTATACTTTCTTAGAATTTTGTGAAGATTTGGCGTAATATCTAAAACTTTGACAGACTTTTATAGATGTGTGGTGTAGAGTACATCGACTGGTTGCATCCCGGCCTAATATGAAATCACCAATGGCATTGAAGGGAAAACCTTCCCCATAACAGAGCACATCTACACAAGTGCTGACGCAGGAAAGCAGCATCCATCATCGAGGACCCCCACCACCCAGGCCACGTACCCTTCCCTACTCTCTTATTGCTGCTGCCATCAGGAAGGAGGTACAGGAGCCTCAGCACCTACACCACCAGGATCTGTAATCAGTGGGGATAACTTCACTCGCCCCCATCACTGAATTTTTCCCACTATCTATCGACTCACTTTCAATGACTCTTCATCTCATGTTCTCGAGATTTATTATTTGTTAATTATTATTACTTATTTTGTGTTTGTGAAGTTTGTTGCCCTTTGCTGATTGGTTGATCCTCGGTCCTGTTGGGTGCTGTCTTTCTCTATTATGCTTCTTGGATTTACTGAGTATGCCCCCACGAAAAGAAATCCTGTGGTTGTGTAAGGTGACATATACTGTATGTACATTGATAATAAATTTATTTTGAAGTTTATATTACTAATCTTTTAATTCAGAGTTGCATAGCTAACTGAATTGAAATCCTGTTGTTGTTTTGGAATTTGAACACGTCTCTCCAGGCCTTTAAAACAAATCTCCGAACTGCTGGACCAATTGCATAATTATTTTGCTTCCAATCCCTAAATCCCCAAATTGTTCTCCCATCTCATAACACCCGTGACATTACTGCATCATTACAGTTCTCAAGTATGGGTAAGGTGGGAGATGTTTCTGTGTTTGAGCAGACAGCTCAGTCACAGCTGTAATCCAAATACAAGCAAACTGGGAACATTCAGCTCCTCACCAGGAACTGATGGTCCTTGAGCTCATGAAAATCTTGAATTGGAATTTTCCCCAAAAGACTTTCCAACTTGAAGGGAGACCGAATTCCAAACATTTATGGCAAATAATAGCGTTTTCATCATAAATTATGTCCTGAGCTCCTCAGATACCTATAACATCTGCTGCACCTATAGTTGAGGTATCTGCTTTCTATTCTAGTCAAAGAAGTGCCTTTGCACAAATTATTTATCTTTTAACTTCGATGTCTAAGCACAGAGGTGAACCTTGCTGGATACAATTGCCGTCTTACAGCAAACCTCAAGCTTCAACCATTGTGTTTTTAAAGTATTTCTTTTGTTTAATATTTTAATTCATTCTAAGTTTTTTCTTTGTTTCCATGTTTTAAAATCTAGTTATTTAATTGTTCAGTCATTAATTCAGTCTGTGTAATTTTCACTGTAAATGTCAGTGACATTTAAAAACATTATATCCTTGACAGCATTGACAAGAGACAAAGCTCCGCCCCTAGTTTTAAACACAAGAGGTTCTGCAGATGCTGAAAATCTTAAGCAAGACTCAGAAAGTGCTGGAGGAACTCATGAGGCCAGGCAATATCTATGGAGGGAAATGAACATTTGACGTTTTGGCCCACAAACCTTCATTAAGACTCACGCCTAGTTTTGCCATATGTCAATGTCTGTCAGCCGGCTGGTGGCGTAGTGGCATCAGTGCCGGACTTTGGAGCGAAGGTTCCCGAGTTCGAATCCAGCCGGCTCCCTTGCACGCTTTCCATCCGTGCTGGGTTGAGCGTCGACCTAGCAACTTGGCCTCGTAAAAATAAGAAAGCCTGCTAAAAAAAAACGCCGTCATGACGACGTCCTGATGACTTCATTCGGAGTTAAAGGCTTTCTTCTTTCTTCTTCTATGTCTGTCAGGTGTGTACAAGATGGGCCCTTTGTGCCCGAGGCTGCTAAAGTTGTGGAGGCCAGTGAGGCAGGCAAACCAGATACAGCCAGGTGGATAAAAGTGATGAATCTGCATTTGTGACTGGTCCAGCAAGACCAAGGGTTTTCACTAATTCTTTTTCAAGGATAAGATTTCAGGACTCAGTGTTTGGGAACACTGCACAGGTCCTGGGACATCTGATGTCAGTGTATCGTGGGTGAATGGGCAAGGAGGGGAAGTTATGGAATTCTTAGTTGATGCAGCCTAGCAAGAGGCCTCTTGACCCAACTTAGAAAGCTCTTCACTCAGAGATTGGTGCAAGTGTGGAACGAAATGCCAGCAGAAGTGACAGATGTGGGTGCAAGTGTAACATTTAAGAGATGTTTGGATATGTACGTGGCTAGGTGGGGATTGGAGGGATATGGTCTGGGTGTGGATAGACAGGACTAGGCAGAAGATCAAGTTGGCATGGACTAGATGGGCTGAAGGGCCTGTTTCTGTGCTGTAGTGCTCTGATTCTGTGACTTCATTCCAAATCATCACAATCTTTCTTTTAAAAAACTCAAAAGAATAGACCTTGTTATTCTTAAACTCAATCCTATAAGCCCCATCACACTTATCCCAAGTAAACTCTCTTTCCTTCCACAATCCATTACAGGACCCCTTTGTCGCTCCAATATTACCAGATTCTGGAATTCCCCAGCTCATTCTGTCAGAATTCTCCAATACCCACTGCCATGCTCCAAAACTCACCCCCTAGCCTTGGCATGCATTCTCTGGACTTGCTCCCCAAAGTCAGCAACCCCTATTCACTGAGAAGTGAAAATGATAAACTGCCCTCAGGAGAAAGCATGGCAGAAGATAAAGCCAACTTAAAAATAAAAGAGGCAAAATGAAACTCTCTTACATGGTGACTGGCCGCATTTTAGAGTGCACGGTAGGAAGGGTTTGGAGAAGCAGATCCATTAATTTATTTTGTAACTGGTAATTGGTTTATTATGGTCATAATATCTCCAATGTAGCCAAGAAACAGTGAAGAACTTTGTTTTGCATGCCATCCATACAGGTCATTCAAACAACAGGTATGTCAAGGTAGTACAAAGGGAAAAGCAGAACACAAATAAGGTGTTACAGTCAGTGCAGGACAATAAGGTACCAAGGCCACAGTGAGGTAGATTGCAAGTTCAAGAGTTCATCCTTATCGTACAATAAATCCAAGATCCCTCTTCAGCCTTACCAGGAACTCTCCCGGTGCTACCGGACTGCAAAAAGTCTTCAAAGTTAAAAAGGTCCCAAACCTGACAAAGCTCCTTGGTACACATACCTCCTAAATTTATTCCAACTATCTGTGAACATAAGCACAGGAAGTATGTTAACATATGAAATGTGCCTGTCTGTTTTTAACTGTCATAATTTTCTCAGCTCAGCTGCCACAGTTTTGGCACGCCTGGAACTGCTTTTCAGCAGAAACTTCCATTACATTCTTTTCAGAACTTCTAGCTCTAGGTAGCATTATAACATATCCAAATAACCATTCAATGTCAATATCAATTATTTTGTTTGCTAACTCTGGGACAGCTGGACTATCCTGTTCAGTCTTTTTTTTAGGAGCAGGGAGCAGGCTGTTCAGTCCCTTGAATCTACCCAGCCACTCAAAAATATCATGGCCCATCTGATTGTTGGCTTCAACTCCACTTCCCTGCCAGAACCCCCTCATTTCCCTAAAGTCAAAAAGTCTATTTCATCCTTGAATATAGTTAATGACTTGGCAACCACAACTCTCTAGAGGAGAGAATTCCAAAGATTTATTTGAATTGTGGACAGAACACACGCACTGTTTAAACCACTGAGCTCTGATATTAATTATTTTTTCACTCAGTTTATCTCATTCATTTTTTTTGGATATAGACACTGGGATGTCTATTGACCAACCCCAATGAGTTCTGCAAATATTTATTTAGCTAACTAATTTTGGGCATACCTGCTCCTGTGCCAAAAAAGCATTCTATTTCTTGAATTAATTTGGAAAAATACATTTTCTGAGCTCATAGTTGTTAACTGCCAACAACCACAGATTATCACACTTCATATGGGAATAGACATGATGCTCAGCTTGGAAACAATGGGTTGAAAGTCTTCCTTCTATGCTGTAAACTTTCTATAAAAAGAATCTCTGATTTTTATATGTGTAAATTTATAATTATGTGTGTTGGCTCAGAAGCTGTACAGGTATGAGCCCCTTATGTCCAGGCCTCCATGCACAGTTCAACTATTGCATTCAATTTTTCTCTATTCAAAATGCTTATTTTTTCATCTTTCCTTTTGCTCTCCACCCACAGTTTTTCACCTACCCCTTTCTAATTCTGCACCATCTCCCCATCGACCATTCTCCCTCTGAGACAAATATCGCAACTCTGAACTCTTTGTCTAAGCAATGTCCAATTTGACTTCACAGTTTTTTGAAAAAAAACTTAGATAGAATCAGTTTTGCATTTTAGAATACAGTGAAGTACCGGAAGCTGATGAAAAAAGGCACGCTTCCTGTGTTGTTTAATCTACTATGCCTTTTTGCTGCTTGGTCTCACAGTTGAGAGACTACAGAGCCTTCTACCAGTAGGAAACCTAGGCCGGTTGACTTTGGAGGAAAGCGATAAACAGGGCAGGACGTTACACAGGATTTCTACACCTCGGCCAGAACCTGGGACAACTTGAGATGAGTTTCCATTCACAGTTTTAAAACGGCAGTCAAGACAAGAGTTTTTCTTTGAATGATGTCCCTAGGCTAATTCTAAAGAAGCAGCACACCAGCTCTTGGCCTCTTGGTTTACCAAGCACAGTCTAATTGATCGGCAAATTAATTTGATTATTTTTGTACAAGTAAGTTTTCGTTGCTGGTTGGTGTTAAGGAACTGGCACCAGATATTGGAATTACAGGTACTGTCTTCCTGCATGGCTGTCTCAGTTCTTTGTGCACCACCCCCACCCCCAAAATGGTTGAAAGCCATGCTTGCTGAGTGGTAGGAACTGCTGATAAATGAGGGCTGTCCTTGTCACCCTGGGATCTGTCAGGTTTATAACATTGTGCGCATACCAAGGAGCCTCTAATACATCCTCAGACTGTGGACTAGGAGGGACTTCCTAGGGCTTGTGCAGACAAGCCATGAGAAGACCTGGAACAGACTCTCAGGTAATGGATATCCTACAAGTACGTGAGAAGTGGCCACGTGGTGGTTTCCTCAAGCGCAGTGAAGGTGACCAATTCAGCGGTTTAACTTCAGAAATGACACAAAATGGACTCACAAAAAGTACGGAGACAGAGGAATCTGAGGCCTGAAGTGAACCCCAAGACAGAGGGGTTCCATTATCTGTGGGCAGTACAGTTCTTGCAGAAGAATTCGTTCAGTGTTTTAGTGGACAGGAGGGACAAAGAGGATAATTCTTCAAAACATTGCTTGACATAACACTTCTGCAATATTCCCAGATTCCAGCAATACCCCACCCATCAACCAACTGATAAATACCTCATACCCACTGAACAGAAAGTAGTAAACAAAGTAATTTTGAACTAAAACATATAAACAAAGTAATCTAAATTTTCTATTTTGCAGGAACAATTGACACAAAGAGACACATGGAAGAGACTATCTAAAAAATATCAGATACTGAAGGAAGTTTCCTCTATTTCAAGTCAGAATAAAATGACCAATGGAAATGAACTAACACTCACTTGATAGCTCTGACAAACATGATCAATTTACATCTGAGCCTGATTATAAGTTATGTTTTGTGCATTTGCCTCACTGCATCCAAAACATGTGGTCCTGTCACTTAACCCCAACATTAATGTAAGATGTACACAGTCCATGTAGGCATTTCAGTTTTCTGGCAGGAACTCAAGGCGTTCATGACGGACACAATAAAGTAAAATAGCTAGCCTTGTTTACAAAATTGACAATTATAATTGAATTTGCAAAATTCCCTCATACATTATAGTAAAACATGGGGAACCATGGGATGTTGTCTGAGAATTTGTGTTGGTCAGGATCGACAATGGTTGTTGTGTCATATGCAAGCCAGGGCAGTATGATATGCAGAGCAAGCTGTGGAATCTGATGAATTCAATGGAACGGGAGATATCGATACAGTTTGGCACCAGCAGCATCGCAGGAGTGCCGGTTAGCGTTAAGCTCAATGTAGGACTGCTTTAGGGACTCCAGCTCTGGATTTTTCCATCGGGGTCTACTCCCTGAAGCCCTCCCCATCAGTGGGTATAGCCGCAAGGCAGCGGAGGTTTGAGATCAGAATTTTCCTTCTCCTAGATGAGCTGCCAACTGTGGCTGACAAACCCCATCTGCCTAAAGCAACTGGTTTTAAGGTGCCAGTAACCCACCTTTGCCCCTTCTCCTGTCAGTAGAAATGGTTCTGCCGGGCTTAGTAGTTAAGCCACACATGAAGGCCAGGAGCTGGACATGGTTGTCAGAGGCTGCTTAAGATATACGCTGCTAATTCTCCACTGAACCATTTAAAAAAAATTCTCCCCATATTCTCAACAACTCTTCTTAGATTCTATAACTTACCTTTACAGTAAGGGCATTTTGCTGTGGCCAAGTAATCTACCAACCCAGTCACCTTTGGGATGTGGGGGGTAACTGGAGGAAACTCACACAGATACAGGAAGGGCATGCACATAGTTGAGGTCGGGTTCGGAGCCTGTCTGTGGTGCTATGAGGCAAGTGCTCTATGAGCTGTGCCAGTAAGCTTGTTTTTATTTATTGTAAACCACACAATGGGCAGCACGTACCCAGCAGATTATAATCCCTTTTGTTCTGAAGTAGAGAACGTTCAGTCTGCGGACAAAGATTTCCCGTATTCCCAGGCACTGCATGCTGCCTGCCAATGTCATATCCACTTCCTTTCGAAGTTCAGCTTCAATTACCACATTTCTAATGAACTGTGAGCAATTGCACATGCTGTCTGCTAGTTTACAAACAAAATCTGCTGAGGAAGCAGATGAACCCTTTCCAAGTATGAAGAAGCACCAAGTGAATAATGCAATGCTTTGTACAACAGGGAACAGACTTGATTTTTTTTTTTTAAATTCAGGCTACGCAAGACTAAACAGTAATTGGACGTGAGAAGTACAACGTGGACAGCCTGTGTTCATTATTCCTTCCTAAAGAACGTGATGATAAAAAAAATAATAGTTGATGCTTTTCCTCAAACTGACTAGCATACTGTATTTCAATTTGCAACGTTCCCTGGCAAATGATGCTGAAAAATGATGTCCTAACTACTTAAGAAAGAGACCCTGTGACTTGAAATGAATGCTGCTCAGGCATTAACAAAATATGCTTAGTATTGCACTTCCACCCTTCCTAATGTACCACTCAGCTTTTTGCTAGTTTTGCTACAGAAAAATCCCCAAGAATAGAAAAAAATGCTGTGTATTTTGCTCATTTCCACGTGCAAAATATTGCAATTCCACTACTCTCTCCTCAAGCAATTACATTCAGATGTGCTTTTACATCTGTTTACAGGAACCACATCGGCATTGGGAAATTTCTCTTGACTTTAGACCAATAGGCAAATCAGTCTAAAGGCAATTCATTGAGCAATGGTGAAAGATTTAATGAGATAAGATCTTGATTGTGGCAAAACCGTGGAGAGATGAAGACCCTTTCGACCTCTTAAGAAACTGGTTCAGTACCAAGTCTCTCTCCTGAGCATGGATTGCAAGATCTTTGAATGAGCCATATCTAACCACCTTGGCTCTGTGCTGACCCCATTATTCAACCTGATTAAAACCAATTTAATCCCGAGCCTGTCCAGTTAGGACAACAGAGATGCAAGAGACTGCAGATGCTGGAAACCAGAGCAACACAAAAGGCTTTGGAGATGCTCCCAGCCTTTTCTACATTGGTGAAGCGGGATACGTATTGGGGAACTGCTTCGTCAAGCACCTCCTCTCGGTCAACCAGGCCAGCTGGGATTTCCTGGTGGCAAACCATTTCAATTACATTCCCCATTGCCACACCAACCTACCTGTCCATGGACCTCCTCCGTTACCAGGTCACAGTCAGACAAAAGCTAGAGGAACAACATGTCGCATATTTGCAACTTCACAGCACAAACATCAGATACTCAAAATTCTACTAACTGCTCCCCTCTGTTTCTTGTCCCTTTTTTCTTTTTTTTCCCCCCTCACTCCTTCTGATCCAACTGGCCCCCATCACCCTGTTTTCCCTCCCCCACCCTCACATCTGCCCATCACCCACAAAATCTTCCCACCAGTTCCCATCACCAGCTCCCTCCCTCTATTCTATGCTCCACCATATTCTATCTTCTTCAGCCCTTTGTCACTTGAACTTATTACCTCCCAGCTGACACCATTCTTGCCCTTGTCTGCTGATTGTACACCTCCTCCAGATCCTCCCTATCACCTGCTAGTTCTTGCTCCGTCCTTTTTTCCCACCTTTCTATACTGGTTCTCTGTCTTTTTCTTCCAGTCTGGGTGAAGGGCCTCGACCCAAAACATTGTCTTATCTGTTTCCCTCCATAGATGCTACTTGACCCATTGAGTTCCTCCAGCACCTTTTATCGTGCTCTGTTCAGGACGTTCGTTCAGTCTGAGACCTAGTTCACCTTTTTCCAAGAAGGTCAGGAGAAGACAATTAACCAGGCAGATTATGGATGTCTTTCGAGGACTTTGTTGTGTATCTGGACTTGGACTGCATTTTGCATTTGGCCAACTGTTTGATGTTGCTACAAAGCACCTGGTTAAAGTTAGCATCTCCTTGATGGCGCCCCTTTGCTTTAGGAGAGAAGCATCTGAGGAATACTCCATGTCTGGAGATCCCTGAGCCTTTGGAGGAGATTGATAGGTTTGGTTTGGCATGGCTGGCCACAAAGGTTGTTGTCTCAGCTTAGGCCAATGTTCACAGATCCCCCCGACCAGCAAATCTTTTCAACTGCATCTTCCACACGGATCAAAAGAGGGCAAAGTTCTTCAGTAATGAATGGACTCCTTGCTAGAGGAGGAGAGCTCGTTCAACTGGAGCATCATGCACCTCCTCTAACTGAGAATCTACACAAGACCCACTGATGAAGCCTGACCAGCAAACTGAAAGCAAAAGTCACCGTCTGCCTAGGACATTGAACAGAGTTGCTTTTCGACAGGGGCCATAAACTAGATGATGGCCTCAGTGTTGAGGAACCCTTCGGTCACTTTGAAGCTTTTGTTGCTAAAATCCAGTTAAAGCTGGTGGATTTCTTCTACGACAAGAGGAGACACTGGATCTCTAATATGGTACTAAGTTTTCCAAATGAGTGGAATGCTTCTGTGCCCAGTGGTGACTCTCCATCTTCAGATCCTTTGGAGTTCCACTACCTAGAGTTTGTCAGATAGCATGCAATGGAGATACATTTCTTTCACAGGGAGACTTCCTTCAGGAAAGAAAATGTAGACTATAGAATGTAATAAGATACAAAAGGAGAATGCCTGCAAGTACATACCACTTTTCGGACTTAGTACTGGAATTCTGTATGAAAAGCAATATGCTCAGAGAAAATACTTCTTTCAACGACATTTCGTAAATTTGCATTTTGGGTATTTTGATGCAAGGAGAGTGGTGCACAATTATAGTGAAAAATACCTTTGCAAATCAAAGACAGATTTTCCAAAAGTCAATAGTATTACAGCAAAAATTTGTAAACCAAGGAACTTTGTGAGTTTAAAGCTGCAATGCTGTATCTAACTACACACACGAAGTTTCTGAAAACAACAGTTAATGTGCCAAAAGTTAAGCAACCAGCATGAGACAGCTCAATATATTTTTAAATGTGCACAAGGGGGAGTAGTATGACCATAAAGAATGAGATTTATTACAGTCTTCTATTAAATTCAGCAACTCGGTTAGGGAGAAATCTGGAAAAACTACTAGGCATGAGAGTGAGCCATTCCCCAGAATGAGAGTCACGTTTCTTTGCCAGGGTGAACATCTATTCCCAAGATGAGTTACATTTAGAAAATGAAATGTAAACCCAAATAGATTAGATGTTCAGAAATGTGGAATAACCTGCAATGAACGTATGAGCAATCAGCTGAGAAAGTCAATTGTGATTTGACCCACAGAACGGGTTTCATGCACTTGAGATTCTTCTGATGACAATATGTCCCCATGGGCACAGCATCTCATTGAGACTCCGCCTCCAGTATTGCGGGTGCATGGCCATTTCAATGAAATCTCAAAATGCTGTGTTATTGGTGAAAACATCTTTCTGTTGAATCTGAGATATTTTTACGAAGTTTCATTTTGCAGTCAACAGCTCGCTGTGGTATTTTCAATTTTGCACCTGTCCTAGTTCCAGTAAACAAGCAGGCCGGACTTCCAACTACTAGTCATCTGCAAATAAGCCTTTGAAACACTTTAATATATCATTAAGTTCAATTCTTCCTGTAATATATAGATCCATTTCTTTTTGAGCAATGACTCCCTTTAGCTCTACATAAGGACTGATAACTTACCTATGCACATTGTTCTATCGTCTGTGTATGCACATTGCGCTCTCTCTCTCTTTCTCTCTCTCTCTGCAATGTGAATACACCACTTAAAGCCACATCTCTGCATGCGTGCTTTTAGTTATTTTATATGTAGTTGTACAGACACAACAAATTGGCAATGAGTATGGATCTGTGAGTCAGCAAATAACAGCAACAGCATTGACAGTTACGGGACGACAGAATTTTCGGAAGAGACGGCGAGAGGAAAGAGTTAAACAGTACGGAGAAGGCGGTCATGGATCCTAACAAAAGGACGCATGAGCAACTGCATAATACACAGTGGAAGACGCACAGCTAGCAAAGTTAAAGTGAAAATAATGTGATGATGGCTTTAGTCCAGAAAGTTGACAAATTTGATAGCGCTAATAAGGACTAGGAATAATATATTCAGAGGGATGAACTGTATTGTAAAGTGAATGACATTGATGAGGAAAGTATCCACGCTTCTTAGCTTAATGGGTGCTAAAACTGACAGCCTCTTACGTAACTTATTAACTCCTGAAAAACCAACAAGTAAGACGTTCGACAAAATTGTTACAATTTTTTTAAATCACTTGAGCCCTAAACTTTTGGTAATAGCTGAGAGATTTAGATTTCACAAAAGGAACCAGTCAAAGGATGAATGTACTTCTCAACACATTGCAGAGCTGCGCAAACTTTCCCAATACTGTGACTTTAGAGATGGACTTTCTGATGCACTAAGGGACAGGCATGCATAGTCAAAGCACTCAAACGAGGCTACTGTCAGAAAGGGACCTAAACTTGGAATGGGCATTGTCCATTACAATGTAGTTAGAGACTGCAGTAAAGAATGCAGCAGAACTGCAGGAAAAGAATTTAGAATGTGATGTGCACAAAATATCCCTGAATGGTCCAAGAAGCCAAAAATGTTATCAATGTGGCAAATCCTTCCATGATGCAAATGACTGTTGGTTCAAAGAAAAAGTTTGCAGAAAGTGTCACAGACAAGGTCACATAGAGAGAATGTGCAAGTCAGACAAAAAGCAAGACCAAAGAGAAAAACAACACAGAGTGAAAAGTTTCAAACACAAAACTAAACAAATGCATAAAGTGAGGAAACGTGAAACAGAACCAGACAACACAGGAATCTGACAACGGTGAGCTGTCATGCCTAGAACTGCATAGCATTACTAAGGCAGATCACAAAATCATGTGGATCACCATAGATGTGTCAGGTGTAAAACTGAAAATGGAGCTGGGTACAGGGTAAGCTTTGTCTATAATTTCAGAGGCTGACTATAACAGACTGTTTTCTAAGCTACCATTAAAAAAGACCTCGGTAATGCTAAAGACCTACACAGGCAAAAAAGTGTCTCCCAAAGGCAAACTGAAAGTGAATGTGACGTATGGAGGCCAAACAGACCAGTTGGAGATTTATGAATTGAAAAGCGGGTGGCCAACACTTTTTGGACATGAATGGTTGAAAAATATCCAACTAGACTGGCACACAAGCTCTCAATGTGTCATTAATAGGCAACTGCAGCCCAAATGGTAGCACTAACCAGAGACTGTCACCACTGCTTAATGCTAGTGAGAAGGTGTTTGAGAAGGGTATTGGTAAACTCAAAGGCACGAGGCCAAAATGAACTGGATGAGGCAGCAACACCAAGGTTCCATAAAGCATGTCCAGTGGCTTACATACTACATCCTAAAGTGAATTCTGAACTGCAGAGCTTGGAGACATTTGGAATTCTCTCCAAAGCTGAGTTGTGTGATTGGGCCATGCCCATTGTCCTTGTGATCAAGAAAGGGAAGGCCAGAGCTGTTCGCACATGCGGGGACGTCAAAGTGAGCATCAACCCTATCCTGCGTACTGTGCAGTATCCCCTGCCATGAATAGAAGACACTTTGCACCTTTGGCACGGAGAGGTTTTCAAAGATTGACTTGTCACAAGTCTATCTGCAAACGGAGATTGAGGAGTCAAGCAGGGAGTTCCTCACAATCAACTCTCACAAGGCACTGTTCCAGTATGATTGTCTCGTCCTTGCTGTCACATCAGCTCCAGCAATTTGACAAAGAGAAATGGGACCAAGTGCTCCAAGATATCCCAGGAAAGCGATGTTACCTGGATGACATCATCGTGATTGGTAAAAATGATGAAGAGCACCTCCAGAACCTTGGTAAAGTGCTTACCAGGCTGAGTGAGTATGGTCTGCGCGCGAGGAGAGAGAAATGTAAGTTTTTCCAAGGATGAAATTTCATATTGTGGACATGTCATTGACAAGCATGGCTTACAGAGAAGATTGAATCAGTGCGACAGGCATCCGAACCAGAAAACATGTCACAACTCAGGTCATACTTGGGCCCTGTAAACTACTTCCACTGGTTTCTCCCAAACATTGCTACAGTGCTGCATCCATTGAACACTCTGTTACAGGCAGGAGCAAAGTGGGAATGGTCAGAAAGATGTGAAAATGTATTCAAGGAAACAAAGAGACGAATCACATCAGATGGACTGTTAACCATTATGACCTATCTCTGCCCATCAGACTAGCATGCGAGGCATCCCTCATGGCATTGGACCCATTTTCTCACACTTTATGAAAGATGGATCTGAACACTCGGTTGCATATGCTTCAAGATCGCTGACAAGCACTGAATGCAACTACACCTAGATCAACTGAGAGGTCCTTAGTTTAGTATGGGGAATGAAGAAGTTCCACCACTACCCTCACAGACAGAAGTTTACACTGATGACAGATCACCAGCACCCTGTGTCTATTTTCAATCCCAGTGATGACTGCTAACCAGTTACAAAATCGGGCACCTTTCCTAGGAGCCCACTCTTATGACATGGAGTTCAAGGGTACCAAACAACTCAGCAATGCTGATGGCTTGTCACATCTTCCACCATTGGCAATTGAAGGAGGAAAGTCTTCAGATTGTGACCCAGAAGAAGTGTTCCACACCACATTGGTGGAACAGTTGCCAGTTACAAATGCCAAAATAAAACGGGAAACAAGGAATGACCCGATTTGTGAAAAGTCTATTAAATCACCATGAAAGGATGGCCAGATCATGGTAACCCTATGTTTCTAGGGTTCTCAGTGAGACAAGAGCAAATGTCTGTACATCAGATAATGCTGATGTGTGGATCTTGTGTTCTGGTTGTTAGAAAATCTGCATGGAGGACACCTGGGTACAGTCAAGATGAAGAGTCTCACCTGGAGCTATGTGTGGTGGCCGGGAATAGACAGGCAGATTGAAGACTTGGCCAAAAGCAGTTCAGGTTGCCAAAAAGTTCAGAATGCATCCCCACAGGCACCGTTACACCCCTGGGAGTGGCTGTTGTCACCTTGGCAAAGAGTACATATTGACTTTGCTGGGCCATTCATGGACTCCATGTTTCTGTTTGCTGTGGATGCTCATTCAAAGTGGCCAGAAGTTATACCAATGAAGTCAACCACCTCAAAAAACTGTCTTCACTCTGAGGACTATCTTCACCAGAAGTGGCTTACCTGAACAAATTGTGATTGACAATGGACCACAATAGATGTCAGAAGAATTCAGACTGTTCATGAAGAAAAATGGCACCAGACATTTTAAGTCAGCTTCTTACCACCCAGGAACAAATGGGTTAGCTGAAAGGTTTATCCAAACCTTCAAGTAGTCCAGTAAAGCAATGGACAAGGAGAACATTTCCCTACAACACAAGGTGGACAACTTCCTTTTTGCGTATCAGAACTCTGTTCATGGACGACAAATCAAACACCTGCAATGCTGTTCATGAACAGGAATCCGAGATCTCGCATAGACCTCCTGAAACCAGATCTACACAGGAAAGCACAGAATAAACAGTTCATCCAGTTGCCAAGTGAACCAGCAAGGAGCTTTGAGATTGGACAGGAATCCTAGCGCGTGATTACCGAGAAGACAAGTGGACACTCGGTAGGGTAGCTACAAGAACTGGACCACTGATGTACTCCATGGATGTTGGAGATCAGACATGGAGACGTCATGTGGACCAGATACTGGAGGCTCAGCTGAAGAATACACCTGGGTCACCTGCATCCAACAAGATAGACACATTAAATCCACCCGGACTTGCCTCTCAGTGACGATGTCACTAACAGCAACGTGACACCTGCGACAGAGAAGGTTGTCTTTGACAGGACACCTGTCAAACCTGATACCACTCCACAGATCCTGAAAGAAACAGAGCTCCACCCAAAAGACCGAATCTTTAGTATAGTTAAGGAATGTTACTGTGAAAGCATGTTGATTTGAATATGGCTTGTGAAAGGGAAATTGGATGTTTTGTTATAAATACAGTTTTATGTCACATTAAAAGGGGAAGGAGTGCAATGCTCTATTTCTTTTAGAGCAATGAGTCCCCTTACCACTACGTAAGGGCTGATAACTTACCTGTGTGCTCTGATCTGTTGTCTATGTATGCACATTGATCTCTCTCTCCCTTTACTGTGAACATACAGGTCTCCACATCTCCACAAAGTGCGTGCTTTTATTTATTTGATACGTAGTTGTACAGACACAACAATTCCACTGATTGAAACTTGACTGAAAATTAGGTGTTGCTGAGAGTGAAGAACGTAATTGAAAATTACAGGAGGATCTTGATCAGTTGGGGAAGTGAACCAAGAAGTGGCAAATACATTTCAATACAGATAACGTGTGAGGTGATGCATTTTGGCAGGTCAGACAAGTGTAGGACTTGTACTAAGAATGATAAGATGCTGGAGCAGAGGGTACAAGTGTACTATTTGTTAAAAGTGGCATCACAGATAGACAGGGTACAGTATTGAGAAGAGGACTTGGGACATTATGTTGCATTTGCATAAGTCATTGGTGAGGCTGCATTTGGAGTACTGCAGACAGATTTTTGTTGCCCTATTATAGAAAAGAAATGATTAAGCAAGAAAGAATACAAAAGGAGATTTATAAGGATGTTGCCAGGATTAGAAGGCCTGAGCTTCTTTGCTTAGAGATTGGCCAAGATTCAAAATTCAAATTCATTTACCATCTATACATCAAAACGTAGTACAATGAAATGCTTCACCTGTGTTAACAACTAACACACCCAAGGGTGTGCTGGGGGCAGCCCGCAAGTGTCGCCACACATTCCAGTGCAACGATCTGCAGAACAACAAGAGTAAAACAGTTCTTCCCTCCCTCCCACGCACAAGCACAGTCCTCCAACTCCAGGACAGGCCATCCTCAAGCTCCAATGGACTTGGACTTGCAGACATCGGGCTTCTGTTTCACCAGTGGACCTGCAGAGAGTCACAGACTTGGGCTGCGGCAAATGGGCTTCAACTTCTGATTCAAGCTTCCATACCTGGCCTTGACCCCAGGACCCACCAATTAATGAACACTAGACCTTAAACCCTGTACAGGACTCACGAATGATGGGGCCCAAAACACTAGGCCTTAAACTCCGGTCTCACCGATTTGCAAACCCAGGGAGTCATCAGACCTTGTTCCTCCTGGCCATGTGGAACTCAGACACCAGAACCCACTGACAAATTGCTGACTGCGGGTGGTGCACCAGCTCTTATCCTTAACAGTCTACCGGCAGAACATCTGACCATGGATATCCCACGACCATGTTGCTGGCCTCTGAACTCAGAGTGGAGGCTTAGACTCTGGCCTGACCTTTAATTCCCCCTATAACCCAGTCGTCAAGCCCTAATCTGACCACCAGCTCCCCTTTCTGTACCCCAAACTATCCCTGCAAACCTAAAAAACAACTAAATCTGATCTGCGACCTCGACGGAGACCACAGCTCGCACCAGACTTGCAATGTAGAAGCATGAGGGGTGACTTCAAAGGAGTGTTTAGAATAATGAGAGGCATAGATAAGGTGGATGGTAGCAGTCTTTTCCCCAGGGTAGGGGAGTCCAAAACTAGGGAGCAGAGGTTTAGGGTAAGAGGGAAAAGGTTTAAAAGGGACGTGAGAGGCAACCTTTTTCACACACGGAGGCAGGTGAGTATCTGGTCCAAGTTGCCTGAGGAAGTGGCTGAGGCAGGTACGATTGTATCCACTTTGAAAAGTACGTGGAGGGGTGGGACTTTGAGAAATAGGAACCAAACACAGAAAATTGAGACTAGCTGGATGGACACCATGAACTTGATGGGCCGAAGGACCTTTATCCACATTGCATTTCTCTATAGCTCTATAATCATTCCACCAGAGATGCTTCAGGGAATAATGAATTCAGAGTTCAATATCTTAAGCAAAGAAAGCTTCTCACATTGGCCTGTTGAACCAACATTTCCCAAATTTCAATTTGGAAATAAACAAGAGTCAAGCAATGGCAAAATTTAAAACTTTTCCCCACAAATTTGTGAACATGTTGTGAACAGGAAGGTAGTAAAAAAAAACAATGTTTTTATCACTTAAAATATAATGCATTTTCAGTAACAATTTTCCATTTAAAATGTGCCTCATACATAAACTTGACCAACTTCCTGATACTAAAATGCAGATTCTGCAGTATTTCCAAAGATATGGTCTGTTTCAATATCATAAATATTTAATAATTTACCTTTGTTGGGAAGCGATGGAGCTGTGTTATTGTCATGGCCTCTGCTGATATTTAGTTAAGAAGATTCTGATCAATAGCTGATTTGGAAATCACCTCGGAAGAACAAGTGTGGTAGCTCGTTGCTTGGGAAAATTGATGTTCCAAACCACAGGCTAAAGTCACATTGTCTCAGGAATACAGACATATTACAGATCCAAATATTCGGACCTGCCTCTCATTTTTTTTTGCACTACCTTACTTCCCATTTTTCTATTTTCTATTTATGATTTATAATTTAAATTTTTAATATTTACTAATTTTAACTATTTTTAATATTTTTAATATTTTATATTTGTAATCCAGGGAGTGTGAAGCGCAGATTCAAATATCGCTGTGATGATTGTACATTCTAGTACCAATTGTTTGATGACAATAAAGTATATTGCTAAAGTAAAAGAAAATCTATGCTTAGCACACTCACATATTTATAATGTTGAGTAGCCTGATTTTATTGCATTCTAATCATCTAGCAGACTCAAAACTTCCTCTAGTAAAATGACCACCTTCCAGATGTCAGCACAAACTACAGCTCTCACCACTGATTCACACTCCAGGTTGAACCCAATTGGTTGGAGTCCATTCATGCCACTCCCGTCCTCCTCTCCGAGCTGACCATCTCACCTCTCCAGTCGGTCCTGTTGCAGGGTTTCAGCCCAGAAACATCAACAACTTCTTTCCTCCCAGTGATGCTTCTTGACCTGTTGAGTTCTTCCAGCAGCGCTTGTGTGAACTTACCCAGTGCCCATTCATGTTCTTTCCAACAAGGCAATGTTCATCAGGGCTGACTTACTTTTATCTCTCCCTTCCATCAGTGTGCTGGGACCAGCAGAGCTGGTCAAATCTTCATTTTCCTGGAATTGTGTCTGTATAGTTCTTTCCCAATTATTTATTCAGCTTCACCTTTATGTTCCATTCTGTTACTTTGCCATCAGTTTACAATGCAAAACCGTGGCAAAGACCTTCTGAGAAACTGAAACAAATACAGTCCATTATAGATTCAAACAAATGGACAAAGAGGAAAACGTTAAAACACTTAGAGAGCTCCCATTCTGACAGCCATTTAATGATTTTACCTGGAAAAGGTATGCTTGTGGGTGTTGAGTAACTTCTATTTATTCACTGTTGCTATTTTAGAACATAGAACAGCACAGCACAGAAACTGGCCATATCCCTACCCCTAACTCTCGAGTTCCCTATAACTACCGCATTGCCTGACCTTACCCGTCCCTGTCAAACAGCACAGCACAGAAACTGGCCATATCCTTACCCCTAACTCTTGAGTTCCCTATAACTACTGCATTGCCTGACCTTACCCGTCCCTGTCAAGCCTCAGAGCCGGCCACAATGCCACCAGTCTGGTTGCTGTTGCCCTGACCTGACGTGTTAACCCCACCCCCAGCAGATCCCAAAGGAGTATTCTTGTTACTGAGGGGAATGGCCACAGGGTAACCCTGCACTGACTTCTTAATTCCCTTACCTCTCTCGGTGGTCACCCAGCTACTGTCTGAAGCTTCTACTCTGTTCTTCTCAGAAAAAAAACAACAGGTTTTCTTTTGTAAAAGCACACAAATTGACTGAGGTGTGTTGGATTTGTTTGTGCAGTTACGGAGCAAGAATAACTAGGCAGTATCCCTGGAGTGTATAATTTCTTGTTATTCTTCCACACTTGTAAGTATGGAATTAGTGAGAATGCACACCTTCACCTCAAATGGTTGGGAAAAGAAGTGGCAGGATCAGAAGGAGAGGGGGCCAAGGGAAAGAGCTGGCAACAATACTACATGTAAACAGTCAAGAGCCATGCTGAATATTTGATGTACATCTTTATTTTATTTTTGAGCTAACCACGGCTTTGATACATTTAAAAATAGTTGCAAAAGTGTCAGCTTGTCTGCAGTTATGCACTTCAAGCATGTTAACAACAAAATGCAGAAATCAGCTCTTATTTTTATCTTTAACTATTAGATGAGTGTTTAGACAGACTCTAATTTCAGCTGATCTAAGAACAATACACAGAACACTTGGATTCCAATTCTAATCACGGAAGATTTAGTGAAAGACAATGAGTAATGGAACAAAGAACTCTCACGATGTTAAAAAAAAATTCACCTAAAGTGATCAATTTTAAAGTCTAAAAAATCTTTAGTTATAAAATACTGTAACCTCAAGCAAAAACACATTTTCAGTAAGCTAATACAAAAGTTATGCACTTAATTTTTCTACATTTATTCAAATAACCAGCATGTTGAATTTCCTTTGACACCTCTCCACAGTGACCTTATGTGAATGTAATTGTATTCATATCCATGACTCTTTGCACACAGAGGTACACACACTGAGGCTTCAATAAAAATCCTTCAGGCATGTTTTGAAATGACTGTAAAAGGCAAGGTTCACAAGGCCCACCACCTACTCCGCATCAAGAAACATTGCCTAACTCTCCTTTCTTGATGTCTCTACTTGTTCTGAGGTACAGTATCAAAGATCTCTATGGGCAAGTGATGTATCAAGGTGACCACTAGTTATGCAAGATGAAAGTGAGGTTGGGGTATTGGGAGTCCTGTCTGCTAAGTGTAATATTTCCAGGATTCCCTAGAAATTGGGAGTCACTTATTTTTGCTATGCATAAGCACAGCCATATTCACTGCTATCACACGGCTGGGTTTCCCCACATGCAAAGAATCACAAAATCGACAAAACACTGAGATGGCAAGTGTGTGGTTTATACCCGAAAACAAGGGCTTGTGGGGACCTGAACGCCTCATGATGAAGCCTCAGCAAATTTCACACATCCCCTGACTCTTTTCTGCAGGGCATTGAAAGAAAGGCATCAGCCCTTTAAGCACATTCTGTACGGCTGCCAGGCAGCTGCAAACACACTTTGGCGGTCATGGAAGAGAGAAAAGCAGCAGAGAAGAGGAAAACAATTCCATAATAATTCAAAGGCAGAATGTGCTCAAAACATATGCTTGGTGTCATGGAGAAAACCTGGGGACCTGCCAGGTTAGCTTCACCGTTAGAAGAGCCTCATAGACCTGTCCTGGTGATCAGTGCACTAGTTTACTCCAACAGAGAAACTGAAGCACTTTAAAGTAATTGGAATAGTTTGGTTCATTGATACATTTAGCTTTCCTCTTTTGACTGAGTATTTGTACAGTCTCTTGGTATTGAAGAACACAGTATGTAGAGATTCAACTTGTTTGCTTTGGGGAAATATTCCGCATGCTCCTTATGGTAATTTTATATCACAAACAGCCAGTGCCTGTCTGGTGAGACCACGGATGCCAACTAAACATTTTTTTTGTCAGTAGCTGCTGTTTTATTCTGTTCCTCTTGCTCCAACTGAACTTTAAGCTCTACTCAGTGACCCTCAGATTCCAGGCATCTAGGACTGTTTTTCCTCTGTCTTCAGTGGTGTCAATAGCTGTTAAATTGTGCAGACAATGAGAAGATTCCACATTGGCTCGGTTCACACTGCCGTGGCCTTTGGATTGATAGAGGCAGCAGCATAACGTCTAAAGGAAACCAAGTTCACTTTCACTGCTATCCTGGTACACACATAGCCCTCAATCGCTATGGTGGGTGAGAACACTGGTATGAGAATCCAGCCAGGGAGGTTGAGGGCTACCTTTGTTCCTTCGTACCCATCCCTCTCAGCACTTCCACTATCTGACAAAGATCCATCAGCGAAGAACATGTTTATGTTCCCCAAAAACACGGCATTCACCAAGAGGAAATTCTTCTTGGGATTCTTGGGACCATGAAGACCTGCAGATTGAGGGAACAAAAACCTTTTCCTATTCACAATGTCTTAGTTATTTAGAGGAGTTGTTGTGGACATAAATGGCATCAACGGCCAACTGTACTCATGGAAGACCAGCAATGTGTGCAGATCCCAGTGGCTGAGGAGATCCCTGTTATAATCAAAATAGATAAAGTCATTTTCTTCATATTGCTTGGACAACTTTTTTAATGCACTGATGAGTGACCATAACAACAATCTTAAGTAATGTGTTCCGCCAAGGGTATTACTACAAAGACTAAATGCTGGAAAAATAAACACTCCTCCTGTAGACCTTATAAGATGGTTAAATGGACTGCAGAACTTCGAAGTGTGACCATTCTAGTCTCCTGACACCAGTAGTCTCTTTAAATAGCAAGAAAAGCCACAGAAGAGTTGGTTCTACTGAAAATATTCCAGAACACTCCCAAAGTGAAGTTTTTCTCTCTTCAATTTAGGTTGGTTCGAGCATAAATGGTCCTTATTTGAACAGTGACTTCATTCTGGTACATTTCTGATGATTGGAAAATCAAGCACTTTTATATCTCAAACAAGTGAAAATCTGCAGATGCTGAAAATCCGAGCAACACACACAAAATGCTGGAGGAACTCAGCAGGCCAGGCAGCATCTATGGAAAAGAGTACAGTCGATGTTTCGGGCCAAAACCCTTCAGCAGGACCACTGAAGGGTTTTGGCCCGAAACATCGACTGTACTTTTTTCCATAGATGCTGCCTGGCCTGCTGAGTTCCTCCAGCATTGTGTGTGCAGAGCAGTTAAATCAATATTGCACCACACAGCACCTAAAAATTGTTTTCCCATGCGACAGAACTTCTACACCACTGACTTGCTAAGGATTAGGGAAGATGTAAGTTTAGGAGTTGGGGAAGCAACAGGAAATCATGCTAAAATTTGCTCTTGTTAAAGACTGACAGAATTGCACCTCTAATAGATTCTCAACAGGAATGTGAGTTCTGGGCAATTTTTCCTTCTGCAAAACAGCAATGCAGGTGACCAACTAGAAAGAGATCGGCTAATTATGCAGGGACAATGGATGCAATCTGAACTTCTTCCTGATATAAATAAGATAACCATGTGGATTATTTCAGTGTGCCTTAAATCCCATTTATACCAGTCAAAGGCATGCATCAATTGACTTACTGCACTACCATTCATCTCGACAGCAAAGCAAATTAACCAGTATCAGCATCTCATGTGCCTTCTGGCAATACAATTCATCAATGTAATCAATACAACAAAGCAACAGCTTCTGTGAGACCTAGTGGAAAAATTAATCTGCAATTAATGAAGTTTCCTTCCCCACCGGCTGCTTTGACGTTTCCAGCATTGATTTCTTCAAGATGATGTTGTCTATAAGTGGCCCATTTTTTCAGTATTTTTATTGGGATATTTTTCTTCAATTTATGGTGGTTCTATCTATGTGAGGATAAGTTAAAATTTATATCTGTAAAAATAACTTGGTGCTGGTGAAAAGTCCTTTGGCACTGCAGTGTGGAACTCATGTGCATATGATTCAATTATCCTAATGACAAAAGTGTTGAAGGGTAGACAATGCTTAAAATAAATACATCCAAATCAAGGAACTCTGGGTGGATGCAAATAGAATACAACTGCTTCAACTGCCCATGGTATCTATTCAATTAGGGAATATGCAATAATCATAATATATCTTTTCATAAAATACACAAGCAATTAACTGCAAATAGATAGATTTAGTTTGCATTCACTCCTAATATGCATTTAGACAAAAGGAAAGACACTTCCATTATTTTAAGAGCCAACTTAAAACTCTGCTTTTTAATTAGCTAACTTAATAATGAGTCACTGTATAAATTACCTGCAATTCAGCACTCTTACCGGAGGGCAGTATTTTGCACATCCTTAGTGCAGTCAAGAAAAAAAAAATCTGACATACTTTCAATTGTGTCTCAGGTTAGAGCACTCACTGTCATCAATCTACTTTATTTTCTTAATAACCATTTCACTGACACATCTAAGTTAAATACATGGGAACTTAATCCTAGTACAGGCTAATTATTTTAGGATTTAGAAAGCATCATACTGTTAAGTAAGTAAGGAATACATGGTTACAAATACCCATGTACAACTTTCCACCTTGGTAAGCATATCTTGAGATCCTGCTGAGTTAAGTATAATATCAAGCACCTAACTGAATATTACCACATCAGGGTTTAACGACTCATGGCATGGCACTGTGATTGCACAGTATCTGACCAGTGAAAAGTTACATATAAAGATGTAGGAATTTCCCATTTCATGCCTCTATGTAATTTTCTTTTAAAGTTCCTTAAATGAAATCCATAATGTAATCTGACTTTTATCTTGTTTTAAAATTACTCAACTAAGCCAACAGAGTCATGCCTGGCTCCAAGTTTCCAGTGTAAATGCAATCGAAGAGGCAAGCAAAAAAGAAATATTTTCAAACCTATTGCAAACGTTACAGAATGTTGAAATCAAAATTTAAGAATATTTGAAGAAATCAGGACATTCAGTAAAAGTACATATGAATTTCAAATGGACCGTCCTCCTCTTTTGTTCGCTGTGTAGTTGGACACAGAATATTAACACTTTAGTATAAAATACTTCATGTCAAACCACTACTGCTTCCACAAAGAACACGTCCTTGGCATTTTCTTCCAGTGTGTAGTAGAGTACGCGCCTGGCAAAATACAGTCCAATATTTAACATGTATTACTGTGCTGCTGCATTTTTTTGTTTCTGCCAGTTCTTTTCCCGGAGGTCCAACTCAGCCTTTGTGAAGGCAGACGGTCCCCAATTAGTGATCAGCTGAGGGCCCTTGGAACCTACAAACAACAATTAACAAACTATCAGAAGGAGCCATTCAATGTACAGGGCGAAGAGGACTTTAAAAATAACTACAACAGGACCAGCTCAATATTTTCCAAAGAACACTTACTATCTCTTTCCTACTGACATATGCTTCAGATCTCCATTTCAATTTTTAAACTCCACTGCAGTCTATCTGGTCTCAGTAACAAAAATGTTAACAGATCATGTTACCAGTATTAATATTTTGCAATATAAAATAAATTAGGAAGAATCTAAACACAAGAGAAGAATAAATCAAAAATGAAGTACTTTGAAAGTAATGGATCTGACAAAATGCTTTAATGATTTAGCCAGAATAAAGCTATGAAAAAAGTGCAATAAAAATTAATCAACCAGCACATCTTAAAGCATCTGAGTCAATAACAATAGTCAACCTTTTAACCTCCTCCAAGACCAATCTAACTCTTCTCTCGCACATAACCCTCCTTTTTTCTTCCGCCCATGTGTCTATCTAAGAGTTTCTGAAAAGTCTAGTGTATCTGCCTCTACCCTACCACTCTGTGTAAAATACTGTACCTCCATATGACATCCCCCATACTTTCCTCCAATCACCTTAAAATTGTGCCTTTTCATAGGAAAAGGGGCTGGCTGTTTACTCTATGAATGCTTCTTATAATCTTATACACCCCTATCAAGTCACCTCTCACTCTCTTTCACTCCAGAAAGAACAGCCCTAGCTTGCTCAAGCTTTCCTCCTAAAATATTCTCTGCAATCCAGTTAGACTCTTGGTAAATCTCCTCTGCACACTCTCTAAATTTTCCACATCCTTCCTACAATAAGGCAATTCCAAATATAGTCTAACCAGTTTTATAGAACTGCAAAATTAGTTCACAGCTCTTGAACCCAATTCTTAAAGGCCAAAAACTTCATATGCCTTCTTAACCACCCTATCAACTTGCACAACAATTATGGACGTGGACCTGAAGATCCCTCTGTCCTCCACACTGCTATGAAGAGGGCTACAACCCTACTCTGCCTTCAGATTCAAACTTTCAAAGTGCATCACTACACTTTTTTGGATTGAACTCCATCTGCCACTTCTTAGCCCAGCTCTGCATCCAATCAGCATCCTGTTGTAACCTACACCAACGTTCTATATTATCCACAAGACTACTAGCCTTTGTGTCATCTACAAACTTACTAATCCACGTCCTTAAGTCATTTATAAAAATCACAAAGAGCAAGAGTCCCAGAACAGATCCCTGCAAAACACCACTGGTCAGCGACTTCCAGGTAGAATACACCCCATCCACTGATGAGTCTTCCATCACTCTAGTCATCCCCCTGTTCTTCACATGCATCTGGAACACCCTGTAGTTTTCCTTAACCCTGTCAGCCACGGCTTTCTCATGTCCCCTTTTAGCTCTCCTAGGTCTCCTCTTAAGCTCACTCCTTTGCCTTCTGTGGACAATCCAATTCTGAATTCACGCAGCCACGTTTCTCTAGGTCCCATGCCTCCTGACTTTCCAAATCAGCCTACCATGGGGAACCTTGTCAGATATCCTCCTAAACTCCATATACACCACATACACTGTTCTTACCTTCATCGATTTATTTTGTCATTTCATTGAAGTCAATCGGGTTCATAAGGCACAACCTGCCCCTTACAAAACCATGCTGACTAACCCAAACCAGACTACGCTTCTCCAAATGTTCGCAATCCTGTCTCTAAGAATGCTCTCCAATAGTTTGCCCACCACTGACATATGACTCAGTGACCTATAATTGCTAGAATTACCCCTTACCCTTCTTAAACAAAGGAATAACATTTGCCACTCTCCAATCATTTGGTACTACTCCTAGGCCAACAAGAACACAAAGACCATCACAAAAGTACAGCAGTCTCTTCCCTCGCTTCTCACAGTAACCTAGGGTATACCCCGAATGGCCCCAAGGCTTATCTATTCTGATGGTCTGCAAAAATTCCTGCACATCCTCTTTCTTGGCATCAATATTTTCAGCCGTATCAGCCTGCTTTATGTTGTTCTCATAATCATCAAGGCCTCTCTCAGTGGTAAATATTGAAGTAATACATTCATTAAGAAACTCCCTCTGCCTCCTGTGACTCCAGACACGTTTCCTCTTTTAACCTGATGAGTCTTCGTCGCTCTAGTCATCTTTCTGTTCTTCACATACGTCTAGAACACCTTAATGCTTCGGCCACTGCTTCTCATGTCCCCTTCTAGCTCTCCTAAGTCCCTTCCTAAGTTCATTCCTAGCTACCTTATAACTCTCAAGAACTTTGTCTGATCCTTGGTTCCAAAATCTTAAATACGCTTCTTTCTTCCTTTGACTAGATACTCCACTTCTCGTGTCAACCACATTTCAATGACCAAACCATTCTTTCCCCTGCCTCGATGAGATGAACCTAGCCAGAGCCCTTACAAGTGCTCCTTAAACAACCTCCACATTTCCATTGTGCATTTCCCTGAGTACATCTGTTCCTAATTTACACTCTCAAGTTCTCACCTAATAGTATCATAATTCACCCTCCCCCAATTAAATATATTCCCATACCATCTGCTCCTATACCTATCCAATGCCATCTCCCACCTCTTTTATTTCTCTTCCTGTCCCTTTTGAAATATCTATATCTCAGAACAACCAGCAGCCATTCCTGTCCTTGTGACAGCCAAGTCTCTGTAATGACCACAAAGTCATAGATCCACGTACTGATTTAAGTTCCATCAATATCACAAATCCAGACTTTCCAAATGCGTTGACTTCAGAGACATACAAGTGATGTCAATTATCAGGTCTTTAGACATGTTACTTCAGCAAGAGAAAACAGAACAGATTACAAACTACACATTAACATTTCATTTTAAATATCCTGAAGAAAAATCTTTCTAACCTCCATTTTCCAATTTAACACTTAGATCTATGGTGAACTGGTGAATTATGATACCTGGTCAATTTTGAGTATTAAAACAATTCAGCAAGGTATAATGGAAAGGAAAGGTACGTCGCATCCGGAGTCTCTCCGGTTAGCGGACGATATCCCTCTAGGCCTCTCTGACGTAGAGGGGAACCGCGTACGAGGCAAGTTACAACAGTGGCTTGCCATTGCCTTCTGCCAGGTGAGTTTCCAAAGAGATCATCAGCTCTTAACCCAGCACCAATGGAAAGCGTGCAGGGGAGCCGGCTGGATTCAAACTCGGGACCTTTCATCCCGAAGTCCAGCACTGATACCACTACTCCACCAGCCGGGTCCAGCAATGTATAGTTCACTAGAATGGTTTATAGAAATGAATATTAACATTATTCACTGTACGTAAGAATAAGCAAGAGGCATCTGGACAATATATAAAATGACTGACTGTCCAGTGACTTTTATTTTGGTTTTCCACCTGTAAGGTGCAATGCTGAAAGCTTGCCACTGGTTATGTGTGTGTGAAATACTATTCTAACACAGTAATGCTATTTGATAATTGCTTCAGTTTTTGTGTTGGGCGCGTGGCCAAGTGGTTAAGGTGTTCATCTAGTTACCTCAAGGTCGCTAGTTCGAGCCTCAGCTGTGGCAGCGTGTTCGTGCCCTTGAGCAAGGCACTTAATCACACATTGCTCTAGTGTCTGCGCGAGGAGTGGCGCCTCATACAGACTTCCAATCTGCGCCTTGTAAGGCATGAAAATGCCCGATGCAGGCCTCGCATGGTCTGAGTCGATGTTCCCTCCCTCCCTCAGTTTTCTTACCTGGCTGTATGAGTCGGAGCAACCCTTCATGATGTGCCACCTTGTCCTTCCAGTTCCTTGTCTTACTCGTCGCCAACTCTAATTTTTTTGCCACTTCCTGTTACAAATTTAATGAAAAGTTGCATCAGGTTATTGCAGTATTTTAATGCCTCTGAATTTTTCCAATGTTACTGTTGTGCCTTTTTCTCAGGTTGAAGTTCCAAAGTCCCAATCATTCCTGTAGTTGGTCACTCAAGAGCTCATTTGCCTATTTGACATGCATATGGTTTCAAAGAGATCAAATCATCAAAGAGCTGCTTCTTGGGACAAGATCAGGAACTTTCCAATTTCCTGTTCTTGATTCAAGAACTTTGATACCAAGTCCAAGATCATGCAGGGTGAGTTAATGGATATCTAAGTATTTCCTCAGGCTGCTGCTCTGAGCATCTGATAGGTTGGTCTCAGCTTGCAAAAGCTTTGCTGTTCCGACAGGTTCACAAAGCAGTGTCACTGTCCTGCCAGTGTGCACCTGCTGCTCTTCCCTGCAGACAACTCTTACAGCTCATTCCCCTTCCCCACAGCAAGACACCACACATGTACACCTTGCTCTGAACAACTAGAAACCTCCCTCGTCACTCTATCACAACAAGAACACTCATCAGACTAAAATCCACAAGATGACAAGTAAAACAAGGTAATAAGCATCAGACTTGGGGCAGCTGATGGAGGGAGGGAGAATGGAGAGATGTGATAATGGGGGACTTCCTGCTATCCTGAATCATATTATACACAAAGCAAAACGATTATGACTGCTGAGGGTCATCATCAAAATCCTTGGGCATTGGCCAAATACTCGAAGGGTCCATAAAATATTTTACTTTTTTCATCCTGACTTGAATGCACATTACTGGTTTAAACTCCTGGAAGTATTGAACACACTGTGGGCATACCTTCATCGTCTAAAGGCAGTAAAAATCTGGGATCACTGAACCCAATTCTTCTCAAGCTTCCATGAACCCTATGTTATCTATATTCCAATTTCAATCCTCCCAACCCTCAAGAAAACCTTGCCCCTCGATGTAAATTCAATTTGGTGCCTGAATGCATATAACATCCACAGCAGTCTTCTCAACTGATCCAATAATCACCATGTAAAAGTTGAACAGAAGACATGAGGCATCTGAGGTAGGGTTGTACAGTTCCAACATCCGGAATGCCCAGGTATACAGTATGTGATCGTCTGATCACCCATCTTCAGTCCTTTCAGTGGCAGCGTGGAGAAAGAGGGAATGGAGTGAGGAGAAGGGATTGTGTTAACGTCATGAGGGATGTGACAATGAAAACAAGGAAGATATGGTACTGTAATGCAAACTGGCTACATTTCAGAGTACAGTACATGTCTAATTTAATATAGGGTATAGACACATTTGGACAAACACAGACATGGCTGAACTAATGACTTCATAGTTATCAGCGTGTGTACATGTATTTCCTCATTACATCTGAATTGGTCGTGAATGCCATTCTTGCTTAGATAGCCATATCCTTTGTACTGTATTCCAAGGTCAAAGTGAGATTTGATATGTTTCCTAAAAGCTGCAGCATATTTGAGCAAAGGAACAGAACATTCCAAGTGGAGCAATGCTTTACAAGGAGGTTCCCAAGTTAGAGCTTTACTGAAGCAATCCAAAAACAATCCAGTTAACATGCTCTTGCCACATTGAGGCTTTCAGTATTAATCCAACCTTCCTTTGAACTGTGCAAAAACTGCTTACTCAAGCCTCGGTGACAACACTTACTAGGTTTCAATGATTTTCTCTGTAAATGCCACCTCCCCCACCTTCCTTTAGGGATTTAAGTTGACCATTCTTTGTTACCAATTTTCCAACCTATAAAAATAGAAATGATAATAAACTAATACTTTTTTTAAAACCTCCATCAAATCGTCACTGCTCAAATACAAATAATCAGAGTATGCCAAATCTCACATTATTTTACAGTTATTCATTCATTCCATCACTACAGTAGTATCAGATGGTGATGACAATACATTCTGGGGTCAGATAGATCAGCTGGTTGAGTGGTGTTTGAACAATCATCTCACACTCAAGGTGAGCAAAACCAAGGAACTGATGGTGAACTTCAGGAAGGGGGCATCGGGAGAACATACACCAGCCCTCATTGAGGGTCAGCGCAGGAAAGGGTGGGCAGCTTCAAATCCCAGGGCATCAACATCTCAGGATATATCCTGGACCCAACACGTTGATGCAAACACAAAGAGAGCATGCCAGCAGCTCCACTTCATTGGGAGTTTGAGGAGATTTAGTCTGTCCTCAAAGACTCTTGGCAAACTTTTGCAAATGTATGGTAGGGAGCATTCGGACTGGTTGCATTACTGCCTGCAATGGAAGCTCCAATGCATGGGATTGAAAAAGGCTCAGGCAGCTCCATCACGAGCACCACCCTCCCCACCACTGAGGACATCTTCAAGAGACAGCACCTCAAGCATGCAGCATCCATCATTAATGACCCCCACCATCCGGGACACGTCCTCTTCATATTGCCATCAATGGGGAGGAGGTACAGGAGCCTGAAGACCCATACTTATTGTTTTAGGAAAAGCTTCTACCCTTCTGCCATCAGATTTCAGAAGTTACTTTTGTAACTTACAGTAACTTCTATGTCTTGCAGTATGTACTGCTTCCACAAAAAAACTTATTTCACAACATATATCAGTGATCATAAAGTCGATCCTAATGTAAACTCTTTACTCTATATTACTTCTGTGTCCTAGTACAACAAATTTTCATGGGACTTGCAAACTAACTGGGAACTTAACACTGTCGCATCCTGAGGGGTGTGTGCTTAGCCCACTGCTCTACTTTCTCTATACCCATGATTGTGTGACTAGGCATAGCTCAAATACCATCTATAAATTTGGTGACGATACAACCATTGTTGGTAGAATCTCAGGTGGTGACAAGAGGGTGTACAGGAGTGAGATATGCCAACTGGTAGAGTGGTGCCGCAGCAACAACCTGGCACTGAACATCAGTAAGACAAAAGAGCTGATTGTGGACTTCAGGAAGGGTAAGATGAAGGAACACATATGAATCCTCATAGAGGGATCAGAAGTGGAGAGAGTGAGCAGCTTCAAATTCCTGGGTGTCAAGATCTCTGAGGATCTAACCTGGTCCCAACATATCGATGTAGTTATAAAGAAGGCAAGACAACGGCTATACTTTACTAGGAGTTTGAAGAGATTTGGCATGTCAACAAATACACTCAAAAACTTCTATAGTTGTACCGTGGAGAGCATTCTGACAGGCTGCATCACTGTCTGGTATGGAGGGGCTACTGCACAGGACCAAAAGACGCTGCAGAAGGTTGTAAATTTAGTCAGCTCCATCTTGGGTACTAGCCTACAAAGTACCCAGGACATCTTTAGGACATCTCAGAAAGGCAGCATCCATTATTAAGGACCTTCAGCACCCAGGGCATGCCTTTTTCTCACTGTTACCATCAGGTAGGAGGTACAGAAGCCTGAAGGCACACACACAGCGATTCAAAAACAGCTTCTTCCCCTCTGCCATCTGATTCCTAAATGGACATTGAAGACTTGGACACGACCTCATTTTTTTTAAAATATGCAGTATTTCTGTTTTTGCACATTTTAAAAAATCTATTCAATACACATAATTTGTTTATTATTATTGTGTATTATTTTATTTATTTTTTTCTCTCTGCTAGATTGTGTATTGCATTGAACTGCTGCTGCTAAATTAACAAATTTCAGGTCACATGCCGGTGATAATAAACCTGATTCTGATTCTAAATAAAACCCTGTAACAGTTTCACATAAGGTACTTGTTATATGTCGATTTGATTTTTTAATATTTGAAACATAGTAAACTAGATAGCTAAATTTAGAAATTGACTCAGTATTTCGAAAAATCTGTAGTTACTTCTGGATGATACCAAACTGGAAAACCAGAACAAACAAATTTGATTGATTCAGCATTTTATGTTTAACAACAGAACAGAATGTGTTGATTGGCATTCAAGAATAAGAAACTTCATGTGACTTATCAGGTGACTGCTTAACAAGATGTTTTCTAAACTAATGTGTTACCATCTTACCCCATATTGTGCAAGAGCTTGCTTCCTCTCTTGCTCAAGCTCTTCCAGTTGCTTCATTGCTATTTCCAGCGCCTGATCTTTTCTGGCTCGTTCATTTTGTAGTTCTTGCTTTTCTGCTTCAGTCATTTGGATAGTTTGTTGTTGCTGTAAGTGAAGCTTCTCCAAATCCTGTCGTTTACTGCACTCCTCTTCCAGTAATCTATGTCAACAAATTAATAAAATGATGGCAAAGTTAATAGCATTCTGGTCTAAATGACTACATCCTTCCACATTGATAGAAACATAGGAAATAGGTACAGGAGTAGGCCATTCGGCCCTTCGAGCCTGCACCACCATTCAGTATGATCATGGCTGATCATCCAACTCAGAACCTTGTACCAGCCTTCCCTCCATACCCCCCGATCCCTTTAGCCACAAGGGCCATATCTAACTCTCTCTTAAATATAGCCAATGAACTGGCCTCAACTGTTTCCTGTGGCGGAGAATTCCACAGAATCACCACTCTCTGTGTGAAGAAGTTTTTCCTCATCTCGGTCCTAAAAGGCTTCCCCTTTATCCTCAAACTGTGACCCCTCGTTCTGGACTTCCCCAACATTGGGAACAATCTTCCGGCATCTAGCCTGTCCAATCCCTTTAGAATTTTATATGTTTCAATAAGATCCCCCCTCAATCTTCTAAATTCCAACGAGTATAAGCCTAGTTCATCCAGTCTTTCATCATATAAAAGTCCTGCCATCCCAGGAATCAACCTGGTGAACCTTCTTTGTACTCCCTCTATGGCGTGGATGTCTTTTCTCAAATTAGGGGACCAAAACTGCACACAATACTCCAGGTGTGGTTTCACCAAGGCCTTGTACAACTGCAGTAGCACCTCCCTGCTCCTGTACTCAAATCCTCTGGCTATGAATGCCAGCATACCATTCACCTCTTTCACCGCCTGCTGTATCTGCATGCCCACTTTCAAAGACTGGGGTATAATGACACCCAGATCTCATTGCACCTCCCCTTTTCCTAATTGGCCACCATTCAGATAATAATCTGTTTTCCTGTTCTTGCCACCAAAGTGGATAACCTCACATTTATCCACATTAAATTGCATCTGCCATGAATTTGCCCACTCACCTAACCTATCCAAGTAACCCTGCATCCTCTTTGCATCCTCCTCACAGCTAACACTGCCACCCAGCTTCGTGTCATCCGCAAACTTGGAGATGCTGCATTTAATTCCCTCATCTAAGTCATTAATATATATTGTAAACAGCTGGGGTCCCAGCACTGAGCCTTGCTGTACCCCACTAGTCACTGCCTGCCATTCTGAAAAGGTCCCGTTTATTCCCACTTTGATGTGCATCACTGCCACCAAGCTCACAGTTCCGTTATCCCGCACTGCTCGTTTCTACTGTGAGGGGATCCAGGAGTGCCCCTATTAACTGTTTGAAGAGAGACAGAGAGAGAGTTATTTACCACCAATGTGTTGCTTTTGAAAAGAGAGGGAGAGAGACAAAGATTAATGGTTGGACTCTCACTTTAAGGCATTGGATGTAAATTTGGATTTCTACTGAGTTGGGTTTGGAGATAGCACCGAGCGGCTCAAAAGTTGCTATGGTGACCGACAGGACATTATTGATGTTACTTTCAAGGAGTTGTTGCCTGCTTGCATTTCTTTGCAGACAATGGAAGGAGGGACTCTTTGAATGACAGGTGATGCTCAGCCTGGTGAAATAAATAGGAGGTCAGATGATACAGACCTCAGGACACATGATCTGGACACTGAGCATTGTTGTGCCCACAGAGAAAGTGGGTTTTGGAGGATCAATCAGGGGGATCGATCCAAATTACTATTCCAGCGGTGAAGAAGGGGTTGACTGGTGGGGAGTTGCCTATGTGTCCATCCTTGCCGGGGTGATAGCTCCACCACAGGAAAACCGGTCCCCCTGGTTAAAGTCACAGTCGGTGACTTGTGAAGGATTTTGGAGGACGAGAAGATCGACAGCAACAGCTCACCTGAAGACTCAACTCACTCTCTCTCTCTCTCCATCACTATTCAATTACATACCACGAACTGAACTGAACTTTACTCAACATTGTAAGACTGTATCTTTTACCCCTAGACTGAAAGAAGCTTGGTTTTCATACATATATAATCCACACTTACTTTTATATATAATCATTGCTGACCTGTTTGATTTATCTACACTTATGTTACTGTATTGCATAGTTACTAATAAATAGTAGTAGTTTATAGCAATACTGGACTCCAAAGTGGTTTCTATTTCTGCTGTTTTCTTTATCCCCGTCACGGAGTACGTGACACTACTTCCTACCCAAGATCTACAAACTTGACTGTCTGGGTAGGCCCAATGTCTCTGTCAGCTCCTGCCCCACTGGACTCACGTCCACATACCTCAACTCCATTTTATCTCCTTTGGTTCAGTCCCTTCCTGCCTACATCCGTGACACTTCGCACGCTCTCGATCTCAACAGCTTCCAATTTCCTGGCCCCACCCACCTTATTTTCACCATGGATGACCAGTCCCTGTACACTTCTATCCCCCATCAAGGTGGCCTTAAAGCTCTCCTCTTCTTTCTCAATGGAAGAACCAACCACCTCCCCCCTCCTCCATTTGGCAGAACTGGTCCTCGCCCTCAACAATTTCTCCTTTGGCTCCTCCCACTTGTTCCAAACTCAAGGGGTAGCCATGGTCACCCATATGGGCCCCAGCTATGCCCACCTTGTCACTGGCTACCGAGAACACTCCATGTTCCAAGCCTTCCCTGATAATACTCTCCGACTCTTCCTGCACTACATCGTTGACTGTGTTGGCATTGGTATTGACGCTGCTTCGTGCACCCAAGCTGAGCTCATCAATTTCGTCAACTTTGCCTACAACTTCCCACCCCACCCTTAAATTCACCAGGTCCATTTCAAACCCCCCTCTCCCATTTCTTGATCTCACTGGCACCATCTCTGGAGATAAACTGTCTATATATTTCATAAACTGACCGATTCCCATTGTTATCTTGAGTATGCCTCTTCCCACCCCGTCTCCTGTAAAAATGCTACTCCCTTTTCTCAGTTCCTCCTTCTCCACTGCATCTATCCCAGGACACGGCTCTCTTCACAGAACAGGGTTTCCCTTTCTCCACTATTATTGTTTTTTCAATCTTTTTTATTGATTTAAAAGAATAAGGCTAAATACAAACCAGAGGAGAGGTGGTCTCAAATACATATTTCAATAATAATACAAAGAAAGGAATATACACTATTAAAATCATATATAGTATTAACCTTATATAAAGAAAAAAAAAGAACCACTTCTCCTCTTAACAATTCATAGAAAAAACTCAAAATTTCTGTTATTAAGAGAAAAAAAAATCCACTAAACTAACCTAAAAGGAAAGAAAAAAGGAGACAGAGCAGTCCATTTTGAGGATACAGTTTTAAAAAAAAGGAAAAATCCTTCTGGTCAAATCTAAGACTTTGTAGAGAGAAAAAAAAATTAACTGAAAGAGTAAAAATAATTAGATCATATGAAAATATTGAATTAAAGGTCTCCACCATTATTGCTGCCCTCACCTGCATCTCCTCCATTTTCCTGAACATCTGTGTTCATCCCATCTTCCCGCCGCCTTAACAGGGATCCTCTTGTCTTCATCTGCCCCTCATCAGCCTCCACACCTTCCAACGGGATCTCACCACCAAACACATCTTTACTTCCCCGCCACTGTCTGCTTCCCACAGGGATTGCTCCCTTCATGATTCCCGTGTCCATTCGCCTTTCCCCACTAATCTTCCTCCTGACACACACTCTTGTAAGTGACAGAAATGCTACACCTGTCCATTCACCTCCTCCTTTACCTCCATTCAGGGCCACCAAAGAGCCCTTCCAGGTGAGGCAACACCTGTGAATCTGTTGGGGTCATCTATTGTATCCGGTGCTCCCAATGTGGCCTCCTCTACATTGGTAAATTGGGGGACTGCTTTCTCGAACCCCTCCGCTCCATCCACCAAAAGCGGAATTTCCCTGTGGCCAACCTCTTTAATTCCTATCCTTATTGCATTCGGGCATGTCAGACCATGACCTCCACTTTTGCCCCGATAAGGCCACTCTCAAGATGGAGGAGCAACACATCCTATTCCATCCAGGTAGCCTCCAACCTGAAGGCATGAACATTGATTTCTCGTTCCGGTAAATTTTTTCCCTCCCTCTTCCCTTTTCTGCCTTTCCCCCACTCTGGTTTCTTATTCCTTTTCATCACCTGCCTATCACCTCCCCCCAGTGCACTCCCATCTTCCCTTTCTCCCATGGTTCACACTTCTCTCTTATCAGCTTCCTTCTTCTCCAGCCCTTTACCTTTCCCACCCACCTGGCTTTACCTATTACCTTCTAGCTCGCCTCCTTCCCCCCACCCCACCTCTTTAATCTGGCGTCTTCTCCTTTCCTTTTCAGTTCTGATGAAGGGTCTTTACCCAAAATATTGACTGTTTATTCATTTCCATAGATGCTGCCCGACAAGCTGACCTTCTCCAGCATTTTGTGTGTGTTGCTCTGGACTTCCAGCAGCTGCAGAATCTCTTATGATCATAAAACTATTGGTTATCCAGTGACAACTAGGCATTAAGAGGCATCTGTTGGGGTTCCATTACCGGTGTGCTTGCCTCTCATTTGGAAGGTGGTGAGTTTGTCTCATGTCAGAGATGAGTGTTGAAAATCTAGATGAAACTCCAGTTGAATACTGAGAAAATACAGCTGAATAATGGATCACATCATGGGTGTAGTTTCCCCCAAATGCAATACAATCCACTGTGACACACAAAAAAAAACAGCTGGGATGTTTATTGCCAGGGTTGATGGTGTGCCAAAATTTTGATTAGGTTCCTCATTTGTGTTTGTACTGATCAGAAAATCTGCATACTTGAGTTAGGAATTTTCAGATGACACATTTCTTTTGGAATGTTGCATGGGATGTCGAATCACGATGGTTTGGGAATGATTACTAAATGAAGTTCATTTCTAGAACAGCCATGTTTTATCAGCATTTCTTTGGATAGGACTCTTGCCAGTGCTCTACGTTACTGAAACAGATCTGGTCATTATCACATTGGCACTTGTGAGAGTCTTTGTGTACAAATTGGCTGTTGCATTTTCTACATTACAACTACAGTTCAGAAAGTTCTTCATTTCGCTATATCCTGAATGATGCTACATAAAAATCCAAGTCTCTTCTCGTTTTAGTTACACAGTATTCTTCTTGTTAACAGGTCTGTATCTTTTTCAGTATTATTTGTTCTATGATACAAAACAGGAACAGAAATAGACCAATTGCCCCCAAATCCTGCTCTGCTTTTTAATAAAATTATAGCTGATCTGACTCTACTTCCAGCAGCATATTCACATCTTCCCATGGTAATCTTCCCCTCTCTGGCTTACCAGGTACCTAGCTACCTCTGCCTTAAAAATTATTCAAACACGTTGTTTTCACTAGCTTTGAGAAAGAGAGTTCCCAAGACTCATAATTACTGAACAAAAGACCATCTAACTTCATTTTCAAATAGTGACCCCTAGCTCTAGATTAACCCGTAAATAAAAAGATCAGCATTAAATTACCCCAGGAAGATGCCTCAATCAAGCCCCCACTCACTCTTCTAAAAACTAGCAGATACAAGCTTAATCACAAGTTCTTTCTCACAGTACAACTTCTCCATCACAATATTAGGCTAGTAAACCTTCTCCGAACTGCTTCCAACCTATTAGTTTTCTTCCTAAAATAAGGAGATCAATTGCACAATATTTCACAGTTGGCCCCAACAACACCTTACACGATTTAAATATTATCTCTCTATTTTTGTATTGAATTCCCCAGCATTAAATGATAACTTCCTATCATCTCTAATTACTTGCAGTGCTTACATACTGGCCTTTTGTGAATCATACACTAGGGTACCCAAATCACTTTGCATATCAGAGCCCTGCAATCTCTTACTAATTAGATCATATGGATTTGTTTATTTTTCTTGCTGTGGTCAGTTTCACATTTAATACTTCATCCACCTACCCTCTGACCACTAATATTACCAATCGACATACCACCTTCCTTATGTTGTCTTACTTATTTGCATCACTTCTAAACTTTGCAACCAGACTAACATTGTCTTCAGTCAGGTCATTTATATAAATCTGTAAAAGTTGAAGGCTAATCCCTTATGACACAAAACTCATTTCATCTTGTAAAACTGAAAAAGACTAATTTATGTCTACTGTCTTTTTTCTATTAGCCAATTTTCCATCCATGGCAACATAATAACTTTTAAAAGCAGGAACTTTCATTTTCCTCAATAATTCCTTTTAGACTGAAGCCTCAAAGCTTTATAGCAGAGTTCTCCAAAATCAATCAACTTCATTTTTAAGGTGATTATGTGAACAAGCGTAGTGAGAAAGAGGCTTTCAATCCTCAGCCATCCTTTGCGTGAGGAAAAGTCCTGCTAGCTGAATAACCTGATTTGATTTTGAGAATATGTTATCACGTGCTGGAATGCTCTATCAGTGGAAAAGGTTTCTTATTAACCACCTAGTCAACTTTTTTCAAAATCCTCAAAACCCCAGTCACAACTCCCCTTAACCTACAAGGAACACAAACTTCCCTTGCATAATCCTTCCTCAAACCCATTAGAGAACCTATCCTGTACTTCCCCCAAGGCCAAACTTTGCTTTGAGATGTGATTGGTCATAGAACGATACAACACTGGACGTGGCATTTGGCCCACAATATCCTGCCAATTTTGATAAACGCAATAGACTGAATCCAAGGTTCTAAAATAAAACAGGTCCAAAAAAAAACAAAAGGCACGGGAAAGGCAAACAAATCACTCGAAAGGAATACAGCACTGGATTACAGAACAAGTACACTATCAAGTGTTGGCTCAAAGGCTGAGCAGACAACAGCACAATTCAGACAGCCTAAAGCTTTGGCACACTGGCCTTCATAAATCCAAGTACAGGGACAAGAGAAAAATCTGCAGGTGATAGAAATCCGAGCAACACACACAAAAGGCTGGAGGAAATCAGCAAGCTAGGCAGCATGTATGGAAAAGAGTACAGTCAACGTTTCAGGCCGAAACCCTTCAGCAGGACTGGAGAAAAAAAGGCTGAGGAGTAAATTTAAAAGGCGGGGGGAGGAGCAAAGAGCTGGGAAGTTGATAAAGAGACAGAAGGCCATGGAAGAAAGAAAAGGTGGGGGAGGAGCACCAGAAGGAGGCAATGGGCGGGCAAGGAGATAAGGTGAGAGAGGGAAAAGGGGATGGGAAATGGTGATAGAAAGAGGGTGGGGGCATTACTGGAAGTTAGCGAAATTGATGTTCATGCCATCAGGTTGGGGGCTCCCCAAACAGAATATGAGGTGTTGTTCCTCCAACCCAAGTGTGGCCCCATCATGACAGTGGAGGAGGCCATGGATAGACATATCAGAATGGGAATGGGAAGTGGGATTAAAATGCGTGGCCACTGGAAGATCCGCTTTTTCTGCTGGATGGAGCAGAAGGTGTTTGGTAAAGTGGTCTCCCAATCTATGTCGGGTCACACCGATATAGAGGAGGCCACACTGGGAGCACCGAACACAGTATATGACCCCCAAAACACTCACAGGTGGAGTGTTGGGACCCTGAATGATAGTGAGGGCCCTGCACCTGCCCCCTCACTACCATCAACAGTCCTTCCAGATGAGGTGCAGTTTTGGTCAACTACCTACAGGAAAGATGTAAATAAGGTTGAAAGAGTACAGAGAAAATTTACAAGGATGTTGCTGGGACTGCAAGACCTGAGTTATAAAGTGAGATTAAATAGTTTAGGACTTTATTCCTTGAAATGTAGGAGAATGAGGGGATATTTGATAAAGGTCTACATAATTATGAGGGGCACAGATAGGGTAAATGCAAGCAGGCCTCTTCCACTCAGGTTGGATGGGACTACAACTAGAGGTCATGGTGAAAGGTGAAAAGTTTAAGGGGAACGTGAGGGGAATCCTCTTCACTCAGAGGGTTGTGATAGTGTGGAATGAGCTGCTAGTGCAAGTGGTGCGTGCAAGCTTGATTTCAACATTTAAGAGAAGTTTGGATATGTACATGGATGGTAGGGGTGTTGGGGGGGGGGGCTATGGTCCCACTGCAGATTGATGGAAGTAGGCAGTGTTAACCGTTCAGCACAGACTAGATGGGCTGAAGGACCTGTTCTGTACTGTGCTTTTCTATGACTATGTCCTCCTCCTCCTATGTATCATCCATATCCCACTATTCCCTTCACATTTCTGCATCTATCTAAAAGCCTCAATCTCCACCAAATTGCCTGCTTCCACAACAACCTCTGGTAACCCATTCCAGGCACATACCTTTCAGTGTATAAAACAAAACTTCTCTCACATTGCCTTTATACTTACCCTCTCTAAACTTAAGAACATGCTTTCAGGTGTTTGAAATTTCTACCCTGGGGATAAGATCCTGACTGTCAACCCTCTTTGCCTTTCACATTTCCCCTCAGCCTCCAACACCAGGGAGAGCAACTCAAGTGTGTCTAACCTTTCCTAACAGCTCATACCCTCTAATCTAGGCAGCATCCTGGTACAACTCTTCTGCACCCTTTCCTCAGTCTCCACATCCTTCCTATAATGGGGTAACCCTAACTTCACACAATACTTCAAGTGCAGTTTGACTAAAGTCATTTATAGTTGCAGTGTGACTTGTGTTCAACAGCCTTACCAATGAAGGCAAGCATTCGGTATGTCTTCACCATCATTTGCATAGCCACTTTCAGTGAACTGTGGACCTGAACCACAAGATCCCTCTGTACGTCAGTGCTATTAAAGGACTTACCATTAATGTATACTTTCTCCTTTCATTTGACCTCCCAAGTGCAACATCTTCCACTCCTTTGTGCAGATCTGTAAATGATCTATATTCCTCTGCATTCTTTCATAGTCCTTTATACTGTCCTCAGTGCGGACCACATGAAGATAGGTGTAGGGGCAAGTAATTTTGAGGAAGTAGAGAAGCTACAAAAGGACTTAGACAGATGAGGAGAATGGGCAAAGAAATAGTAGATGGAATACAGTGTTGGCAAGTGTATGGTCATGCACTTCGGTAGAAAAAATAAAAGGGTAGACTATTTTCTAAATGGAGAAAAAATTCAAAAATCTGAGGTGCAAAGGGATTTGGGAGTCCTTATGCAGGATTCCTTAATGGTGAATTTGCCGGTTGAGTCTGTGGTCAGGAAGGCATATGTGATGTTACCATTCAAGAGGACTAGAATATAAAAGCAAGGATATAATGTTGAGGCTTTATAAAACACTGGTGAGACCTCACTTGGGAGTATTGTGAGCAGCTTTGGCCCTCTTACCTTAGAAGGGATGTGCTGACACAGGGCAGGGTTCAAAGGAGGTTCGTGAAAATGATTCCAGGTTTGAAAGGCTTGTCATATGAAGAGTGCTTGATGGCTCTGGGACTGTATTCACTAGAATTCAGAAGAATGAAGGTGACCTCATTGAAACTTATCGAATGACAAAAGGCCTTGATAGGGTGGATGTGGAGAGGATCCACATCCCACATGTGGGAGAGTCTAGGACCAGAAGACACAACCTCAGAATAGAGGGGCATCCTTTTACAATGGAGATGAGGAGGAATTTCTTTAGCCAGAGGGTGGTGAATCTGTTGAATTCATTGCCACAGGCAGCTGTGGAGGCCAAATCTTTATGTACATTTAAGGTAGAGGTTGATAGATTCTTCATTGGTCAGAGAATGAAGGCAGGAGATTGGGACTGAGAGAAAAATTGGATCAGCCAAGATGAAATGGTGGAGCAGACTTGATGTGCCGATTGGCCTAATTCTGCTCCTATATCTTAAGGTCTTTATGGACATACAATCAATCTATGCATAGAAGCTATCTTAATTATTTATTTATATTGATTTATTATTATTGTTATTGTTTTTTTTTTATCTTTTGCTGGTTTTTTGTGCCACATCAGATCCGGAGGAACAATTATTTCATTCTCCTTACACTTGTGTACAGGGAATGACATTAAATAATCTTGAATCTCTTGAAGATCCTTGCCAAAGCTCCAGTAACCTCTGAGTTGCTTCTTTCAAGATTCTGGAATATATGCCATCAAGCCCTGGAGACTTATCCACCTCACTGTTTTTCAGAAGGCCCAGCATTAGCTCTTCCTTAATCTCAAAATGTCCCAGCACAAAGCATGCCCCACTCTGTTTTCACTTTCCTTCAATTTCTTCTCCTCATAAATACTGACAAAGTATTCATTTCATACCTCACTGTGATGCCTGGAATTGTACATACTCCTCCAGATGTACTCTAACAAGAGCGTTGTGGGGAAAAAGTAAACTAACTCACATTTACCCGTGTTGAAATTCATCTGCTATACATTTGCCTATTAACCCGACATGTCAATATCACTCTGTAACATGCACCTACTAAACTACTGATCTTTACATCAATAACAAACTGGCTCTCCTCACGTTCTTCAAGTTGTCTTTTTTACATGATCAAGTAATATCCATACAAACATTTCAAAACATACATTCTTAAATACTTCAATTCCAGCTGGCTTGATGCACATAGCTGTAACTTCTGACCTCATTTTATCCTCAAATTTCAATTCCAATAACTTCCCAGCACAGATTTTGACTGGAAAGTATGTAATTTCCTTATTCTTACTTTTCTCAAGTAATAGGATTACTTCAGAACATTTTCAATTTATTCAGGAATAAACCCGAAAAATTCTACCAAACTATTTGCAATTTCTTCACTGCTTATATTTACAAGTCCGGTAACTAAGATTTTGGGCATCTAAGCAACACACATAACAGTTGCTGCTGCGTTCACCAGCAACTTTTATGTGTGTTGCTTGAAATTCCAGCATCTTCAGATTTCCTCGTGTTTTGGGTATCTAAAATGCTTTTTTAGCTTTTAGGTGCCCAAATCTTTTCTAAAATTGTATTCTTATTGACATCAGCTTCAGTGAGTTCCAGTCCGAGAGTTATCTTGCTTTTGTAGGAACTCCCTTCCAGAACTGCACAGTGCTACTTTTGCCACTTCCTGATCTGTCCAGCAATATACCAATTAATAATCCTAAGATTTACCACCTCATCCCTTTTATTAATTTAGCTCTCATCTCCTTATAGCTTAACAGCAAAATGCTTTATAATCCTACGCCAGTGGTTCAGACATGGATCGAAAAAATTGACTCTTCCTCCAGCATATCCAATCTCTCCACAACAGCAAAGCCCCACTGGATTCCCAATCATGGCTGTACAGGCTGCAACCAGTCCTGACTAAATATGGAGTCTTCATAACTTTTGTAATCTGCTTCACCAGTTCCCATCTCCCCAATTCCCATCTTCCATTCCTGTCTTTTCTGTAGAAGTTAGCATTGCAAATACTTATAAATATAAGTAGTTACCTGGCCTGAAGTTTACGGACAGATTCCTCGTCCAGTCGAGCCTGCCGTTCATCTTCAAGGGCCTCCTCAAGTTTCTGGTACATGTCCTCCAGCTCACGGACACGTTGCAAGTACTGTTCTAATTCGGTAGACTTCTGAGCCACTTGCTTTTCCATCTGCTCTCTGATCTAAATGTAATACTGCACAGTTAATAATCTTTATCCTGGTGAGCACACAAGATATCCACATAGTTAATACAGATGTCTGGCCAAGAATCAATAGTAAAGTATCTTCATAGTCAGAATATAAAGCTGCTACATTGAGCTCTAACATACTGCAGTAAAACACAGATACATAGTGGAAGTTCCACCAGTTACCTAGCTCAACTGGTATTTTATTCAAAACCCAAAAATTTCTATGTTAATAGTATGGTCATAACTACACAAACCATCCCATGAATGATTTAGATAAACACAAAAGAATAAATAACATTTCTCAGCACACTCTCTGTGAATGGATCCTGCAGAGCTTGATAATTGTTTGACATACTTATGATTCTGGCAACCCTGTGCCATAAATGGAAAATTAAGAATTACCCTGGCTTCTCTTTCTTCATTGTTATTGTTACAGTATTTCCTGCATGATGTGGCTTGTTATTTTATGTTTAATTACTAGATCTCACTGCTTAATTGTAAGTTCACAGCAATCAGCTTTCATATTCATTTCGTTGCTGGTAGATAGAAGCACTCTGTTAGAAGTCGAAGGAATTTCAGTGAATATTTGAATCTACCTTTTGTGAGATCACTGAGAAGTACAGTACTGTCTTTTTATATGGGCTCCTTGTGTACTGTAATGGGTTGATGAAGAATAAAGACAGGACTGAAGTTTACCCATCTGTCTAGCTTAAGAAAATGGGGAGACTCTTGAGCAGGGGCAGAATAATTATCTTTTATGCTGCTTGCTACATTTGGTGGTTAAGGAAGTTGTTTAGGTATGAAGTTTAAAAAACTTTGTAGAGCAATGCGAAGTTTAATTATCCTATTCATGCTCAAATCTAAAGAGAGACCCATTGTGCGAGTACTATAAAATGCATAATAAACCATGAGTAAACGGCTTCAGAACAGAAAGAAAACCAATGGTGGAGAAAAGTCTCACAAAGTTTAGCACTTCTTTTATTTATTCTAAAGGACTAGATGGAACTCAATTAAACAGCGAAAAATTGTTTAAACCAAAATACTGTTCGGACGAGCTATAGCAGGGAATAATGCTTGAGTATTTTACGAGGCAATCAGTAATGACAACTCTAAAGTTGAATCTACTATTCCCTTCTCAAAGCCTGACCTGATTCCATTGAGAAGCAATTTTTATAAAAAATGGTGCCTGCCGTACTACATCAGAATGGCCGTGCTCAAAACACAATTCTGGTGTCACATCTAAGGTGGTTTAAAACATGAAAGGGTCTCATCAAAGTATCATGCATTTCTTAGAGCATGACCAGAGTGAAATTAACTGCTTAAAGAATAAACATATACTAAGTGATATTGCAATTTGGTTTCTTGGCCATAAAAAATGAGCAAGCGTAGGCCATTTGTCTCCTCAAGTCTGTACTATCTTTCAGTTCAAGATCATGGTTGACTTCCTGCCTTATTCCCATATCCCTTGATTATTTTAATACCTTCAAGAACAGGTTGCATTTGTTCATTATACCCACACGTAAAGAGCTCTATCCTAGGCATTAGGGTCCAAGTCAGACGATCAGCATACTAGCAATGTATATTTAAATAAATCTATTTTAAATGTCATTGATAATCAGCCTCATGGGATTCTGCATTTCAGTACTCTACACCACAGTTTATCTCACTCACTCTTAATCAGTCTAGGAATTGACTCAAATTGAAAATAAGCTTTCTTCAATGACACACATTCCTTCCCTAAATCTAAATACTGTCACACATATGAGAAATGGTTTCAATACTAGTGTTGACGATGGTGAGTTCATCCTTTTAAATATGAATTTGATATCATCTCCAAAGAATAAATGACAACAATATTTTATGAATAGCTGTGCACCTGGACAGAGCAGCACTGTGGGTTTTAATGATCCACTTTGTGAAGTCTGGCTTTGCTTGCACTAATCTAGATGAGTCCTCACAGCTAGCCAGAGGGTTCTACATGAATTGAGGTGCAACCATTTGACCAAATTCCCAGCGAACCAAGAAACCCAGTTGTTGAACAATGCAGTGGTTTGGTTCTCTGCATTTAATTGTGCAAATCCTACATCCTCTAATTTTGTAAAACTTTGGTCAACTTTTGTTTACCCAGAATGCATGAACTTATATACCGTGAAGAGCAACACACTAAAGAAGAACTATTAGTCCACTTAAATGCAAACAACAGGAATTCTGCAGATGCTGGAAATTCAAGCAACACACATCAAAGTTGCTGGTGAACACAGCAGGCCAGGCAGATGCTGCCTGGCCTGCTGCGTTCACCAGCAACTTTGATGTGTGTTACTATTAGTCCACTACCGAGTTCCAGTATAAAACCAGCACTGGATTTCAAATGTCTTGCTGCATTTCTTAACCTTTTGAAGACCGTTTCTACAAATGCTTTAACATTTTAATGCTCGTACTGTACAAATTAAACCACAAATGACATATCAGATTCCTTACATTCAAATACAAGTAAAATCCGTAGTTAAATATCACTTTATAATAAGAGCAACAATTGTGGGATTCTTTATTCGTTCTCCCATGACCATATAGTTTCCTCCATGTGCTCCAATTTGCTCCCACATTCCAAAGGCTTACAGTTAGGATTAGTGAGTTGGGGGCATGCTACGTTGGCGCCAAAGCATGGCGACACTTGTGGGCCGCCCAGCACATGCCTCACTGATTTGATTTGACACAACCAATGCATTTCACTTCATGTTTTGCTGTACATGTGAAAAAATAAAACTAATCTTTATAAATAAACAGCCATGGATAATTGACAAAACCAACAATTACATACCGTACATTGCATCAAAATAAAACTAAACTTACATGTTTTTCTCTCTCCAGCTCCTGTCTGAATCGATCTTGCAATTGCATTTGTGTCTGCAGACGTTTCTGCTCCTCAAGTGCAGCTTGTCCTGCAGCCTCCTCCAGTTCCTTTATAAATAAAAGGCAAACAAAAAGAGGCCATAATCAAAATTCTGCATAACATTCTTAAAGCGTGGCAAAGTCTCTTTCATGAAAATCAATGACATCTCAATAAGAGAACAGCACGAGCACTGACATTCAACACTGAGCAAAATCATTTCAGATCAAAGCCAGTGCTCCCATTAAAAGTTGATTGTTAATGATTCTGCATTTGACACTTCCAGCTCCTCGAGACCATTCTTTTTTTTAACCCATCTTGTCTCATTGCCACTCAATTCCAGGGGCGACTTGGGATGAAGAATAAACTCTCACCCAGTCACCATATTAAATGGTGAATAAATAAAAATACTGGGACAGGAGCACTGAAAAAGAAAACAACCCATATACTCCGTTTTTCATGTATCTACCTCAAAAGCCACAAGGGAACTTGATCTAGAATCACATCCACTAAACAACAGAGAGACAAGCAACACCTTCACCACACTTATCCTAAATACCGGTACCCCACAAGGCTGCATCCTCAGCCCCGTATTTTACTCCCTATTCACTCACGACTGTGTCGCCAGATCCTGCTCTGATGTCAACTACCAGTCCATAGATTTCACTATACGTGTGACAATACCTAACCAATTCTAATTCCAATTCAAAAGTGCCCCATTGTTAAGATGCAGGGACAACATATTTCATGAACTTGGGTCCTATAGTGAGACTTTAGCATCAGAATGTTTACGTCAGTACTTGCTCTACTCTGTATTGAATGAGAAAGCCACAAGGATATGGTCCATATCCCATTAAAGAGTAGCATAGTGTAGCAAGCATCAACATGTCACGGAATCAACTACATAAACACCAGAGATTCTACAGTTGTTGGAAATCTTCAGCAACACACATATAGTGCTGGAGGAATTTAGCTAGTCAGGCATCAAGATGAAGGGTCTTGGCCTGAAACTTGTACTGTTTATTTCCCCTCCGCAGATGCTACCTGAGTTGCTGAGTTCCTCCAACATTTTGTGTGTGTGATGGAATCAACTGTTCAATTTTCTGAGAAAATTATCATCTTCCTCCATTCAAAAACATCGATCGCAGCTGTGTAAAGCCACAGTTACTACTGCAGAGACTGATAAGCTCAGAATTGATCTTTAAATAGTGTGCTGCTCAAAACAGTGCTGTTTAAGAAAGGCAGCAAATGAGTAACTAAATGCATTTCTTTTTTTTGAAGTAAAATATGCAAAGTTGGACAGAAAGCTTTCTTTCACCACATTCAATACAATGCTATTTAATGCAGTTACTTAGCACTGCTGTGATCCAATAAACTGTAGACTCACTGAAGGAATCAAATAAAATAACAATTCTCAGCAGGTTTTTTAGTTAAAGTACTAAGACCTTTATTGAAGGAACAGCCAAGGATAACAGAAAAAACCTCACATTTGGAATCAGTGATTGAATGACAGAAATCATTATATCGAGACTAAGCATATTTATACACGAGGTTTCCCTCTAACAGCTTCAATACATTCCCATCTACGTGGGATGAAATCCAATTACAAAGGTGCAGGCACGTAGCACAAATGGCTTTAGATATAATCAATACTTATTTATAAATAATCATTGAAAGCTTAAGTCAGAACTTTCAGAAAACCCAAGAAACAAATGGCTGGAGGAACGTGGCATCTGTGAAAGCAGAGAGTACGCTGATGTTTCAGATCAGACCCTGCATCAAGAACTGGAACAGACCCTGCATTAGGTACCACACCCAAACCCCTCCATCGCCCAGACAATCACACTCACCTCATCTTCTCACCGCCTTAACAGGGATAGTGTTCCTCTTGTCCTCACCTGCCATTGCACGAGTCCCAGCATCCAACACGTCATTCTTCACAACTTCTGCCATTTTCAACCGGACACTACCACTGAACACATCTTTACCACCCATTCTCCACTTTCCGGCTCCCTTCGTGACTCCCTTGTCCAATTTTCCCTCCCCACTAATCTCCCACCTGACACTTAACCCTGCAAGTGGCAGAACTGCCACACCTGCCCAGTCCTCCTCCCTCCCCTCCGTTCAGGGTGCCAAACAGTCCTTCCAGGTGAGGCAACACTTCGCCTATGAACCTGTTGGGGCTGTCTACTGTATCCAGGGCTCCCAGTGCAGCCCCCTCTACACTGCTGAGACGTGACGTAGACTGGGGGTCCGCATCGTTGAGCGGCTCCACTCCAACCAGAAAAAGCAGGATTTCCCAGTGGCCCAACATTTTAATTCATACCCTTTCCCATATGTTGGTCCACGGCCACCTCTCCTGCCACGAAAAGGCCACCGTCAGGGTGGAGGAGCAAAACCTCACATTTCATCTGGGTACTCTCCAACCTGAGTGCATGAGCATTAATTTCTCCCACTCTGGCCTTGTACATCTTCTCCATCCTTGTACATCTCCTTCTTCCATTTCTCTCATAGTCCACTTTGTTCTCCTATCAGATTCCTCCTTCTCCAGCCCTTCACCTTTTACATCTATCACCTCCCAGCTTCTCACTTCATTGCCCCTTCCCCACTCACCTGGCTTCAGCTGTCACCTTCTAGACTGTCCTCCTCCTTCTCCCCCACTTCCTTTTCCAGGCAACTTCCCCCTTCTTTTCCAGTCCTGATGAAGAGCCAGAGCTCAGCCCAAAACATTGGCTGTTTATTCATTTCCATGCTGGTTGACTTGCCGAGTTCCTCCAGCATCCCTTGCGTGTTGATCACGAACTGGAAGGCCTTGTGGGTTAACGTGGCAGTACTTACAACATTTTAATGATGTCCTTCCCACTCAAATATCCTGCAGGCTTACGTGCAGAAAATAATCAGGCAGAATAGGCAATTAAAATGCTGCAAGAGGCCTTAAAATGGTTTCCCAGCAGGGCAGCAACCTTAAAGCAGAAGTTGAGAAGATGCAAGGATGAGTGGGGGTTATAGGGACAAATAGCACTTAAAGGAACGATTCAAAATGGCTTTGCATCTACTGCCAACAAGATTCAATGCCGTACACCTTACTCAACCAGTCAGATGCTTTCTAAGTCCAATCATTTCAGAATTGGCTACTTATCACTTCTGACTAATAGACACAGAAATGTACATAGACAGCTGCTCCAATTCTTTACAGAAGTGAAATTAGTGGTTCCTGAGTCACATCAGGCCAAGCTATAGGTGTTATTTACACTTTTTCACAGAACTGCTACTGAAAAAAAAAATCAATATGCTGAAAATTCCTTTTATAAAAATATCCTCCTCGGCTAACCACAGTATTTATGAAAGCAGTGTTGCATGATGAACATGGAGACATATTATACAGCCGAGAAACATGCCCTTCAGCCCATCTAGTACACACCAACTATCTAATAAACACCAATCACTGAGTACACACCAACTACCTAATAAAGACCAACTACCATACACACACCAACCTACCGAGTACGCACCCACTATCTAATAAACACCAACCACTGAGCACACACCAACTACCTAATAAACACCAACTACCAAGTACACACCAACCATTGAGTACACACCAACTACCTAATAAACACCAACCTACCAAGTACACACCAACCTACCGAGTATACACCAACTACCATACACACACCAACCTACCTGATAAACACCAACTACCGAGTACACACCAATCACCTAATAAAAACCATGTACCATACACACAGCAACTTACCCAGTACACACCAACTACCTAGTAAACACCAACTACCGAGCACACACCCACCACCAAGTACACTCCAACTACACACCAACCTACCGAGCACACACCCACCGAGTACACACCAACCTACCTAATAAAAACCAACTACCATACACACACCAACTTACCCAGTACACTCCAACTACCCAGTACACACCAACCACCGAGTACACACTAACTACTTAATAAACACCAACAACCGAGTACACTCCAACTTACCGAGCACACACCCACTGCTGAGTACACTCCAACTACCAGGCACACACCAATTACCTAATAAACACCAATGACCAAGCATGCGCTAACTATCTAATTAACACCAACTCCCATGCACACAGCAACTACCAAGCACACACTTAAGTAATCTAACATAATTTAATTTGTATTCTCTCCATATGCTCATCAACTCCTTCAGGTTCTACCACTTACAACACCAGGGACGAGGCCAAACCTGCCTGTCATGTGCAGGTAGATGGGACAAGGCTGAAAACCAGGCCAGCACGGAGTGGATAGGCCAAAGCACCTGCTTCTGTGTTGAGGTCCTGTATGTCTCTTTGTGATGGGAGGAAAATGGATCACTGATTTCCCACACGGTCACAGGGAGAAGATGCAAATTCCACACAGATAATACCAGCGGTCAGAGTTAAACTCGAGTTTCTGTCGCTGCCATGATATTTGCTACTGTGCTGCCCCATAGTAGACTCCCATTATAAACCCAAGTCACTCCTCAGTAGCAGACCCTCATCACTATGGCACAGGACATTTTTAACATTACCTCAAATAGTAAGCACTGGCAAGCTTCTGTACTCATTAAAGTAAATAATCATAATCAAGTTGAATTATGGTTGTACTCGATGTCAAATCTGAAACAAAAACTGGAAAAAAGTGATCCTTCTTTCTCTGAATCATGAAATCTGTGAAATGCTTCTCCACTCTCACCATAGCAAAAGTCTGGCTCACAAAGGTTTTGTAGCAAACTGGGATGTTGCTGGTCTTTTGCACCTTCGTGGCATGCTGAAGTACAGAGTCAATACATGGGAGTTTCACTTGAACAATGGGGACTCCAAGTTCTTGTCCACTATTGGCCCTCTTATCATAAGATCTGATTTGTACATTCCAAGTAGTAAATTTAATAGGAAACTAATGAGCTGAGGAGCAAAATAAGAAATCAATTTGGCAAAGATTGGAAAATGAAACAGAGCCAATCCGGCACTGCATGCTTCAGCTACTCAATGGGGAATTTGTTCAGCTATCCAGAGAACCTGCAGGGTTTTCCAATTGCTTAAAATGCAAGTAGGTTTTCTTAATTACCAGCTTAAAGATATACTTAATATAATCCAGTATCACTGTAATTTAAAACTGCTTGACAGTATTTCTATTCTCCAGTAAATTTTGGTCTTTTATTTAATATCCCAGTATTGATACAAATATAGGTAAGCAATATCTAATGCTCAGTAAAGCAGTAAGACTGACTGCCTTTCTCTTTCCATCTCTCAGCTGTTACGTTTTCCCAGTGAATCCTTTTACTGCCCTAATCATCACCTAGTAACAGCAAATAATGATTTGCTCCTGTTAAGTTAGCGAAGATCCAAAGCCACAACATCAAATAAGTCTGCACTTGTGTAGTAACGTCTCACTCACCTGCAGCAGTAATTCAAGTTTTCCTCTCACCAGTTATGCTATGGTCTACTGACTACTTAGACCACAGACCATAAGACACAGGAGCAGAATTAGGCCATTCAATTATGGCCAATCTTTTTTTTTGCTCCTCAACCCCAGTTCCCGGCCTTCCCCCCATAACCTTTGTTGCTATGTCCAATCAAAAACCATCAATCTCTGCCTTAAATGCACCCAATGACCTGGCCTCCACAGCTGTATGTGGCAACAAATTCACCACCCTTTGGCCAAAGAAATTTCTCCACATCTGTTTTGAAAGGGCGCCCCTCTATCCTGAGGCTGTGCCCTCTCATCCTACCTCTCCCACCATGGGAAACATCTTCTTCACATCTATTCTATCTAGGCCTTTCAACATTCAAAAGGTTTCAATGAGATCACCCCCTCATCCTTCTGAATTCCAGCGAGTACAGACCCAGAGCTATCAAACGTTCCTCATATGATAACCCTTTCATTCCTGGAATCATCCTTGTGAACCTCCTCTGGACCCTCTCCAATGCCAGCACATCTTTTCTACAATGAGGGGCCCAAAACTGTACACAATACTCAAGGTGAGGCCTCACCAGTATCTTTTAAAACCTCAGCATCACATCCTTGCTCTTGTATTCTAGACCTCTTGAAATGAATGCTAACATGGCATTTGCCTTCCTCACCACTGACTCAACCTGCAAGTTAACCTTCAGGGTGTTCTGCACAAGAACTCCCAAATCCCTCCGCATCTCAAATTCCTGTTACATACATACTTCATGGGTATCTTGCAACTGTCTTATGACCATGACGTAATTGAGTATCTTGCGAGCATGATGTAGTGGTCTTGTGATGGTGGGGTGATGTAATTTTCCCACCAGTGTGAGGTCACGTGATGACATGCTCTCAACAGGTATATAAACTGGAAACTCCTGTTGTTACGCAGTTGATTCGTTGTTTAATTCGTTTGTTACTCCGTTATGCTGCGTATTCGTCTCATGACTCAGTTTTGTTTTAAAGTGGAGTTTTACTTTCTATTGTAAGTCTAGTATTGGAGAGTGAAGATCTTACTAAAATACGGGAGCCTGAAGGATTGAGTAAAGTTGGTGTCGTTTGACAGTTTCATAAAGGATCGACCTTATTGAATCTTCATTCAGAAATAGTGGCCTGCATCTGAGGTAACCCCTGTAATATCAGGAAGGTTTTTGCAGTGTTTATTCACCTGGAAAAGGTCAGTTCCTTCAAGCCATTTTATTTCCTTCATTGTGAATCTTTTGGACAGAATCAGCAGTAACATCGTGTCTTCGAAGAAATCCATTTCCAGAGAAGTCTCCCCTTATTGACTGTGTAAATCACTTTAAGACCGTGTTCGAATTTACCACTTTAAGAACTGTTCCAGATTTGCCATATAGCTGTTAACTTCCGGTTAAGTTAGTCGTTTGAATACTTTTTGCTATTGTTGAGCAGAGCTTAATAAAGGTTTGTTTGTTTATAAAACCTGACTTAATTCTATATTCATTGTTGCTGGTCATGTGACACTCCCCATTTCGAAAATAGTCCCCACATTTATTTCTACCGCCAAAGTGCATGACCATGCATTTTCCAACATTGTATTTCACTTGCCACTTTCTTGCCCATTCCCTTAATCTGTCTAAATCCTTCTGCATCCTACCTGTTTCCTCAACATTACCTGCCCCTCCATCAATCTTTGTATCATCTGCAAACTTGGCAACAAAGCCATCTATTCCAACAGCTAAATCATTTATATACAGCATAAAAAAGAAGTGGTCCCAACACCAACCCCTGCGGAACACCACTAGCCACGGGCAGCCAACCAGGAAAAGATCCTTTTATTCCCACTCGATGCCTCCTACCAATCAGTCAATGCTCTCACCATCTTAGTAACTTTCCTGTAAAACCATGGGCTCTTAACTTGGTAAGCAGCCTTGTCAAAGGCCTTCTGAAAGTCCAGATATACAACATCCACTGCACCCTTTACCTATCCTACTTGTAATCTCCTCAAAGAATTTCAACAGATTTGTCAGGCAGGATTTTCCCTGAAGGAAACCATACTGACTTTGTACTATCTTTTTCTGTGTCACCAAGTGCTCCATCACCTCATCCTTAACAATTGACTCTAACATCTTCCCAACCACTGAGGTCAGGCTAACTGGTCTGTAATTTCCTTTCTGCTGCCCTCCTCCTTTCTTAAACAGTGGACTGACATTTGCAATTTTCCAGTCCTCTGGCACCATGCCAAAGTCTAATGATCTCTGAAAGATCATTTCTAATGCCACCACAATCTCTAATGCTACCTCTTTCAGAACCCTAGGGTGCAGTTCATCTGGTCTGGTGACTTATGTACCCTCAGGTCTTTTTGAGCACTTTCTCTCTTGTAATAGTAACTGCACCCACTTCTCTTCCTTCACACACTACAACATCAAGCATACTGCTGGTGTCTTCCACAGCGAAGGCTGATGCAAAATACTTATTTAGTTTATGAGCCATCTCCTGTCCCCTATTATTTCTCCTGTTTCATTTTCTAGCATTTACATTTTCTATATCCACTCTCATTTTCATTTACATTTTCTAGCATATACACTTTCTATATCCACTCTCATTTCTCCTTAATTTTTACATTTTGCTGTTTCTAGCATTCTCTTTCAATTCAGATTTCCAGGACACGTTGTGAGCTGCACCTCGAAGTTTGATCACCTTTTTGTAACATATATCACATTGATAAGCTTGTTGTTCAACTCAGGAATAATCAGACAGCAGGAAGGTCAAAGAGGGAACATAACGAAGTAAAAACTAAACAAGCAGATTGAAGGGCGTAAAGAGGAAATACAGAATGGAGTGTGTGAAAATATGAGAGGGAACAAAGTAAACAATAATCTGTAGCCCAAATTTACAAAATTTCCTTTACAAAGGAAGCTCAAAGAAAGAATATGAAGTTTCATTGTTTTCAGTCATGTATATTCCGAAAAAATACAAGGAGAGTCGCATTCCAAACGAATGAGATCAGACATCCTACCACTGGCTTCAGTTCAAGTTTTTGAACCTTGTCCGCAAACAAAACTGATAAATGTAATGAAAGCATGAAAAGGCTTTCGTGAATGTTTGAAAGTACTGGCACATAAAGAATAAATTGATATTTCTTGTAAAGTGGTTTCTAACACCAGATAAACAGGCATCTAAATAGGAGGACTCAGAAACAGACATATTTTCGGATCTTAATGTTGTCTTTTTTTCCTTCAAGAGGTAGATTATCCAAAGGCAAAGTTTCTAAGTGTAACGTGCTGTAAGGGTTTTTTTGTAATGTTCACTGCTGAAGTAACGGTTTCTCTGTAGCAGCAATGTTTGGGTTATGGCTGGAGATAACAGGACGATGGATACACGTTACCAAATCAGGATTTTGTTGCCCTGTCTTGTGATTCTGGAAGCAGTTGATTTTGCAGGCTTTTGCCAGAGGGAGAGAGAAATGAAGAGAGAAAAGACACGAATGGAGAGATTTGGTAGACCGCCGGATGGGGTGGCCTCTGAGCGGGGGTCCGAAGGTTGGCGACACTCGGAGGAGACCGATGGTGGAAGAAGGACTACTGAGCGAGCTCCAGCTTAGTGCACCAACTGTTTAATAAGATTTGGGCCCTTTTTCTTTTATATTTCGTTTCTCTACTAACCATATAGTCAAAGTAAGAGTTATAAAGCTTAATCGTTTAATCACATATTGTGTACTGTTTGTTATTTCGGGGTACTGATTTGTAACAGGGGACACATCGCTCTGCATCCACCCAAACAAGATTCCTTAAGTTTGGCCAGGCAGGGGGTTATCATCCCCTATATTAAGCCGCTAGACGAAGCGAGTGTTACATAAGTAGCTGTAATCATAATTTATAGAAAAGCAAAAAAAAAATGCTTCTTTTGGAAACCGATAATTAAAACAGAAAGTGCAAAAAAAAAACCCTTCAAAGATCAGGCAATGTGGACAGACATAAATGCATTTAGTGTTTCAGGGTGAAGAACTGAACTGGTGAGAATACCTAGCATTCACCATTCAGATCTGGGATATATTTGCAGGAATGAAGGTAGCAGCGAATGATCAGTTTGGAAAGCGAGAAAATCAAATGATTAAATAAAACAAATAGTGACGCTCAATTACATCCTTTCAAGAAGTCCAAAAATGAAACAGGAAGACACACTTGACATTTTCTGTCTACTTCTCCTTTAGAAAAGTAACTTATTCTCTTTAGTGTCTTCATAGTATCAACAGAGTGATCAGTGACATCCTTTAAGAAAGCAATGAGTCTCTGTCACAACTGTTTCCCCTCCCTCAGCCTAATTTCCCAACTACCCTCTTTTTACCTGTTCCTATCCAAAATGCACTATTACCTCTGAGGAGCCCTAAATCCTGAGATGTGTAGTATCTCTCCCTCTATTGATTTTGCAAACTATAACCGGCACAACATCTTACTGTATATGTTTTTTAAAAAAGCACAATTTCTATCAAAATATCTGTGTATTCACCAAGTTTGCCTGTTGCTCTGTGAAGCTAGTGGATTTAGTATTCAGGAGTAAATACTAAAATGCATCTAATATATTCCAGCCCATGTAAAGGGGGAGAAAAGGGATGGGGGGGGAAGAATTCTACACATAGCCCTTTTTATGATATGAAACAAAATTGTCTGATTGCCCACACTGACCAAGTAATCAGCAACGACCATGTAGTCTCAACACAGACTTGGCATTTTTCAAGACAAAAATGATTCACGGGTTTAAAATTCAAAACCAAGAGAAAATCTGTAGATGCTAGAAATCCAAGCAACACACCCAAAATGCTGGAGGAACTCAGCAGGCCAGGCAGCATCTATGGAAAAGAGTACAGTCGCGTTTCGGGCCCAGACCCTTTGGCAGGACTGGAGAAAAAAAAGCTGAGGAGTAGATTTGAAAGGTGGTGGGGGGAGGGGGGGTAGAAGAAATACCAGGCGAAAGGTGAAACTTGGAGGGGAGGGGAATGCTGGCCTTTATTAATCAGAGCATTGAGTATAGGAGTTGAGATGTAATGTTGAAATTGTATAAGGCATTGGTAAGGCCAAATTTGGAGTATTGTGTACAGTTCTGGTCACCAAATTATAGGAAAGATGTCAATAAAATTGAGAGAGTACAGAGGAGATTTACTAAAATGTTGCCTGGGTTTCATCTCCTAGGTTACAGAGAAAGGTTGAACAAGTTAGGTCTTTACTCTTTGGAGCGTAGAAGGTTGAGGGGGGACGTGATAGAGGTGTTTAAAATTATGAAGGGGATTGATAGAGTTGACGTGGATAGGCTTTTTCCATTGAGAGTGGAGAAGATTCAAACAAGAGGACATGAGTTGAGAGTTAAAGACAGAAGTTTAGGGGTAACATGAGGGGGAACTTCTTTACTCAGAGAATGGTAGCTGTGTGGAACGAGCTTCCAGCAGAAGTGGTTAAGGCAGGTTCGATGGTGTCGTTTAAAGTTAAATTGGATAGATATATGGACAGGAAAGGAATGGAGGGTTATGGGCTGAGTGCAGGTCAGTGGGACTAGATGAGAGTAACAGTTAGGCACGGACTAGAAGGGCCGAGATAGCCTGTCTCTGTGCTGTAATTGTTATATGGTTATATGAAGAAAAGAACTAGGAAGTTGATTGGTGAAAGAGACAGAAGGCTACAGAAGGAAGAAAATAGGGTGGGGGGAGCACCAGAGGGAGGTGATGAGCGCGAAGGAGATAACCTGAGAGAGGGACAAGGGGATGGGAAATGGTAAAGGGAGGGAGGGGGCGTTACTAGAAGCTTGAGAAATCGAAGTTCATGCCATCAAGTTGAAGGCTACCCAAACAGAATATAAAGTGTTATTCCTCCAACCTAACTGCAGCCTCATCCTGACAGTGGATTCAAGTTGGGAAGAAATAAATTTTAAAAGGCATGCTATGCCTGAAAAGAATATTTCATGTGCATTAGAGAGCTATGACTGATGTTAGTAACAAAGTCTTGCAACACATCCATGTTTGAAAACAACTCACAGAATTTTAAGTGATTAAAATTAAAGAGGACACAAAGAAATCAGTGAAGGCAGTTCTACCATTCTGATTCTCTGTGCATTTTTAAATCACATATTCTCAAACCCATCTAAAAACTGATTTATCACTTGCTTTTCAAGATGAAAGAAAAGGATCTGGCTTATGGGAAAAGCAAACCAATTAGCTGCTTGAGAGTTATCAGAATGAACCTCCCAGTTTCCAATGAGAGAGTGAAGAAATGTCACAAGAGTTCTGCATCTGTTTTGTCCTCACATATGGGAAGAATGAGAGGAGAGACATATAAAAATTATGAAAGGGACACATAAAACAGAGGCAGAAAAGTTGTTTCCACGGGCGAGACTAGAACTAGGGGACATAGCTTTAAGATTCAGGGGAGCAGATTTAGGACGGAGATGAGGAGGAACTGCTTTTCGCAGATAGTGGTGAATCTGTTGGGAAAAATATGTGATCCTCTGGGGTAATGCCTTCTACAAAAGCTATTTGGTGTCAGGTGTTCCAATCAATGAGATGAACTTGGAGGTGTGGGTTGTAGACCTTATAAATTCTGCCCTATAAAAAAGCACACAAAGTCAGGTTACTGAGAGAACCTGCTCTTCTCAAGAAAGATCTGTTTATGTGCATCACGCCTCGATCAAAACAACTTTCAGAGGACTTTAGAAGAATTGTAGAGATGAATGAAGCTGGAAAAGGCTCAGAAGCATTTCTAAAGACCTAAATGTTCATCAGTCTGCAGTTACAGAAATTGTCTACAAATGGAGGAAACTCAGTACTATTGTTAGTCTTCCTAGGAGTGGGCATCCTGCAAAGATCACACCAAGAGCACAACGGGCAATGCTGAAGGAGATGAAAAAGAACCCAAGGGTAACAGCAAAAGAACTGCAGATATCTCTAGAACTTGCTAAAGTCTCTGTTCATATGTCTACTATAGGAAAACTACTGAACAAGAATGGCGTTCATGGAAAGGCACCAGGAATGAAACCACTGCTCTCCAAAAAAAAAACAACAACATTGCTGCACATCTCAAGTTTGCAAAATACCACCTGGATATTCTACAACACTTCTGGGACAATGCTCTTTGACCAGATAAGACAAAAGCTTAACTTCTTAGCAGAAATGTTTGGAGGAAGAAGAGCACCACACACCAACACCAATACCTCATCTCAACTGTGAAGCATGGTGGAGGGAGCATCATGGTTTGGGGCTGCTTTGCTGCGCCAGGACCTGGACAGCTTGCAATTGTTGAGGGAGCAATGAATTCAAAATTGTATCAAGACATCTTACAGGAGAATGTCAGGGTAGCAATCCTTCATCTGAATCTTAACAGAAGTTGGATAATGCAACAAGACAATGATCCAAAAGACAAGAGTAAATCAACAACAGAATGGTTTAAAAAGAAGAACATTTGTGTTTTGGAATGGTGACTTTAATCCTTTAGAAATGTTGTGGAAGGACCTGAAGCAAGCAGTTCATGCAAGGAAGTCCACTGACATCCCAGAGATGAAGCAGTTTTGTAAGGAGGAATAGTCTAAAATTCCTCCAAGCCGATGAGCGGGACTGATCAACAGTTACCGGAAATGCTTGGTTGAAGTTATTCCTGTACAAGGGGGTCACATCAGTTACTGAAAGCAAAGGTTCACATACGTTTTTCCAACAAATACATGTAATATTGGATAATTTTTCTCAATAAATAAATGAATTAGTATAGCGTTTTTGTGTTATTTATTTAATTGGGTTCTCTTTTTCTAGGTTTAGGACTTGCATGAAGATTTGATCACATTTTAGGTCATACTTATGCAGAAATAGAGAAAATTCTACAGGGTTCACAAACTTTTCTAGCACCACTGTGAATCCTCATCTGACAATGGCTTGGATCAAGTTGTTCTTACCTTACGCATTTTTTCCAACTCTTGTTGCTTGTCTTCATTTGCTAGCTGCAGTTCTTTCATTCTCTGTGCTATCTCTTCCTGCTCTGCTTGTTGTTTCTGCCGCAGTTCTCGGCGTTTCTGACGACCTTCTATGTGTGGAGGAAGCTTTTCACCCTTCAGTAGGTTGATGGTTGTTTGAATAGCTATTCACAAGGTCAGAAAGAGAAGACAAGGCTGGATATAGCAGGGATTATATATATTAAAAAAATCTCAAAGCCTCCACTGCCTGGTCCTCATCTCCATAAATTAGTCTTACATTATATGCCAATCCCCAAGGCAAATATGCATGATCAGAGTGTAGAAACCATACAATCAACAGATATCTATTGCTTGAAAATGTATTCCCAGAATGGAGTTTATAGCTCTTTAAATACCGTATGATACCATACTAGCATAAAAGGTTGTGTCCTTGAGGACCAAGTTAGTACTGGTGCTACTAAAGTCTATTAACCTAAGGGGACAAATATTAACTGGATTTCTTTTTACAATTCATAGTCATAGAAAAGTACAGCACAGAAACAGGCCATTTGGCCCATCTAGTCCATGTCAAACAATTTAAACTGTCTATTCCCATTGACCTGCACCGGGACCGTATCCCTCCATACTCCTACCATTCATGTACCTTTCCTGTCAATTTAGTCAATAACTAGTCACCTCAGGAACAGAAAGGATCATAAAAACAGAAAATATGCAGCAGTCCAAAGTGAGTTTGGAGTGTGTATTTGGTGAATAAGGTTAGGGACAGTGCATCGAAATTTAATAGCCAATAACAGACCGAACATGAAGCAGATAAGTCTATTGGCATCAAGATCCCATGTGGTCACCTTATTGAAACAATGGGAAATGGGGAAGGGGGGCTGGGGGGAGGCACTACTGGAAGTTTGAGAAATTGATGTTCATGCCACCATGTTGGAGGCTACCCAGACAGAACATAAGGTGTTGTTCCTCCAACCTAAGTGTGGCCTTATCCAAGTAGAGGAAGCCATGACTGACATGTCGGAATGGGAATAGGAATTAGAAGTGAAATTTAAGTGGGTAGCCACTGGGAGGTCCCTCTGTTTCTGGAAACAGAGCATAGGTGCTTGGCAAAGTACTCCTAATCTAAGTTGGGTCTCACCAATATACAGGAGGCCACACCAGGAGCACCGGATACAGTAGATGACCCTAACAGACTCGCAGGTGAAGTGTCACCTCACCTGGAAGGACTGTTTGGGGCCCTGAATGCTAGTGAGGGAGGAGGTGTAGGGGCAGGTGTGACATTTGTTCTGCTTGCAAAGCTAAGTGTCAGGAAGGAGATCAGTGGATAGAGGAGTCATAGGGAGTGTTCCCTGTGGAAAGAAAGTGGGAGGGAGGAAAAGATATGCCTGGTGGTGGGATCCCGTTGGAGATGGCCTTTTTTTAGGTTTCATTTTATTCATTATTGGGATCTGGACATCATGGCAAGACCTGCATTTATTGTTCATTCTTATTTACCCTTGAGAATGTGGTAGTCAGGCAACATAAACACAAGAGACTCTGCAAATGCTGGCAATTCAGACTAACACACACAAAATGCTGGAGGAACTCAGTATGCCAGGCAGCATCTATAGAGATGAATAAAGAGTTGGTGTTTTGGACCAAGACCCTTCATCAGGACTCATGAGAGAGAATCCTAAAGTGGGCACTGGTGCATACCTCAATAATGGCTTCCTTGACTTCTTGATCATTGAGAGTAGACAATTGGGTAATTAGCTACAGTGTATTTGTTCTACTGTTTAAGAGTTGGATAAACCTGAATGATCTTCCATATTGTCCGGTATATGCCATGTTGTAACTGTATCAAACCTGATTGGCTGGAGGTGAAGCTAATTCTGTCTGGTCCCTTAGCCTTTGCTGTCTCCGATGCTCTAGTCTTAGACACTCCCACCATAGGAAACATCCTCTCCACATCCACTCTATCAAGGCTCTTCACCATTCAATAGGTTTCAATAAGGTCACCCCCTCATTCTTATGAATCCTAGTGAATACAGGCCCAGAGTGATCAAACAATCTTTATATAACAAGCCATTCAATCCTGGAATCATTTTCATGAGCCTCCTTTGAACTCCCTCCAGTTTCTACGATAAAGGGTCCAAAATTGCCCACAATATTCCAGATGAGGCCTCACCAGTGTTTTATAATGTCTCAACATTACATCCTTATCCTCTTTAAATGAATTCTAACATTACATTTGTCTTTCTCACCACAGACTCAACCTGCAAATTAACCTTTAGGGAATTCTGCACAAGGATTCCCAAATCCCTTTGCCCATCATTTTTTGTATTTTCTCTCCATTTAGTAGTCAACTCTTTCATTTCTTCTACCAAAGTGCATGACCATACACTTCCTGACATCCTGCTATTCCTTCATGACTTCCTTTCATCTGCTATTTCTTTGCCCATTCTAATTTGTCTCAGTCCTCTCTACTTCCTCAAAACTATCTGCACCTCCACCTATCTTCATATCATCTAAAAACTTTGCTACAAAGCCATCAATTCCATCATCCAAATCATTGACATATAACAGAAAAAGAATTGTTCCTAACATAGACCCTTGTGGAACACCATTAGTCACCAGCAGTCAACCAGAAAAGGCTACTTTTATTCCCACTCGTTGCCTCCTGTCAATCAGCCACTGCTTTATCCATGCTAGAATCTTTCCTACAATACCATGGGCTCATATAGCTTGTTAAGCAACTTCATGTGTGGCACCTTGTCAAAGGCCTTCTGTAAATCCAAGTACACAACAACAAACAATTCTCCTTTGTCCATCCTGCTTATTATTTCTTCAAAGAATTCCAACAGATTTGTCAGGTAAGATTTTCCCTTGAGGAAACTATGCTGACTGTGGTCTATTTTATCATCTACCTCCAAATACCCTGAGGTCTCATTCTTAATAATTGACTCTAACATCTTACCAACCACTGAAGTCAAACTAACTGGTCTGTAGTTTCCTTTTTTTCCCTGCCCCTTTCCCTTCTTGAAGAGTGGAGTGACATTTGCAATTTTCCAGACTTCCAGAACCATTCAGGAATATAGTGATTCTTGAAAGATAATTCCATCTTTCAGAACCCTGGAGTGTAACACCATCCAGTCCAGGTGATTTATCTATCTTCAAACCTTTCAATTTCCAAAAAACCTTCTCTCTAATTGCGGTAACTTCACATACTTCATGCCTCCTGACACCTGGAACTTCCACCATACTTCTAGCGTCTTCCACAGTGAACACTAATGCAAAATACTTATTCAGTTCATCCGCTATTTCTTCGTCCCCCATTACTACCTGTCCAGCGTCGTTTTCCAGCAGTCCGATATCCACTCACACTTCTCCTTTACACTTTATGTATCTGTAGAAATTTTTGGCATCTTAATATTAGTGGCTAGCTTACTTTCTTATTCCATCTTTACCTTCTTAATGATTTTTTTAGTTGCCTTCTGTGGCTTTCTAAAAGCTTTCCAATCCTCTAACTTCCCACTAATTTTTGCTCTATTACATGCCCTCTCTTTGGCTTTTATGTTGGTTTTGACTTCTCTTGTCAGCCACGGTTGTGTCATCTTTCCTTTAGAAAACTTCTTCCTATTTGGGATGTGTATATCCTGTGCCTTCTGAATTGCCTCCAGAAATTCCAGATATCGCTGTTCTGCCGTCATACCAGCCAGTTTTCTTTTCCCATTCTTTCTGGCCAACTCCTCTCTTGTGCCTCCGTAATTCCCTTCGCTCCACTGTAATACTGATACATTTGACTTTAACTTCTCCTTCTCAAATTTCAGGGTGAATTTGATCATATTATGATCACTTGCCCGAGGGTTCTTATACCTTAAGCTCTCAAATCAGTTCTGGTTCATTACACAACAGCCAATCCAGAATAGCTGATCCTCTAGTGGGCTCAACCATGAGCGGCTCTAAAACACCACCTCTCTCGCAGACATTCTAGAAATCTCTCCCACCTTTTCCCCCCCCACCCCCCCAAAATCCAGCACCAACCTGATTTCCCCAATCTATGTGAATATTGAAGTCCGCATGACCATTGTAACATATCTCCAATTGTAATTTGTAGGCCACATCCATACTACTGTTTGGAGGTCTGTATACAACTCTCATCGGGAACTTTTTACCCTTGCAGTTCCTTAGCTCTCTCCACAATGATTCAACACCTTCTGACGCTATGTCACCTTTTTTCTAATGACTTGATTTCATTTTTTCCAACAGAACAATATCACACGCTATGCCTTCCTGCCTGTCCTTTTGACACAATGTGTATATCCTTGAACATTAAGCTCCGAGCTATAATCTTCTTTCAGCCATGACTCAGTGATGCCAACAACATCATATCTGCCAATCTGCAACCGTGCTACAAATTCATCTACCTTATTCTGTATACTACATGCATTCAAATACAACTTCAATCCTGAATTCACCCTTTTCGATTCTGTCCACTTTTTACTTTGCAACTCATCCAGTTGACTGCAATTTTACCCTATCAACAGCCTCTCCTCACTACACATTGCCTCTGCTTGTAAACCAGCTACCTCATCTTCAGCATTATTATCCGCCTTTCCTACGATACTTCTTGCATTGAAATATGTACAGCTCAGGACACTTGTCACACCATGCTCAACCTTTGGATTCCTAACTTTGTCTGAGGTCTTACCAATATCTGCCTCCACAACCTCTCCACTAACTGTTCTGACACTCTGGTTCCCATCACCCTGCAACTCTAGCTTAAACCCCACCGTGCAGCATTAACAAACCTTCCTGCTAGGATATTAGTCCCCCTCTAGTTCAGGTGCAAACAGCCCCTTCTATACAGGTCCCACCTTCCCTGAAAGAGAGACCAATGATCCAAACTCTTATGACCTCCTTCCTACGCCAACTCCTTAGCCATGTATAATCTTCCGAATTCTGGCCACACTTGCACATATGACAAAACCACCATTCCTAGAACCAACCTAGTGAATCTTCACTGTACTCCCTTGTTAATATCCTTTCCTAGATAAGGAGACCAAAACTTTACACAGTACTCCATGCCCGGCTTGCTTTGTCCAAAAGTCAGTATCATCATAATGAAAACTAAAAAACTTAGCTTGCTGCATCTGCATATTGTCTTTTAGTGACTTGTATACAACGGCACTAACACTACCCAATCTATCACCACTCAGTAAATACCCAACTTTTCTACTATGTGATGCAAAGTGGATAAACTTACGTTTCCCACATCATATTCCACCTGCCACATTCACTTAACCTGCCATTTTCCTTTGACACCTGTTTACATCCTCCATTCTCACAATCCTACCTGGTTTAACCACCATGATATCTGGTCCTCTGGGCCTCTGGGCTTATGTAAATGTACAAAAGTTGGCGCCCAAACACAGACCCTCAAGGTTTAACATTCTGTAGGCTTATTTATACATGACCCGTCCTGAATCCAGTCTGGCAGCTGTATCTTCAGGACTTAGCTAAGTCTGTGGCAGTGGTATCAAACATAATTGGGAATAGATATTGAAGTAACCAAGAGTACATTCTGCTCCCTTTTAACATTCACTGTTTGACTTGACAACATACGATTTTGTGAATCCTGGAATCAATATTCAGGACTCCAAGAACTACACTCTCCCACCTTATATCAATGCATTATGATCTCTGGTGGGTTTAGCAGGCATTGTAATGTCTACTACATATTATTCTGAGGTAGGTTCCAGGTGAAATATTACCTGGAACCTACCAGCCTTCTCCTTCCCACCTTCCCCCCACTTTCTTTATAGGGCCTCTCCCCCTTCCCCCTACAGTCCTGACGAAGGGTTCCAGCCCGAAACGTCAACCGATCTTTTCCACAGATGCTGCCCGACCTGCTGAATTCCTCCAGCATGTTGTGAGTGTTGCGTTGACCCCAGCATCTGCAGATTATTTTGTGTTTATTATTCTGAGAGAACCACAATACCAGGCTGAACTTGGATGCTTCTGAGAACTCTGCAAGGCTGGCTGACTGGACTGGAGTGATGTTACAGTGTTCAAATAGCTATCCAGGTCAGTGCCAGCTTTATTTCTTCTCTATTTAAGCAACATGGTACAACTGAGTGGTTTACGACTCCACTTTAGAAAGCATTTAATGGTCTAGTCTGAACTCACTGGTAGGACAAACTGCTGCAAGTTACAAGGTTTCCTCCCCAGAGACCCATTGGTGAACCCGATAATTTTTTTTCATGGTTATCATTAGTATGACTAGTTCTTTTTTCCCCCCAAATTCCAAATAATTAACCAAATTCAAATTCCACTGCTGCAATGGGCAGGATTTGAACTTGGACCTACGGATCCAGCTCTCGTGGTTCAGAGTATGGCAACTAAACCACAGCACCACCAAGTAACCATGGTAACTCAAATCACACTCAAATCATCTCTACCCAACATAGAACGGAACGAATAGTTCCAAAAAAACACATGGTCACATCCTATTCATTATGTTCAAACTTCATTCATAACGCCAGCTCTTATGTTGTGCAATGGATGACAATTTCTTCTTGTAGCAAAATATTAAATATTCACAAAATAAAGTGAATTTTAGTATTATTTTCCTAATACAAGAAACCACCAGGATAGATTTTCTCCCTTGGAGTTGCTCACCTTTACATACTACAGATTTTTTTAAGCAAATTCACTATCTCTTCAGTTATGTTTTATCTGCACGTTTCTGTTTCAGTGCATCTCATATTTTATGGTGATCATTTCTTTTGCATTTTTTATTCAACTCTTTTAACACCTGCTTATGCCTCAAGCTCTTTCTTCCCCCATTCCCCTTCAGCTTTTGCTCTTCCCCCACTGTCCCCAAGCATGAACAACAAGCTGCTGGTTGTTTTTAGAAAGGAAAGAGAGAATAGTGGTCAAGTGTAGTGCTACAGAATAAAGTGAGCAAGTAAATTAATATTTGGCCTGCAGACACCAAAATGAAGTGAAACAACTGAGAAGAGGAAGGAAGTATAGTTGCCTACTCCTCAACTCATCAGAAAATTGTTCTGAATAGCTGGCCCAAAAATGCTTCTTCAGCAGACTGGAGGGTTGAATAACTGCAATGGAACTAGGCCGGGGTTATGATCCAGAAGAAGAATGAAGTTGATGAGGCTTGCAAGTTGTGACATTTGTAAACTTAACTTAACCAACTGCAAAGATTTAGCATGAAAAAAAATAGCCCTTACCTTGGATCCATTCTTGTTTCTTTTTTTTGTCAGATGCACTGATCTCAAAACTCCTATCAGAGCTTTTTATCAGCAACAGGCATTTCCGTCCATCTTTATCTGGTAGGGACTGCAGTAGAAATAATATATAATTTTACAAGGAATTTATCTTTTGACAAATTTGCATTAATTCTGGCATCATCACATGTTAATTCCAAAACAGACTACAACTCCTGGTGTTTTACAGGTAGCCCCCAGGTTACATAAGGGTTCTGTACAGAGGAGTTTTTATGAGCTGAATTCTCCATAGTATCAGAAACATCCATTTTCTGTAGCAACCCACAATATATAGCCAGCCTAAGTGTACATACTGGAATATGTTTTCAATTCATTGAACAATCATCTGAATACTACACATAATTAGACTAATGAAATACCTACTGCATTCAGTTATTAATGAATACCACAAAGCATTCTCTTATTCTTATTACTAACTTCAAAACTTCACGGGAAAGTTTGTGTAAAGTCAGGTTTCCATAACCTAGGAACCCCCTATGATTTATAATAGCTCCAGTGAACATCCATTTACTGACAACAAACACCATATTATTAACTTACCTTTGAGTTCATATTATCAGGAATGATCCCACAATGAAACATTAATACATTTCAACTAACACTTGGGGCATTAGAAACAGCACAATGCTGTGAGTCACATACAAGCAGTCTCCAGAGAAATACCAGTGGACTTTACTATCACCTGTTGCCTTACTGGTGGAGATGCAGGGAAATAAAGCCACGAAAAGCATCAGGCCTAGGTGTCGTACCTAACCCAATGTCGAACTAACTGACCAGGGCGTTCAAAGACGTCTTCAATCAGTGTCTGTAATCTGAGCCTCCTGCCTGCTTGACGAGGGTATCTATCGTACTGGTGCCCAAGAAAAACACAGTGACCTGTCCAGTGACTCCTACCCAGTAGCAGTTACGTCCACTGTAGCGAAGGGTTTCCAGAGGTTGGTTAGGGCATGAATCAACTCCAGCCTCAGAAATGGCTTAGACCTCCTTTAAAATGCCTGTTGTCACAATTGGTTAACAGAAGGTGCTACTGTACTCACTCTTCATTCCGTTCTGTACCGTCTGGACAACAAGAACTCGTCGATTACAGGTCGGCATTCAACATTATCACCCCCTCTAAACTTATCATCAAGCTTCAAGTCCTGGGCCTCTTGTACCTCCCTTTACCACTGGATCGCGGTCTTCCCCACCAGCCAACCCCAATTAGCACAGACTGACAGCAACACAGGTGCACCGTAAGGCTGCGTGCTTTGCGCCCTACTCTTCTCTCATTACATCCATGATAGTGTGGCTGAGCACAGCCGTAGTACCACCTCCAAATTCACCAATGACACCACTGTCACCAGGTGGTGGTAAGGTAGCATACAAGAGTCAGGTAGAATATTTTGTTGAGTGGTGCCACAGTAACAACCTCACACCCAGCGTTAATAAAACCAAGGAGTTAGTCATTGACTTCAGGTAGGGGAAGTTGGGAGACCACATGCCAGTTCTCATGAAACAGCTTTAAATTCTTGGGTGTTAGCATCACCGGTCCTGGACCCAGCACATAGATGCAATCACAAAGAAGGTGTGCAAGGTCCTCTATTTTCTTAGAACCTTGAAGAGATCTGGAGTGCCAGCAAACACTCTAACGAACCTTACGGACGTGCTATTAAAAGTATCCAGATTGGTTGTATCAGGGGCTGGTACTGAAATTCCAATGCACAGGATTGCAAGAGACTGCAGAGAACTGTGAACGCAGCCCAGTCGATTGTGGGCACAACCTCACCCAAGAATAACAGCATCTACAGGAGGTACTGCGTCAAGAATCTCCACTCTATGGGTCTCTTCTCACTGCTACCATCGGGCAGGAAGGTAGAGAAGCCGAAAGTCCCACTCAACTTTCCAGCTACTTTTCTAAAGCCATCAACTAGGGTTGTGCAAGACCTGAATTGCACAACCCTAATCCTACCTCAGCAAAGGAACACTACCAACCACCTCTTGCACGATCATGGATCTGTTTCTGATTGCCCTGTTTTTTTTGTATGTTTGTTTTGCTCTACTCTTATGTTGTACAATTATGCTGTCTGCACCTACCTGCCAGTGACGCTGCTTCAGACAAGCTTCTCGCGGTTCCCATACCTCACCATGTCTGTGCACAACCATAAACTTGAAAATGGAAACCTACATTTAGATGTCTAATTCCCAAACTACGATTTCAAACTGTTTCAAAAAATACTTTTTTGATATATAGTCAACCTTTAAAGGCTTAAAGATGAAAATTCTCATTGAAGTGTGCGTGATTATACTTTCAATTGATAAATTGGTTTATTTTTCTCACAGGTGCCGAGACACAGTGGAGAATCTTGTCCTGCATACTGTGCATAAAATTCATTACAACAGTGCATTGTGGAAACAATAAGATAAAAATAACAGAGTGCAGAATTAAGCGTTCCAGTGCAGAGAAAGCGTAGTGCCATGCAGGTAGACAGTAAGCTGCAAAGTCACAGCTAGATGAACTGTGAAGTCAGGAGTCCACCCAGTTGTACTCAATATTTCTACAACAGTCTTTTCAGGCATTTTTCTATCTTTTGCCCAATGGGAGGCAGGAGAAGACAGAATGTCTGGCTGGTGGATTCTTTAATTATGCTGGTTGCTTTACTGAGGTAGCGAGAAGAATAGTCAGTCAATGGAGGGAAGCCTGGTTTCCATGATGTGCCCACAATATTCTGCAGTTTCTTGCGGTCATGGACATAGCTGTTGCCACACCAAGCCATGATGCACCCAGGCGGGATGCTTTCCATGGTGCATGGATTAAATGTGATGAGGGTCAAAGGGGACATGCCAAATTTCACTAGTGTTCTGAGGAAGTAGAGGCACTGGTGAGCCTTCTTGGCTGTGAGGCAGAGACAAAGGGAGAAGGCTGTTCGATCCTTGCCGAATCTCAACTGTTAGGAAGTCTAGTGAACAGGATGTGATGAAAGATTTTGTGTAATAATCTGAAATGAAGTTGCAGGAACTGTTCTGTTTTTAGAGGAAGTATCTCTTTAAGAAGTTGTGTGAGTGTGAAAGCTGCATGAAGCTCCACCTACCGCTCTTTTTCTTTGTACTTGGTAATAATATGTTAAAGGTTAATTTCCTCAGTGAAATAAAACATTTTCAAAAGCTCTATACTTATTTGCAAAGCTTCCCAAAGAGTGAAAGACCTGGATTTTGTTTCCTCTATTTTAAGTTTATGTTCTTTAATTGCCTCTTAGTTTTCCAGTATTTGTTATCTGAGTTATCAATGGAGGAAATAAGGGGCTCAATTTCACAATGGTCATGTGAAACTCTGGGTTAACATTATGAAACATTTAATAATCTCTAATTCCCACACGTTAAAATTAGGAGTTCTGAACTGATATTTTTGCCAATTGCTTAGAACAATTGACAAGGGTGGAGGAATCACAATCTTTTTCCAATCTGATAACCTGGAGGTCTTTTGGAAAGACTTGTTTTTGATTCGGTTACAGTCAACAATAGCCAGTGGTGTAGTGGCATCTGCACTGGGCTTCGAGGTGAGTGGTTGCGGGTTCAAATCCAGCCGGCTCCTTGCATGCTTTCCACCTGTGCTGGCTTGAGTGTTGAGTTAGCAACTCGGCCTCGTAAAAAACAAAGAAAAATGCTAAAGATACAGCAAGGTTGCCGCCCACTGCACCACAAGGCACGGAGAGGAACAACAACAGTCAAGAATAGCTGCTGAATGAAAGTATGCAAATAATTGGTTCTGCACAGTATCGGTAGGCACATTTAATTTAGTTGATTACCAAGTCTTTCTCAAATAGTATAATCAGCATGATGGCTGGTTAGTGGTGGAATAAAATAAGGAATAACATCAGAATCTGTCAGAAAATTATTAAAGGGTGCCGAGCTTTATGTTCAGCTGCCTGTTTCACCTGGTCTGTAGCTGAAGACTTGAACCTCTCCAAAAAGTGATCAGGAGGACACACATGACTGAAAAAGGAGTATGCAAGTTGTGCAAATGTATGTCCTGCAACACAAAACAGAAAATATGAAATGCTGGCATAGCCATGCCTCCCTTTGTGTTTTACAGATGAAGTGAATGGTGGGTATTGAAGGGAAGTGATCTACAAGCCTTCAGAACTGCTCAGCACATAAATCTATATACTACTAAAACTCTCATGCTCTGTCTGTTTGTGACCTTCAATTAGCACAAACGGTGCATTACAGCGGCACTTTTTTTGCCTAAATCGAATTAAAATGCGCTAACTTACAGAATGCAGGCAAAGTTCAGGGTTATATATTCGTATAAAATTGCTCATTCGCCAAAAATCAACAGGCTGCCTTTCACCCGAGACCCCATTGGCCATCATGGAAATCGGGACGCCACAGCCCGACGCATGTGCACGGCCAGCCTCAGCCATGCCTCACGATGCTCTCAGAGCCGGTTTCCACCTTCATGGAGACTGCAACGCCACAGCCCGATGTATGCGCACGACCAGCCTCAGCAGTGCCTCACCATGCTCACAGAGCCACTTCCACCGCAGCAAAAGGGCAGGGCTATCACATCCATTTAGGAGAGCACCAATCACATCATCAAGAAACAGCAGCATCTTGGAGGCTTTGGTGTTACTGCTTCCCATCTTCTATCAAGCATTAGGGTAAAAATATATGGACAGCCTAATTATATCGCGTGGAAAGAGAAGGGGGACATTATGGTCAAGAGGTGACGCCAAACGTCGTCGGGAAGCAGCAAGGAGAGGGAGAGAACAAGAATCGGATGAGGCCAGGGCCGCACAACTCCAGGATCAAAGAGTCAGGACAAAAAAGATGAGAGAAGACGAGACAGAGGAGGACAGGCATGCACATCTCCAAAATGATAACAACAGGCACAGACGGAGGAGAGAACAAGAATCCAATCAGGCCAGGGCCGCACGACTCCAAGATCAGAGAGAAAAAAAGAAGTGGTAGAAGAGATGAAGAGACAAAGGATGAAACGGCTGCGTGTCTCCAGAATGACAAAAACAGGCAGAGAAGGAGGAGAGAGGAAGAGACAGAAGAGAAAAGGAAAGATCAACTCGAGAATATGCGGCACAGAGTAATTATTGCAAGAGATGTGGTCATAAAAATTGTCCTTCATTAGACGAGGAGCAGCAATATTTGTCTTGCTACGTGTCTTTCTTCTTTAATACACTGAGTTCTTCTTCTTTAATTTCCAAAGCACATCACATCAGACTGCACAACCTTTCTCTCAAAAGGTGCCCCAAGGGGTCCCCTGGTTGTTTAATAGAAAAATAAAAGAAAGATTTGATAAACTATCAGGTGAGCACAAGAAAACGCAATGGGACAATGTATAGCCACATTGCTAATGAATATCACAAGAAGCTAAGCAGGTTATGATTTATTGAAGACTCATTCGAACACCAGTATCCTGCTTTGATCAACAAGTAGGAAAATGAATTATATTGGGATAAAGTGGTAGATTTGTAGGGAAACTAGAAAGTCTGTTGGCCAAGCTTTATCAGTGTAGAACTAGATTAGATTAGATTAAATTCAACTTTATTGTCATTATGCTGAGTACAGATACAAAGCCAAAGAAATGCAGTTACCATCCAGCCAGAAATGCAAAGAATATTGTTATTTAAATATTAATAAAAAAAAGTGCTACAGCATACAAATATAGAAGTACTGAGACAGTACAATATGGGTCCAATACTGCTTAGCGCTGTGATGAGAGGTTCAGCAGGGTCACAGCCTCAGGGAAGAAGCTCTTCCTGTGCCTGCTGGTGCGGGAGCGGAGGCTCCTGTAGCACCTACCGGATAGAAGGAGAGTAAAAAGTCCATGGTTAGGGTGAGATGCATCCCTGATAATGCTTTTCGCCCTGCCCAGGCAGCATTTATGGTAGATGTTCTCAATGGTAGGCAATTGAGCTATAGAGTAATACAGCATAGAAACAGGCCCTTCGGCCCAAATGGACAACACTGACCGCAGCATCCTCCCTGTTAGTCTCCTTCGTCCATGTTCAACCCATAACCCTGCAAGCCCTTTCCCTTCGTGTACTTATACAAATGCCTCTTAAAAATAGCAATTGTACCCACCTTGACTAATTCCTCTGGCAGCTCAGGCCTTGACCATCTAAGTAATGGAAGATCTCGTCTCTCAGAATTCCCTCCAATGAATTCTCTACAACTGAATTCAGCCAAACCAGCCTGTAGTTCCCTGGCCTGTCCTTGCTACCTTTCTTGAACATGGCCACAACATTAGCCACCCTCCAGTCTTTTGGAACTTTGCAAGAGCTGACAATCTCTACCAAGGCCTCCAAGATTTCTTCCTTGGCCTCCCATAATGTCCAGGGTGCACTTGGTCAGGCTCTGGGGGTTTTCCCACCTTAACGTGCTTCAATGTCTCCTTATAATATCCTCACTTACAATATGTCTCCTTATAATATCCATATGATGCAAGACCTCACTATTTTTAACCTTCATTTCTTTGGTACCCATGTTGTTCTCGTTAGTAATTCTCCTTGGGATGGCACTGTAGTGTAGCTTCTAGCATAACACTTTGCAGCGCCCACTGATTGGGGTTCAGCTCTCATCGCTGTCTGTAAGGAGCTTTTGCATGTTCTTCCTGTGACTACCTGGCTTTCCTCAGTAAGCTGTGGGCACGCTATGTTGCTGTCACGAACATGACAGCACTTGTGGGATGCCCCAGCACATCCTCAGATTTTGTTGATTGCTGATACAAATAATGCATTTCACTATACGTTCTGATGTACATGTCACAAATAATGCTAATCTTGCTTACTGTATAAACATTAAGAAATAGACATTAAAAATCTCAGCCATCTCTTGTGGTGTCACATGTACATGATCTTGATGGTCTTTAAGAGGACCTAGTCTCTCCCTAGTCCTCCTTTTTATTTTTAATATCGATAAAACCTTTTGGGATTATCTTTAACCCTGCGTGCCAAATCCAGCCCACCAGAGTTACCTCTTAAGCCTGGTTTTAAACATTTCACATTTGAAAATTCATTTGTACTCAGCTGACTAAACATGATGTACATTTTCTTTTCCTGACTAGAGCCTCAATATCTCGCAAGAATCAGGTTTCCCCGAAGTTGAAATATCTGTCATTCACCTGATCAGGAACAGGCTGCCCTGGACTCTTCATATAACCCTTTTAAAAGCCTCCCACTTGACAACTGTTCCTTTGCCTTTAAATAGAATCACCCAGCTGACTCCAGCTAGATCCTACCTAATGCCCTCAAGGTTGGCCATGCTCCTTAACCTATGGACCTGCTCAATCTTTCTCCATAACTACTTTGGGTTTCCTAACCCAAAGTGCTCCTCCCCACTGCCACTTTAGTTACCTGCCTCGCCTCTTTAATGAAGGGGAGATCCAATATTGTTCCTTCTCAAGTAGATTCCCTATGTTTCATGTGAGAAAACTTCTTGCACACACCATACAAACTCCACCCCATCCAGGCCCTATACACTCTAGATGGCCCAGTCAGTACTGGGAAAATTTAAACCCCTCCCCCACCAACTATTCTCACAACTCTGTGCAATTCCTCAATACAGCTACTCCTCAGATTCATGGACTCCTCAAGTTCAAGTAGAGGACTCCTGGCGGCGGGGGGGGTCCTCTAACATCGCCCTACCAAGGCAACCATCTCTTTATTTCTATTTAAATGACCTCATTAGATGATCCCTGAGAATACTGAGCTACCAGTCCTACCCTTCTCTCAACCACATTTTGTTATGGCTGCGATATCCCAGAAAATAAGATGCAGAAGATATCATCAGAAAACATCAACCCAACAAAATGAATTTAGAGCTACCCAAACCACAAAAATAGGACATAGATCAGTCGATGTGAGAAAGCATGAATGGAAGGAGTGTTTCAACCACGGTACACAGGCTTACCCAACATCATGGAACAGTTCATTCATGCTGTGCAACTGTCCATAAAAAGTAAAATAGTTTCCAATCAATCAGTTGAAACTACACAAACCTTAGAGAAAAATCAACAGAGAGTAAAAGGAACAGCTATGTATTTTGCAAAATGATGGGTCTAGAAGGATGATAAATTGCCAATGGCAATACAGCCATCTGTATCAGATTTTATATTATGATGAATCTATAAACAATTCTAAGCACTATTACTTTAACTTGGGTGAAGTGGCCAAGCTGCTATTAAGAGTCTCTTAAAAACTTACAAAAAAAAACAAGGGTTTAAAAACTTTTGGAGACATTAAATATGTAAGGAGTCAATTTAAGAATTAAAATAAATTCCTAATTGGGCCGTCTGGTGGTACAATGACATTGGCGCCGGACCTGGGAGCAGAGATTCCCAGGTTCGAAACCAGTTGGGTCCACTCCCGAGTACGCTTTCCATCCGTGCCGGGTTGAGTGTCAAGATCGCAACTCAACCTCGTAAAATAAAAGGGAAAAACACTGGCGAGAGCATCTGTGGGGGGTGGCATGCCACACAGTCTCTCTCTCACTCCGCACCTTGTAAAAGCCATGAAAAAGACATCATCACGGATGCAAGCACGCACACATGAAAAAATAAATAAATCTTCCTAATTATATCTAAAACAGTGTAAGTAAACTTCGTGAATTGATGAGTCATGAAAGTTCAAAGTACATACAGTATATATCACTGTATACAACCCCAAGATTCATTTTCCTGCAGGCAACCACAGTAGGTACAAGAAACACAATAGGATCAATGAAAACCCACATTCAACAGGGCGGACAACCACCAATGTGCCAAAAAATCAACGAACTGTGCAGATAAAAAAAGAAAGAGAAAAAAAAATAAATAAGCAATTAATATTAAGAGCACAAGATGAAGAGTCCTTGAAAGCAAGTCCAGTTCACAGAGAACATTTCAGTCATGGGACAAGTGAAGTTCAGTGAAGTTATCCCCATTGTTCAAGAGCCTGATGGTTGAAGGGTAATAATTGCTCCAGTGTTACAATAACATAATAAGATCTTAATACAGTTTTATGGTGTTAATCTATTGTTTTGCTGTATAATACAGGTCCACAATCCCTTAATCTGAAATTCTGAAATCCAAAAAGCTCCGAAAACCGAAGTTTTCTTCGCCAACAACTGGTGTCACTTGGGTGTGACGTGGCAGCACTAGCAGAGGCCGCCAGACGTCAGTTATGGCTCAGCGCTCGTACTGGTTACATGTACATTTGCTGTTCACTGATATTTTGTGTTCACTGTTGACTTTGTGTTTAATTTCACTGTGAAAATGTCAAAAAGAGCTGCAGATACCCCTATGGGTAACAATGAGAAAAAGAGAAGGAAGCATCTATCATTATCAATAATACAGAAAGTGGAGTTATTGCAGAAGCTTGATCGTGGTGTGTCTGTGCAGCGTCTTACTGAAGAAAATAGTGTCAGAACTATCACTGTATATGATATAAATAAACAGAAAGACAAGTTACTGAAGTTTTATAGTGACAGTGACGTCCTACATTTACTCCAATAAGTCACTTACCACGTGCTTGATCGGTTCGTTTGAAGCCGTATATTTTTGTTTTATTGAATTTTTTTTCTTGTCATTATTCCCTAAACAATACAGTATAACAACTATTTACATAGCATTTACATTGTATTAGGTATTATAAGTAATCTAGAGATGATCTAAAGTATACAGGAGGATGTGCATAGGTCTAAAGCTCCGCTGGGTCCTAAAGTCCAACCACACTGAGACAGGTTAAATAAGGGACTTGAGCATACGTGTTTTTTTGGTATCCGCAGAGGGCCCCGAAACCAATAAGGAAGGATTCTGAAATCCGAAAAATTCTGAATTCTGAAATGCAACTGGCCCCAAGGGTTTCGAATAAGGGGTTGTGGACTTGTACTTCCTATTGTTTTACATTCTTTAAGAATCAACATTCTTCTCTTTGTCTTCCCTTCATAACCACACCTAATAAGTGATGTAAGCTCAGTGGCCACTTTATTAGATACAGGAGGCACTGAATAAAGTGGCTACTGAGTATATATTCATGGTCTCCTGCTGTCGTAGCCCATTCACTTTAAGGTTCAGTCGACCATGCATTCAGAGATGCTCTCCTGCACACCACAGTTGTAACGCGTGGTTATTTGAGTCACTGTTGCCTTCCTGTCAGCTTGAACCAGTCTGATCTCTCATTAACAAGGTGTTTTTGCCCACAGAGCTGTCGCTCACTGGATGTCTTTTGTTTCTCGCACCAATTCTCTGTTAACTCTAGAGACTGTTGTATGTGAAAAGTCCAGGAGATCGACAGCTCTTGAGATACTCAAACCACACCAACAATCATTCCGCAGTCAGTCACAGAGATCACATTTCTTCACCATTCTGATGCTTGGCCTGAACAACGACAGCTGAACCTCTTTGACCTTGCCGCATGCTTTTACGCAGAGTTGCTTCCACATGACCGGCAAGTTAGACATTTGCATTAGCAAGCAGATGTTCAGGTGTACAAAATAAATTGATCACTGAGTGTATATGAACCCAGCATAGTAAAATCTTTTACTTGCTGAAATAATCTGACATATCCAGTAATACACTCAACTACTCAGATAGTGTTAACTGGATGTAAAATCTTCCAACCACTTAGAAATCTCAAAGATTAACTAACATAAAGCCAAAAAAGTATTCCACAATTTAGATATAATGTTAAATTTCTTGAATCCAACTGAAGTAACCAAAATGCAGAATGATCTTGATGTCATATGGTATATTTTATGGGAATTAATATAATGGCAAAACTGAATTGGGAAACTCATACTAAACATCAGAATTAAATTTCACAGTAAATTTATTATCAAAATACATATATGTCACTATATACAAACCTGCGATTCATTTTCTTGCGAGCATACTTAATAACTCCAATAACCATAATAGAATCAATGAAAGACCAGACCCAAAGGCCAGACAACCAGTGTGCAAAACTGTGCAAATACAAAATAAAATAAATAATAATAGTAAATAAATAAGGAATAAACATCGAGAACATGAAATGAAGAGTGTTTAAAGTGAGTCCGTAGGTTGTGGGAACAGTTCAGAGATGGGGCAAGAGAAATTGAGTGAAGTTATCCCCACTGGTTCAAGAACCTGATGGCTGAGGGTTAATAATTGTTCCTGAACCTAGCAGTGTGGGTCCTGAGACTCCTATATCTTCTTCCTGATGGCAGAACAAGTAGAGAGCATGACCTGGGTGGTGGGGGGTCCCTAATGATGGATGCTGCTTTCCTGCGACAATGCTCTGCGTAGACGTGCTCAATGGTGGGGAGGGCTCAACCTGTGATAGACTGGACTGTATCCACTGCTTTTTGTAGGCTTTTCCGTCCAAGGGCACTGGTGTTTCCATACCAGGCTGTGATGCAACCAGTCAACATACTCTCCACCACACAGCTAAGGAAGTTTTTCAAAGTTTTAGGTGTCATGCCAAATCTTCACAAACTTCTAAGGAAGCTGAGGCACAGCTGTGTTTTCTTCATAATTGCACTTACATACAGAGCCCAGGACACGTTCTCCGAAATGGTAACACTGATAAATTCAAAGTTGCTGACCCTCTCCACCTCTGATCCCTTGATGAGGACTAGCTCACGGACCTTCAGTTTCCTTCTCCTGAAGACAATAACCAGCTCCTTGGTCTTGCTGACATTGAGTGAGAGGTTGTTGCTGTCGCACCACTCAGCCAGATTTTCAATCTTCCTCCTATATTCTGATTCTTCACCACATTTGATTCAGCCTACGACAGTGGTGTCATCAGCAAACTTAAATATAGCAGTGGGGCTGTGCTTAGCCACACAGTCATAAGTACAAAGCGAGTAGAGACGAGAGCTAAGCATGCAGCTTTGGGGTGCAGCTGTGCTGATGGAAATTGTGGAGGAAGCTTTGTTGCCAATCTGAACTGATTGGAGTCTGCAAACGAGGAAATCGAGAATCCAATTGCACAAGGAGGTATTGAGGCCAAGGTGTTGAAGCTTATCAATTAGGTTTGAGGGGATGATAGTGTTGAAAGCTGAGCTGTAGTCAATAATGGGAATCCTGATGTATGCATTTTTGCTGTCCAGATGTTCCAGGATTGAGTAAAGAGCCAGTGAAGGGGCATCAGCTGTGGATCTGTTGTGTAAGCAAATTGGAGCAAATCTAAGTCGCTTCTCAGGCAGGAGTTGATATTTCATTATCAACATCTCAAAACACTATCACCACGGATGTAAGTGCTACTGGGTGATAGTCAATGAGACAGGTTACCACGTTCTTCTTAGACACCGGTATAATTCAAGCCTGCTTGAAGCAGGTGGGTACCTCAGACTTACAGAAGTGAGAGGTTAAAGGGCTCAGTGTACACACCAGCCAGTTGATCAGCAGCAGTCTGTAGTACTTGGCCAGGTATACTGTGTGAGCTGGATGCTTTCCGTGGTTCACCCTCCTGAAGGAGGCCCTCAAGTCGACCTCAGAGACGGAAATCACAGGATCATCGGGGTTTTACAGTCAAAGTGAGCACAGAAGGCACTGAGCTCATCTGGAAGTGAAGCCTGGTTGTGACCAATGTCACTTGCTTTCACTTTACTCCCAGAGACATCAGGAATGGAATCGGGGCATGGTAAGTCCTCAGTTGAGAATCATATCTTTGGTTAATTGCATCACAGCATAATAAACAAGCATCGAAGAAGAGGAAACAACAAAAGTTTAGGCATGAGGTCCTGGCTCAACATGAACAAAAGAAAGTGGTCTAAAAATAGTCAGAAGTCAGGACAACAGCCATTTGGGTATGGATTTCTGCACCCCCAAACCTACAGCAAGTATGCTTAACTGATGATAAACCCATATAGACCAACAATGTCCAAAAACCCAGTCTTACCATGCTGACATAAGGAACCAAGGGGTTCTGTGTTGAACTTTCCAAACAACCCAACCAGGGAAGAAATTCTGAAGAGCCTGTTTCTGCAAGCCCATGAACCTGCCGTGAGTCCTGCAGTGTGAGCCTCATCAAAGATTTAACTCAGCACTTTAGTTTCAAGATAAGCTCCACTATTCTATCCCCAGCACTGTTCTGATTCGGGCTCCTATACAAAGTACTGATAAATAATTTAGAGCATTTTAACAGCAACTTCAAAACCACAGTGCTGAACTTGGGGAACTATTTTCTGTATGAGAACAAATTGTAGAGTTAGAATTCCTATACTAGAACTAGAGGTCATGGGTTAAGGGTGAAAGGTGAATTGTCCAAGGAGAATGTGAGGGGGAACCCCTTCACTCAGAGGAAAGTGAGAGTGTGGAACGAGCTGCCAGTGGAAAAGGCGGATGCAGGTTTGAATTCAAAATTTCAGAGAAGTTTGGATAAGTACATGGATGGGAAGGGCAGGGAGGGCTCTCATTCAGGTGCAGGTTAATAGGACTGGGCAGAATAAATAGTTCCTCATGGAGTGTATGAGCTAAAGGTCCCATTTCTGTGCTCAATGACTCTGTGACTCTATAACCATAAGAAAACTGGCTTCTCTCAGTTCAATATATCTCACATATATCCACAAGTCATCAAAAGTTACAAGAAACTAAAGAAGCCATTTTCTTTCAGCTGAGCAAATGTAGTTGCCAAGAAGTTTCTAAGTTGAGAGGTTTGAGCATGCATCCCAAATTTCAACTTCGGTGCAGAATCAATGGACTGTTGCTGTACCCAAAGCAATCTTTTGCAGCCATTAGATCTGTTCTTCCAGCTGGACATAAAATATTTCACAGTGCTATTCTGAACAGACAGCTTCCTTCCCTTATCAACATCAACAAACAAATCATGTTATTTATCTTCTTGCCATCTGGGGTGACCTTGCTATGCTCAAAATTGCTACTACATTTCTTTACAACACTTCCAAAAATAATTTGTTGTCTATGAAGGAAGACGGAAAGTCCCAAGGTTATAAGAAATACTAAATAAGGACAAGTACCTTTTTCATAATGTTGTGTAGCAACTCAAGGCTGAGAACTGAGATTAAAAAAACAGAATAACATGAAAACAACTAAAGAGAGGGAACAAGTTAACTTGAATTATTTCATATATACCCTACTATATACAAGCAACACACATAAAAGTTGCTGATGAACGCAGCAGGCCAGGCAGCATCTCTAGGAAGAGGTGCAGTCGACGTTTCAGGCCGAGACCCTTCGTCAGGACTTACACCTACATCTACTATATACAACTGTGTTTCATACTTCATTATGTTTTGCACAGGCAAAATGCCTTTATCTTCTTCAATCATGTTCCTCTTATTAAAGAGTGATTCAACAGACAGTTAAGTGTGCTGGTACTGTATGAAAGTCACATTTATATCGTTCAGTTATACAATTAAGAGCATTTATGCACCTACTGATGGGTATCAAAATGGTTGAATCAGCAATGAGAAGGAAACAGTTTCAGATTAATTAACTTTCATTGGAGTCAATGAAAGGTCATTGGCCTGAAACATTAACTATGTTTCTCTCATCACAGATGTTTCCTGACATGCTGAGTACTTTCAATATTTTCTTATTTCAGTACTTTGCCTCGGAATTGCTCATTCACTATTGGTTACAAAACTTTGATAAGATTTGAAGCCTACATAAGAGCATAGAGAAGTTAAAGTCACAATAATGAACAGATCAAAGTATACTCAATGACAAGGAACCATGCAAGTTGTAAACAGAACTGATTATATCTTTTTGATAAGCTTAATTTAGCAACCATGAAAGAAAAATTAAACAAGAAAAGAGTAAGTAAGACACTTTTGGGACAGAGAGATAATATGTGGGGAAGACTGTGGGGGTTTGAGTTAACAAGTCAGATTTGGATTCAAGCAACACACATCAAAGTTGCTGGTGAACGCAGCAGGCCAGGCAGCATCTCTAGGAAGAGGTGCAGTCGACGTCTCAGGCCGAGACCCTTCATCAGGACTAACTGAAGGAAGAGTTAGTAAGAGATTTGAAAGTGGGAGGGGGAGGGGGAGATCCAAAATGATAGGAGAAGCCAGGAGGGGGAGGAATGGAGCCAAGAGCTGGACAGGTGATAGGCAAAGGGGATATGAGAGGATCATGGGACAGGAGTTCCAGGGAGAAAGACTGGGGGGGGGGGGGGGAGAACCCAGAGGATGGGAAAGGGGTATAGTCAGAGAGACAGAGGGAGAAAAAGGAGAGTGAGAGAAAGAATGTGTGTATAAAAATAAATAACGGATGGGGTACGAGGGGGAGGTGGGGCATTAGCGGAAGTTAGAGAAGTCGATATTCATGCCATCAGGTTGGAGGCTACCCAGACGGAATATAAGGTGTTGTTCCTCCAACCTGAGTGTGGCTTCATCTTTACAGTAGAGGAGGCCGTGGATAGACATGTCAGAATGGGAATGGGATGTGGAATTAAAATGTGTGGCCACTGGGAGATCCTGCTTTCTCTGGCGGACAGAGCGTAGGTGTTCAGCAAAGCGGTCTCCCAGTCTGCGTCAGGTCTCGCCAATATATAGAAGGCCACATTGGGAGCACCGGACACAGTATATCACCCCAGTCGACTCATAGGTGAAGTGTCGCCTCACCTGGAAGGACTGTCTGGGGCCCTGAATGGTGGTAAAGGAGGAAGTGTAAGGGCATGTGTAGCACTTGTTCTGCTTGTGCCAGGAGGGAGATCAGTGGGGAGGGATGGGGGGGGATCAATGGACAAGGGAGTCGCGTAGGGAGCGATCCCTGCGGAAAGCAGAGAGAGGGGGAGGGAAAGATGTGCTTAGTGGTGGGATCCCGTTGGAGGTGGCAGAAGTTACGGAGAATAATATGTTGGACCCGCAGGCTGGTGGGGTGGTAGGTGAGGACCAGGGGAACCCTATTCCTAGTGATGTGGCGGGAGGATGGAGTGAGAGCAGATGTGCGTGAAATGGGGGAGATGCGTTTGAGAACAGAGTTAATAGTGGAGGAAGGGAAGCCCCTTTCTTTAAAAAAGGAGGACATCTCCCTCGTCCTGGAATGAAAAACCTCATCCTGAGAGCAGATGCAGCGGAAGGGAAGCCCCTTTCTTTAAAAAAGGAGGACATTTGGATTCAAGTTCATTGATAGATAGGAATTTGGATTTGTCCAGTATTGTAAAAGGGACCTTGAAACCATTGAATCCTCGCAAAAACTGATTCATTAGTGCTTGTTAAGAAGGGAAGACTGACTGGAGTATCTACCTGAAATGATGCTGTATGAGGCATAACATTTGCAAAAAAAATGTCGTTCATGAGTCAGTGAAGCAGTCAAAGCTGGCACACACCAAGGGGCGAAGACTCTTGTTATATGGTGGATCCTCACCTGTTCTGTCACGTTCTGAAAGCAGTTGCAGCTCATTCACTGGCAAACATATTTGTGTCAGGATGTGTCTTGTGCATGCTTTCTGTTTAATTAATTGGAACAGCGTAATAGAATAGAAAAGTAACTTCCAGCAAAACAACTTCTCCTTCTTCATTATTAAGGTGAAAGCTAGGTAACAAGAAAATTAACACTAAAGCAGTTGGCAATTACCCTTTCAGTTTTGATGAAAATTCATTGCTCTGAATCCATTTTTCACTTGTTGAGTATTTCCATCATCTTCCGTTTAATTCTAGTTACACTGCCACGTTCCCGGAGAATTAATTAAGTTACAATATATCATGTGAAAATATATCATAAGCAAATACAGTGGATTCCTCTTAATCGGGACACATCTAGACAAGTGTATTTTGGTCCAATTAAGCGGCTGCCCCAATCAGCAGAAGTTTCATGGAAATAATTTAAAAAACAAAATTCTGTTTAACTGACAAATTATGTATTTAAATAAAATTTTATTATATAGGCATCCGTTAGTCTCGTGAGACCATGGATTTGTGCCTTGGAAGGTTTTCCAGGGCACAGGCCTGGGCAAGGTTGTATGGAAGACTGGCAGATGCCCATGCTACAAGTCTCCCCTCTCCACACCACCAATGTTGTCCAAGGGAAGGGCACAAGGGCTGATACAGCTGGGCACCGGTGTCGTCGCAGAGCAATGTGTGGTTAAGTGCCTTGCTCAAGGACACAACACGCTGCCTCAGCTGAGGCTCGGACGAGCGACCTTCAGATCACTCGACCGACGCCTTAACCACTTGGCCATGCGCCAACACTTAAATAAAATACAGAACAAATTAGAACATCACCAATACTACTACAGTACTATAAAACTGCATATTAGATCCTAATGGTTACCGACAGAGGAATTTTCTTTCGATTGATTGTAAATGAACAAAATCGGAGCAGACACCGGGTGCAGAATAGACTGCCTTTCATACAATCAACAATTGCATCCCCTAAACCTTCATTTTCATTTTAACATTCGAGATGATTGTCAATACCTTCAAATTATTCATAGTTCCTAACTTATTGAAGTAGTAAAATTGTTTCATTTTCACTCCCAGCTGTTTCTGGCATCTGCAAGCCCCGAGGCTTGAAACCACAACAGTTCTTAATTGTCTTATTGTTATTTCTTGCCAACTATCAGTGACAAAAATCACTGCTTTTTGAACAGAAACACATACAACTGACACTATTTTAAAAACTGTTCACTCCAAGCACAGTGTAGTGTCTAATAGCCACAGAAGCACTTGCAACTGATGCTAGTTAGAAACTGTTTGGCAACAGTCTCTGGTCTCAATTAAGCCACAAGGTATCCTATATAAACAAAGGGAATCCAGGCTATTTTCACAATTAGTTTTTGTTCTTAAAAAGTTATCCCAAATTAGCGGCTGCCCCGATTAACTGATGACCAAATTTTACTGTAATCTGCTGTATTATTGGGCTTGATTTGCAAAGTTTTGCCTCGCTAAAAAATAACATAATATAATAATTGCTACAGTTCTGAGTATTTCAAACATTTTTGAATATTCTAGTTTGATTAATATAGTAAATATTAAAGTGTATTGTTAACACAATAATTAACTTGAAAGTCTAAAGGTAAACTTCAAACTTTACCTCAGTAGCACTTCACAAAAGATAATTACGAGCATGTTTTGTGTCAAATATCCAGTTTTCAAAACATTTACCTCCACATAACATTTAGAATTTAGTGCAATGTCTCCTTTCTTCTCCACCAGATCTTCACCAACATAATACGAAATTAAATTAGGCTTCAGTATAAACCAGCGCTCATTCCAGTTCTTTCTTTTATGTCCTTTTTTCCACATGTACCCCTATACAAAAGATAAACATTCTGTATTAATTTAAATAACATACAAGGAAGTTAAAGCTAATGACATTGAGGGAAGTTGCTGACCTGGTTAACAGAGTGGTAAAAGGCAGAATACTGGTGAGAAATACAGCAAACCTCTGAAAATCTTCTGTTCAACTATACACAAGTTCTGATAATACAGCATCTACATTACAACTGGTGTTTCCTGCACTCCCTTGAGATGCACTGGGGCCCAGGTTCCCATGTACCCTTTAATCTTACTGTCAAATATATTAAGTCTGTAGAACATGTTGGAAAAAAAACATGAATTAAAAATGTACTGGTTTATTTATAGGAAAGCAATATGACAATTCAGAAAATCTGCCAAAACAGCACCAACAAAGCTGGACCATCACAATTTCACTGCAAGTAATGACATTCCATTAGGATCTATACTCAGGTTACTATATTCATGAACAAATTAAATGCATTGAAATTTGGGAAGATTATTTGTGAAGTAAGAAAGACAGGTTGATAACATTAACAAGTCAGCCTTACATTTGGAAAACTGAGAAAGATGGATTTCAACATGGGTAAATAGGTTTGTGATTGTGGTCACAAACTAATATGTTAATTTTCTTGCAAAAATGATTAAAATCAAAGATAATTTTGGCTCCTGTAGACAGATTATTAAATTGCAGTGGTCAGTACACAAAAATTAACAAAAAGACTGATGAAACTTTAGAATCTACAGTGTATCAGATGGGTGAGGTTGGTATAATGCAGAGACAAGATACTCTGATTTAGGTGTTCCGACTATGCAAAAGTCATGGAAGTTGTAAGCCGGCCATAAAAGCTGTAACACGGATTTGCAGCATGGTGACTAGCTGAGATCCTCCAGCATTTTGTGTGTGTTGCTCAGGATTTCCAGCATCTGCAGAATCTCCTGTGTTTATGGATTCCCCAGAACATTATTACTGATCCAATGGCTCACAAAACGCTTGCTCCTTCGTGCTTGCTGACTTTACATAGTGCTACAACAATCACAGTTTATTCTCCCCATATCTGAATCAACTCCACTCCTCCCCCCCTGCCCATTGAACCTACCACTTGCCTACACACTAGGGGCAACTTAAAGTGGCCAGTTAACCCACCAATCCCAACATCGTTGGTATGTGGGAACAAATGGAGCAAACCCACATATTCACAGGGAGGTGAAGACTGAACTTGGGCTGCTGAACCTGCAAGAAAGCTTCTCAACAAGCTCCATCATTCAACAAGATACCAGTTGGCATTCCACTCAACACAACTTTCCTGCCCCATCCCAAAATCTGTTGATTTTTTCCCCCCAATTTCAAGCTGTTTTGAATGTAATCATGTGAGAGGTGAACTTTTACAGGTCCTCCAGGGGAAAAACGTTCCAAACATCCACCACCCTCTAAGTCAGAGAATCCCAACATGGGATCCGTGGACCCACCAGTTAATGGTAGGTGACCATGGCATACAAAAGGTTGGGAACCCCTGCTCTAAGTGAAAAAAAAATCTCACAATTCGCTCAGAAATGGCCTAGCACTATTTTTGAGACTGTGACATCCTCTTCACACCTTCCTAAACAGTCAAGCTCTATCGCACATGTCACTTCTAATTTCTCTCAACTCTAGAAAATTTAAACCTAGCTCCTTATTCCTTCTCATATTCAAACTATTATGCCAGGATTGAGTCTGGTGAACCTTCACTCTCACACTCTATAGCAAGAATATCCTTAAATAAAGAGACTAGAATTTTTCACAATACAGCCAGTGCTCTCAACAAGCTCAATCTAACTTTCAGTAAGGTATCTTTACTTTGGTGCCCAAAAATAAAAGCCAGCACACTTGGCCTTCTTTGCTGCCGGCTGCCCCTGCACATTACCCTTCAGTGACTTGTGCACAAGGACACTTAGGTTTCTATAAAAATCAATATTCCCCAATCTCTGACCAACTGAAAAGGAATACAGCGCGGGTGCAGGAAGATGGGACTAGGCAGGAGCTCAGGTCAGACCAAAGGGGCTGATTCTGTGCTGCAGTGTTCTGTGACATTATGACTCTATGAAGCATTCACAATCATGTTCAGTCAGAAATGCTGTGTGGAATATCCATGTCTGTTTCTTCCCAAGATCTACCTAGAGAAAAGTCTCCACATAATTCGATCCACTCCAGATCTATTCACAATCTTGGACATAAGAGTTGAATATCAGAGACAAGGTGAGAGTAAAGGCCCCATAATCAAGGCAGGATTTGACTGAGAGTGGCATCAAGGTGCCCTCGTAAAATTGAAGTTACTGAGTTTCAATAATTGCAGTAAAACACAAACACAAAGAAAGATCATTGAGGCAGTTAACAATGCTGCAGGAGATCCTCAGGGCAGTGTCCTAGGCCTAAACATCTATAGAGACCTTCCTTCAGAACATCAGAAGTGAGGATGTTCATTGATAAATGCATCATGTTCAACTCCATTCCCAACTTCTCAGAAAGCACAGCTGTCTATGCCTGCATGCAGTCAGTGGAGTAAAAACACCACTGAAAAAGTGCTAGACAAAGACCGAGAGAGAGAGTCTAAGCACCTTGGCACTCAATGACATTACAACCGTTGACTACTCCACATCCGCGAGGATTGAGCAAGAATGCAACTGGTCCACATGCAAAAACACAAGATCAGTTCAGGGACAGGATATGAGTGTTTCACCTCCAGACTTCTCAAAGCCATTCTGTTATCAACAGGGCACAAGTCAGAAGTGTGATGAATGCTTTCTTTGGAGTATATCCATGAAAACCCAAGTAGCACATCACCATTTATGACAAAACAGCCTTGCTGATCAGCATGGTATCACACAGCCTGAACACTGATTTCCTCTCTCATTGGCCCACTGTTGCTGTGGTGTGTACGATCTATAAAGCGGCCTTGCAGTTACCTGCCTACTCTGACAGCTTCTCCCAAACTCACAATGACAAGGGTAGCTAGCATACAAGAGCGAGTTACCAGTTAGCTGAGTGATGTTACAGCAACAACCTTGCACTCAACGTCAACAGGACCAAAGAGCTGATTGTGGGCTTCAGGAAAAGTAAGATGAGGGAACACAAACCAATGCTCATAGAGGGATCAGAAATGGAGAGAGTGAGCAATTTCAAGTCCTGGTGTCAATATCTGAGGACCTAACCTGGATGCAACATATTGCTGCAGCTATAAAGTTGGCAAGACAGTGGCTATATTTCATTAAGAGTTTGAGGAGATTTGGTTTGTCAACTAAAACATTCTACAAATGTACGATGGAGAGCATTTTGATTGGCTACATCATCTGGTATGGGGGGAGGGTGCTACTACACAAGATCGGAATAAATTGCAGAAACTTGTGAAATTAGTCAGCTCCAACATGGGTAACAGTCTCCGTAATATCAAAGACATGTTCAAGGAGCGGTGCCTTAGGAAGGTGATGTCCATCATTAGATTAGATTAGATTCTAATTAAATTAAATTCAACAGCACCTTTATTTCCTGTGGAGCATCAAGAAAGCTCACCTCCGTCCCAGGATACTGATGGACTTTTACCACTGTACCATAAAGAGCATACTCACTAACTGCATCTCAGTGTGGTATGGCAATTGTCCTGTATCAGACCGCAAAGCACTCCAGCGTGTGGTGAAACCTGCCCAGCGGATTATTGGCACCCAATTGCCCACCATTGAGAACATCTACCATAAACACTGCCTGGGCAGGCCGAAAAGTATTACCAAGCATGCATCTCACCCTAACCATGGACTTGTTACTCTCCTCCCATCTGGTAGGCGCTACAGGAGCCTCCACTCTCGCACCAGCAGACACAGGAAGAGCTTCTTCCCTGAGGCTGTGACACTGCTGAACCTCACATCACAGTGCTATGCAGTATCTAAGCAGATAATCTAATCTCTCTATTTTTTTTTTAATTTGTCATTTTGCACTAATTTTAACTTCACTATTGAATAGACATCTATATACTTAATGTAACTCAGTTTTTCTCTATATTTATTTATTATGTATTTCATTGTACTGCTGCTGTAAAGTTAACAGATTTCATGGCTTATGCTGGTGATATTAAATCAGATTCTGATTCTGATATCCTCTCTAAGTCACCATACTAGCTTGACATGGCAATATTCTAGTGTTCCTTCAACATCACGGGGTCCACACCTTCGAACACCGTCAAGTCTCTCCAAGGAGAACTACAGCGGTTCAGGAAGATGGGCCCCACCATCTATCCAAAACCTACTTAGGTTGAGCAAAAAAAATGCTGACTTTGGCAGTATGCAGATCTTATAAAATCAATTGAAAAAATAACCTTGACTGCAGTTTAGTTCACAACACACAAACTAGAAAACTTTCAAAAGTTGATCTATAAATTCGTATAAAAAACAAATACTCTTAGGGCAAGTTGGGAATTATCTTCCTTGTCTTCAAAGCTATAGGGTAATGGAATAACTTATGTTCAACATTGATACAAGGAATTTCAGGGATCTTTCTAGATTTGAACAGAAAGCACTAGAAATAAATAGCAGTTCAGAAGCATCTATGGAGGGCAATAATCCTTTGTTAGTACAGTTTCATTTCAGATTTCCAATAGTCATACTATTCTGCTTGAATATCGTTTTACTAGAATTAGGAGATTTGTTTTTTTAACAAGTCAGCCTGGTATCCTGTGAGGAATCAAAATAGTACTAGTAACTAAACCAAGAATGCAGTGAAACCTTAGTTTATTTTAACTTGCACAGTGTATCTATTAAAGTGAATTTTCTATTTTTGTACAACAACCATGTTGCCCAGACATGTATAGAAGAAATTATTGAGTTTTCATCCATTATTTCAGCTTCTCACTCCATCAACTTGAAATGTTGTTTGTTATAGATGTTTTTCTGTCTGTCCGAACACTGTTCACAGAGCATTCATTTACCAAACTATAATGTATACCCCAGCTTAGGAGGGTTAATGGTGCCTAATGGCAATTCCTTTGCTTGCATCTTCAGAAATAGGTCTATTTCCATCTTTGGTATCTCTATTTTTCCTTTTCAGGATTCTTTTGAAGACCCTGACCTGGAGTTACAAGCTGACTTCAGTTCTTTGTGGGAATGGGACCCGCTCTCGGGGTTTCACGACTGGCCATTCTTCGGCACACCAAGGACTCAGCCTAAGAGCTCTGCTCAACTTTGGAGGGCTGAGCTTTCGTGGCTCTGAAGACAGGGGGGAATGGAGGTCGGTGTCTGAGAAGAAAACCGGTGTGTCATGGGAGATGGAAGATCTAAGGCTGTGCTCCCAGAGACCCAAGATCTTTGGGCACAGAGCTCAGAAAAAGCGATGCAACAGACTTTTAACATCGTAGATCAGCCAGTTGTTTGTTATGTCTCCTCTTTCGCTGTGAAACGGAGACACCTCTTTTTCCCCTTATTAGGGAGAGACAGAGAGCCTGTGGTATGTCGAATGCCGGGTGAACAAGTAGTCTTTGGAGTACTGCAAGTCTGTGTCTTTGCTGCTGCTCTGCTGCACGCTTGAGTGTTCGGTGGCGGGTGCCGATGCTATTTTTTTCGCCGGTGGGGGGAGGGGGGGATTGTTGCTTGCTGCTGCTGCTTATGCACAGCAGGGAGGGGAGCTGGGGGGACTTTGGGGTTCTAACATTTAACTGTCATTCATTCTTTGGGGGCACTCCTCTGTTTTCGTGGATGGTTATGAAGAAAAACTATTTCAGAATGTATATTGTATACATTTCTCTGACATTAAATGTACCTTTGAATTACCTTCTTTCGACATCCACAACATATGGATTCATCTAAAATCCAGGGGGTATAAGTAACTCTGATGTTCCACAACCAGACTGGGATGCAAGTGGGAGAGTAAACCAAGCTCAGGATTGTCAGTAAAGTTAAAAAAGGCTTGCTTTACATTTCTGAATAGATTGTTAATCTGCAGTTTGCAAAGATTTCACGTTCAATACATGGGGCTCTCAAGAATTTCTTTACAAGATTTATTGGCTAAGGTCCGGCAATCTGTAAATCATTAAATTTACGGACTTAATGACTGCCTAGTCACAGTTCAGCAGCTTCACATTGACAGCAGAATACCTCTGGAAAAAAACAGCTATTCTATTCTACTCCTGCATAATATTTTCAAAGGACCTCTTTTAGTCTTCGGGAGAGGATGAATCAAGTCCACTTGTAAAACGTGCACAAATAGAGACAAGCACAAAAACAAATCAGTTAATCAGTACAAGGTTAAACCGATATTTAACTGAATTTGCCTTTTATTGCCATTTCTTACTTAGAACCTCAAGCCAAAGGTACACCAGAAACCTGAAAACCCACAGTTCAAGATTCACAACAGCTTATTCCCCATTCCTATCAGGTTCTTGAGTTCATTTAAAAGAGACAAACTATCAGAAACCTTTTCCTTTCTCTCAACCTACATGAGTATCATTACTTAGGCATGTAAGTTATGTATAAGTTATGTTACTTTAAGTTTACATCAATTTACACTGGTCATGTCTGTAACGTATGGTGCTGCTGCAAAAAGCTAATTTCCTTGGTATTTATAACCTCTGTATGTATGCCTAGGACAACAAATTTGAACTTAATAGCTAACTGGATTTCCTGGTCCAACCAGGAAACAACCAGTAGCTTAGAAACAAGGGAATGCAGAGCACTTCGGGAAATACACTGACAGCCCTTTTGTTTACAACAACATTACCATCCTACATTTTCAGAAGGTCACAGTTCAGAAGATATAAACAAAATGAGCAAACGTCACTCAATTAGTTCCTATACTGAGTATTGATTTCACTTTGGATATAGTTAGCAGTTTCATTTCAGTCGTTACCTTTTTTTAAAAATGTTAAATCTTATGAAGGTCTCTAATAATGCCCATGCAAAGGCCTTTCTTGCAAAGAAATGGCAGAAATTCAGTATTTTAATCTGAGATATAACTAATTTGGAGGCAGTACTGGGATCAAGCAAGATGATTTTTAAACTATTAGAATAAGTTTTCTGCAAAACATGCTATATGCTGGAGTTCATGGAACAGTTAATTATTTTTGAGAATGCAATGACAAAACTGAAGGAAACCGGCCGGGAATTCACCTTCCTACCCCGCCCTAATGCTTGTTAGAGTAGTTTTTGTTTCAGAGTTTACACATTTGATATTCTGTTCCCTCTTTGCCCAATCTAGGTTCAAGAGAGCACCAATTCAAATTTATACAATTAATTTTATTTACTCTATAGCAATGTAGTATATTCTATCAACCAAACATATTCACATTAACAAAGTACTGAAGTGTAGTTTTTGGTGTTATATTTAATTCCTGGAATTACTTTCACACAAACATGTTTTCTACTGAACGGAAAAGATGATGACCATGTATAATAGTCTGGAAATTAAAGCGGTCAGAGGGAATATGAGGTGTGCCTCCTAGTCTAGATTTGAGAGAAAAAGGTAGGACTATGTAGAAAGATTGAAAAAAGGATTTAGTCATGCTTCTGGGGAGCTGAAAGAGGTCGGACAGTGTAAATATTATAATGTGCGGGACAATGAAGGGTCAAAGCTGACTCTGATTTTTCTGCCATGTAAAGCTGCAGGGAAATCTTTCTGAGTTTCTTTAGCAAGATTCTGGATGTGGATAAAACCACACAATGTAACAGTCTCATTAATTCTGACGACCGCTTTGATAATTAATCACTCAGCTGCTTTGAATTCTGGAAGCATGGAACAAATCTATATACATATGAAGTCTTCCCTGACTCCTGTGAAAATACCATTCCCTTTTCTCAGTTCCTTCGTCTCCAACGCTTCTGTTCCCAGGATAAGGCTTTTCCTTCTAGGATATCAGAGATGTCCCCCCTTCTTCAAAGAAAGGGGTTTCCCTTCCTCCACCATTCATATTGCCCTCACCCACTTATCCTCCGTTTCCCGGACATCCGCCCTCACCCCACCTGCTTCTGATGACCCTCAGCCCCCATCACATCATTCGCTGCAACTTCCACCATGAGACCCTACAGCCAAACACAGCTTTACATTCCAGCCACTCTCCACTGTGATCGCTCCGTCTGATTCCATTGTCCATTCATCCCTTCTCACTAATCTCCCTCCTGGCACGTAACCCTAAAAGCAGAAAAAGTGCTACACTTGCCCATTCACCTCCTCACTCCCCTCCATTCAGGGTCCCAAACAGTCCTTACAGGTGAGGCAACACTTCACCTGCGAATCTTTTGGGGTCGTCTACTGTATCCAGTGCTCCCGAACCAGCCTACTCTACCTCAGTGAGACCCAATGGAGGACTCTTTGTCGAGCACCTTTGCCTATCCACAAAAATGAGGATTTCCCGACGGAAACATGGATTGTTCATTAATTTCCATAGATGATTCCAGACCTGCTGAGTTCCTCCAGCATTCTGTGTGCGTTGCTCTGAGTTTCCAGCTTCTGCAGAATCTCGTCTTTATACCTGTGAAGTCTTATGGATTGCCTGCGTTCCTTCAGGACTAGTTCTAAATGGTTTGGACCCTTTCAGTCTTGAGGTAAAGATCTCTCAGGAAAGCATACGTGACACACAGATGGTAGAGTCCATTACCTCAGACTACAGATTGGCTTCTACACATCTTTATTTGTTTCTCTCTTTCTCCTTTTCCAATACATTCTTTTCCCTCAATGACAAAATCTTCCCTTTAAAACATTCAAAAATATTACTTCCTATTAGAAGATGAGATTAAATTTGTTATTATTACACAAAACATGTTTTTTGCAAATTTAAATTAATAAGTTGGTCAAAATTCTGAATGTTGTATTTCAGATTTTGTTTCTCATTTGCAGCCAAATTTGTTAATGGCTGGACCCCTTAAGGGCTTAAATGCTCTTCACGACAGCAGACTGCAGCAGTTAAAGACGTTGCCATGTCTGGCCATCAGGAATGGTTGAAGAGTATGAATCCACCAAAAGCACAAGATCATGCCTCATGAAAATCAAAAAATCTTCTGTTTGCTGGAAATCTGAAAAAAAATAAGATGCCTAGCAAAAGTCAGGCAGCAAAAAAATCATTCATTCTTTCACTTCCTTTTTGTTTCCTACCATTTCTTCTTCTGACTCTGAGAAGAATCTCATGTTTCTCTGAGCCCATTCAGCTCCTGACCATCCAGCTTCATAATCTATTACCAATGCATGCCATGAAATTTGCTATTTTGCAGGAGCAGTACTGTGCAATATATTAGAATTGCCATCAATTACAATAAGGGTATACAAAAATAAATTAGTACAAATAGAAAGCAAAAACAGTGAAGTAGTGTTCATTGGCTCATGGACCTTACAGAAATCCGACAGTGGAGTGGACGAAGCTGTTCCTAAAATGTTGAGTGTGTGTCTTCTGGCTCCTGCACCACCTCCTTGTACGGAGAAATGAGAAGAAGTTAAATCTGGACGGTGAGGGTCCTTCATGATGGATGCTGCCTTCCTGAAGCATCGCCTGTTGAAGATGTCCTCAATGATGAGAAGACTAGAGCCCACAACGGAGCTGCCTGAGTCTATAACCCTGTGCAGTTTTTCCAATCCTCTGCATTGGGATCTCCACAGAAGACAGTAATATAACTAGTAAGAATGTTCTCCATGGTACATCTGGTGAATTTTGCTAGAATCTTTGGTGACATCAAATCTTCTCAGGCTCCTAATGAAGTATAGCTGCTGGCACGTCTTCTTTGTGATTACATCAATATGTTGGGCCCAGGATAGATCCTCTGAGACGCTGCTGTCCAGGTGCTCACCAGTTCGACTGCTGACCCCTCAATAAAGACAGCTGCATGTTCTTCTGACCTTCCTTCTTCAAGTCCACAGTCAATTCCTTGGTCTTACTGACTTTGAGTGCAAGGTTGTTGTTGTGATACCAATTAACCAGCCAATCTATCTCACTCTTGTATGCCACCTAGTCACTATCTGAGATTATGCCAACTACAGTTGTCTCATCAATTAATTTATAGATGGTGTTTGCGCGGTGCCTAGCCACACAGTCACGAGTGTAGAGTACAGCACTGGGCTAAGTATGCATTCATGAATTGTATCAGTGTTGACTGTCAGCAAGCAAACAGTGTTATTTCTGATCTGCACTGACTGCGGTTTCCTGATGAGGAAGTCCAGGATCCAGGTGCCTCCCCAGGTGCAGAGGGAGGTACAGAGGCCCAGGTTTTGAAGTTTGTTGATTCATACTGAGGGGGTGATGGTGTTGAATGCTGAGCTGTAATCAATAAAGAGCAGCAGGATGTTGTCCAGATGCAGTAAAGCCAAGTGGAGAGCCAGTAAGACTGTGCCAGCGACAGACTCTTGTGGTGGTAAGCAAGTTGCAGCAGCCCCAGGTCCTTCTCACACTGAAGGTAATCCCAGCCATTACCAAACTTCCAAAGCACTTCAGTAGATGTGAGTGCTACCAGGTGGTAGTTGTTGAGGCAGCTTACTCTGCTCTTTTTTGGGCACCAGCGTGACTGATGTCCTGTTGAAGCAGATGGGAACCTCCCACTGCAGTAGTGAGAGGTTGAAGATGTCCTTCAACATTCCAGACAAGTACATCATCGGGCCTTGACATTTGGTGAGGGTTCACCCTCTTGAAAGATGCTCTGACGTCAACAAATATCACCAGGTCACCAGATGCTGCTGGTTCTTCCTTCCAAAGTGTGCATAAGAGGCAGGCGTTCGTACTTGCCAAAGCACAGGCATGGGGTGGCAGTTGTCAAGTGTGTTGGCTCCTCTCGTTCTGCAGGTAGTAGGTTTGGTGGTAGTTGGTCAAACACTTGTTCAGGTTAGCCTGATTGAAGCCCTCCCTCACATGATGGTAGATCACAGTGCTTAGACCCTCCAGAGCCAGAGATAAAATGTATGTTCCAATCAGGACGATGGCAGACGGCACTTGACTGCCAGATGTTTTGTGTCGGGAGAGCAAGATTGAGACAGGGGCTCCACAGTAAATGGGCTTCACTGGGCTCCATACTGAGTGACCCTTGTACCTCTAAAACTACCAACGTACTCTGCACTTGAGTCTCCCCAGCCCCAACATCTCTTACCTTACAAACTATATTTACCTTTGAATTCTTTTTCCTCTCAGTATCCTTAGATACTGTGAACTGGCTACCGACCCCTGCCCAGGTACTCAAATATACAAAACTGAAAATGCTTTACAGGTAAGATTTGCCTTTCAACCGTGACTGAAATAGTGGCTAATATTATGAACTCCAATCTGCACTGCAAAATTACCCTGAAGTGCAAAGATAGTAGTCAAAACCTTACAGGGTGAAATTATTGTGTATTACTCATAAAATTTTGTCACAAATTGCTGCCTAATGCTGAACAGGTTTTTTTGTTTAGAAAAGTGAGAAAGGAAAAATAAAGACACAGAGCCTACAAATACACCATATAATTAAATCTCCCTTAAAATCCTGAACTTTAGCAAAATACATTCAGAGCCATTTTGAGATATTTGACCATTTCTGTGCATTTCAACTGATTGATAGAATTCCTACCATTTAATTTGCAGATCTATAGATGTCCTGCCCAACTGTGAAGCTTTCAAAGTATTTATACGTTCCTAGAATACCAGTAAACTGGTAACTGGTAACCCTTGCGAATTTCTGAATTTAAGTTATTATCAACTTCTTTTCTATGAAACGGCTGAGATAATATTGTAATTAGTACATTTTGTTATAACAGTCATAGTTTCTTTGCAGTTTCATAGACTGAGTTCTCTTATGATTTAGAAACTAAAAATTCAATATAAATCTCTCACTTCTGAAGTATTTTCAAGGCATTTGTGGCCATTAAAGAATGTACCAAGGGACAATCTGCTTGCTTTGTGATATCCGTATCAAAAATATTAACACCTTCATAGAGTCGTAGATGAACACAGATGGAAACAGGCTTCTTATGGTTCACCTCGACCCAGCATGGTTGGTGCTGACCACAGCATCTGCCCAGCTGCCTGCATTCAGCCCACCACTCACCAATCACTTCTCCCATGTACCTATCCAAATGCCACTTAAACGATGCAATTGTACCCAACTTCCTCTGGCAGTTCATTTCAGGTATTCACTACCTTCCGTATAAAGAAGTTGCCTCTCAAGTCTCTTTTGATATCTTGTACCTGCGCCCTCTACTTTTGGACCGCCCAACTCTGGGGGGCAAACAACTATGATCGTCTACCTTATCCAAATCCAACATGATTTTATAAACCTCTGAGGTCATCCTCATTCTCCCACACGCTAGGGAATAAAACTCCAGCATGGCCGACCTCTCCGTATAGCTCAGGCCCTTTAGTCCAGGTAGCATCCTCGTAAATCCCGTCTGCACCCTCACCAGCTTGACAGTATCTTTCCAACAACAGGGTGACCAGAACTGTACACAATACCCCAGGTACGGCCTCACCAACGGCGCATGTAACAGCAACATAAAGTCACTACTCGTAAACTCAAAGCTCTGACTAATGAAGGCCAGCATGGTGAACATGTTCACCACCTGGTCTACCTGTGTAGCCACTTTCAGTTAAATATGCATTTATATTCCCATGTCCCTCTGTTACACATCACCTGTCATTGCCCTGCCATTCACTCTACAAGACTACCCTGGTTCAATAACCTAACTGCATCACCTCACACCATTTCTAATCCATTTGCCATTCCTGCCTAACCGATCAAGAGATTGTTGCTATTCTTTCTAACCTGCTTCACTATCATCAAAGCCTCCTAATTTAGTTTCATCAGCAAATTTGCTACTCATGCCATGTATATTCATATCTAAATCATTTTCATACATAATGAATAACAGAGGACCCAACACTGATCCCTGGGGCACCCCACTCATCATAGGCCTCTACTTACTGATCAACCTTCACCCATCCCCTTACTTACCTCTTCAAAAAACTCCAAAATATTCGTCTCTCTCATGCACAAATTATGCCTGAGTGATGGTAGATTTTGATCAAATTCCCTCACTGGCCTGTAGTCTCCTGGCCTGTCATTGCTACCCTTCTTGAACAACTTTAGCCACCCTCCAGTCTTCTGAAATTTTGCCAATGGCTGATGAGAAATCTCTACAAAGGCCCCTATAATTTTTTCTTCCTTGGTCAGGGGGTGCACTTGGTCAGGCCCTGGGGATTAGGCCATCTAAATGCATTTCAAGACACAAATATTTCCTTCCTCATAATAAGCATATGATGCAAGATCTCACTACCTATTACCTGCATTTCTTTGGTACCCATGATATTCTCCGTAGTAAACACTGAGATGGGATAGACATTAAAAATCTCAGCCATCTGTGGCTCCACACACAGACAGCCCCGACAGTCTTTAAGAGGACCTAATCTTTTCCTTGTTACCCTTTTACTGTTAATATAACTGAGCAATCTCTTGGTACTATTTTTAATCTTACCTGCCAAATCAATCATATACCCTCTTTTTATAAATTTCTCCTTTAAGCCTGGTATTAAACCTTTTTTCATTATCAAGGGATTCATTTATACCCCGCTGTCTAAATGCAACATACACTTCTTTTTCCTGACGAGAGTCTCAACATCTCTCATCAACCAGGTTTCCCTGAACTTGATACATCTGCCCATCACCCTAAAAGGAACATGGTGCCTTTTTATGACTCTTGATATGACCCTTTTCAGAGCCTCCCACTTGCCAGCTGTTCCTTTGCCTTTAAAGTAAGTCACCCAATCGTCCCCAGTTAGATCCTATCTGATGCCCTCAAAGTTGGCCCCGCTCTGGTTTAGGACTTTAACCTGTGGATCTGTTTTATCTTTTTTCATGACTAAGTAAAAACCTAATAAAATTATGGTCTCTGGACTCAAAGTGCTTCCCGACTGTCATTTCCTAGCCACCTCATTCCCCAAGTATTGCTCCTTGCTGAGCAGCTTTTCCAAGTTCACTAGCGCACCATTCTATTATTTACACAATATGATTAAAACAAGTTGATGAACAGGGCTGTGGACATACTACCACATCCTCCAAAACTGCTATATCACTTATAAATCCTGTTAAATCCAAACTGCTACCTCCCAAAATGCCCATAGGGATTTTCTCCAATATAAAATATTCCACATCTCTGTCCACAAATCCCCACCACATAATTCCAGAGCTCCCTAATCCCAGCTTTGCCTGAATGCTAAATTATCACTTAGGAGTGAAAGCCAAATTACAGGCCATGGTTCTAAATGCAGAATGCTTTCACAGGAGCGGGTATGATGGCCTTGAGAAAATGTCCATATTTGGACTCTATTGATGCTCCTTAGACTACACGAAAACTATAATCGCCAATGCACAGTCAACAAATACACATGCCACAAGATCTTAAATAGAAACCCCACCACAGATCAAGAAGTTTGTACGAGGGAACCTGTGAAGCCTTCAGGCTTCTTTATGCTGCAACCTCTTGCAATACAGCTGGCACTCAAAGCAATCGTATTCAGTTTGTAATACTCCCAAATACAAAGCTATTGTCCTTAACACCTCTGCAATCTAAAACTTCCCTAACAGTGCAGAATGCATTAAACCTGTTGCACCCAATTCTACAAATTCTTCACCAATACTTACATCCTCCAACCAGACCACATTTAAATAACCGCCCAGAACTCCAAGATCCATCACCATTAACAATCACAAATACGGAAAAAGCTCTCTCCAAAATTATACACCCTGCCTTCCCATTCTCGACAGTCTTCCCAATATAGTCATCGGATAACAATCTCCTCTCTCAGAGCCCAAACTTCACACACTTATCCCAACTCTTCTGGGCTGCAGGAATATCAGCCCTTCAACACACCTTGTCCAAGGCAACTCTTGTTTACCCTCTAATGTTAGGCACTTCAGCTGAGAGGAAAATTTTCTGACTATCTAACCCTCTCATAATTTTGTATGCCTCTATCAGGTACCCAACAGTCACCTCTGCTCCAGGGAAAACAAACCTAGCCCAAGTGCCAGTACTCTATCACCTACTCTCACTTGCCTGCCATCATCTGGCTATTTATCCTATATTTTTGAAGCAATATTCAATACATAGGAGAACAAATATTAAAACTGGACCACCAGCTTAATTATCCTGCAATGTATATACTCCCAAAGTTTTACCAGCAACATTGTGGTAACATAACTAAAGTTTATTTAGCATAGATTACTTACCATCATTATTATATGCATCTATTATTAATTCTGAACAAGAAATGAACTTTTTAAATGAAGTATTTAACATAGTATGTGCACAGATGTTAAATACTTCATTTAAAAAGTTCATTTCTTGTTCAGAATTAATAATAGATGCATTTATTCTACCATACTGTGTTAGCTTATTCATCCTACAGAACAGAATCTGGGCCGCAAGTTACATTTGCTCAATATACTAACATCAGCAAGCAAACTTTCACTGTTTTGAGGGGAGCTTAAATATTTTAAAACAATGCTCCTTACAATCAAGGTAAGTAGTTTTGGCTTCTAGCCTATGGAAAAATCAAATCATAAAATTTTATGTTTCAACACAGCTGCCTGTCCCTCACTATGACATCTCTAGCCCAGTGAATGGGTTGAACCTTGTCAGCAGTCAGCCAATAAGCCTGTACCCCATCCTGGACTTGTGATCAAAGAGGCCAGCAGCAAGGCTGAATCTTGGCTTCTGTGGAATCATTCCAACTCCCAACAATTCAGGCACTAAGTCTATGATCTACCCGCCACACTGTTCACTCAATGTGCAATCCATCGTCCTGGCCCCCACTACACTATCCACAGTCATCAGCCCAGCCCCTCCACTGATTCCCAGTGCCGGTCACCTACCCTCAAAGCTCTCCGAGTCTCTGAGTGCAATCTTCCACCAGGGAGCCAGAGCACAGGTGATCAGCTCCTGGCAGTCAGCCAATCTTCTATCCATGCTAATATCATTCCTATATTACCATGGGCTCTTATCTGGCTAACTGGACTATAATTTGCTTTCTTCTGCCTCCCTCTCTTCTTAAAGAATGGAGTCATATTTGCAATTTTACAATCCTCTGGAACAATTCCAGAATCTCGTGATTCTTGAAAGATCGTTACTAGTGCCTACACAATCTGTTCAGATACCTCTTTCAGAACATTTGGTTGTAGTCCAAGTTAGTCTGACTAATTTTTCAGACTTTTCGGCTTCCCAAGCACCTTCTCCTTAGTAACAGCAACTTCACTTACTTCTGCCCCTGACACTCTCGAATTTCTAACGTAATGCTAGTGTCTTCCACGGTGACAACTAACACAAAATATTATGTTTCTTTGTCCCCCATTACTACCTCTCCGGCATCATTTTACAGTGGTCCGATACCCACTCTTGACTTTTTTTTACTCATACATTTGAAAAGTTTATTGGTATCCTAGAGTCAAGGAAAACTACATGCCAGAAACAGGCCCTTCAGCCCTCTAGAGTATATTGCTCAAGAGTAAAAGGAAGTTGTTTTTCTAAATACACAGGTTTGTAAAATTGCGTAATGAGCTATTTCACAATGCAGGGACAATCCTGATCACAATTACCTTGGTGATTAACATACTCAAAATCATTTAATCATCATTCTTTTATTTGAGCTTCTAAAAGTGTTAACCTGCATTCCTTTATTACTTACATATTTTCATGTTGCCTGCGATACCACCTAACTAGAGAAATCTGGTCAAAATAATACAAATTACTTTAGATAAGTTTTTTTTTACTGACAGTTCTTTAAATAAATGGTTTAGACTTTATTCATTTGAATAGGAAAGGAAGACAAATCCCCTGTTACTCTGCACGTTGAGATTTTCTTCTGAATTTGCTATTTCCATGTTAGTCTCTACTCTCAAGTTCCTTTAAAGAAGAACTACGTGGTTATTAGATTGTCTAAATAAAAATACTGAAATTTATCTAGATTTTCAAATTTGTCTCTTATTTTGACATTAAAGGAGTCAATATTTCATTCAACCATCTAAACAGAAAGCCAGCAATACTGAAACCTAACCACACTTCAAACAAACCCCGAATGTCTCTATTTGACAGCCAGATTGCATGTTCTTTGGTATTACCTGGTGGTAACACAAGTGGCTCAATCGGTAGACCCTCCCAGAGTACACACACTTTCCTTCATGACAGCTAATCTCACTTCCTGATACAAATGAATTAAAGAGTACAAGGAACTGCAGACCACAATCCCCTTCACATTGCAACAAGTGACCAGAGTTTTGGATGATGTCTACCACTTCCTCAGTTGAGACTTACCCCAGCTCTTCTAAAGCACTGGAGTCTTCTCTTTACAACTGACAGAGTTCACTGCTAGGGTAAAGGATTACCCATTTAAAACAGAGAGGAAGAGAAATTTATTCTCTCAGAGGACCTCGAGTCTTTTGGTCTCGCACAGTGGAAGCACAGCCTTCAATTAGTTTTTTTAAAGGAAGAGAGATTTGGAATGAAAGCTTACCAGGGACAGCAAGAATGCAGAGCTATGGTTACATCCAGTCAGACACAATCTTGTTAAACGGTATAGCATGCGTAAGAGGCGGAGTGGTCTATATCTGTTGTTTATTTACATGTTAGTAATTATGTCATCAAACCATGACAGTTACTGACTTTACTGAAGTACCTAATTCAAAGGATCCTAGGTAGTATAATGACTTGAAAAAGGCAGGGGGTTTTACTTTAGAAGATCAAATATGGTAAAGACATTTGAATGAGGTCTTTAAAATTATGAAAAGATCAGAATTATTCAATTGTGGCTTTCTTTAATGAAATGGATTACAAAAAATGGAATGTAGATAGGTTGAAAGTCAAACAATATTCTTTTTCCAAGAGTCTATCTGATCTTTAGAACTTATTGCTGGCACAATGTGAATGGCGATTTACTGCAAACGTTCAAAAGTTGCATCATACTCATGACTGTCTGGTCTTCCTCTATGTCACCAACGGTCAAAATGAAAATTCTTAATAGACCATAGATCACATACAATTATGCAGATCCAAAGACATATCCTGCGATAAACTCCTTAAAACCCATTTTGTAGAGTGTTTGCGTAAAACAGTATTTTCTTTCAACCTTAATGGTGTAAGACACAGGAGCAGAATTAGGACAATCAGCCCATCGATTCTCCTCCATTCGATCATGGCTGATTTATTTTCTCAACCTCATTTTTCTGCCTTCTCCCCGTAACCTTTGACGCCCTTATTAATCAAGAATCTATCAACCTCCACTTTAACTATATCCAATGACGAGGCCTCCACAGCCATCTGTGGCAATGAATTCCAGATTCACCGACCTCTGTGCAAAGAAATTTATCCTCATCTCTGTTCTAAAGGGATATTCTTCTATTCTGAGGCTGTGCCCTCTGGTCGTTGACTCCCCACTATAGAAAACATCCTCTCCACATTCTAGGCCTTTCAATATTCAATGAAGTTCCCCCCACCACCACCTTTTCTCCAAACTCCAGTGAGTACAGGCCCTGAGCCATCAGACACTCCTTATGCATTAACCCTTTCATTCCCAGGATTATTCGTGTAAATTTCCTCTGGACCTTTGCCAATGTCTGCACAACCTTTCTTAGCTATGGGGCCCAAAGTTTCTTACAATAATTCAAATGTGGACAGACTAATGCCTTATAAAGCCTCAGGATAACATCCTTTTTTATAATATTCTAGTCCTATCGAAATGAAAGCTAACATTGCATTTGTCTTCCTTACTACCAACTCAACCTGCAAGTTAACCTTTAGGGAAACCTACACAAGGACTTCCAAATCCCTCTGATTTCTGAATTTGCTTCCTATTAAGAAAATAGTCAATTCCTTCTACCAAAATGCGTGACGATACACTTCCTTACAATGTATTCCATCTGCCATCTATTTTTGTACCATTCTCCTAAATCTGTCAAAGTTCTACTGAAGAGACTCCCTTGTTTCATAACACTACTTGCCCCTTCATCTATCTTTGTATCATCAAAGCCATCAATTGTATCATTCACATCATTAACATGCAGCATGAAAATTAACAAGCCCAACACCAACCCCTGCAGAACACCACAAGTCACTGGCAACCAACCAGATAAGGTGCTGTTTATAGTTTCACTTTGCCTTCTGTCAGTCAACCAACTTTCTATCTATGCTAGTATCTTTCCTGTAATAGCACAGGCTCCAATCTTTTAGAGCAGCCTCTTTTGTGGCACCTTGTCAAAGGTCTTCTGAAAATCCAACTGAAAAACCTCTGCTGACTCTCCTTTGTCTATCCCACCTGTGACTTCCTCAAAGAATTCCGACATATTTGTCAGGCAATATTTTCCCTTAAGGAAACTATGCTGACTTCAAAGCAACACACACAAAATGCTGGAGGAACTCAGCATGTCAGGCAGCATCTATGGAACTGAACAAACTTCAGTCTTTTTAAAATCATTTTCCTCCAAGTACCAGGAAACCTCATCCTTAATAATAGCTCTAACATCTTACCAACTATTGAAGGCAGACTAACTGGCCAATAATTTCTGTCTTTTGCCTCCCTTGTCAGAATGGAGTGACATTTGCACTTTTCCAGCCCTCTGGAACCATTCCATAATTTAGTGACAGACAATAGACAATAGGTGCAGGAGTAGGCCATTTGGCCCTTCAAGCCAGTACCACCATTCACTGTGATTATGGTTGATCATCCACAATCAGTACCCTGTTCCTGCCTTCTCCCCATATCCCTTGACTACACTATCTTTAAGAGCTCTATCTAACTCTTTCTTGAAAGCATCCAGAGAATTGGCCTCCACTGCCTTCTGAGGCAGACCATTCCACAGATCCACAACTCTCTGGGTGAAAACGTTTTTCTTCAACTCTGTTCTAAATGGCCTACCCCTTATTCTTAAACTGTGGCCTCTGGTTCGGGACTCCCCCAACATCGGTAATATGTTTCCTGCCTAGTGTGCCCAATCCCTTAATAATTTTATATGTTTCAATCAGATCCCCTCTCATCCTTCTAAATTCCAGTGTATTCAAGCCCAGTTGCTCCAACCTTTCAACATATGACAGTCCCGCCATCCCAGGAATTAACCTCGTGAACCTACGCTGCACTCCCTCAATAGCAAGAATGTCCTTCCTCAAATTTGAAAGATCATTACAAATACTTCTAGAATATCTTCAACTACCTCTTTCAGGACCCTGGGGTATAGTCTACCTGGTCTAGGTGACCTTCAGACTTTTAAGCTTCCAAGCAGCTCTCCTAAATATTAGCAACACTCTCACTTCTTTCCCGTGTTTCTCAAATATCTGGGATGTTACTGGAGCCTTCCACAGTGAAAACTGATACAAAATACTTATTGAGTTCATCCATTTCTTTGTCCCCCATTGCCACCACTCCAGTATCATTTTCCAGCAGTCCAATATACACTCTCTCTTTTATTCTTTATATGTATCAAATGTTTTTTCAGACACTCTTTTCTAGTTGCCTCTATTAGTTGTTAAATTGTTGCTATATTGTATCCCCTCTCTTTTGATCTTATACTGTCTTTGACTTCCCTTCACATTTGCCTCATCCTCCCTCTAGAATGCTTTTTCCTCTTTGGGATGAACCAATCTAGCATCTTCCAAGTTACTCCCAGAATCTGCAACCACAGCTGCTCTACTGTCAACCCTGCTAGGGGCGCGTTCCAATCAACTCTGCCCAGCTCCTCTCTCACGCCTCTGTAGTTACCTTTATTCAACTGTGATACCAATACATCAGGTTTTAGCTTCTCCCACTCAAATTGTAGGGTAAATTTTATCATATTATGGTCACTGCCTCCTTAGGGCTCCTTAAGCAAATCTTGTTCATTACACAACACACAATCAAGAATTGCCTTTCCTGTAAATTAACCACGGAATTCCTTTTCACTAATCATTACTTTCAGTCAAGAAACACGTGGAAATGAAGTTGGAAAATAATTGCTGAAATTATTGATGCATTAAACTTTTAATCTGCTCATGCCAGTTGCAATTAAAATAGAGATGTTTACAACTGTTTTTATAGATTTATTTTGATTTGTTGAAAACACAAATCTCACAGAAAAATGCATCAAATCAATCAGATTACGATCGGTTGTTTGTGGCCCATGTATTGGGGTCAGATTAATAATTCAATTATATGCAATTACACAGAAATAATGCAATTTATCCTGCTATGTTATGGTAACTTGTTATCCATTTGAATTTCAAGCATTTATTTACTTGGTTTGTTATGGTTTCACCTATTCCTCCAAGTGCCCTGCACGCCAATTTTGTAAAGAAGACCACTAAAGTGCCAAGGGTTTTCTAGTTCCTGGACTACTTTGAAACCATGACTTAGAGAAGGGAGGAGGCAGCAATAGTAAAGGTTGAAATTCAGTCATTTCCAATAGTTACACCTACTCGGACGGATGAGATCAGCGAAACAATGATACATGATCCCTAAAATTTGGACATAGACATCCCGAGTTTGAAAAGGGAAAGAAAGAAACATGTAATGCTCCTGATTGCAATCCTGTCTATTGACCCCCGAGTATCGCTGTTCCAAAATATTCCAGGTTGGCTCAACCATGGAATAGCATGCAAGATCAAAGACGACCAAGATTAGAATTCGAACAAAACAGCTAAATGTTGGTAGCGAAAAGCAGATTACAACTGCACATGGATATTGGAGAGGCCAAGTCCCTTTCAAGTTTCTTCTGTGTTAAAATATTGCCCCCCACCCCACAAGAGATGAGGAAATATTACATTTGCAAGAATACAAAAATCAGGTTTGATTAAGGGTGATTGATCATTTTTGTAGGTATAAAAACAACCACATTGAGCAGCATCTGTTTGGTGGGGGGGGTAGGGAGGGTGAGAATCAGTTGTTGATGTTTTGGGTTGAGGTCCTGCATCAGGATGGAGAGAGAGGACATCCTCCTCAGAACTTACCTTGATACCAAATTTAGCTTGGCTTTGCTCGAGAGGAGCCTGGGCTTTTTTATTAGCCACTCTGGTGGTGGAGGTGGAGTTGAGGGCTACATCATTATCAATAGCACAGAATAAAACATTATAGGGTAACGTCATCTGTTTCAAAGAAACACCAGGTTATACAAACAGACACAGGTCCTTTGGCCCTGCAAGTTCACACTGACCATCAAGCCCCTATTAATACTAATCCCATGTTTTTATTCTCTCTATATTCACCATCATTTCCCACAGATTCCATCCATCACCTGCATACTACAAAATATTTTATAAAATATTTAAATCATGTTATTAAATTGCATCTGCAAAGTGTATTGCCCAGCAGTTATTATTTCTCCTTTCATTACACATCACATAGTGAACTGCAGATCAACTATCCAAAAGACGGCCTTGATTCCTTTGGTTTCATGGGGTCTGCTGGTGAGCTGAGTATCTGGGAATAGGTAACCAGGTAATAGGATCCAGGAGTCTCGAAGAGACCACCTAAGAGTAGGGTCAGAGAAGGCAGGGTGGGCCAGGTGAAAAGCATCATTTAAGTGGAGCTTATCTCCATTTAAGTTGAGCATTAATTATAAATGTAATCAGTTTTAAAATAGCTTGGTAATACTTTGCAGTCCTAGTAAACCTGCTTGCCTCTTGGAATTACCAGCAAGGAAATGAAAATGACATTGTTAAACTGTGTAAAAGTGTATTCATTTATTACTATGGCTGGTGTTTGCTTGTTATAAAGTTCAGCAAAATTCAAAATAAATTTGATTAATTTTCTCCACCTTCACTATTTTTAAGGTTCTAACATTCCCAGTGATTTGTCCCAATTGCTGGTGCCAAAATAAAAGAAAGAAAATGCAGAAAATATCAAGATCTTGACTCGTATTGCTCAACATTTTATTTATTCTGATTGTTCATCATGCTTATGAGAGATTGGCAGGACATTTTGTAAATCAATATGCAAGAACATTAAAGTGAAAATGGGTCAGGAAATTAAGATGGAGCAGTGAAGAGCAAATTATTCCATGCTGGTAATTTTCTTTCCCATAACGATGCCACATAAATAAGCTGCTGCTCCTAAATTGTGCCACATTACAACAGAACATTACAACTGCTAACTCAGTTTTCTCCACTTAATAGTTCCATTTCCTCAGTCATCAAGAAGATGGAATAGAAAGCTAAAAAAAAGCCAATGCAGTTCAAAACTCACCATATTTCTCTCCACAGAAGATAATAGGGACTGAATGGAGAGATCAGGGTAGCACCTTATCAGTATAAAAATATCAGACACCAGAAAAAAAAATCAAACTAGTAGACGCTATTGGGCTCTGATTTCTACATAACAACCTCTGCAGGAGCAACCGAGATCATGAACTTCACATTCCCTCAATACACTGATGCTTCACATATGACCACTAAAACCTCGACAGAAATATGCTGTTAATCCCCATGGATACAATGGTTCTATTCACTAAGAACAGAGTGCAACTGTAAGTTTACTTTCATCAAAAATACTTGCTTTGTACATTTTCCTACCTTCATTTTCCAAGCATTTCACTTTGAAAAAATTAGGTAAAGAGTATGGTAAAAATGTGCACTGGGATTGACCGATGCTTTTTCTCAGTCATGAAAATTGCTCTTACCTGTTTTATCACATCAAGGATGAGTTCACAGTAAACTTCATTGATTGCCATTGACAATGTTTGTCTGTTCATGCCCTTCAAGTACAACCCTGAGCCAACTAGTGTGATGAATTCCCAAACAGAAAGGCCACTCCGTTCGGCTCCAAGTTGAGCTCTGTAATCTTCAAAGTTTTCCTGTTGCCAATTAATCCCCATTGCCTCGGTCAGCTTCCGGAAGAAGTACTCTATCTGAGCAGTGAGAACAAGAATATTGTATTAGCACAGTGATGTCCACAAACATCCTAACTTCATGCAAATAAAATAACTACCGGTACTTCCATTTGTAAAGTAATCAATTGATCTGCTTTGATGTCACTCAAAGGGAATTCAGCACCAAGAGGATTTTTTTTTAAGAATAAAAGGGAGGGCAGAGAGATTGCTAGACTAAGGTTGAACAGAACTGACTGAAATGGGAAATAGCAGAAAGGTGGAGATGAGGGAAAAATAGATATTACAGTGGGGGAGACAGTGAGGGAAAGTGAAAAAGTAGGAGCAAAAGAAGGGATTTACTTTTTACATTTATGTTGCTGTTTAAGACATAACATGCCATTAATGCCTTATTGGTGCAACCCTAAGACAATTCTATATTTCTCTCAGTCCTTGAATAAAATGTAGAATAAGGGGGAATTACCAGGGTTGGAAACAGTTACTATGGAGAAGAGCAATGTCAGCAAACCTCTCTATTCCCACATGTCAGTTTCAACATCAAGACTGCAAAACAAAAGGCTCCCATCAAGTTGGGTCAGCTAGCATCCAAGCTCTGACATGCGTTTCTGCACCATTATCCACAACCAAGTGCAAGTCAACATTCTCCTTCAAAAGAAATCAACGAAGAATAGGAATTTAATGAAGAGATCAGAGTGGGCCCTCTGCCAGTTAGGAAGCACAATCAAGCACATTTTACAGGCTGGACCTAGTCCTTGTATAATACTGATAAAAGCACATCCCCTTGGGAAGGAAAACACGAGAAGATCTGCAGATGCTGGAAATTCAAGCAACACACACAAAATGCTGGTAGAAAACCGCAGGCCAGGCAGCATCTATAGGGAGAGGTACAGTCGATGTTTCAGTCCTGACGAAGGGTCTCGGCCTGAAACGTCGACTGTACCTCTTCTTATAGATGCTGCCTGGCCTGCTGTGTTCTACCAGCACTTTGTGTGTGTTGCTTGGGAAGGAAATGTGTTTTTAATATTTTCAGAAAGTCTGTGAGCAAAGGAGTAAGGAGCTGAGTGTAATTTCTCTTCAGCTGTAAAAATTAAACTTCCTCTGATCTAAATTTATAATCCAGAGTGCCCAGCCCCAGCACTGAAGAATTGGTGTAAGAGCTGCATTATCTGTAAATCCTCACATTTGTAAACAACAAAATATGCTTTCTAAAAAAAATGAACAATGATCTTTTCTCAGTAATTTTATACAAGAGCTGTTTAACAGCCAGAGATGCTATAACCAGTGGAACACTGAAGATCTGGGTCACACACATATCAGAAGCAGAACCACCTAAACTGTTAATACAGCAGGAATTAAAGGCTCTGTATCTGAAGGAAATCCTATTCAGCATCTTACAACAGTACTTCAATCACTTTAGTTGAAAAGGTGAGAAGTATTTACAGTTTTTGAAAGACAGTGCAAATCATGGAAAACCTTAGCAGGAAATTTTTAACTAAAATCATAGCCTTGTAGACAAAACAACATCTTCCTCGTTGAGGGTTTTATCAGTTCAGGGAGGGATTTAGAGTGGTAAGGCTGTGATTCACTCATCCATCTTTCACTTCAGAGCACTGCATTCAGTACTCAGAGTAGTCACTTCCAAAACGGGGAAACCAAATTCAAACAGAGTAACAACTATGTGGAGCACCTCTGTTCAGTCCACAAGCCCTGAGCTTCCATTTACCGGTCTTCTTAATTCTCTACCCCAATCGCACATTTCTGTCTGCAGCCTTTGCAGTAACTCAACAAGGCCCAATGTAAGAGACAGCACCTCATCTTCAGACCAGACACATTACAATCCTCAGCACTGAATTCCACACTTTCAAAGACCTGCCCAATTCCAGCAGTTGTTTTCCTTACTCTCCTGAGTCCTCATTGGGCCTCCTTCAGACAGAATATCTGCCTTTAAAGGGCACTTCTTGGGCAGAACATCTTTCAATCTCTCCTGGGCAGCCATTCCCCTGATTCTCTCCAACTTAAAAGTTGTTTTTTTGTTTGGTCTTAATTCTCATTGACAGGAAGCATTAACTCAGTTCCTCCTTCCAAAAATGCTCCCACATCTGCTGAGTATTTTCAATTTTTGCTTCAGATTGAAGGAACGAGTTGATAATTTGAATTAAATGGGCAATAACCATCAATGTTGGGGAAGTGTGAACAGAAATAGGTGGGTTGGGTTGTTTAGGAAAATCACAGTGCTGAAATATTGAGTATGGAGTTAGGTATGAATGAGAAGCAGGATAATCTGGAAGTAGTGATGAGCAGGCAGACAACCACTTTGGTAAAGACATTAACGTGGCGAAGTTGCAGACTGTCTGGCTGTGTCGGAGGGTTTCCCAGAGAGTAGAAAATGGAATCAGTAATAAGGATGCACAGTTGTGACAAGGGCTGAAGACAATGCTGTCTAGTGTTCAGATGGAGGGGGAAACTCCCTTGCTCGTGAATCTGACATCACAGGGATAGTGAACTGGCTGAAAAATAAAGCTGAACACATCTACATGGGAATCCTCATCTGTAATCATCCCACCAAATGGCAGGAAGGCCATGAGACAGTTGAATGTTCCCAATTTCAATAGAAGTATTTGTGTGCTACCCTTGAACATTGCTTCTGATCATAAAATAAGACACCTTACACTGCCCTGTTGGGATTGTATCAGATAAACCATGGAGCTTTGTGACAAAAATTCACACATTAGCAGTAAACTCTACATTAGAGTTAGTTCAAAACTGTAGGAGTTTACCTGGGAGAATAAATAAACAGCGTTCTAATGAAGCAAAAAAAAACATACTACAAGAGGAACCCAGTGGGATAGTATCTATGGAGGGAAATGGACAGGCCAAGACCCCTTAACTGGACCGTCCTGATGAAGCCAAGCAGACGCTCGAGAAACAGCACTGCATCTCTCCACCTGCACACATCAAGCCTCAAAAGTAATCCAACCAACTTAGATAACCAGCTTTTCCCAAGTATATCAAAAATAGCCAGTTTTGATTTAAAGTCATCCATCAGTGACATTAACTCAGCTTTCCCCTCTCCGCCACAGATGGTACATGATCAGCAAAGCATTTCCAGCATGCTGGCTTGTTTCAGATTTCCAGCATACACATTGTTTTTTTATTCTGTCACTGCCATGATTCACCTTCCTCTAGGCCCACTCTTACAGACAGGTCCAGTGTGATTAAATGGACTCTGTTAAAATGGTGCCAAAAACAGACATTCCACCTCTCCCGGAAGCTCCAGGAGTCTCCCGCGTATTGATAGCGACTCCCTGATGCCCGCAAATTATATACAATATCCCGGAAATCAATTTTTTTGAGAGCGAGTGAGCGAGAGGGAGAGACAGACAGAGAGAGCGAGTGACAGACATAGTGAGAGAGTGACAGAGAGAGTAGAGAGGGCAGTTGAGATTCAAAGAGTTCTGCCAGTTGATGAAGCTGCTTTTGGTGCTGCCAAATTCTAATTGTGATGTAGAAAGGGCATTCAGCATGGTGCGTCACATTAAGACAGAATTCAGAAGTCAGCTGTCTCACAAAACACTTGTGAGTCTGATGTCTTGCAAAATTAACAAATTCATTGACACAGACTGCTATAAGGTTGAGACTTCTGGCAAAATGCTCAAATCTACCAAGCAAGCCACATCACAGTATAAGGAAAGTTTGCAAAAGAAATAGAAAAGCTATTTGCATTAGCAGTTAGCTATTAGCATTGAGACTGCCAACAAAATACTCATCAAGGACTGTATATATGTAAATAGTTTCAATATGTGATCAAATAAATTTCTGTGTTCTTTCATAATCAAATGTCCTGTATACATACACACTTGGAGGTCGACCGGGGGGGGGGGGGATATGGGGTTGCAGAGGGTGGGGGTGGGGGTGCTACCTCCCTGAAATGAGTTTTTGCAGGGGGGGATGTCTGCAAAAATAACTGCACCATCTGAGCAATCCATCGGATCATAAACACTCCCTTCATTCTCTTTACTCCTCCTCTTCTCGACAACCTGAACTGTGTTTTCTCCTTTCAGTTATTCACAATAAGAATTAGTTCTGCTTTTCTCTTCACAGATGCAGCCAGAGCCATTGAGTATTGATTTTCATTTCAGATATCCAGCAGCTTTTTTTTTTGCTGATCCCTACACAAATATAACTTCTCTTTAGCAATGACTAGAAATAAAATATTAAAATTTCCATCTCTTTCCACACATACACAATTAAAGAATTAATGATAACAAATGAATTAGTTAACAACTGTAATGAATTGCTCCTCGCACATTCACACAATTGGGTTTCAGTCACACCCAAATCCTCAAAGTCTCTTCACCACCTCGCTGACTCATGCCAAGAAGGAAATACTCATATGGGGAGGGACAAGCACAAATAAAAATAGTTTCACCCCAACTCAGATCAATACAGCTAATCTAATCAGACAGCCTTTACACAACTGGTCTCCATATCCATTCTCTCCACCAAAAACACACAGTAGATGATACATATACTAAACCATGCTCTACAGAACAACTTGCTGCAATGCTGACGGCACTTCCTTCCTCATGGTTATTAATGTGTTATTATACGTGGACATAATAAAGAACTCCAGTTCCCAGTGTGCAGTACAGGCGGTTTACCCGGAACTGGAAGTGTTGTTGGTGGACTGGGAGCACGCACTAAAGCGTGGAGCTGGAAGCCATGATTGTTAATAAATGTGCTAGCATTTGAAAACCCTCACTAAGTTTGTCTTTTATAAAGAACAAACATAACAATTAACACCAAGAAAGACATGAGCAGCATCAGTGTCATCTACAAGCTCCTCTCCATTCTGCCGGACTTTTTCTCATAGCTGATGACTTGATATTCTGACACCTCATACCCACCACCATTGCCAGGACACTGTCATAAACTTTCATACCACTCAAGGGGTGCATCAACATCTGAAGACAGCTAGCGATTGAGAAAATGTGATCAATAACTCAGAATGCTTGATTTTTAAAAAAGTTTACATGTGGTACAGAGGCCTAAATTTCAGTGCCATGATGGTTGGACCTTCTACACCTCACTTAAGGAGCCATTTCAATCAGATAATACTATCTGCAAATCATTTTGTTGAGTGCACAAAGCAGAATCAAATCTAATCCACCCTAACACAGATTGTGAGACAGCAAAACGAAACAAGAACTATTTAAAAATGTTCACCTTCCAGTCAGTATGGTATGAAAATCAAATTGTTGATGTCTAACTTTCTGAAGCTTACCTCCTCTGGGACTATGATCAGCGGATACACATCTTCTGAGAGGAAATTGAAGATACACCACACTTTGAAGGCATCTTCATCACTGATCAGTAAGTTGTTGCAGTTCAGATTTTTCTTGACAGACAGAGTCCAGCACATTCGGTTAAAGTCACTCTTATCAAAGCTGTTTGGTTGAACCTTTAAGGAGAATGGGAGGGCAAGGAAGAAGAAGAATTAAAAAGTCAGGAAAAGCTATAAAAGAGGAAAAAAATAATCAGTCGTAATATTTTTTAGAAATTCTGATATTTCAATGGTCAGGGTTCTTTTTCCATTTAAAGATCATCTTTATTTTAGTTACACTTTTGAAATACGTCTTCGCTAACGCTTTATACCCTATATTCTACTCAAGTACACTTCAAAAACTCTTTAATTATTTCTACTGCACAAGATTTACTTTTGAAATAGCCGCTCATTAATAGAGACAAAAACAAAATGATTAGTGCACTGACATTTTATTTGTCCAGCTAATTAAACTTTAAAAATGTAATACCAAAACAAATTTTCCTCAGACGCAGATGAATTCATACAATCACAGCCTGTCACAACACACTTTGGCTCAAATGAAAATCAAATAATTTATTTCACTTTTGCAGTTAAAGAATACTAATAAATAATTTACTCATTTTTCAATTTCAAATCATATAAACAGTTTAAAACTTTTCAAGTGCTGGAGAAAAATAAATCCCTCTTCACTCCAATCATGCAGAATGAAATGACTACCAAAGGGTTAGTTAATTTTGGTCTCTCTAAATTCATTCTTAAATAGAACTGCAATTTTAAAATCAATTCATTACCTTTATGTAAGAAAAGCATTATGTAAAATACATTTGAAACACTCCCTTGTATAGGCTTATCAGGGTAGCTGCCACAAGAACCATTATGGCATCCCATCAGGCTTTGAAATTCCCCTTATGAAAAGTTCAAGATAAACTTTCTAACCTACAACTCTGCGTTGTGCAATTCATAACTCCCAACTCCAGACATCCCACCCTGCAAAAACTCATTTCAGGGAGATAGCACCATCAATTTGCGGGAGACCTCTGGGAGAGGTGGGATGTCCACAATAGAGTAGCTCCATAGCAGCTAGCCAGCTAGTTTAAATTACGTTAGCTATGCTAATGAAGGAATGACACCTGTTAAACTCACATCAACGTGTCTTTTACAGTCTTAACCCACCATGGGCAATAGAAAAGTCACTGTTGCAAACAGTGCAGCGAGCAAAACTGTCATTATTTTGACCCCTAATATGCAGGGGTACACTTTAGTGTAGTCTGGGATGAAGTACGTTTTATATTTTTTTGGGAACACTCTGTCATGGCGCACTCTCACTCGCGCGCTGTCTCTCTCTCTCTCTCCTGGTGGCTCGCGCGCTGTCAAGCGCTCTGGCTTGCTTTCTCTCTCGCTCGCTTGTTTGCTCTCGCTCTTTCTCTCTCTCTCGCGTGCGCTCTCTCTCGTGGCTGCTCTCACACTCTCTCTTGCTTTCTCTCGCTCGCTCTCAAAAAAATTGATTTCCGTGATATTGTATATAATTTGCGGGCATCAGGGAGCCACTATTCATATGCGGGAGACTCCTAGAACTTCCGGGAGAGGTGGGATCTCTGCAACTCTGCTTGGCATTCAATTATAATGCAGATCAAGTTATATTGCTTGACAACCCAACTTGCTCTGCAATGTGCACACTACTCTAGTGAACAAAATCAGAGCCATAAATGGATGAGTAAGATCACTAGTTGTTGACATTTTGATATTAGCAAATGAGATATCAAAAATAGTTTGATATTAACAGCCTGTCTGCAATTAAAGGCACATAGTTCATACTTTAAGATCATCCCAGATTATTTGAAACAATACTCACAAATTACTTAAACCACAGATTCTTATGGGCCAATTTTCTTAATTTCACTTCTATTTGTATAACTTTTCTCCTTGTGGTCTGGAATGCACCCTCATCTGCCCAAAATCTGGATAATGTGTGTTAACTAGTGGAAGAGATGGTGATTGAATTGATTATTATTTTTTTAAATTGTCTTTCTCAATCACTGGTTATGTGCCTGAACAAGGTGTTCTCTGACTTCAGTATTAAGTAATTGCATAAGTGCCAAAGTTGAGGCTATAAATAATAATTTACCATTTCTCAAGAGGTCACAACAAAACACTTGATTCTGTTGGTCTAAACCATAATAAAAGCTGGACATGGTGCCAGAATTATCAACTATCCTTGAGGTAGCTTGTTGTTGACTTTAACTGTATTTCTGGCCTATCTCTAAAATTTGCAATGCACTAAATTTAAACAAACCTGGTGCAAGAGAATACAGAACCAAAGATAATTTAAATGTGAATCTCAAGCTTAAAAATTCACAACATTGATGTAGAGCCAAGAATAATCAACACACCAAACTTTGAATTAAATGCTTGAGTCCTCTAGCTCAGTCAACTGTTCAGACATTTCTATCTATCTGAGTAAACGTACTTTTTTGGCTGTGGCCCACTGGTTGCCGTGGGTTCAAGTCCTTCTTTAGGCATATGAAATGTATGATCTAAACTGACTGGACCATGGTAATGAGTGCTACATTGTTGAGAGCAGTGAAGAGGAACGGAGGCACAATGCTGGTATCTAACAAACATAAAACATAGAAATCTCCAGCACATTACAGTGTTGTGCTGACCATATACAAAAAGGCTTTGAGGAAAGAGAAGCAGAATAAAGGGTGTAAAGGTAGTAAGGCAGAAGGGCTAAGGTGCATGTATTTCAATGCAAGAAGCATCAGGAACAAAGCTGATGAACTGAGAGACTGGATACATACATGGAATTATGATGTAGTGGCCATCACAGACTTGATTGGCACCAGGGCAGGAATGGATTCTCAATATTCCTGGATTTCAGTGCTTTAAAAGGGATGCGGGGGGGGAGGGGAGGAGGGGTGGCATTACTGGTGAGGGATATTATTATAGCTACAGAAAGGGTGGGTAATGTAGCAGGATCCCCTTTTGGGTCAGTATGGGTAGAAGTCAGGATCAGGAAGGGAGCAGTTACTCTATTGGGAGTATTCTATAGGCTCCTTGGTAGCAGCAGAGATACCGAGGAGCAGATTGGGAAGCAGATTTTGGAAAGGTGCAAAAATAACAGGGTTGTTATCATGGGTGACTTTAATTTCCCTAATATTGATTGCCACTTGATTAGTTCCAATGGCTTAGACGGGGCAGAGTTTGTTAAGTGGGTCCAGGACAGAGTCCTGTCACAGTACGTTGACAGGCCGACTGGGGGGAATGCCATACCAGATCTAGTATTAGGTAATGAATAGGGTCAGGTCACAGATCTCTCAGTGGGTGAGCATCTGGGGGACAGTGACCACCGCTCCCTGGCCTTTAACATTATCATGGAAAAGGACAGAATCAGAGAGGACAGGAATTTTTTTAATTGGGGAAAGGCAAATTATGAGGCTATAAGGCTAGAACTTGCATGTGTGAATTGGGATTATGTTTTTGCATGGAAATGTACTATGGACATGTGGTCCATGTTTAGGGATCTCTTGCAGGATGTTAGGAAGATAAAGAATGGTAGGGTGAATGAACCATGAGTGACAAGTGAGGTGGAGAATCTAGTCAGGTGGAAGAAGGTAGCATACATGAGGTTTAGGAAGCAAGGATCAGATGGGCCTATTGAGGAATATAAGGTAGCAAGGAAGGAGCTTAAGAAGGGGCTGAGAAGAGCAAGAAGGGGGCATGAGAAGGCCTTGGCAAGTAGGGTAAAGGAAAACCCCAAGGCATTCTTCAATTATGTGAAGAATAAAAGGACGGCAGGAGTGAAGATAGGACCGATTAGAGATAAAGGTGGGAAGCTGTGGAAGTGAGCGAGGTCCTCAATGAATACTCCTCTTCGATATTCACCAATGAGAGGGAACAATGATGGTGAGGACAATATGAGTGAGGTTGATGTTCTGGAGCATATTGATATTAAGGGAGAGGAGGTGTTGGAGTTGTTAAAATACATTAGGACGGATAAGTCCCCGGGGCCAGATGGAATATTCCCCAGGCTGCTCCATGAGGCGAGGGAAGAGATTGCTGAGCCTCTAGCTAGGATCTTTATGTCCTCATCCACGGGAATGGTACCGGAGGATTGGAGGGAGGCGAATGTTGTCGTCCCCTTGTTCAAAAAAGGTAGTAGGGATAGTCCGGGTAATTATAGACCAGTGAGTCTTACGCCTGAGGTGGGAAAGCTGTGGGAAAAGATTCTTATAGAGATAGGATCTATGGGCATTTTGAGAATCATGGTCTGTTCAGGGACAGTCAGCATGACTTTGTGAAGGGCAGATTGTGTCTAACAAGCCTCATAGATTTCTTTGAGGTGGTGACCAGGCACATAGATGAGGGTAGTTCAGCGGATGTGATCTACATGGATTTTAGCAAGGCATTTGACAAGGTTCCACATGGTAGGCTTATTCAGAAAGCCAGAAGGCATGGGATGCAGGGAAGTTTGGCCAGATGGATTCAGAATTGGCTTGCCTGCAGAAAGCAGAGGGTCATGGTGGAGGGAGTATATTGGAATTGGAGGGTTGTGACTAGTGGTGTCCCACAAGGATCGGTTCTGGGACCTCTACTTTTCGTGATTTTTATTAACGACCTGGATGTGGGGGTAGAAGGGTGGGTTGGGCAAGTTTGCAGACAACACAAAGATTGGTGGTGTTGTGGATAGTGTACAGGATTGTCGAAGATTGCAAAGAGACATTGATAGGATGCAGAAATGGGCTGAGAAGTGGCAGATGGGAGTTCAACCTGGAGAAGTGTGAGGTGGTACACTTTGGAAGGACAAACTCCAAGGCAGAGTACAAAATAAATGGCAGGATACTTTGTAGTGTGGAGGAGCAGAGGGATCTGTGGACAGATCCCTTAAAGTTGCCTCATAGGTAGATAGGGTAGTTAAGAAAGCTTATGGGGTGTTAGCTTTCAAAAGTCGAGGGATAGAGTTTAAGAGTCGCGAAGTAATGATGCAGCTCTATAAAACTCTGGTTAGGCTACACTTGGAGTACTGTGTCCAGTTCTGGTCACCTCACTATAGGAAGGATGTGGAAGCATTGGGAAGGGTACAGAGAAGATTTACCAAGATGCTGCCTGGTTTAGAGAGTATGGATTATGATCAGAGATTAAGGGAGCTAGGGCTTTACTCTTTGGAGAGAAGGAGGATGAGAGGAGACATGATAGAGGTATACAAGATATTAAGAGGAATAGACAGAGTGGATAGCCAGTGCCTCTTCCCCAGGGCACCACTGCTCAATACAAGAGGACATGGCTTTAAGGTAAGGGGTGGGAAGTTCAAGGGGGATATTAGAGGGAGGTTTTTTACTCAGAGAGTGGTTGGTGCGTGGAATGCACTGCCTGAGTCAGTGGTGGAGGCAGATACACTAGTGGAATTTAAGAGACTACTAGACAGGTATATGGAGGAGTTTAAGGTGGGGGGTTATATAGGAGGCAGGGTTTAAGGGTTGGCACAACATTGTGGGCCGAAAGGCCTGTACTGTGCTGTACTATCCTATGTTCTATGTTACCTACTCCAGAAACTGCCTAGAATTACCCTACCACATAGCCCTCTATTTTTCTAAGCTCCATGTACCTATCTGAGAGTCTTTTAAAAGACCCTATTGTGTCCGCCTCCACCACCGCCGCCAGCAGTGCGTTCCACACATCCACCACTCTCTGTGTGAGAAACCTACTCATCCCCTTGGTACCCATTTCCAATCACCTTAAAACTATGCCCCCTTGTGTTAGCCATTTCAGCCCTGGGAAAAACCCTCTGGCTATCCACACCATCAATTCCTCTCATCATCTTATACACCTCTCATCCTCCATCACTCCAAGGAGAAAAGGCCAAGTTCACTCAAGCTATTCTCATAAGGTATGCCCTCCATAGTTGACAGTTCAAACGATTGACTGCTCTGCCCACAAGTTGGCTGCCATATTGCACCTTGGTATACTTGGAGTTGTGAAAAATATAATATAATAGCAAGTCAATTCCTTTGATTCAAATAAGATCACGTGAATTTGTCAAATATGCACCATTAAACCTGACCTATCCTGGGGGTGAGGGTCCCACAACATTGTAGTTACACATTTAATCTGCATTCAACATTTCAAACCTCCCATCAACTCATCAACTAGGAACGTTAGGTTGCTTAACTGACTAAACCTTGAGAGCAAAGCTAATACAATAGTGATAAGGAAACTCTCAGAAGAAAACCATCAGTTTTAAGGAAGGAAATCTAACATTCTTCCCTAATTCAGCTTCTCTGCAACTCCAGTGCTATATTAATGTGATTCATTTCAATTGCCTTGTGAACTGGCCCAGTAAGTCACTGTGTTTAATGGTATTAGAGCTAGGCAACAAATGACAGCCCTGACAATGGCATCCAAGTGCCACAAAAGGGTAAAGGAAGTTCCCCTCTCCCAGTAAATCAACTTACATGTAAACAAATCTAAAAAGTTTGAAAAGACAATCATGGCCATCTTGTCTGATCATCCAGATAATAGTATTCAATGCTGTTGACCCACTGGATTCTCAATGTTAAAAAAATAACAATGATGGGTTTCATCTCAAAAAGTAATATCTGTCATTTCAGACAATTGCACAGCAATAAATAATTTTCTTAGGATGAATTGTTCACTTTAAAATTGCACTTGAATTCTCAATGTATAAAGTGTGTAATAGAAACTTCGAACAAATCACTCTGTTCTTGTACAGAAACAGCCTGTTCTTACATTTTTTGAGTTCAAAGCAATTGAGTTTATTCATTATTTTATTAGATTTTAAAAAGTAGAGTTCTTACACTGTGACGTTTTGCCCATTTGAAACATCAACTGGTCTTTCTTGCCTTAGCAAATGCAAATCATTTGTTTATCTCAGAAAGCAGCAAACTGCCTATCATTTAACAAGGCATTGGTTGTTTGTAGAAGGCAATTATGGAGTAATGCCCAGACCTTTGCTTTTAGCTGGGTGTGTGACAAAGAGGAAAAACGTGTTTCCTGAGGTTTACAAAAAAAAGTACAAAAATATTCTTGCAGTCATTACAAAACAACTAAGTAAAAAGAACAGACATAATAAAAAAAATGTGAGTAAAGGAGATGGGGACAGAAGGAAAAGTTTGGATAATTTTCAGCTATTGTATTTACTCTCTCAATTCTCATATTATATTTTCAATTGTGAGACATGAAATTGGAAAAATTTATTCCCAGTTAAGAAATAGATTTCTTCAGCTTTCTTTTCAAACACATATTTGAGATGACATTTAAATTAAAAACTAGGCCTTCTTCACTTTTTGTCAACTCCTTTGGCATCAATTTAAAGGAATGAAAAGTGGTGAATCTGCAGAATTCATTGTCACAGGCGACTGTGGAGGCCAAGTCTTTACATATATTTAATGACCAGGTTGATAGCTTCTTGATTAGTCAGGGCATGAAGGGATACGGGGAAAAGGCCGGGGACTGGGGATGAGAGAGAGAAAATGGATTAGCCGTGAGGAAATGGCAGACTCGATAGGCCAAATGGCTTGATGCTGTCCCTGTATCTTTTAGATTGTAAGGCCATAAGAAATCAGACGAGAAATATTAACTTCTCACTCTCCAGAGATGCTACCTTAGCTGCTACATGTTTCCAGCATTTTTTGCTGCTACTTCAGATTTCCAGCATCTGTAGCTTTTTTAATTCCATCGAGCCCCGTTGACTTCCCTAACATGTTGCGATTTTCTCAGTGCCTTCTACCAGGCACTTATTAATAGACCCGTATACAGATGATGCAATGTTATAAACACAAGAAGTTCTGCAAATGCTGGAAATTCACACTAGCACACACAAAATACTGGAGGAACTCAGCAGGTCAGGCGGCGTCTATGGAAATGAATAAAGAGTCAACATTTCAGGCCGAGACCCTTCATCAGGACTGTCATAATATCAGGATGTCATGTTAATTGATCTCTTGCTCCCTATTTTCTGACTCTTGGGGAGTTGATAGATTTGCAAGGCCCCAATCTAACAGAACTACTCCACAGTCTCGGAAATATTGGAAGATCATCATTGAAATGTTCTATGCCTTCTTTTAGAACCTTAGGTTATAGACATGTGATTCTGGAAATTTGTCAGCCTATAGTCTCATAAATTACTCTAACTTCTTTTCTGCAGCATTTATTATTCTTTCATGTCCTTCAACACCCAACAGCATTTTACAGCTTGCTAAGTACTTTCAACGTAAATGAAGGATGTAGCGCAGACTATGTGTGCTTAGCAAGGTCTCACAGGTACCAATATGATACTACCAGATAAACTCTTTTTAACTATGTAAACAAAAGGATAACTCCCTGTCCCTTTTTTTTATTGAAATAGATAGGAATTTTGCCTCAGCATCTCTAACATCGACCTGAGAGAACAGACAAGGCACCAGTTTAAAGTGTCACCTGACTGTGTACCACTCCCTGGTACTTTCCTGGTACTCTTGTGCTCTGGAATAGGAACTGAATACACAGCATTGTCATGGGTTTTAATATCACTGGCATATGTTGTGATATTTGTTAACTTGGCGGCAGCAGTACAATGTTGTAGTTATGCGGGCGGTGGGAAAATTATCCCTCTTGTGTTTTTTGATCTCATTACTGGAAATTCAGTGCAACACGACCCTGCTACTTTGATCTGGCCCACACCTTCATTAACCTGGTCCAACACTTGCTTTTACTGGGATCTTCCTCCTCCTTACACAAGTGCTAAGATTTATGGTTATGAATATGCTACGGTGGAGGAGTTATTACTTATGGTTAGTGTGGGAGGGGATGATGTTGGATTGTAGGGAATGAGTACTCAGGTGTGGAGGTGTGTAGGCAAGCATTGGTTTGAGTGTATTAGGTTTAAGATTATGTAAGGATTAGGTCATGATTGTCCAGGAAAATTATCCCTCATGTTCTTTGATCTCATTACAGTCGACATTCACTAATCCGACTACCTGTAATCCGGTTCCTTCAATAATCCGGCACTGATTATGCTTAATGTGATCCTTCTGTAATTCGGCATTTTCACTAATCCGGCACTCCTCAGGTCCCAATGGTGCCGGATTAGTGAAGGTCGACCTGTACTAAAGTTTTCATATCTATTGGACTCTTGGATTCCTTAATTTCTAATACCCTTATTGTACCTTCTACTATGAAGATAGGTAAAAATTGTTTATCTCCCCTTCATCCATGATAATTTTTCCAATCTGAGCCTCATATCTGATATGCCTGTGATACCTCCCTTGTACATACACACTTAGAGACCACTTCATTAGGTATACCTGTACACCTGCTCGTTAATGCAAATACCTAATCAGCTAATCATGTGGCAGCAACTCAAAGTATAAAAGCACAGAGCCATGATCAAGAGGTTCAGTTCTTTTTCAGACTAAACATCAGAATAGGAAAGAACTGTAATCTAAGTCAGTTTGACCATGTGTTGGTGCCAGGCAGGGTAGCTTGAGGAACTGCTGATCTCCATAAGAATGTAAGATATAGGAGCAGTATTGGGCCATTCGGCCCATCGAGTTTGCTCCACCACTTCATCATGGCTGATCCATTTTCCCCTCAGCCCCAATCTCCTCCCTTCATGCCCTGACTGATCAAGAATCTATCAACCTCTGTCTTAAATATACCCAATGACATTGCCTCTATAGTCGCCTGTGGCAAACCAATTCCACTCTGCACCGGCTGCCCATTTCCATTCCTTCTCCTGGCAGTCACCCAGTTACCTGCCTCCTGCAACCTAGGGGTGACTACCTCCCTGTAGCTGCTCTTTGTAACATCTCCATTCTTCTATATGAGCTGAAGGTCATCAATCTCCAGTTCCTTAACACATTCTCTGAGGAGCTGCAGCTCGGCGGACCTGGTGCAGATGTGGTCATCCGGGAGGCTGGAGGTCTCCCAGAATTCCCCCAGCTCACACACAGAACAAAACACAGCCCCCGGGCCATTCTCACTGCACTGACTGTGCTCAAACAGACCAGGAATGAAGAATAAAGAAATCCGGTGAGATTTTCACACACAACTGAAAGAGCTTACAGAGAACGGTGCCAAAATAAAAAAAAACACCCAGTGAGCAGCAGTCCTGTGGGTGAAAATGCCTTGTTAATGCGAGAAGTCAGAGGAGAATGGTCACTCTGGTTCAAGCTGACAGGGAGGTGATTATGGAACCCAAAGAGCCACATGTTACAACAGCACCTGCAGAAAATCGTCTCTCAATGCACAACACATCAGACCTTGCAGTGGATAGGTTACAGCAACAGAAGACCATGAACATACAGAAGTACCCAATATATATCAGCACATACTGTCAGTACCTAATAAAGTGGCCACTGAATGTGTAACTTCCTCTTGTTTTTTTTCCCCCCCAGTTCACACACTCACTCCACAGTCCCCCTCTGTGGATTTTATAGTGATCATAAACATTCCCAATTCTCACGCCTGTAGCTCTTTCTGGCAATATTACAAGGCTCTTCTTTTGATTTGAGTAATCGTTAAACTCTGTAGTTAGCTGTGGATGAAGTTTTCTTCACCAATTGAAAACACATGCTTAAAAATCCAAAATATTGCTTTACTCACAACTAAAAGGCTTCAATTTCACTATAAGAGTTGGTTTTCCATTAGACCACATATATTTTTTTAAAACTCTATGCTTGTAACATATATCAGAGTCTAACAGTTAGGTTTTTATACGAATTTAGAAAATAAAATACCTTATCCAAGATAAACCTGTTCAAATACGGCATATATCCCTGGTTGGAAACCGGTCCTTCATCATCGTCCTTAAAGTGGTTTTCCAAAGCCACTGGATTGTGAGGTACTTGCAATACTGTGCACAGACTGTGCGAGAGGACCTGTTCCAAGTAAAAAGAAGTGTTTAAGAACTATATCCTCCAGGTAACATGAATACAGAAAGCAGATATAGTCTCTAATCCTTGGAAAGAAAATCCAACTTGGCTAATACATCAAATTTCAGAGGTGCTAGTGTTTATAAACAATAATCTGCATTAATATAGCTCCTTTCATGACCCCACCAGCACTATTTAACAGATTCCTTTCAAAGAACATTTTAAATTGCCATGCAGGTACATTTGAAAATTCATGCTCAATTGGATTGTAACTGAATAGGTGGAGGGCCAGGGACTGTTGAGGGAGAAGAGAGTCTGCAGAAGGACTTAAGACAGATGGGGAGAATGGGCAAAGTGTCAGATGGAACATGGTGTAAGGAGGTGTATGGTCAAGCACTTTGGAAGAAGGAGTAAAGGTATAGACTGAACAGAAAGAAAATGCAAAAATTGGAAGGTACAAAGGGACTTAGGAGCCCTCGTGCAGCATTTCCTAAAGGTTAACTTGCAGGCTGAGTCAGTGGCAAGGAAGGCAAATGCAATGTTAGCATACATTTCAAAAGAACTAGAATAAAAGAGCAAGGATGTAAAGCTGATGCTTTCTAAGGCATAGGTCAGACTGCAAATGGAATATTGAGAGCAGTTTTGGGACCCTGGTCTAAGAAAATATGTGATTCCATTGGAGAAGGTCCACAGAAGGTTCACAAGAATGATTTGAGAAATGGAAGGGTTAACATATGAGGAGTGTTTAATGGCTCTGGGTTTGCATTCATTAGTTTAGGAAAATGAGGGAGGGATCTCATAGAAACCTATTGAATATTGAAAGGCCTAGATAGAGTGAATGGGAAGATGATGCTTGCTATAGTGGGGGGCCCTAAGACCTGAGGACACAGCCTCAGAAGACAGGGACATCCATTTAGAACAGAGACGAGGAGGAATTTCTTTAGGCAGATGGTAGTGAATCTGTGAAATTCATTGCCACAGATGGCTGTGGAGGCCAAGTCACTGGGATATTTAAAGCAGAGGTTGATAGGTTTTTTATTAGTCAGCCATGATGGAATGGTGGAGCTACAGTAACTCAATGGACTGAATGGCCTAATTCTGCTCCTATGTTGTACGGTCTTATGAATGTGCTTGGTGAGTTGTGCTAATATAGTCCCACTGATTTCAATAAAAGCAAGTTACACCACCATCCAGCCACTTATTCAACCTACTGATTCAATTCCACGTATTTACAACTCTTCACCCAAAGTCGTTGCACAGTAACAGTTCAGCACAGATTAGACTGCCTAAAGGGCCCGTTTCGGTGCTGTGGGTCTCTAGGACATCTCATCTGCTGGTGAACTTTGATCCCAGCTCTGGAGGCTGTAGCACTTTTATTTATATTGTTTGATTTCAATTTATCAATTCCTTTCTTAAAAATCTAATACTTGAAAAGCTTGCAAGCTTTGTCGCCTCATTTGTAAAAAAAATCTAAGAGCACATCTTGGTTGTTGGGCAAAATTGAGGGTGGTAACCAGATCGTTCTTTGACTTCAGATTTCCACCTGTGAAGTTACAGTGAAGCATGGGGCTTTGTATTAACCTTTTAATCAAACAGCAAAGTTAACTTTATCACAAATGGTGCAACAGCCGTGGACGTTGTTACGTTGAAATTTCAGGTTTTCAGGATTTGAGTTTTGAATTCTGAAGTGGGGTCTGACTGAGAGGGGAATGGGACAAGGGTAGACAAAAAGGGTGTCAGTAGTGGTCACAAAAGGTGAAATTTAGTCCAAAACCAGAACCAATCTTCAAATATTGTTAGTTAATTCAAAAATAAGGCAACCACCACCAAGAATTTTAAGCAAAAACACAACATGCTTGACATACTCAGCAAGTGAAGCAGCATGTGCAGAAAGGAAACACAAGTTCAACACTACAAAGATGACCCATTGACCGTGGAGGCTGCTGGGGTGGAAAGAGAGTGCGACCGCGAAATGACAGATGAGTTGAGACCCTGGTCAACTACAGTGGAGAGGAAACCATGGTTATGGAAAAGGACAAGAGAAATCTGGTGTGGGAGGTACAGCCATCAGAACACACGCAAGGGAAAGACTGGGAGAATGGAATAGGATGGAGTGCAAGACCCATGAGCAATGGGGAGGGAAGGGTGTGTAGACCAGCTGTGTGAGTCCATACTTGTTCCTAACCTGCATCCTGAAATGGAAGTAAACAAGAAAGGAAAGAGTGAGAAGGTAGCCCATGTGAAATAGAGTGAGGGGGGGAGCTGGCAGCAAGGATGAATTGTAGGTGAGAACAGGAAGTAGCAGTGATCAATGGACGAGGAAAAAATGGGTGCCTGAGAAAACTGAAAGTAAGGATATTGCTCATTCCACACAAAGACATTCAGTCAGAGGCAGATGTGTATAATATTGCCAACAAGAGCAGTAAGCCCGAGGATCAGAAGCATTTCAGAATTTGACAAAGGAGGATCACAAAACTGACAAGCAACAGAGAGTGGAATTTGAGAGTAACATAGTGAGAAATATATATTAAAAGAACTGTAAAAATTTGTATAGATGGGTGAAAAGGAAAAGATTACCAAACTTAAGAAGGGCACTTTACAATCGGAGGCAAGAGAAAGTATCTTCAGAGAGTAAGTTGACTGGCAGGTGAATTACGTAAATCACACAAGTCATGGTCCAATTGGTCCATGCTGATAAAGACTCCCATCTAAGCTGGTCACTTTGCCCATGTTTGGCCCATATCCACCATTGAGGACATCTTCAAGAGACAGTATCCATCACTGAGAACTGTCACCATGCCTTCTTCTCATCTCTACCATCAGGGAGGAGGGGCAGGAGCCTGAAGTCCCACCATCAGTGATTTAGGAGCTGCTTCTTCCCCTCTGCCAGCAGATGTCTGAACAGTCCATGAACCCATGGGCACAACCTTGTTACTCCTTGCTGTTTTTGCACCATTTATTTATTATATCACCTGTAGCAATTTTGTCTTTGCATGGCACTGCTGTCACAAAGCAACAAATTCCACCTCATATAAGCAGTGATAATAAACCTGATTCTAATTCTGATATCCCTTTAGATCTTTCCTGCCCATTTATCTTCCCAAGAACCTTTTAAACATTGTTAATGTACATGCCTCAACCACTTCCTCTGGCAACTCGTTCCATGTACTAACCACTCTCTGGGTGATAAAGTTGCCCCACAGGTTCTTATTAAAACTCTCCCCTCTCTGCTTGAACCCAAGCCCTCAAGTTTCTGATACCCAATTCTACAAGATCACCCCTCATTCTCCAACAACAACTTCGTAAATCTCCTCTGCACTCTTTCCAGCTTTATGATGCTGTTTCTATGGCAAGGTGGCCAAAACAGAACCTAATACATCCTCATCAATGTCTTGTACAAGTGTAGCAACATCCTAATTTTTGTATTCGATGCCTAGACTGGGGAAGTTCAAGGTGCCAAAAGTCATCTTCACCACCCTGTCTTCCAGTGATACCATGTTCGGGGAACTAAGTACTTGCACTCCTGAGAAATTTGCGTCTGCTTTCACAGAGGTACAGAAAAAGTTTCATACAATTCCAATCTAACATGAGTAAGGAGCTGAAAGTAGTTTTTGGAAAATACTGAAATCTGATAAACCTCCAGAAATTGATGACCTGCGCCAATTTCAAAACTGGTGGCTATGAACACAGTGATACACTGTTTTTCATGTTCCAAAAGTCTGCTAATTCTAGAACAGCTCCCATAGATTGGTTGGTAGGAAATGCCCCACGGATCAATATTGAATGAGTGCCACAAGTATAACATGTCCAAGTGTAACCATGATACAAAAATGGGTTGAGGAGGCAGAAGAATTTCTGTGGCACACAGACAGGTTAAATGAAAAGATGAGGACATGACAGATGGAAGGAACACTAAGCAAGCAAATCTTAGGTCATCCACTTTGGCAAGAAAAACTTTAAAAACAGAATACAGCCTAAAGACTCAAGCACTGTGGTAATATTACAAAATCTGAGACTTATAAACCAGTCTTAATACCATGACAATATTAGTCTCTAGTCACTTCAGGCAAATATCATCAAGGTGTCAGATGATGTAAGAGCAGCCAGCTATAACCTTGTTCAAAGCTTTAATCTTAAATCCAGATCAAAAGTGGAGGAATGTGAAATGTTGCCATAGAAAAGCAGCATCGATCATCAAAGACACTCACCTCCCAGGCCATCCTCTTTTCTCACTAATGCCATCAAGTAGAAGGTACAAGAGCCTCAGGCATCACACCATCAGGCTCCTGAACAAAGAGGGTTAACTACATTCATTCTATTTCTGGTGCTCCCACAACTGACGATTTCACTTTAAGGTCACTTCTATCTAGATTTCAGGCTCTCATTATCTCTTGCTATTTATTTTTATCTGCATTTGTACAGTCTGTTGTTCATTGATCCTGTTTACAGTTACCGTTCTATAGATTTGCTAAATATGCCCACAAGAAAAAGAATCTCAGGGTTGGATGTGGTGACATATAGAATATCTGATGTACTCTGATAATAAATTTTACTTAGAACTTTGAGAGATTTTGGGAGAGGTTAGCGCCAAGGCAACTAAAGCAACAACATCAAAGGCAGGCCGAAAAGAAGTATGGACATCCAAAAAAAACTAGGCTCGGAATTCTGCAGGTTCGAGGTGTCAGTAGAAGGGAAGCCAATACAAGCAGAGAGAGGTTGGCTGAACAAAACAGAGTCTTGGATTAAGCTCAAGTTATGGAGCTTGAGGGTTACAGCAACAGGTGACCCTCACCCATCTTCTTGTCCCTCCAGTGACCACGTGGGATACGTGGATTCGCAATACACATTTTTGTAACGGAAGCAACATCATTCTGCACTCTCAGTGTTGCATGTCAAACCTGCGAATACTCTGGATCAGCCTGAGAGTAGTAATCAAGGGATGGTTCACTGGCAATGACCCTTGGTAGCTTTAAGGGAATTTCATGTTAAATAGGACCAGGTGACAAACATGCACTGAGTCATCAAGGCACCTGGTGTACAATAAAGTAGGATTTTCCAGTTGGTCATTGCAAGGTGATGATGTAATAATGATCAGGGCGGCACAGAACCTCCACCTATTTGTGGGGCAGCTCACAACCATGAAATTTGGTCTCCTACAGAGTTACTGCTGCCAGCACACTTGAAGTGTCTGCTTTTATACTCATCAATTCAAATGTTACCTTCCAGTGTCATTGGCTGTGGATCACGTGCCTGATCTTTAACACCTTTCTATTGGCTCCGCTCCAAGCCAGCGTCTATTTATTGCCTTCTTCCCAGCAAGTGACAATCGGTAATTTATGGCTCTTCTTTCTCAATCAGCAACCAGCTTGAATCATGCAGAACAGATTCAGACCCCAACAGTCAAAAACCTGCATGCTATATCCAACCAAAGAACACCTCACAAATAACTTTCTAATTTGAAAATTATCCGTAGTTCAGCAGATTACCTGAGGCATCATTGTGTCAACTTTACTTTTCAAATCTTTTTATTGTATATATAAGGAAAAATAACATGAGTACATTGAAGTAACAGCACTTACAATGCCTCAAAAAAAACCCATCATCTTAAAGATTGAAAACAAAATTTTGTGATAACAAAAAAAACCTACTAAGCAGGAAAGTGAGAAAAAAAAGAGAACCCATTAGGTGTACAACCCTGGAGCCATGCGTATACAAAAATAAACATCAAACCGCCAGCAAATAAAATATACTAAAAGATTTTACAATTAGATCGTGGAAAAATTATATCAATTAACTCAAATGATAATAACAAGCAAATGAGCCCCATCTTTTCGCAAAATCAAATAAAGGTTCAAAGCTTCGACTTCTAATTTTCTCCAAACTAAGACATAGCATCACTTGAGAGAACCATTGTGACGAAGTGGGAGCTGTTGTATCCTTCCACTTCAACAAAATGGCCCTCCTAGCTATCAATGTAACAAATGTAATAACATGTTGGTCAGACACAGAAATACCATGAATATTTAGAGGAACTATTCCAAAAAGCACAGCTAATTTATTAGGTTGTAAATTATTTTTAAGTGCTTTAGAAATTGTTGAGAAAACCGACTTCCAGAACTGTTCCAATATAGAACAAGACCAAAACATAAGTGTCAGTGTAGCTATCTCAGTTTTACATCTATCACAATGACTATTAACATTAGGAAAAATTTTAGAAAGTCTCTCCTTTGTCAAATGATAACGATGTACAATTTTAAATTGAATCAATGAATGGCTAGCACAAATTGAAGAAGAGTTAACCAACTTCAATATCCGCATCCAATCTTCCGTCATAAAAGTCAAATTAAGTTTCTTTTCCCAATCCTGTTTAATCTTAGACAAAAGACGCTTATCCCATTGTGTGTGTCAACTTTAAAACACTGATCAAGTGAAGCGACTTTAGCTCATAAAATAGACAGCACAGTCTCTTCATAAAATGGCAACTCCATATCCTTCCTTATGGCAAGGACAAAGGCAATTGGTCTGTCTGCTTCCATTGTCCTTGATTCATTTGAATTTACTGATTTGTAAACTGTAGTTCTTTCTGGCCAAAATCTCCCTCTTCTTGATCCTATTTATCCTAGGATCATTATCCTTCTCTATTCTACTGACTACAGGTAAGACTGCCATGAACCCCCGGCAGGTGAGCAACAGTTACATTATACAAAGATAAAGGTACCATTTACTTACAAAATTCATACACTCTGTCTACAGACAATCACCTTCTCTGTATTACAAAACCATCATCATCTTGCTTTTGCACAACCTCAGCCTTCCACATTCTAAGGTGATACACATTGAACAACACCATTATCAGGGTACGTAAAATTGATAGTACTGCAGCATACAATACTATCCTCACCCATGGATGTACTTGAACATTTGATCCTCAAATCCAAAACTTATCCCATCAGTCTGAGTCACTCAATATTTCATTTGCTTTATCGACATGTCCTAATAACTCTTGTATGTTTAGTCTATTGATGGATTATCTCCTTTGCCTCCTTCACAACTCATGTCCAATCTACAGCCAAATGAGTTGGCAACTCGGTAACAGCATAATCCCACAAGTACTGACCAGTGCATTGGATCTTGAAGTTCTCCTTCATCATTACTTTGTCTGCTGCTGGCTAAGGCAATAGCTAAATCTAAAACCACACTCCCAATTACAACATTGTGACTTTCCAAAGGACACTCTTTCCATCCCTTAGTATAATATATCTGTCCCACCAATGCATTTTGTAAGGAAAGCTCATGATTTACAGGCAGAATAGACAATGAAGAATTCTCATGAGTACTGAAACCAGAATCTAGAAGTTTTTTTTTGTCATCTCTTCAGGACAAGACCAGTGGTTTTCCCCTTTTATGACATCTTGGTAAATCCATCCCTTTCCCGGGACCATTCATAACAATAGCATGTTGGTAGGTTACTTAAGAATATCCAAGTCTTCTCATGATATTAATGCACAATGTGAACTCCTTCCAAAGAGTAGGTTAAAGTATTTCCATGTCGGGGAATATGAAATACCACACTGACATAAAGCCTTCCTTTACTGTAATCACAGGTACCCAGAACTCTGTTGGTTAATATTAGACTTCTAATATGACACAAGGACACTCTTCCCCAACCCCTTCATTTAGTTGCTCATCTGACACCTAATTTGGTGCTTTATGTGCATCAAGTTGTAATAACTTTGTACCAATCATGGTGAGCAAACAACTAGTATACGTAGCTCAAATCTCAGCATTATGTGTTCCCTTAGAAAGGAGATCTATGCAGTCAATTAATAAATTTGTTGTATCTTGAAGAGCTTCAGAAATTTAACTGTATTCAAAGTTACCTGTGATGCACTTTGACCAATTTCATTAGTGTGTATCTGATTCTGATCATTTTCTCCAGTAATATCCCACATTTTCTGCTGAAGAGACTATATCTGGTTTCCTAATTCTGCTATATCTAAAACATAGACATTGCAAACGTTGACACATAACATAATTCCACCAGTTCCAAAAGTCCCTTTTTCTAATTTTGACTGCTTAAACTCTCTGCTGCTCAGTTACCTCCCAAGAAAAGAACTGCCTCATTGTAGATGAGCACTATCCAGGCACCATTATTTCAGTTAGATTAAACATTATCTGCACTTGCTGGTACCAAAGTGACAAATTCCCCTGTATCTCCTAAACCTGATCATACCCCTTTGTGCTACACTGGGTCTCACTACATCTAGACTCTGGTGTAGTTCCAGTTGCCTGAGGTTGTGGGGTTGTCAATTTCACATTATTCTCATCATATTGAATTAAACCTGTAACACACACATGCAATTTCTGCTCTTATTCCCAGTTTCAAGTTTCAATCGTAAATCATTTTAAGTCCATATTTTCTATCTGTTTTCCAGCTCATCTAATCAAGACTCCCAATTATCTTTGGACTCAGGCCTTCCATCATTTTTCCCCCATCCAATTTCATTTCAGGATGGAGAGGCAGGAACCTACATGTTTTTGTTTCCTTTCTTTGACAAAAGTCCCGATTCTCAGAATGAGGGAACGGAAAAATTCTTCCTTGGTCAAATCTGTCGCCATCTACTTGGAAGACTGCAAGGAACATGTGGCCAGCAGTAGAAACTCCTTTTTAACTGGTATTATATTTTCTGTTCTTTGACTGTTCATGGAAGGTCAGAGAAACTTAGTGGGTGTGCACACAGGTATTTGGTTGTGTAAGTTCATGTGTATTTCTGTTAAGACAATAAAGGTACTTGTCGGTAATTACAGATTCTCTCTGTGCCTCCCTGATCATTATTACAAGGATGTTACTTTGGATGCTGTAAAACAGAGGTATAATTTAAATGAGAAAACAGAGGGCCAAACACTATAGAGGTAACTGTATTGAGATCTAAACACAAGTCATTAAGATTCTTCATCTCCTACCAGAAATGAACCAAGCACTGGCTCAATAAGGCGGACTGTCAATGAGGAACTGCTTGAGTATCTCAACAAAGTCAGAAAGTCAGTCGTACTTCATATCACTGTGATATAGATTAGGACTATTTCAATCACGTCCTAAACAAAGTCATAGCCAGAGATTTAATCCTAAACATGGAACTGCAGGAAAGCTGAGAACAGATTTGGGAGATGACATGACTTTCAGGAACTTGAAAATAGCATCTAAGTCATGTCATAGACTCAATGAAAGGAGAGCAAAAGAGTTATTTTTTTATTAATGAGTTTATTGATGGCAGATTTCAAAAGGGTAGAGATGAAAGAAAGTCATCACCCTAGAAAAAGACACAGACTTTGATCTTTAACAAACACAAAATGCCGGATGAACTCAGTAAGTCAAGTAGCAAACTATGAAGAGAAATAAACAGTTGACATTTTGGGCCAAGACCTTTCACCAGGACTGAAAATAAGGAGGTGGGGGGAGGGAAAGGATTACAAGCTGGCAGGTGATAGGTCAAACCAGATGAGGGGGAATGTGGGTGCGGGGGGAGGTGGTGGTGAAGTAAGAAAAGGAGAGGTGATAGGTGGAAGACGGTAAGGGCTAAAGAAGAAAGAATCTGATAGGAGAGAACAGTGGACCATGGGAGAAAGGGAAGGAGGAGGGTCATCAGAGGGAGGAGGTGGACAGGTTAGAAGTGTTAAGAGGGGAACCAGTATGGGGAATAGAAAAAAAGAGAGAAGGGGGAGGGGGAAGAAATTAGTTAAATATGGAAAACAGCTTCTATCTAGCATCAGTCGCATGCACTTGTGTGGGCATTAGACCCTACACCATGTTTAGAGCAAACAGTTTTTAAATAACTCAGTTGTATGTGCTTGTGCTCAAAAAACAGATTTTTGTCACAGATAGTTGGTGAGAAATAAGCAGTAAGCCAATTGAGAACTGTTTTTTTAACTGCAGCTTCAAGCATTCTGGCTTCGAGATGCCAGAAATGGCCAAGAGTGAAAATGAAATAATTTCCTGACTTCAACAAGTTAGGACCTATGCGTAATTTGAAGTATCAATAATCATCTTGAATGTTACAATGAAAATGAAGATTTGAAGGATGTAATCATTGAAGCATTGTATGAAGGCAGTCCATTATCTGCACCAGGTGGCGGCGCTGATTTTGTTAATTTATAGTCTATCAATAGAATGCAGCAGTGTACAGCATATTCCTCTGACGATAACTATGAAGAACTAAAACATAGTTGTATGGTACTGTGGTAGTATTGATAGTGTTCTAATTTTTCTGCATTTCACTTAAATACATAATTTGTTATTCAATGGTTTGTTTTTTAATACATTTTTAACTATTTCCATGAAACTTCAGCTAATTGGGCCAAATTGTACTGGCCATGATATCTCCCATTTAATCACTGTACTTTATCTCATGTGATTGGCATTTTTACAAGTTCCTCTCTATTATTTGAATCTTGTCTTTGGGATACTTGCAGTTTCCTCTACAGTGAAGATTGACGTTTTTACCATTCCTGCCATTTCTTTGTTTCTGTTATTAACTAACCAGCTTTGTTCTTTACAAGTCCCATATCTGCCTTGGCCACCTTTCCCTGTGTATACATCCACAGAAGTTCTTACTGTTTTGATATTACACACAAGAGGACAGAGCTTAGTTATTATAATGCTAAAAGGTGATTCCTTTGTTTGCATCTGAAACAGCTCTATTTCCATCTTTAATATCTCTATTTTTCCTTTACAGGGTTCTTTTGAAGATCCTGACCTGGAGTTGCATGCTGACTTCGGTTCTTTGTGGGAATGGGACCCGCTCTCAGGGTTTCACAACTAGGCATTATTCCACATGCCAAGGGCGAAGCCTAAGAGCTTAGCTCACCTTCGGAGGGCAGGGATCTCATTGCTCTGGAGATGGGCAGATTGAAGGTCGGTGTCCCGGCAGGAAGTTGGTGTGTCATGGGAGTCAGAAGAGCTCTGGCTGCGTGCCCAGAGAACCGAGATCTTTGGGCACTGAGCTCGGAACTTTTAACATCATAAATCAGCTGTGAAACGGAGACACCTCTTTCTCCTTTATGCTTGAGTGCTCAGTGGTGGGTGCCTCGTTGCTTTGCTGCTGCTTATGCGCGGAAGGGAGGGGAACTGCGGGGGGGCTTTGTGGTTCTAACATTTAACTGTCATTCATTCTTTGGGGCACTCCTCTGTTTTCGTGGATGGTTGCGAAGAAAAAGCATTTCAGGATGTATATTGTATACATTTCTCTGATATTAAATGTGCCTTTGAAACCTTTGAAGTTTCCTCCCAAAATCAATTTTCTCCCTTCTTGTCCATGTTTCAGTCTTTTACTGGTGGATCCCATAAATGTACCGGTCCTCTGGCCTTCGACCAGCCCTTGCCACTTTGTATGCCCTACTTTACAACTTAACATTATCCTTCACCTCCTTTGTGAGCCACAGATTGTGCCCCTTTCACATGGAAATCCTTCTTTATGATTGCGATAAATTCCCACTGAGTGTTATGGATCAGTTGTTTGAATATCTACCACCAAAGCTACCTGTTAAAGTTTTCCACAATCTAGCTTTTCAAGGCCAGTGTGAAGGACTATGCAAAATGGAGCTTCATTTGAATACCATTACACATAGATTTTTAACATTTGTTCACCGTGGTCAGAGCTGGAGACCTGCACAAGGAAGATTTTAAAGTGCCACAGGGGGTGCGCCATCCCCAGTAGCACTATCTTCACTATGATGAGGTAAATCCAGGTGGCAAGGGTGATCCCAGGACAACCAGTCCCACATCTTGGCTGCAGGAGGCTGCCGCGTCCTTGGTCTGTTAAGGCCCACCTATTGCGTGCCGCCAGCGCATTGCTTTTCTGTCAGGGTGTGCTCCCTTAGCCTTGTCTCAACAGACTTACCACAAGGCAGTGGGGCTATTTGCGCATAGCTGGGACAGTGGTTGATGGGCGCCAGGGCGTGTCCACACAGTGGTGGGCCTACACGCCACATCTCTGGGGCCCACTGCTGCTCCAAGATCCCCTGCAGTTTAGCCTAGGACCGTAAGATACCCAGTTTCCGTGTGTGGTCTTGGTGGTGGAGAGGCTCTGTACTGGCGGGAGGAGGCTTACACACTGGGCTCCTCTTTTCACCCTCTATTAAGAAGGCTAGCCAGTGGCAATAGCTGTAAGCAGAGAGTAGTAATAATGCATATTACTCGTATGTATTAGCATAATTCAAACATGAAGGTCCATTTCAATGTTTATTTAGTACTTTCTTTAAACTTTTGATTTTTTTTTAATAACTTGTTTTAAAAAGTGTCACGGTGCGTACATCCCTGGTGTATGAATTAGGAAAGATTTACATTAAAAACACAAAAAGCTATACACAGCTCCAAAATCTTCTCCTTTAAGTGTAGCAAACAAAAATAAAGCTTGAGGAAATAAGTCATTACTTCCTCTTTAATGACTTAGTTATTATTTCTACCCAAGGAGGTAGAGCAAGGCTGAAGGAAGCTTGCAACTCATAAACACCAGCAATGGCCTGCTAAGTCTGTTTCTGTGATAAATCCTGACAATTTACAATTTTTCAAAACCAGATTCAGAAAACCTCTCTGCTGATGTCTGTGGAATCTGAGAGTAAGTAACAACGATGGGCTGAATGGCCTAATTCTGCACCTATGTCTTATGGTCTAACAATTATAAAGAGTGAATTAGAATATATCTTCTCATTTCAATATTTTTAAAGAACCTTGAGGTAAAATTTATTTTTAAATTTCAAGATAACTTTAGAATGACACTTTGGAAATGACTATGGAATCTAGGTGATGAGGTTATTTGATTTATGACCTTAACTACTGTTACTTCACCATTCCATTTCTACTGAAATGCTAGTTCCCAATATATGTTACATCAGATTACAGCATCAAATCAGTTCCCAAAACTAAGTTCTTAATGGTATGTCGCACTTTTCTATTTCAATCTTCACTCAAAGTGAAAGTGTTTTCAGGTTAAATAAGTAGGATGCATTGGCAGTGTTATGTGACAGGATTTCTAAACGTATATGAATTTATTGTCTCAATTTTTTTAAACATTAATGTTTTCCTCATATAATCCCATTTCTGCCAAGATCACTGGTAAGAAATATTATTCTCTTTATTAGCTTACCAAGGTAATTTTAAAAAATAATGAATACAGTCCTCCAGATCTGGATCAAAATTCTGTTAATCATTCTAGAAGCATTTGTACCAAGTCTCAGGATAGGATTTTCTTTTAATTTGTTCACCATTCTTCAGCATCTGGGTGTCAATGGGAAGGTGAGAGTTATTGTCCAACCCTAACTGTTCCCCAGATGTTGGTGGTGCCATGCCTTTTTGAGCCAGAGCAAGACTTGAGTTACAAGATTTAGATCCAAATAATCATGAAGGAACAGAAATATTTCCAAATCATGACAGCATATGACTTAGAAAAAGATCCTGCCCTGGTACTTCTGGGGTTGGAGGCTGTAGATTTGCATGTCATGCTAGGCGAGCACCTACAATTGTTGATGGCACACAGTCAGTCGGTGAGCACCAGCAGAGGCTGGCATGAGCATTTAATTACAGCTGAAGTACAGTGATGTCCAACCTTACTGATTTACGTGTGAAAATCACCAGCAGAACAGAAACAAATCCAGCTCTGAATCACGCCTAAACAATGGTGTTGTGTTGAACATTCATTCGTTGCACAAGATGCAATGCAAACAAAGGCATTTACATTAAGCCCAACAACTCTGTCAATTTGAGCCACACAACGCAAAACCAATTTTGTTCTCATATCTTTACCCATTTCTGTTCTTGAAATATAAAGGACAACATGATTCTTACTCGTCCTTCTAAACAGTTCTTACATTTAGAAACAGTCAGAGCACCACAGCTTTTCTTCCAATGAAAGTAAGTCTAAACCATCGAGACTTGTCTCATGAACACACCTCCTATCCTGGCATCATACTGCTGAATCAGCACCGTGCATCATCTCGACTAGTGCGTGTAGTCCTAGACACCAGGTATAAAAAGGTTGCGTTAGTGTCGGGGAGGGTGCCGAGGAAACTGGCCAGGATATTGTCTGGGATGGAACACTTCAAATTATGAGGAAGCACTTGAAATACGAAGTCCATTCCCCCTGGGGCAGAGAAGGCCTAGAGAGAACATGGCTGAGGAATATAAAATTATGAGGGGTATAGATAAGGAAACTTTTCCCTGTAACAGATGTAGATAAAACTAGAGGACGTAGATTTAGGGAAAAGGAGAAGAAATTTAGAGAGGATATGAAGGGAACTATCTTAATCCAGAGAATGTCAAGTACCTGGAATGCTTAGTCTGAGAGAATGGTTGAAGCTGAGTTGCTTAGGCAGAGAAAGCAATGGACCGAGTGCCAAGTGATGGGATTAATATGGAAAACTGTCCATTGGTCTCAACTATAACAGTTCTATTATTATGTATTGTCCATAGTTTCAAAGTCTTTTATGTAATGGACTTCTGAAATCAACAGTCACTGACCTAAACACTGCCTTCATTTTTTTGACTTTTTTTTGTGTTCTGTTCCTCTATTTATAGTGTGGCAGGGTGAAGATACAGCTCTACCAAAGGAGGTGTAAGGTGCTCCTTCCCTCTGCTAGCCTGCAGGTCACCCTTGGGCAAGGTGTAGCACCTGCTTAGCCCCCCGACCAGGGTCACGTGAAGCCATGGGAGCAGGTGGCGGATGGTCGTACGAGCAGCCGGTGCATACCATAAGTCCTAGTTATGCGACCACTGATGCCAGGCAGACAATCTCTAAAGAGTATTGATAATGGCTGGGGTCACCCATCTTGTAAAGACACTGCCCAGAAGGTGGCAATGGTAAAGAACTTTTGTAGAAAAATTTGCCAAGAACAATCATGGTCATGGAAAGGCCATGAATGTCCACATCATACAACATGGCACATAACAAATAAACGAGCCTCTACTTATTGAGTCAGTCTTGCCTTACTCTTGGAAATTTTTTAAGTAATTTTTTTAAACTTAGTATAAATCAAGTTTATGCTTTCCATTTTATCTTTCTCAAAATATAAGACAGACGTTTCCATTTTAGCCTGCATCTTCCACCTGCTTGGCCATTTGATTAGCTTCTGAGTATTTCTCCCTTCACCCCATAAAAATCTTATCCATCCTGTTATACTCTCCTAAAATATTTCCCTCTCCAAATCCATATTATGCCTTTGAGGTATTTCACTTCCAACCCTCTTGAAATCTGAAGCAAAAACTATTGGATTTCTTAACCCTAGCCCCTCTTCCTTCCTGTTTACAATGCATACAGTTATACTTGCTGCTAACCCGAAGCAAACTAACTTCAAATAATGTGTGCTGGCACTCTCTTAAAATGGAGGCCAATTAAGATTTATGAATGCATTGTGTAATGGTTCTAAGATCTATGGTTGTTGGCACTCAAGTCAAGGCTCACACTTGAAAGGATATTTGGATGCAAGAGCAGAATGTTTCCATTGTTGCAGTATCATTTCTTTAAAAATATGGATTGGAAGTGCACGGAAAAGATCTTCAGTACACTGTATTTACACACCCAAAAGTAAAATGCCGTCAATGCAGGCAATCTGAAACAAATCAGTAAATATTGAAAATACTCAGCAGGTCTGGCAGAAACTACACCAAGAAAGACAGTTATCATTTCAGGTGAACAATCACCATCTCTGCTGAATATTTCCAACATTTTTCTGCTTTGTTACAATATTCCTATAGTACAAACACAGTAAAAACCCCTCAACGTCATTACACCAAAAGTCTCAAGGTACTTCTCTCCAGGTAAAATCAATACATCTCCTCACATTCTATCAACAGACAAGGCTCAATAAATCCCTAATTGCTTCAATAATAGAATATCTATTAACTGAGGATACAAATTGAACAAAAACAAATTACTAGCTGGATAACAAAAATGAGCAAATCAATTCTGTATGTATCAAAACTTTGCACAATTGCCTTCACCATCATCAGCTGTTTATTATTGGGTTTTGTTGGAGATTAAACATGTCTAATAGTACAGGATAATGAGTAAATCACTCCATCATTTAGTTAGCGAACAGACGATCCTCCACTCATTTTCATATGGAAAGCAATTAACCCCTCGAAGGGAACCTATAGCCATGATACTTCAGATGCAAGTCAAGACCCCGTAGTAAGTTTGACAATTTTGCTGCATGACACATCTCAGATAAGCCCACCCCTCAACATTGATGAGTGCCTTATCACTGCAATGGTCACTGAGGAAATCTGGCTATTTATATCCCTTCTTATTCATTGAGAATTTGAGATTTGGTGTATCATCAAAGACTCCAGGAGGATTTTTTAAAAAAACATATGTACCGTAGAGAACACTATGACGAGTTGCATCACTGCCAGGTATGCATTGGAGCCTTCACACCAGGCAGCGATGCATCAAGAGAGGCTGCAGACTCTGCCAACTCCATCATGGGCACAAGCCTCCCCACCAGAGGGCATCTTCAAAAGGCGGTGCTTCAAGATGGCAGTATCCATAATTAAGGACCCTCACCATTCAGGAAATGTCATCATCTCATTACAAATATCAGGGAGGTGGTACAGGAGCCTAAAGACACACACTCAAATGTCTTAGGAACAGCTTCTGCCCCCTCTGCCATCAGATTTATGAATGATCCATGAACACTATGTCATTATTCTTTTTCACACTATTTATTTCTATTCTAACTTACAGTAATTGTTTTGCCTTGTGCTGTACTGCTGCCAGGAAACAACAAATTTCATTACATACATCAGTGATAATGATAAACCTGATTCCTGTGATGTCAATACCAAGTATAGCCACAGAGACATTAAGATATTGACTCATTCATCACAAACAGGGACTGTCCGAGTCACTGAATTGGTTATAGCTATTATATAGCCTAAATTTAGTTACAGAACATACTATTTGACAGAGCTGGGATTATATATCTCATACTTCACCACTGTTGCAAGTGGTCTAGAATATACATCGCAGCAAAACAATGGATACGTCTAACAGGAAAATTGTGAGTTTCCATTGATAGGCGTGATCACAAAATTACAACCAAAATTATGACTATTCATGAGGACGTGTGGCAAAATCTATTTTCAACTAGATTGTTCTTTATTGAAGGAGATGGAGAGAGTGCTTCTGCAAATGCCCATAGGCTTTGAAGAGGCCTCCCAAGGTGGTCTTTGATTATTCAAACAAGGATATATTTGACTTGGAGGTCGTGCAAAATAGATCCCAAAGGATTGCTTCCCAGGATGAAGGAAGCAATGTTCTGGATCTTGAGAATTCCCTCTACCAAAGAATTGTAGATACCAAGTAATTAAGTATATTGAAATTAAATAGGAGAAAACAAGACAGAAAGTGGAGATGACACCAGTGATCAGATCGTACTTTATATCAGGCAGGTTCAGAAGGCGACAGACTTCTTTTCTTATGTTAAATTTCTATTAATCTCATTAAAAATTGACAAATACGGTTGTGGTCCAAAACAAGCAACAAACGTATTCCACATTAGCCTTAAGAGTAAAGTTATATTTTCAAGCTACGTAACCGCAAATCGTTAAACATTTGTGGAAGTGGCAATCAGAAAAAGAAGCATTTAACCCGCGGAAGTGGGGGAGATTCGTGTGTGTGGTTGCTAGGAGGCAGAGTCACTGTGGTGGGCCAATATGTACTCGGGCGTGGGACTCGATTCACAGCGTAAACGAGCACAGATATTCAGCCATGGCAATAAAACTTTTACACTGTATATTGTTAGTTATGTCTCGAATACAGAAGTTCCCGGTGTAAGATAACACAGGTTCCCGGTGTAAAATCAGAGCAAAAATTACGCTCCAACGGGCAGTCTCACTGCAACCTTGAGATTTATCCAAAAGTTATGTCAAACCCCCTGTCGGCAATTTAAAGTATCCATCAGCGCGCACACAAATCCAAACACATACAAATTCTGGAAGTCTTAAATAAAAGCAGCGGCAGCGCGGCTGAGCAGGTGACCGACTCCCGGAACCCCGGCCGTCCCTCAAATCACAACGGAATACCGACGTGGGCATGCAGGCAAGATCAAAACACCAACAGGTTTCCCTTGGCCGAAGTTAATCAGCTGAATTTTATCGAAACAACCCAGTTGGTGAATCGACAGTCAAAATAGCTAACGTTAGTTCCTACATTTGATTTCGGATCACATTTAACTAGAACTAAAATGTTCCAATTTCACAAAGTAATATCATACTGATCAATTAATTGAAGAATTTTAATTATTTTCTGTTTCGAATCCCTTTTATCCCACAGAACCACAGGAGGAGTGCCTGCAGGTGGGGCAGAAACAGTCGGGGTACATTGAGCTGCCCGCCCAGTGGGAGACACGACAAAAACGGAGCGCAAATTCACCTTCAGCTGAGACTTCGACACCTTGCCGCATTTGTCGACGTCCAGGGCCGTGAACGCATGCCAGATAACTTTCAACAACTCGTCTCGAAGCGCCATCGCTGCCTCCCAGTTAGTCGGGTTTCGCTCCGAGTGCCGTGACCTGCCTCTTCCGCACGTCAGTCTCAGTCAGAGGCACGGCGCCTCTCACGCATTCCTGCGGGGACTCTCGACTCGACTCGCTGCTCCCACCGCCAGGCGGCCAGAGCCCGGAATTCCACCCCTTGCACAAGGTGATAGGTAGGGCTCCGGGTCCTTGTGGCAGACTCTGTTGGATAGTTCCCCAGTAAGATCGTCAAAATTATAAGGGAAAAAATTAATAACAAATGCCATCAAATTTCTGAAAGGTCCACGTTATTTTTTGCACTATCTCTTTAGTTTTGTAATTTATATTAATTTATGTCTTTGCCTGTACCACTGTCGGAAAACAACTTTACTTCATATGTTACCATATCTGATTCTGAAATATTCAGCAGGCCAGGCCTCATCTGTGGGACGAAAAACGAATAATCGTTACAGTTCCATGACCCTTGGTTCACCTTTGTTAGTCATAAGACCTAGGGGCAGAATTAGGCCATTCAGCCCATTAACGCTCCCCCTGGGCTAGACTGGAACCAATGTCCTAGGAGGAGCGTTTGCTACCGTTGTTCAGGAGGATTTAAACTAATGTTGCAGAGGGATGGGAACAAGTACAGAGAGACAGGGGTGTAAAATGAGGGTAGAAGCAAAAAGTAGTAAGGTGAAAAGTAAAAGTGGCAGGCAGGCAAATCCAGGGCAAAAATCAAAAAGGGCCACTTTTCAACATAATTGTATAAGGGCTAAGAGTGTTGTAAAAGCGAGCCTGAAGGCTTTGTGTGTCAATGCAAGGAGCATTTGTAACAAGGTGAATGAATTGAAAGTGCAGATAGTTATTAATGAATATGATATAGTTGGGATCACAGCGACATGGCTCCAGGGTGACCAAGGATAGGAGCTCAACATTCAAGGATATTCAATATTCAGGAGGGATAGACATGAAAGAAAAGGAGGGGTAGCATTGCTGGTTAGAGAGGAGATTAACGCAATAGAAAGGAAGGACATTAGCCGGGAGGATGTGGAATCGATATGGGTAGAGCTGCATTACACTAAAGGGCAGAAAACGCTGGTGGGAGTTGTGTACAGGCCACCTAACAGTAGTAGTGAGGTTGGGGATGGCATTAAACAGGAAATTAGAAATGCGTGCAATAAAGGAACAGCAGTTATAATGGGTGACTTCAATCTACATCTAGATTGGGTGAACCAAATTGGTGAGAGTGCTGAGGAAGAGGATTTCTTGGAATGTATGCGGGATAGTTTTCTGAACCAACATGTCAAGGAACTAGAGAGCAGGCCATTCTAGACTGGGTATTGTGCAATGAGGAAGGGTTAGTTAGCAATCTTGTCGTGTGAGACCCCTTGGGTAAGAGTGACCATAATATGGTGGAATTTTTCATTAAGATGGAGAGTGACATAGTTAATTCAGAAACAAAGGTTCTGAACTTAAAGAAGGGTAACTTTGAAGGTATGAGACGTGAATTAGCTAAGATAGACTGGCAAATGATATTTAAAGGGTTGATGGTGGATATGCAATGGCAAGCATTTAAAGATCGCATGGATGAACTACAACAGTTATTCATCCCAGTTTGGCAAAAGAATAAACCAGGGAAGGTAGTGCACCTGTGGCTGACAAGGGAAATTAGAGATAGTATCAATTCCAAAGAAGAAACATACAAATTAGCCAGAAAAAGCAGCACACCTGAGGGCTGGGAGAAATTCAGAGTCCAGCAGAGGAGGACAAAGGCCTTAATTAGGAAAGGGAAAAAAGATTATGAGAGAAAGCTGGTAGGGAACAAAAAAACTGTAAAATCTTTTATAGATATGTGAAAAGAAAAAGATTGGTTAAGACAAATGTAGGTCCCTTACAGTCAGAAACAGGTGAATTGATCATGGGGAACAAGGACATGGCAGACCAATTGAATAACTACTTTGGTTCTGGCTTCACTAAGGAGGACATAAATAATCTTCCGGAAATAGTAGGGGACCGAGGGTCTAGTGAGATGGAGGAACTGAGGGAAATATATGTTAGTAGGGAAGTGGTGTTAGGTGTTAAAGGCAGATAAATCCCCAGGGCCAGATGGTCTGCATCCCAGAGTGTTTAAGGAAGTAGCCCAAGAAATAGTGGATGCACTAAGTGATAATTTTTCAAAACTCTTTAGATTCTGGATTAGTTCCTGAGGATTGGAGGGTGGCTAATGTAACCCCGCTTTTTAAAAAAGGAGAGAGAGAGAAACTGGGGAATTATAGACCGGTTAGCCTAACATTGGTGGTGGGGAAAATGCTAGAGTCAGTTATCAAAGATGTGATAACAGCACATTTGGAAAGCGGTGAAATCATCGGACAAAATCAGAATGGATTTGTGAAAGGAAAATCATGTCTGACAAATCTCAAAGAATTTTTTTGAGGATGTAACTAGTAGAGTGGATAGGGGAGAACCAGTGGATGTGGTATATTTGGATTTTCAAAAGGCTTTTGACAAGGTCCCACACAAGGGATTAGTGTGCAAACTTAAAGCACACTGTATTGGCGGTATGGTACTGATGTAGATAGAAAATTGGTTGGCAGACGGAGCAAAGAGTGGGAATAAACAGGACCTTTTCAGAATGGCAGGCAGTGACTAGAGGGGTACCACAAGGTTCAGTGCTGGGACCCCAGTTGTTTACAATATATATTAATGACTTAGATGAGGGAATTAAATGCAGCATCTCCAAGTTTGCAGATGACACGAAGCTGGGCGGCAGTGTTAGCTGTGAGGAGGATGCTAAGAGGATGCAGGGTGACTTGGATAGGTTAGGTGAGTGGGCAAATTCATGGCAGATGCAATTTAATGTGGATAAATGTGAGGTTATCCACTTTGGTGGCAAGAACAGCAAAACAGATTATTATCTGAATCGTGGCCGATTAGGAAAAGGGGAGGTGCAACGAGACCTGGGTGTCATTGTACACCAGTCATTGAAAGTGGGCATGCAGGTACAGCAGGCAGTGAAAAAGGTGAATGGAATGCTGACATTCATAGCAAGAGAATCCGAGTACAGGAGCAGGGAGGTACTACTGCAGTTGTATAAGGCCTTGGTGAGACCACAGCTAGAGTATTATGTGCAGTTTTGGTCCCCTAATCTGAGGAAAGATATTCTTGCCATAGAGGGAGTACAAAGAAGGTTCACCAGATTGATTCCTGGGATGGCAGGACTTTCATATGATGAAAGACTGGATCAACTGGGCTTATACTCGCTGGAAATTAAAAGATTGAGGGGGGATCTTATTGAAACGTATAAAATTCTAAAGGGATTGGACAGGCTAGATGCAGGAAGATTGTTCCCGATGTTGGGTAAGTCCAGAACGAGGGGTCACAGTTTAAGGATAAAGGGGAAGCCTTTTAGGACCGAGATGAGGAAAAACTTCTTCGCACAGAGAGTGGTGAATCTGTGGAATTCTCTGCCACAGGAAACAGTTGAGGCCAGTTCGCTGGCTATATTTAAGAGAGAGTTAGATAAGGCCCTTGTGGCTAAAGGGATCAGGGGGATGGAGGGAAGGCTGGTACAGGGTTCTGAGTTGGATGATCAGCCATGATCATACTGAATGGCGGTGCAGGCTCGAAGGGCCGAAGGGCCTACTCCTGCACCTGTTTTCTATGTTTCTAAGTCTGCTCTGCTGTCTCTTTGTCTCTTAACACTGTGGTCTGACTTGCTGAGCATTTCCATTATTTTCTGATTTTATTCCAGCATCAGCTGTTTTATTTTAAATTTTCATTAATTGGCTGGTCACCGAAATCTACAAACAAGCATCAAGACCTGGCTTGGATTGGTGAGGAAGGGAACTGTCCCAGTTAAATCCTTTTGCACAGCTGGACTCTTTCTGTGCAGGTGGTTTCTGTGGAGATAACACTCTGATCCATTTCCTTCTGGAGAGATTGGGGAAGCAATGCAAGTGGTCATCACATACAGCTGCATATCACAGGACTGGGTTACAGGCACACACTGAGGCAAAAATCAGCTGCTGTTGGAACATCATCTCAATAATAATCCATGTACAGCATTCCGCTACATCCAAAATTTGCTGGTCTTCCTGTGCAGCAAGCTACCTGCAACAGATTGCATTCCAGAGTGCTGACATACACACTGAGGGCTGCAATATAATGTGATGCAGTTACTGCAAACCCAATGGGGAAAGGAGACAGTGGAGAAATTTCTATCACTGTATGGTGACAGACAAGAACATGTCCATAAACAAAATCTCTTGGATTTAAATCTGGTGGAATGTATGCAAAAGAAAAAAATGAAGTCATGCTGATATAAAATGTATCCTGTAGGTGTGATATAATGAATGTCCTGCGTTAGGGTTTAAACTTTAACAGGGGAATGGGAACAGGAGTAATAGGGCTAAAGATGGGACAGTTGGTATCAACATTCCCTCTATTGTTTTTTCAGCTGTGCAGACCAACCATTGCTCTCAGTCGGAAATTTTGACACGGCCTGTAAACTGCGTGGCACTTTAAATAGATGGCATCTACTGACTTCCATTCTGTGTTTATTGTTACAATTTTTAACAGTTGTATCTTGAAACACTGACAATGCATTATAGCTCTAAAACATTTCAAAGCAAAGGCTGTGGTACGTTTATTATTTAGAAAATTTATGGATTATATTCATTAACACAGAGTAGTTCAGAATTATAATAACATAGCTTTCAAAATTGTTCTAGCATAATTTCAAAATTATATTAGCATTATATAAAAGAAAATTACCACCGCACAGCGACAAAGGCAATGTGCATAGGACCATTTCTACCACTCCGCAAACTATACACATGTGCAGCTTAGCAGGAACAGTAGTTGGTATACAATTTGATGCTCTGCATAGTGAGACTGAGAGGATGGACAGGCAGATGATAGGGCAAAATTGCAATCAGTGGATGAGTTGTTTTGTAACATGGGGGCAAAATTGAAAAGGGTGATGAATACAGGACTGGACATCTTATATTTGAATGCACACAGTACTTGGATTAAGGGAGATGATCTTGTAGTGCAGTTAGAGATTGGCAGGTGTGACGTTGTAGACATCACTGACCCGTGGCTGAAATGGGAGCTTAACATCCAAGGATACACCTTGTATCGAAAGGACAGGCAGGTAGGCAGAGGGGCTGGAGTGGCTCTGTTGCTAAAAATAGAAATCAAATCCTTAGACATTGGATCAGAACATGTAGAATCTTTGTGTATAGAGTCAAAAAACTGCAAGGGTAAAAAGACACTGATGGAACTTGTATACAGGCCCCTGGACAGTAGCCAGGGTATAAATTTCAAAGGTAAATAGATAAGGCATGTAATCAGGGTAATGTTATGATAGTCATGGGGAATTTCAATATGCAAGTAAATTGGGGAAAATCAGGTTGGTGCTGGATCCCAAGAAAGGGAATTTGTAGAATGCCTGCAAGATGGCTTTTTAGAGCAGTTTGTGGTTGAGCCCACAAGGGGAAAGGCAATTCTGGATTGGGTTTTGTGTAATGAAAAATATTTGATTGGGGAGCTCAAGGTAAAGGAACCCTAAGGAGTCAGTGATCATAATATCATAGAATTTACCATGCAGTTTGAGAAGGAAAAAATAAAGTAAGATGCATCAGTATTACAGCGGAATAAAGGGAATTACAGAGGCATGAGAGAAGAGCTGGCCAAAGTCAAATGAAAGAGGACACTAGCAGGGATAATGGCAGAACAACAACAGCTGGAGTTTCTGGGAGCAATTCGGAAGATGCAGGATAGATACATCCCAAATTTGAAGAAGTACTGTATTGTAAAGGGAGGATGAGGCAACCATGGCTGACAAGGGAAATCAAAGTCACCATAAAAGCAAAAGAGAGGGCATATAATAGAGCAAAAATTAGTGGGAAGTTAGAGGATTGGGAAGCTTTTAAAAACCAACAGAAGGCAAATTTTTAAAAGGACCATAAGGAAAGAAAAGACGAAAAGTGAAAGTAAGCTAACCAATAATATCAAAGAGGATATCAGAAGTTTTATCAGATGCATCAAGTACAAGAGAGGCAATAGTGGGTATTGAACCGCTGGAAAATGATGCTGGAGAGGTAGTAATGGGGAACAAAGAAATAGAAGATGAACTGAATAAGCATTTTTCCCAGACTTCACTCTGGAAGGCACTAGCAACATGCCAGAAATTTGAGTGTGTTGGGGCAGAAGTAATTGTAGCTGCTATTAATAAGGAGACGGTGCTTAGGAAGCTGAAAGTTCGGAAGGTAGATAAGTCAGCTGGACCTGATGAAATACACCCCAGAGTTCTGAAAGAGGTAGCTGAAGAGATTGTGGAGGCATTAGAAAGGATCTTTCAAGAATCACTAGATGCTGAAATGATTCTGAGGGACAAGAAAATTACAAATGTCGCTCCAGTCTTTAAGAAGGGAGGGAAATAGAAGAAGGGAAATTATAGGCCAGTTATCCTGGCTTCAGTGTTTGGGAAGATGTTGGAGTCTTTAATCAAGGATGAATTTCAGGGTAATTGGAGGTGCATTATAAAGTTAGCCAAAGTCGGCATGATTTCCTTCAGGGGAAATTGCCTGACAAATCTGTTGGAATTCTTTAAGGAAATAACAGGCAGGATAGACAAATGAGAGTCACCTCCAACGGGATCCCACCACTAAGCACATCTTTCCCTCCCCCCCTCTCTCTGCATTCCGCAGGGATCGCTCCCTACACAACTCCCTTGTCCATTCGTCCTCCCCATCCCTCCCCACTGATCTCCCTCCTGGCACTTATCCGTGTAAGCGGAACAAGTGCTACACATGCCCTTACACTTCCTCCCTTACCACCATTCAGGGCCCCAAACAGTCCTTCCAGGTGAGGCAACACTTCACCTGTGAGTCGACTAGGGTGATATACTGCGTCCGGTGCTCCCAATGTGGCCTTTTATATATTGGCGAGACCCGACGCAGACTGGGAGACCGCTTTGCTGAACATCTACGCTCTGTCCGCCAGAGAAAGCAGGATCTCCCAGTGGCCACACATTTTAATTCCACATCCCATTCCCATTCTGACATGTCCCTCCACGGCCTCCTCTACTGTAAAGATGAAGCCACACTCAGGTTGGAGGAACAACACCTTATATTCCGTCTGGGTAGCCTCCAACCTGATGGCATGAACATCGACTTCTCTAACTTCCGCTAAGGCCCCACCTCCCCCTCGTACCCCATCTGTTACTCATTTTTATGCACACATTCTTTCTCTCACTCTCCTTTTCTCCCTCTGTCCCTCTGAATATACCTCTTGCCCATCCTCTGGGTCCCCCCCCTTGTCTTTCTTCTCGGACCTCCTGTCCCATGATCCTCTCGTATCCCCTTTTGCCTATCACCTGTCCAGCTCTTGGCTCTATCCCTCCCCCTCCTGTCTTCTCCTATCATTTTGGATCTCCCCCTCCCCCTCCAACTTTCAAATCCCTTACTCACTCTTCCTTCAGTTAGTCCTGACGAAGGGTCTCGGCCTGAAACGTCGACTGCACCTCTTCCTACAGATGCTGCCTGGCCTGCTGCGTTCACCAGCAACTTTGATGTGTGTTGCTTGAGAGTCAGTGGATATTGTTTACTTGGATTTTCAAAGTTCAAAGTATATTTATTATCAAGTTATGTACGTAACCCTGAGATTCATTTCCTTACAGACAGCCATAAAACAAAGAAATCTAATAAAGCCCATAAAAAACGATTAGGATACACCCAATGTTCAGGGAAAAAAAACTAATCATACAAACAATAAAAGTAAGCAAATAACATTCAGAACTAAAGTTCACAAAAGTGAGTTTACAGCCACAAAGCTAGTCTTCCCTGCAGCCGGTCTAGGAGCTCATTCGATGCAGGTCCATAATCTCAGTTCTAAACCTCACAAGCAGCGAGCTGACCACCAGCCTGTCCCTCTTCTCCAGACCTGCTTAAATCGGCCAAGCAGTGGGTCGTTCCTCGCTCTCGGACTCAGGCCCTGCCACTTTGATATGCTCTCAGGCCAGGGACACACTGCCTCGATTCAGCTCGTACCCGACCTTTCCAATCGGGTCCAGTGGTTAAATCAGTCAAACATAAGCTCCCACCACCTCAACTCTGCCTCATCTCAGGTTCTCCACTTCGAATTGCCTCCAAGTCCGCTCCAGCAAGGCCCAAACATTGGCTCATTCCCCGCTCTCAGACCCAGGTCACACCACTGCGTTTCTGCCATAAACGTCATGCAGCAATTGTCCTGCACCTTCCGGACTTCAGTTCACACCGCAAAAATGCCAAGTTGTGCAGGCAGTTCAAGAGCTCAACTCTGAAAAGGAAATCGATTGCTGCGATCGTGTTTGAGCAAAAGGGTGATTAATAAAGTAATTAGTAGTTTTGTTTGCTGCCAGCAAGTCATCACTGTGCTTCATCAGTGCCATCTTAAACTGGCATGGTATTGCAGGAAGGAGCAAGGATAGAAGATTGGCTGACTGGCAGGAGGCAAAGAGTGGGAACAAAGAGGGTATATTCTGATTGGTTGCCGTTGACTAGTGTAATTTGCAGCCAAAGGTGCATCTACTAAATAATAACTTGAGGGGAGTGAATACTTATGCAATCAACTATTTTGTGTTTATATTTATAATTAATTTAGATCACTTTGTAGAGATCTGTTTTCACTTTGATATGAGTCTTGTTCTGTTGATCAGTGTCAAGAAAGCCAAATTAAATCCACTGTGATTCAATGTTGTAAAACAATAAAACGTGAAAATTTCCAAGGGGGGTGAATAGTTTTTATAGGCACTGTAGTGTTGAGGAATCAGGAAGTCTGTAGAAGGACTTGGATAGATTCAGAGGCTGTGCAAAGAAGTGGCAGACAGAATGTAGTGGAGGGAAATTTAAGATAAATAATACTTTGGTAGAAGGAATAAAGGCATAGACTACTTTCTAAATGGGGAGAAAATTCAAAACTCAGAGGTGTAAATGGACTTGGAAGTCTTTGTGCAGGACTCTCTAAAGGTTAATTTGAAGGTTGAGTAGGTGGTAAGGAAGGCAAACGCAATATTAGCATTCATTTCAAGAGAACAGAATATAAGAGCAAGGATGTGATGCTGAGGCTCTTTAAGGCATTGGTTAGACTACACTTGGAGTATTGTGAGCAATACTCTTATCTAAGAAAAATGTGCTTACATTGGAGAGGGTCAAGAGGAAGTTCATGAGAATGATTTTGGTAATGAATGGGTTAACATATGAGGAGTGTTTGATGACTGGGCCCATACTCACTAGAGTTCAGAAGAATGAAGGGGAACCTCATTGAAACCTATCAAGTATTGAAAAGCCATGATAGTGTGGACATGATGTTTCCTGTAGTGGAGGAGTCAAGGACTGGAAAGCACAGCTTCAGAATAGAGGAACATCCACTTAGAACAGAGATGAGAGGGAATTCATTTAGCCAGAGGGTAGGGAAACAGTGGAATTCATTACTACGGACGGCTGTGGAGGCCAAGTCATTGAGTATATTTAAAGTGGAGGTTAATAGTACAACACTTTCATTCCTGTACGTACCGCCCATTTCAGATTTGTACCTATGTTACTGGAATTTAAATTCTTATCCCTTCCTAACCTCTCCTGCATGCTCCTTCCTTTTACTATATTATACACAGTGGGCTCTAGTTAATTAGGACACGTCAGTGCCAGTATATTTTGGCCCAATTAAGTTGCTGCTCCAATTAGCTGAAGTTTCATGGAAATAGTTAAAAAGGTATAAAAAGTCAAACTGGGAAGCAAATGGTATATTTACATGAAATACAGAACAAATTAGAACACTACCAATACCACTATAGTACAATAAAACTGTGTATTGGTTCTTAATAATTATCGATGGAGGAATTCATCCAGTGTACACAAAGAACAAAATCAGCGCAGGCACCTTCTGCAGGTAATCCCCCTGCTGTACTCAGCCCCCTGCTGTACTCACCGTACTCACTGATTGTGTAGCCGAGTTTCCATCAAACTCAATATATAAGTTTGCTGATGACACAACAATTGTAGGCCATATCTCGGGTAATGATGAGTTTGAGTACAGAGAGGAAATTAAGAACCTGGTGGCATGGTGCAACGACAATAACCTGTCCCTCAACGTCAGCAAGATGAAGGAATTGGTTGTTGACTTCAGAAGGAGTAGTGGACCGCACGACCCAATTTACGTCGGTGGTGCGCAAGTGGAACAGGTCAAAAGCTTCAGGTTCCTCAGGGTCAATATCACAAATGACCTGACTTGGTCCAACCAAGCAGAGTTCACTGCCAAGAAGGCCCACCAGCGCCTTTACTTCCTGAGAAAGCTAAAGAAATTTGGCCTGTCCCCTAAAACCCTCACTAATTTTTATAGATGCACCGTAGAAAGCATTCTTCTAGGGTGCATCACAACCTGGTATAGAAGTTGTCCTGTCCAAGACCGAAAGAAGCTGCAGAAGATCGTGAACACGGTGCAGCACATCACACAAACCAATCTTCCGTTCTTGGACTCACTTTACACTGCATGCTGTCGGAGCAGTGCTGCCAGGATAATCAAGGACACGACCCACCCAGCCAACACACTTTTCATCCCTCTTCCCTCCAGGAGAAGGCTCAGGAGCTTGAAGACTCGTACGGCCAGATTTGGGAACAGCTTTTTTCAAACTGTGATAAGACTGCTGAACGGATCCTGACCCGGATCTGGGCCGTACCCTCCAAATATATGGACCTGCCTCTCAGTTTTTTTGCACTACCTTACTTTTCCATTTTTCTATTTATAATTTAACTTTTAAATATTTACTAATTTTTACTATTTAAAATATTTTTAATATTTAATGTTTGTAATCCAGGGAGCGGGAAGTGCAGAATCAAATATCGCTGTGATGATTGTACGTTCTAGTATCAATTCTTTGGCGACAGTAAAGTATAATGGACTGCCTTCATACAATGCTATCAACGATTTCAACCTCAAAATCTTCATTTTCATGTTAACATTCAAATTGATTGTCAATACTTTCAAATTCTTCATAGTTTCTAAATTGTTGAAGTAGTGAAATCGTTTCATTTTCACTACTGGCTGTTTCTGGTATCTCCAAGCCTAAATATTTGAAACCGCAGTTTAGAATTGTCATTAAGAATTGTCTTACGGCATATTTCTCGCCAACTGTCAGTGACAAAAATCACACACAAAATGCTGGTGAACGCAGCAGGACAGGCAGCATCTATAGGAAGAGGTACAGTCGACGTATCGGGCTGAGACCCTTCGTCAGGACTAACTGAAAGAAGAGATAGTAAGAGATTTGAAAATGGGAGGGGGAGATCCGAAATGATAGGAGAAGATAGGAGGGGGAGGGATGGAGCTAAGAGCTGGAAAGTTGATTGGCAAAAGGGATACAAGGCTGGAGAAGGGAAACGATCATGGGGCGGGAGGCGGGAGAAAGAAAGGGGGAAGGGGATGGGCAAGGAGTTATAGTGAGAGGGACAGAGGGAGGAAAAGAAAGGGGAAAGAAAAAATAATAGATAGATAAATAGATAAATGAATAAATAAGGGATGGGGTACGAAGGGGAGGTGAGGCATTAACGGAAGTAGGAGAAGTCGATGTTCATGCCATCAGGTTGGAGGCTACCCAGATGGAATATAAGGTGTTGTTCCTCCAACCTGAGTGTGGCTTCATCTTGACAGTAGAGAAGGCCGTGGATAGACATATCAGAATGGGAATGGGAAGTGGAATTAAAGTGTGTTGCCACTGGGAGATCCTGCTTTCTCTGGCGGACAGAGCATAGGTGTTCAGTGAGACAGTCTCCCAGCCTGCGTTGGGTCTCGCCAATATATAGAAGGCCACGTCGGGAGCACCGGACGCAGTATATCACCCCAGCCAACTGACAGGTGAAGTGTCGCCTCACCTGGAAGGACTGTCTGGGGCCCTGAATGGTGGTGAGGGAGGAAGTGTAAGGGCATGTGTAGCACTTGTTCTGCTTACACGGATAAATGCCAGGAGGGAGATCAGTGGGAAGGGATGGGGGGGACGAATGGACAAGGGAGTTGCATAGGGAGTGATCCCTGTGGAAAGCAGGAGGGATAGGGAAAGATGTGCTTAGCTCTTTCCACCCTGTCTCTTGCAAAAATGCCATCCCCTTCTCGCAATTCCTCCGTCTCCGCCGCATCTGCTCTCAGGATGAGGCTTTTCATTCCAGGACGAAGGAGATGTCATCCTTTTTTAAAGAAAGGAGTTTCCCTTCGTCCACCATCAACTCTGCTCTCAAACGCACCTCTCCCATTTCACACACATCTGCTCTCACTCCATCCTCCCGCCACCCCACTAGGAATAGGGTTCCCCTTGTCCTCACCTACCACCCCACCAGCATCCGAGTCCAACATATAATTCTCCGTAACTTCCGCCACCTCCAGCGAGATCTTACCACTAGACACATCTTTCTCTCCCCCCTTTTTCTGCTTTCCGCAGGGATCGCTCCGTACGCAACTCCCTTGTCCATTCGTCCCCCCCATCCCTCTCCACTGATCTCCCTCCTGGCACTTATCCTTGTAAGCGGAACAAGTGCTACACATGCCCTTACATTTCCTCCCTTACCACCATTCAGGGCCCCAGACAGTCCTTCCAGGTGAGCCAACACTTCACCTGTGAGTCGACTGGGGTGATATACTGCGTCCGGTGCTCCCGATGTGGCCTTCTATATATTGGCGAGACCCGACGCAGGCTAGAAGACTGTTTCGCTGAACGCTTATGCTCTGTCCGCCAGAGAAAGCAGGATCTCCCAGTGGCCACACATTCTAATTCCACGTCCCATTCCCATTCTGATATGTCTATCCACGGCCTCCTCTACTGTAAAGATGAAGCCACACTCAGGATGGAGGAACAACACCTTATATTCCATCTGGGTAGCCTCCAACCTGATGGCATGAACATCAACTTCTCTAACTTGCATTAATGCCCCACCTCCCCCTCATACCCCATCTGTTACTTATTTTTTCTTCTTTCCCCCTTTTTTCTCTCTTTTTTCTCCCTCTGTCCCTCTCACTATAACTCCTTGCCTATCCTCTGGGTTCCCCCCCACCTTTCTTTCTCTCTAGGTCTCCCATCCCATGATCCTCCCCCTCCTGTCCTCTCCTATCATTTCGGATCTCCTCCTCCCCCTCCCACTTTCAAATCTCTTACTCTCTCTTTTTTTTTAGTATAATTTTTATTGAGTTTTCAAAGTGAATATATGAAAAGATAATGTCTACCCTCCCGCCTGGATATACATCCTACCTAAAAAGTAAAGAAAGAAAGAAGAAAAAAAAAGGAGAACCGCCTGGATATTGGAAGGTTTCCACATGCTCCATGGGATTCAAAATAAATTTAGTATATTTATTTATTACTTTCCCCAAGGGACCAAGATCTTTATCATAGGAGCAACTAAATATGCCATCCTATCTTTTGTATATAAGGGCGCCAAATATTCAAAAATGTTTCATATTTATCTCTTAAATTATAAGTAATTTTTTCGAGTGGAATAGAACTAGCCATTTCATTATTCCAACGATTCATACTTAAATACGAATCAGATTTCCAAGTAACTGCTCTAGCCTTCTTAGCTACTGCCAATGCAATTTTTATAAATTCTTTCTGATATTTATTCAATTTAAGTTTTGGTTTTATCCCTTCAATATCACCTAGTAGAAGTAATACAGGGTTATGTGGAAATTGAGTTCCAGTAATTTGTTCCAATAAGACTCTTAAATTTATCCAAAAAGGTTGAATTTTAGAACAAGACCAAGAAGAATGTAAGAAAGTACCAATTTCTTGATTACACCGAAAGCATTGATCAGATAAATTTGAATTTAATCTATTTATTTTTGTGGTGTAATATATAATTGGTGTAAAAAATTATATTGTACTAATCTAAGTCGAACGTTTATTGTATTTGTCATACTGTCAAGACACAGTCTTGACCAATTTGTTTCATCAATATTAATATTCAGATCCATTTCCCAATTTTGTTTTGACTTGTGGATTCCTTGTTTAATGGTCTGTCTTTGAATCAAATTATACATACAAGAAATAATTCTTTTAATTTTTCCTTTTTGAATTAAAATTTCAATTTCATTGGGTTTTGGCAAAAACATTGTTTGACCCAGTTTGCCTTTTAAGTAAGCCCTCAATTGAAGGTAACAAAAGAAAGTGTTATTTGATATTTTATGTTTATTCATTAGTTGTTCAAATGACATGAATATACCTCGTTCATAACAGTCTCCTATAGATCTAATCCCTTTTTGGTACCAATTATATAAAAGTTGATTATCCATTGTAAAAGGAATAAGTTGTTTTGGAACAAAGGTCTCCTTGCTAATAAAGATTTCTTTATTTCATTATCAACATTTATCTTATTCCATAGATCCATCAAATGTTTTAATATAGGAGATTCTTTCTTTTCCCGTATCCATTTAGATTCCCATTTATATATAAAATCTTCAGGTATATTTTCTCCTATCTTATCTAATTCTATTCTAATCCATGTCGGTTTTCGATCACCAAAGAAAGATGCAATAAATCTAAGTTGATTTGCTTTATAATAATTCTTAAAGTTTGGAAGTTGTAACCCTCCTAACTCAAATTTACATGTCAATTTTTCCAATGATATTCTTGACATCTTACCTTTCCAAAGAAATTTTCTCACACATTTATTTAACTCTTGAAAAAATTTCTGTGGCAATTGTATTGGTAATGTTTGAAACAAATACTGTAATCTAGGAAATATATTCATTTTTACAACATTGACTCTACCCACTAATGTTATTGGTAGTATCATCCATTTGTCAAGATCTTCTTGAATTTTTTTCAATAGTGGTAAATAATTAAATTTATATAAATTCTTTAAATCATTATCAAGTCTTATACCTAAATACTTTATGCCATTTACCGGCCATCTAAATTGGGTTGCTAATCGACATTGGCTATAGTCTCCTTTAGTAAGAGGTAAAATTTCACTTTTATCCCAATTTATTTTATACCTGGATACTTTCCCATATTCATCAAATCTAGAAGATAATTTATGTAACGAATGCTGTAGGTTTGTTAAGTAAATCAAAACATCACCAGCAAAAAGATTAATTTTATATTCCTCCTGATTAACTCTAAAACCCATAATATCTGGATCAATTCTAATTAGTTCTGCTAATGGCTCTATTGCCAGTACAAATAAAGCAGGTGATAATGGACAACCTTGTCTAGTTGACCTTTTTAACTGGAATGGTGTTGAAATTTGAGTATTTGTCACTACTTTAGCATTAGGGTTAGTATTTAAAGTTTTAATCCAGTTTATAAAAGATGTTCCTATCCCATATTTTTGTAATACTTTAAATAAAAAATCCCATTCCAATCTATCAAACGCTTTTTCTGCATCCAAGGCTACTACTATACTCATCTCCTCCCTTTTTTGTGCCAAATGAATTATACTGAGTAGCTGAGTTACATTATCTGCCAATTGTCTATTTTAATAAATCCTGTTTGATCCATACGTATTAATTTTGATAAATATTTAGATAATCTATTCGATAAAATTTTTGCTATTATTTTATAATCCGTGTTCAACAAAGAAATATGCCTGTATGATGCTGGTTTTAAAGGATCTCTGTCTTTTTTTGGCAATACTATTACAATCGCTGTTGAAAAAGATTCTGGGAATTTATGTATTTTTTCTGCTTGACGTATTAACTTCATAAAGGGAGGAAATAATAAATCTTTACACTTTTTATAAAATTCAGGTGGAAAACCATCCTCTCCTGGAGATTTATTACTTTGCAGTGATCCTAAAGCTTCTTCAACCTCTTTTAATGTAAAAAGCATATCTAATCCCTTCTGTTCTTCCAAATTCAATTTTGGAAGAGTTACTTGTGATAAAAACCTTTCTATCTCATTAACATCATTTTGTGATTCTGATTGATATAATTCAGAATAGAAACTTTTGAAGGTTTCATTAATTTCTAAAGGTTTATAAGTAATTTTATTTGCACTTGTTCTAATTGCATTTATCGTTTTGGAAGCTTGTTCTGTTTTCAACTGCAAAGCAAGAATTTTATGTGCTCTCTCACCTAACTCATAATACCTTTGCTTAGTTCTTATGATTGCTTTTTCCATTCTGTATGTCTGAAGCGTATTATATTGTAACTTCTTATTGACAAGTTGCCTTCGTTTTTCTTCTGTCATATGTCTTTGAGATTCTTTTTCTAATTTTGTAATCTCTTTTTCCAATTGATCCAGTTCTGCCATATATTATTTCTTAATTTTAGATGTATAACTTATTATCTGACCCCTCAAATATGCTTTCATCGCATCGCATAGTATAAATTTATCATCCACTGAATGAGAGTTTGTATCCAAAAAAATTGAATCTGCTTTTTCATAAAATCTCAAAAATCTTGACGTTTTAATAATGTTGAATTAAATCTCCATCTATAAGCTACTTCTTCCTTATCAGTCATTATTATTGTCATTAATAGAGGAAAATGATCTGACAATATTCTTGCTTTATTTTCCCTCTGTGTTGAATATGCATTGATAATAGGAAAAGATCTATCCTTGAATAAGTTTTGTGTCTATTAGAATAGAATGAATAGTCTCTTTCTTTAGGATTAATTCTTCTCCATATATCAATCAAATTTAAATCTTTCATCAATGATAGTTAGTTTTACTACCTTCGATTTTGTGACAGCCTTAGTTGATCTATCTAAGACTGGGTCTAAGCAAAAATTAAAATCTCCTCCTATTAATATTTTTTCATGTGCATCAGCCAAATTCAAAAAAGCTTCTTGTATGAATTTTGCATCATTTTCATTTGGTGTATAAATATTCATGGAAGTCCATAATTCAGAAAAAAGCTGACAGTGTATAATCACATATCTCCCCGCAGAATCGGTTATTACATTTTGTATTCTAATTGGTAACGTTTTATTAATCAAAATTGCTACTCCCCTTGCTTTTGAATTAAATGAAGCTGCAACAACACTACCCACCCAATCTCTCTTTAATTTCTGATGTTCTGTTTCTGTTAAATGCATTTCCTATAAGAAGGCTAAATCTACCTTCATTTTCTTAATATGTGTTAAGATTCTTTTTTCTTTTCACTGGTCCATTAAGCCCATTAACATTAAAACTCAAAAAAATTCAATAAATTAGTCATTATTCTTAACAAAGTTACTCCAATCTAACTCAACTCTCATAGTTCCTTGGGGAATCTCTTTGAACTTCACCATGTTGCTATGTGTTTCCCTCCCAATCATCCAGGCAAAAAGAAAGAAATAAAAGATAGATATGATACAAAAAAAGAAATAACAAAATACCCCCCTCCTAATGTTGTGAATGAAAAGATACACAACACTACCCCCCTCCATTTTGCGGGTCGTGGCTATTGCCACGCTTGCACACATGAATAATGTAGCGATTGGTCAGTATTTCTTCCAGCTCCCCGTAACAAAAAAATTGTGTGTATATATATATATATAAAATAATGTCACTATTCCCAGCTAATATTCCTCAAATTTTCCCCTCCCTCATATAATTAATAATATATTTATATATTCATCTGTCTTTAAAAATCCAACAGGTCTATTCCTTGATCCAGTCTTTATCTTCAATCCATCTCGCTCCCCTGGGTTTGTTCTTGTATCTGGTGAATATTTAAAGAATCTCGCACAAACTCCTCCGCTTTCCGGTAATCATCAAAAAATCTTTTTTCTCCACCAGCCAAAAAAATCTTCAAGGTTGCAGGATAACGCAATATAAATTGATAACCGTGATCCCATAGGACTTTTTTCACTGGATTAAATTTCTTCCTTCTCTTCAAAAGTTCATAACTTATGTCAAGGTAGAAAAAAATTTTCTTCCCTTCTGTCATCAATGGCCCATTTCTAATCTTGGCAGCTTGAGCAGCTGCCTATAGAATCCTTTCTTTGTCTTGAAATCTTAAACATTTTATTAAAATTGATCGTGGATATTGGTCATCTTATGGTTTTGGTTTTAGAGCTCTATGTGCCCTCTCAATTTCAATTGATCAGTCTTCCTCTTTCATTTGCAAAGTTTCCAGGATCCATCTTTGAAAAAATTCTATTGGATTATCTCCCTCTATACCTTCTTTAAGACCAACAATTTTAATATTATTTCATCTACTAAAATTTTCCAACACGTCTACTTTCTCCAAGAGCCGATTTCTTTCCGTGTTCCAGGCAAGCATATCATTTTCAGTTTTTTCCACTCTATCGTTAATATGCCCCATTGTTCTTTCCATTTTGTCCTGTCTTTTCATAGCTTTATCATAGCACATCTTCATGTCTTTAATCTCTGTTCTTAATTTTCTTAATTCAATTGTTACTTGCAATAAAGCCTCTCTTATGTCTTTGTCACCTCCTTTATTTCCAGTCTCTTCCAGTTCTTCCTCCTCTTCTTCATCCTTATTCTCTGCGGAATCCAATTCTGACTCTGAGTGACTTTCACTTGCAGTGGCCGTCGGTTCTTGTAGTTTGAGTTGTGTCGATTTGCGCATGCGTACTTCTTTGCGCATGCGCATTTCCGGCATCTTCTTCCTAGAGACCGCTACCGCCGCTATTGCTCCCCGTTCTTCTATGCCAGAGATAAAATGCGTCTCCTCCGAAGGAGATCCAACCTGAATCCAAGGCTCCATCGCTGCAGTAGGCCTTTTTTTCTTCCCATCTCACAGCGACTTCACAACAACAGACTTCTTCTGTTGCGGTTTACGAGGCATATCGTAAAGTAGTCTTGCGAAATTTATAAGTAGTTTTCAGAAAGTATTTATTAACTTTGCTTTGTTTAAACGTTACTTTGCTGATTTTTTACGGGAGAGCTGGATTTATACGTCTCAATCCCACGTCATCATGTGATGTCCCCGACTCTCTCTTCTTTCAGTTAGTCCTGATGAAGGGTCTCGGCCTGAAACATCAACAGTACCTCTTCCTAGAGATGCTGCCTGGCCTGCTGCATTCACCAGCATTTTTCGTGTGTGTTGCTTGAATTTGTGTCGACGTGCTCATTAGACATTACCACCAGAGATTTCCGTAGGATTCAAGTAAACAGCTGCTCGATGGTTGCGATTCTGTGCTGGATGAGTCTAAGTTTCTTCACTGAGGATAGTGAGTCACAGAAGGCTTTGGAGGCCAAGTCATGGAACATGGTTCAGTCGAATGTGAAGACACAAGACAGTTGAGGTGCTGGAATCTGGAGCAACAAACAATCTACTGAAGAAACTCAGCACGTCGAGCAGCATCTGTAGGTGGTGGGTGGGTAACAGGAATTGTTGATATTCTGGGCTGAAACCATGCACCAGGTGGATGAAGAAAGTAGATGTATTTGTAAATATAAAAGGGATCAGGGGATGTAGAGAAAAAGCAAGGATGTGGGGATGACATAGAGCATTAGTCATGATCATCCTATTTTCTGTAAGTTAACTTACACTGCTTAAAACCAGCCTGCAGTTTGATAACATGCAGATGGTCCTGAAAGTCATCATGAATGTACCTAAACTTTAATCACGTGACATAGTTTCAAAGAGAGTTCAGACTTCAGGGTTTTTCCAGAGATGTGCTGGAGGTGGTAGAGAAGACAAAGTATATCCATTATGTCATTAATAAGACATAAGAGCAGAACTAGGCGATTCAGCCCATCAAGTCATCTCTACCAAATGGCTGAATTAATGGGCCCGGTGACCCTCCAACCTCACGTATATACAGTTACTGGGAGATTGCAACTATAGATCTGAACACAAGGAGTCATGCCCAAAGATATGGATACAAGAAGTTCACTGACCAAATGGTGAAGGGTAACAAATACATCTTCAAATGTCATATCCCACCATCTGCACTCAGTAAAACTGAGACAGTGCCAATGGCGGTGAGATGCAGCGCGCAGCGGCCACTCCGGTGATGAATATCTGTTATCTGTCAAGTAGGGTGCCGTGCACAATCCTGATTTGATGGAGTCAGACACAAGAGCACGGAGGAACATCTGGTGAAACTTCTGAAAGGCCTGTTTCGCTGCCGCTGCTACTGTGTGATCCAGAATCTCTGGAGGGGAAGGCCCCAAGTCCTCGGATTTGCTTGTTGCTCGGCGGCTGGGGCGGGGTCAAAGCGCCGGCAGAGATGGTGCTCGGTGCTCGGTGCTCGGTGTCAGAGGGCTGGTCAGAAGCTCAAAGTTTTCGGACGGACTCAGAGTCGGCTGTGGTCGGGTGCTTCCAGGGTGCTGCATCGACAAGTTTGCCGCGCTGAAGTTTCATGGCAGGGAGAGTTTCTCCCTTCTACCGTCTGCGTGAGATGATGGGCTATCGGGACTTTGAGACTTTTTTTTTACTGTGCACATGATCTGCTCTTTATCAAATTACAGTATTGCTTTGCACTGTTGTAACTATATGTTATAATTATGTGGTCTTTGTCAGTTTTAGTCTTGGTGTGTCCTGTGTTTCTGTGATATCATACTGGAGGAACATAGTATCATTTCTTAATGCATGCATTTCTAAATGACAATAAACGAGGACTGAGTGTCCTCATAATCTAATCTAATCTAATCCAAAATCGAGTCCCAGTCTAGCTATCAGCTCTAGCAGGGCTTGAACACCATAACAAGTTACAAAACCATGTTGGGCGGCATCACTGACAGCAGCATTTCCCTTCCCGGTGACCTTAACACATTCTATGGAAGTTTTGAACAGAAGGGAATGGGTATGTCACGAGCCTTTTTGACAGTCTCCAGTACACCTGAATCTACAGTCACTGTCATAGACATAGGGTCAAACTTTCGGAAGGTGAACTCATAGAGAGCATTGGGCCCCAGATGATATCCTGCCCGTGTCCTTAGATCCTGCATGGATCAGCTGGCAGGGGTATTTGCAGATATTTTTAACCCCTCTCTGCTTCAGACTGTGGTTCCCTGCTGCTTTAAGAAGACCACTATCATCCTGGTGCCCAAGGAACATTCCTTAATGACTACCACCCAGTAGTTCCGACTTTTACTATCATGAAGTGCTTCAAGAGACTGCTCATGGCAAGCATCAACTCCAGCCTCCCAGACAATCTTGACCCACTGCAATATTCTGACTGCTGAAAGAGGTCTGTGGTGAATGCCATCTCCCTGGCCCTATACTCACCTCTGGAGAATCTGGATAGTAAAGACACCCATATCAGACCATTGTTCATTGACTATAGTGCTGCCTTCAAAACTATCATTCCAAGCAAACTAATCACCAAACCCCAGACCGTGGGAGTTAATGCTTCCCTCTGGAACTACATCCTTGACTTCCTGACCAACAGACCACAACCAGTAAGGATAAACAACAATATCTTTGCCACGATTATTCTATGCACTTGTTCTCCACAAGGTTGTGTCCTCACTTCCTACTCTGCTCCTTGTACATTCATGACTGAGTGGCCAGATTCTGCTCTAACTCCATCCATAAGTTTACAGATGACACCATGTAGTGGGCCATATCACAAATAACGCTGAGTTAGAGTGCAGCAAGGAGATGGAGAGCTTAGTCACATGGTGTCAGCAAAAGAGTTGGTTATTAACTTCAGGGAAGGGGGGCCAACTCACGTACTCCTGCCTACACCAATGGTATTGAGGTTGAACAGGCTGAGAGCTTCAAGTTCTTAAGAAAGAACATTACCACCAGCCTGTCCTGTCCAACCATATTGATATCATGACTAAGAAAGCTCACCAACATCTCTACTTCCACAAGGGCCTAAAGAAATGAGGCACTTCCCCCATCGAGACAAACCAATTTTTAAAGATACACCATCGAAAGCATTCTGTCTGGATGCATAATGGCTTGGTGTGGCAGGTGCTCTGCATGCGACTAGAAAGAAACTGTGGAGAGTTGTGGCACAGCTCAGCACATCACAGAAACCAGCCTCTTCTCTGTGGACTCTGTCTATACTTCTTGCTGCCTCAGTAAGGCAGCCATCACAACCAAAGACACAACCAACCCCAGACTTCTCTGCCCGCCTATCAAGCGGAAAATGCAAAAGCCTGAAAGCACATACCACAAGGCTGAAAGACAGCTATACCACTGTTAACGGGCTCTTAGGTGGACCTCTTGTACAGTAAGATCTGGCAGGTCAAATATGATGATAGAACATAGTATTAATGGTAAGACTCTTGGCAGTGTGGAGGATCAGAGAGATCTTGGTGTCCAAGTCCATAGGACACTCAAAGCTGCTGCGCAGGTTGACTCTGTGGTTAAGAAGGCAAATGGTGCATTGACCTTCATCGATTGTGAGATTGAGTTTAGGAGCCGAGAGGAAATGTTGCAGCTATATAGGACCCTGGTCAGACCCCACTTGGAGTACTGTGCTCAGTTCTGGTCGCCTCACTACAGGAAGGACGTGGAAACCATAGAAAGGGTGCAGAGGAGATTTACAAGGATGTTGCCTGGATTGGGGTGCATGCTTTATGAGGATAGGTTGAATGAACTCGGCCTTTCCTCCTTGGAGTGACGGAGGATGAGAGGTGACCAGATAAAGGTGTATAAGATGATGAGAGGCATTGATCGTGTGGATAGTCAGAGGCTTTTTCCCAGGGCTGAAATGGCTAGCATGAGAGGGCACAGTTTTAAGGTGCTTGGAAGTAGGTACAGAGGAGATATCAAGGATAAGTTTTTTTACGTAAAGAGTGGTGAGTGCGTGGAATAGGCTGCTGGCGATGGTGGTGGAGGCGGATACGATAGGGTCTTTTAAGATACTACTGGACAGGTATATGGAGCTCAGAAAAACAGAGGGCTGTAGGTAACCCTAGGTAATTTCTCAGGTAAGGACATGTTCGAGGGAACGTAGATGATAACTGAATTAGTATTTCTTAAGAAAGTCAATAGTGCATGTGAGGATACAAAGAGGGAATTCACGGATAAATAGAATGCAACTTCGGCATATTGTTGGCCTTCTGCAAAAGCCATTAAAGGTATAGCTTTGAGTCTACCCTTTCCAGAATTACAAATGGTCCCAACCATGCAGCATCCAATGCCCGGAGTCTTAGTTTTAATTATAGTGCATGCAAAAGCCTGTAAACTTCTACAGAAAATGTGACATCTATAGCATGTAGTTTGTCAGACACTCAAGAAATTTGTGTAACAGGATCCAACTGCTTTTAGTCATGAACATTCTATTGAAATACGGCATGAGAAATAAATTAATTTGAAGATTATTTTTTGGCTTTACCTTAATATTGTGTTCCCAAAAGATATCCAAGCAACATGAAATAATACATGTACACAATTCGGGTTATGAGAAGTATCTCTTGATTTTAGTACATGCACAATATTGGACATTTTGTTACCAAGTGGGCATCTACCAAAAACAGTTTAAAACAGGTACTTCAGAAATGGGACAGAATTTTGTTTTCAGTAATAGAAATTTGCCCAAACTTGCAAAGAAAGATGGGATTAAAAACTTCCATCCATCATGGATCAGGATCTTTATTCAACTTATTAAAGAGTGTATTTAACTGAAAATAAAACCATACCTACTGAATGTTAAACAGTTCCAGAAAGCTGGAGAAACTTTTTCTTTTGACCCCCTCTAGTGGACATAGCATCCATCTGCAGGCATAATGAACAGAACTCTTTAACAGGAAGTTAGTTCTGACGAAGGGTCTCGGCCTGAAACGTCAACTGCACCTCTTCCTACAGATGCTGCCTGGCCTGCTGCGTTCACCAGCAACTTTGATGTGTGTTTCTTTAACAGGAAGTCCCACTGAGAGCACCTGTCCAGGCTTGGAGATGTAAGAGACTGCAGCTGCTGGAATCTGAAGCTACAAAAATCTCCTGCAGGGTTTCGACACAAACCATCAACAAATCCTTCCCTCCAGCAAATGCTGTTCAACTTACTGAGTTCTACTCCCAGCATATAGGCAGAGGCTGAGAACCACAGTACCTCTGGTAAGGATGACATTAATCAAGTATTGATCAAGGGAGGCAGAGGTACATATACATATACATCCTTACCAAGGGAGGCAGAGGTACATATACATATACATCCTTACCAGTACCTCTGGTAAGGATGACATTAATCAAGTATTGATCAAGGGAGGCAGAGGTACATATACATGACTGCTTTGACAGGGTTTGCGTGCCATTACTCCCTATAATGTGAAACCTAAGGGTATAAATGGCAGTGATGTTTCACTCCCCAATAAACGGACGCCTTTTATGCGTACAGTACTTTGAAGGAGAGAATAACACTGCACTTTTGTGAATCCCCACATAAACCAGCAACCCTGCGATCAGTCTTAGAGACCAACGTCAGAACATCCTTCAAGAGGGTGAACCCACTTAAAGTGTCGGAGCCTGATGGTGTACCTGGCAGAGCACTGAAAACTGTGCTGGAGTATTGAAAGACATTGTCAAGCTCTCTCTCACTGCTACAGTCAAATGTTCCCACCTGCTTCAAAAGGGCAGCAGTCACACCAGTGCCCAAGAACAGCAGGGTGAGCTGTTTGATGACTTTGTGGCCGATTTTGCAGATGGCCAAATTGGACAAATTAGGAGAATGGCCAAAGAAGTGGATGCAATAATGCATAGGGAAGTATATGGTCATGCACTTTGTTAGAAGGAATAAAAGTGTAGACTATTTTCTAATTGGAGAGCAAATTCAAAAATCAGAGGTGCAAAATGACTTGAGATTCCAAGTGCAGGATTCCCTAAACGTTAACTTACAGGTTAAGTCCATATTAAAGAAGGCAAAGGCAATGTTAGCATTTATTTCGAGAGGATTAGAACATAAAGACAAAGATATAATGCTGAGGCTTTATACGTTGTTGGTCAGACTATAGTTGTATTGTCTGCCTTTTTGTCAGCTACCTAGAACAGTCTCTGTTCGAAGCCTGCACCACTACCACTTCCCAACTTTTCCTACTCTACATCAACAACCGCATTGGTGCTGCTTCCTGTGCCCATGCTCAGCTTGTCAAATTCATCAACTTTGCCTCCAACTTCCACCCTGCCCTCAAATTTACCTGCTCCATTTCCAACATCTCCCTTCACTCTCTTGATCTCTCTGTCCCTATCTCTGGAGATGGTCTAATACTAATATCATTTTTTAGCTCACTGATTCTCACAGCTTCCTTGGTTATACCTCTTCCCACTCTGTCACGTATCCCCTTCTCTCAGTTCCTCCATCTCCACTACATCTGCTCTCAGGATAAGGCTTTTCATTCCAGAATGAAGGAAATGTCCTCCTTCTTAAAGAGACTTTCCTTCCTCTACCATCAACGCTGCCCTCACCCACATCTCTTCCATTTCACACACGTCTGCTCTCACTCCATCCTTCCGCACCCCACCAGGGATAGGGTTCCTCTTGTCCTCACTTACCATCCCACCAGCGTCCACGTCCAACACAATTCTCCATAATTTTCACCATCCCCAGCAGGATCCTACCACCAAGCACATCTTTCCTTCCCCCCACCCCACTTTCTGCTTTCCACAGGGATCGCTCCCTTGTCCATTCATCCCTCCCTACTGATCTTCCTCCTGGCACTTACCCTTGCAAGTGGAGCAAGTGCTACACCTACCCCTACACCTCCCCCTTCACTACCAGACCAAACACTCCTTCCAGGTGAGGTGACACTTCACCTGTGAGTCTGTTGGGCTCATCAACTGTATCCAGTGCCCCCCAGTAGGTTCAGAGACCATTTTATTGAGCACCTTTGCTCCGTCCACCAGAAAAAGTGGAATCTCCCGGTGCCCACCTATTTCAATTCTACTTCCCTTTCTCGTTCCAACATGTCAGTCCATGGTGTCCTGTACTGCTGCAATGAGGCCACAATCAGGTTGGAGGAACAACACCTTGTATTCCATCTGGGCAGCCTCCAACCTGATGGCATGAACATTGATTTCTCAAACTTCCAGTAACTGCCAACACCCCCCACCCCTTCACCATTTCTCCATTCCCATTCCCTCTCTCCCCTCATCTCCTTACCTGCCCATCACTACCCTCTGTGCTCCTCCCCCTTCTCTGATAGAAGAGAGGGTAGAAGGCTATAGAAGAAAGGGAAGGGTAAGAACAGCCAATCAACTTCCCAATGCTATTCTTCACCCCTCCCCCTCTCCTGGTTTCACCCATCACCTTGTACTTCTTCCTCCCCCCACCCCCTCACCTTCTTGCTCGAACTTCTCATCTTTTTTTTCCAGACCTGATGAAGGGTCTTGGCCCAAAATGTTGATTGTTTACTCTTTTCCATAGATGCTGCCTGGCCTGCTGAGTTCCTCCAGCATTTTGTGTGTGTTGCTTGGATTTCCAGCATCTGCAGATGTTTTCATGTTTGGAGTATTGTGATCAGTTTTCAAAGTCAAAATCAAAGTCCTATTCTTTGATAATAATAAATTTATTATCAAAGTATGTATACGGTACGTAGATTCATTTTTTGAAGGCATTCACAGGAGAAATACAATAGTCAATGAAAATCTACACACTAAAGATTGGCAAGCAACTAACGAGCAAAGATGAACTGCAAATAAATAACTACGTACATACTTACAGAAAACATGAGTTGTAGAGTCCTTGAAAAGTTGTGGAATCAGTTCAGAGTTGAGGTCAGTGAAGTTATCTATGCTGGTACCCTGATGGTTGCAGAGTAATAACTGTTCCTCAGTCTGGTGGTATGGGACCTGAGGGTCCTGTACCTCCTTCCCGGTGGCGGTAGCAAGCAGGGAGCATGTCATGGATTGCTAGGTTGTAGGGTCCTTCCTGTGGCAGCACTCCTTGTAGATGTGCTCAATAGTTGGGGGGTGGGGGTGGGGTGGGGTTTGCCTTCATGGTCAGGGTACATTCCACTATGCATCTATAGAAGTTTGTCAATGATTTTGATGACCTGATGAATTCACACAACCTTCTAGGAAAGGAGAGGTGCCCTCATGCCTTCTTTGTGATGGCACCTACAAGTTGGTCCTAGGAAAGATCCTCTGATAAGATAATGTTAAGGAATTACTGACCTTTTCCACCGCCAATCCCTAAATGAGAACCGGCTATTAGACATTCAGTTTCTTCCTCCTGAGGCTGCAAAACAAGTTACAAGCCTGTGGTATTACAGAAAGATTCAGCACGGATAAAGCAGTGGCTGATTGGCAGGAGGCAAAGAGTTGGAGCCTTTTCTGGTTGGCTGTTGGTGGTGAGTGGTGTTCCACAGGGGTCTGTGTTGGGACTGATTCTGTTTATGTTATATGTCAATGACTTGTACAATGGAATTGATGGCTTTATTGCAAAGTTTGCAGATGATACGAAGGTGAGCGGAGAGGCAGGTAGTTTTGAGGAAATATAGAGGTTACTGAAGGACTTGGCAACTAAGTGGCAGATGGAATACAGTATTGGGAAGGGTATGGCCATGCACTTTGGTAGAAGAAATGAAAAAGTTGACGTTTCTACAAACCCCATTTCCAGAAAAGTTGGGATATTTTCCAAAATGCAATAAAAACAAAAATCTGTGATGTGTTAATTCACATGAACCTTTATTTAACTGACAAAAGTACAAAGAAAAGATTTTCAATAGTTTTACTGACCAACTTAATTATATTCTGTAAACATACACAAATTTAGAATTTGATGGCTGCAACACACTCAACAAAAGTTGGGACAGAGTTAAAATAAGATTGAAAAGTGCAGAGAATATTCAAGTAACACTGGTTTGGAAGACTCCACATTAAGCAGGCTAATTGGTAGCAGGTGAGGTATCAGGACTGGGCATAAAAGGCTCAGTCTTTTCAAGCAAGGATGGGTCATGGCTCACCCGTTTGTGCCAAAATTCGTGAGAGAATTGTTAGTCAGTTCAAAAGGAACATTTCTCAACGCAAGATTGCAGAGAATTTAGGTCTTTTAACATCTACAGTACATAATATTGTGAAAAGATTCAGAGAATTCAGAGGTATGTCAGTGCGTAAAGGGCAAGGTCGGAAACCACTGTTGAATGTGCGTGATCTTCGAGCCCTCAGGCGGCACTACCTGAGAAACCGTCATGCTACTGTGACAATTATAGCCACCTGGGCTTGGGAGTACTTCGGAAAACCATTGTCACTCAACGCAGTCCGTTGCTGCATCCAGAAATACAACTTGAAACTGTATTACGCAAGGAGGAAGCCATACATCAACCCTATGCAGAAATGCCGACGAGTTCTCTGGGCCCGAGCTCATCTCAGATGGACCAAAAGACTGTGGAACCGTGTGCTGTGGTCAGATAAGTCCACATTTCAGCTAGTTTTCAGAAAAAACGGGTGTCGAGTTCTCCGTGCCAAAGATGAAAACGACCATCCAGGTTGTTATCAACGAAAGGTGCAAAAGCCAGCATCTGTGATGGTATGGGGGTGCATCAGTGCCCACTGCATGGGTGAGTTGCATGTATGTGAAGGTACCATTGACTCTGAGGCGTATATTAGGATTTTAGAGAGACGTATGTTGCCATCAAGGCGATGTCTCTTCCCGGGACGTCCATGCTTATTTCAGCAGGACAATGCCAGACCACATTCTGCACGGGCTACAACAGCGTGGCTTTGTAGACACAGAGTGCGTGTGCTTGACTGGCCTGCTGCCAGTCCAGATCTACCTCCTATTGAAAATGTATGGCGCATCATGAAGAGGAGAATCAGACAACGGAGACCACGGACTGTTGAGCAGCTGAAGTCTTATATCAAGCAAGAATGGACAAAATTTCCAATTGCAAATCTACTACAATTAGTATCCTCAGTTCCAAAAAGATTAAAAAGTGTTATTAAAAGGAAAGGTGATGTAACACAATGGTAAACATGCCTCTGTCCCAACTTTTGTTGAGTGTGTTGCAGCCATCAAATTCTAAATTTGTGTATGTTTACAAAATACAATTAAGTTGGTCAGTAAAACTATTGAAAATCTTTTCTTTGTACTTTTGTCAGTTAAATAAAGGTTCACGTGAGTTAACATACCACAGATTTTTGTTTTTATTGCATTTTGGAAAATATCCCAACTTTTCTGGAAATGGGGAGAAAATACAAAAACCCTGAGGTGCAAATGGACCTGAGAGCCCTTATGCACCATTACTTAAAGGTTAATTTGCAGGTTAAGTCTGTGCTAAGGAAGGCTAGTGCGATGTTAGCATTCATTTCAAAAGTACTACAGTATAAAAGTACTGAGCAGTTTTGGGCCCCTTATCATAGAAAGGACATTCTGAAACTGAAGGAGGTTCATGAAAATGATTCCAGGATTGAACAGCTTGTCATATGAAGAGTATTTGATGGCTCTGGGTCTGTATTCACTACAGTCAGAAGAATGAGGGGTGACCTAATTGAAACCTATCGAATGGTGAAAGGCCTTGAAAGAGTGGATATGGAGAGGATGTTTCATATGGTGAGAGTCAAAGGTCAGAGGACACAGCCTCAGAATAGAGATGCATCCTTTTATGACACTGATGAGGAAGAATTTCTTTAGCCAGAGTGGTGAATCTGTGGAATTCATTGCCACAAGCAGCTGTGGAGGCGAAGTCTCTGAATATTTAAGACAGAGGTTGTTAAGATTCTTGATTGGTCAGGGCATGAAGGAATTCAGGAAATTGGGGCTGAGGAAAAATGTATCAACCATGGTGAAGTGGTGGAGCAGGCTTGATGGGCCAAATGGCCTAATTCTGCTCCTATATCTTATTGTCTTATGGAATCAGTTCCAGAGACCTGACCGCTGTGACTTTCCCCTGCTAGGCCAATCTCTTCCCCCCCCCCCCCCCCCAACCCCCCAAACAGTTCCCAAACTGGTATACCTGTTGTTGAGGGAGATGGCCACAGCAGTACTCTACACTGGCTGTTTAACCCCTTTCCCCTTTCTGTCACCCAGTTTCCTATGGCTTGCACCTTGGGTGTAACTACCTTACTACAAGACCTACCTATCAACCCCTCAGCCCCATGAATGAGCAGGAGTTCATCCAGTTCCAGCTCCAACTCCTTAACGTGGAGTGTTAGAAGCTGCAGCTGGATGCACTTCTCGCAGGTGAAGTAGTCAGGAATGCTGGAGGTGTCTCTGCCTTCCCACACCCTGCCTGGTGTCTCTACTGTTCCTAAATGAACTATAAAAGAAAACAATAGAACTGTGTGGGAGATTAAAAAAACTGCCAGCTTTTTTGCCTTCTCTTACCAAAGCCTAAAAAAAGACCACTTTCTGACCACTCCTCTAAACCCTACCTTAATTTTCTTTCTTGTCAATCAATCCTGTACACTGATTGGGTGCTGCTCAAAGCTCCAAACTCAATGAGTCGCTGCCTTTTCTATTCAGTCAGTGAACCTGAGCGTACTGCATCTTCAGGCTTCTGATCTCTCTAATTGAGTGCTGCTCAAAGCTTGTTTTTAATGAAATGCTTTGCTCGCTTGTCCTTACAGATCTAAATCATCCCATGATCCTCCCCCTTCTCCAGCTCTGTATCCCTTTTGCCAATCAACTTTCCAGCTCTTAGCTTCATCCCTCCCCCTCCTGTCTTCTCCTATCATTTCAGATCTCCCCCTCCCCCTCCCCCTCCCACTTTCAAATCTCTTGCTATCTCTTCTTTCAGTTAGTCCTGATGAAGGGTCTCGGCCCAAAACATAAACTGTACTTCTTCCTATAGGTGCTGCCTGGCCTGCTGCATTCCACCAGCATTTTGTGTGTGTTGCTTGTAGATCTAAATCATACTTTTTTGCCTGTAGTTAAGGTAGATAAAGTGCTCTTTATCCCATTAGTGCATTTACACACAGCAGTACAGAAGTCAAAGGTGAGTTAAGATCAGGTGCCAACTCAAGTGCTATCTGATTTGGCTGCAGAGCATTGTGTTCCACCACTGGGTTCAGTTGTTCAAAGTCCAGCTACCAGAGGCATTTTGCAACCTGTCCCTTGGCTTTATTTCAGTCATGGTTGCTATACTTGCGCACAATCTTATCGATTTGAATGGGGTTGACAGCCTGAATTGAAAAGGCCACTTGAACAGTTCAGGAGAACCTTGGGATCTGCCACAAGATAGTTGCCAAGCACAGACAACATCACAGAGCAGAATGTACCCTATACATAGGTATGAACTTATGGCTCACATAATATACAACAGTGTATATTTTGCCAATAAGTTAAAGACTGGTTTACTCTGCAACCTGAATCTATACAAATGCAAGCATGCACTACAAGTCCATAATGGATCTAGCGGACACCAATAGTTGAATAGCCATCAACCCCAAATGTTTCTACCTCCTGACCAATTCCCTATTAAAGTTAACAGGCTGCTTCTTATATCAATTTTGCTAATTTATACAAAATTATGCCAAATGACTTCCAGAAGTTTGCTGCAATAGTTTTCTTAACAGATCATGCTTTGTTAATCTTTCTATGCTGGTACACTCCAAGTAGTTGTTTCCAATGACAGTTTCAATAAATTTCCTACCGATACCAGAAGACAAAGAAATTCATTGTACTTGTACTTTAAGAACTGGGCATAGCACGTCACTTATGAATGGGTTGGGGGAGGAATATTTGCTGCAAACTTATTTTCCCTTTCACTGCTTTAAAGAGGATTAGATGTGTTATCTTATAATCAGTTTCAATGTATTCTCTTTCCAAGTAAAAGCACTCAAAATATACCATTCTCACGAAGGGTTCCGGCCTGAAACGTCGACCGATCTTTTCCACGGATGCTGCCTGAGCTGCTGAATTCCTCCAGCGTGTTGTGAGTGTTGCTTTGACCCCAGCATCTGCAGATTATTTTGTGTTTACAAAATATACTATTATAGTCTAAGTTCTTGGCTATGAGGAATTTTTTTCCCTAAATATTTATCTAAAATCTTTGCATGAGAAATCAAAGTATTAATTTTTTTGCATCTTAGTTGACAAAAATAAAATTAATGAATTTTCCATCAGTAGTTCCATTAACTAAATGGTTAGATATTCTCCAAAATTCCCATTTACTGGATTTTTAAAATATCAAATCCATACATTCGTAATTTTATGCTCACATTAACAGACTTCATACCAAAAATTTACATTCACAAATGTACAGTTTATTGGACAAGACGGTGACAGTCCACAATTTACAGTATAGTAAATAGAAACACTTAAAGAAACACAAGGTGCAATGTTTTTCTACAATGCACTAGCTTAATAAAACAAAAACTGCTATTAAACACAAGTATAAATGGTGAACAACTGTTAGTTGCCTTAAATCACATAATTAAAAATATATTCCAAAAAGCCTATTTCTAATACAGCAATGATTGTTTAAAATGCTAATAAATTTTACAGCAAGTGTACAACACTGACTAAAATAGCAGCGGTTTTCTCAAGACAAGTTCACCCACAGGCTCTTGCCATGGATCTCAAATGTCTACAAAGTGCTCCCAGTACAATGTATAACATGGTTACAGTACATCCTCCCAATGTACAAAACGTGGGTTTAAAATCTAAACCCCAGAAAATTTACAGAACTTATGGTGCATGAGCCACTCAATAAAATGTCCTAATATATTCTTTAATCAATCTGTCCTTTTTATTCAAAAGGAACCCCAAAATCCAAAAATAAAAGAAAAAATTAAGACTCCATAGGCAGCAGAAATGCTACATCTCAATAAAATCTTGCAGGTACGAGTATCCTTAACGGGTCCTACAGTTGTGTGATAACTAAACTGCCAATGACTTGCCACAAAAAATCCAAATTTTAAAAAATAAGATAAAATTGGTTACAACCAGCTACACAATTTCAGTAAATTGTAAGGCTGACAGAACGGTTCATCTTTTTCCCAATGATCCGAGTATTTCTGTTACTTTGCACTGTGGACCTTGTTGTCATTCGGTCAGTAAACAACACTCGCTCTTCTGCTGCTGCTTTTGCCATTTGTGCCTTCTTTAATTCTCTGAAATAAAAAAACCACAAAGTTTATGGAAAGCATAGGTGTTTTGTTCCTTAAATCTTAGGAAATAAACTGGAAGAATATTTTTTCAGTAAGCACTGAAAAACAGTTTTACAATTTAGTAATGATAAATACCCCATTGCAATTGTATGCACTAGTTAATCACTCAATATCTACAAAGCATCATTTCATATTTATGAATCAAAGACCAGGAAAGTCTAAGGACAATCTTCAGGTGCCAAAGCAGCTGTGGGCCTAAGCAACAAATGCAAAAATTCAAAAACAAAGGACAGGTCTTACTGGCTGAGTCCCACTCATGGGCTGGTTCATCCACAATTACATAGTCAAAATGTAGCAGTGTAATTTCACTGGCCTCCACATGGAGGAATGCAGTAGCATTGTTGTTGTTCCTTTCTACACCTTGTGTTGCACAGATGGAAAGTGTGCAAGGAAGCAACCAGATTCGAACTCGGGACTATTTGCCTCGTAGTCCGATGCTGATGACACTACACCACTGGCCGCAACACTTTTTTTTCCCCAAATACACCTCAGGTAGTGCAGAAAAGAGCCCAATCCAAAACAGGTAAAGCTAGGGCAGCTATAAAAAGTCATTGGATTTTAAGTTAAATCGGATTTCAAAGCATTCAAGTCGCAAAATTGGAAACAATTTAAAACATTAAAGTTAAATATTATTTTCTTTCTCCTTAGCACTAAAATACACACCAGAAACCCCATGCTGGGATGATGTACAGTACAATTAGCTTTCCAAATTCATTAGCGAGTCCTGGTCTTCTGAATCTGACTGTGCATGCACAGAAATCTCAGACTTAATGTAGTCTCAGTGACTGAAAGCCCCATAACCCTTTGTATATACAATTTTCTGGACAAAAAATGTAAGCTCAATGAAACTAAAATTAGTGCAAACCTTGACAATTTCTCTAACTCCATCTGCACATATGGAGGCTTTGTAAGGCATTGGTATATGATGAGCAGTTTTGGGCCCCTTATCTAAGAAAGTATGTGCCGACATTGGAGAGGGCCAGAAAAAGTTCACGAGAATGATCCCAGGACTGAAAGGGTCAACATATAAGGAGCATTTGATGGCTCTGGGTCTGTACTTGCTGAAGTTTACAAGAATGAGGGTGAATCTACTGAATAGTGAAAGGTCTAGATGAAGTGGTCAGGAAAAGCATGTTTCCAATAGCAGGAGAGCTTAGGACCAGAGGGCAGGCCTTAGAATACAAGGATGCCCCTTTAGAATAAAAACAAGGAGGAATTTCCTTTGCCAGATGGTCGTGAATCTGTGGAATTCATTGCCACAGACAAAGTGGAGGCCAAGTCATTGGGTATATTTAAAGTGGAGGCTGATAGGTTCTTATTTAATAAACATACGAAAGATTACACACAAGGAGAAGGCACACCAATGAGGTGGAGAGAGATATCAGCCATGATGGAATAACGGAACAGACTCGATGGGCTGAATGGCCTAATTCTGCTCCGATGTCTTATGGACTTGTACAATCTCAATGTAAATAGCAAGGGCAGAAGTGCTGACATTTTCAGGATATCTGCTTGTGCCCACAACAACTCAGATGTGCCTATACACTACACATACATGTTAGGCTTCATACATTTCTTATGTGAATGGCTTAGTTATTCATTATCTAACACCCCCCATATCACTGTAGAGCTCAGACAATAAGCTTTTAAACAAACAAAATAACACTGTTCTGAAAATCAGATTCTACCTTTGCAGAAAAAGCTAAAATAATCATGAAATTTGCAAATTCTATGATCAACATTAATTTACAGGCCACCTGGGATTACAAACTGGTTATGTTTTCACAAATGTCTATAATAGAAAAATGCACAATAATAAAAAAATTACTCAGCATCACACCTCCATAGTATTGTAATGAATAGCACAAAAGTGCAAGATTGATAAGAAGAACTACTAGAAGTGGAGAATGAAAGCCAGTTCTGTCATTCCTAAGAACAATCATACACATACACACAAGTTGGACTTCTGAATGTAACACTATTATGGAAGCTCATTCATATGCAAGAGTCCACAGTTCCAGGTGTCTGCATCTTAGGGACATCCTGTATTCATGCATGAAGGAAGTTCAAGTGACAAAGAAGTACATGGGATCCAAAGTATAGTTCACTAATGTGCTTACTTTTGCAACAGTGCATTTTTGAATTTTTCTGCATTTAGTTCTAACCGAAGTTGATCCGCACTTTTTCTTGCAGTCGGAAGCAGCACTGAATGTCTGATTAAAGCTCCCGCTGTGGGTCGTTTCTCTGGATCTGGATGAAGCATTAACTGAAAAAAAACAATTGAAACATCAATTATTTACAATAGTCTGACATAGTTGAAAATCTTGATAGAAAAAACAAATTTTCTAACCAAATCTTACCTTCAATAAATCCAAAATTTCCTGGGAGTATGCTTGTGGAATTGTAGGAAGCTTTCCTCGTCGTATTTCATGCCATTTTTCCCCATTTCTTGGCAATGGCTCTGCACCAGCAGCAGATATAACAGTGAGAGCTAGAGCAAAGATATCTGCTTTTAGCAAATATCTGTAATCCTGAAATATAAAATGTTTGAAAGGATGTCATTGGGAGAATAAATGGAACCACAAAAGAAACTCAAATGAAATTAACTCTGATTATTTGCTAACCACTTCAACTCACACAAAGACCATCTACTATGATGGAACAGACAAAAGTATCAGATAAAAATTCAGGAAGTATTTCTATGTTTATACAGGTGGATTCAAACTGCAATGGTCAATTTTAGTTTGAAATATTAACACATTACTCAAACAAGCTACCTGATTCAAGCGTCATAGGTCCAAATACATCAGTTTCAGATCAGCATCTTCCCTGACTAACTATTCTTATTTGGGTCAATCAGCCCAAATATTCCACTATTAGCATTCAAAAGATCAATGTAAAAGCTACCGATGCTTGCATGAAAATTTCTGACAGTAAAAATCCACATTTTAAGTTACAAATCAACTTTTTTTTTAACACTGGGGAGGAGTTAGAATTTTAGTATCTTTCTTTAGATTTCCTTATTTACACAGATTCTATACACCTACTACAACAGGAAGAAAACTTACCTCTTGTAGTACTTCATTGGCCAGGTATCGACTATCTCCTTCTTCCACGTGAGGATTGGATACACGAGTAACATGTCCAAGGTCACCTAATTTTTATAAAATAATTTATTTACCATGTTTCCATCAAATCTTCCAATCTAAAATGAGACTATACAGTCCATCATCAAGCTCTTTTTATTGGAAAAGGTTCCCAATTAGTCCTACTCTCCCATTATTTCAGTAGTCTACCACCTGATTTCTATTTTAAATACATTCAGTGGCCACTTTATTAAGTACACTTGCTCCTTAATGCAAATATCTAATCAGCCAATCATGTGGCAGCAATTCAATGCATAAATGTGTGTAGATATAGTAAAGAGTTGTTCAGACCAAACATCAGAACGGGGAGGAAATGTGATCCAAGTGACTTTGTTGGTGCCAAAAAAAAAGACTTGAGTTTCTCAAAAACTGCTGACCTTCTGGGATTTTCACACACAGCAGCTCTCTAGAACATACAAAGAATGGTGTATAAATTCAGTGAGCGGCAGTTTTGTGGACGAAAACACCTTGTTTTTGAGAGCGGTCAGAGGAAAATACTAGTTCAAACTGACAGGAAAATGACAGTAACTCAAATAACCACACACTACAACAATGGTATGCAGAAAAACATTTCTGAACACACAATACAAACCTTAAGTGGGCTGGGCTGCAACAGAAAACCATACCAGATTCCACTCCTAATAAAGTGGCCACCGAGTATACATGCATGATTCCCTTCTTGAAAATTGTTAAATTTACCTTTACCACCTTTATAAATTGCCTCAACGCACCTTTCTATAGAAAAATGAACCCACTACCCCTTAAGCAATTTTTCCAATACCATTTATTCTGTATTTACTGCCACAATGACAAACAGGAAAGTCCTATATTTCACATTTAACATTTGGAAATTATCCTACCTATTTTATATACAATATTTGTTGACAATATACAGTCATCATCATCCATCTCTTCTGCCACAGAATTAGTTACTAATTTTTTGGATATAAATATGTTACCTAAAAATAAGAATACAAATAATAGTTAGGAATAGGCAATGAATTTTAACATTCTGGCCGCTCTGTACATACATTTACAAATGATTTTTGAAAATTATTTGTTGAAAAGGGCAGAAGCCTCCAAACTTAGTATCTGAACTATTGGACTGAACAGTTTCATCACAGGTATAATAATAAGGACGAGCACCCTTCAATATGTTTGGCTGACACTGAGTTCCGATTTAAGATGGTGCTGATGAAGCCCAATGACTACTTACTGGTGGCAAAAAATATAACTGAACACTTTATTAATAAAACTTCTTGTAAAATCTACAGTAAATTATCACTGCAAACAAATGGCGAGCAGAGGCAAGGATGAGTCGAAGGTTGAAACGTACGGGTGCGAGCCAGTCCAGACAGAGTCGAGGCAAAGTGAGGCAGATTTGAGGCTCATCCACCAAAATCGAGAGTGAGGTTTGATCAACCTAAGTGCCAGGCCAATTTGAAAAGGTTGTGTATCGGCTGAAATGTGGCAGCAGGATCCAGGCCCACAGTGTACTAGGTAATGGGTCCCAGTACAAGGAACAACCTGATGTTTTGACAATTTGACAATTTAAATGCTGGGCCAGATGGACTGAAAAGGAAGGGTGTCAGACCAGAGGCTTGGGTCAGGTCAATTCTGCTCTACAACGCTTACTTGGCTCTGTGCTGAATTGAGCTGAGGCTATAACCTGCTCTGAAATTCGTGCATATGGACTCTCTTTTGTTCTGAATGCTATTTGCTTACTTTTATTGTTGGCATGATTTGTTTTTCTCTCTGCACATTAGGTGTTCGAGTTTTTTTTTTAAAATGGGTTATTTTGAGTTTTTTTTTGTGTGGCTGCCTGAAAGGAGATGAATCTCAAGGTGTATGATGTATACGTACCTTGATAATAAATGTACTTTGAACTTCGAAAAAAGGAAAAAAAAATCATAATTATTGCACATGTATCAAATGACTTTAGATGGAGGTATATACATCGATATTTTGATAAACTTATTACGATTACATGAAATACCAAATAATCAGTGATAAGTCTAAATGAGATTCATAAAAGCAAAATAAAAACCACAACTGTACCGTACAATTTGAAGTTAAATTAAATGAAAAAACATTTGCACCACACTCAAATATTACTTGTTTAAAACACTAACCATTTCCTAGTACAATTTAGGACTTAAACCTATGTTGAGCAACTCAGTATTTTACTGGTTAAAAAAAAATACATGCTCCCTGTATTGTTTAATGTCTGTTCCTGTACAGCAGTGAAACAAAATAACTGCTATTCCAGATCTCATGCAGCACAAAAACAATAAAGAACACAATAATAAAAGCACAATAACTATAAACACACAACATAGCTAATATACATAGATTAAATGTATCTCCATAAGATGATGCTAGGCTGAACATAATGTGACTAACAGGTAATAATAAAGTAGTGGTCAAGTCCGTGGGTGGAAGTGTTGATCAGCCTTGACTCTTGGGAAAAGTAACTGTTTTTGAGTCTGGTGGTCCTGGCACAGATGCTATGTAGCCTCCTCCCTAATGGGAGTGGGACAAAGTCCATGAGCAGGGTAGCTGGAGTCCTTCATGATGCTACTGGCCCTTTTCCACCACCTTTCTGTATACATCCTTGATGGCAGGTAGGCTGGTACTAGTGATGTGTTGAGCAGTTCTGACTATCTGTGTAGAACCTGCCTGTCTGCCGTGGTGCAGTTTTCGTACCAAGCAGTGATGCAGTTTGTCACGATGCTCTCTACTGCGCATTATATGGAATGGCATGAGCATAGACGTGGATAGTTCAGCTCTCTTCAGCCTCCTCGAAGTAGAGCTGTTGGTGAGCTTTCTTGACAGTGTAGATTACGTTCATGTGAGGTTGTGTGATTGCATCCCAAAAGTTCGAAACTGTTCACAGTTACCACTGCTGTGCCACCGATGTAGAGGAGTGTGAGGTGCAAGTTTTCCTGAAGTCGATAACCACCTCCTTTGTCTTGTTGTAAATAAGAGGTCATTTTCCTGGCACCAGGCCTCGAGCTCTTCCGCCTCTCTGTATGCCTTCTCATTGTTATTGATGAGCCCCAGCACTGCTGTATCATCACATTGAACTTAACCATGTGTTTGGCTGGGCAGTTACATGTGAGCAGAGCGTACAGCAATCTCAGCACAGAGCCCTGGGGAGGGCACCCACGTTGAGGACAATGGACAGGGAGAAACGGTTGTGCATCCTGATTATCCAATGTCTATTCGTTTAAAAAGTCCAACACCCAGTTGTACAGTGACGTATTGAGACCAAGCAGTAGGAGTTTATTCACCCAATCTGTGGGACAATATCACTGAATGCTGAGCTGAAACCCAGAAACAGCATTCTAACACAAGAGTTACATTTCAAGGTGTGTCAGGGCAAGGTGCATGACAGATTGTAACCAAAATAAATCCTGGGCAGCTGAAAAAACAGATGCTAACAATTAATGAAAATAGAGGTGCCTCTGAGGTCCAAACTGGAGAAAAAATAGGGAGGCAGAGGTCATTGAGATAACTGCCAACAAGATTGATGCACAAAATACTGCTGAAATCAGGGCCAATGTAGGTGGTCTATAAAAAGAGATTACTGAGGATACAGGGCTTAAGGTAATTTAAAATACACAAGGAAAATTGTAGTCTATTCATGTTGTACTGGCGTATGGTAACAAAAAAATTCTTTTAAACATTGTACTTAATTACAAAAAGTTAAATGTGGACAAAAGCAGTAAAAGATGAGCATTAAGGGATCTATACACTTACTTGGCTTTATATCCATGTGTACTAGGGACATACTGTGAATGTATTTTAGACCTCGTGCAACCTGTAGTAGCAGGTCCCTTAGCTCTGGCTCATTAAAATATCGCCTATTCCTGTAATTTTCTGCTATGGCATCTGATAAGCTTCCACCTTTCAAATAAAAATATACAAAATGTCACTGCTCAAGATGTCCCAAATTAATAAATTGCAAAATAAGTTTTAAGTTTTAAAAAGTACATTTTCTTCAGAACATATTGACAGCACATGCTATTCTAAGTTAAAAATATCGGATTAAAACCTTACCATTGCAGTACTCATTTTGAATGAGCATATGGTCATCTTCCGCCCAGGCCGAATAATAGCGAACTACATGTGTGTGTTGACCTAGGACTGCATGTGCATAGACTTCCCGTAGAGCATTCTGTCTATATGTAAAAAATGAGATAAGATCTTCATCATAAGTTAGGACTTTATTCCCTGGAGTGTAGAAGAATGAGGGGAGATTTGAGTTAGGACTTTATTCCCTGGAGCATAGAAGAAGGAGGGGAGATTTGATAGAGGTATATAAAATTATAATGGGTATAGATAGAGTGAATGCAAGCAGGCTTTTTCCACTGAGGCTAGGGGAGAAAAAAAAAACAGGACATGGGTTAAAGGTGAAGGGGGAAAAGTTTAACGGGAACATTAGGGGGCAGCTTCTTCACACAGAGAGTGGTGGGAGTGTGGAACGAGCTGCCAGATGAAGCGGTAAATGTGGGCTCACTTTTAACATTTAAGAAAAACTTGGACAGGTACATGGATGAGAGGTGTATGGAGGGATATGGTCCAGATGTAGATCAGTGGGACTAGGCAGAAAAATGGTTTCACACAGCCAAGGGCCAAAAGGCCTGTTTCTGTGTTGTAATGTTCTGTGGCTCTATAACCAGTATTGCAGTAACATCAACAGAAGTATTTGTTTCAGGTATGCACATTCTATAAACCAGAAGACAAATGTGATCAAGTGCTGAATTCAAGCTTAGAAGATGATCTATTTGTGGGCCAGTTATCCTCATAGCAATAAGACATATAATTATTAATTTTTAGGTGGTAATTGAAGAAGCTGGATCAAAAAAGTGATTCAAACAATTCACTAGCACAGAAAGAGGAAAGGGCTGTATTCTTTCTTTTTCCATAAACATTATTCTATCCCATTAGAAGGGCATTATAAAATCTAACTTTGAATTGTACATAGTGTCGCAGATGTGTACGTATAAATAGAAGCTACTTACTCATCAACTGAACCTGCTAATGGCTTTTTCGAGCGTTTTATGGCATAAATACAGCCATCGAGTCGCTTCACACATTTAAAAACAGAACCAAATTCTCCAGATCCAATCTTCTCCAACTCATGGAATTCTGTTGTATATCGCGATTTCATATTGCTTTCAGTAATTGGAATTCTCTATGAAGAATGGAATAAAAATCAGAAGCATTAAGTTAAACTCAACTTGTTTCATGGTTTACTGTATAAATATGAATAATCAGATGAAAACTCAATTTTCAGTTGATTATTCAATAGCACCACAATCAACTAAAACACAACCTTGGCTTACATGCAGCATGTTAAAAATGAAACCAGTCTAAATGTAGCACTGTGATGCTCACTTATAAGCTTAATGGAGAGCAAGGAATACAGTGACGGAAACCTGAATCAGTGTTAAAAACTCAGTTCAAGCAACATGTATAGAGAGAGAATCAGACATGTTTTTCCAGATCAATGATTCTTCACTACAAGGGCCGCTTACCTGCTGCTGTTCAACAAGAAATTTTGTCATCAAGAAATGGGAACAATCATATTAAAATCTGGTGCTCAAATTGCACTCTCCCCACATTCAATCTATTTAAGCCTGACAAGATCTAACCTTTTGATCCATTCATCGATTCCTCCCCGACCCCCCTCTAGAAATTGTTTTTTCCTTCAATCTGAAATATTAATTATTTTTCACAGACGTTGCCGACCTGAGTATTTCCAGAACTATTTCTTACTGTCCTACTTTCCTAACTCCGAGGCAACCCCTGTATAACAGTCTGCAAGGTTACTGAAATTCACCCTTACAGAACTTGCGATAAATTAAATAAACATTGCTTTCCGACTCTCAGTCATTGATGTATGTGCTATTGACATGGCTTCATACTATGGATTGTATGAAGGGATTGGCTGTTACTGAACTCAGAAAAAAAAAACACCAACATTTTTGGCATGAACACAATGAGCTAAGTGGCACCTGCACTATAATTTTACAATTTCATGACACCAATTTTCTCATTGACATATACATAGCAATATATTTAACAAGCATTTTATTAATACCTTTGCTGGCCGGATACTTTCATCATCAAGCTCCCCATCACTTCCATCCATTAATTCTCTGCACAGAAACCTAAAACAATTAGGTTATAAAACCAAGCAGTATGCAGATATTTTACTTTATGGTATAAAATATGAAATGATTTGTTAATCATCTGCAAATGGTATATCAAACACATGATATATCAAAGTAAAGGCACAGGCAATTGCATCCATCTAATAAAAATGGAAATTATGTTACAGAAAACATTAGCATAAAATGGACTAAGTTTTGCCACCTTCTGGAAGAAAAGTTAAGAGGTTCAGTATTACGTACATTTAAGTAATTGAATCAAAATCAGTTTTATTATTGCTGATGCATGTGGTGAAATGTTTTGTGGCAGCAAAACAGTGCAATACATAATAAAGACTGTTATAATAAATAACTATTTTATTATATATATATATAATTCTATTACAATTAAATGTAGAATTAGATCATTACAATGATTTAATTTCTACAGATCTATCATAGAGAGCATTCTAAATAGTTGCATCACCATCTAGTATGGAGAGGCCACTGCACAGGACCGGGAAAAGGTGTAGAGGGTTGCAAACTTAGCCAGCTTCATCACGGGCACTGGCCTCCCCAGCATCAAGGACATCTTCAAACATGATCCCTCAGAGGTGGCATCCATCATTAAGGAACCCACGACACAAGACATGCTCTTTTTATTACCACTAGGGAGGCGGTACAGGAGCAACACCCACACGAAGTTTTAGTAACAGTTCCTTCCTCTGTCATTAGATTTCTGAATGGACAATTAACCTACCCATGAATATTACCGCATTATTTCTGCTCTCTTTTTACACTACTCAATTTATTTTTTATATTTCTTACTGTAATTTATAGTTGTACTGCTGCTGCAAAATAACAAATTACACAAGTCAATGATATTAAACCCGATTCTAATCTGTCAGGTGCTCAGGCTTTTCTCCATCTTGGTATCTTAATTGTCTATCATATATTAAACCTCACTTTACATGATGAAAAATTCCGAAGTGCAGTTGGTGGGTTGAGAGAATGTGTTGCGGCCACAAGGGTTAAGGCACTGATGGAATTCCTCAGCTGGTACTGACTCAATGGCATCTTTCTGTATCACAATAATTAAGGATCTACTTTAAAAGAGTTATGCAGTACTAAATTGCATTTAGGTGTCAAACACAGTGGATAACCATTTCAAAGAGATGTGTGAAACAATGGGACTCAATGTAATGCCTTTTCTTCATCACAGCAAGATTTTGATAAGAAATAATTTTCAATAAGGACTCAGGTCAGGCACCATAAAGACCCATGAAGTGTTAAGAGTCTTATCCTATAATGTTGACTGTTAATTTCCCTCCATAGATGCTGTCTGCCCTGCTGAGTTCCTTCAGCATTTGGCATGACTTTGTAAATAAAAAACCACAAGCAATATCAGTGGTAAGTGTACTTTCATCTCCATTTAGTAAATGCAAAGTGTAGCTCAAGTAGTCAAAGAGCTGTCAAACAAAGGTGACCAGTCATCGTTAACTGTCCACATTAGTTTGTTTTGTTTTATGTGCATGCATGCAACAGCTGTTAACAGTTCTTCAAGAGATAACATTTGGCACAAGAACGTCAGAAGGGTATGGAAGGTAGTAAACATTTTCATATCAAAGTGTTTAGTGCAAATCTTAATTTAAAAATTTTCCAGAAATGAAGAGTTTCAGTATTTACCCGTCCCAATACGTCCTTTTCCTTCTTCGACAGTGCACAGATGAAGAAGAGTGGATGTACATGGAGTCTGGTGTAAAAGGGTTAATGTTGACATGGGGGGGCTTATTCTTGTAATCACATGGCATTTTCTCAGACTGCTCAACATTCCTGAAAAGTGCCCCTCCTCGACGTCTAACTGAGCTGGAACCCAGGCAACTTGCAACCCTTGCTTTGGATAATAAACTCTGAAAAGATATAACAGCAGCCTTATTTTAATAACCATAGATCACATTCAAAATATAAAAGTTCTAATAATGGGTTTTATATCAGTTCCATTTAAGAAACTCCATTCAGAATCAAGCCCCAATAGTTTTCAGAAAAGTTAAATGGAAAAGTTTATGCCTTTTACAACACCACTGGCATACATATTCATAATGATAGTCTTCTGCTAATATATTGCCACTATCAAATCATTATACAATTTAATTAAAGTAACAGACAATGTATATAACAGTCTGTCTCATAAATCAATAAACTAGTTGAAGAGAATTCCATAGTTTTGGAATGTCCTGAAGCAAAGTAAAATAATAAAATAATTGCAATGGTTTGAGCAATTCCACAAACAACAGACAAGATGAAGTCCTACCACTTCCAGCACAAATAGCCACAAACCATTTTACATTTAACAAAAGGCTCAGCACAAACCCAAAAAAGGCACAACCATATACAATGGTCTTCAGCCAGAATTGCCAAGCCATTTCTCATTCCTCTGGAGTTCCTTACCATTATATAAGCCAGTTTTCAGCCAATTCAATAACAGTAGATACTGGGGTACAGCAAATCTCATGGGAAATTGATATCAGTCCATGTCACACCACTATCAATCTCCATTTGGAACGAACACAATAACTGATTACCCACTGTACCCTGGGATAGAGAATCATACGGATTCACTATTCTCAAATTGAAGAAATATCTCCTCATCCCATCCTAAAGAGCCAACTCCTTTTACAAAAGAAATGTTTAATTTCATTAACTTTTCTGAATGTGAAGTAGTCCATTTATGAGAAATATTATTCCATACAAGAATTCATATCTACATCGTCATTCACCTAGATGGCACTATGAATCTCGGTTCCACTTTTGTACCATTTCCCATTACCCCCAAATTGCAACACAAACCAAGTATCTGTCCAAATTCTCCTTAAATATTGTTTATAATCGAGACTTCACAGCTTTCTAGAGAATTCCAAAGATTTAGGGCAAGAGGAAAGCTCTCAGTTCCATCTTAAACCCTCATTATGAAACTATCTCTTAGTTCAAAAAGGCAATTGGTTCATTGTTGTCACATGAACTGAGGTTCAGCACATTCACATAGGTTAGGTCAACACATCAGTAGAGTGAGATAATACACGAGATGCTAAATTGTCTTACAAAGGGTTAAAATCCTGCAGACTGATGCTAAAAGGAACCTAGATTTGAAACTACATTCAAGAATATTCATTGGTGTTTTAAAATATGTTTAAGGTTCATACATTACTTAATAACAAATAGGAACCTATACCTTAACGAATTGAAACTCAAAATTCCTTCCCTAAATCCCACAACATAAAAATGGTCAATAACTTAATATCTGCTCATGCAAGAGCATTTGCCAGTACCTTGGGATGAAACTATATTGATGATTCATTTACAAATACATTTTTAAGTTTATTCTTTGTTTTTAAACCACACTACAAACTCTCTTATTACTTCATGCAGTTATGGAACAACTTTTTCCGTGTGTTTTTCATCCAACAAAATAAACCACCGGCAAAAGGACTTACAAAGAAATCCTATATGCAGGAAAAATCTAAATCCATCACGACAGATGATTGGATAACCATCACATTGAACCCAAAGTGTATGCTCTCTATTCTATTGCCATGATGCCAACTGAAGTCACCACCATTACTCTAATCAACGTTTACAAACATGAAACATTAATCTGCTGAACTCCCTAGCATTGTTAATTTATATAATTGAGACAAGAGTCTCAATTATATAACAAGGGTCTGATTACCCTTCCTTTGAAGACAAAATGTTTAGAAACAGTGCTTAGAAGAAATTCACAAATAGATCAATAAACTACAAGCAAAACCTACTGACTATTCACCAGCAGTACAGAATGATTTCACAAACTATTCACATATCCCATCAACCTCAAGATCATAATCTTGACAGTCAAAATGCTGTAGCAATCCAATAGTAATCATGAAACTATGACAGGAGACAAATGCTTCCTTCAAAAATTAGACACATACTGTACCTTGAAAATTAGCAGATTTTCACCATAGTTTAATTATTTACAGCTCTAGTAAAACACTGTCCTTCAAAAACTCACACTTAAAACCCAACTTTATCAAATGATCAAAGTTAGTTTTAAAGTATATATGGCAGTGGGGTTCCATTACTTCATAACCCAACAGTAGTGCAAGATGTCAGTATTCAGGTAAGTCAATCCTGTTTACTATCGAGTGTAGCAGTTAAAAGATTAATAGACAGAGGCCCAGCTCACTGATTCACAGACAAGTTTGATCCCCACCATGGGCAGTTCAAAGAAATTTCGATCCAGGTTACTCAATTTGTTTCTCAGTGGTAGTGACAGTGAAAACACTGGGCTGTCAAAAACAACATTTGGTTCACTGCCATACTGCAGGAAAGAAATCTGCCAGCCTTACGTGATCTCACACCCACCCATAAAAATGCCTTTCACTGTCCAGGGAAAATTAAGCAGAGGGAACACTTGTTATGAATGTTTTTCCTTTAATCTATTGTGTTTTGCCTGGAGATATGCGAATTGATAGAAAAACTGACTAAACATAAATTTTCGGACAACTTTCAAAAAGCTTTTTGTCCCCACAGACAAAAAGTACAGCAATCCCCATTGTCTTTGCTGCTGATCACGCCTAAACATGGAAGGACTTAAACTCCACTGGTCTGGCAACAGAAACGATCACTGCCACAGTTCAACGCGGCAGAGCTACACAGCAATTTGATAAAGTCAACAATCCACGCACAGGACAGGTCTCAGAAAAACCTCCGTCCGAAGACAAAGCAGACAGGCAATAAAACGAGAAAATATCGACTTTGGAGCGAACTATCCCCTTACTAGAGAAAACGGAATTTAAAAACTTAGATCGACAGTTGACTGCCAAGCCAGGATCTTTAAACCCTTTGAGAGAGTTTAGCTGCAAACCCCGGAGCCTCTCACCTTGGGGGTGTGCGGCGTGTCGAAGAGCCGGAGCTTCCTCAGGGTTTTATGAGGGGGAGTGTCGGGACAGTCCGGGATGGGGGAGCTGCACTCGTCCTGGTCGCCGCCCTCTCGGATCGGGGAGCTGCACTCTTCGCGCTCGCCGCCCTCTCGCAGCGGCGAGCTGGAGGATTCCTCCATGTCTCGGCGGTCCCGGTAGTCGCGGCGGCCCTTCAGGGGGGAGGGGCTGCTCACGAACCCGTCCTCCCAGCTCAGGTTCACCATCTCCAGCTCCTCGTCCTCGGCACGGTGGCCGTCAGCGCCCTCGCCGTACTTGCGCTCGGGGTCCGGCGACTCCTGGAAGGCCGAATCCTCGGTGCTGTTACCGCCGTCCTCCTCCTCCTCGTCGCTGCCGGAGAAGTTCAGCTTCTGCACCAGGGAGCGGGAGGCCGGGCCGGGGCTGGTGCCGGCCTTCAGACAGGTTCGGCGGAAACTCATGTCGACTGGAAACCAGCAGCTCGGGCAGTGGCAGAACGAGAGGCGGCGGCGGCTCAAACTCGGGCAGAACAGACCCGAGACCAGTCTGGGTGACACAAACTAACGGCAGGTTTTGAGGGACGGTCCGGCGGCCGATCGTGTGCACGACGGTGTCGGTTACTCGGCTCACGCCTCTCCCAGTCACTCGACCCGCGCACACGCCACAACACTGCAGCTTTCCCGCGACCGTTAGTCACGTGGCCATTTTAGGCCAATAGCGGCCCCGCTCCGAGTTTTCAAAAAACACTCGGTCACCGGACCTGCGGGTCCCCGGCTGCGCGCGCAGTCCGGCTGCCGGCGTCATTTTCGCGCCAAACGCTCTTGACCTGATTCAACCCTCGTTTGGCACCGCCTCCCCCTGTTGTTCGGGAGCTTTACTCTTGTCATTTGCAACTAATTCTGCAAAGTTTCAAAAAAAATAAACAATCAATACTGCTCTTTATAAGATCAAACTGGAGCCTAGTACTCGTTTTTACGTCTCATTGTTAAAGCTGTTTCTCCGAACCATCTTTTTAATCAGATTAAACATGTTAAATCTAATCAACAGCGACTTGACAAAGTCTGCCATTTCAAAGTTGTTTCAACTTTGTTTCAAAGTTAAACAAATGCCATTTAAGCGTGATTTTGTTTGCTGTTTCTAACCTGTCGCTTCGTTGTCATTAAACTGCAGATTTACAAAGAAACCAGTATTGTATTTACAAATGATGGTGAATTATGTACACAACTGGATACTCTTTTGCTAAATGTTGAGTTAAATATATTGCTAACGCAGCCTCCCCCCCCACCCCGGGGCTATGCTATAAACCGTTTACTATAATGGAATTATTTAAATCATTTAGATATGTACAATGAAACTGATAAACAGGGCGGCATGGTTGCATAGTGGTTAACAACACCCTACAGTATCAGCGAACACACACACACACACACAAAAGTACAGGTTACGATGAAAGGTCATGGCCCGAAACGTCAACTGTTTGCTCTCTTCCATAGATGCTGCCTGGTCTGCTGAGTTCCTCCAGCACTTTGTCTGTGTTGCTTAGATTCCCAGCATCTGTGTTTGTGACAATATCAGCGAAACCGGGTTCAATTCCCGGGAAAGGAATTTCCCCATGGGTTTTCACCGGGTGGTAGTTAATTGGTCGTTGCGAATTGTCCTGTGATTAGGCTAGGATTAAATCTAGGGATTGTTGGTTGGCGCGGCTTCAAAGGGCCTATTCCGCGCTGAAACTCAATAGATAAATAAATCTTATCGTATCGCAGTAGTGCCATACGATAAAACACAACGTTTAAAGGGAACAACAATTCCAGTTCCCGATCCCTGGTGTTCGGGAATTCAATGCCAGCTCCAGCTGCAACCCTCGGCGTACTGTCCAGTTCCTCGCTTCAGTCTGCTCACACTTTGAAGCTTCGTTTTACAACCCAAACAACTGAGCCAACTGCCAAGTTTCCAAACAATTAGACGCCAGGTTATTGGAGTTTTAGTACATTGACTCCGTAGCGCCGAAGAATGCTGTTTAAATGAGCATCCTCCTATTCTAAATATCTCTTACAAAGTTCCTTTATTTCTCTATTTCCTCCTCTCTAAACAAGACTCCCCTTGAGCAGTGGCAGTTAGGGGCTGGAGGTGTCGATCAGCCTGACGGCTTGGGAGAAGTAACTTGTTTTTTAGTCTGCTGGTCCTGGCGTGGATGCTACTAAACTGGTGGGTGCGGGACGAACAGTCCACGATCAGGGTAGGTGGGGTTCTTCATGAGGGTGCCGGGACCTTTCTGTATGTAGTATGTCCTTGGTGGCAGGTAGGCTGGTGCTGGTGATACGCTGACGACCCGTAGCAGACCCTCCCTGTCTGTTTCAGTGTCGTTTCCATACCACGCGGCGCTCGCAACTGTGCATCGGCAGAAGATGATGAATACTGATGTGCATAGTCCCGCTCTCTTCAGAAAGTAGAGGGCTGGTGAGCTTCCTTGACTGTGGAGACAGTTTCTGGTATCATGAGAGTTTGTGACAGACGTGCAGGGTGTTCGAAACTGTTTACACTTTCCTCCGATGTAAAGTGGGGTGTGAATGGTACACGTCCTCGTGAAACAGGAGGTGCTGCTTGTATCTACTGTGCATGCCCACAAGAAAACGAATTTCAGGGTTGTATGTGGTGACATACATGTACTTTGATAATACAATTACTTTTAATTTTGTCTTGTTGACATTGAGGAAGAGGTTGTTTGCCTGGCACCAGGCCGCCAGCTCATCCACCTCCTCTCTGTAGGCCGCCTCATCGTTGTTGGTGACGACCCCCACCACAGTCGTGTCCTCGGCGAACTCGATTAGTCTGGTGTTTGGTCGTGCGCGGAGTGCACAGCGGTGGGCTCAGGACACAGCCCTGGGGGGGGGGGGCACCCGTGTTGGGGAGGGAGGAGAGGCTGCGTATTCTGGCTATTTGAGATCTTTTGGTTAGGAAGTCCAACACCCGGTTGCACAGTGGCAGACCAAGGAGTAGGAGTTCATTCACCCAAGTCTAAGGGACAGTAATGTCAATTGCCGAACTCAAATCCAGGAACAGCATTCTGGCGTGTGTCCTTGTTTTCTAGGTGTGTCAGGGCCATGGACAGGACAAATGCTATGCTATCTGTCGTAGAGTGCCTCTGTTGGTAAGCATGTTAGTGGGTGTGGCAGGAGTATACTTTTGGATGTGCCTCATTTCCAGCTGTTCTAAACACTTTATGATGATTTGCCATTGGGCAGTACTCATTTAGATCCGAAGGGGTAGAGTTTTTGGTACAGAGATGATTTCAAAATTCAGAGTAAATTTATTATCAAAGTACATATATGTCACCATATACAATCCTGAGATTCGTTTATTGCGGGCATACACAGTAAATCCAAGAACCATAGTAGAATCAATCCAACAGAACAAGCAACCAGTGTGCAAAAGACAACAAACTGTGCAAATATAAAAGAGGAAAAAATTAATAAGCAATAAATATTGAAGACATGAGATGAAGAATCCTTGAAAGAGAGATGTGGGAACTGTTCAGTGATGGAACGAGTGAAGTAATCCCCTCTAGTTCAAGAGCCTGATGGTTGAAGGGTAATAATTGTTCCTGAACTTGTTGATATTGTCATATGGGGGCATTGGTGGCGGACCCAAATGCAAGACACAGACACTGAAGTACTAGAAACAGGAAAGCAAGGGAAGTGAGGAAGAAACCACACTGGACAAGACACAGGCCCTGGACGAGGCTAGGACACAGGTCCTGGGCTAGGACCAGACTAGGAAAGTGGGACCTGGATGAGGAACTAGGAACTTGGAACCTGGACAAGGACTCCGAGCCAGAGACTGAACAGGGACCCGGAACCTGGGTCTTGACTCGGGCTTGGACCCTGGGTCTAGGCGAGGACAAGACGTGGCTACAGGACGAAGAGTGGCAACAGGTCTGGACATGAGACTCCTGGACAGGACTCCTGGCTGGGCGAGGTGCTCCTGGATGGGGCAAGGCACATGGACAGGATGAGAACACGAAGCCTTGACTTGGTCGAGGGAGAACAGGAACGCAGAGCCTTGATAACCTTGGGAGACAGGAACACAGAACACAGAGCCTTGGTAATCTTGGGAAACAGGAACATGGAACACCAGAGCCAGGAACCCTCCTTGGGAACAGGACGTAGGGCCGGGACTCATACACAGAATGCTGAACACAATGAGACGGTTCCCAACACAAGGTAGTGGCAAACGGCTGGACCTACCTAGCAAAGACGTGGGCACAGATACGGTTCCCAACACAAGGTAGCGGCAAATGGCCGGACCTACCCAGCGAAGGCGTGGACACAGAGACGATTCCCAACACTAGGTAGTGGCAAACAGCCAGACCTGCCTAGCAAAGGTGTGGACACAGAGACAGTTTTCCAACTCAAGGTAGCGGCAAACGGCCGGACCCACCTAGTGAAGGCGTGGACAGAGAAATGGTTCCCAACACTAGGTAGCAGCAAACAGCCGGACCTACCTAGTGAAGGCGAGGACACAAAGAGACAATTCCAAACAACAGCAGACTGTTCCTTATCTTGACACAGCAAGGCCCAGTTTTGCTCCGGCAGTTGAACTTGATGGCATTACAGGTGAGGTTGCAGGCGAGGCTTCCAAACCAGGGATTCCCTGCTGGACTGTTCTGTTCCCCTCCTTGTCTCCCCCCCCCCCACCTGACTCTCTGCCTGCTAACCTAGCCTGGATACCCCGCCTGTATTGCTGAAGTCTTACCGCTGAAACAAGATCGGAGCCTTGTCAGGTCAAGATAAGGAACTGTCTTTTGTTGTGTGGAATTGTCTCTCTGTGTCCACGCCTTCACTAGGTAGGTCTGGCCATTTGCTGCTACCTAGTGTTGGGATCTGTCTCTGTGTCCACGCCTTCGCTAGGTGGGACTGGCCGTTTGCCGCCACCTTGTGTTGGGATCTGTCTCTTCAAGGTCAGTGTTCTGTGTATGAGTCCCGGCCCTACGTTCTGTTCCCAAGGAGGGGTCCTGGTCTGTGTTCCGTGCTCCTGTCTCTTCTAGTCCAAGGTTCCATGCTCCTGAAGGCCCTTGTCCAGTCTGTGTCTAGTCCAGTCCTATCCGAGTCCTGTCCATATGCCTTTATCTGTCCTTGTATCTCGCCCTACCCAGAAGTTCCACACCCAAGCCATGTCCAGTCCTGTAGCCTCGTCTTGCCCTTGCCTACTTCTTGAGTCCAAGCCCGAGTCACATCCCAGGTTCTGGGTCCTTGCCCAGTCTCTGTTTCGGAGTCCATACCCAAGCCTCGAACTACCCTAGACCCAAGACCCCAGCCTGCTGGCCTCAAGACTAAGACCCCAGCCTGCAGGCCTCAAGACCAAGACCACAAGCCTGCCTCCAAGCCTCAAGACCCCAAGCCTGCCTCCAAGCCTCAAGCCTCAAAAACCCAAGCCTGCCTGCAAGCCTCAAGCCTCGAGACCCCAAGCCTGCCTCCAAGCTCAAGCCTCAAGACCAAGACCCCAGCCTCAAGCCCTGCAGTCATGTCATGTCCATGCCTGGTTCTGGCACCCGAGCCCAAGGCAAGACCCAGGTTCTAGGTCCTTGTCCAGTCTCTGGCTCGGGGTCCAAGCCCTAGTCTGTGTTCTTGTCCCTGCTCCTTGTCTGTATCCTGTCACGTCCTTACTCTAGTCAAGTCCTGTTCCTTGTACTTAAGTGTCTGTGTCTTGCATTTGGGTCAGTTCCCAGCACCCCTTTGTGACAGAGACCTGACAGGGACCCGGAACCTGGGACTTGACCCAGGCTCGGACCCCGGATCTAGGCGAGGACAAGATGTGGCTACAGGACTAGGAGTGGCAACAGGACTGGACGGAAGACTCCTGGACAGGACGAAGGAACCCCAGTACCGAGCTGGGTGAGGCACATGGACAAGATGAAAAAATGAAGCCTTGACTTGGTCAAGGGAGAACAGGAACGCAGAGCCTTGGTCGAAGAAGAACAGGAACGCAGAGCCTTGGTCGAGGAAGAACAGGAATGCGGAGCATTAGTAATCTTGGGAGACAGGAACGCAGAGCCTTGGTCGAGGGAGCACAGGAACACAGAGCGTTGGTAATCTTGGGAGACAGGATCATGGAACACAGAGCTGGGACCCTTCATTGGGAACAGGACGTAGGGCTGGGACTCATGCACAGAATGCTGAACATGAGACGGTTCCCAACACAAGGTAGCGGCAAATGGCCAGACCAACCTAGAGAAGGCGTGGACACAGAGACGGTTCCCAACACAAGGTAGCAGCAAACGGCCGGACCTACCTAGCGAAGACATGGACATAGAGACAGTTCTCAACTCAAAGTAATGGCAAATGGCCGGAACTACCTAGCGAAGGCAAGGACACAAAGAGACAATTCCAAACAATGACAGACTGTTGCTTATCTTGACACATCTAGGCCCCGGTCTTGCTCCAGCGGTTGAACTTGATGGCGTTACGGGCGAGGACACAGGCGAGGTTGCGGGCAAGGCTTCAGGCAAGGGTTGCAGGCAAAGCTTCAGAAGGAAGAGGAAAGGGAGGGAACAGTCCAGCCAATGAAGCTGAACCCAGGAGCTATTTATGTAGCCAGCCCAAAATCAGAATCAGGTGCCTCAATTAAGGCACACAACAGGACCAGGGAAAACATGGAATACGGATCCATGGACCGGACTGTGAACCAGAATGCGGACTTCATGGACCGGACCATGACAGTACCCCCCTCTATGGGAGCCTCCTGGCGACCAAACAGGCTCTCCAGGACTAAGGACGACACGGGTGGGTGGGGGAGGGGCATTCAACAGGAGAGAATCCAGGATAGCGAGAGTTAAATGACAGTGTCTGTGTCGCTGGGTCTATGTCTGGCTAGACTGTCCTGTCATATTGGGGTCATTGGTGGCGGACCCAAATGCAAGACACAGACACTGAAGTACTAGAAACAGGAAAGCAAGGGAAGTGAGGAAGAAACCACACTGGACAAGACACAGGCCCTGGATGAGTCTAGGATACCGGGCCTGGGCTAGGACTAGACTAGGAAAGTGGGACCTGGACAAGGAATTAGGAACTTGGAACCTGGACAAGGACTCCAAGCTAGAGACTGGAGAGGGACCGGGAACCTGGGTCTTGACTCGGGGGCAGACCCCGGATCTAGGCGAGGACAGGACGTGGCTACAGGACGAGGAGTGGCAACAGGGCTGGACGTAAGACTCCTGGACAGGACGAGGGAACCCCAGCACTGAGCTGGTTGAGGTGCTCCTGGGCGTGGCAAGGCACATGGACAGGACGAGAACACAAAGCCTTGCCTTGGTCGAGGGAGAATAGGAACACAGAGCCTTGGTCAAGGGAGAACAGGAACGCAAAGCATTGGTATTCTTGGGATACAGGAACGCAGAATACAGAGCTTTAGTAATCCCGGGAGACAGGAACACAGAACACAGAGCCTTGGTAATCTTGGGAGACAGGAACGCAGAACACAGAGCCTTGGTAAGCCTGGGAGACAGGAACGCAGAACACAGAGCCTTGGTAATCCCAGGAGACAGGAACGCAGAACACAGAGCCTTGGTAATCTTGGGAGACAGGAATGCAGAACACAGCCTTGGTAATCCTGGGAGACAGGAACGCAGAACACAGAGCCTTGGTAATCTTGGGAGACAGGAATGCAGAACACAGCCTTGGTAATCCTGGGAGACAGGAACGCAGAACACAGAGCCTTAGTAATCCCGGGAGACAGGAACGCAGAACACAGAGCCTTGGTAATCTTGGGAGACAGGAACGCAGAACACAGAGCCTTGGTAATCTTGGGAGACAGGAACGCAGAACACAGAGCCTTGGTAATCTTGGGAGACAGGAATGCAGAACACAGCCTTGGTAATCCTGGGAGACAGGAACGCAGAACACAGAGCCTTGGTAATCTTGGGAGACAGGAACATGGAACACAGAGCCGGGACCCCTCCTTGGGAACAAGATGTAGGGCTGGGACTCATACACAGAATGCCAGACCAACCTAGCGAAGGTGTGGACACAGAAACAGTTCCCAACTCAAGGTAGTGGCAAACGGCTGGACCTACCTAGCAAAGACGAGGACACAGAGAGACAATTCCAAACAATGACATACTGTTCCTTATCTTGACACAGCAAGGCCCCGGTCTTGCTCCGGCGGTTGAACTTGACGGTTTTACGGGCGAGGGCATAGGTGAGGTTGCAAGCAAGGCTGCAGGCAGGGCTTCAGAAGGAAGGAGAAGGGGAGGGAACAGTCCAGCCAATGAAGCTGAACCCGGGAGCTATTTATGTAGCCAGCCCAAAATCAATTAAGGCACACAACAGGACAAGGGAAAACCTGGAATACGGATCGATGGACCAGACCGTGAACCAGAATGTGGACTTCATGGACCAGACCATGACAGTTATGAGACCTGAGGTTCCTGTACCTTCTTCCTGATGGCAACAGCGAAAAGAGAGCATGGCCTGTGTGGTGGGTGGAAAGGGATCATTGATGGATGCCGCTTTCCTGCAACGGCTCTCCATGTAATGTGCTCAATGGTGCAGAGGGCTTTACCTGTGATGGACTGGGCTGTACCCATTACTTTTTGTAGGGTTTTCCATTCAAGGGCATTAGAGTTTCCATGCCAGGCATGATGCAACCATTCTCCACTACACATGCATGTAAGTTTGCCAAAGTTTCAGATGTCATGCTGAAACATCACAAATTCCTGAGGAAGTAGAGACAATGCTGTGCTTTTTTCATAATTGTACTTACATGCCAGACTCAGGACAGGTCCTCTGAAATAATAACACTGAGGAATTTAAAGCTGCTGATCCTCTGCATGAGGACTCCGATGAGGACTGGCTCATGGACCTCTGGTTTTCTCCTCCTATGGTCAATAATCAGCTCCTTGGCCTTGCTGATATTGTGTGAGAGGTTGTTGCTGCAGCACCACTCAGCCAGATTTTCAATCTCTCTTCTATATGCTGATGCTAATGTCAATGATGTCCCAGCAGACTTAACTATGACATTGGAGCTGTGCTTAGTCTTAGAGTCACAAGTATAAAACAAGTAGAGCAGGGGGCTAAGCACATAGCCTTATGGTGGAACTGCGCTGATGGAGGAGATGTTGCTGCCAATCCGAACTAACTTGGGTCTTCAAGTAAGGAAATTGAGGATTCAAGTGCACAAGGAGGAATTGAGGTCAAAGTCTTGAAGCTTAATGATTAGTCTTGAGGGGATGATAGTATTGAATGCCAAGTGGTAGTTGATAAAGAGCATCCTGATGTATGCACCTTTGCTGATAAGCTGTTCCAGGGTTGAGTGAAGAGCCAATGAAATGGTATTTGCTGTGGATCTCTTGTGCCGGCAGACAAATTGGAGTGCATCCAAGTTGCTTCTCAGGCACAAGTTGATATGCTTCATCACCAACCTGTCAAAGCACTACCTCACAGTGGATGTAAGTGCTACCGGGGGATAGTCATTGAGGTAGGTTAGCACATTCTTCTTGGGCACTGTTATCATTGAAGCCTGCTTGATGCAGGTGGGTACCTCAGACTGCTGAAGTGAAAGGTTAAAGATATCGGTGAATATTCCAGCCAGTTGATCAGCACAGGTCTTAAGCACTCGGCTAGGTACCCCAGCAGGGTCAGAGGCTTTCTGTGGGTTCTCCCTCCTGAAAGATGCTCTTACTTCAGCCTCTGAGACCAAAATCACTGGGTCATTGTGGGTTGTGGGAGCTCGTGAAGGTTCCCCTGTGTTTTGACAGTAAAAGCGAGCATAGAGGGCATTGAGCTCATCTGGGAATGAGGCCTTGATGTCACCTATGTCACTCAGCTTCACTTTGAAAGACATAATATGCTGATAATAACTCGGCAAAGAATTCTTCAAACAAGCCTGTTTGAAGTCCCCAACCATGATCTGAAATGCATTGGAGTGGGCTGCTTCTTGTTTGGTGATGGTAGCATTCAATAACTTGAGTGCCTGGCTAACATTGGTTTTTGGTAGTATGTAAACTGCAGTCAGAATCACGGAGGAAAACTCTCTTGGTAAGTAGAATGGTCAGCACTTAATCATTAGATCTTCTAGGCCGGGGGAACAAAAGTATGACAAAACCACTGTGTCCAAGCACCACAAAGAGTTTATGATGAAACACACAGACCCCAACTTTTGCCTTTTCTGAATCAGCAATTTGGTCCATAATGTGTATCAAGATGCATCTGGTGTGTCCAGAGTGAGCCATGTCTCTGGGAAACATGAAACACAACAATTCCTCATTTCCCTCTGATCTTGTCCTTAGGTCCTTAATCTTGTTCTTCAGCAACTGTATATTTGCTAACAAGATGCTGGGTAGAGGAACTTGCATTGCTTGCCATTTCAGTCAGTTCACTCCTCCCTCTCTTTCGGTCATGGCAATGTGCTGTACCTTCGTCTGCTTAAAGGTGCTGTACCTGTATGCTTGAGTTAAGTCTGCCAAGTCCTTCAGAAGATCATGAAATTGCAAGTTGATTTATATGGTTCAAAACTACACTGCTTAAAGGGAAGTTACAGGCTGCAGATTGCAGTGAGAGTAAAGGCTGATTTATACTTCTGTGTCAAATCGACGCAGTAGGTACGGCGTAGCTGCGAACCCTATGCAGAGTCTAAGCGGATCCATACGCCTTAGCCTGACGCACACCTCTCCCAAAATGTAACTACGCATCACGGCAACGCAGACCGCAACAACTGTGATTAGTCCGCTTGGTAGCATCGCATTTCCTCCTACGCCGCAATAGCTTCCCATTGGGTGACTGAAGAGCAGGGAAGGAACTCTGGCTGCAATGTTTTCCATAAAGCTTTACAGACCTACGAAATTATGGAGACACATTTTGCTTTTACGAAAAAGACGCTCGCTTTAAACTTGTTTACCCTGAGAAAGACTACCATGACCATGAAGCCTTGCACAGGCAGGTGTGTGCACATGGGTGACATGCGCGAATTGCAGAGCGAAGCAGACACATCAATGCACAAGTATAAATGCTTACAACGCGCGTAGGTTATGGTGTCGATTTGACGCAGAAGTATAAATCAGCCTTAATTCAGTAGAGGTATATTCAGATGTTAAGTAAGCAGCTGGCAGCACATCGTCAAGGTCCGCCAGTGCCATCTTGCTACTTTAAGCTACTTTGGGAACAGGAACAGTGGACAAATGAAGTGGTAATCAAAGGTTAATTTCAGTCTTCAACACTGAAAGGAAGTAGACGATAAACCACGACAACATTACACAACATTTTATTTCTTTTTCTTTCATTTGAGCCCTTAGATTTTTTTTGAAAATAATGAAGAGAAAAAGTCTGTTTCAATCATTTATGATTAAACCAATTGTGTTCTTCTTGTAAAATTTTATGTTTTCTGAAGCAATATGCCTGTGATGCTGTGGCAAGTAAGTTTTTCATTGCATCTGTCCACACATATATTTATGCATATGAAAATAAACTCAATTTTGAAACTTTGAAAAACTCCATAACATTGAGTTATGGACAGGACAAAAAGTAGTTCCTCTGTCATAATAGATACCATTGTTTTTTTTTTGAAAATCCTATATTGCTTAGTTAAATTCCCAGCAGTTGGGTAGAGTTTAATACAATTGATTCAGACCACTAGTCTAGTATTAGTCATTACATTATTATCCCCACCTTTTCAGCATTATAATATCCCTCTTAAGTTCTTCAAATCAAATAGTTTAATTATCATTCAAACCATACATACATAGAGCTGAACAAGACCATGTTCCTTTGGGGCCAAGGTGCAAAACATTCAAAGTAGCAAGCAAGCATTCAAAAATAGGAAGTAACGTAATTCAGAATAGCTAGCAAAGAAGCATATTCACTCACAAGTCATATAGTTCATATATAGATATATATATAGTTCAAGACCCTGAGCGACAGTGTCTGGCACAGTCTCCCGGCAGTGTGCAGATGCATACTTCCAGCATGTCATTCTACTGCTTGAACACAGGAAAGCAGCACCAGTGGGAGAGGCCAGGCCCCAGCCAAGCTCGAACGCCATGCTGCAAGCGTTTCCATGCCTCTCTCTTGGTCTGCAGCAGCAGGCAAGCCTGAGGCTTGAACTGAATTGAATTGACTTTATTTCTTACGTCCTTCACATACATGAGGAGTAAAAATCTTTACGTTACGTCTCCGTCTAAATGTGCAATCATAGTAATTTATAATAATTTATAGTAAACAGAACAGTCAATGTAACATAGAATACACTCAAATCAGCATGAGTAAACCAGTCTGATGGCCTGGTGGAAGAAGCTGTCCTGGAGCCTGTTGGTCCTGGCTTTTATGCTGTGGTACCACTTCCTGGATGGTAGCAGCTGGAATAGATTGTGGTTGTGGTGACCCAGGCCCCCAATGATCCTTCGGGCCCTTTTTTCACACCTGTCTTTGTAAATGTCCTGAATCAAAGGAAGTTCAGAACTACAGATGCGCTGGGCTGTCCGCACCAATCTCTGCAGAGTCCTGCAATTGAACGAGGTACAGTTCCCATACCAGGCAGTGATGCAGCCAGTCAGGATGCTCTCAATTGTGCCCCTGTAGAAAGGCGCTAGGATTTGGGGGCCCATACCAAACTCCCTCAACCTTGAGGCCGAGTCCTCACTGTAACTGAGGCTAGACAGCTCCTGTATCATCTGTCCCTCCACCAGACAAGGGTAACAGGCCTGCAGCAACTTAAATTATCACGTACAACAGAGACTTGCGATTGCAAGTGAAATGTCCAAAACAATCTCCCACAGTTATAGTGCGCCAACTCTGATGCTTCTGAGTAGCCATCTGCAGCCAGGTCAGCCCCTCCAAACCCAAACCGGCTCCTCCAACATCCCAGCAGAGTCCTCAGAACCCAAACCGGCTCCTCCGACATCTCAGCAGGGTCCTCTGATATCCCAGCTGGCTCCTTCAACATCCCAGCAGAGTCCTCCGAACCCAAACCGGCTCCTCCGACATCCCAGCAGGGTCCTCGGATATCCCAGCTGGCTCCTTCAACATCCCAGCAGGGTCCTCCGAACCCAAACCGGGTCCTTCGACATCCCAGCAGGGTCCTTCAACATCCCAGCAGAGTCCTCAGAACCCAAACCGGCTCCTCCGACATCTCAGCAGGGTCCTCTGATATCCCAGCTGGCTCCTTCAACATCCCAGCAGAGTCCTCCGAACCCAAACCGGCTCCTCCGACATCCCAGCAGGGTCCTCTGATATCCCAGCTGGCTCCTTCAACATCCCAGCAGAGTCCTCCGAAGCCAAACTGGCTCCTCCGACATCCCAGCAGGGTCCTCTAATATCCCAACTGGCTCCTCCGACATCCCGGCAGGGTCCTCCGAACCCAAACCAGCTCCTCCAACATCCCAGCAGGGTCCTCCGAACCCAGACGGGCTCCTCTGACATCCCAGCAGGGTCCCCCGAACCCAAACTGCTCCTCCGACATCCCAGCAGGGTCCTCTGATATCCCAACTGGCTCCTTTCTCAATATCCTGACTGGTTCCTCCAAAATCCTGACCAGCTCCTCCAATATCCCGACTGGCTCCGTCAACACCTCAGTCTCCACCATCCCGGCCTTGGCCGGTACTCAGCAGACTCTCCGCTCCATCACGGCCGGCCCCTTTGACACCAGTCCAGCTACTCTGATCAGAGCAGCTCACCGATGGAGTAGCCCTGCACTACCCAGCGTTCTTGGAGTGGAATTGTCTTTAGATCATTAAAAAACATATTTTACAGAGGAAAAAAAGCACTTTGGTTGGCCCCGAAGAAGCCGTTGCATTTGCACACACTGCCATCTTACCAGAAGAAACTGCAATTTCAGTGAAAAGTGGGGAAAACATATTTTAATACCCTCGCTCTTGCTGTCTGTGTGGAATGCTTTTAATCTTACCCGCCAAGGGCTTTTCATGGACCCTGCTCGCTTTTCTAATTCCCTTAATGAGTTTGTTTTTCTGTCTTCTTTGTAATCCTCATGGGCTCTGTTTTATTCTTGCTTGCTAAACTTTGCACACTTTTCTTTTTTCTTGACTAAATCCATCACCTGTTAACATCCAAGGTTCTCTTACCTTGCTATCCTTCTCCTGGAACATACTTGTCTTGTACTCTGTGCAGTTGGTCTTAAACACACTCCACATGTCAGATGTAGACGTCCAAAAATAGCCGTTAACTCTCCTAGTTCCTGCTTAATGCTCTTGTAATTTGCCATGCTTCAAGGTCCATAATTAGCTTTATCTATAGCCATCTTAAAACTTAAGGAGTTGTGGTCACTATTCTCTAACTGTTCACCACTGAAAGGTCAGTCATCGAGCTAGGCTCATTGCCCAACACCAGATCCAGTACAGCTCTTCCTCTTGTTGGACTACCTAGACATTGATTTAAGAGACCCTCTTGGATGTACCTAACAAATTTTGTCCCATCAAAACCTCTTGTACTCAGCAAATTCCAATTTATACAGAGAAGTTGAAGACTCCATAACAACAACCCTATTGTTTTTAAGACCTTTCCTTAATCTGCCTGCATATCTGTTCCTCACTGTCCCAGCTGCTATTGGGGGATCTGTAGTACAACCAGAGTGATTGCACCCTTCCTATATTTGAGTTGTACCCATATAGACTCAGCGGACAAGTCCCTCTGAGTGCAGCTGGGACATTAAGCACCTGTTCCTGTCCCTCTCTCAACCGAGTCTCTGTAATGGCCACAGCATCATAGTTACACGCTCTAAGTTCATCACCTTTACCCATAATACTCCCAATATTAAAATTCACCCACTATAAACTATCCATCCCATTGTATCTATTACCTTGCTCGTGTTTTTACTGGCCCTGATGTCAACCTTCCTCTCCACCCCTCCACTTTCTGACCTAGTGCTCCAGTTCCAAACCCTCTGCCCAGCTAATTTAAACCCTTTGGAGCATCATCAGCAAACCTTGAAACCAAGATATCGATTACCCTCATTTAGGCACACCCCTGCCACAGAAAAGGTTCCAATTATCCAATAACCTGAAACCCTACCCTCTGCACCAATTCCTCAGCCACTCATTCATCTGTACTATCATCCTATTCCTGCCCTGACTAGCACGTGGCACTTACTTGGAGTAATCCAGAAATTACTACCTTATAAATCTTGTCTCTTTCCTAATTCCCTATACCCTCTGCGCAGGACCTCTTCCCTCTTTCCACTTGTCATTAGTGCCAATGTGCACCATGACCCCTAGCTACTCACCAACCCTCTTGAGGATATTCTGCAGTCACTCAGACATCCTGTACACTAGTACCTGGGAGGCGACACACCATCCTGGCATTTCTTTTCGCAGCCACAGAATCTTCCGTCCTTCCCTCCATTGAGTCTCCCATCACTATCGCTCTGCCTGACTTTACCCTTCCCTGCTGAGCCACAGTGCCGTGGGCCTCGTTGCTGATGCCGTGCCCTGAAAGTTCACCCCCAAGCAGTATCTGAAAGGGTAAGTATACTTGTTTGCTGGGGGGACACCTACATCAACTGCTTACTCCCCTTACTTCTGGTCCATCTGCTATTTGAGGCCTGCACGCTGGGTGTGACCCACCTCAGTAAAGTGTCATCTATGATGTTTTCAGCTTCTCAGATGGTCCTGAGTATAAACTTGTCGGTCAGGAGCTGAAGTTGGATGCACTTCCTGCAGATGGCGTCATTAGGGAGCATGTTGGGTATCCTGCAATCTCATATCTTACAGGAGAAGCACTCCACTGCCTTCACTATCATCCTGCCTACGTGTGTTATTCCTTTGGTTCTAACTTCTTACGCTTAAGTTCTAGTTTCTGACTGTTCCCACCAAAGCCTGACCACTCTAACACTAACCCTTATACACAATGGCCACTCCATTTACACCTCCCTTCTTTTTAGTGGCTCTTGCTAAATTACTAATGACCAAGCAATCTCCCACTCCACAGACAAGTCCTGACAGGCTCCACTTGCCTCTTAATGCAGGTGCATCAAGTCCACAAGGAACTGTCTCCGACTCGCTCCATGATTTCCTGCTCCACAGACCAAGGTGAAAGTACATCAAAAAACAGTTCTTAAAAAAAATCAGGATAAATTCAATCATTCGATTTCAAGTAGGACCATAAACTTCTGCAAGTTCTATAAACTGCAAGTTGACCATACTGTTTTTAAAAAAATATTGTTTAGCCTGTTGGTTAAACAATTGCAATTACTGTAAAAGCTCATTACATGTGCTGTTTCTAATCATAGTCCCCAATCACAGTGTTCAAAAGTATATAAAATTTATTCTGGCAGCAATATGGCTCATGATCTACCAATTCAACTTGTACTATAAGAATATTAAAGAATAGTGGATATTAAGGGTCCGTACTAGAAAGTAGTACTGGTAAAGATCAGCAATGACCTTACAGTAAAGTAGAGGATCACTGAAATGTTACTATTCAGTAAACAAATTAAATTATTCTCAATCAATGGAATACCTTAGCACATTAGGAACACCTTGGAAATGATTCAAAATTTAGGTAGCTACCTTGCCAGCAAAAATCATCAGCTCTTTTATTTTATTTATTTATTTTGAAAACAGACTCAAGAAAATAAACAGCCATTAATATAATTTAGAGTTTTGATGTAAAAGAAAAATGACCAGTAAAGCAATGCAGCTCCTAAATTTTCTTCAAAGTCAACTACTTCAACTTCACATGAACCAATGTTATACTGGAACGTTTTACTCAGTATCAAGGTAGGGAGTCAAAGTAATTACTCAGATTCTGTGGTAAAATTGTAATTCATATTCTTCTGATGCAACTACCCAAAGCAAGCCAGATTTTCCAAGTTTGTCACAACAAAATTCAAAAAACTTTCACAAGCAAAATAGTTTCAAAAAAATTTTAATATACAAAAAATAGTCCCTAACAATATTACTGATAAATTAAGCTATTTCAAAACATTTTAGTTCCACTCCCCCCAATTTTATTTTTAAAATATAGAACAAGATCTTGTTTGAAACTTCTAACTAAACTGACTTTCATCTTTTAGTATATCAGCTAGATTTTCTACAGATGGGAATTATTGCTCAAGTTTTAGCATACTTGGTTTGAAACCCTGTGCACAGGATTCATCACTATATATTCAGCAGGTCATTCAAACAGTTATTGTGCTTTTTTTTTCTTTGTGCTTTAAGAATTTAAAATGCTTTCAGAATAACACCTGACAAAAGGAGAAAATGCAACATGAAATTAGATTGTATGTCTTTAATATTGCACAACCAAAATCTGTCTTTTAAACTTTTACATGATCATATGTAAAAAGTAAAATGTAGGTTACATCTGAGGCATTAGTATGTATTTACAGGTAATTGGTCACAGGCAAAAGATCAAATATCTTTTTATAGTAAGAAATCAATTGTCATAAGTGTAAAACTGTAGTCCCAAACATGTTAGATTCCTTAATGCTTGTACTAGAATATAATATTCCCACTTGTGGAAGTTCATGCAGATCTAAGTTTTCAAAGCATGCTCAGGCACTCCACATTTTCAGGCCTACAGTTTAAAGTACCTTAATATCAAGAACCTGATTTGTCTAGTCAAGACTGTGCAGAGTCTGCAGGCAGTTATGATTTATATTCTAAAGCTGCAATATACCATTAAGATATGTTTATACAAACTTTTCTGAAAATGATGAGGAAAATTCACTTATGTATCTAGTAAACTTTGGAATAATGTCCACATCTATTAATTGGTAATCAGTAGTACAGCAAATATTTTGCTCAGTCTCACATTCATTTCTACCTTTGTGGTTTGGTTTTTTAACATTGTGGTGTATCTAAAGCATCTAAGTAAAAATAAAATAAATTAGAATAGTATACATTTCAGAGGGGAAAATAGAGATAAATTAATTCTGAGATTCCCAGAACCAGTTTGTAATCACATACTTTGTGTCAGTAAGTTATCTTCAACTACCATTTTAAATGAAGTTGAAGAAATTCATGAAATTTATGAAATTCAGAATATATTGCAACTTTAAATATGTAGTTTAAAAGCCACATATAGCCTGCATGTGATGCAATCTGCATACTTTTTACAGTACAGCTATTGTTAGAAATAGGCAGAACTGCAACCCTGACACTTCCAATAAGTTTTATTGATGTTCATCAATCTCTGAGGTCTCACCATGCTGTATTCTAGATGCTATTCTGATTGCTTCTTCCAATGATTGTTGCTCACCAAGCTGTAAAAAAAAAGCAACAAATGAGCTGGAAAATCAAATAGGTCTTGTGAAGAAAACTGCAATTCTCAGTTCTCATCATTGTGTCATTTATACAGTATGATGTTCCATCATACTATACTCATGAACAGAAGATACTGGGTATAATCAGCAGATCAGTTACTATTTGTGAAGATAAAAAACAAAATTAATATGTCATTGATCTTTCATCAAAACAACTCCTGCAACATTAACAGTTTCACTCCCTACCAACACCGCAATAAATGCCACGGCCAAGAAAGCTCACCAGTGCCTCTACTTCCACAGGAGACTAAAGACAAATGGCACATCCCCTTTGATTCTCACAAATTTTTATAGTTGTACCACAGAAAGCATCCTATCGAGAAGCATCTTGACTTGGTATGGTAACTGTGCTGTATGTGGCTACAAGAAACTGTTGAAGGTTGTGAACATGGCTTAGCATTTCACAGAAACTAGCTTCCCCACTATGGATTTTTAAAAAGATTTCTTATTGCCTCTGTAAATCAGCCTATATAATCAAAAACTCCACCCATCCCAGGCATTCCCTCTTCTCACTCCTCCACTGGGCAGAAGGTATAAAAGCCTGAAAGCCTCAATGCACTTAATATTAATACAAACAACTTAATACTCACAGCTTAATTTTTTTATTTCAAATTAATTTTGATTTAAATTTCTCATCTGCTGTGGTGGCATTCAAACTTGTTTAAACTAGTTGAATAGTAAATTTTGTCTTTGAACTTTATTTTTTATATGCCAGTACTGAAAATAATACTGATAATACAATAAATGTACAGCTTTCTTCTGTATCAGTAATGTTTTTTATGAAATAAACAGCTAAGATGAATTTATATTTCCTTTCTCTAGAAATAACAGTAAAAATACAGGAATAGTAGCTTAACAAAGAGGTAACGGATTAGTCCATGTATAGGACTCGTTCTATAAATTTGAATATTACCACAACAATTGAGGAATCCAATTTTAATAGTGACCATTAAATTACAGGATCATGGTAAAGCCCTTCATAGTTACTGATGCCCTTCAGGGAGAAAAACTGTTGCTCTTACCTCATCTGGACTTTATCCAATTCAGCAGTTAGGAGTCTATATTTATGGTATGGGTAATAATGCTGGCCAAAATGGTAATGACCACACCTCTTGAACAAATGCAGAAAATATAAGGTGGTATTCCTGTCTATGGTTACAGCAAAAAGGGTCATTGTACACCAGATTTCCTCCTGAGTACCTGCTTGTGCTAAATAAAAATCTAACCCTAATGCTAAACCCTAACCCTATATCTACAAAACAAGTCAAATGTTCCTCATTAAGAAAACTTAGAGATTAGATGCAATTTTCTTTTTGAGTTTTACACGTTCACATCTTCTCAAGATTAACTCAGAACAGGTAATAAACCCTGGCCAAGGATATTCACTGACCTTAAACAAATAATCTAGGACTTTAATACTTAAGAAAGATTCAACATCTCTGCAAGGCAGGTCAGAAAATTGTATGGGAATTGTGGAAAATTTATTCCTTCTATTTTGCATTTGAAGGAGCAATATAAATGACTAAGGCCAGGAATTTAGTCAGAACTTTATTACAGAAGTTAGTTTGATTTAAAAAGCATATTACTAGACAATGTTAAGTTTTCAATATTATAACAGGAGAGGCTCTGAGGAAATACACCTTCAAATCTGTTACACTTTAGCTTTGAAACTATTTTATTAAATATAATTGTTTCTGATTCATTGAGAAATGGATTGCATAAAGGCTTATGATTTGGTCAGTGAACTCAATTACTGATTCCAATCACAATATTGAAAGCATCAATTTACAACAGTATCGATGTTCATACATGCCCAGACAGGGAACTTCCCCCCAATAATATCTACAAATCATTAAATATTAACTATTAAAGTGGCCACAAACTATTCTGCTGATACAAATAGGGCTTTGATTTATAGCAATACATACATGGTCTCTCAAACTTTATTGGTGTACAGCATGTATGTGGTACTTTTTTTCCTTCTCTACATTCAAAATACTGGCAATGTAGCAACATCCTAAAAATAAAAGAATATAATTAAAGGGAGATGGGAGTCAAAATTTCAATACAAATGAGTGTTGGCATTCAGTCATTCTGAGGGCTTAAGTGTATCGGCATCTGCAGTACAACACAAAATTTATCATGTATCCCTGTTATTCTAATTTTTTAAAAATTAAACTAATTATTTTAAGAGAATTTTGAAATAGTGGTTGTAGATAAAACATACTGTATATTTTTTAACATAAAGAGAAAACGCTCAAAAACCCACCTGCACTGCAATTTGAGTGCCATTTGCTGTAGCGAGCAGTGTAACAGGCCGTGCTCCTCCAGTTACTAAATGATGCTCATGGTGTTGCTGGGTAACCATCTTTTCCACTTCAACAGACGTAGCCTGTAGTGCAGCAATAGTTGTCTCACCTCTCATCACACAATCTGGAGTCACGATAGCAACCTTTAGGAAACAGATGCTTTCAGTTCAGTAAAGTTTGCAAAACGTGTACGGTCAAATTTAGTTCATTCCATAAAAGTTACGTAGACAATGATTGCTTTGAATGGAACTGTTGATTACACAGAAGTGATTATAGCTCAAAAGAAATTTAAAGAGTGTATAATTGGTTTGCCGGTGACATCTGTGATTGTGATAAAAGACGAAAGATTTAAAATGCCAAGATGTTTTTCTTTTCAAAGATTCCATCTGGACACAGAGTATTCCCAGTATTTTTAACTTTATGCCAAAGACAGCTGCTGACTAACGGTCAGCTACACTTAACTGTCTCTAGTCTGATGAGTTGAATACCGTTTGTTGTAATATAATTTCAATACTGTATTGTATAAAGCTTTTAATAAAGAACACTATCAAAATATTTAAAAGATTGATAACAAGTATGAGATGAATGAACAAAACCTTGGTTAAAGAAATAGCTTTTGAAGAACTTTTTTTTAAAGAGGGGTAATGGGGCAAAGGGATTTAGGAAGAAGTAGTTCCAGAGTTGGGATGTGTCTCTGAGGGTATGGCTGCCAATAGGATTAGCAATGTAGATTCCCGCTTATCAAGAGATCTCTGGGAGTTAATCAGATGGGAGAGATTCTAAAACTGGAGGGGCAAGACCACAGGATTTTGGCAAGAAAAGTGAAAATTTCAAAATGGAGGTACATGTTAACTATGAGCTAGTATTAGTTAATGACCACAGAATTGACAAGTGCATGGAACATAATGTGAATGAGAGTATGAGTAAAAATATTTAACACACTCTCAGGTTTATGAAGGGTAGAACAAAGCGCGTAGACCTGAGAGTACTGAAAAATCCAATGTAAAGGTAACAAACAGAGACAGATTGAGAAGGAAAAAGGGCTATCAATCACCTTCATCACATCATATTGGACAGCAAGGCTATCTTGGCAGAGACGAAAACATGATTGAAGGCATCCAAATAAGCAAATAAGTAAGGGCAATGATGTGATGGTTTACATAGATGAAAGTTGTTTTTTTTAAAGAAAAGGGACCTGAGGAGAGAGAGAATCATTAACACTTTCAATTATCATGTAAATCAAGACGACAAACAAATTGGTTAGTAGATTTTTGGAAGTGCCTCCAAAAGCACCACAACCTTGTCGTTGGGTGTGCAGGCTTGCATGCTCAATGACTGGGAGAACTATGTTGGCTGGAGTCAGGGCTTTATGTTTTGGCTCTTGGTAGGTCACCTATGCCAAACAGGTCAAAGGCCAGCTTAAGAGTGGTCCAGCAGTCCTCCAGGTTTGGGGCTTCAGCTCAGCTAAAAATTCTGACTGGTAAAACAAAATTTTACAGAAAAAGCAATGAAGAATCATTCTACGTCTGAGTGCAATGGTATTCTTGAGTCTCTATTTGGGACTTGCATGACTGACAGTAGTGAAAACTGAGGGGAAGCTGACATGATGAAAGAAGCTCTGCACACTGCCAGAGATGGAGGACCTTCGTTGCTGCCCTGAATGCCAGTGGCATAATAGGCAGTAAGTAAGTAGAAAGTGGTTCTCATAAACAAGGTGAATTTGAAGAGAGCACAAGGGGTGTTAGGATAAAATACAGAGAAAGGGAAGTTTAGAACCCCAGAAGAGGAAGTTTGGTCCACTGTATTAAGAGAAAAGAGTGAAGTTTCAGAGAGTAAAAGTACACATTATGGGCCCAAGTATTGTTTGTTAAATTACTGAGATCTATTAAACAGATTCTCTTTGAAAAGACAGTGAATTAAAATTTTTCTTTAATATGGAACTAAGCCAGGTAGCATAATAAAGGGTCTCGGCCTGAAACGTCGACTGCACCTCTTCCTACAGATGCTGCCTGGCCTGCTGCGTTCACCAGCAACTTTGATGTGTGTTGCTAGCATAATAAAGTGTTTTTTTTTTGGAAAATCAAAAGTCTTTGCATTTTTTCTGACACCCCATTGTTCAACTCCTAGTGAAATAATTCATGGCTAGGAGATGAACAAAAATTTGCAAATGGGAGAGCATAAAAATGATCTTGATACATTCTCCTAATCTGCTAGGGAGTCTGCCTCTAGTCAACTTTAAAACAAACAGCCCATGGCTTGAGAGAATCTGGGAAGGTTTATAAAAGGAGGGTAAAATAAAATAATTTGGACCATAAGATATAGGAGAAGCCATTCGGCCCATCAGGTCTGCTCCACCATTTAATCATGGGCTGATCCAATTCTTCCAGTCATCCCCACTCCCCTGTCTTTTCCCAAACCCTTTGATGCCCTGGCTAATTAAGAACATATCCATCTCTGCCTTAAATGCACCCAATGACTTGGACTCCACAGTTGCTCGTGGCAACAAATTCTACAGATTCACCATCCTCTGACTAAAGTAATTTCTCTGCATCTCTGCTTTAAATGGACATCTTCAATCCTGAAGTCGTGCCCTCTTGTCCTAGCCTCCCCTACTATGGGAAATAACTTTGCCATATCTAATCTGTTCAGGCATTTTAACATTTGGAATGTGTCTATGAGATCCCCCCCCCCGCTCATTCTACTGAACTCCAGGGAATACAGCCCAAGAGCTGCCAGACTTTCCTCATATGGTAACCCTTTCATTCCTGGAATCATTCTCTGAACCCTCTCCAACGTCAGTAAATCCTTATTAAAATAAGAAACTGCACGTGCCTTATACAGCCCCAACATCACATCCCTGCCCTTGTATTCTATACCTCTAGAAATCAATGCCAACATTGCATTTGCCTTCTTCACCACTGACTCATTCTGGAGGTTAACGTTTAGGGTATCCTGCACAAGGACTCCCAAGTCCCTTTGCATCTCTGCATTTTGAATTTTCTCCCCATCTAAATAATAGTCTGCCCGTTTACTTCTTCCACCAAAGTGCATGACCATACACTTTCCAACATTGTATTCCATTTGCCACTTCCTTACCCATTTCCAAAATTGTATTTCATTTGCTACTTCTTTGTCCATTCTGGCAATATATTCATTATTTAAATACAGCAACTAATTAAATTAGGTTTGACAGAGAGCATGATAATCATGACTGGCAGGAAAGGGATAGTGCTGTGATCTGGGAAATGCTTTCACATAGAACATAGAATAGTACAGCACAGTACAGGCCCTTTGGCCCACAATGTTGTGCTAACCCCTAAACCCTGCCTCCCATATAACCCCCCACCTTAAATTCCTCCATATACCTCTCTAGTAGTCTCTTAAATTTCACTAGTGTATCTGCCTCCACCATTGACTCAGGCAGCACATTCCATGCACCAACCATTCTGAGTAAAACACCTTACTCTACTATCCCCCTTGAACTTCCCACCCCTTACCTTAAAGCCATGTCCTCTTGTATTGAGCAATGGTGCCCTGGGGAAGAGGCGCTGGCTATCCACTCTATCTATTCCTCTTATTATCTTGTATACCTCTATCATGTCTCCTCTCACCCTCCTTCTCTCCAAAGAGTAAAGCCCTAGCTCCCTTAATCTCTGATCATAATGCATACTCTCTAAACCAGGCAGCATCCTGGTAAGTCTCCTCTGTACCCTTTCCAATCCTTCCTATAGTGAGGCGACCAGAACCGGACACAGTACTCTAATTGTGGCCGAACCAGAGTTTTATAGAGCTGCATCATTACCTCGCGACGCTTAAACTCTATCCCTCGACTTATGAGAGCTAACACCCCATAGGTTTTCTTAATTATCCCATCTACCTGTGAGGCAACTTTCGGGGATCTGTACTCTGCCTTGGAGTTTGTCCTTCCAAAGTGTACCATCTCACACTTCTCCGGGTTGAATTCCATCTGCCACTTCTCAGACCACTTCTGCATCCTATCAATGTCTCTCTGCAATCTTCAACAATCCTCTACACTATCCACAACACCACCAACCTTTGTGTCGTCTGCAAACTTGCCAACCCACCCTTCTAAAACACATCCAGGTCATTAATAAAAAATCACGAAAAGTAAAGGTCTCAGAACAGATCCTTCTGGGACACCACTAGTCACAATCCTCCAATCTGAATGTACTCCCTCCACCACGACCCTCTGCTTTCAGCAGGCAAGCCGATTCTAAATCCACCTGGCCAAACTTCCCTGGATCCCATGCCTTCTAACTTTCTGAATAAGTCTACTGTGTGGAACCTTGTCAAATGCCTTACTAAAATCCATATAGATCACATCCACTGCACTACCCTCATCTATATGCCTGGTCACCTCCTCAAAGAACTCCATCAGGCTTGTTAGACACGATCTGCCCTTCACAAAGCCATGCTGACTGTCCCTGATCAGACCATGATTCTCTAAGTGCCCATAGATCCTATCTCTAAGAATCTTTTCCAACACCTTTCCCACCACAGACTAGTCTATAATTACCCAGACTATCCCTACTACTTTTTTTGAACAAGGGGACAATATTCGCCTTCCTCCAATCCTCCGGTACCATTCCCGTGGACAACGAGGACATCCAATAGTTAAGTCAACAACCTCGCTGACTTGCAGGTTAAGTGTGGAAGCCAAAGATTTTTGGATGCATAATAAACTTGACCTTGCAATGAAGCATGAGGTCTGATAAGATCACAATATTTGGGGCACAAACGTGCAACTGTGAATAGTAGATGGGTTTATGGAAGAGATAAAACAGCACTTTCAGAAAAATACTGTAAGGTAGCACTTATATAGCTTCCAATTGGTTAATGCACGAGTCTGACCCTTTGACTGGCAACAGTTTACAAAAACATCCTGAATGTCATTGCTTTCAAAGATATCACACAAAGCAATTGCTTTACCTGTTGACCATCTGAACCATCTGTTGTCACCATTGTAACTGAATGGGTATCCTGTGTTGAAATAACTGCATCATGTGCTGGGACCGTGATGGTAGTACCATCTTGTGTAACCATTGTTATAGTATTGCCAATCCCTGGGAGATCTGTCTGAGAAATGCTAACCTGAAAGAAACAAGCAATGCAGATAAAAACTTTTTGCATGCAGAACTAAAGAATTTTCTACAATCAGCCCACTACTTTGGCTCTAGTACAAGATCACTTGAGTAAAAGTCTACAAGGAATTTTTTAAAAATCCTTGCAGACTAACCCAATTGATCTATACTTAATCACTTGAGAGAATAACTTTTTCTTCAACTTAGTCTTAAGTGTGGATCCTCTTACTCTGGTTTAAACTCTCATGAGTGGAAACATCCTGCCAACATTTACTTTCTGCAGCCCACTAAGAATTTTGTGTCAATAGGAATGCTTTTCCTTATAAATTCCAAAGAGCACAGACCATGCCTAGGATCAATGTATTGAACTTTTACTGAATTGCTTCCAACGAATCAGAATCAGGATTAATATCACCAGCATATGTTGTGAAATATGTTGTCTTTGCAGCAGCAGTACAATGCAATACATAATAATACAAAAAAGAATTGTGAATTACAGTATAATATACACATACACACACAATATATATATATAAATAGTTAAATTAAATAAGCAGTGCATCATAGGTTCAACTTTAATTCAGAAATCAGAAGGGAGGGGAGAAGATGCTGTTCCTGAATCGTTGAGTGTGCGCTTTCAGGCTCATATACTCATATCTGAAGGTAGCAATAACAACAGGGCATGTCCTGGGTGTTGGGGGTTCTTCATGATGGATGCTGCCTTTTTGAGGCAACACTCCTTGAAGATGTCCTGGATACGAAGGAGGCTAGTGCCCATGATGGAGCTAAGTTTACAATTCTTTGCAGGTTATTTTGATGCTGTTTCAGGCCGAGACTCGCGTTCACCAGCAACTTTGATGTGTGTTGCTTGAATTTCCAGCATCTGCAGAATTCCTCGTGTTGACGAAGGGTCTCGGCCCAAAACGTCGACTCTACCTCTTCCTAGAGATGCTGCCTGGCCTGCTGCGTTCACCAGCAACTTTGATGTGTGTTGCTTGAATTTCCAGCATCTGCAGAATTCCTCGTGGTGATGCAGTCAGCTAGAGTGCTCTCTATAGTACATCTGTAGAAATTTGTGAGTGTCTTTGGTGGCATACCAAATCTCCAAAAACTCCTAATGAAATATAGCCACTGTCGTGCTTCCCTTGTACATGCATCGTTATGTTGGACACCCAGAAACCTCCTCTTAAAATGGGGAACGTCGACTCAGACCATGAAAGGCCTGCGTCAGGCATTTTCATGCCTTACAAGGCGCAGATTGGAAGTCTGTATGGGGCGCCACTCCTTGCACAGACACTAGAGCAATGTGTGGTTAAGTCCCTTGCTCAGGGACACAAACACGCTGCCACAGCTGAGGCTCGAACTAGCGACCTTCAGATCACTAGACGAATGCCTTAACCACTTGGCCACATGCCCTTTTAAAACAAAGTGACTTAAATGTACTAAATCCTCTCAATGGAGCCTGTTGTGTGTATTGAAGAGCCCCAAACCCATGAAAAATAAAACTAGCATTCCATTAAACTTCTGGATAACCCTTCAATCTGAGAGAAATTGGTTGTGTACTGCTTAATATTTTTGTAATTTTATGGCCTGTTTGCATGAAAACTGCATATTTTTCAAAAAGGAAAACAAACGGAAAGAACTCAGATCAGAAGAGAAGGGGGAAAAAAACCAAGCAAGCAAAGGCGGACTCCAGGTAAATTTCCCAGATGGAATTCCACATTTCCTTTTATTCTTACCTGTTGTTGCGTACCATCTTGAGCAATAAGAGCCATGTGTTGACTGACGTTTGCCTGGGTAACAGTGGTAACCTGTCCAGATAATCCAGTGTCTTCATCAACTCCTGTTACATAAGTAATTGGTTGGCCCTTCAGGATTTCATCCCCAGAAGAAACTTTTGAAATAAAATTATACAAAAACAGAATGATACTTTATTTTTCTATTTTAGTGGGAAAAAAAGATTAATTTAAGCCATAAATGTCAAATGTTCTGCATCACACAAGAAACTCTACCAACCAGATGGCTTTATAAATAATAGCCATCTTGGTCAAACTATATCTGATGCATTCCCTTTGTCCTAACCATTTCCCTTCCATTCTCTCTGCAACTTTACATTAGCCATTGTTTCCAGCACATCATTCTTCTGTCAGTTCCAGTGAGATGCCACCATCAAAAACCCGCTCCCCTTTCAGCCCACCAACCTCACCCCCACCCACTTCTGCTTTCTGTAGGGATCACTCTCTCCATGACTCCTTGATCTCATTCCTTCCCATTCACCCCTCCCCATACCCTGATACTTACCCCTGCAATCTATATATGATGCAATACTGGTCCCTTCACCCCTCTCTCACCATCATATAAGGGGTCTACAAACAGCCCTTCAAGGATTACATGAAAGGCTTGAGGCATGCACTTCCAAATACCTTTTTAACGATTTCCACGTAATATTGGCAAATTGTGGCTGCCCAAAATGGACTGGTCTTAATGTGTCCCACTGTATTTAATATTTTGATATTTAAACTTCCTTAACTGATGACAATCCCAGTTCTCACAATAAATAAAGCCATTATGGTATACTTAAAGTTTAAGTTAAAACTCTCAGATTATCAAAATTAAATGTTATTATTTTAGGCACATTAATTCTTCTCATCTTATGAACTTTCAGAAGAAAAAGAAATGAAGAAAATTTATGGGTTACACAGTTGTATGGCTGTTTCCAAATGATGATGGAGACAGCAGCCAGAGAATTGGAAATGAATATCAGTGAATTGATCCATTTGACCCGAAACAGGAGTGTGTGGGCCATGGCAGTCAAAGCTCAAACTGGGCATGGCACTTGATGATGACGATGATGATGATGGCTGTTTCAGAGATCCATGATCCAGGTTCAATCTTGATATTCATTGCTATTTGTGTGGAGTATAGTAAAGGCATCCGTTAGTCTTGCGAGACCATGGGCTCTCCAGGGCGCAGGCCTGGGCAAGGTTGTATGGAAGACCAGCAGTTGCCCATGCTGCAAGTCTCCCCTCTCCACCCCACCAATGTCCAAGGGAAGGGCATTAAGACCCATACAGCTTGGCACCAGTGTCATCACAGAGCGATGTGTGATTAAGTGCCTTGCTCAAGGACATAACATGTTCCTTCGGCTGGGGCTCGAACTCACGACCTCCAGGTCACTAGTCCAATGCCTTAACCACTTGGCCACGTGCCCACACGTTCACAATGTGGAGTATATACATTCACAAATTCTCTCCTTCCCACAGAATTATCAGGAGACGAAGGGCATGTGAGAAATTTTTTTGTACTAATAGAAAGGAGAACTCTGCGTAATTCTACATCCACGTAATACCTTCATACAAGCTGTGTATGAATCAAGCACTCATAGCTCTACAATCTATTATCATTTAGATAATATGTTTTTTCTTTACTCTTTTTGCCAAAATGGAAAATTTCAACAAATGTTCACTTGTTACATTCTGTTTATGTTCAATCTACAAGCATGACAATGTTTGAAGTCACCTATTGTTTACTATATTTGACTCCATTCCCAGTCTTGCATTCATGGCCTTATACTGATCTAATACAGATCAACATAAACCTGAAGGTTTGTAAGGCTGTCTTCATTTCTGCTGGTGCCTACAAAAGCAACTGATGCATTCAAAGCACAGCAGGCTAACACGCATTTTAACTGTGGCCCCAGTGCTAAGGATTTAATGGCCTGTGCACAAGACTAACCCTCATGCATATTGAGCAGCCAGTGCTTCATATTATCTACTAGTCACTTGTCAATATTATTAGCTGGTCCAAAACACTTTACATGGAGAAAAATATTAATCTATCTAAATTAGACTCACCATCCTGAGGCTCAAAGAAAGTCTCTTCCTCTTCAGTTGGCTCGCTATCCCCATGTGCAGTTCGCTTATGCATTGCCAGTGTTGAGGTCTGTTTATAAGTTTTGCCACAGTGGTTACAGTTATATGGTTTGGAATGAGTATGAACCACATGGTGTTTATATAAACTGGAGTACTCAGTAAATCGCTTGTCACAACCAGGTACCGTACATACATAAGGCTTCTCCCCTGAACATTAAAATAAATGAAATTGTCACAATTTCAAATAAAGGACAGGACAGTGATAATAAAAGGGAAATGTCAATGTAATTTGCCGCAATAAAAATAATTTTTACAATATTTTTGCCAAATAATAGTTTGAAAGGGATTAAGATCCATTAATGCTCTACAATCAGTACTTTACGGTACAAGTTTCTCCCCAGCTTACGAACACCCAACTTATGTGGAGACTAGCACTTGGAAGATCAGCAGGATGAGCTGCTGGCTACTGATGTATCTTTAATGTCTTTAAGACATTGGTCATGCCATATTTGGAGTACTGTGAGCAACTTTGGGCCCCATATCTGGCATTGGAGAGGATCCAGAGAATGTTTATGAAAATGATCCTGAGAATGAAAAGGTTAAAGTATAAAGAGTGTTTAATACTGGACCTGTACTAATTGGAGTTTGGAAGAAAGAGGGGATTCTCACTGAAACCTACCGAATATGGAAAGGCCTAGATAGATGGGATGTGGAGAGTACGTTTCTAATAGTGGGAGAATCTAGGACCAGAAGACACAATTTCAGAACAGAAGGACATACCTTAAGAACAGATGAGGAGGAATTTCTTTAGTCAGAGGGTGATGAATCTGTGGAATGCTTTGCATTGATGGCTGTGGAAGCCAAGTCACTGGATATATTTAAAGCAGAGGCTGATAGGTTCTCAATTATTAAAGGCATCAAAGGTTACAAAAAGAAGGCAGGAGAGTGGTTAAAAGTAAAAACAAATCAGCAATAATCAAATGGTGGAGCAAACTTGATGGGCCAAATGGTCTAATTCTGCTCCTATGTCTTAATGTTTTATTGTAAAAGGAGACAATGTTCACTGCATTGCTGACCTAACTGGACTAACAGTCAACAAGTTTTATGCCTCATGTGGTGTTCTTGAATCTAGGTTCAAAGTTTTTAAAGTCAAACCTGCAAAGCTACTGCTAGGTAGGTCTAATCATTGCTTGATAAGTGAGGAACCAACTATACTACCAATATAAACTCCTCCCTTACTAAACTACAGATTTAAAGTTTTCACATTCTTTTGAACATTAAAAAAGTGAACCTTTTATGGTTAGAGAATACAAATCAAAATGCAACCTTGTTCTGTGTGCACCAAATGATTATAGTGATTATCTTTTTAAAAAAAAAGTTATTGGATTAAAATTTTTTTAAAGAACTGTAGTAGGGTGGGAATTGCAAGACAAATCACACTTTATTCCCAAATTGTTACATATTGTTTCTTAATAGTTGTTTTTTAAATGTTGGTTGAGGCCTTACTATTGGCTAAATACCTTCTCACCCACTGTGAGATCTGGGGAAGTGGGGAGAAACTATAACTATCTTTACTGAAGGTTATGGTAATTATTCAATCCTAGAGGTTTTTGTAAAACTGAATTAACCTAATATCAAACAGCTTAAATGGATAAGTAAAACATAACTTCAAATGACCAGCAATAGTTTACTCTTATCAATACCTGTGTGTATTCTCATGTGATTCTTGTAATTGGTTGCACTAGCAAAGGCTCGCCCACAGCCTGCCTCTGGACAGAAATAAGGCCTTTCACCTGTATGAGTCCGAATATGCACTTTCCGAATATTCGATGTGGTGAACGATCTGCCACAGCCTTCAAAAGGGCATTTGAATGGCCTTTCACCTGTTTGTCAGATAAAATGTGATATGTGTGAAACCAAAATAGACACAATTTAATAAAAAGCACATTATTGCAGTAAAGTATTTGCAATTATTAGCCGACAAGTAAATTTACAACCTTATAGCTACATACATAATAAAAAGTCATCTGACAAGGGAATACTGTAACATCTCAATAAATGTCCTTACAATAATAATCTGAAGTTACAGTACCAAAACAAAACAAAAGACTATTTATTATTTCAGGCTTAGTTATTTTGGGTATTTAGCTGGTTAGAAAAAAACAACTAAATGGATAGAAAATTGCTGCCATTCAGTTTCTTGTTTTTAAATTAGTCACATGAAGATGTTCTGAATATTTGCCACTCTGTGAAAATAGAAGATATTCCGTGAAAAACTAAGGTTTTCCCATTAGAACAGAGAAGATTAAGGGATGATTTTATTATAGGAAGAGTACAAAAACTACTTCCAGGCATGAAGAGGTCTAGAATAAGAGAATCATAGTAGCTAAAAATTATATGTAAAAAATTTAAGAACAGGAGGAATTTGACACACATAGGGTTCTGAGATAACAGAAAACAAGAATTAGTGACTGAAATTGATTTAATTCGAACAAATAAAAATGCTGATTACTAAAGTAGAGGTTAATGAAAGGTCAGGGTTAAATGAAGCAGCAGCAAATTGGAGTCACTATGTGAGATGATACATTAACACTGACTAGATCAGCCAAGTAATTCATTGTTATGGAACATAATATTGATCATGGTACACCAAAACCTAATTGTTATTGTGCCTCATATGAATTCACTTTACTGGCTATTACACCAACTCAATCTCTTGTGTAGGACTGTGCAGTTTGGAAAAATGCAAAGAATCAGAAAACAGAATCTGCTTAAAACTATAATTACGTGGCCAACAGAACAGAGCATCAACATGTCTGGCAGTAAACCATCTTACTACAGGTCCACAATCCCTTATCCGAAATCCTTGGGGCCAGTTGCATTTCAGAATTCAGAACTTTTCAGATTTCAGACCCCACCACCCTGATACCAAAAAACACATATGCTCGTCCCTTAGTTAACCCGTCTCAGTGCGGTGGACTTTAAGACCCAGCGGTGCACCAAACCTATGCACATCCTCCCGTATACGTTAAATCATCTCTAGATTCCTTATAGTACCGAATACAATGTAAATGCTATGTAAATAATTGTTATACTGTATTGTTTAGGGAATAATGACAAGAAGAAATTTTATTTCCAACAAAGACATTCAATAAAACATAAAAATATAAAGCTTCAAATGAACCGAATCAAACACATGGTAAATGATTTATTGGAATAAATGTAGAATGTCACTGTTACTATAAAACTTCAGTAACTTGTCTTTCTGTTTATTTATATCATATACAGTGGTAGTTTCAACACTATTTTCTTCAGTAAGACGCCGCACAGACACACCACGATCAAGCTTCTGCAATAACTCCACTTTCTATGTTATTGGTAGAGACGATTCCTTCTCTTTTTCTCATTGTTACCCATAGGGGTATCTGCAGCTCTCTTTGACATTTTCACAGTGAAATTAAACACCAAGTCAACAGTGAACACAAAATGTCAGTGAACAGCAAATGCACATGTAACCAGTACGAGCGCTGAGCCACAAATGACGTCTGGTGGCCTCTGCTAGTGCTGCCACGTCACACCCGAGTGACATTGGCTGTTGGCGAAAAAAACCTTGGTTTTCGGAGCATTTTGAATTTCAGAATTTCGGATAAAGGAATGTACACCTGTATATATTAAAACGACCTAACATTAGCAGATAAACTAATAAATGTCCAGCTGCAACTGAAGCATACATACTAGCTTTTAAAATGTTTCTTTAGTCTTAACTTGGCTTAGCTGGTAGCATACATGCTTTATGTTAAGAACTATTAGTTCAAAGTATTCTTCAGGAATTAACAAGGTAACAATGACAGATGATCCTGTGCAGCCTTGGAAATTGATATATTGCTTGAAACACTGGTTTGATGTGCTTTTCACTGAGACTGGAAACAGATACAGTCGGCCCTCCGTATCCGCGGGTTCCGCATCCATGGATTCAACCAACTGCAGACTGAAAATACTGTACAGGTTTCCCCTGCTATCAGAAAGTAGAGCGGAAATGGCTTAAGACGAAGAAGCAATTACCATTAATTTATATGGGAAAAATTTTTGAGCATTTCCAGACCCAAAAAATAACCTACCAAATCATACCAAATAACACATAAAACCTAAAATAACACTAACATATAGTAAAAACAGGAATGATATGATAAATACACAGTCTATATAAAGCAGAAATAATGTATGTACAGTACAGTGTAGTTTCACTTACCAGAATCTGGAAGACAGCGAGCACAGTGGAAGGTTCACGCATTTTTCAATCATACAGTTCTTTGTAAGCACTCAAAACATCCCGCAAACCTGCCCTAAATCTACCTGCCTTTTCAAAATTAAAGTCATATTTTTCTGCAATTATTGCAGCACTGTCAATCGTAGCGAAAATCTCACGCAGTTCAAAGCTATGGCGTGCTCTATAATGGCTCGCTGCAAAACAAACGCTGAATGCTATTTTTGCTGAGGCAGCATCAGCGTTCCCAGAAGAGCTACGATGGTTGCGTCTGTACTGAACACGTACAGACTTTTTTTTTTCTTGTCATTATTCCCTAAACAACACAGTATAACAACTATTTACATAGCATTTACATTGTATTAGGTATTGTAAGTAATCTAGAGATGATTTAAAGTATACGGGAGAATGGGCGTAGGTTATATGCAAATACTACGCCATTTTATATAAGGGACCTGAGCATCCGCGAATTTTGGTATCCACGGGGGGTCCTAGAACCAATCCCCTGCGGATACGGAGGGCTGACTGTACATTTTTTGGCTCCAATTGCAATAATTAGAACTGCAGGCAATCCCCTTGCATTAATCAAAACTCAAGTTAACAAAGTAGACTCGGAGGTTTGCTGTCTTTTGCTCACTGGTTGAACGCCCAAGTTGGTGTGGTCTTTCATAGATTATATTATGGTTATTATTCTATTATTGATTTATTGACTATGCCTGCACAAAAATACGTAAATCTCAGGGTTGTACATGGTGACAATACATGTACTTTGATGATAAATTTACTTTGAACTCACATGATGAGATTTGTTTTTTTTTGCAGCTTTACAGTGCAATACATACAATTACCATCAAGTCTTCGGCACCCCCGCTATAAATATGTGCCTAAGACTTCTGCATACTGTATTTGAAAATGAAGGTACACTGACAATAACTAAGGTTATACTCTACTTTTACCTTGTTCCCTTGTAAAAATATATTCTTTATGATTTAATCTTTATTCCTGTCAATATCCTTTCTCTTGCATTTCATTTTTCTTACTTTATTCCATTTTTTCTTTTTTTCCCTCAATCTTTTATATTAATTTCCTTTAAACTTTGAAACTGTTTAAACATTTTTGTTCTGAGTTTTCTTATTTGGCTTTGCTTTTGAATGTAATGTCAGTGTATTTAGTAATACTAAAGTAACAGATTTACTTTGTTGCTCTGTCCAAATATGTTTTATTTAATGTTGCCTTTTCACATTGTGCTCCATGAAGACAACCCACTCCAACAATAGACAATGACAACAGAATTGTTCAAAAACAAAAAGTCAATCATCTTGCTCATGGTGCCTGGAGTATTCTTGAAATTAGATGGGATAGCAAGTAGCTCTACAATGTGTTTTCAGATAGAAAATTGACTACTTACTTAGTGATTCATGCTTGACACATGTGGTTTCACACCAAGTCTGCCTCATTATTACTGAAGTCCCCAACCAAGAGTTTTTAAACTATGTATTAAAATAAATATGCTACTCTGGTTAAAGCCAAACACTAATCAAAATTCTGTTCTTTTGTTGTTAAGAACTGGGTAAATGGAATTCTCTTATTACCTGATCGGTTTGATTGCATTAGAAATGATGAGCCTGCAAAGTAGTTGGTCTAGGAAAATGTTAGGCTCTCTTCAATGGTTAAAATCTTGCTGCTATCAATAACTGTTTCAACAAACTACATCAGAAAAAAAGTTTAAATTTGGCATTTCATAAAAAACAGCATAATGAATACTAAGAACAGGAAGAAGACAAAAGAGAATACTTCCAGACAAATAAGAATGATAGAGTGGTAATATTAATATATACACATAGAGCAACAGTATAAAAGAACAGAAATGATCTGATAGGTGTACAGCACTTCCTCACTTGAGTTTACACTCATATGAAGGAGAATGCATGGATAGATATAGTTGCAAAATTAAATAGGGCAAATTGAGTATACTTACAGAAATATTTGATTAACATCAATCACATTATCATTAGATTCAGAACCACTGAATCAATTAAATTCAATAAACTTAACTTTTTCATAAAACAATTTAACTAATTTCAGTGATTTGAAAAGAATCTAGAACAGGTGGATTGAAATCAAAAATTGGTAGACATAACAGCAAATGGATTTAGGAGTTTTCAAAGAAGATAAGGATCTAGTACAGTGCAGATGCAAGCTTTTGAACGGGCAGTTTGCTGCACTCTGCCCTTCTTATTTTATCGTCTACCAGCCTGTTACCATGCTGTATTTCTAATAAATAAAATAAATAAATTATTGAAAACTCAGGTACCCATTCCCCAACTTGTACCAAGTACATTGGCTCCTGATTAAGCAATGCAGCATTTTCACAGTGTTATCCTTGTTTCGAAATGCCACTATAACCTTGCTTTCATCATCTCTAATTTTTTTCCAACCAAGATAGCAGTACACTTCCAATTCTGTCCTCAATGAACACCTACAATTTTCATCACTGCATCCCTTCAGGATTCCAAAAGTTTGATATTCCTTCATTAACTGTTCTTTATCCCTTCTAGAATATTCCTACCTTGCTACATCTACCACATCTCCACATGATTCACTCCATAAAATATTGTTCAATAATGCAACCGCAAATCTCCTGGGTGTATTTTAACACACTATAAGTAAAAAGTAAGATCAAGCTTAGTAGTGTCACTGTGAATGACTGGTGGAAACTGGTATTATCAGATTTTCCATGAATTACATGAACTACATAGCAGTTAACATTGATTTGTAATGTATGCACAGGTAATTGTAAAATATAGAGAAAATAGTCAAAATTATCTTATGCATTGTATAAAGTGTTATTGTTTATGGCAAGACTTCCCCTGACAGCAAGTGACTATATATATGTTTATATGCATGCATTTATTTATTTAAAGTACTGCTGTCATTACAGAGCACTTAACCAGTCCATAAGAAAAAGACAGGAGGCAACTAAGGAGGGAGCTAATCAAGCTACATCATTTTGTATCTTTCATTTAGAATGTAAAGAAAAGCTAACATGAAATGATGCTCTGGTAACTTCACAAACAATAAAAAATGCATTTTCATGACATTTAAAATTTATGTCTTGTTTTACCTGTGTGTGTTCGGATATGTTTTTGTAGGTCCCCTGAGGTTTTAAATGCTTTGTCACAGCTTTCTTCTGGGCATCTATATGGCTTTTCTCCTGTATGGGTTCTTGTATGGCTTTTTAATCCATAGCCTAAAATACAAACACATAATGGCATGAAAAAGTCTGTCTGCAAAATAGTTGTGAAGTGCCATAGTGTATGTAAGACAGTAGGTGAACATAAGCAAGCATCACAGAACTGATATCTGTTAAGCATGATTCAGTGATTTTTTCCAAATGCAACAGCTGTCAGATATGGGAGCATATTATATTGGTAGTCTACCTTCATTTTTAATGCAATGTGAAGTTTTTTAAAAAATTCTTACAGATTATTAAATAAATGGAAAATTGGAAATTCATTGTAAAACCTGAGAACATACAAACTACCTAAAAGGTAAAAGCTAATTACTACCGTAAAAAAATCATATGCAAGTGTGGGAGGAGAGGAAGGAGCACTTAGTGTTAGAGTAACTGTACTAGAACAAATTTATATAATTTCATTTTGAAATGTCATCATAATGTGGGTGGAAAGCAACAACTTTTAAGAAGCAAAAACCACATAAAATGTTATTTTTATAAACATTACAATTATTTACTTCACTAAATGATAAATTCAGTAGCAAGCTGCAGCAACAAAATGGTTTCTCCCCCCACAAGTTTGGACACACTAATTAGCCATAATCAGCTTTGAGCTATTTGATCTCACTTGTCTCAACTAGTAAGTCAAAGCAATTACCAAAGTTGGAGATTATTCGATCAACAGTAACTTAAGCCTAAAACACTGAGTTCTAAATTTGATAGTTAATCAGATGTTTTACTGACTAACTTTTTCCTCAGGAAAAACACTAACTCAGAGTGAAAGAAAATAGGCTGGGGTCCTTTGATATTCATTTAGTCCAATTACAATCATCCTCCAGATTCACATGTAAAGTTGGTTAAAAGAAGGGAATTTAATTGTGATCTTGAGGGAACAGAGAAAATAAAACGAGAGAAAGGAAGAGAAAGTGAAGGTACTGGTAAGCCTTTCAGTTCCTTTAACATGAGGTACAACATCAGTATCCTAAAATAGTTTGATTAGATAAATATATCTCAATCCACAGTACTAAGCTGTACTGTCTTAAATCTGTAGGACTGCAGCAGAGACAAGTGGTCTCAGCACCTATGGCTAAGAAGTGAAGAAGATCGCTGCTCTGTGGTGTGGAAAAATACAGGTCAGGGTTTGCATGATACTCCCACATTCAATTAGCCCACTAACTTTCACTCTCCTGGTCTGTACAGCAAACGTGCAGGTGAAGAGTCTTAAGGATGCTAATAGAGCCTATTTTTGTTACCACAACATTATGTCGTGAAGCAATATTTAAGAATGTAGAGAAAATTTCATGTTATTTGTAAAATCAATTTTGAATGCATCTGCTAAGAGGGAGTTATTTTTGATCCATAATCCAGATTTGGTACCATACTATTACTAGTATAAAATCACGACACCAAGTGGAGGCAATGATGCAGAAACAAGGACTTCTGTTTTGAATATTAAGCTTTATCACTAAAAGAATGTAGATACACAAAAGCTAGAGGTTTATGAGTTTAAATCATACCGGAAATCAGACCAACACTATTTTAGTGAGAAGTGTCAACATTTATAAATATCACAAAATCATATATAATCAAATTGTTGTAGAAGTTGGAAATCTGAAATAATGACTTAACTGCTGAAAGGTCAGTAAGTTGAACCAGGAACTGTTTCTCTCCTCAAACTTCTGGCTTACTGAGTATTTTGCACTTTCCATTTTACATAAAATCAACAGTAGAAGACAGAACCATTGCTTATCAGATGTAACAATTTTGAAGTTCATTAGATGAAGATGGAAGAATCATAGAACTATATGACTATCACAGTGACAGGTCCTGATGAAGGATCTAAGCCCGAAATGTCGACAGTTCGCATTAGTCGTGTGCACTTGTGTGGCCATTAGACACCACACTGTGCTTAGAATGAAGAGTTTTTAAATAACATCACTTGGGTGCGTTTGTGTTCAAAAAGGAGTGAACTTTGTCACAGATAGTTGGTGAGAAATAAGCAGTAAGAAAATTCAGAATTGTTTTGCTCACTGAAGTTTCAAGTATTTATGCATGGGGTTGCCAAAAACGGCCGGGAGTGAAAACAAAACAATTTCACTATCAAAAATTTGAAGGTATCCACAATCATTTTGAATGTTACAATGAAAATGAAGATCTGGAGGAGGCAATGGATGAAAACATTGTATGCAGGCAGTCCCATTATCTGCATTAGGTATCTGCGCTGGTTTTGTTAATTTACAGTCAAAAGAACACGGTAGCGTTCACTGGATAAATTCCTCCATAGGTAACCGATACGAACTAATACACAGTTTTATAGCACTGTAGTAGTATTGATAATATTCTAATTTGCTATGTATTTCATTTAAATACATAATTTGCGTCACGGACCCCGTGACGGGGATAAAGAACCAGCAGAGATGGAAAACACCTTGGAGTCTCGTATTGCTATAAACTACTACTATTTATTAGTAACTACGCAATACAGTAATATAAATGTAAATAAATCAAACAGGTTAGCAATGATTATATATAAAAGTAAGTGTGGAATATATGTGTATGAAAAACCAAGCTTCTTTAAGTCTAGGGGTAAAAAGGTACAGTCTTACGATGTTGAGTAAAGTTCAGTTCGTGGTATTTAGTTGAGGGGAGGGGGGAGAGGGGGGGAGAGGGGGGGAGAGGGGGGGAGAGGGGGGGAGAGGGGGGAGAGGGGGGGAGAGGGGGGGAGAGGGGGGGAGAGGGGGGGAGAGGGGGGGAGAGAGTCGAGTCCTCAGGTGAGCTGATGCCATCGATCTTCTCGTTGTCCTCCAAAATCCTTCACAAGTCACCGACTGTGACTTTAGCCAGGAGGGCCGATCTTCTGTGGTGGAGCTATCACCCCAGCAAGGGTGGAAACATAGACAACTCCCCACCAGTCAACCCCTTCTTTACCGTTGGAATAGCAATGTGGATCAATCCACCTGATCGATTCTCCAAAACCTACTTTCTCTGTGGGCACAACAATGCTCAGTGTCCAGATCATGTGTCCTGAGGTCTGTATCATCTGACCTCCTATTTATTTCTCTGTGCTGAGCATCACTTCTCATTCAAAGAGTCCCTCCTTCCTTTGTCTGTAAAGGAGTGCACAAGCAGGCAACAAGTCCTTGAAGAAATATCAACAATGTGTTGAAAATCACAACATCGAGTGTCCATTAAAGAACACTGCCTTCGGTCACCATAGCAACTTTCGAGCTGCTTGGTGCTGTCTCCAACTCCAAACTCAGTAAAAATCCAAAGTTACGTCCAATGCCTTAAAGTGACAGTCCAACTGTTAATCTTCGTCTCTCTCTCTCTCTCCTTTCCAAACAAACCATCAATGATGAATGTCTCTCTCTGTCTCTCTTCAAACAGTTAATAGGGGCACTCCTGGATACCCTCACATTTGTTACTCAGCTAAACAGTAGCTTGTCTTTTTAAATACATTTTAAACTACTTCCACGATTCTTTGGCTAATTTTGGCAGCCGCTTATTTGGACCAAAATGTACTGGTCTCAATGTGTCCGATTAAGTGGAATCCACTGTATTTAATATTTTGCTACCTAAACTTTCCTCACTGATGTCAGTCCCAGTTCCCACCATAAATTTTAAGCTATTATGGTATACTTAAACAGATAAATGAAAACTTTCTCAAATTATCAAAATTAAATGTTATTCTTTTAGGAACATTAATTCATGTCATCTTATGAACTTTCAGAAGTAAAATAAAGAAAATTAATTGTGTGGCACAGTGGTACGGTTGTTTCACAGACCCAGGGATCCAGGTTCAATCTGGACTTCCAGTGCTGTTTGTGTGGAATTTGTACATTCACATATTCTCATATTCTCCTTCCCACAGAATCATCAGGAGGAAGCAAAAGGCATGAGATAAATTTCTTGAGATAAGTTTCTTCTAACTGAAAGCAGAACACTGTAATTTCACTCCACCTGTGAAGGCAATTCAACTAACTCTGGGAGATGCAACTTCCCTTCTAGATTTAGAGAAAACTGTTAATCTCAGAACTTTTGAAAACTCTCTACAAAAATCAACCAGTGAACCTAAATTCAGTATGGTTCCGTCAGCTTGTTGAATGATACATTACTTTTTGTAAAGGCATTTTTTTTTAAACCAAATAACTGACTTTTACTCTTGCACAACCTTTTGCTCCTGATTCTGCCTAACCTCTAACTCAAATAGCAAATCCAATACGACTAAGACTAATTGTTTTTAATATGTCAATAAAAAAGAAATTCAACTCATTCAGTCCATCATGATATTTAAGGCCCATTAAATCTATATCTATCCATCTAACATTTTTCCAGGATCTTGCTCTCCATCATCTAAATGTAGCTGCATGAAGGTCATACAAAAAATTAACTATTATTGTTCTGTATTCAAATTCTTATTCTCAAAATAAGAGTATTACACCAAATACACTTTAAAAATTTTATCTTATCATGAGTCATTGACCTTTGATACCCTGCACTTTATGATGTTCTGGTTCTTCTCCCAGTGACCAATTTTGATCTTACAACTGCTTATAATAGAGAGCCAACAAAAAGAGAGCATTAATACTGAAAGGGTCTCAGCCTGAAACATTGATTGTTTACACTTTTCCATAGATACTGCCTGGCCTGCTGAGTTCCTCCAGCATTTTGTGTGTGCTGCATTAATACTATCATGTTAATTTAAATCTCTTCCATGTTATAAATTTTCTCACACTTGATACATAAATTTTACTTTCACGTTATGAAGAACAGAAATAGATATACCTGTAGCAAAAGCTTTTCCACAACCTGGGTGCTCGCATCTATATGGACGATCACCAGTATGTGCCCTTTCGTGTACCTGTGACAATATAATAAAAGCTGAAGTGCATTAAGAAATCTATGTACTGCTGATAAATTAAAAGTTTTAATTCTGCTGCAGGTGGATATTAGTTGTATAAGTTACACAACAGAATTTTATAAGACACTGTCTATACCACAGTTGTACAGCAGTTCCACACTCTCTGTGTATTAGATGCAAGTACGGAGGCAACACTGTAATACTGAGTGATGTTAAATAGCACACAATGCAGGTTGTGACATAATTTCTGCAAAAATTGTTCTACAGAAATATGCAGTCTTTAGCTTGCAGATTGATGCCTTCTTCCAAATGAACCCATCCCCTGCAGTCCAATAACAAGTGCTTGTAAAAGAGGAATCAATGTGCATTTAAAAGCCTTTAATTATGCACAGTGTGACACTATAGTTCAGATGGCCTCTTGTGCAATTCAATTTCTCTGTTGAGTGGCCTTGCACAAACAGGCATAGAATCATTGCAGAGTGCTGCTTTAATGCACATTTACGGCTGCAGCATAACTGCTTGCTCAAAGTTATTGAATGTTCATTTGAAGTGGCTAGTGTAAAGAGTAAGAGAAAACAAAGTACACCTCCGATTTTTTTTTGTCATCCTGAAGGCACAGGCCTACCCTTTGAAGCAAAGGCAAGCAACCGATAATTCCAGAAAGTAATTTTTTCAACTTTTGGAATTTTAATCTTTTATTTTTAATCAGAAAGAATGCTAGACAGTCTTCTCATAGCCAGCCAATCAGTGTATTGACCCATGCAGCTTTCCTTAAACAATGCTAGCAGTTATTCATTTTGTATTTCTATCTCATTTTTCTATCCCTTGTTTTGATGTGCATGTGACAAGTACATAAATCTGAATCTTGTTCGGTCTTGATCAAATCAAATGTGGAAAGAGTAACAACTTTAATCTTGTCATATGAGACTAAATTTAGATAACGTTAACTACAATTAGTACTCCGGGTATCATCAGCGTCACTGATTATGAATTGGTGAAGTGGACAGCGAAGAAGGCTATCAAGGATTGCAGCGTGATCTTGACCGGCTGATAAAATGGGCTGAAAAATGGCAGATGGAATTGAATGCAGGTAAGTGTGAGGTGTTGCACTTCAGGGGGCTAAGACTTACAAAGTGAATAGTAGAGCTCCTAGGTGTGACATAGAACAAAGGGACTTGGGAATACAAATCTGTAATTCCTTGAAAGTGGCATCACAGGAAAATAGAGCTGTAAAGAGAAATTTTAGAACATTGGCCTTCATAAATCAGGGCAGTGAGTTGGGGCATAATGCTAAAGTTGTAAAAGACATTGTGGGGCCAAATTTAGAGGGTGGTTCTGGTCACCTTCTACAGGAACGATATCAATAAACTTGAAAGAGTACAGAGAAAATTTACAATAATATTGCAGGGTCTTGAGCACCTGAGTTATAGGGAAAGGCTGAACAGATTACGATTTTATTCCCTGGAGGGCAGGAGAATGAGGGGAGGTCTAACAGAGATATACCAAATTATGAGAGATTATAGATAGGGTGAATTCACGGAGGCTTTTTCACCTCAGGTAGGGTGAGACTAGAAGTAGAGGTCATGGATCATAGGTTTAGGGTAAAGGTCAAATATTCAAGGGGAATCTGAGGGGGAGGAGGAAGGAAGGAGGGAAGGTAGGGGATTGTGATTGGTGTTCAATTCCTTCCACTGTATGTAAGATTTTACATTCTCCATATGACCACCTGGGTTTCCTCTAGCTGCTCTGGTTTCACCCCACACTCCAAAAATGTATGTTAATAAGGGTCAGAGAGTTGTGGGCATGCCAGGTTGGCAACAGTTGCAGGCTGCCCTCAGCACAATCCACAGACCATGTTGGTCATTGACGCAAATAATACATTTCACAAGCTTTTTACTTAGAAAGTAAGAATCAATGTCAGCTGAAGCACATTTGAATTCTACCTTAAGATGGTGAGCAGTAGTATAGAGTCTTCCACAGCCCTCATATTCACAGCGAAACGCCTTTTCTCCTAGTTGTTGAGCCTTGGCACTCACCCGTCCAGTCACATGACCCTGAAGAACAATCTTAGGAGAAAGAACAGTAGCAAATTGCAAATTTGAAATTGCACAAACCTTGGACAAGTCTTGGGCACTTATGTATAACTAGGGTACCCAAGATTTTTGCACAGAATTGTATTTGTCAACGTGGAGCAGAAGGTGAATTTGTAAATCTGGGGGAGCAAAGGATGTTGGGAATGGCAAGGGTGGAGCGCCGCACGAGTGTGGGACAGGTGACAGAGAAGGAGGGCCAGAGGCAGGGGGTGCCAAGGTGCAGACACACTCAGCCCTGAGATACCAGACAAGGTCATTTCATTCTAAACAATTAGTTTATTGATCTTTACAGAAAGTCTCTCTGGTGCTTCCTGCTCCCTCCCATTTCCCTTTCCCTTTTCCCAACCCTGATTCCCTGCCACCCCCCACCCCCCCATTCTAAGCTCATATCAGAATCAGGTTCATCGCCCCTCACAGTTGTCATCAAATTTGAATTTCTCTTTTTGGGGCAGCAGTACAGTGCAATACATATAATTTATACTGTTCTGCACCCTAGCTATATATATACTTTGTTAAACTGATATGATGGGGCTTTGGTAATGCTGGATCAAAGGTATTAGAGAATACTGTATGTTATTCCTATTAATACTCCAAAACAAATTTTTAACCATGTTATATAATACAATAATAAATGCTTTGGTGAACCTGCTAAGTTTAAAGGGGGTCTAGGCACTACAGCTCCAGTGAGTTAGAATAGAATGAGGGAATTGGGACCCCTATGATTTGTTAAGGAGCATGAGAAATGGAGCTCCAGAGAGTCAGAAGGGAGCATGGTAAACATCAGATACTGAGCCAGATTTCAAGCAGACTGATCAGCTACAGTACAATGTTGCTAGACTAGAGTGATATTTCCTGATCTCATAACACCAGCTCTGAATGAATGATAATGCCCATCTTTTAAAATGGCATGGGGGAGGGGTGGAGCAACTAATTATTGCACTGAGAATACCTCAACATGTTACTTATCTGAAAGAGGAGCAATTGGTAAAATTAAATTTCAGGGAATGTTCTGAGTGGTCTATGTTCCTTTCCTAATTGGAGGAAAATAGCCAATAGTAAGAAATCCTTCTATGGAAAGCTTGACTGTAAATAAACTATAGAAGTTGTTTTAAAAAGTGTTTACATTGGTTAGTACAGTGCAAATAAACAACCTAGAAAGTAAATCGGCAAAAGTTGATGACTGTTTTTCCATCCAGTGGCATCAGTAATTGCAGAAAACTGTTGCTACGTCAGCATAAAAACTACATTCAAGAAGCCGGCAACCTTAGCACGCCACCAAGATTTATATGAAGTATGACATAAAGTAACCCAGTTACTTCAGGAAGTGAACTAGTATCAATATTAATTACATATCTCTACAATCTCTACATTGTCTACATAAACAAATATTTTAACCAGTTCACTTTTGCTTTTCTTCCTTCCTTTGCTCTGACAACTTTTAAGACAACTCACGCATTGTAATAAAAATAACAGCCAGCCTTATTTCCCTCTTAGTAAATCTGTAATCATTTTGCCTGTTAATGACACTTAATTAAACAGATTACTGCGCTACATGGGCAGCAAGTCTTTTACATAAATGTAATTCCTGTAACAAATCATGTATTCTTTCTCTGTGATATGCTTCTACTTGAACCAGGTTAATCAAGGGTTGAGACAGGAGAAACGATAGAATGCAGATGTTGGAAACTGGAGCAGAAAATAAACTGCAGAAAAAACTCAGTAAGTCAAGAGCATCTGTAGTGGCAAAAGGGATGTTTCAATATATTGGGTCGTGATACAGGGTTTCAAAACTGAATGGCGACACCTCCTTTTTTGCCTCCATATGGGCTGTTTGCTATAGTTCTTACAGCAGCTTATTTTTTGCTCAAAGGTTTAGGCAGTATTCATTCCCTAGTAGAATTATTAGTACAAAGTATCAAGGAGTACCTTCATGTCTCTAACGTCCATATTTTTCCCTTTGAAATATAAGATAGTGAACATCTACTTGGAGGAACATTGCTCCAACATCTCTTGAGCAGTTCCAGGATTTCCCCTTCTTTCTTTTTATTTCTAATGTTGACAAAGCCCAAAGGCAGCCCATCAACTCCTGGTGTTTCATGACTTTTGTGTCGAGATTGCCCTTCTTATTCTTCCTTCCTCCTCTGAAATGCTGCTGCCCAACTTTTCACAAAAAACTTTACAGTTCATAGTAAGTAGTATATTTCTACTAGATAAACAGGGGGAAAAAAACAGTTGGTCTGTCTAGTTTGGTTATTCATCATGTAATGATTAAGATACTTGATCTTCAACACTGTCTACACACTGGCCATATAATCTCCTGGGAGAACACAAACATATCAAACTTTCATTTTAAGGAAATAATGAGCTAGTATAGGAAAGTTAGATTATGAAGACACACAGTCCCCTTTTATTGTCATTTAGTAATGCATGCATTAAGAAATGATACATTATTTCCTCCGGTGTGATATCACAAAACACAGGACAAACCAAGACTGAAAAAAACTGACAAAACCAGATACTTATACGTTTATTTACAAACAGTGTAACAATACCATAACTTGATGAAGGAAGTCCGTGAGCACAGTAAAGTTCAAAATTTCTCAAATGTCAGAAAGTGGCACCAAGGTACAATATTAGCCATATTCTTAGTGATTGGTGGAGCCGGCATACTTCTAATTCTGTTTCTTACAATCACCATTAGAAGTGGGGTGATTTCACACTTCACTGTTGCATATTCAATCTGCCATGACCTTACACTTCCACTTAATTTACCTATAAGCCCCAAAAGTTTTTTTTGCATCTTTCTCTCAATTTTCACTGCCACCCACCTTTGCACCTTCAGCAAACATGGATATACTAAACCTGATCGTGTCATTGATAAATTCTGAACAGCTGGAGTCCCAGCAATAAATTCTTCAATGCTCTCCGTAAGTCACAGCAGCTCATCTTCAAAATGACACATTTACTTCAACTATTTTCTGTTTATTAATTATACACCCATGTCAGTATATTACTCCAATTTGCATGTGCTCTGAATTAATAACCTCCAATGTAACATCTAAACAAACACCTCCTGGAAGACAAAATACATCACATCTACACGTGTACACCTGCCACCCCCCCCCCACCCATCCTGTGCCTCATCTATTCTGGTAGTTACAATCACAAATTCTAACAGATCTGTCTAATAGATTTTACTTCCAACAATTTATGATGACTCTGATTAATCCGATTATTATTTCCATTTTTCATGGATGAGAGGTTGCCGTTAATCTCAGATCTGTGGGGATTTGCATATTCTCTCCATGACCACATATATTTTCTTACCCATAAAAATACGCTGGTTACATAATTGTGGTGTAGTTTAATGACAATAAGAATTTAAGGGGAATTGCTGGGCATGTGTGAAGGAGAATATAATGTAGAAGTATGGGATAAAGGAGGGTGCTTTAGATTAATGGGATTGCACTCCTGAGAACCAGCATGGATATTATGGATCAAACAGCCATGTTTTATGTGGATCTAAGTACAAGCGCCCTGCTATTTAGGAATAGAATGTGTAGGAATGTTTAGGAATGTGTAACGAACCTGAGGCGATTAGGGAGCTGGAGGTAAAGGAACCTCTTGGAAGTAGTGATCATAATATGATTGAGTTCAGTTTCAAATTTGAAAAGGAGAAGCTGGTATCAGGTGTATCGATATTTCAGTGGAACAGGGGAAATTACAGTGGTATGAGAGAGGAACTGGCCCAAGTCAATTGGAAAAGTAAACTAAATGGAGGGACGGCAGAGCAGAATTGGATGAAATTCCTACAAGAAATAAGGAAAATGCAGGAAAAATATATTCCAAGAAAAAAGAAAATCATGAATGGAAAAATGGCACAAATGTGGCTAACGAGAGAGGTTAAGGCAAAAATAAAAGCAAAAGAAATGGCGTACAAGGAAGCAAAAATTAGTGGGAAAAATAGGACTGGAAGACCTTTAAAAACTTACAGAAAGAAACTAAGGAAGTCATTAGGACAGAAAAGATGAATTATGAAAGGAAGTTGGCGATTAACATAAAAAAGGATACTAAGAGTTTTTTTAAATATATGAAGAGTAAAAGAGTGACAAGGGTAGATATGGGACCGACTGAAAATGATGCTGGAGTAATTATAATGGATAACAAAGAGATGGCAGAGGAACTGAATGAGTATTTTGCATCAGTCTTCACATGAAGACATGAGCAATATACCTGATAGCCAGAGGTATCAGGGAATAGAATTAGGTACAGTCAAGATAACTAGAGAGAAAGTGCTTGGGAAGCTAAGTGGACTAAGAATAGATAAGTCTCCCGGCCCGGATGAGGTGCACCCAAGGGTTCTGAAGGAGGTGGCTTTGGAGATTGTGGAAGCATTGGAAATGATCTTCCAGGAATCAATAGACTCTGGCATAGTTCCAGAGGACTGGAAGGTCGCAAATGTAGTTCCACTATTTAAGAAAGGAAGGAGACTGCAAAAAGAAAATTACAGACCTATTAGTCTGACATCGGTGGTTGGAAAGATATTGGAGTCAATCCTCAAGGACGAGGTTATGAAATACGTCCAGGTGCATGACAAGATAGGCCGAAGCCAGCATGGTTTCATGAAGGGAAGATCCTGCCTTACCAACTTATTGGGATTTTTTGAGGTAATCTCGAATAAGATTGACAAGGGAGAGACTATGGATGTTGTGTATTTGGATTTTCAAAAGGCCTTCGATAAGGTGCCGCATATGAGGCTGCCTAATAAATGAAAGCCCATGGAATTATAGGAAAGATATTGAAATGAGTGGAGCATTGGCTGATAGGCAGAAAGCAAAGGGTGGGAATAAAGGGATCCTATTCTGATTGGTTGCCGGTTACTGGTGGTGTTCCGCAGGGGTCGGTGTTGGGGCCGCTTCTTTTTACGATGTATATCGATGATTTGGATTATGGATTAAATGGTTTTGTAGCCAAGTTTGCGGATGACACCAAGATAGGTGGAGGAGCAGGAAATGTTGAAGAAACGGAAAGGTTGCAGAGAGACTTAGTCAGTTTAGGAGAGTGGGCAAAGAAATGGCAGATGAGATACAATGTTGACAAACGTACGGTTGTACATTTCGGAAGAAGAAATAATCGGGCAGATTATTATTTAGATGGGGAGGAAATTCAAAAATCGGAAGTGTAGAGGGACTTGGGGGTCCTCGTGCAGGATACCCTAAAGGTTAACCACCAAGTTGGATTGGCGGTAAGGAAAGCAAATGCTATGTTGGCATTCATTTCAAGAGGAATAGTATATAAGAGTAAGGAGGTGTTGATGAGGCTCTATGGGGCATTAGTGAGACCTCATTTGGAATACTGTGTGCAGTTTTGGGCCCCCTTTCTTAGAAAGGATATACTGATGTTGGAGAGAGTTCAGAGAAGATTTACGAGGATGATTCCTGGAATGCAGGGGCTAACATATGAGGAGCATCTGTCGGCTCTTGGATTGTATTCATTAGAGTATAGAAGAATGAGAGGGGATCTCATAGAAACATTTCAAATGTTGAAAGGGTTGGACAGAGTAGATGTGGAAAGGTTGTTTCCCTTGGTGGATGAGTCCAGGACAAGAGGCCATAGTCTTAGAATTAGAGGGTACCCAGTTAAAACAAAGATGAGGAGAAATTTTTTTAGCCAGAGGGTCGTGGATTAGTGGAATTTGTTGCCACATATGGCTGTGGACACCTGATCATTGAGGGTATTTAAGGAGGAGATTGACAGGTATCTAATTAGTCAGGGTATCAAGGGATATGGGGTAAAAGCCGGAAATTGGAACTAGATGGGTGAATAGTTTAGCTCATGGGGGAGCTGCAGAGCAGACTCCATGGGCCGAATGGCCTTCTTCTGCTCCTTTGTCTTGTGATCTTGTGAGAATAATAGAATTTATCAGCTGCTTGCAGAAATACTGGTATGCAAATCATCTCATCCACATCAAAGCCAATCCCACGGAAATCTGTTTCACTTTTCCAATACTTTTCCACTTCTTCACTTAATAATTTCATCATCTTGAAAATTTCAATCAGACTTCTTTCAAGCAATTTTCCCAAAGAGAACTTCCTGATGGAATAGATTAGGATCTTCAGAGAAATGGTTAATCTTGTCACCTTCTTCCTTTCTTTTGCCATGTAGAGGTACCAAACCACACAGCATTCCAAATGACCACATCTGAATTCTTATATTAAAGGGGCCGCAAATGTCATTCTTTGCATAGTTCTTTATTATTATAACTTTCAATGCCAATACCCAATTATTTTTCACTGTAGATAGCTCAGCCAGAGACATGCAAGGCATTTTATTCAATTCCTTTTGCCTTTCAACACATTTTAAAATTAGATACCACATGATTAAATCAAATCTTCACAGGCAACACACTACAACCTTCCCTAGTATTACTCACCCTCAAAGTTATTTCTAATCTTCCACATTTAAGCCTTAAAGAAAAAGGCTCCTATGTTTTGTCCCTTTCTATTTTTCTTTACAAACCAACTTTAGGTCATTTCTTTGCTAAGTTTCACTACAAAATACGGTATGTCTTTGTGTACATACATATTTAAAAAGACCCAAACATTTTAAATAAAGCTGTTAATAAACAACCTGAGCGCCACGGTAGTTTACCGGTTAGCATGATACTATTACAGCTCTGGGCATTGGAGTTCGGAGTTCAATCCTGTTGTCCTCTGTAAGGAGTTTGTACGTCCTCTTCACAGAGTGCATGGATTTTCTCCGGGTGCCCCAGTTTTCTCCCACAGCCCAAAAATGCATCAGTTAGTAAGTTGATTGGTCATTGCAAGTTGCGCCGTGACTAAGTTAGGGTTAAATCAGGGATTGTTGGGCAGTACAGCCTGAAGGATCGAAGGGCTTATTCCTCGCTGTATCTCTAAATAAATAAACTCTTCTATTCTCTCCTTCTACTTGGCCTAGCCACAAGCATATTTAATTTTCAAATTTCTTTCTCAAAACTTGCTTCAGAAGAAAAAAACTCACAAGTAGTCAAAAAATGACCAAGTATTAACCCCCAGTTCACATAAAAGTTCCCCTTCTGCATGTATACAGCTATGAGTTGACCATTTCAAAACTTAAGTCAAATACTTTATCACCACCAAAGTTTAATTGCAAAGTTCAAAAAAATTCAAAGGTTTGATGTGCATTATATTCACCAATACTGATCAACTTACAACTCTTCTGAACACCATTCCAATCAGAATTATACACCTAGTCCGCAGAAGACCGATAAAATTCTAGATTCTCTATTCCACACATCCTTTACATTGGAATGGCCACTAAAACTCCATTGTTATTCATTTCTGAAGAATGTTTACTCAGCTCTCACCAAGTGTTTATTTTTTACTTAAAAAATACTTGCCTATTGGTTTAGAAAGCCTAGAATAAATTAAACCTATTCTGCAGTTCTTGAGTATAACACACAGGATCACTGCACTGTAAGATATGGTATCACTGTTAATGCACTAGTTCTTACTGAAAAGCAATGATCTCCTTACCTGCATTTTCTTTTCATGATCATTTTCATTCACCAGTCCTGTACTGCTGACACTATCATTCCCTTCAGCAGTTACCTGTAGAAAAACAAAATTGTATGCTATCAGACAAAATGGTCAATTTTCAAAATGGTGATATAATTTGTGATTAATGATTTTACTTTTCATAACTGCTGGCATTGACCCAACTAACTAATATTTCACTCTTTCAGTCCTCACCCAAATTAAATTTGTCCCTTAAACGCAGATGTTCCAATGGTGTTTATTGGATAATTATTAAAGATTATATCTACGCAGCAAGTGAATTTTTGAACATTATACTAAACACCTAAATTAAAAACAAAAATAAAAATAATTCAAAAAGTCAAGTTGCGGCATCAGGTAATTTTACAGAATTAAGATTTAAACAGACAATTACTTTTGAAGCATAATGCTCAAGCGCACTGATGGTCTCAGGATCTACTGTGGCTTCTCCTGTGTGTAGTCCTGCCAAGGTACTATCTGCTTGAACAGTGAGGATGGTGTCAGATTGCGGAACTTGTATTGTATGGTGGATATAGGCAGTGGTTCCATCTTCCAGTTGGACTGCTTGCACTGCACTTGGATCATAGCCATCTTAATCATGGAGAAAACAAAGTAAATAATGAATTGTTATAATTTTCTCTAATAATCACTTTATAAAATAAATCTTTAAAAAGTTACCTTTTGGTGAATGATGAATAAATGCAGTTGATCCATCCTCTAGTTGAACTGCTTGTCCATCCTCAAAACGTAAACAATCTCCTGTAATAGGACAAATTCAGTATAAGGAATTTTTGATTAATTCCTCTGGATTACAGAAAAATGATTGAGTTAGAGATTTGCAAAAATGTCAGCTTGTGCCTCTGCTTCAAATTACTATCTAATAATATCTAGGTTTAAGTATAACATCTTCCAAGAGGACCACAGCCATGTTGTGGTTTAGAGGCTTGTGTGCCTCAATGATTTGGAGAGCTATGCTGGCTGGAGTCACAGCCCTATGCTCTTGGTAGAGTTACCTATGCCAATCAGATCAATGGGTAGAGGCCATATCAATGGGTTAGTCAACTGGTTTTCCAGGTTCAGGAGTTCAGCTCAAGGCTAATAACTCTGACTGGTAAAGCAAAACTATTACAGACACTGCAATGAAGAATGCTTCTGCATCTGTGTGTGACAGTATTCTTAAGGCTCCGCTTACATGGCTGACAGTAGTGAAAACCAAGAGGAAGCTACTGGCATGATGAAGGAAGCCCTGAAAACCATAAAGACCAGACCAAAATTGGTTTCTGGAATGTATTAACTATGTGCAGTGCTGGCACGCTAGCACAAATAACTGCTGAAATGTGTCCTTACAGCCCACATATTTGTGGAGGCATTAGTAATAATCTTTCACTTATCACTGGACTCTGGCATAGTGTCAAAGGACTGGAAAACTGCAAATGTCACTCCACTCTAAGAAAGGAGGAAGGCAGCAGAAAAGAAATTGTAGGCTAGTTAACCTGATTGGGAAGATGTTGGAGTCAATTGTTAAGGATGAGGTTGTGGAGTACTTGGCGACACAGGACAAGATAGGACAAAGTTAGCATGATTTCCTTAAGGAAAAGTCTTGCCTGATCAACCTGTTGGAATTACTTGAGGAGATTACAAGTAGGATAGATACAGGAGACTCAGTGGAAGCATATTTGGACTTTCAGAAGGCCTTTGACAAGGTGCCACATATGAGGATGCTTACCAAGTTGAGAGCCCATGGCATTACAGGAAAGTTACTGGCACAGTTAGAGCACTAGCTACGAAGCAGTGTGTGGGAATAAAAAGGTCTTTTTCTGGTTGGTTGTCAGTGACTAATGGTGTTCTGCAGAGGTTGGCGTTGGGACTGCTTTTTATGTTGTATATCAACGACAATAGATGGCTTTGCTGCCAAGTTTGCAGATGATAGGAAGATTGGTGGAGGGGCAGGTAGTGTTGAGGAAACAGGTAGGATGCAGAAGAACTTAGACATATTAAGAGAATGGGCAAGAGAGTGACAAATGAAATACAATGTTGGAAAATGAATGGTCATACACTTTGGTAGTAAAAATAAATATGCGAACTATTTTCTAAATAGGGAAACAATCCAAAAATCTGAGATGCAAAGGGACTTGGGAGTCCTTGTGCAGAACACCCTAAAGGTTAGCTTGCAGGTAGAGTCGGTGATGAAGAAGGCAAACACAATGTTAGCATTACTTCAAGAGGTCTAGAATACAGGAGCAGGGATATGATGCTGAGGCTTTATAAGGCACTGGTGAGGCCTCAGCTGGAGTATTGCAAACATTTTTGGGCTCCTCATTTGAGGAAAGATGTGCTGGCATTAGAGAGTGTTCAGAGGAGGTTCACAAGGATGATTTTGGGAATGAAAGGGTTATCAGACAAGGAACATTTGATAGCTCTGTCTAGGTACCATATCTGATGCGGATTTTAGTGACCACTGTTTTCGATATAGATCCATCCTTCGTTTTTTGGATGACTTCCATTTCCTCGATGTGTAGCCACCTGGCTATGCTTTTGATGTACATAAGCCGATGTCTTCCTCTAGGTTTGCTCCCCTCAATCTTTCCAGAGAGTATGAGTTTATCTAGCTCATCTTTCTGCATGATGTGTCCCAGGAATCTGAGTTGTCTTTCTCTTATTGTTGGTATGAGTGATCAAACTGCTTGGGCTCTTCTGAGAACTTCTTCATTTGATGTGTGTGTGGTCCATGATATTTTTAACATTCTCCTGTAGAACCATAATTCAGCTGCTTCTAGTCTCTTTTCCATTGCTGGAGAATGGTCCAGCATTCTCTTCCATAAGTCAGGATATAATAAATGTAGCACTGCAGTATTCTGTTTTTAGTGTATGTGCTCATCTTTCTGTCTGTTAATATGGTCTTCATTTTTTGGAAAGCTTCTTTCGCCATTGCTATTCTGTATTTGATATCTGTGTCACACCAGCCATTACTTGTTATTAGGCTGCCAAGATATTTGAATTTGTTGACTTGTTTGATGTCTGTATTTCCAATCTTGATCACACATTGTGGGATGTTTGTCTTTCTGGAGATGACCATGCTTTCTGTCTTCTTGGTGTTGATTGAGAGGCCTCTGTGATTACTTTCTGCTGCCACTATAGTGAGTAGTTCTTGAATTTTGTTTCTGAGTTAGCTATTAGTACGATGTCATCAGTATATCTGATGTTATTTATATTATGGCCTCCAATTGTGAATCCTTTGATGTCTTTGATACTTCTCAAGATATTTTCACTATACAGGTTGAATAAGTCTGGCAAAAAGACACAACCTTGTCTGACTCCTCTCATGATATTCACATACTCACTCACTTCTCCTTCTATTCTGATGGATGTTGTCTGGTCCCAGTATAAGTTTCTGAAGAAACGTATATCTTTCCCATCTATGTCAAGATCTTGAAGCATTTCCAGAAGATCTTGCCGTTTGACAGTGCCAAAAGCTTTTGTATAGTCAATGAAACATAGGTAGATGTCTTTTTGTACCTGGATGGCTCGTTCACAGATCATCCGTGGCATGAAAATTGCATTTCTGGTTCCAGTGTTTTCCACAAAGCCGCATTATTCTTTACTGATTTCTGGTTTTATACAGCATCTTGCTCTCATCATGATTACTCTGAGAATAATTTTTGCCACGTGGCTCATCAGCCTTATTGTACAATGTAACTCACATCCTGTTGCTCCGTCTTTCTTTGGAAGTGTGATGAACACTGATTTACTTAAATCATCAGGTATCGCCCCATGATCATAGATTTCATTTGCTATTTCTGTTATTTTCTCTATTCCAAAATCTTCTAAGGCCAGTATCATTTCAACAGCGATGCTGTCTGGACCAGTTGCTCTGTTATGTTTTGTTTTATTTACGGCTGCTCAAATTTCTAATTTTAGAATGCTAGGTCCTTCAAGATTCTTCTTTATGTTCGGTTTTTCTCCTCTTTGGCCTTCAAAACGTTCTTTTATATATTCTGTCCATCTGTTTAGGATTTCCTCTTTGTTCATAATTAAGCTGCCATCTTTTGTCTTGATGCATCCACTTGTTGAACAAGGTAATTTCTCTGTTAGTTCCTTAATCTTATTGTGCATCAACTTTGTTCCAGGGTTATGAGTTTGTAGCATTTCTACCTCTGAGCATTTCTCATTTAGCCATCTGTCTTTAGCTTCTCTGCATTTCCTTTTTATTGTCTTATCAAGTTGTTTGTATTCTTCGTTGTCTTAGTTTGATGGTCTGTTTTTGTTGCATCAATTGTATTATATCTTCAGTTATCTATTTCTTCTTACTTTTCCGTTCTTTTCGTGGGATGATTTCTTTTTTTTTTGTAATTTATTTTTTATTGAGTGTCATCATCAAACAAACATTTCCATAAGATGTATTTCAGATACTGTACATATATATCATATAATCATATTTGTCACAAATCTCCACATAATATTTATCTGAAGTATACTCTTATAGAAAGAAAAGGAAAGAAAGAACAATCGAAAGAAGAAAACTATGTACAGAGTAGGGAGTGATTTTTTTAACAACATATTTATTGATTGTGAGAATAAAATCAGGCCTATAAGACGTTATGTAGTTAAACCATTTTTTCCAATATGAATAAAATTGTTCCAACTTAAGATTAACAGATGTTGTTATCTTCTCCATTTTGTAAATGTCCACTGTAATTTCCATCCAAACATTTAAAGTTGGGTTCTCCTGAGATAACCATTTCCTGGTCAGGGTCTTTTTACCAGCCACCAGCAGTACATTCATTAAATATTTATATTTATCTCTTTTCAACCATTCTTGAGGTATATACCCAAAATATATGGTCTTACTCTCTGTGTATTTATCTGTTAGTATATCATTGAAATTTGCAGAATATAACTTAATCGATCTACTCCATGAACAAATAAGAACCAAGAAAAGTGAATAATAAAAAGAAAGGTAAGGAAGGTGTGGTTCCAAGGCTGGGGTCTCTAGATGACCCTGGGTTGGGCTAGAAGAAAAGTCTAGCCGTGGGGGATAGCCCCTCCTACCTATGGGTTGAGGGCCCCCGCTGCAGTACCTATAAAAGTAAGTTAAAAAAAAAAGCTATGTCCATTACACAGAAATGATTTCCCTGTGTATTCCTCCCATGTATATATTCTCATTTAGGTGGGGGGAAAAGGAATGAATAAATGATTTTTTTTAAAAAATTGAGTAAAATAAAATCCACATTATAACGCGTATTTCTCGAGATAGGTATATCACCGTCTATTTTTGCTTCCGTTTAGTTTATCAGCACTTTTAAAGTTAGCCAAAACTTATGGCTCTTCTGGAGGAGGTAAGGGCTGCCCTCGGAGAACTGAAAGTCTCTTCCTAATATCCTTCTCTCGTCCTGCTCCCGTCCCCTGCTTTCCAGCTTCTCTTACTATTTCCCCAAGCAGTTCGGGATAACCGCTCAGCCAGAATTTCCCTTGGTTTGACCACGCTAATGGGCAGTCCTCTGTTCTTCATGTCTGTAGTCGCCTCTTCCACCATCTGATATAGTTGTATCCCTTCTTGGTAAAATACCCTCAGTTTAGCAGGGTACTGGGTTTGGAATTTAATCTTTTCTTGCTTTAATATTCGTTTCGCTTTGGAATATTCCTTCCTTTTCTATAGGACCGCCAGGGGGAAATCATGATCGAAGTATATTAACTTCCCATTCCAAAACATCCTCTTCTTACCCCAGGCCCTTCGTGGAATCTCCGCCTTGCTCTTGAATTGAAGGAATCTAAGTACAATGGAACGCGGTTTATCTTCTCTGTCTCCAGGAGACCGCTGAACAAGCGAATGATGCGCCCTTTCAATTTCAATCTCCATAGTCTGAGGAATCTCCAGCGCTTCCCACAGCAACTTTTCTCCAAACTCCATCATCGACAATCCCTCCGCTCCTTCGGGAACATTATAAATCCTGATATTTTTCTGTCGCAATCTCCCCTCTTGGTCAAGCAATTTACTTTCCTGTTGATTTAATATTTTTTTCGGCTTACTTAGTATCTGTTCCACGTTTTGCACGCGATCTTCCATCTTCTCAATTCGAGTCTCTGCCGCTGCTATTTTCTGATTGACGTTGGCGAGCTCTGACTTTATATCATTGAGTTGCTGCTTTATTTCTTTTTGGACTTCCCTTATCTCTTCCAAAATCCTTATCACATTTGCTGCTTTGCCTGCACGAGGCCCATCGTCAGCCTTGCCACCACGCGCACGTGTAGGAGAGCGGCGCACTGCACGTCTCTCTTCCATAGGCTCCGCAGTGGTGCTTTTTTTATCTTCATTCTTTCTCCCCATTCTTGCCCGCCTTATCAATTCAGATATTTTTGAAAGATCTTATACTTGATGGAATAACAGGGCAAAATATGTGTTTTTCCGGAGGAGCTGTTGATTTAAGCTGCCATTCTGAACGATGACATCACCGGAACCTGGGATGATTTCTTTTGCAGCTGAAACCATGGATTCCTTCAGTATGTCCCAGGAAGATTTGCTTCCTTTATCCTGCAGCAATTGAAAACAGATTTTCACCTTGATTGTGTATTGTTTTCAGATGAGGGTTATTTTGTAGTTGTTGATAATCCAGTGGCTCTGATCTTTTTGGTTTCTTTAATTTTCTCAAATTTATTTTCAAGTTGTGAGTAACACAACCGATGGTTCCTGCTTCTCAGATGCTGAGCAGTGGATCCTTTTAATAGGACAATGTTCAGGGTCACCTGTCTTGTAAAGACACTGCATCGGAAGCAAGCAAGGGGAAGCTACTTCTTGTATTTTATCCCTAGTACAACCATGGTTAATACATACACAAATACACAAAGACAACAGCGTAAATGGCAGCCCACTTCCAAATAGTGCGGACACCTCGCTCAGTACGGGATATCATGTAAACAGACAGGTGAGCCTGGATCATCATACCACTACTGTCCGCAAGAACAAGAGACTGCGAATTGCCACTTGGAATGTTCGAACCCTGCACCAAGCTGGTAAGCTAGAAAACATAAAATTAGAAACGAAGAGGCTAGAAGTTAGCATCCTAGGCCTAAGTGAAATAAGATGGAAAGGCACTGGAGTATTCCAATCACAACAACTACAAGATGATATACTCTGGTGGAGGTAAACATGAAAAGGGTGTTGCGATCATCTTAAGACAAAGAAACATCCAAGAGCCTGCTAGGATACTGGCATATCTCAGACAGAATGATGCTGATCAAACTAAGAGGACAACAAAACAACATCTCTATCATCTAAGTATATGCACCCACAATGGCAAGCTCAGAGGAAAAAATTGATGCCTTCTACCACTCTCTAGACAAAGAACTAGAAGAATGCAAATCACAAGAAGCCATCATAGTCATGGGCAACTTCAATACAAAAGTTGGTGAGGGAAGAGAAGACCATATTGTTGGAGACCAGGGATTGGGAGAAAGAAATGAAAGAGGAGAAAAGCTTATATCATGGTGTAAAACAATCAGATAATCATCAACACTTGGTTTAAACACCATCCAAGAAGGAAATGGACATGGAGAAGCCCAGATAGGAAGAACAAAAATCAAATCATAACAATCAATAACAGATTCAAAAACTCGATAACTCAATCTTAAAGCTACCCTGGAGCAGACTGTGGAAGCGACCACGTACCAGCCATTTGCAAAATGAAAATAAAGGTGAGAAAATTAATGAAACCAAAAAGATCAGAACCACTGGATTATCTGGTCGGTACTCATTGGAATTTAGAAGGTTGAGGGGGACCTCACTGAAACCTTTCGAATGTTGCAAGGCCTAGACAGAGTAGATGTGGAAAGGACGTTTCCCATGGTGGAAGGGTCAAGGACAAGAGGGCACAGCCTCAAGATAGAGGGACGTCCATTTGAAACAGTGCTGCAGAGAAATTTCTTTAGCCAGGGGGTGGTGAATTTGTGGAATTTATTATCACAGGCAGCTGTGGAGGTCAGGTCAATGGGGGTATTTAAGGCAGAGCTTGATAGGTTCTTGATTGAACACGGCATCAAAGGTTATGGAGAAGGCTGAGGCCAACTCCATCATCAAGACAGCTGACCCCTGAAGGGCAGAGGAAACACAGAAGACCAAAATCAACTTGGCACCGTACCATAGAGGCAGAAATGAGGACCCTGAACCACACCTGGGGCATAATAGAGAAGATAGCCAAGGACAGACAGAGAAACTTCATTGCTGCCCTAAACGCAGCAGCGTAACAAGCAATAAGTATCACATGTAGAACTGAGTGAGGACCAGTAACCATATGATGTCTTCAATAGCTTGTATCATCAATTATGCTAATCATCTAATTCCTGTGCAATGGTTGTCCATCTTAAGTTTAAAAACTAACTTTGTTTTTGATTCTTATTTGATTATGACAGAAAGAGAACCCCCATTTCCCTGCAAGTCTAGGTTCTTTTACTATCACTTGAGTCAGCAAACCTCATTTAACTTTGCAACCAAAGTGCAACATTTTCAGCGTGCAGCATTCTCACAGTATTACAGTAGTCAAAATAGATCATATACTCAGATCCTTAGTTGAGCTTGAGCCTAACTTTTGATTCAGAAGCATGTAGTTACCATTAATTATAATAAATTGATACTTGCAGTATTATGCTATATCCAGGTCACAAAGTATCACTCAAAACTGATAACTTTAACTTTCTTTTCTCATTTTAGGTTCTGTAAGTAACTTAGAGAACAAAAGCTAGCTAATGATTGTCTCCAAAATAATCTGAAATCATCAACTATTGACAGCTGAAACCCATACCAGAAGAGGCTAACTGAACTTTCCCTAATCCCACTATTTTTTGGCTCACTACATGATACCATAGTGCCATACTTCATGTCTTTTCAGGTCTAAATCAGAATTATGATCTATACAATGATTTCAAAATACTGACCTGGATTTTGTGATAGTAAGGACAGAAGTGTTACAGATCACTGCTATTACACTATAACTGTGACACTGACAGCAGTGAGATTTTCATATGTCTAATTTAAAAATCTTACAAACTCTGATAATGTCAGTGTGAATTCCACAGCTTATGCAGTTTGCAATCATTATTTTTTTTTCTTTTCCAGATTTAACATAAATTGCAAGATGAGAGTTTAGATCTTATATGAAGTAACACACATAAAAGTTGCTGGTGAACGCAGCAGGCCAGGCAGCATCTGTAGGAAGAGGTGCAGTCGACGTTTCAGGCCGAGATCCTTCATCAGGACTAACTGAAGGAAGAGTGAGTAAGGGATTTGAAAGTTGGAGGGGGAGGGAGAGATCCAAAATGATAGGAGAAGACAGGAGGGGGAGGGATGGAGCCAAGAGCTGGACAGGTGATTGGCAAAAGGGATATGAGAGGATCATGGGACAGGAGGTCCGGGAAGAAAGACGGGGGGGGGGGGGCCCAGAGGATGGGCAAGGGGTATATTCAGAGGGACAGAGGGAGAAAAAGGAGAGTGAGAGAAAGAATGTGTGCATAAAAATAAGTAACAGATGGGGTACGAGGGGAAGGTGGAAGTTAGAGAAGTCGATGTTCATGCCATCAGGTTGGAGGCTACCCAGACGGAATATAAGGTGTTGTTCCTCCAACCTGAGTGTGGCTTCATCTTTACAGTAGAGGAGGCCGTGGATAGACATGTCAGAATGGGAATGGGATGTGGAATTAAAATGTGTGGCCACTGGGAGATCCTGCTTTCTCTGGCGGACAGAGCGTAGATGTTCAGCAAACCGGTCTCCCAGTCTGCGTCGGGTCTCGCCAATATATAAAAGGCCACATCGGGAGCACCGGATGCAGTATATCACCCCAGCCGACTCACAGGTGAAGTGTTGCCTCACCTGGAAGGACTGTTTGGGGCCCCTGAATGGTGGTAAGGGAGGAAGTGTAAGGGCATGTGTAGCACTTGTTCCGCTTACATGGATAAGTGCCAGGAGGGAGATCAGGAGGGATGGGGGGGATGAATGGACAAGGGAGTTGCGTAGGGAGCGATCCCTGCGGAATGCGGGGGGGGGGGGGGAGGGAAAGATGTGCTTAGTGGTGGGATCCCGTTGGAGGTGGCGGAAGTTACGGAGAATAATATGTTGGACCCGGAGGCTGGTGGGGTGGTAGGTGAGGACCAGGGGAACCCTATTCCTAGTGGGGTGGCGGGAGGATGGAGTGAGAGCAGATGTACGTGAAATGGGGGAGATGCGTTTAAGAGCAGAGTTGATAGCGGAGGAAAAGAAGCCCCTTTCTTTAAAAAAGGAAGACATCTCCCTCATCCTAGAATGAAAAGCCTCATCCTGAGAGCAGATGCGGCGGAGACGGAGGAATTGCGAGAAGGGGATGGCGTTTTTGCAAGAGACAGGGTGAGAAGAGGAATGAGTCGGCTGGGGTGATATACTGCGTCCGGTGCTCCCGATGTGGCCTTTTATATATTGGCGAGACCCGACGCAGACTGGGAGACTGCTTTGCTGAACATCTACGCTCTGTCCGCCAGAGAAAGCAGGATCTCCCAGTGGCCACACATTTTAATTCCACATCCCATTCCCATTCTGACATGTCTATCCACGGCCTCCTCTACTGTAAAGATGAAGCCACACTCAGGTTGGAGGAACAACACCTTATATTCCGTCTGGGTAGCCTCCAACCTGATGGCATGAACATCGACTTCTCTAACTTCCACCTCCCCCTCGTACCCCATCTGTTACTTATTTTTATGCACACATTCTTTCTCTCACTCTCCTTTTTCTCCCTCTGTCCCTCTGAATATATCCCTTGCCCATCCTCTGGGTACCCCCCCCCCCCCCGTCTTTCTTCCTGGACCTCCTGTCCCATGATCCTCTCGTATCCCTTTTGCCAATCACCCGTCCAGCTCTTGGCTCCATCCCTCCCCCTCCTGTCTTCTCTTATCATTTTGGATCTCCCCCTCCCCCTCCAACTTTCAAATCCCTTACTCACTCATCCTTCAGTTAGTCCTGACGAAGGGTCTCGGCCTGAAACGTCGACTGCACCTCTTCCTAGAGATGCTGCCTGGCCTGCTGCGTTCACCAGCAACTTTTATGTGTGTTGCTTGAATTTCCAGCATCTGCAGAATTCCTGTTGTTTGCGTTTTTCTTATATGAAGTAGTACTTTTGTTTTTGGACTTTAGATTTTGCTGTAATTATGTTCTTTTCTTGTACAATTCATGTATAATTTATGCTTAATTGACATTTTCTTCTTAATGTGTGCCTCTAATATCACGTGCCTGTAATGATACTGTGTTTTTCTTTGCACCTGTGCATAAAGGTAATTGTGCATATGTCAATAAATTAAACGACTTCTTCATAAAATAATCCAAAACACTTAAAAATGGCTTGGCACGGCAATAAAATCTCATTTAAGTTTCACCTAGCCAAGGATAGAATTTACAATTATGCCACCTTATACTTGATATAAATGATTACACTTGATAGTTACATATATCTTTTATGATTCTTGGACACTTCCAAATTTTTAAAGCTCAATTTTTAAAGGACCAGGCACACAGTTACTGTCAATCCTTGAATTTTCCACATTAAGTTATGCTGGTGAAAATTCGTAAGTTTCTGTCAATGTTGCAGTGTAAGGATACTAGCTGAATGCAAGGTCCCACTCTGAAACCATGAGGTATTAGAAAACAAGTAATTGCCACAAATACTGCAGAATATTTGGGGATACTTATTTTCCCTTCAATGGGAAACAATGTCAGTGACTGCAAATGCAAAGCCAATGAGAGAGCAGCAAATGTTGCTTTTATTATTTTAAGAATTATTCATGGTTAACAATCAGGCATCCAGCTGCTGCCGAAGTTCACCTATAGCAAGATATATAGATTTCTTGAGTACACCATTATATTATCACTCACCTGGTTTTGGTACTGAAACATGTTGTACATATGCTGTAGAACCATCCTCCAGTTGAATAACCTGTCCATCAATCAACTTTCCATCTGCAATAGATGATTCCCATAATCACACAATACATAATAGAGTCTTTCAAATGTAGCTGTCTTACTGAGCCATATAGATCAGGAAGGCAACCACTAGTAATAAGCAATCAGGTCGGAGTCATCTGCTTTCAGTTAAGAACAAATGAGGTCCAAGAATGGGGTGCCATCTGCACAGTAAGATGATATAAAGAAAGTCAATTGTATTTTTTTTCCTCTCCTAATCAGTAAACACCTACAGGAAAGGGTCAGATGTGTTCTAATGCCCACATCTATTGAATGAGATATGGTTGGTGCCTCTGGGATTGAACCCCAAGAGAAGGCTTGAAACAGAAAACAAACAAAATTGGGAGAGGTGGGGAGGGAGGTGGTGGGGAAAGGTAAGGGGTTATACTTTATTTTTCTATGATGAGTACATATTTCCTCAGAATCCCTGCATGTTAAAATATATTGTTTAATCTCAACTTAAAATACCTATAGAGTTGCAGGCAAAGTCATGCCAATGGGCAAACTACGTAAAATCCACATTCATTAAACAATAGAACTGTTGCACAAGAGAATATTGCTAAGAAAATCTACACCTTTAGGATTGTGTTGAATATATGCTGTTGTGCCATCTGCAAGGGTAACGGCTTGTAAACTCACACCATCCATATTTTCCAATCGATCACCATCTAAATAAAAAGATTCATTACTGTTCTGGATACATAATGTACAAAACAATGCATAGAAATCCAACATCTTTCTCACTATATCTATTAACACATGAAGTAAAGTGACTGAGAAAAGGCCATTGAAGGAAATGAGAAAAAAAATAATTCTTTTGTCTTTGCCTGTTAAGTTGATTCATTTAACATACTTTTCCTCAAAAGAGCAAATCAAAAGATTATGCCGCTGCCATTTTTACTGTTGACTACAGGCACTCGACCTTGTATGTCAAATTCCACTCCATTCATGAGGAGTTTCATCATTCTCCTTAGAGCATGTGAATGAAATCAAGAGTTTGCCTAAAGCATAAAGCCCGCTTTTCACTTATCTTCCTGAGAAACTGTCAAATATTAAGTTGTCAATGGATAATGTTTTTCGCTTTTCTTCTTTCACCAGTTCAATCAACAATGTTGATGGTATTGCCCAGACAACTGGAGAATAGACTTATGAAAGACATACATTACAGCTAAAAGAACTTTGCACTGAAAGAACATAGTTGATACTAATATTTATTTATTTGGATGTAAAATTTTAAACAAGTGAATATAACACCTGCTGAGATAAAACACACTGTATATTATTTAGAATAGTATAGTAAAATATGCTTGAAAGTTCTCTTATTTTTCCCTGCTCAATGTGAAAATATTCAAAAACATCAGAAGAGGCAAGTGTTATAACAATTTACCTGCTACTGCTACAGTTTCTGTCAGGCACAGTGTGACATGTTGACCATCACCCACTCCCTGGAATTCTGCCATACTCTGGGCTTCTCTGTTTATTTGTGCCAATAACATATCTAATAAAATAACACATGAATTAGGATTTCATTGATTAACAAGAGCAAGTCAAAATCTCATCATAGATAAGCAAATATGGATTGTATATTCCTGGTAACTATACTCAGGCAGAGATACAATGATACCTTCTCCGCAAACTGGTTGGCACCTCATGGAAAGCAGATACTACACCTCTTACTACTTTATCTTCTGCCATCTCTACCCAACAACAGATTATATTAGATTCAACTTTATTGTCATTGTGCCGAGTACAGATACAAAGCCAATGAAATGCAGTTAGCATCTAACCAGAAATGCAAAGAATAGTGTTATTAACAAAATAACTGCAAATAAAAAGTAAGTGCTATAGCGCACAAATATAAAAATACTGAGACAGTACAATATGGATGCAATACTGCTTAGTGCTGTGATGAGAGGTTCAGCAGGGCACAGCCTCAGGGGAGAAGCTCTTCCTGTGCCTGCTGGTGCGGGAGCAAAGGCTCCTGTAGCGCCTACTGGATGGGAGGAGAGTAAAAAGTCCATGGTTAGGGTGAGATGCATTCTTGATAATGCTTTTTGCCCTGCCCAGGCAGCGTTTATGGTAGACATTCTCAATGGTGGGCAACTGGGTGCCAATAATCCGCTGGGCAGATTTCACCACACGCTGGAGCGCTTTGCGGTCTGATACGGGACAATTGCCATACCACACTGAGATGCAGTTGGTGAGTATGCTCTCAATGGTACAGCGATAAAAGTCCATCAGTATCCTGGGATAGAGGTGAGCTTTCTTGATGCTCTGCAGGAAATAAAGGTGTTGTTGCGCCTTTTTGATCAGGATGGAGGAGTTCAGGGACCAAGTGAGATCCTTGGAAATGTGGACATCAAAGAATTTGAAGCTTGATACACGCTCCACTACAGCTCCGTTGAAGTAGATGGGGATGTGAATGTGGCTCCTAGCATGCCTGAAGTCCACAATGATCTCCTTGGTCTTCTGGGTGTTAAGGGCTAGGTTGTTGTCGGCACACCATGTGGCCAGGTGCTGGACCTCGTCCCTGTAGGCCGTCTTGTCATCCCCTCTGATCAGGCCAACCACCGTGGTGTCGTCTGCAAACTTGATTATGGAGTTAGAACCATGTACAGGAACGCAGTCATAGGTGAAAAGGGAGTACAGAAGAGGGCTCAGCACACAGCCTTGAGGCACACCAGTGTTCAGGGTGAGAGTGGAGGAGGAAATTGAGGTCTGTTAGTCAGAAAGTCCAAGGTCCAATTGCAGAGGGATGAGCTGATAGAAAGCTGGTGAAGTTTGGCAATCAGCTTGGAGGGGATCACAGTATTGAATGCCAAGCTAAAGTCAATGAACAGCATTCTGATGTAAGAGTTGGGGCTGTCCAGGTGGGTCAGGGCAGAGTGAAGTGCAGTGGAGATGGCATCCTCTGTTGACCAGTTGGTGCGATAGGCAAATTGATGGGGGTCCAGGGTAATGGGCAGACAGAATTTCAGATGTGATAGAACCAGTCTCTCAAAGCACTTTGCAATGATGGGGGTGAGCGCAATTGGACAGAAGTCATTCAGGCCTGTGGTAGTGGAATGCTTAGGCACTGGCACGATGGTGGCAATCTTGAAGCTTGTGGGGACAACTGCCTGGGCCAGGGACAGATTAAAAATGTCCGTGAAGACCCCGGCCAACTGCCCTGGACAGGCTCTGAGCACACGGCCAGGCATTCCATCCAGACCAGCTGCCTTCCGTACATTCACCCTGCTCAGGGTGGCGCGAACATTGGAGGTGGAAAGTGTGAGAGGCAGTTCACCAGGTGGGAGATCCGCTTTGAGGGTGACCTCCTTGCACCCAAATGGAATTGTAGAGTCATACAGCATGGAAGACACTCCTGCCCAACTTGTCCATGCCGACGGTGTTACACAGTCCCATCTGCCCGTGTTTGACCCACAGCCAACAGATTTCCTGTCCATGTACTGATCTAGATGGCTTTTACACGCTGCTAATATGTCCACCTCAACCACTATTTCTGCCAGCTCATTCCAAATATGAACCATTGTTGGCGTGAAACAGCTGCCCTTGACCTCTTGCTTCTGATCTTAAACCTATGCTCTCTAAATTTTAGCAACCCCTCCCTGAGAAATTGACTATGCACTTTCACATCATATATGACTTTCAAGATTTTATATTGATCAGTCAGGTCACCCCTCAGTCTCCTAGGTTCTAGGGTATAAAATCCTAGTCAACACACAATCCCCTTGTAACTTAGGCCCCCAACTCCAGGCAACATCCCGGTAAAATTTCTGTGTGCACTATTTCCGGTCTAATAATATTGTTCCTATTATAACATGCCCAAAACCATTCACGTTTCACTGAAAACCAGTCTGGACTTGGAGTGAGAGGCGCAGGTTTTAAAAAGAGCTTTATTCACCAGGATGCTAAAAGGAGCCAATCTGAAAATTAATATAGAGCATTATAGCACAGTACAAGCCCTTTGTCCTACAATGTTGCACCAAACTTTTAACCAATTCTTAAGATCAGTCTAATTCTTCCCTACCATATTGCCCTCCATTTTTCTATTATCCATATGTCTATCTAAGTTTCTTAAACATCCCTAATTTATCTGTCTCTATCACCACTCCAGGCAATGCTGCTCATTAGTGATTGACTAGCCAATTAGTTAATTAACAGCAGCTTATTAAACCAAGCAGCTGTTTTGGAGCAGCCAGTGTTTGAATGGGGAGTTGAGGATTTCGCTCTAGATTCTTTGTCATGAAGAAGTGACTCAAGTATTCACAACACAAGATTCATAAACTAATTCATCACGCATGTATTCTGGTTCTGAATCAAATCACTCCACCTCATACTAGGAGATGGACTTCAACAAGCAAACTGTTCAGGAACGTATTTCAAACCTATGCATACCCCTGTTCAATTATTGTTGAATAAACAATATCACAACAGTTAATGCTTGGTTAAGGATGCTTTGGCAGGGCATAACAGAGGAGGTCCCATGGCAAGAAGACTACTGCTGACATCAACCACACAACACCTCAACACAACACGCATGCAGAACTCGTTGACTTTATTAACTTTGCCTCCAACTTTCACCCTGCCCTCAAGTTTACCTGGTCCATTTTCAACACCTCCCTCCCCTTTCTAGATCTTTCTGTCTCTGTCTCTGGAGACAGCTTATCCACTGATGTCTACTATAAGCCTACTGACTCTCACAGCTATCTGGACTATTCCTCTTCTCACCCTGTCTCTTGCAAAAGCGCCATCCCCTTCTCGCAATTCCTCCGTCTCCATCGCATTTGCTCTCAGGATGAGGCTTTTCATTCTAGGATGAGGGAGATGTCTTCCTTTTTTAAAGAAAGGGGCTTCTCTTCCTCCACTATCAACTCTGCTCTTAAACGCATCTCCCCCATTTCACGTACATCTGCTCACTCCATCCTCCCGCCACCCCACTAGGAATAGGGTTCCCCTGGTCCTCACCTACCACATATTATTCTCCGTAACTTCCGCCACCTCCAACGGGATCCCACCACTAAGCACATCTTTCCCTCCCCCCCCCCGCATTCCGCAGGGATCGCTCCCTACGCAACTCCCTTGTCCATTCGTCCCCCCCATCCCTCCCCACTGATCTCCCTCCTGGCACTTATCCGTGTAAGCGGAACAAGTGCTACACATGCCCTTACACTTCCTCCCTTACCACCATTCAGGGCCCCAAACAGTCCTTCCAGGTGAGGCAACACTTCACCTGTGAGTCGACTAGGGTGATATACTGCGTCCGGTGCTCCCGATGTGGCCTTTTATATATTGGCGAGACGCGACGCAGACTGGGAGACCGCTTTGCTGAACATCTACGCTCTGTCCGCCAGAGAAAGCAGGATCTCTCAGTGGCCACACATTTTAATTCCACATCCCATTCCCATTCTGACATGTCTATCCACGGCCTCCTCTACTGTAAAGATGAAGCCACACTCAGGTTGGAGGAACAACACCTTGTATTCCGTCTGGGTAGCCTCCAACCTGATGGCATGAACATCGACTTCTCTAACTTCCGCTAAGGCCCCACCTCCCCCTCGTACCCCATCTGTTACTTAGCACACATTCTTTCTCTCACTCTCCTTTTTCTCCCTCTGTCCCTCTGAATATACCTCTTGCCCATCCTCTGGGTCCCCCCCACCGTCTTTCTTTCCGGACCTCCTATCCCATGATCCTCTCGTATCCCCTTTTGCTTATCACCTGTCCAGCTCTTGGCTCTATCCCTCCACCTCCTGTCTTCTCCTATCATTTTGGATCTCCCCCTCCCCCTCCAACTTTCAAATCCCTTACTCACTCTTCCTTCAGTTAGTCCTGACGAAGGGTCTCGGCCTGAAACCCTGCACCTCTTCCTACAGATGCTGCCTGGCCTGCTGCGTTCACCAGCAACTTTGATGTGTGTTGCTTGAATTTCCAGCATCTGCAGAATTCCTGTTGTTAACTTTCTTTTGATGTCCCATGTCAGTTTCTAAACTGGGTCAGGCGTCCTTCCAATCAGCCAGCAGCCAGCTTGCATTTTTTGTGGAGATCAAAGAGTTCCCAACCATTTTTATGCCATGGACCAATACCATTAAGTAAGGGGTCCGTGGACCCCAGGTATAGATGGATATTCATTGATCAAATTCAATAGAGGTTCGGGTGAGCTACATCTGGCTACCAAAATATTTTTGGTCGTATTGAATAAATAAATTGTGACATATTTATTTAGAGGGAATAAAATTAAACTTGAATTCATGAAATCTAAAGTTAATTACATTTATATTAAAAATATTTCCTATATGCCTATTTCCAGCTTCTATTTCTGTGGTCTAATCACTTTTGACATTCTATGGGATTATTTTTGTCAAGTTCACAAGGAACAACGTCTTGGGGACCACCATGGACCAGAAACTCAACTGGATTAGACACAAACTAGTGTACTACAACAGGTCAGAGGCTGGGTATCCTGTGATGAATGGGATCTTCCATTCTTGAAGTCAATATTGGCAACATCAGTAACACACCCTTACCAACACAGCTAATTACCATAAAAATTCAATGTTAGTCTGACAGGACTGCTCATTAACAAAACCATGTTGCTTTTCCTACTGCAGATTAATCTTGTCCCTCAGCAGCAATCTCTTTCTTTGCCTCCCTTAACAGACTAAGATACATCTAATCAGGTCCTAGGAATTTATTGATCTCTAAATCTGCTAAGATATGTAATTCCCAAATGCAACATTTTTTCTGTATAGAATATAGAAATGATTTATTTATATATTAATGACATAAAGCACAGAATAGGCTTTTCCACCCCTCTGAGCCATGCCGCCCAGCAATCCCAGGACAATTCATAATGACCAGTTAACCTACCAACTGAGGTTGCATCATCGGTCCCAAAAAGGCCTTATTCTTTCTCTGGTTACCCTCTTGCTTTTAATATACTTATAAATCACTTTGGGATTTTTCTTATTCTTATCTTCCAATGCAATTTCATATCTCCTCTTCATACACATTATACCTTTAAGCACTACTGCCAAGAAGTCTTCATTACTAGATTTCAAGTGAAATCGAGTGGCAGAACTCAGTCTTGAAAAACTCTGCATTTATGGTGTGAAAAATAGTTCCTAGAGCATGTACAAGGTTAAAATGGAGGTGGGATCTGAGATCCCATTGATTTCAATTGGAATTGTAGAGCTATGGAAATGAAATGGAAATAATCGATTTTTTAAAAAATCATGTTGGTTTTAATGTTTACTGTCTTGAATTGTTTAGCAGATTTTACTTTTTAATTTAATTTAAATATAAAAATACACTTTATTCCATTATTAAAGGTTTTTTTTAATGTTTTTGATATTACAGACATTCAGAAACAGTAAAATACTTACAGCTTTGAATATTAATGATACAGGCATATGAATAATGGCAACACAGTGTCTTTCAATACTATTTACACAAAATTTTACAGCGAATACCAAGCCAAAGAACACAGCTTTAATTGGAGTTTTGAAGCCTCTGTGTTAGTTAAATAACTCCACCCTACATGGTCCATAGACAGAAAAGAGTTCCTACAAATGTGCTGCTTTAAATTTTCATTGAAAATGATTGTCATCACAATTTTGTTGCTGACTATCAGCACAGTCCTCCCTCCCACACGTGCTTTACTAACCAACCAACCATTACTTTCTGGGCACTTCTTCCCTCCTCTTTCCCACTCATGCAGCTCCACACAGGTGTGATCATTTCTCTGATTCCAGTGATGATCCTCTACTCAAATCACCCATAAAATCCGCTCCATACACCATGTCCTCACTGAATTTCACTTCCATGATGCAGAATAAAGATTTATTCTACTGTGCAATGTGACCTGGTCCTATTGCGCTGCTAAATTTTGGAATTTCCACTTCACTGGCACTGTTGAAGTAATCTTAGCCAGCATTTTTTTAATCTTTCAGAATTCTTTGAAGAAATCAATCTGATCCAATCCCTATGTTTTTTTTTCAATGAGCAGATTATTTCGCACAATTCAATCGGTATGTTTGTTGTCTACCCATAATCCAGATGCCGAAATTCAAATTAAATATAATTTAAATTATAAATTAATTGGACCAATTAAATAGTTAGAATTAAATGTGTCGTTTCAGTAATTTCAGATATACCAATGTCCTATAGGGAGAAAATCCATTATTTTTAACCGGTCTGCTAGTACATGTAGTTCCAGAAACACAGCAAAAGTAGTTGATTTTAACAACACATACAAAATGCTAGAGGAACTCAGTAGACAAGGCAGCATCTATGGAAAAGGGTAAACAGTCGACGTTGAGCCAACACCCTTCATCAGGTCCCATTTTCACTATCCTCTGAAATGGACTACTAATATGCTAAGTTCAAGCCTTTCTGGCAACACTCGTGTCTTGTGAATGAACAACTAATTTTTAAAAATGCTTCCTGCAGTCCAGTCCCATCAAAGGTTTGATTACTCTCTTTGTACCAGAGAAAGAGTTGCAATTTTGTATTGCTTACAATATTGTGACCATAATCATACCAATGCTTAATAAAAGGGTATGGTTACCGTATTTTTACAGCTCAACACTAACCATTTATTTCCTTTCTAAATCATTGTAAAGCTTGTACTAAAATTTTCAAACAAAATCCTACAGATGAAGGCAACAAGTATTTGTCTGAGTCAACAGGAATGGAAGGAAAGAATTGATGCATTTGAAATAGAAAATGCTAAAATACTAGTATTTTTATGTTAATTATGTATTTAACGTGCCTTGTGCTAAAGCCCCAAAATTAAATAAGACAATCAAGTTACTTTGTGCATGTAGCTCATGAGATTCATACAAGAGTGCAATAAATGCTAAAATATTACATCAATTATTAAGGACCCTCAGCACCCAGGGCATGCCCTCTTCTCATTATTACCATTAGGAAGGAGGTACAGAAGCCTGAAGGCACACAGTCAGCGATTCAGGAACAGTTTCTTCCCCTCTGCCAAGTGACTCATAAATGGGCAATGAACAAATGAATACTACCACACTTTTTAAAAAATGTTATTTCTCTTTTTGTACTATTTTTAATTTAACTACTTAATATACATTTGATATACCCTAAGTGACATTTTAAAAATATACTATCAGGTATTGCATTGTACTGCTGCCTCTAAGTTAACAAATTTCACATCATACGCCGGTGATATTAAACCCGATCCTGATTTTGACAATACAACATTATAACTACTTCCACTATAATTTTGGAAGTATTTCAGATTTCAATAAAAAGGTTGTACATTGCAAAACCACAAATAAGAATAACATTAAATTTATACTGATTCACAATTATGATAATTGACAATAACAAACTAGTATAGCTTCTCAGGGTTTATCATACTTAGCATTAATGAAGATACAATTAACCTTGGTACTCTATTTCTATTTTTGAGTGCTTACTAAGATAAAAGGCACAAAACGACTATCAGCATCAGTTTTCTTCATTATGTGTTTCAGCTCTTAAAAAGACTTGATAAGTCAGCAGGCATCAAACTAAGCCCAATGCCTCTTATTTCAGCAGTTAAATGTTATTGTTACAGTTCCATTCCATCTAATTTAATAAAGCTGGAATTGTTTAGACATGTTTGAGAAGGCAATAATCTAGCCAATCTATTGTAATTCCTCTGTTTGCAAACATTCAAATACCCAGGTCACAGATTTAATTGGTTCCTGTTCCAAATATTCAGGTTGATGCATTTTTAAGCTAAAACGGTTGAAAAATAAGTATTTATTTTAATTACTCTACATTCTTATTAATTTCTTACTCCAATATTTGCCAGAAACTATCAAAATGCATTTCAGTTCCTAATAGAAGTAGTAATTTCAAATGCTGGCAGAATGATTTCTCATGCACAACAGCCCAACTTCAGGGTGAAGGCTGGGCTGGCTACTAGTCTTCTTAATCAGATAATGGCTATACTGTATACCAGACCAATGGAAGGTCCAACGGTCAAGAAGGCGGTGTCTGCAAGCGTCGTGGAACATGAAGAGCAGGACAAGACACAGAAGATGTCCTGGTCATCCACTGCGCCTAGTCCCATCTCCAGCCATCTCGACTCTGTCTTGCCACTGGATCCAGATGGGAATTGGGAAGAGAGAGTGAGGCTGACGCTGCGCAACTTTCCCTCACTTAAATCCAAATCACGCGCTAGTTTCGACACCATCTGGTGTCGAGGTCCTCATCGACGTTGACGATGGACGAACAACACATACTGTATACCAATACAAGGCAGCACAATTTCTCCTTAATCTTCTATGGTTCCACCACTACTATCATCCCAAAAAATAGGCATCATAACAGCTCAAATGTTTAACATGAGCAGCCATTCCAGTTTGGAGAACAGTGGATGACAAATAAGCAATAGTGAGTAGGTTATGAATTGACTTTACTTCTTACATCCTTCACATACGTTAAGAGTAAAAATCTTTACGTTACATCTCTGTCTAAATGTGAAATCATAGTAATTTATAATAAATAGAACAGTCAATGTAGCATAGTATACACTCAAATCAGCGTGAGTTAATCAGTCTGATGGCCTGGTGGAAGAAGCTGTCCTGGAGCCTGATGGTCCTGGCTTTTATGCTGTGATACTGCTTCCCGGATGGTAGCAGCTGGAACAGTTTGTGGTTGAGGCGACTCAGGTCCCCAATGATCCTTTGGACCCTTTTTTCACACCTGTCTTTGTAAATGTCCTGAATAGTGGGAAATTCACATCTACAGATGCGCTGGGCTGTCTGCACCACTCTCTGCAGAGTCCTGTGGTTAGGGAAAGTACAGTTCCCATACCAGGCAGTGATGCAGCCAGTCAGGATGCTCTCAATTGTGCCCCTGTAGAAAGTTATTAGGATTTGGGGGCCCATACCAAACTCCCTCAACTGTCTGAGGTGAAAGAGGCACTGTCTTGTCTTTTTCACCAGACAGCTGGTGTACAGACCACGTGAGGTCCTTGGTGATGTGGATGTCGAATAACTTAAAGCTGTTTACCCTCTTAACCCCAGATCCGTTGATGTCAATAGGGATTAGCCCGTCTCCATTCCTCCTATAATCCACAACCAGCTCCTTTGCTTTTGCGACATTGAGGGAGAGGTTGTTTTCTTAGTTTGTGATCTTCCATCTGTAAGGAATATTCAACATGGTTTGACTGATTAGCAACCCTATATATATTAATGACTTGGATGAGGGAATTAAATGCAGCATCTCCAAGTTTGCGGATGACACGAAGCTGGGGGGCAGTGTTAGCTGTGAGGAGGATGCTAAGAGGATGCAGGGTTACTTGGATAGGTTGGGTGAGTGGGCAAATTCATGGCAGATGCAATTCAATGTGGATAAATGTGAAGTTATCCACTTCGGTGGCAAAAATAGGAAAACAGATTATTATCTGAATGGTGGCCGATTAGGAAAAGGGGAGGTGCAACGAGACCTGGGTGTCATTATACACCAGTCATTGAAAGTGGGCATGCAGGTACAGCAGGCGGTGAAAAAGGCGAATGGTATGCTGGCATTTATAGCGAGAGGATTCGAGTACAGGAGCAGGGAGGTACTACTGCAGTTGTACAAGGCCTTGGTGAGACCACACCTGGAGTATTGTGTGCAGTTTTGGTCCCCTAATCTGAGGAAAGACATCCTTGCCATAGAGGGAGTACAAAGAAGGTTCACCAGATTGATTCCTGGGATGGCAGGGCTTTCATATGAAGAAAGACTGAATGAACTGGGCTTGTACTCGTTGGAATTTAGAAGATTGAGGAGGGATCTGATTGAAATGTATAAGATCCTAAAGGGATTGGACAGGCTAGATGCAGGAAGATTGTTTCCGATGTTGGGGAAGTCCAGAACGAGGGGCCACAGTTTGAGGATAGAGGGGAAGCCTTTTAGGACCGAGATGAGGAAAAACTTCTTCACACAGAGAGTGGTGAATCTGTGGAATTCTCTGCCACAGGAAGCAGTTGAGGCCAGTTCATTGGCTATATTTAAGAGGGAGTTAGATATGGCCCTTGTGGCTACGGGGGTCAGGGGGTATGGAGGGAAGGCTGGGGCGGGGTTCTGAGTTGGATGATCAGCCATGATCATAATAAATGGCGGTGCAGGCTCGAAGGGCCGAATGGCCTACTCCTGCACCTATTTTCTATGTTTCTATCCCTGAGCTTAATATCCACATTCTATTGCACTTGGTTGCAGAATGTGAAGAGTGCAACATTACCAACCTCAGGATATCTAGAACACTTTGCAGCTAATTTTAAACTTTTAAGTTTTATCACTGCTGTAGGAATTGTAGCAGCTAATTTACTGCTGCAATCAACAAAGTGATAACCGTGTAAAATGCTTTAATTAAATTGGAGTGGTGGGACAACTATTCTATTCTTCAAAGCAGTACTGTGGGAACCACAGAGCAATACTTTCTCTCAATTCAACAGTGCTCTAAAGTTTGTATTATAGTACACTGCTAATGATCATATGTAAACAGAACAGGCACAACTTTTCAAACAACTCATCAGCCACTTCAAGCACCACCTTCCCTATTTGGCTGTTTGCAAATTCTGAGGACTTCCTGAACTGGTGTGGATACAAGCCACTCTGAACCCAAGTAATTGCCTAAGAAACATTCCTTCACTTCCATGCCATTTTGGTTACATGGATATTATTGCTTCTTCCATGCTCAACACAAATGTGGGACAGCCAAGTAATTGTGACAGTTCAAGGTGTCCATAAGTTTTTGTTAATCTAATATATTAGGTACTTTTCCCTTCAGTATGTGTTCTATGGGTGGACCTCAGTGTTCACATGAAAGCTGACCTCATGACATTGCTCAAAATTAAGGTGTACTTGAGGAAGACCAGGGGTCAGAGTTCATCATCTCTCTGGCTTGATACCCTATAATTACTAACCCACATCTACACCTACAGTATATCCTAAGGTATCAGTACCAACTTGTACATGCTTTCGGTTATTTTGTGTATGTGCTTCTTTCCATCTTACTGCATGCAGCCCAAGTTGTACTCTCTTCTATTCCTTTCTCCCTTTGCTCTTAAATGTTCCTTGTAGTAGTATATCCACATTTTTCTGAATTCTTTGCATTTTACTAATACATTTATATGACCTCTAGATTCGTAGTCTTCCAAAGGAGGAATAATTTCCAGCCAATTATTTCTTCCATTATCATTACAACTCTTTTGGTTATTTCCCCTCAGTCTTTTGAGGGAGAACGAAACTCTAGCTTGTTTAACTTTCCTGGAAAATATATCATTATTCTAGTATCTTTGAGAATCATTTATTCATCTTCTTCAGTATTTTCAGTATTTGTATTTGCTTTTCTGTGACACCTGCCAAACCGGAGCTAGAATACAGCCTCATTTTCGAGGTGATTGGACAGTGTAATATAATGCACCAAAGCCAGAATGTGCATCTTTAGAGTAAGATATCAGACTGCCTTGAAAGACATAGAATACTACTGATTTTAACATTATTTTTCTCTATTTTTACAAAATGTCCCTTTATTCATCCTTCTTTCCAGAAAGTGCTGACGGTGATGGACACACTTTCCCTCAGCTTTCATCCATTGTTCATACATGTTTATTTCCCAATAGCAATTACCCATTGGGAGCTCACCAACATAGAAACAGCGCTGTCCCAGAGTCTGAGATCAGATAATTGAACGCAAACTAGAAACTTAACCAGGAGCCTCTTCATTGACATTGTTTTGCTTCAGACTGCTGCATCACTAAACAAGACAAATTGGATCTAAATTGTTCTAACCTTTGTTCAAATTTAAAATCATAATCTTCTAATCCACAATTTCTATCTACAGTTAGAAGGTTTGTGAACCCTTTGCAATTAATTACTCATAAAATGTGGTCTGATCTTCTTCGAAGTCACAATGATAGACAAACAAACTCTGCCTAAATCAATAACACACAAACAATTGTACTCCTTATCAATATTGAATACACCATTTAAACAATCATAGTCCAGGTTCAAAAATGTTTGTGAACCTCTGGGATAATGCCTTCTACAAAAGCTATTTGGAGTCAGATGTTCCGATCAATGAATGCTGAAGGAGGTGAAAAAGAAGCCAAGGGTAGCAGCAAAAGACCTGCTGAAACCTCTAGAACCCATTGATGCTGTAAGGCTGATTTATACTTGTGCGTACCAGCTTACGCCGTAGCCTACGCAAGTGGGCTACACCGTTCTGAGCATTTATACTTGTGCGTTGGTGTGTCTGCATTGCTCTGCAATTCGCACACGTTACACATGCGCACACACCTATCCATGCAAGGCTTCATGGTCATGGTAGTCTTTCTCGGGGTAAACAAGTTTAAAGCGAGCGTCTTTTTTCGTAAAAGCGAAATGTGTCCTCCATAATTTTGGAGGTCTGTAAAGCTTTATGGAAAGCATTGCAGCCAGAGTTCCTTCCCTGCCCTTCAGTCACCCAATGGCAAGCTATTGCAGCGTAGGAGGGAATGCGATGCTACCAAGCGGACCAATCACAGTTGTTGCGGTCTGCATTGCCATGACGTGTAGTTACATTTTGGGAGAGGTGCGTGTCAGGCTACGGTGTAGGGTTTGTGGCTACGCCGTCGATTTGACACACAAATATAAATCAGCCTTAAGAAAAAAACTGAACAAGAATGGTGTCATGGAAGGGCATCATGGAGGAAGCCACTGCTAACCCCCAAAAAAAAATTGCTGCACGTCTCAAGTTTGCAAAAGACCACCTGAATTTTTGCTGTTTACACAAGACCATAAAACAAAGGAGCAGAATTAGGCCATTCAGTCCATCAAGTCTGCTCTACCATTCCATCATGGCTGATCCCATGTTCCACAATGCTTCTAGGACAATGTTCTGTGGACAGATGAGACACAAGTTGAAATTGGCAGAAATGCACACTGCCATGGAGGGAAAAGGACACTGCACACTAACACCAAACCTTCGTGTTGGAAGGAGCATCATGGTTTGGGGCTGCTTTGTTGCCATCGTTGATGGAACAATGAATTTAAAATTGCATCAAGACATCTTACAGGAGAATGTCAGGGTAGCAGTCGATCACCTGAAGCTTAATAGAAATCAGATGATGCAACAAGACAATGATCAAAACACAAAAGTAAATCAACAGAATGATTTTAAAATTAGAAAATTCATGTTTTGGAATGGCCAAGTCAGAGTCCAGACCCTAACCCAATTGAAATGCTGTGGCATGACCTGAAGAGGGCTGTTCATGCAAAGTATCCCAGAAATATTGATGAACTGAAGCAGTTTTGTAAGGTGGAATGCTCTAAAATTCCTCAATGTTGTGCAAGTCTGATCATCAGCTACAGGAAATGTTTGATGGAGGTTATCACTGCCAAAGGAGGTTCTACCAGTTTTTAAATACAAGTGCTCACATACTTTTTCCAACCAGGACTGTGAATGATTGAACAATGTGTTCAATAAAAACATGAAAAGTGCAATTGTTTGTGTTAATAGTTTTAGGCAGATTGTGTTTGTCTATTATTGTGACTTAGATGGAGATCAGATGACATTTTATGAGTAATTAATGCTGAAAACCAGGTAATTGCAAAGGATTCACAAACTTTTTCTTGCAACCGCACAAAGCCAAGCTGATTTCAGTAATCCTCAGCCCCTTTTAGCACTAACAATTTGATAAATAGGAAATGATTCATGGTTCCTTGATCTATATTACCCAGGGGGTGTTTTTTTCCTTAGAAAGGTGTATCTTTTTAATTTATAAAAAAACAAAAATGTAGGAAACAGTTATGTTAGCCTCTCAGTTCCAGTGCATTCTTTCACTGTCCTCATTCACTTCAGGTGTCCACACTACACAGACATCCCCTTTATTTTCTCAAGTCCTCCATGTCTCACAACTTCAAACTGTTTCTTTTCTTGTACTTGAAATATGGGCTCAATTTCTCTTTCCATGCATAACTTTGTATCATTTTTTTCCCCTTGACTGCTTCCATTTTAGCCTATTTCCAGTTTCTACTGATTCAGTTTTTCTTTGAAACTGATTTCAAATAAAACTATTGAGAATTCTGCCAGAAGGTCACTAATCTGACAGGTTTAGTTTCTCTTTGCAAGATGCTGCATGGTTACTGAGAATTTTCAACTTTTTCCCCCCCATTTACACTTCTGAGAGTTGGTTTGTTCTTCGCACTTAGGGCTTATATTTGGTGAAATGAAGTAACTTTTTTTTGTTACCCATACGGATTCAACAAAGCCTTGGCGTGGTAAGACTAGGCAGCACAGAACAATTGCCCAGCACCAGTTTCCCATCAATGTAATTCCATAAGTTCTTCTAATTGTGATCTCACTGCTGTTAGATCAGAAACCTCAGAAGTACCCAAATCAGCTTAATTGTAGGCATGCCTAAGATATGACAAAAGAACATCTAGATTTTCCTATACTCGCTGTTCTAAACATATGTGCCTCAAATTTGCATTACCAGTATTACTTAGAAAAGCGATTAAAAACTTAAGCAGTGGTGAGAAGGCTTTGGGTGACATGCAACCAAAATTAACTTCACCCTTGATCCCAACTTTGTCATCTGTCAAAGTTGTCAATGTCCTAATATTGATAAATTTAATAGCAACATGAGTCCTTCATTCACATGTTGTTAATTGTCCTTAACTATATTAAGGTCAGGTTGAATTGGACCCTGATTTAACATCATATCCTTAATGGAAAGCTCCTGGTACCCATGTCACATATTCCCCCCCCCCCCCAAAAAAAGACCAATTCTTCAAATTATTTTTAATAACATTGTTTATATCCAAGCCAACGAGTTAAACTCCATAGTCAAGTTATAATTAGCTGAACTGTATGGACCACATGACTAACCCTATTGTTACCTTGTATAAAAGGGAAGCAGGCTATCGCGGGAACTGCTTTTTTTAATACTTTTTTTCTGGAATTCACTTTATTTATTTATAAACTTAGACCACGAGATAGTTGCATAAAATTCTGTAAGGTCCACTACGATGAAATACCAATATTGAAGGTGATATTAAGTAATCATTAACCTACAGGCAGTTCAATACAGATTTTGTCAATTGAACGCAAAACAAATCGATTCCAATATAATTCTGGCAGTGAAAGAACCAGCAAGCTCTCGCCATAAAGTTTTTAAGTTTACCATCAATGACAACACCACGTTGGAATATATGATTAAACGATCTTCTGATCAGGAAATATTTTATCTGGTTTATGGCAAGGACAAAAACAGATATCCAACACAAATCTCATAAAAAAACGGAACCCAAAACTGTTGCACAGTAAACACCTGGGAAGTAAAACAAAATGACCAAGCTTCCATCAGTACAGTTGGTGACAGACCTGGCACATTATCGGCAGGTTACTTTTTTTTTATTTCAACATTAGCAGTTCTTAAGGCTACGAGGCGCGAGCCGATTCATTTCGATCCACGAAGTTACCGATCACAAAAGACATCTCCCGGATTTGCTGGCGGCGTGGTGAGAGGCAATCCTCTGTCGAGAGAGAGAGAGGGAGCGGGAGCGGGAGCAGCCGGGGACGGTGGCTTGGAGATGAGAAGTAAGGCAGCCCCTGAGCCGGCGGCCGGGGACATAGGGACAGCTTTGAAAATGAGCTGCACACCAGAGGCAGAGACGAGAGACCCTTCATCATTTAGCTGCAGGAACCAACTTCCACACCAGCTCTCCAGCCCCGGGGAGCGGCAGCACGACTCCCTCACACATCTGCCCCTCACACAGCTCAAACCTTGGCCGAGCTGGGTAAAAGAAATAGGGCACACTGGGTAAAAAAAAATTACTAACCTCTTTTTTTCCAACAATTCCTCCCTTCGACCACCATGCATCAGGAGCGGAAACACACTGCCGTCCCGCGCCCGCCCTGCACCCTGAATCGCGCATCGTCCCGCCGTCCCCGCCTCCCTCGGCTGCTCCCATTGGTTGCCACCCTGAGCTCGAACACGCCATCCACAGCTCTCATTCGACGGAGGACGCAGGCCGACCTGTCGACGAACGCGCATTTCATTGGTCGCTACTGTACGTCACTCACGGTCGCGTCGTGCATATTTAATTCGACCGGGACTTGGTGCGGTAAAGAATGGCTGCCCTGATCACAGTTACTCAGGTTCCCGGGTGCTGGCAGACGCCATTTTAAAAAAAAATTGGGATACGGCAAGATTAATTCAATTCATAATCGCTGCGTAAAAACTCCCGAAATATGCATTTACAGTGTTTGGCAAATTAAAGCGAACAAAAGCAGCATTGCAGGCCCAATTCTTTGCCGATTTGGCGGACCCGATGGCGGTGCGCGAAGGTTCGGCCGCCGTTCGTGACGTCATCGGCAGTGCACGTGACCCGACGGGGCTCCGCCGGCTTCGGCGATCGCGTGCCCGCGCTGCACGCGGCACCGCCAAGTGTGTTGCAGGGACGGATGGGGCTGCTTTCTTAGTCTTACAAACGATGAGGACATCGGTATTACACACATTATGTTAGCTTAAATTTAACACAAGAGATTGTGCGGATGCTGGGCTGGTAATCCTGAGTAACGCACGCTCAAAATGCTGGAGAATCTTAGCAGGTCAGGCAGCATCGATGGAGAGGAATTGCGTTTCGGGCTTTGATCCTTCATTAGAAAGGTTACGTTTGGGATGATTTGCACTGCTCTTATGCTGCAAAAAGGCCATTTTCGTGGCATTTATACTCCGGCTAAACTAGTCTACATTGCTTGCTGCCTCGGTAAAGCGACTAACATAATCAAAAACCTCACTTAGTCTGGACATTCGCTCCTGCTGAAGGGTCTCTGCCCAAAACGTCAACTGTACTCTTTTCCACAGATGGTGCCTGGCCTGTTGAGTTTCAACAGCATTTTGTGTGTGTTACCTGAGCTGGTAAATCATACTCCCATCATAGTCTGTGAAAGTAGGTTATCCAAAAATCTTGATTAAGGCCCAATGGCTACAATAGATGGGAGGTGCTGTTCTGCAGCATTGTTACTGGGACAACCTTGGTCTCCACAATATCAGACACGTTTTTTTTCAACCTCTCTTACCAGACTAATTAAAACACTTTCATTCTTCAGTTCTGGTGAAGGGTTATTGACTTTATATGTTACCATTGTTAATGCAAAACCGGCTAAGTATTTCCACTACTATAAAGTTTTGGTCTGGTTCCCACTTACTGCAGTTTTTCTTTGCTCAAATGCTCAGTTTCCTGCCTGTGCAGGAAGTTGTACCTTTAATCAGAACTAGAAGAGGTTGGCAGTAAAAAAAAGTTTCAAGATACAAGAGAGGATAATTAGCAGGAAGTAGAAGTGGCTTTGCAGTGGAGCAACAAATATAGGAAGTACAACAGAATGATGTCATTTAGATTCTTAGGTTGACCATATCCATGGTGGACGTGTCTAACAACACAACCACGAGTTAGGAAATTATTAAGGAGCTCAGCTTCAAGGGAGAGAAATACAAAGTAAGGCGAGTTGTGCTGTGTGCTTGGTGAGAAATTGACATCAAAGGCAGAGTGGAGACATCTTTCTTCCGACTAGTGGGAGTATTCAGTTTTTACTAGTTAAGTGGACTCTGAAGCTTGTTTTGATTATAAAATAAGTGATTCATTGTAATAAGGGTAACCTATCCTAATCAAGTACCATCAAACTTGACTTTAAATATAACCAATGATTTGGCCTCCAGAGCAATCTGTGGCAATGAATTCCACTGATTCACCACCCTCTGGCTAAAGAAATTCCTCATCTGATCTAAAAGGGGTTCCCCTTATTTCTGAGGTTCTGATTCTAGACTCCCCACAACCATAGGAAATATCTTCACATCCACTAGGCCTTTCAATATTCAACATGTGAGAGCCACCTCCCCGCTCATTCTTCCAAACTCCAGCGAGTACAGGCCCAGAGCATTCCTCATACATTAACTTTTTCATTCTTGGATCATTCTCATAAACCTCCTAATGCCAGCACACCCTTTTTGTTCCATAGAGGGGCCCAAAACTGCTCACGATACTCCAAATTTCAGGCTTCCAGATGGGTACATGTATCGATTATAACCAGTGTTTCGTTAACAAACTCTGCCATCTTCATCGTCTTTATTCTATCAAACTGCATGACCAGGACTGCGCTGCTGTCTCAATCTCCCCACCCAAAGAAGTCTAATTATCCAATTGGTTAAAAGATGTGTTTAAAAAACACACTGGGTTACACTTTGAGATATCAAGGCTCGTTCAGGGTATAACATCTTAGAAGCACTTTAAATGAGAAAGGAGTGTGGTCCAGGAAAGGAATGCAGAGCCAATTACATAGACATGCACAGGTATGAAAATCTGGAAGCACTGAAGAGGTTATAATTGAGTGTGTGGGGAAGAGAGCAGGAAATAAGAGTGGGATGTGAATATATGGACTTTTTTTTTTTAAAAAGCCAGCATAAATCAGCAAGTGCACTCCAATAGAATCTAGTTTCCAGCGATTCATCTGAGACTCCTTTTGGGAGTGGCTAACAAGCTCAGATTTGTAGGGAATTTCTCCAATGTAATATGTGTTAATATTTGACCTTATGGATTACTAAGAGAAATACCAGAGAAGATATACACCATGCAAGAAAGTTTGGAGAAACCTCGCTACTATTTCCACCAACTAGTTTGTTATCCATTCCTTTTAACCAATTGTGAACTTGAGAAATTTTACTCATTGTGTTTGGAGATTGTAAATTGATGATGGTAACTCTGCTAACCCACACAAAATGCTGGAGGAACTCAGCAGGCCAGGCAGCATTTATAGTGGAGTATTATAAACTTACACAAGTAGACAAAGCAGGAAATAAGTATTATATACTCAGGCACCATCTGTGGAAACATTTCAGGTTGAAGATGATCACAAATGGGAAAATATTGACATATATACAAAAAGGTGCTGGAAAAAGGCCAACAATACCATGAAGGATCTCACCCACCATGCTCATGGACTGTTTGTCCCATTCATAAGAGAAGAGGCTACATAGCATTTACACCAGGACAACTAGATTAAAAAATAATTACTTTGTTAAGTAAGGCTGAGCAACTTTATCATTTCTTGTCCATCACCTTACATACAGAATCCTGTGCCTAGCGGCACTTTATGAACATATTATCAATATATAAGCTATCTTATGTATTTATATTTATTGAGTTCTTTTGTGTTGACCTTAGTGTGCTTTTTTATGCTGCATTGGATCCAGAGTAACACTTATTTCACTCTCCTTTAGACTTATGTACTGGAAATGTCGTTAAGCAATCTTGAATGAGAAAAAAAACATTTGGTTTTAAATTGCAGGGGGAAGAGAAGGATTTTAAAAGGATAAAAGGAATGTCTCTGATGGGCCAAGGCAAGGATTGACACAGTGACAAGCCATCGATAGATTAAAGACGATTTGAAACAAAGGGGCATAGAAAAAAGACATGAACGTTAATGTTAAGTAAGTTAAATATTGACAACACGACCATCACATTTAGAGAAAGTGAGTTACCCAAAATTGAATTTATCACTTGAAAGGAGTCTAATATGCTCAGACAAGCACGATTCATCAAACTTATAATGAACCTTGTTGGAACAGTGCAGTGAGTCACATAGTTTAAAGCAGTAGTGTGGTAAATTAAACTAAAGGGACAGTCCATGGAATGTCAGAGTGCCTCATGCAATTTGAGAAAGATGCTGGGCAAATACCCAGAGTTTGATTTCTCCAAATGCAAATACTATCACACCATGAGTACCTAATGCAATGCAATAGTTTGGAAGTAATGAAACTGGAATTGCTGCTTTACCTTAAAGAACTCTTTCGGTCTTGGGATAATAGGAAAGGAACAGATAAAATGACTAGTGTTACAACTAGTTATACAGAAGGGTGCTTTTTAAAGGACAGTGGTTGGTGAAAATGGAAGAGTAGATCAGACAGTCATTAAGTGAATGGTTCATTTAAATGCTGAAAGAACAGGGGAAGATAAATCTGCTGTTAAAAATCTCACTGAAGTTGGGTGAAATTGCCTGTTATACAATTCGGTACCTGAAGATGTTAAGTTTGCAAAAACAAATGGAATATTGTTAGCATACTGTAAATGAATCAATAGAACAGTACAGGAACAGGCCTTACAGCCCACATCTATGCCAAGTAAATCAAACAAAGTCTTGTCTGCACAAGTCCATATCCCTCTATTCTCTGCATATTCATGTTTTCCTAAAAACCCCTTTAACACCTCTATCATATCTGCTTCCACCAATATTCCTAATAGCCTATTTCCAAGTACCTACCACTATCATGTAAAATGAAATTTATCCTCACCTTAAATGCATGTCCTCTTGTATCTTATGTATCTAGCCTGGCAAAGAAGCCTCTGACCATCTACCCTATCCATGTCTCTCATAAATGTATGAACCTATGAAGTCTCCCCGCAACCTCTTGCTATTCCATAGAGAAATCAACCAATCTCCCCGTGCTGCCTGAATTTGAGCTACACACTGGTAAACCTACTCTGGACCCTTTTCCACAGGTTCCACACTGTTCTTGTAATGGGGCAAGCAATACAATATTGGATCTTTCATTACTACTTGAATAATTTTGATGTTCCCTTTGTCTTAATTCTTTCTTCCCAACTTTTCTGAAACTTTAAACTATATTGATTTTTTTCTTCCAGTTGTGACAGAGGGCCGTTGACCAGATTTATTTAACGTACCCAGGTTAAATCAACTCATTTTCCACCAACATTCCCATTTATAGTAGGTCCCTACTTGTCCCTTCAAGTATCCCACTCCCATTCAGCAACTAATTAGCACTGTTATGTATTAAAAACTGTCTCTCTTCTGGTGTAGCTTCTGCAATAGACAACTCTTCTGCAACAATTATCATCCAGTATTGTATACCTGGTTAGATAATGAAACTAATAAATTATAAAATATTGTCATATTTAGTCAAAAAACATAATAGATTGCATTTAGTTGATTTCAACACGGATATCAAAAGTGGGCTGTATTAGAAGGGGTAAGTATGATTTCTCAAGCCATACACTACATATCACTATCCACAAGCCCTTCTTGGAAACATTAAGAACTCAGCTGAATTGTTTTGAAAGTGAAGAAAACTTGTCAACATATATTAGCTCGGTTCCCATAGCAATGGCTTGCATGGAACCTGATTGAAAAGAACAGTACCCCTCAAGTAAAAAAATGTAGTAAGGAAAGATCCATTTTAACCTTGGAAGTTAAGATTTCAAAGAGCCATAGGTAGAACATACAAAGTATATCTATATAATGCAACAATTTAAAGTTTTTTCAATTTCCTTCCAACCTTTCTTTCAGCAATAGTAGGAATAGAAGGGAAAAATCGGGAAGAGCAACAGTAGAATTACATACACGTCTGTGACTCGTGGAAGTATTAAGCATGTAAACCTGAAATGCATTAATGTTGCAAGCTCACAATCCAATGACAGGAATTACATACCTAAAACCATGCAGAATTTTACCACTCTGCCAAATTTAGACACTACAATATACACTAAAATCCATTACCAACTTGGATCCAAGCTCCTCCTGAGCAGTTACAAATTAGACTGATTGTAAAAGTCCCTTCCATTTTCTTGGGCTAATTTTTATTGTAGTATCACCTCAGTTTAAAACAAATTAACTTTCAGATTCTAAAACTGGCCAATTTATGAGAAAACAAGATCCATGGGTTTTTATTCAAAGCTTGTATAATGAATCGTGTCATAATTGTGAACACAATTCATTACATTGTTCAGTGGCAGTAACTGTGGTCAAGTTTTAGGAGGAAAGGCAAAATTTTAAAAGGCAGAATAGAACGTGCCACTTAATGAAGTAAAAATAATCAAATGCCCTATACATTCCATGCTAGTGTAATTAAAATTAAATTTATAAGCTAATATTACAATAAGCAATGTGCTTTGTTTACTAGTTTAATCCTAAATGGTTTGAGTCATGTATGAAGAGTCATCGTGAACTTCCTGCAATATCTAGTGTCATTCTCAATTCACTCTATTTCATTTGATTGCAGACAAAGCACAATTAACTTTTAAGTTTGGTCTTGAATGCTCAATTTTTTTTATTAAAGTTCTGTAACAGAATATCACCACAGGGTTACAGGAATCTGCAAAAATTATTAATGCTCTGCGATATCACCGCATGGTTTTTCTTAAAAAAAACAGTAGATACTCAAAGTTCCAACTTTTTCATCCTTGGTTCTGAATTTCACCAGACTATTTTCAACAATAGTTTTGTCAATTTCAACCAGTTTGATATTTCCATCCAATTCCTCATCAGCCTTCCAGTATGATTTTCTGCATTCCAAACACCATTCCTTCATTTTTTTCATTTCTGTAAACAACTGCCACTTTATTGCAATGAAGCACACAATCACCATTGCTCAATTGTGACACATCTTGATCACAACCTGTGTTAAAGTGCAGCATAATGCAACATTAAATAAACGTGTTCAAAAGAAACCCCAAAAGTTATCTTGTTCACCAAGTCAAAGAGCAGCCAGAACTGTTCTGCAAGCCAACCACACAGATAACCATTTGATTTTTAAATATCAGTTTGCACACAAGCCACACCGTGCATTTATTTAACACAAGCACATCTACAATTTGTGATGTTAACAGTGCAAGTTGCAATTAGAATTGTGTGCCGAGAATGAACTCTTTACTCATGAGAAAACAAGTGCCTGGAAAAGGATAACCAATGTATTTTCTCCTAATTGTGAAGATCCTAAGTTTAACACTAAAAGTTAAACAAAGACAAATTTTTTTAAACAACAAAATTTCAACCCAATTTTGTTTTAATAGCTTGTTGCATATACAGATGGCTCATCCATACACTCAACCAATTACAGTACTTTTCCTCAGATTAGAGCTTTATGTTCAAGTCCAATTTTACATGCTTCTAGATTGTACTGAAATACTCAGTGCTTATGATATCAATGTATTCAAATTTATTTATTATTTAAAAAAAAAGACTTGTACATAGAGAGCTTAAAAAAGGGCACTGAGGGCACTGCCATTTTCAGCAGCAATGGAAATATCATTGACTCTCACATAGCCAAAAATCCCAATCAAATATGGAAATGGTGGCTACAGGCAAGACACCTCTTTTTTTAAACATAATGTCTCCATTTATATTTAGATCATATATTCTTTGAACTTGTAGAACAGCAAATTTGCTGTTCAATTTAGAAGGCTAGAAGGCTTACGTATTATCAAAGTGCTATTTATGCATTTACAAATACACACCTGCCATTATGTAGTGTTATGTTCAGCGTCCGATAATCTACATCTGAATACAATCATTTTTAATCTTGGCATGAACAGGAAAATTTGGAGACAATTGAGCGTTATCTACCTGTTGTCGTATTTACATTAAAAATTAACTTGAAATGTGGAAAACCAGACTAATACTAACACTATTATGGGATGTAAACACTGAAGGAGCCTGCTAGCCTAAACTACAGATGTGTTGAAGTTATTCCAGAAGCCAATGATTTCCCTGCCTGAAATGAAATCAAGGATAAGCTGTCAACATGACATTTTTCCTTGCTTTTCAGATTCCTATGGTTGGAGACATTTATTTTTCTTAACATTAGTCTCTCTCAGGCCGATGTTCCTCTGAAACTTGTTTTTCTTCTCCAGAGGGCTCTCATGATCAAATTCCCACTTCTCCGGTCATTTTGTCCATTCCACGTAGTAGGAAGTTGAGTGGATTTTGTGGATGATACAACTGATTTTTTTTGTTTGGAACCACTACTGGAAGGAACAACACAAGCTTTTACTACAACCAGTCACACAGTACAATGAATCAAAAGCGAACTCAATTCATTCCTGGAGCAGAACCGCCAAAATTAAATGAAGTTGGCACTACTGGAGCATTGAACTTGTATCCACCATGTTTTTCTATCAGTTTGGACTCTGTAATTGAGGAAACAACAAACATAAATAAGATTTCTTTAGGAATTAACAGGCTGGAGGAATTAATATTTGACATACAAAGTTCATGCACTAAAATTTATCTGAATTCTAATCCTGTTGAAACAATGATAATGCAATGGCAAATTTACATACATACATAAATTTTACAACACTGTCAATTAATATTCTAGCCAACAAGGAGCATAAATACCTAGTGCAGCTCGCCTCTGATCTGCAAGAGTTCCAATGTCTTGCAACTGCTTCCTATGTTCATCAGTAAGATTGCATGTAAGAGCTTGGTACCAGGTAGGATCACAGTTTTGTATAGCTGTGTAAGGAAAGTCAGACTGTTTACATGGCACACTACGTCATTCTTCCAATACTATTAGTGATCACTGGAACAGTAATGAGGAACTAAGCAACAGTTTTAAGATCACTGTACAAAATATTTCATGAAATATAATTTTACATTACTATACTGAAGTAATTCTGAATCCAGATATTCAACTTGAACTGTTATTTTTTCTTGTTCCACTGATACTGCCTGACCTGCTGTTTCCAGTATTTTGTATGCTAGAAACCTGAAACAAAAAAGGCAGACCCTCCAACCCCAAAATGCCAGTTGAATTGAAAATTACTTGTATGCATTTTTAACAAAGTAGTTATTAAAATACATAAAAATGATAATTATAAATCTAACTGGAAACAAAAAGTTAAATGGAGCAGCTAAATACTCACCAGAGTGCTCATTACAAAGAAAAACAAAAGATCAAGTCAAAGCACTATCTAAATCCATCTTGTTCCTAAACCCCATTCATATTACACACAGTATACTAGCAGAAGGTGAGAAACATTTTCTTTTCACTCCCTGCTATTCATAGAAGTGTCCATCTAACAGCCAAAGTGATTTGTGGAGCACACCATTGGAGTTATTTCGGGTCACGATTTGCTCAAATGCAGATGCACAAAATCTGCCACCAGTCATAATCTGTGTTCATCAAGAAATCTCAAATGCCACAGTTGGGTTAATTCTGTACTCTCTAACACCCCACCTGCTAATAAGGATCTCTCAAGTCACTGGTAATATTTGGAATTGGTACTGGAGCATTTATAAAAACAGGGTGCATCAAAATTCGTAAGTTGGCTTGAAGATACCTTAATCATTCCAATCATTTTTACATTATATTCAAAATCTAAACATCAATTTAAATTGCATATAGATCCTAAAGCTCCCCACTATAGGCAGGAAGAGAATCTGTAATTTTTTGTACTGATGTTCACTGTTTTTATTTGGGATTGAGTTTGTGTGCACTGCTTGACAGCAGAGCTTCCTTTGGTAAGTATAATCTATACATGAAAGATTAATCAAACAGTAAACTCAAAAGCCAAACATACTTTGCAGTACGGTTTTGAATATTTGATATTCATCAATATTGCTGTCTTCATTATCAACAATGGTGCTATATCCTTCAAGAGCAGTCTCTTCTGCATCGTCATCTTCCCATTCTTCATCATCACCATCTTCCCCAGCTTGTTTTGCCAACATTTCTAGATACTCCTGTCCATCTTCATCAATATCATCTTCATCACTGCCCAGTTCTGACAAAAGAAATGAAGTTGTTGGCTTTTCTACTACAAATAATGAATTTGTACTGAAAACTGTAAGGTTTAATTTTTATTTTGAATTGCTTGAAGAAATTACAAAGTCAATGAAGTATATTAGCTCTATCCTATCAACTCTATCTTAAATTTCTACCCCCCTCGAACCACCCAAATTAAAGATAATAGTTTAATACCTTACATTAGACCAAGTCCTCAGATGATCTGGGGGCAGAGTATATAGATAACATAGTAAGGGAACATTTCATAGCAAATCATTTCCGTAACTGTGGTAGGATATTGTATCATTATACCCTAGCTGGAGAACTTAAATCTTTCTCCTCCCCTGAGTACTTGCCAAAGTGAATCTATACAATGGACTCAAACTCACTGATCAACATTTTACTGTTCTTCAGTATGCTCTGTAATATTTGTGTACCATCACTTAGATATCAGCCAAGTAATAGACAATCTTGACAAGATTGTTTCGAAACTTACTTAAAAGACTGGATATGGCAACATGATTTGTTTTTCTGTTAGTTCCTAGTAAATAGTTGTGTTTTTATTTCATTGGCATAATGCCACACAGAAGGTGCCTACCCACTCCCAGCAAACTCCTTAAAAGAGTAAGAGTTCCAGTGGGGAGGATTAACAGAGCAGATGATCTGAGATTTATTTTCTTGCCATATTTCAGAAATAATTGAGGTTAAGAGAAGAAGAACATGAATGGCAAAGAGCTCATAATCACTTATGATCCTGTAACAGGAAAAGTGTGACAAAGGAGGAGCGGCTTCGGAGAACGATGGCACCTAACAGCAACTCCTTTGCTTGCATCTTCAGAAACAGCTATATATCTATCTTTAATATCTCAATTTTTCCCTTTCAGGGTTCTTTTGAAGACTCTGACCTGGAGTTACACACTGATTTCAGTTCTTTGCGGGAATGGGACCCGCTCTTGGGGTCCCCTGACTGGCCGCTATTTGATATGCCAAGAATGTCGCCTAGAAGACGCGTGCCTTCAGGGTTCCAGAATTTTGTGGCTCTGGAGGCGGGCGGACTCAAGGTTGGTGACGCCGCAGAAAACTGGTGTGTCGTGGGAGATGGAAGATCGAAAGCAGCAAGCTTGCTGCTGGCTGTGTGCCAGAGACCTGAGTTCTTTGGGCACAGAGCCTGGAAGAAGTGACGCAAGAGACTTCTAACATCGTAAATCAGTGAGTTGTTTGTTATGTCACCCATCTCGCTGTGAAACAGGGACACCCCTTTTTCCCTTATTAGGGACAGAGTTCCTGTGGTATGAAGAATTACCTGGTGAATGAGTAGTCTTTGGGGTACTGCAAGTTTGTGTCTTTATTGATGCTTTGCTGCATGGATGAGTGCTTGGTGGGGTTGCTGATGCTTTTTTGCCAGTGGGGGAGGGGGGGTTGTCGTTGCTTAGCTGCTGCTTATGCGTGGGAGAGGGGAGCTGCGGGGGCTTTGGGGTTCTAACATTTAACTGTCATTCATTCTTTGGGGCACTCCTCTGTTTTCGTGGATATTTGTGAAGAAAAAGAATTTCAGGATGTATATTGTACATTTCTCTTATATTAAATGTACCTTCAAAACCTTTGAAAAAAGTTAATGGGTACAGTGAAGCCACACCATCTAAAGACTTTTGTTGGTATTCTTTTGCTTGCAAAAGTTTCTCATAAAATAATGAAAATAATACAAGCATTACACACTCTTAAGAGTAATAAATGATTAATAAAATTTATTCAATGAGTAGCTGTGAGCTGCACAAGCACAGAAGATCAAGTTCAATACTTGACCTGTGTCTTAGCTGCAGTAAGACTGGATCCACTCCATTGCAACAGAATGGCAACCGGGGTGGGGAAAAAAATCACAAATAAGATAACCAACTTTGGCTGCCAGGGTGTTGGCATTGCATTTTTAGCAGTGAATGAATGAATAGGGTTACAGATCACAATCAGTTTCAGTAGGAATGGCCAAATAGCCCATGTCTATCCACTTTAGATTTTAGCTGGTACTGGATTAAATATTTTTCAAGAACTAGTCACATAACAAAAGTAAATGCATTGATTCAACATCATGCAACAACAGCTTCATAGCTAAATTCATAAGGGCACAGAGCACCTTTAAAACTTTCTCAATGGCAATGAATTTTTATATTAAATATTCAGAATACAAGTATACTAACCTATAAAAATTCTGAAGTGACACTTCCTATCAGCTTCCAGAGTTGTTAACTACAATTTAAAATGAGTAGCTTGTGTATAAAATCTGAACCAGATAATTTTGTCTCAGTGTAAAATCTCTCAAGATTAGCATTCTTCATTTACATTACATTTACTATGCACCTGAACATGTCAACTCAACTCTGTCACTCAGGTTAGCTATGTAATTTATTACCAGGTATCAATTATTCTAAATGGGAGATGAAAATTCAAATGTAATTTAGCCATACCATTTTCGTCCTCATCATCTCCTTCATCATCATCATCACTATCATTTTCATGCTCTGCGCGACATGCATATGCTCTCTTCAGTCCACCAAAGAGAAGGGTCAGAGCTGGTAAAATCTGTCCGGCAACCTGGTTCACAATTTGTGGTCTCTGTTCAAGTTCAATCAATGCACAAAGACCAAGGACGCACATTTTCCGGTCATGCAAACTGGATAATAGGAAGAGGAAGTCATTGACTAGGTGCAAACAAATCTTTGGATATCAAGTTCAGTTCAAAAGCACAATATTCCATTTCAACAGCAAACAGAAAGTAACAAAAGGTAATTGGACGCTAACATTAGCACATGGCACCATCAAACAAAATTATGAAAATTACTCAATTATGTAACGCAAACATGAGGAAATTTGCAGATGCTGGAATTTCAAGCCACACACATAAAAATTGCTGAATGCAGCAGGCCAGGCAGCATCTATAGGAAGAAGTACAGTGGATGTTTCGGGCCGAGACCCTTCGTCAGGACTAACTGAGAGAAGAGATAGTAAGAGATTTGAAAGTGGGAGGGGGAGATCAGAAATGATAGGAGAAGACAGGAGGGGGGAGGGATGGATCTAAGATCTGGAAAGTTGATTGGCAAAAGGGATATGAGAGGATCATGGGACCGGAGGCCCAGGGAGAAAGAAAGGGGCAGGGGGAAGCCCAGAGGATGGGCAAGGAGTATAGTGAGAGGGACAGATGGAGAGAAAGGGGGGGGGGGGGTTGAGAGAGAGAAATAATAATAAATAAATAATGGATGGGGTACGAAGGGGAGGTGGGGCATTAATGTAAGTTAGAGAAGTCAATATTCATGCCATCAGGCTGGAGGTTACCCAGACGGAATGTAAGGGGTGTTGTTCCTCCAACCTGAGTGTGGCTTCATCTTGACAGTAGAGGAGGCCATGGATAGACATTTCAGAATGGGAATTCCACATCCCATTAAAAAGAACTTATCCTTGTAAGCAGAACAAGTGCTACACATGCCCTTATACTTTCTCCCTCACCACCATTCAGGGCCCCATACAGTCCTTCCAGATGAGGCAACACTTCACCTGTGAGTCGGCTGGGGTGATATACTGCATCCAGTGCTCCCAATGCCGCCTTCTAAATATTGGCGAGACCCAACGCAGGCTGGGAGACCGCTTCGCTGAATACCTACGCTCTATCCACCAGAGAAAGCAGGATCTCCCAGTGGCTACGCATTTTAATTCCACGTTCTATTCCCATTCTGATATGTCCATCCACGGCCTCATCTACTGTCAAGATGAAGCCACACTCAGGTTGGAGGAACAACACTTTATATTCTGTCTGGGTAGCCTCCAGCCTGATTGCATGAACATTGACTTCTCCAACTTCCATTAATGCCCCACCTCCCCCTCGTACCCCATCCGTTATTATTTATATTATTCTCTCTCTCTCTCCTTTTTCTCCCTCTGTCCCTCTCACCATACTCCTTGCCCATCCTCTGGGCTTCCCCCCCTCCCCCTTTCTTTCTCCCTAGGCCTCCTGTCCCATGATCCTCCCATATCCCTTTTGCCAATCAACTTTCCAGCTCTTAACTCCATCCTCCCCCTCCTGTCTTCGCCTATCATTTTGGATCTCCCCCTCCCCCTCTCAAATCTCTTACTATCTCTTCTTTCAGTTAGTCCTGACGAAGGGTCTCAGCGCGAAACATCGACTGTACTTCTTCCTATAGATGCTGCCTGGCCAGCTGCATTCACCAGCAATTTTTATGTGTGTCAATTAAGTAACATTGTGTTCCAGGTCCCCAACCTCTCCCTATAACTCAGGCCCTCTAGCTCAGGTAGTATCCTTGTAAATTAAATCTCTTCCTTACCCTCTCCAGCTTGTGGAGCTCAAAATGTCTTTCTTACAACAGGGTGACCAAAACTGTACACAATACTCCGTGTGGCCTTACCAACCTATATATCTGCAACATAATGTCCCTACTCCTAAACATGATGCCCTGCCTGATAAAGACCAGCAAGCTAAACACCTGTTTGCACAGTTGCTTTCAGCAAACTATGCACTGGTAATAGGTTCTTCTATTCCACAACACTTGTCAGTGCCCTGCAATTCACTGTACGAGCCCTACCTTGGTTTGACTGCATAAAATGCATTACCTAGAATAAATATCAATTTTTTTAAAAAACAGAATATCTCCTCACCATTTCTATTTCTGCACTGCCACTGCCAACCCTGCTACTTTCCCTCCTCACCTGGACTTCAGAAACAAAGGCAGCACTCATTAAAAGAATTTAGTGCCTCTTGCTGCATTCAGGGCTAACATATAGCTTGATGCAAGATGAAAGATAAAGCAACTTATTGTTTAAACTAATGGCTGTAAATAACAGGTTTAAATTAATGTATGATTATACAGAACCTCAAAGTTTGTTGCACTTAATTCAGCAAAAGTTTTGATATAGTGTCTGAAGACTTTCAACTGTATGTTTGGACAGTTATATTTAAGTATCTCTATACTTCGTGATAGCCTGGACTATACCTCTTCCCACCTTGTCACTGTAAAAGTGCCATCCCCCTCTATCAGTTCCTCCACTCTGCCACATCTACTCTCAGGATGAGGTATTTCATTCCAGAACTAATGAAATGTCCTCCTTCTTCAAAGAATGGGGCTTTCTTTCCTCCACCATCAACAATGCCCTCACCCATATCTCTTCCATTCCATGCACCTCTGCCCTGACCCCATCCTCCTGCCACCCCACCAGGGATAGGGTTCCTCTTGTCCTCAACTATCACTCCACTAGCCTCTGCATCCAGCACATAATTCTCCGTAACTTCAGCCATCTCCAATGGGATCGCACCATCAAGCACACTTTCCGCAGGGATCACTCTCTTGTCCAATTGTCTCTCCCCACTGAGCTCCCTCCTGGTAGTTATCCTTGCAAGTGGAACAAGTGGCATACCTACGTCTACACCTCCTCTCTCTGGGCCCCAAACAAAGTCCTTCCAGGTAAAGAGACACTTCACTTGTGAGTCTATTGAGGTCATCTACTGTATCTGGTGTTCCTGGTGACGCCTCCAGTACATTGGTGAGACCCAATGTAGACTGAGATACCGCCTTGCCAAGCACCCATGTTACATACGCAAAAAAAAAGCGAGATCTCCCGGTGGCCACCCATTTCAATTCTACACTCCATTCCCATACGCCAGTCTACAGCCTCCTTTACTGCTGCGATGAGGCCACATTCAGGTTGGAGGAGCAACACGCTATATTCCGCCTGGTTAGTCTTCAACCTGATGGCACAAACATCGATTTCTTGAATTTCTGGTAACCCCCTGCCTGCCCCCAAACCCTGTTCCTGTTTCCCTCTCTCACCCTATCTCCTTACCTGCCCATCACCTCCCTATGGTGCTCCTCCCCTTCCAGTCTTCTACCCTCTACCCTCTTACTATCAGATCTCTCTTCTCCAGCTTTTTTTTTTATCTCTTTCACCAATCAACTTCCCAGCTCTTTACTTCACCACTCCCCCTCTCCCGGTTTTACCCACCACTTTGTACTACATCTCCCCCTCCACCAACCTTCTTGCTCGGACCTCATCTTTTTTTCCAGTCCTGAAGAAGGGTCTCGGCCCAAAACATGAACTATTCACTCTTTTCCATACCTGCTCAGTTCCTCCAGCATTTTGTGTGTGTGTGGGGCTTGAATTTCCAGCATCCGCAGATTTTCTTGTGTTAGTGATCAGATGCAAAGGGGTTCACAATTATCCAGGGAATAACAGAAGATACCTTTATCAGAATGCTCATTCTTCAATATCCACACACATTTGCCTGCCACAGTGAAATCTCAATTAAAGATAACAGCTCCCCATCTCTTAGCATTTCAAAACCTACTCATTAAATGACAAGGAGACATTGTATACTTGCACCCTAATATATTGATCTAACCCTGTTCAGGAACAAGAAATATCTCTGGATGTTACTAGGTTTTCTGTATGACCTCTCACACTGTATGCTGGGGTAACCAAAGAGTTTGCCATTCATATCATAACTCTAAGTGCCTTTCACCACTACTAGCACCTGGTTAAGCAACAGCCTACTCTCATCTTCATTTTCAAGTCTCTTCACAGTCTGCACCTTCTTCAAGTTTCAGCAAATCTAACTTAGTCTTGTTTTCTCTAAAGCCTTACCCTAGAAAGCAGTCTACATCATTCAGCCACTGAGTAACAAATTGGGTGGTGATTGGCTCAGTATTGTTGGGAAAGTGGAGGCTTTCCAAGGTACTCAGCAACAGGTGTGGGTTGTAATATAAAGCAGCAATGGCAACTTGCAGACACATAGTCCTTAGTTCACTGGTTTTGACTTCTCTTGTCAGCCTTTCAAGTGCAGCTTCCACAAACAGAGGTATGCACTGGAAAAAAAAAGTCTGTAAGCTTCAAAAATTTAAATGGGAACCAGAAAATATTAAGACAACAAACCAATATTTCAAAATATCCCATTATTTATGCAACATTAAATCTGTACTGTAAGTATGTAGACATGGTCCAAAATGGACAAGCAACTGAATTTATGCTTTGGACATGCTGACAATTTCAGATTTACCCTTAAAATGCTGCCAAGCCACTTCATTCAATTACTGCAGTCCTCCACACAAAGCAATTCCCAGTGTCATTAAGCGTCTACAGATTTTTAATCTCACAACAGTGAAGAAGAAGAATAATATGTCTTAAATAGACTGGTGTGAAACTTGGAGGGAAACTAGGTGGTAGTGGAACTCTAATTTGTCACTTCATCCCAAGAATAAAAAGAATCACAGGCTTGGGAGAAGTTAAAACAAACCTAGACCCATTGCAGTGCACTTATACATAGCACGTACTGCAATCTTAAGTATACAGTGCACTTTTATTATTGGATAATGCTTACATTTGATTAATGCTTTTATCCCAATAGAAAATTAAAGATTCAGGTGAGTTTTTCCTTTTGAATTAAAAGAATACTCAAATTACAAGACAAAGATGCATTGGTAAAACTTCTGCACTCTGCTACCACAGCCAGTAAAAATGTCACATTCCGTGGCAATAAAATGCCTCCAAAGTCCATCATTCAGAAAAGGAAGATATTTTTCCCCCTTAGAGCTAAAGCAAAATAAGCCAACATGATTCTCACTATTAGTTTAATGAAAACAACACCAAGAGAAGTAATACTACAACATTTTACAATTGATGCTTTGGTCCAAAAATATTAGAAGACATTCCTAGGTTAAGTGCAGTTTCCACTGTACTAACCTGATCAATACCTCGCCCTTTGCACTGTAGAATAATCACTTCAAGCAATTTAGCTGCATGACATTCTGCATCTTCTCCTGCATCCCCTGTTAACACCTGAATAAAACATAAAACAGAACACAAAAAACCTGCAGAATTAGTGCTGTGCAAATGACAGGATCCCTGTTTGCCTCCTGATAAAATGACTAACCTTCCACAATTTACTTTGTACCCAGAAAAGATTTCCCAGGCTAAATATTATACCTCAGCAAAGAATGCAGTCAGACGACTTTGCCAGGTCTCTGCTAATCTTTCTTTTTCCCTTAAGCAATATGCTAGCAAGTCAGCAAGGTGAAAAGTGTACTGAAATACAGTACAGGATTTGTAGAAAGGAAAACAAGTTAATGCAAAGAAATGATTAATGGTCAATCATTAACATTAACTTCTCTCTCCACAGACGCTGTTTCTGAATTTTTAGCAAAACTCAGTAACGTACACTAAAATGCAGTGGATGCATAATCAAAGGTTAAGAAATGGGAAGAAAACATTTAAAGTAAATTGAAACGAGTAAACTGATAAATTGTGAGAAAGCAATGGCATGTTTTCTTATGTGTTCGGATGTAGGTAGTTCTATTATTGGATTAGTTGTGCATAAAAGCATGGAGACATTGAAACTTGTAGATAATCCCAAATTGAAAGGCATGTATTAGAACACCTTACTACAGCTGTTAAACAAAAGGCTAAACTAATTATTTAAAAACAAATTCAGATCCCATCACAGTAGCTGGGGAATTTAGTTCAATCTAGAATGAATAAACTAGTATCAGAAACTAAATAATAAACTACCAGAATTCTGAATTACCCATGAGATTGAGAATGAAATATTGTGTCCTGGTCTAGGTTACAACATCGTGGACAGTCAGTCTGCAGTTGGATTCACAAAAATACTGGCTTAACCCACATCCCATGTCTAAACATAGTAAACCTTGTTAGAAGGTCAAAGCAAGCTTGAAAGTAAGATTTAGATATTTTAAAAGATTGAATTCAATGCCATCAAGAGACATTTAAACCTCCTTGCTTTTAACAAACCCTTCAACAACGTCCTGCACAGTAGGCTGGTTGAGAAGTTCAGGATCATGGAATCCAGGGAAAGGAAGCTGGATGAATTCAAAATTAGCTCTGAGGTAGAAGTCGTGATTGAAGGTTATTTCTCAGAATGCAGAGCAGTGACTAGTGGTGCGCTACGGGAGTCAGTGTTGGGACTCTTCTTATTCATTATCTATATAAATGATTTGTACGTGGGTGCACAGGGCCTGATCAGCAAATTTGTGTACCACAAGAAATTAAGAGGTGTTAACAGCAAAGATTATTGTAGATCACATGGGGATATTGATCAGTTCAGGAAGTGGGCTGAAGAATGACAAATACTTATCAATACAAACAAGTGTGAGGTGAGGCATTTCAGAAAGCACACTTGCCATCATGAGCCAGGGTACTGAACCTGGAATTTGGACATTATGTTGGTGATACCAGACTTGGAGTACTGTGTCATTTCCGTCACCCTGCTTTAGGAAAGATGTACAGTCTGTGCAAAACTTAAGAGTGTAAAAGAGACATTGAGACACACACACACACACACATACACACATATATCGAATTCAGGTCATGAATTTTTTTTTTGCCACAGTACTACAGTGCAATACATAAAATTACTACAATACTGTTGAAAAGTCTTAGGCACATATATGTAGCTGGTGTGCCTAAGACTTTTGCACAGTACTGTAGTTAAACTAAAAAGAATGTAGAAAAGATTTACCATGTTGCCATAACTAGAAGACCTAAGTTAAGGGCAGAGGTTAACCAGGCTACGTCTTTATTCCTTGGAATATTGGAAAATGAGGGACAGCCTTATAGAAAAGTTTTTAAATTATGAGAAGTGTAGATAAAATAGATGGTAACAGTCTTTGCTCCAAGGTAGGGGAGTCCAGAACAATGGGGCATAGACTTAAAAGGGACGCCAGGGGCTTTTTTAATACAGAATGTGTATGGAATGAGTTGCTAGTAGTAGGCAGGTATAATAGTACCATTTAAAATACACTCAGGCAGGTACAGGGCTTAGAGGAAAATGAGCTAAACACAGGGTGGGCACCATGGACGGCACTGCCTTGTTGAGCAAAATAAAAGTGAAGTATCTACAACAATTGCACTTCAGAAAAATTACACAATTACATGTTACAAAATAACTCACCTTTTTACACATACTATAAATCATTTCCAAGTATTTGGTATCAGATAGTAGTGTATCAGTGTCCACCGTTATATAGTTATGTAATAGAGGCATCATATCTGAAAACACAGAAAAGCTTCAAACTAAATTCACTGAAGTTCATTAATGCCTTTGCCTTCTTTGACATGCAGCTTTAAATAGTAGTGAAGAACATTTTAACAAACTTACAAAGGGAAGGAAAGAAAATCAACAATTCTGTAAATACACAGTGGGCTGAACAGGATCCAGTTACTTATTTTATTTAGAGATAAAGTGCGGAACAGGCCCTCCCAGCCCAACGAACCATGCAGTGCAGCAATTCACCTATTTAACCCCAGCCTAAATGACCAATTAACCTACTAACCAGTACGCTTTGGACTGTGGGAGGAAACTGGAGCACATGAAGGAAATCCACGCAGTCATGGAGACAACGCAAAAAAAACTCCTTACAGTTGGTACCAGAATTGAACTCCGAACTTTTAACACACCAAGCTGTAATAACGTTGCACTAATCTACGCTACAGTGGAACTTGAATGTATTTAGTTTTCATTTATTGGTTCCCTGTTTCTATTTTAACTACTTTAAGCTTGAATGAAACTAGATTTCCAAAATATTACTTTCTTCTACTGGGAACACATACCCATTGAATTGTACATTTTCAAAAATCCAACTTCAAAATTATGTTGAGAAGCAGTACTCTGGAAAAATGGGCTTGGTAAATTTACACTACCAACAAAAGTTGGTTCAATAGAAGTATTTTTAAACAAACCTACTAGTACACCTATGAAAAAGATGCTCAACACATACAACTAACTACCCTCTTCAATAAAGTTCAGTATGACAATTAATTTTGGGATAAATTTATTGAGTTTTCCCTTATAATTCCCCTCAGTTCAGGAAACTCAAACTTATTGGGACTACAAGATACTTGGAACTCATGGCAATCGTTATGTTAATATTATACTGACATTCTTGATAAGTCTGTTTGTTAATTCCTGTTCAAGCACATAAGAATTGTGTTTTCTTACCTGTATAATAGTCAAAACCATCTTGCTGAAAGACCTCAAACACAAGAGGTAAAAGCTGCCACATCTGTTGTGAGACTTGTTGACACGTTAGACTATGTGCCAGGGATAAGATTTCTTCATAAAATTCTGGAATTTAAATAAACTCGGGATTACATAAATGTATGACCCAATGAACTGGTTTAATATGATTGAAAGGTATCACATACCTAACACATGCTGTTGCAAGACTGTTCCAATAACCTGCAAACAGATGCCTTCCAGCTGCTGTGTAATCTGAACAAAAATGCAAAACTTTAAAATCCTATTACCTTGCTCAGAGATAGATATGAATAGAATTAAAATTGTACATTAGGGGGAAAACATCCCATTCAAGACTTCAATAGCATATATCCATATTAGCATACTGGCAAAAGTTAAAGATTCCAATAAAACTATCTAACCTCCTTGTGATCTTCCACAACACTTAGGAGAGTATCAATAGTATTAAGGATGCCCATTGCTGTGACTGCCTTATCATCACTGCCCTCTTCATCTGGGCCAGTCTGTATGACTTGATTAAAGGTCATGGCCTGGAACAAAACAATTCTAACGTTAAGATTTTTTAAAAAATCTGTTTAAAGGAAAAGCCCATTGTTAGTTCAGTTTTATTGTCACTGTCCAGTTATATAAACAGTGAACTGATTAAGGCACTTAAGGGTCACAAGATTACTATTGTCATAGACATAATATTCTATCTGGGAGCATAACAAACTTAACTGCTTACCAAATGCTGGGTCATCTCCACAGCAATGGGGGTTACCTCTTCACTATATTCACAAATCATTTTCTGAATCACATTGGTCAAGTCATCATTCTCAGTCTCCCTCACAATATGTAATAAGGCCTGCATCACAGGTCGAATAAATGGCTTGATGTATTCCTTGGCTGTAAAGGAGACTAACATATAGTTTATTCTGCAAAGAATGATTCGACAATCAAAGGTAAAGGTTTAAACATATGCATTCCATGTTAAATCTCCTTACAGCTGATAAGAAAGATTATGCAAACTGTTTAAACAAATTAGCATTAAACACATAATGCAAGCAGAGTTTTCTATTCGGATGATTTCAATCACAAATATTATTAACAGGATACCCTCTTCAGCATTCCAATGTTTTCTAGTGAAATGCATGGAGCCGGAAGAGATGGGAAAGACTTTACATGAATTTTTTGCATCTGTATTTACTTAGGAGACAAATAGAGCCTAGAGAAGTGAGGCAAAGCAGCAGTGAGGTCATGAACCACAAACAGATTACAGAGGAAGAGGTCTTTGGATTCTTGAGGGAAACTAGGGTGGATAAACCCCCAAGGCCTGACAAAGGATGCCCTTAATGCAGGGGTCCTAGCAGAGATATTTAAAACATCCATAGTGTGGTGCTGCAGAATTGGAGGATAGCTAATGTTGTTCTATTGTTAAGAAAGCCAGGAAATTAAAGCCCAGTGAGCCTGACATAACTTGTAGGCAAGTTATTCCAAGGGACCAGATATACAAGTATTTGGATAATCAGGGACTGATTAGAGATAGTCAACATGGCATTGTGCATGGTAGGTCTTGTCTAACCAAATCTAAGAGCACTTTTTGGGGAAGTTAGTGAAAGCAAGGCATTGCATGCTGTTTGCATGGACTTTAGCAAGGTCCTGCATGGGAGGTTGATCAAGAAAGTGCAGTCGCTTGACATTCAACATGAGTTAGCAAACTGAATTAGACATTTGCTTTGCAGGAGAAGCCAGCGAATGGTAGTAGATGGTTGCCTCTCTGACTGAAGGCTTGTGACTAGTGGTGTGCTACAGGGATCAGCGCTGGGTCTATTCTTGTTTGTTATCAAGATCAACAATCTGGGTGATTATGTGGTAAATTGGATCAGCAAATTGCAGGAGACATGAAGATTGGGGTGTAGTGGACAGCAGTGAAGATCAAGGCTTGCAGCAGAATCTGGATCAGCTGGTAAAATGGGCTGAAAAAACGGCAGATGGAATTTAATGTAGCCAAGTATGAGATGTTGCATACTGGGAGGACAAACCAGGGTAGGACTTCCACAGTGATCGGCAGGGCACTGAGTACCATACGACAGAGGGATTCTAGGAATACAGATCCATAATTCCTTGAAGGTGATGTCACATGTAGATAGGGTTGTAAAGAAAGCTTTTGGCATATTGACCTTCATAAATCTGAGTATAGGAGCTGGGATGTCATGTTGAAATTGTATAAAGACGTTGGTGAGTACAGTGTGCAGTTTTGGTCACCTACCTACAGGAAAGATGTCAACAAGAAAATTTTAAGAGGATGTTTAAGAGGAAAATTTAAGAGTACAGAGAAAATTTAAAAGGATGTTGACAAGACTTAAGGGCCTGAGTTCTAGGGCAAGGTTGAATAGGTTAGGACTTTATTTCCTAGAGTATAGAAGAATGAGGGTAGGTTTGATAGAGGTATACAAAATTCAGGAATATAGATAGGGTAAATGCAAGTAGGCTTTTTCCACAAGGATTGAATAAGACTAGAATTGGAGATCATGGGTTAAGGATGAAAGGTGAAATGTTTAAGGAGAGCATGAGGGGGAATTTAACTCCAAGGGCAGTGAGAGCGTGGAACGAGCCAATAGGAGTGTTGAATGTGGGTTAACACTATATCCAATATCCAAAAGAAATTTGGATAGGTACTTGGATGGGAGGGGGTGGGGGTTGGGAAGTTATTGTCCAGGTGCAAGTTGATTGGACTAGGCAGATAAAGAGTTTGGTATGGACTAGATGGACCAAAGTGTCTGTTTCTGCGCAGTCGTGGTCAATGACTGTCTGGTTACCTCCATGCTTCAAAATGTGAAGAAGAAAACAAGCCGCACCACAATGAATTGTAATACAGAAGACGCCAAACACTAAGTAATCTCAACCTCTTGAGCCCGTTAAAAAAAAAGAGGCAGATTTGGCATAGACTCCAGTAAATCCTACCTGGATTTACAAGAAGCCAGTTAAGATGACCTTTCTTATCAGTTAAGGGGAAAAAAAAGCCTTTTGATAGCATCCCAGATATCCTCAAAATCCATAACTGTTTCAGAGCCGTTTAATAATAATTTAAAATGTAATTTATCTAAGCACTTTTCAATTTGTAACAAATTTCAATGAATTGCAAATTCACTTTTATTAAAGCACAAGGGTAAAATTGAGAGAAACCTTGCAGCTGCTCAAATTCTTTGATGGCATTAATTCTAATTTCAAACAGTGAATTAATGTTGATCCAAAGGTATTACTTGTTGGTGGTGTATTTACATAGGAAAATAGCCTTTTCAATAAAGTAGGGAATAATCTCTCCCTCAATATAACATGCACATCAAAGAAAGAAAAACTAGTTTCTCACTAGTTTTCATTACCTTTCTCCTGGTTACTGATGAGAACTTGAAGAGCTATAGCTGCTTCCACTTTCACAGGCATTTCTTTATCTTCAATCAGGCATCTTCGTGTCAACTCCAGTGCAGTTTGAAGGTTCTGGTCATTCTTGAATTTAACCTCACAGAAATAATGAAGCACCCAACAAGCCTAAAGTAACACAAGGCCACAAGCTTTTACAACCTTTGTTATGGTACCCACTAATTAAATGCATTGAATTAAAAAGAGAAAATACACCTCTATTGTAATCATACTTCCACCAACATAAATAGTAACTCGTGAGCTAAACCCTCTGACCATAATCTCCAAAGTAGGTTATCTGTTATAAATGACTGGCTCTATCCTCTACAGATAAGTTAAAAAATATATATGACCAACACTGCAAATTGATGCGAGTAGAATACTATCTGGTTGTATCTATATACTACTAAAACTCTCATGCTCTGTCTGTTTGTGACCTTCAATTAGCACAAACGGTGCATTACAGCGGCACTTTTTTTGCCTAAATCGAATTAAAATGCGCTAACTTACAGAATGTAGGCAAAGTTAAGGGTTATATATTCGTATAAAATTGCTCATTCGCCAAAAATCAACAGGCTGCCTTTCACCCGAGACCCCATCGGCCATCATGGAAATCGGGACGCCACAGCCCGACGCATGTGCACGGCCAGCCTCAGCCATGCCTCACGATGCTCTCAGAGCCGATTTCCACCTTCATGGAGACTGCAACGCCACAGCCCGATGTATGCGCACGACCAGCCTCAGCAGTGCCTCACCATGCTCACAGAGCCACTTCCACCGCAGCAAAAGGGCAGGGCTATCACATCCATTTAGGAGGGCACCAATCACATCATCAAGAAACAGCAGCATCTTGGAGGCTTTGGTGTTACTGCTTCCTATCTTCTATCAAGCATTAGGGTAAAAATATATGGATAGCCTAATTATGCCGCATGGAAAGAGAAGGGGGCCATTATGGTCAAGAGATGACGCCAAACATCGTTGGGAAGCGGCAAGGAGAGGGAGAGAATAACAATCGGATGAGGCCAGGGCCGCAAGACTCCAGGATCAAAGAGTCAGAACAAAAAAAGATGAGAGAAGACGAGACAGAGGAGGACAGGCATGCACGTCTCCAAAATGACAACAATAGGCACAGACAGAGGAGGGAACAAGAATCCGATCAGGGCAGGGCCGCACGACTCCAAGATCAGAGAGAAAGAACAAATGGTAGAAGAGATGAAGAGACACGTCTCCAGAATGACAAAAACAGGCAGAGGAGGAGGAGGGAGGAAGAGACAGAGGTGCCCGGTGGTAGGACAGCGCATTCACGATTCAAAGTATCCCTCAAAGTCAATGAGGATGCCCTTTGTAACATCGATAAAATCACCAATACTGCAAATTTACTCCAAAATGTGAAGCTTATTGTCTGGGATGAGTGCCCCATGATTAGGAGGGAGAGCTTTGAAGCTGTGGACCGCACTCTTCGTGATGTATGCGGCAAGAATGAGGCCTTCGGGGGATTTGCTGTGGCAATTTTCGTCAGATTCTAGCAGTTGTGAAACGCGGAAATGATGCTGATGTGGAGAATTCATGCATTAAGAAATCATACTTATGGAGAAGCTTCATCAAGTTTCAATTGAAGAGAAACATGCGATTGAGTGAGGGAGAAGGACGATATTCTCAGTTCTTATTGGATATTGGAGAGAACAAGATTGAGAATAATGAAAACACTGAAATCAAATTACCTGAAGATATGATTCTGCCAGCAACAACTATGGAAGAATGCATTGATCTCATCTACCTGACATTCAACAATCCTGCAGAATTCTTCTCGAGGAATTCTATCTTGGTTCCCCTTAATGAAATGATGCGAAAAATAAACTTTGAATGCATTAGACACTTCCCTGGAATCATGAAAGAATACTGCTCCTTCAATGCTGTAAGTGAAGAAGCTAACGCCACTCATTTTCCTACAGAATTCCTTGATTCCATCAAACTCTCTGGATTGCCACCACATAAACTGGAATTAAAGAGGGGATCTCCCATCACTTCAATGAGGAACTTGGATCCACCAAGGCTTTGCAATGGAACGCGAATAATGGTGGAAGAACTGCACGACAATCTCATCAGAGCAAAGATCAACATTGGTGCATTCAAAAATGACATTGTCATGATCCCAAGAATTACTCTCAATTTATCAGAAGGGGAATATGTCCCCCTTCAGCGGAGCCAGTTCCCGATAGTCATGCTTTGCTATGACTATACATAAGGCACAAGGCCAAACCATGGAGAATATGTTGATTTATCTGGAGAAACCGGTATTCCCAGCATGGTCAGCTGTATGTGGCTTTAAGCCGGGTAAAAAGATATGAAAACGTTAAGAGTATTCCTGAAGGGTGGCAGATCAACCAGAAATATGGTCATAAAAAGTGCCCTTCGTTAAACGAGGAGGAGCAATATTTGTCTTGCTATGCATCTTTCTTCTTCAATACAGTGAGTTCTTCTTTAATTTCCAAAGCACATCACATCAGACTGCACTACCTTTCTCTCAAAAGGTGCCCCAACGGGTCACCCGGTTGTCTAGTATAACCATAAATTTATCCACTTCAGTCTTACAAGATTTTTGATAAAAATACATGGTTTTGGAATTTCCTCATTTTCCCTAAATAAAACAGCTGCAGTTTATAGAACATAAATGCAAAGAAATTAAGCTGGAATTTTATTGACAGTTCAGCTTCAACTGCAGAATTGTGATTAATTCTGCTCACTACACTTTAAAAAGTGTCTTAAAAGGCACAGATTGGATTTAATACACTATTATCAGAGATAATAAATTAAGTTGTGATGAGGTGGGGAGAAGAGCAGATTAGCTAGTACCTATGTCAAGTTTTTAATTGAAGATAAAATAGAACAACATGGCAACTGCCTTCCCTGTGACTACAAGAAACTGCAGAGTTGTGAACACAGCTCAGCACAGCATAGAAACCTATTAAAAACTATTAACTGGTCCCCTAGTACAATAATATGCACTCTAAATCTGAATATGGTCTTGTACCTTATTCTCTGCTCGCAATGCACTTTCTCTGAAACTGTAACACGCTCTGATATTGCTCTCCTTTGTACTACCTGAATTTACTGTTGTAATGAAATGATTCTACACGGATGGCAAACCAATTTACCAACGATAACCCAATTTAAATGTGGTAACCAGAACTGCACATGGTACTCCAAGTGGGGCCTAACTAAAGTTTTAAGCAACTACAACATGACTTCCTGGCTTTAATAGGAAATGACAATGCATTATAATATTGAGGTGGTTGTAAATGATGAAAGCTATAACCTCAATGTTTGAATTTTATTTGCTTCTGTTCCATACCCAAGGCTGCTGAATGCACCATGCTTAAAGAATCCAAAAATCAACCTGATAACTTTCTAAATATCAGATAACAGAAAATTTCCAAATTGGTTATGCTGTAACTACCACTCCAACTTTCCCCATCAGCCATCCCTCTCACCTCCAATATCTGTAATTATAGGTAAAAATAAGTTAAAAGTTAACAGCATTGGCAAGTTCCAGCTCACTCAGAGCAAGAGAGAGATACACACAAAGATTGTTGGTCACCTTATCCTGGTTTCATCATACCTCTAGCTCATCACCTCCTAGTATCAGCAAGAATCAAAGAGAACTTTGATCACTGATTCTTAAACTAAAGGATCCACTAACTTGATATCAGGATCTCAACTTTTTCCAAGATAAAAAGCAATGGGCTGCCTAATTTCAAAATGTTCTATCTCAGGAACTTCAAGAGCTGTACCCAATAATGTCAAAATCCACACTGAATTATCTTTGCAAGTATGAAGGAAAAGCAAAACAAAACACAAATAACAGTTTCTTGCAAGTCTGACCACACAATTTCAACCTTAAAATAATGAACAGATTTTGAGAAAATCCTACAATAATTCCAATTACTACAATAATTTGATTCTGATCATAGCTGTGTCACTTCTTAGTTTTCATTTAAAGAATTCAATGAATACCACAAGAAAACAATAAAGGGACAGATTGAACTGATCTTAGTTTGCCTTAATGTTTGGGACAATTACAAAAGGGATGAACTGAGTAATGCTCGAGTAACTCACCCTTGCTCTCATGTAGCCCAGCTCACTGTTGAACAAAGGGAAGACATGATTCTGTAACATGAATTCCATCTGGTCTTTGTAAATCTTTTTCTGTTTCAGAAGCAAACAAACATAGCAGATTCAGCAGATTTAAAGGTGAGACCGTGAACACAAAATAAAGGAAGAAATGCATGTTATGAAACCCAATTTCATTATTTAAACTGAATGACCCTCTCCAGCACAAATCTAAACAAAAACATCACCTGCCAAAACAAATCATTTTTCTGCGAATCATGCAAGTCACCCAATGAGAATAGATTCAGACTCATTTTTGGTTTACACATTTACAACAGCTGTTATCCATTTAACATACCCCTAACAGGGAAAATAGTGATCATGTGATGTGTGACATGGAAAAGAGAAATATGAATGCATTCCTCAGCAAAAATTGTAATTGCAATATTCTACAAAACCATGCTTTGAATTTTTTATAGAACAAAACAGAATACAATCTTTACACAAAAGACACTGTAGCACAAATAACTAGGTAAATAAGTATTGTTCTACTTTACCATGGTGGCATATTAATCACCTTTAGTAGTACTTCTGCTAGGGAACCAATCATATGTAAAGCTCCATCTTTCTTCCGGGGATCAACTGTTGGTTCTGTCAGTATTTGGTAGCAGAATCCCATTGTTTTTTGCAACACCTAAATCATAAGAAAAAGATTAATACTTGTAACATAGCCTTTAACGAAGTTCAACCACAAAAAAGAGAAAATCTGCAGATGCTGGAAATCCAAGCAACACAAACAAAATGCTGGACGATCTTGGCAGGACCAGAGAAAAATGAATACAGTTAAAAGGTTTAACTCTACACTAAATCTTTTTTTCTCCAGTCCTGCTGAAGGGTCTCTGCCCAAAACTTCAACTGTACTCTTTCACATAGATGCTGCCTGGCCTGCTGACTTTCTCTAGCATCTTGTCTGTGTTGCTTCAATAAAGTTGATAATATTATGTGCTCATTGTTAAATAGAAATTTGGGAATAAATACATTACACCAATAGTGATAGGTGGATAATACACTGGTTTCAACTAATCAAGTCAAAGGAGAAACTAATACTTGCTTAAGCAACAAAATTTTCTAACCAGATACTCATTTGTAATGTTTCCAAATACCCATCTAAAGCATAATCTGCATTGCTCATGCACCAGTTAGCACCCTTCAGTTGAGTTCTGTGCTTTCTTAAAAATCGCAATAAATTGCATCTGATATACAGTGCCTATAAAAAGTATTCACCCCCCCAAAAAACTTTCGTTTTATTGTCTTACGACAGTGAATTTGGCTTTTATTGCATACTGAACACCAGTAAAAGATCTTCATATCAAAGAGAAAACAGATCTCTACGAAGTGATTGAAATTAATTACAAATATAAAATACAAAATAATTGATTGTGTAAGTATTCACCCCTTTAATATGATACACATCCACCCTGGTGCAACCAATTGGATTAGAAGTCACAAAATAAGTTAAGTGAAGATCACTGTGTGCCATCAAGATGTTTCAACTGATTGTAGTAAAAATACACCTGTGAAGGTAGAGGGTAAAATTAATGCAGCAAAATTCAGGGAAATCCTTGAGGAAAACCTGATGTAGTGCGCAAGAGAACTGCAACTTGGGAGAAGACTTCCAGCAAGATAATGATCCTAAGCATAAAGCCAAAGCTACATAAAAATGGCTTAAAGCAACAAAGTTCATATCTAGACCGGCCAAGTCAGAGACCAGACTCCAATCCAATTGAGAATTTGTGGTTGGACTTGAAAAGGGCTGTTTACTCACAGCCTCCAGTTTTGTAAAGATGAGGAAAAATTGCAGTGTCCAGATGTGCAGCTACTAAATACGGACTTGAAATTGGTGAGTAATTATGAAATCAATTATTTTGTTTTAAATTTATAATTAATTTAGATCACTATAGAGATCTGTTCTCACTTCTGTTGATCAGTGTCAAAAAGAAAAACAAATTTAATCCACTGTGATTCAATGCTGTAAAACAATAAAACATGAAATCTTCTGAGGGAGGTGAATACTTTTTATAGGCACCTAAAATATGTTCAATTGTTTTAATATCACCATTACAGCCAAATTATAAACTGGAAGTATTTTTCAAAACTCTGTTCTAATCACTTTGGAAAATTTAATAATATAAAACAGGACTCTACTAATTATTTTTATCTGTTCCTTTATTGAAACATTTGAGCTATTCTGGCAATTCACATTCCAAACATTTATTGGACCATTTAAAGTGGTTAATGCTACACAAGTTAGAGACGATGCAGGAACCCAGATGGTGTTTCAACTTGCCAGACTATATGATAATACTTCCCTACCATCAACAATGTTGGGAAGAGTATTGTGACTCAATCATATTGCTACAAAAGGACATAAACAGGCCCTTCAGCTCTCCAGGTTTATACTAACCACATTGCACATTTATACAAATCTCACTTCTCTGCCTTAATACCAAATCCCGCCATGCCAAATATTTTTCAAAATGCTTTATAAATATTGTTACTGTGGCTACTGATTCCAATTACCAACTTCTCTTTGCGAAAAACTTACTTCTCAAATCCCCTGTAAACCTCCCCTCACACCCTCACCATAAACCTATGACCGTTACTCTTAGACATCGTACCACGGGAAATGGGCACTGGCTAGCTATCCTATCTGTGCATCTCATAATTTTATACGCACAGTATATCTCTATCATGTCACCTCTCAGCCCAGGGTAAACAGATCCACGCTATCCATTCCCTCATAGCTCAAGGCCTCCAATTCAGGCAAATTTCTTGTTACTCTTTTCTGCACCATAACTTAAGACACATATCCTTACTGCAGTGTAACCAGACAGCACCTAATACTCCAAGTGCACTGTAATTAACACTTTTAAACAACCTTACTAAAGTACACGTACACAAAAATTACTACCCTGCCATCTCCTTGGTCACTTCCGCAAACAACAAATCTGTGAAACTATTCCCCGCCCCCATAGAGCCATGTTAACAATCCCTAAAACATTTATCTTTCAAATATAAATAATGCCCACGAGAATCCTATCCAGAAACTTTCCCCAGCACTGATGAAAGGTACCATAGCTTATGATTGCTGTCTTTATTTAGGAAGGGCACAATATCATCTAACCTCCAGTCTTCCAGTACCTCATATGTGACTAAGAAAGATACAAAAGTCTCTGCCAAGACCCCAGCAATCTTCTCCTTTGCTTCCCTTAACATTGTACAATACACTTGTCAACATGGCCCTGGGAATTTGTGTTTCAAGATGCCCAACTACACAATGTTCATATTTTTCAGGGTCTCACTGCTCCCTCCCCTGAACTCACTGGCTTACAAAGTAACTATTGATGAAAAATATCCATTTGAGACTGCCTAGAAGTAGTCATGGTCAACCACGACCAAGAAAAACCCCAGTTGTGACAATCTTCATACCTTTGAGGTCAAGAGTGGAACTGCCTCAGTGCAACTGTTCTTTTTACTTTAAAAGCTCTCCCGCACAGGCTTTCTGTCATCATCGGATATGACGGACAAACACCAAACCAACTATTAAGAACTAATACAGTTTTATAGCATTGTAGTAGTATTTATAGTGTTCTGATTTGTTCTGTATTTCATTTAAATGCTGTGTCTTGAAAAATTATTCAGCCCCCAAAATTATTTTCTCATTTTTTAAAAATTGAAAATATATTGAAGTCAGATTTTTAAAATTAATCTACAAAAAACTGTAGATCATGTCAAAAGAAAACTTACAAAACCTGTCAATTTACTAAAAATTAAAAACCAAAATTGTGAGGTTGAAAAAGTATTCAAACCCTTCATAATTACCTCACTAACTTTCCTCAGGTGCAATAATTACCTTACCAACTCACCCGATTTGTTGATGGAGAAAATTGGAGGATCACCTGTTTTCAATGACTTCATGAGAATAAATACTGAGAGTAAATCTCTCTACAAGGTTCAACAATATGGTCAATTTTCAACAGACCAAGCCAAAATGAAGACTGAAGAGCATTCAAGACAAGTCAGGGAAATAATTATAGAGAAGTACATTTTTGGGGAAGGGTACAAGACTATTTCAAAGGTACTGAATATACCTCAGAGCTCCATGCAATCCATTGTGAAAAAGTGGAAAAAATATGAAACCACAGCCACACTGCATCTTTCAATCCACCCCACTAAAGTTAGTCGCCAGAGAATATGGGCAAATGTAAGAGAGGCTACTGTGGCAGCAAAAGTCACTGAGTGAGCTGCAGAAGTTAGTGGCAGCAACTGAAGATGAAGTTCATGGCTCCACAATCTCTGAGGTCTTACACAAAAAAGATATTTATGGAACGGTGGCAAAGCAGCAGCCCAGGCTAAAAAAAAAGCATATCCTTGCCGCTAAAGACTTTGTAAAGCATCACTTAGAAGGTACTGTAAAGATATGGAAGAAGGTCCTGTGGGAGACTAGGTGTAAATTTAATATTGCACATCAGCAGCAGTGACTGGAAATCTGGTCAGGATTGATGGGAAGATGAATGCTACTAAATACAGAAAGATCCTAGATAAAATCCTGCTAGCCTCTGCCAGAACATTTAAGCTGGGGAGGAAGTTTGCCTTTCAGCAGGACAATGACCCAAAGCATACGACCAGAGCAACCGTGGAGTGGCTTCAAATGAAGAAAATTAATGTCCTTGAGTGTCCCAGTCAGTCCTAACCTTAATCCAAACAAACATCTCCGTCAAGACCTCAAGATTCTTGTCCACTGCTGCTCCCCAAATAACCTGGCACAACTTGTGCAATTTCGCGAAGATTGGGCAAATCCTGCACCATTACGTTGTGCAAAGCTAATAAACTTACCACAAAGACTACTGAGTGTAATAGCTGCGAGAGGTGGTTCAACTAAGTACTGAGCAAAGGGGGATGAAGACTTTTCAACTGCTGACATTGCAGTTTTTGAATTTTTTAGTTTTTCATGTTTTACAATTTTTCCTGGTTTTTGAGCTCTACAGTGTAAAACAGCTGCATGTGATTCACAAATAAAAATGCTCAGTTAAATTGATCAAAATTCCTGGTTGTGATAATCATTTATGTGAATAAAGGGTTGGGGGCTGAATACTTTTACAAGGCACTGTACATAATTTGTTACTCAGTTAAACAATAGTTTATTTTTTATACCTCTCTAAATATGTCCATGAAACTTGGGCTAATTTGGGACAGCCGCTTAACTGGGTCTAAGTGGACTGGTCCTGATGTGTCCCAATCAACCAGAATCCACTGTATTTTCAGTACAATTTTAAACTACTTTGTAAATAATTATGGTATATAGCAGGGACTGCTGTAAACCTTGGGGTAATAGCAACTTCAGAACACCAATTCAAAATACTAACTTCTTTCCTCTTACTGCAGGCTGTGTACAATAAAGTCTGAGCAGCTGTTGTTGGAGAGATGAAGTCTTCAAAGACATCTATATCAAAAGTAATTTAAATTCTGGTTAAATACCAATTTACATATTAAACATGTTTAAGTACATAACATTTAATGTTAAAATAACACCAATCTCATTACCAATTTTAACTTTTTAAGTACAACATTAAATGAGCCAAACTCAAACTAAATTACTTCTACAACTTATACATATTAACTGCATTATACAATACTGGTCTGTTAAACAGCTTTAAATTTAACAACTGAAGAGTTGTAAGGCTATTCCATATGTACTCAAACAGTAAATACTAAACTATCTGTGGCAACCATCTTTTCTTGGGGTTAATTTAAAAATTAGCAAATACTTGTTTTAACAGAGCTGAGTTATCAATTCTAAAATGCCACATGGGTCTTAAGGTCCCCCCCGCCATCCCCACCCCATGGGGGTTGTATCAGTAGGAGTAGATGGTGAAAAGGAGACGGAGAGATCATGCTAGTCTTGGAAAACAGACAAATTTAGTTTCCTTAGAGCTGAAGATATATTGGAGCCCAACCTTACTCAATATGAAGAACTCTGTTGTAAATGTGAATGAGACCTTACTGCTACACATTGTTTATACTCAACATGAACTAAGCATACATGGATTTTTAAAAATTCTATTTGCAACACATAGCAAGTGAAACCATACTACAGTCAATAATGATGATGAAGATGGGAACAACAAAACCAATACTGAAATCATAATTTCAGTAGCAAATTGGTAAACCTAAAACTTGAGATATTTGATGCAAAAGCCATTATTTCAAAAAGCCACGTAATTTTCATTCCCACAAGTTGAGTAAACAGCACCACTTACCAAATTTCATTCGAATATACTCGTATGGATCCTCTTGCCAGAGCTCTTCATCAGCATCTGTGTAGCACATCAAGGGGAAGACAACATCCTGGATAATGCCCTATGAAATACAAATAGATTAAATTAATTTATCAAAATAAAAATCAGTAGTTAGTAAACCTAATGAACAATTTCAGTATTGCTTGCCATTTCCTAAGGGCAATTCTTGCTGAGGTACAGCACAGCTGATATTAAAGCCTTTTAATAACTTACACAAATTCCTCATGAGCAAATCATGACTGCCCAGTTTTCAGAAAATTAACACTAACATTACCACAGCTCAATATATTTACCAGAATTATCTGATTAATAATAGAAACCTCATCTCAGAAAGCAGTTACTGTTCCCCAGAGCCATGATATGAACCATGTTAATTTACATTTATACAATTTGTTTTTCATGGTTCTAATGTATTGTGTTGTAGCTGCAAAACACTAATTTTCAATGCATTATTAATATGTTGGGTATAATGTCCATGTCAACAAACCTGAACTTGGAGCTGAGAATTTCAATGTTACGTAGTCATGTGTACTAAGTTTGAACATAGAAATAAAAACAAAACATACAAAAACAAAATATTTTAAAATAATAGTTACAGTGTATTTTATATAGCTACTGTTCAGAACCAATTAGAAAACATATTAAACTACAAAAGTAGTACAAGCACCTGAATATGGGGTTTTAAATTCTTCCAAGTAACAGCATGAGCAATCCCCTGGTTAATGTAGTTCAGTGTTTGCTGCAATACACGAGGAGCTACATATTGTTTCTCTTTGTACTGATACAAAACTTTCAACAGTACCTGTAACAGGATAAACTGATTAATATCTATTACATACACTTTAATAATATCTAGTACAAAAGTCTGAAATCACATGGTCAAAACAGATGGATCCAGAGTAAGAATTTGGGAGAGTATTGGGACAGTCCAATAATACATCTTTCATAAGACATATTACATAGCGTACCTGGTGAGTGCATCAAATGAAAATATTTTAGATTAAAACTGGAGTTACCCGGAGTTATGATCAAATTTTATTCTTCAAACAACTTTTCTGGGTATTAGCACAAGGCTTAATGGAAACTGGCTGTGTAAGAATAGACTACTCTCACACGTTATCTATGACTGCAACTAAAATTATCACCTGCAAAGCATTTTGGGACATTCTGAAACAGAAACAAAAGCCACTGCACAACCACCAGACTCTTTCCTTCACTCACTGTCTCCATGAATACCAGAACAAGATCAACATGGTATGACAGCTGTTGCAGCTTGTGTAAGTTTTAAGTGCACGTATGTTAATTTAACAACAAACAGCTTTGGATGAAAATAAACACCAAGTTCTGAAAACAGATTCTCCACCAAATAACCCTGTATATTTTTTACTCTGAAAAATGCTAAGGTATTTATTAACTGGGAGGGATAAGCTGAAGACAAAACAAACAGGAGAAAGCATCACTTCTCAGAAAAATGCAAAATAAGAAAGAGGGTTGAAATGACACCGTACCTGCTGGATACTGACAGCATAACCTTTGAGGAATACTTCAGCAAATTCATTGTACTCTTTGGAAACATTACCCGGACTTCCATATCTGGTGAATGTAAACATATTTCAGAAGTGATTCTTTTAAATACCCTTTTGAGTTTTTCCATGCAGTTCATTTGAAAGGAGTTCAGCAACAATGACAGTACAATACCAATTTGGCTTGTTGATCACTCAGGGACTCTTGTAGCTCCAATGTCAACACTGAGGTTTGATTTGATGGCCTGTCCTGAGGTTGGAGCCCTTTCTGTTGTTGTGAGTGGGAAGGATGGGAAAGGGGCTTGTTTTGCCGTTACTAACTTGTTTTGCTATTGCTGCTATTTGTGTTGTTCTGCTGAATACTGTGGGTGCGCTCTGTCGATGCCAGAATGTGTGGTGACACTTGCAAGCTGCCCCCAGCACATCCTTGGGTGTGTTGGTTGTTAACAGAAACAACGAATTTCACTGTATGTTTTGATGTACACATGATAAATAAATGTGAACCTGAATCTGACACAAGCATGAATAATTTGATTCAAGTGTTTATTTTATTATTTTAGGTAAAGTGATGTAATTGGGAAAAAGAAACAAATTTGTATAACTTTATATTCATGAAACAGTGCATTGAAAACTCTCACCGTTCAAACAATCTGGCCAAGATGTGCAACGCCCATTTTTTACACTTCCACCAAGGAAGCTCTGGTCGATCATCTTCATCAACTTGGAGTGTTTCCTTAAAATCAACAAATTATAAATGCCTATAGAAAACATATCCATACCAGCAAAATGTCTGAAGAGTATACAATGCTTGGTTTCAATAACTGGCTATTGAATAAATCTTTACAGTAAATAATTCAATCAAGAACAAGTTTATTTTATATATTACTGCTTATTTTTAGAAAATGAGAAAAGAAAAACCAAGGAATACTTACTTCTAAATAAAACATGGTATTTCAAAGTTATTTAAGAAACATTATAGGAAAAGCGGAAAAAATTAAAAAGCCGTATTTTACTTGTACTAGACTGGTCAAACGGGTCACTCAAAAATAAGTTCACTTCACTTGTATTAAGAACTAATTGTTAGTCTAAGTTTGTTACTTGGGAATGGAAAAACACCCCATAGTTAAAATATCACTATTAATGAGAATTAACAACATGTTATTGAATTCCCACAAACTTAGAACTTAACCTTTATTATTATGATGGCTTCAAAACTTTAAAATCTAAATTGTTTCATCACCCTCCCCAAAAAGCTTCATTTTTAATTTCACTTCATCTTTATTAATTAACCGGTGCCCCGCAAGGCTGTGTACTCAGCCCCCTGCTGTACTCACTGTACACCCATGATTGTGTAGCCAAGTTTCCATCAAACTCAATATATGTTTACTGATGACACAACAATTGCAGGCCGTATCTCGGGTAATGATGAGTTTGAGTAGAGAGAGGAAATTAAGAACCTGGTGGCATGGTGTGAAGACAATAACCTATCCCTCAACATCAGCAAGACAAAGGAATTGGTTGTTGACTTCAGAAGGAGTAGCGGACCGCATGACCCAATTTACATTGGTGGAGCGCAAGTGGAACAGGTCAAAAGCTTTAAGTTCCTTGGGGTCAATATCACAAATGACCTGACTTGGTCCAAGTAGAGTTTACTGCCAAGAAGGCCACCCAGCACCTTTACTTCCTGAGAAAACTAAAGAAATTTGGCCTGTCCCCTAAAACCCTCACTAAATTTTTATAGATGCACCATTCTTCTAGGGTGCATCGCAACCTGGTATGGAAGTTGTCCTGTCCAAGACCGGAAGAAGCTGCAGAAGATTGTGAACACGACGCAGCACATCACACAAACCAATCTTTCGCCCGTGGACTCACTTTATACCGCACGCTGTCGGAGCAGTGCTGCCAGAATAATCAAGGACACGACCCACCTAGCCAACACACTTTTCGTCCCTCTTCCCTCCGGGAGAAGGCTCAGGAGCTTGAAGACTCGTATGGCCAGATTTGGGAACAGCTTCTTTCCAACTGTGATAAGACTGCTGAACGGATCCTGACCTGGATCTGGGCCGTACCCTCCAAATATCTGGACCTGCCTCTCGGTTTTTTTTGCACTACCTTACTTTCCATTTTTCTATTTTCTGTTTATGATTTATAATATAAATGTTTAATATTTACTAATTTTTACTATTTTTAATATTTAATGTTTGTAATCCAGGGAGTGGGAAGCGCAGAATCAAATATCGCTGTGATGATTATATGTTCTAGTACCAATTGTCTGGCGACAATGAAGTATAAAGAATAACCATACACCTTAGTTAAGAGGGTCTTAATATACAATTTATACAGTATATTTCAGCAAACTGAGAAAGGAAGAGAGCTAAAAAATGAAAAAAGAATAACTTACAGGAGGAACATCCCTATCAACAACGGTTTTCAGAATTTCCATCCATTCTGTAAGGTTTTGTTGGTTTATTAGCTCCAATGGTAAAGTGTACTGTAATCAGAAAATAAAACTCATTAGAAGTTTCAAGTTCAGTCTATACGATTCACTTCATTCAAAATGAGTAATTGATGGGACACTGTTGATCCGTGGCATAAACACAACAGAACAAGTCAAAATGGGCCTGCTACATGGTGCATTTCAAACCACGGTATCAAGTAAATAGAGCACTCCATACCTGCCTGTGTATGGCCCTAAATAACATTCAGGAATAAGTTTGTTGTCACTTAACTATATACAAGTATATAACATGTATAACCATACATTGTATATAGAAACAAGTCAATGTTTCTCCGAACAAGGGTGTAAAGCACAGGGTGAGAAGTGCAAGGTAACATTTGTGCCATATAAATTTCAGGTACTGGCCATCTTCAATAAGAAGGAATCAAACCACCTGCTCCTGACATTAATCAAAAACTTGATTTGCCACACAACTATTGTGCCAAGAAGAGTGGAGGCAGGATACGAAGGGCCATTGCCCTGAAATGTTAACTATTGCTCTCTACAGAGAAATGCCTGTTTCAGAAGCAAGGTATCATGTGGTAAATATCTCACCTACTGATGAGTCTTATTCTCAAGCATTTCCACTGAAATTGCCAATCCATTCCTGAGCTGCAACCTCTACCAAAAATGATGAATGCTGTAGATGCACTGTATACCACTTACAAGTTCCTTATGTGTCTTCAAGATTAATCATTACTTTTTCAGTTACCATGCCAAATTGCTGAAACTACAGTGGATTCCGGTTAATTGGGGCAGTCGCTTATTTGGGACAGCCCTTAAAGAACAAAAACCAATCTGGAAAATAGCCAGGATTCCTTTCATTTATTTGGAACAGAAGACTGTTTTCGAACAGTTTCTAACTAGCGTCAGTTGCGTGCACTTGTGTGGCCATTAAACATTACAACATGCTTAGAACAAGCAGCTTTTAATAGCATCAGTTGCATGTGTTTGTGTTCAAAGAGCAGTTATTTTTGTCACTGATAGTTAATGAGAAATAAGCAGCATGACAATTTGCTCACTGCAGCTTCAAGCATTCTAGGCTTAGATGTCAGAAATAGCTGGGAGTAAAATGATACAATTTCACTACTTCAACAAGTTAAGAACTACGTAGAATTTGAAGGTATTGACAATCAGCTTGAATGTTGCAAAGAAATTGAAGATTTGGAGGGTGCAATCATTGACAGCATTATATGAAGCCAGTCCATTATTTGCAAAAGGTACCTGTGCTGATTTTGTTCATTTACAGCAAGTCAAAAGAACACGGCAGCATACACTGAATGAATTCCTCCAACTATCAGGAATGCATACAGTTTTATAGTACTCTAGTAGTATTGGTAGTGCTTCAATCTGTTCTGTATTTTTAAATACATAGTTTGTTACTCAGTTAAATGGTAGTTTGTCTTTTTTATACCTTTAACTATTTCCATGAAACTTCAGCTAATTAGGCCATTGCTTAATTAGGCCAAAATGTACTGATCCTGATGTGCCCCAATTAACTGGAATCCACTGTGTATATGATACAACATAATGAACATATTACCAGAAAGACTACGCCAATTCAAGGGAACAACTCACCACTACCCTCGGCCTAAGATGGGCAATAGATACTGGTCTTGCCGGTATTACCCAGATTCTATGAAGAACAGCAGGAGGCAGCATAGAAGAATAATGTCGACACACCAAGGCAAGCTACCTAGTTTAACAACACCAAACAACTACAATCATAATACAAATAAGTGATCCGATCATCACCTTGCTGCACTTTGCCCCAAGATCCCTTACTCCCACATAGTTCAAAAATCCAACTCATTGTTGAGCACTTTCTTCTTCTTTTGCCCATTACGCCACTAGTGTTTAGAGCAGCAATGAAGGTCCTCCATCTCTGCTAGTGTTCATGACTTCCTTCATCCTGTCAGTAGCTTCCTCTCAGTTTACTGCCATTCAAGCAAGTCCCGGGTTGAGACTCAGCAATACCGTTGCACACATGTAGAAGTTATTAGTCCTGAGCTGAACTCCCGAACCTGGAGGATCGTCGGACCGTTCTTAGTCTGGCCTCTACCCTTTGACCTGTTTTACATGAGTGACCCTATCAAGAGCAAAGCATAAAGCCCCGACTCCAGCCATGGGTCATTAAGGCACACAGGCCTCCAAACCACAAGGTTGTGGTCCTCTTGGAGGATTGTTAAACATTCTTGTTATCAATCCATATACTGTTTGCTAGTTCAGCTGCAGTTATCAAAATTAACTGAACTCTCTAATCATACATTGGTGATTTAACAATCAAGTCTAGGATTTGAATTATTACTCACCATTTTAGCAAATAATCTAAAAATAGAACCAAGTACATAAACACATGTAATTTTACAGCACAGACCAAGACTGGTAACGTCATAAGATCTATACCTGTGCTTATGCCCAGACAAGTCTCCTCTGACTACACATTTCATTCCATCAACATATTCCATTCCTTTCTCCATAATTATTACAACTTTCATGTTATTTTGGTCTTAACAATTTTACCAAAAGACATGCAATTTGGATTAAGTAAATATGTATACACGATGCATATTTCAATTTCTTTTAAATTGACCTTTTTCAGTTTCAAACTCCATTTCATCTCCCAAAGTTTAGTAATTTCACATGTAAAGTGAAATTAAAGTGCTATTTGGACTGAAGAGACTTTCTGCTTTCTCAATGCTCGAAACAGACAATAAATCAACAAAAATGTAGGAAATCTAGTGTGTCATCCCAAAAGTGAGCTTCATCACATCCAGAGCAGGTGTCCCTTACTGAGTCAAAGTAAATCTATTAGCAAAGTACATATATGTTGCCATATACTATCTTGACATTCATTTTCTTGCAGGTTTTTGCAGAAAAATATAGACATACAGCAGAATTTATGACAAACTATACATAGAGACTGACAAACAACCAATGTGAAAAATAAGAAAATATATAAATAAAAAAAACTAAATAATACTAAGAACGAGCAGTAGTGTCCTTGAAAGTGAGCCTGTAGGTTGTGTAATCAGTTCGGAGTTGTGGTGAGTGATGTTTCCATGCCAGTTCCGGAGCTTGGTGGTTGTAGGGTAATAACCATTCCTGAATTTGTTGGTGTGGAGAGCATGCCCGGATGGTGAGGGTCTGAAATGATGGTTGCTGCTTCCTTGCGGCAAACTCCATGTAAATGTGCCCAGTGCAGAGGTGGACTTATCTGTGATGGACCGGGCTGTATCCTCTGCTTTCTTTTTTTTTGTAATTTATTTTTTATTGAAGTTCATCATCAAACAATCATTTCCATAAGATGTATTTCAGATGCTGTACATACATATCATATAATGTTCCTGTTCTTGGGCATCTCCATAGCAGGTAATCAGAACACTCTCCACTGTATATGTATAGAAGTGTATCAAAGTTTTAGGTGACATGCCGAATCTATGCAAACTTCTAAGAAAGATGGAGGAAAGAGTCAGCAGATGATCTCCTCAACCACAAGACATTGTATTAGACCATTATGTCATACAAAATTAGTATCTGTTCACATTACATAACCTCAAATAACTTTTCTGTTGTAGACACAAAATTTTTCAGCTGTCCTGCAAAAAAATGATGCAAGTCAATGTGTTAACAGAGATGTGACCACGGGAAAAGGAACATTACCAGATATGCCCCCTGGCTCAAGGACCTTTACACCAAATGGAAGTTGCCTTTCATAAACAGATGGCAGGAACTTACACAGAACAATGAACTAGGGGTGGTCTGGTCTGTGCATACTCAAGACTGACAGTTTCCTTTAAATAAACATTTTGTTAATTGGGTACGGAGAGAGTAACCATATTCAAAGTTGCTGGATTAGTTAACTGGGGAACACATAGTGTTAATAAAGCCATTTTATTTTCTATTCCAATACCTGAACAAGTGCATAGAAAATTTTGAAGATTTGCTTTTGAATGAGGACAGAGTGGTCTGAAGGATCTGGGAGAAGTTGGACAAATCGATCTTTCATCATTGGCAAGAAGTGCTGCATAGCTGCCACCAATGGACTACGCTCATCTGATTTCTTGTACCTGTTAACACACATAATATAATTCAGCATTAAAGGAAAAGCAACACCATAAAAGCATCCTTATTCACACATGTGCAATGTGCACTCTCTCATTTTGGGTCAATTTGCCATTTTGAACAGTTTCCCCAAGTAGGCTGAGCCTGAGGTTGCAGCATCCTTTAAATGTCAATGGCATGAATAATAACCACCTACCGAGATGTCATTAGACGACAACACATTGGAGCAGACTTAGGCTAGGCCACTTAGCCCATTCTGCTTGGAAGTGTTACTTTGGGAAATGAAGGTTGGAGGAAGTTGAGTAAATGGTTGGGAAATATGTTAAGTAGATTTTTAACACACAGATCTAAACTAAATACTATCAGCTGCAATAACCATAGCAAGACCATTCCAAACAAATATATATACTAGAGCTTACTCATAGTTCTTCACTAACTGATGAAGACAGAGAAGGATCCCAAGCCAATAGGCACTGTTGTCAGATTGAAGGTAGAAACCAATTTTATCAACAACAGCTGGCCACCTGCCAGGATAGTCATGCTTGATTATTTGGTGAATGCACGTTGTAAGTTGTACCCTAAAACAAAAATAAACCAGCATTAATTCAAAATATTTGAGGAAACACGAGCTATTTTCAAGAATAAATTGCATCTAAATTCTACAGCTAAACAAAATATGGAATTCAAAATTAACTGTTTAACATTGATAAATCACATTTAAATTCTAAATCCCAATACATTCAAAATAACAAATGTCACTAATAGTTACGGCATTTGCCCACTACCCAAGTACAAATTACACTCAGCTTGGGTGCAGTTTTTAAACTCTTTTTTCCTCGTTTTATTTTTTCATACTTTTCCCCATTCATGGTCTACATCTCTTACAAAAAGTTTATGCTAGTGTTAAGTATTTCTTGTGCCCATCTCAAGTAGCCATTATGCTAAATACTTTAAGGGAGTGGGGAAATCAGGCCTTCGCTGGCCGAAAGAGAACATGGGACTATGCGTACTAAGCTACCTCCATCAACTTGTCACTCCAACCAACATACAGTGGAATGAAAATTTCTTGCAATGAAACATGCTTATGGATTTGGATACGGACAATAATAGAGTAACAAGCAAGTGAAGATAAATCGAAATTAAGACTTCTGGCCATGACTTCTTCAGTAATGTGGGTATGACAGTATCAGAAAAAAATGTGGTCAAATCAGGCCCTGACCTCCAGCCACAAGACTTCAACATGTACCATAAAAGCTACTGCCAAAGGATAAACATTTCCGAAGGATATATGAAGATCCATTATGGACCTTGGAAAAGTAAAAAACAAAAGGACTCAAGGAGAGGTGGCTTTGAAGTAATACTTAGGATTACCACTAGCAAATTCAACTCCATCAGCTTAAAAGCTGCCTACTGTTTCTCTTGTACTTTGATCGACGACATTTTGGTCCAAACTGAAAAGGACCGCATATAGTAAGAGCCTAAATCTATCAAGCACTTAGATAGCATCACAGCAATAATTTACTCTTCCTATTTTATTTTAGCCACACATATAGTACGGTTACTACAAATTAAGTTTTTAAAAAAAAATTACCAACCTTATCAACTCCGGTGACTGAATTATAGCTTCTATAATATTGTCACGGATGAACTGTTGATCTTCCTCTGGTATTGTAAATGATGGTACATCACCTGAACCAGCTTCACGCTCAGCCCAGAATTGTGTAATTGTATTTTTCAAGTAAATTACACCTAAGAGATTTAATAGATTTGAAATTATATCACATCGGCTACCAATGGTTAATGATTTCTAGTTTTAGAAGTAGAAAAAATAATGTAGAAAAGACTACATATGGTACTAAATATTTGCATTTGATTGGACAGAGAACAAAAGGAAACCAAAATTGCACGTGAATTAATCAAAACCCCACAAAAGAACAAGGAATATAAAAATTATGTTAAAAAAGATGATAGAAAGTAAAATTGAATTAAATAATACATCTGTTGGGCTTCACAACCAGTTCCTTCATGCAAACTCGTGCAGAATCGAAACACCAGAATATGTTTATGTCGCTGGAGTGGGCCTTGAACCCAAATTCAAGATGTAAAACCGCAAGTTGTAACCTGATAATTTCAGAAGCTGATCAACATACAGACCCAAAAATCATAATGATTTAAATTACCTGAGTGAATCAGATATTTCCACATCTTTTACATGTTGCATTTAGTTCTAGGCAACAAATTAATATCACTCGTTGTTGATCTGCTTATCCAGACTTTTTATTGCAATGGTATTTTTTTTTAAACCAGGAAGGCCATATCATTGACCCAAAATACAAATGTGCATTTAATGCAAAGACTGAAAACCAAATCTTCTTACAGTCCTCTGTACTTCTGGTGTATTAGAAGTTACACCAAAAGTCCGCTAATTTAACTGAGCATAGCTTCAAAGTTTCATTTCAAAAGAAACTGCTCTATGATGATAGGCAGTTTCAAATAATTTAAATTTCTTAAACTGATTTTAATAAAGTAAAATAATTAAATACATTTAAATTTCATTTGGATTTATTTAAAAAGTAGCAAAACTGATGAATTAAGAGTTTTTGGTTACTTTCAATGTTTATGAATATCCAAGACATTTGAAGTCTTTTGACAGCTGGGAAGTCTTAGGATATGATTTAACCAGCTGTCAAAGCTTTGCCCAACAGGCACTACCATTTTCAGTAGGAAGGTCCTGTTGTGTGCATCATGGGTCTAAAAGAATTTGCAATGCAATTTACTGTATTTAAATAACATTTCAGAAAGGAGCCCTCTATTGGAAATCTGAAACCAGTGCAAACAGGTTCAGCAACTGTAAACTAACTTTATGAGGCAGATAGAAAAATCATTAATGAGCGCCATAGGGTATGAGCCAGGAAATACCAGTCAGAACAATTAATTCAGTGTCAAATCACATAGAAAATAAAAGGAAATACGGTGGCAAAAATAGATGAGTAAGCCAAGATTTTACTCTGATGCTGCAACAGTAGTAAAACAGTGAAGGAAGGAAACAGCATTTTTGTTATTTTCAAAAGAGTGAATATCACATTAAAAGGTGACTTAACCTGAATTGATATGTCCCAGCTTTCTTGAAAGCATGTCTAGAAATCACACAAGTTCAGCCATGTACTGTGTTCTGTGTGTTTCTATCCTAATTCTCTTTACAAAGACACACTGCAAAGGAAACTCTGGGTAGAAAGGCAGCAGCTTGTGTAGTTTCCGTCAGCTGCTACTCAATTTTTAAATCATATTTTTCATCTCCCCTTTGCTTACATAAAATTTAGCTACTTGTACTAAAGGCCGGTACTCTGAAAAGCAAGCATTAAAACCCACATTGTATTTATAAGGCAAAACAATATGACTTAAACAGGAAAATAACCTGTCTTTGCTAACATTAATAAAAAAATGAAAAGGCACTGTACCAATGTTATAGAGTACAAAAGTGTTTTTTTTAAATAGCCCACAATGTCGATACTGATCTTTATGCAGAGCTGTACTGATCTCAAAAATGAGATTATTTATGTGAAAGCTAATTTTGAAATAAATGCTCCAAGTACTATGAAACAGCTAGATGCTTCTGCAAACAAATAAAATAACTATAAATCAAAAAGCAAAGAAACTTGAATAATTTCCAGTAGTTAACTCTTCATTTCTTTCTTAGGGTGTGAAGACTGCTGGCGAGGCCAGCAGTTACTGCCCTTGAAGGTGATGGTAAGCCACCATTCTGAAGCACTGTAGCCTTTCTAGTGAAAATACACCAATGAATGCTGTTGGGAAGGGAGTTCCAAAAGTTGGATCCACTGAAAAAAAAATTCTTCAAGTCAAAATGTGTGACTCGAGGGGAAACACACAGGTGGTGGTGTTCCTATATAATGCCAATCTTGTCCTTTGTGTTATAAGTCCCTGGTTAAGTCCAAGAAAATGAATCTCAGGGTTATATATGGTGACATATGTGTATTTTGATAATAAATTTACTTTGAGGTGCTGTTGCAGAAGCACAAATAAGTCTTTAAATGGTACATACTGTCATTCAACTCTGAATGACGACAATTATGATTACTTAACCTTCAAGACCTTAAAAATGATTATGCTGACTGAATCAGAGGTAAATCACATAAGACATAGGGGCAGAATTTAGCCATTTGGCCCATCAAATCTGCTCTGCCATTCAATCATGACTGATAATGTTTTTCCCCTCCTCAGCTCCACTGCCCAGCTTTCTCTCTCTAATCTTTGGTACTGTGTCCAATCAAGAACCTATCAAGCTTTGCCTTAAATATACCCAACCTCCACAGCCGCCTGCGTTAACAAATTCCACAAATTCACCACCCTCTGGCTAAAGAAATTTCTCCGCAGCTGTTTTCAATGGATGCCCCACTATCCTGAGGTTGTGCCCTCTTGTCTTAGACTCCTCCACCAAGAGAAATATCCTTTCCACATCTACTCTATGCCTTTCAACATTTGAAAGGTTTCAATGAGATCCCCCCACCCCCATCCTTCTAAATTCCAGCAAGTACAGACCTTGAGCCAACAAATGTTCCTCGTAGGATAACCCTTTCATTCCTGGAATCATCCCTGTGAACCTCCTCTGAACCCTCTCCAATGCCAGCACATCTTTTCTTAGATGAGGAGCCCAAAACTGTTCACAATACTCAAAGTGAGGTCTCACCAGTGCCTTATAAAGCCTCAGCATCATAGCCCTGCTCTTGTATTCTAGACCTCTTGAAATGAATGCTAACATTGCAGTTGTCTTCCTCACCACTGACTCAACCTGCAAGTTAACCATATATGCCATGAATTGTTTTTGATTTGTAGCAGCAATACAGCATGAGACATAAAAATTAATATAGGTTCAAGTGTTAAAATCAAGAACTTCAGTTGTAACAGAACAAAAGAACAAAAACAAAAGCAAAGGCAAAATATGACATCACCTTTTACACTTGACAAATTCTGTTAAGGATATTGACCCAAAATGTTTAACACTTTATTCATAAAGATCTTGTCTGACTCAATCTTTCCAAATATACAGCTTGACTTGCTGAGTTCCAGCATTTTGTGTTTCTTTTAGTTTTGTCTTTGAAGATTTCCTACACCTACAATATTTGTTCTCACCTCCCCCATATGTTGCTACTCAAGTTCACTTCTATTAACATATCATTTATTAACACATAACTAAACGAGGATCTGGTTTTCTCAGGTATCACAGTGTTCACAATGCAACCCTGGCAGAGTTAAATCCTTTGCAACTGAGAACACTGAGAAAGCTCACGAATTTACCATATATTTATACACAGGTTAGTAAATGCTTCACAGCTTGATTTACGCATATGCAAACAACCAGTATTTATTTGCACATCAGCATGCTATGGTACTGACAGCAAAAAGTGGCCAATCATGGAGGAGTTGGAAAGAGTTTTTATTATAGGCACAGATAACAAGAGCAACAAACACAAACAAGCACGTGAACATTGGATACAAGATTATGAATGCAGGAAAATACACAGAAATTCTCAACTTGAAAAAACTTTTGAAGTAAGAAAAGCATGGGAACATTAATACTTTGTCAAGTTGGTTTGTTTTTAAAGTGTGAGTCAAACACAAGTTGCTCTATGAATGAAGTTGCTTTGTTACGTACCCCGTAACTGGGTTGCCAAACCAGCAGAAATGGATCACTCAGTTGGAGTCTGGATTACTAGAACTAAGAAAGTTTTATTAACGAAACAAGTAACACAGTACTCTAATCAAAAGGATAATAAATGCAACAGTTCAGCAATGATAAACACACATGTACACAGAATTAAGATAACAGGATCAATCAAGCTCTATCATTTTCTAGGGGTAAATGACCAGTTTCAAAGTGACGCAAAGTTCAGTTCAATCTAGTTCAGTTCAGTTTGCAGACAGTGGAGGGAAGGAGAGAGAGAGCAAAACGAATGAATATTCAAAACGGCTTTTGGGCGAGTCCTTTGTGATGTCATCTGAGGTCACCGACCGTGACCCCTCCGTTTCCAGATACGATCATTTCTCTGCGGTGAACCCGGCACCCAGGCAAGGGTGGACACACACCAGGTTCCCGCCGATCGTGCCTTTCCACCCTGTGCGTCTATGGCCTGGTCCCGCAACCGGCCTTCCAAAACTTCCCACCGACTTGTGAGAGACGCACCGCTTCCAGGGTCTCGTTACCTCGGGTGTCGTGTGTGTCTTGCCTTAGCGAACCTGTCCCTTTTTATCCCCCTGCTGGGGTATAGCCTGTCCATCACTTCAAACAGTTCAGGGTTCAAAGGGGGAGCCGATCTTGACAGCTCTCTCCTTCTGTTACTCTCTCTTCCCCCGTCCCTTCATTACACATCTCCAAATGCTGCTCCATTGTTTTCCTTATCTCTCTCTCCTGAAGACAGGTGGCAGACCAACTGCTGATCCCACTGGTGCCAGCACAGGACAGCTACATCTTAATCTATGTGTATTCTTGTCACAGCTTTCTGCAGTAAAATTTAACCTATATCAAGATATATCTCATCAGTACTTATTCAGTCTGTCTTTCACATATGCAGTATATTAATACCATTTTATCTTGCTTACAAGAGGTTTAACAAACCCATGTGCATGTGCCATCCCATCAGCTGCAACTGAAATTTAAAAGCACTCAGAAAACACTTTGGGAACTTCCTGCATTTTAGCTCAACTTCAAGAATGCTCTGGTCAATTTTATCAAAGGTCTTTTGCAGTGTGCCACAGCTTAGATAATCACAATTTCATTCCTGTCCCTTGTACTTTTAGACCTAATTTTGAAACAGAGAAGATATTGGAGTTACAAAACACACTTGCATTATGTATAGGCACATCTGTTTGTAGTTTCAAGACAATTATTCTGAATGGAAAGTTCAGTGTGGGTAATGATCATAAGAATCACCTTGTGTTCCCTTTGAAAAATAGATGGTGAATAAGCATAGTACCAGGGAGGTTTGCTAGTTTGACCACTGCCCTAAAAATGAAAATGCCCACTGACAAAATTTATATGTAAAAATTGGCCATTCAAACAACGTTCTTTGGATGCCACAATAGTTGACAATTAAGAGAAAGAAGAATGTTTATAACCATTTTATTTTAAAACAGATAAACTTTCAGATATGGAAGTGAAACTCCAAAGTAAAACTGCAAATTCTGAAAGTAGAAAAAGTGACACCAGCAAAATTCTCCTTCCACAGTAAGTTTATCAATTCTTGCATAAGATCAAAACAGCACTAAATACATTGGATGCAGTCTCAAAGGCCTTACACAATTGCAATAAGGTTTTTTTTTACTTCTATAATGAAACACTTTCATAACAAATGCTAACATACCATTTTCTCTCCCAATCACTTACTGCATCTACAAATTGGGCAACAGTAACTTATTTAAAATACTCAGATGTTCTTATACACACCAGCATGTCAATATCTAACGAGGACTGTTTTTTTTGTGTCAAAGTGATGAACTTAATTTTCTACCTGCCACACTGTAAACCACTTATTAATATAGATTATGAATTGCTGTTGTTCTTTTCACGCCTTGTGGCGCATCGGGCAGCATTTTTACTGTTTTCATAGCATTTGACTCTTTTTTTTTATGATACAGAGTTGCTAGCTCAATGCTCAGCCCAGTACAGATGGCAAGGGGCCAGCCGGATTCGAATTCGGGACCATTCACCTCGAAATCCAGTGCTGATACCGCTATACCAGCCAGCTATACATTATGACTAGCTGGGACTTAAACACAGATTTTTGTTGTCCCACCTGATCACAACCTGCCAACTTGAGAACAAATGGTTTATTTCCCATCTTTAGTATCAGCCCAATAACTAATTTTCTCAATCTATGTTAATACCTTTAAATTGGGGAACAGGATAGCCACAGGCATGACCACTTGGACTCTTACAAAACAGTTTCCCAAACCCACCCATTCCTCATGTTAGCAATTGCACCTATGGTCACAGCTGATCTCAAGTGGAACTTCTTAGTACACATCTGCTAACTAAGATTACAACCTCCATCTCAGGAACACATTCTAACCTACAGCACTGTGCAAAACTCTTAACAATATGTAAAAAAGAAACCTGTAAAGCAAAAATAACAATGTGAAGTTTCTAATACTACAGAGAGCAGTAAACAGTAAAAAAACTAAATCAAATCAATATTTAGTGTGAACCCCCTCCCTTTGCCTTTAAAACTGCATTAATTCTCTTAGGTACACTACCATGCCATGCAGTTGCATAAGAAAATTGTCTGGTAGGTTGTTCCAAGCATCTTGCAGAACTTGCCAAAGTTCTTCAGCAAACTTCAGCTGTCTCACTTGCCTCTGTCTCTCCAGGTAATCCCAGACAGCCTCGATGATGCTGAGATCAGGGCTCTGTGGAAGTCACACTGACTGATGCAGAACACCTTGCTCTTCTTTCACCAAGGATAGTTCTTCATGACCTTGGCCATGTGTTAGGGGTCATTGTCCTGCTGAACAATGAAATTGGGACCGAACAAATGCCTCCCTGATGGTATTGTGTAATGGATAAGGACCTGCTTGTACTTCTCGGGGTTGAGAATTCCATTAATTCTAGTCAGATCACTGAGTCCATTTGCAGAAATGCAACCCCAGACCTGCAGGGAAACTCTGCCATGCTTCACTGTTGGCTACAGACATTCATTCATGTAGTGCGCTCCAGCTCTTCTACAAATGGCATACTGTTGAGCCAACAATTTCAAATTTTGACTCAACAGACCAAAGCACTTGCTGCCATTGTTCAACATCCCAGTCCTGTGCTTGTGCTTGTGTGAGTCTCTTGGCTTTGTTTCAATTTTGGAGGAATGGCATTTTGGCAGCAGCTCTTTCACGAAGACTACTTCTGACATGAGTTCTCAGGACAGTAAGGGGGTGTACTTGGGTTTTAGTAGTTTGTGAGTACAGAGCTGATAGCAGTGCTGGACGACTTCTGATTGAGAAGGGAAATCAGTTTGATGTGTCTCACTGTTGCACTCAGTTTCTGCAGCCAACCACTGCATTTCTGATCCCCAACGTTGCCAGTTTCTTTGTGCTTCTTCAGAAGAGCTTAGACAGCACATCTTGAAACTCCTGTCTGCCGCAAAATTTCTGCTTCGGATACAACTTGCTGATGCAGGGTGAGCATCTCGTGTCTTGTTGCTACGCTCACTCTTACCATGGTGTAAGAAAAGACACGCACCAGTTTTCATCAAGGGATTGGTAAAGGAAAGAGAGAGCAATTTCAAGTTCCTGGGTGTCAACATCTGAGAATCTATCCTGGGCCCAGCATATCAATGCAGTTGCAAAGAAGGTACAACAGCAGCTATATTTCATTAGGAGTTTGAGGAGATTTGGTAAGTCACTTGCAAATTTCTACAAATGTACTACGGAGAACATTCTTCTAATCAGCTGCATGACCTGGAATTTGGGTGGGGCACTGCACAGGATCAAAATAAGCTGCAAAAAGTTGTGACCTCAGTTCCATTACGAGCTACTAGCCTCCCCATCATTCAGAGCATTTTCAAGGAGTGACGCCTCAAAAAAGTCAGAGCCATCGTTAAGGACCCACATCACCCAGGACATGCCCTCTTCTCATTGCTAGCATCAGGAAGGAGGTACAGGAGCACACACACAATTCATCAATAGCTTCTTCCCCTATGCCTTCAGATTTCTGAATGGATCTTGGTCCACATTTCCGAGGATCTCACCTGGTCCCTGAACTCCTCCATCCTGATCAAAAAGGCGCAATAGCACCTTCATTTCCTGAGGAGCATCAAGAAAGCTCACCTCTGTCCCAGGATACTGACAGACTTTTGCCGCTGTACCATTGAGAGCATACTCACCAACTGCATCTCAGTGTGGTATGGCAATTGTCCCGTATTGGAACGCAAAGCACTCCAGCGTGTGGTGAAAACTGCCTAGCAGATTATCGGCATCCAATTGCCCACCACTGAGAGCATCTACCATAAACACTGCCTGGGCAGGGCGAAAAGCATTATCAGGGATGCATCTCACTCTAACCATGGACTTTTTACTCTCCTCCCATCCGGTAGGCGCTACAGGAGCCTCCGCTCCTGCACCAGCAGGCACAGGAAGAGCTTCTTCCCTGAGGCTGTGACACTGCTGAACCTCTCATCACAGCGCTAAGCAGTATTGCACCCATATTGTACTGTCTCAGTACTTTTATATTTCTGTGCTGTAGCACTTCTTTTATTCTCAGTTACTTTGTAAATAACACTATTCTTTACATTTCTGGTCAGATGCTAACTGCATATCGTTGGCTTTGTATCTGTAGTCGGCACAATGACAATAAAGTTGAATCTAATCTAATCTAAACCATGAACATTACCTCACTATTCCTACCCCCCCCCCCCCATTTTGGACTATTTAACTTTTTAGTGTATATTTATTGTAATTTACAGTTTTTAATTATTAAATATTGCAATGTACTGCTGCCACATAACAACAAATTTCTGACATATACTGGTGATATTAAACCTGATTTTCGTCCTCACTATTAAGGTCAGTTGTCCTTCGCCCAGATTAATTCCTTCTAGTCCAGTTTCTGATCCCGTTAACCAGTTTAATTCGTTCAACTCTTATGCCATTTATCATTGGCATCCTGATTGTTATTTTTGTTTAACCACACACTGAGCTATATACAGTACTTACAAAGTAGTCAAGTTTTTCATTTGGAAAATGGTCACTACTTCCTGAAGTGGAGTAGCATTTGGGATACAACCAAGAACTCTGAGGTTATGCAGTAGCTATACAGAATGGTCCTTTCACCGCCTGCAGCAACCCCCCACCCCCACCCCAAATGATCTATCCAATTTATGAAAGCTTTTTCAGCTCCAATACAGACTTCATCGGCCACCTCAGAGCCCACAAACCCCTCACACTCTCAGACTGTCAAAGACTTCAATATGAAAATCTAATGATCGATGATGTATTTCCCCATTTTTGACAATTCCATTTAAAATGTCATCTGTTAGAGATTTCTAAACTGCTCCATCAAACCTAGTTCTTAGTGAGAATCAGTGGTCATTTTACAACAGGAAAAAATCAACAACATTAGGTTACATGAGCCTGTTCTGATTTGCTGCCTGTGTGTAGTTTCTGTACACATAATTTTACATTAATTGCAATAATGTAGGGGACGTAGCACAATCTAATCGGCAGGTGCACTTCTGGCTCTGATGTGAGTTTAATGATGCCTCTGCACCACTATATGAAACTGGAATGACTGTCAAAATGCAGTTCCTAAACAAGGTTTACAGTAACTTTAGTTCTTCACTGGTGACTCTAAAATCCCCAAAAAAGTAAATTACACAAATGACACATTTCACTGTATGTTTTTATAGGTGATAAATAAACTTGAATCTTAAATAAAATCAGTAATTCACAAAATACTTCTCACAAATTCTGTCTAGGCTGTACATTTTTGTCACCAACAGGCAAATGAACTGAAAGACAAAGATCTGGTCGTTTTCAACACGCAAACACAGATACATTAAAAACATTTTACTTGGAGTTTTCAACAAATAAAGGTTCAGTTCAATAGCAAATAGGAAGAATTTAGTATTGAACACTATATTTAGTTAAGAGATACAATGCGGAATAGGCCCTTCCAGCCCACTTTGGAATGTGGGAGAAAACTGGAGCAGCTGGAGAAATCACACATGTTCAAGGGGAAATTATTCACTACGTATACAAAGTATTTGGGCTTGGTAATCAGGTGTACAAATTTAAAGGTGCAACTATTTTTTTTGCCGGCAGTGTAGATAATACAGGTAACAAAAGGAGATACGTATTAACAAGCCTGAAAAATGGGAATCTAACTGCAAAATACATTTCCACACTGACAAAAGTAAACTTAGGACACTTTAATAGGAAGAACAGGAGCAAGCCACACAATGGCATTTATTTCTACTGTGATGGAATTGGATGAAGCATGGCAGGAAGTGATCAGTTTGAAAGATTAACATGGCCATTTACAAAGCTGTTGGGTTCAACTCCTAGTTTAAGCAGTCAACTCAAGACTGGAAACTAAACTTGGCTGAATATCAATGCTACAATAGACTATGCCTGTAATTAAAAATGGACATCAAATTAAGTATATTCCCCATTTCATTTTAACCTTTAAGATTCCATAACATTAGGAGTCGATTTTCATATTTTTACTTCTGCTTCAGTTTTTTTTTGGGGGGGGGGGTATTAAAATGGATTACTGTTGACTGTTCAAAAACTTCAATCAATAAGGTGTACCATCTTTTGGCTTCTCCAAAATTTAAAATCAAAATTAAACAAAAATTTAATTAATTGCTTGCACCTCAACAGATTTCCTTATATAAAAAGCTTCAGTACCACCAATTTTTAAAGCATCACATTTAATTTTTTTTTAAATCCCGTCTCAGATTTGAGAGCAGAACAACTATTCCTTATAGAAATTAAAATGAAATCAAAGCACAAGAGTAAGGTCTATTTTGTGAATTTATTGAGTCAATAGTGCATCAGGAACAAGGGTGAATAAAGCAGAAGTGCCTCTGAGTGATTTTGCAAAACTGCCCATGTAGCAGGAATTCTGAAACATTCATGCCAACTTTACAGCAAACAATTGCCAGTAGTCTGAAAATGATTTGCACTGCAACCATGGGGAGTATTATAAACCATTTGATAAAATTCTTGATATGCATGGTGATCCAGCTTTGGGAGTCCCAGTGACAAGAACAAAAATGGGACTACAATAATGGCTAACAATTTTAAATGATACAATTTCCTCTTTCTAGCAATATTGTTTTTGTGAAATTCATAAAGTCATTTGCTGAACTGGCAAGTTTTGAAATATACTTACCATGATTTCAGAATACCTATGCAGGTCACTTGCTACTACAATAAAAAGTAGGTTTAAATCTTCTTACTTTGAGGCAGCAATGGATTACATTACTCATGCTGGTGCTCTATTGAAATATGTACACGAGTTAAGTGAGCCTATTCTGCAATTAGCTCCAAAATAGGTTTAGTACGAAAAGTGATCCCATCAGACATGATGTCTGACTGGTTTTCTTTTACCAAGCTATTGAGTGCCCAGTTGGATAAGAGAGACAATTATAAAATTGCTACTAGGCAACACGGCCTCCGGAATAAATTCATTAAACTAAACAATTCCAGCAAAACTTGTGTCTTTCATGTAATCACACATACCTTTACACTTTTGCCTCAGTTTTGCCCATGCTTTTACCCTCTCCTCCCACCCACTGGAACACACCACTAACACGTGGAACATGGTTTTTGAAGGCTGTGCACAGCAATTTGAAAGCCAAACACATTACTGATTGCCAGCAATTTGATAGTTGAGAAAAATTCTTCCAAGTCTTGAGTGTTTATCTTTAAGATAAATTAATTCCAAACCTTTCCTAACTTAATAATTTTTATTTTGGGAAGTACTCACCTCTACTAAGAATATATTTACGAAAATAGATATTCAGAAGGCAAAAAAACCCTTAAAATTAACAACTGAGTAGCAAAGATTTGAGAATAAAATTGTACATATGAAATAAAAATGAGAAGACAAACAGGAAAAACTGGAGACAAATTGATAAAGTGTCTAAACAATCTATTTGTAAAATGTAATCGTTTAAAAAGTAAAATCTATAGTATCTAAAATATATTTGGGGGTAATGCCAGAAAGGAAGAAAGTATGGTACTTCGGAAATTTCTAACTTGGAGATATCTAAAAAAAATGTATTCTTGGTAAGTTATATTTGTTAGATAATTGTTCAAAAGACATAAGGGAGCCATCTGAAAATAAATTCAAAAACCGTGATATACCATTGATCTTCCAAATTTGAAAGGCACAGTCCGTAGAGGAAGGGGGAAAGAATATATTGCCTAAAATAGGAATCGCTAGCCCAAGTTGATTAAGATCGAAAAATTTTCGGAATTGAAACCAAATGCGTAAGGTATGTTTAACTTTCGGGTTACAAACCTGCTTATGGCGTTTCAAATCGAAAGGAAGAGAAGAATCTAAAATGGAGCCAAGTGCATAACCTTGAGCAGATTGTAATTCCAATACTACCTATTTAGGAATGGATAATGTATCTTGGTCAAGTAACCAAAGTTTCATGTGTCGAATATTAATTGTCCAATAATAAAATCTAAAATTAGGTAATGCCAAACCTCCATCTCTCTTAGCTTTCTGTAGATGTATTCTACCCAGTCTCGGGTTTTTATTTTGCCAAATAAATGAAGAAATTTTATAGTCAACTTTGTCAAAAAAGGATACTAACCTTAACCCGTGTCAGAAAGGTGTAACGGCTATTATTTATAATACTATCATGAAACTTAGGATAGCTCCATTTGATAAGATTAGGTCCGATTGGGAAAAGGAATTGGGCTTTACTATTTTGGCGGATGACTAGGCGCATATTTTACAACTAGTCAATACTTCCTCTATCTGTTCCAAACATTCCCTAATTCAATTTAAAGTTGTTCATAGAGCACATATGTCTGAAGATAAATTAGCTCGTTTTTATTCTCATATTAACCCTCTTTGTGATAGATGTCATGGGGAGATAGCTTCCTTAACTCATATGTCTTGGTCCTGTCCTACTCTGGAAACTTTTTGGAAAGACATTTTTAATATTATCTCAAAGGTATTGAATAGATATTTTTCCCCCATCCTATTATTGTTATCTTTGGATTATCTAAAACTTCCAGTAATCTTTCCTCTTTAGCCCGTAGAATGATTGCATTTCTCACTTTAATGGCGAAAAGATGTATTTTACAACATTGGAAGGAGACTAATGCCCCAACTATGTTTTTTTTTTGGTTTTCTCAAACAATACTATGTTTAAATTTGGAAAAAATCGTAAGTAATCTTTATGGTACTTCAGTTAAGTTTGAACAGACCTGGCGATCTTTTATTCAACATTTTCATTTAATGTAACTTTTTTTCCTCTTTGACCATATTTATATTCCCTTCTTGGTTTTTAACTGTTATTAATGAAGGTCGGGTTTGAGGACGTGATTGTTTAAATTGTTTAAGTCTACTTGGTACCTAGTTAGCCCATTGCTTTGCTTTGCTTTTTAGGTTAGTTGCACCGTGGGTTTTTTTGGGGGTCTTTTTTGGGTTTTTTCTTCTCTTTATTGATATATATGGAAAATTAGTATACTACTAATTTAGATTAGGGAGTTAGATATGGCCCTTGTGGCTAAAGGGACCGGGGGTATGGAGGGAAGGCTGGTGCAGGGTTCTGAGTTGGATGATCAGCCATGATCATACTGAATGGCGGTGCAGGCTCGAAGGGCCGAATGGCCTACTCCTGTACCTATTTTCTATGTTTCTACTATATTACCTCGTTATTTTATAACTAAACTGCACTGTCTGTACTGTTTTTTATGTATTAATATCTCTTGTAAATTTATATCGCAACAGTGTATTAGTTTCTATATGTTTTACCTTTTGTGTACTAATTCAATAAAAAGATTTAAAAAGAAAAAGTAAAATCTACACTTGGCACATGTACTTGTTTATCCCAACCTATACTTACATTTGGTCCAGTGGGTCTGTGTTAACTACCAGGGTGTAATTTAGACACATTCTCCTTTTATTTCTCTGGAAAACTGCAACTTATCTTTTTTGATCCTTTTAGCCATTAATTTACAGTAACCAATTAACCTACCAATATACATTTGGGATATGGGAGAAAACCAGAACATCTGGAAGAAACAAGTGGTCGTAGTGAGAACATGCAAACAGCTTACTAATAGTATCCAAAACTGAACCCAAATCCCTGTAGCTATGTGGTTGTAGCATTTACTGTTGCACCTCTAACTTTTAATTGGACTATTAGGCAAAGCAGTTACCCTACCCAAGAGCAGAAAGAACTGAAGAGAGTCGTGGACACAACTAAGCACATCATGAAAACCAGCCATGAATTTGCCTCGGTAAAGCAACCAACATAACCAAAGACCCAATCCAGCCTGGGCATTCTCTCTTCTGTGGCCCTCCCTCCCCCACCCCCCCCCCCCAGCCCCATCAAGCAGAAGATACAAAAGCCTGGAAGTGTGTACCACCAGCTTCAATCCTACACTTATCTAAGACAATTGAGCAGACCCCAAGAACAACAAGATGGACTCTTAGCCTCACAACCTACTTCACTATAGCCTTGCATCTTACTATTTAACTGCACTTCCTCTAAAACTTTAACACTTTATTCCGTTATTGTCTTCCCTTGTACTACCTCAATGCACTGTGATATTTGTATAGGTGGTACGCAAAACAAAGTTTTCACTGTACCTGAGCACATATGACAATAGACTTATTTAATTTAACCATTTCACTTTTGCATGTGGAAAAATTTCAAATATACAAACTATTTTATGATTCCTAATTATTTTGCTTTTGGCCATTATCTGATGCAACATGAAGAACAGACAGAAAATACATAACGAATAAAATGGAATATCCAATTTAGATCTTCTTTGACTCCTAAACTAGTCTTGACTACATACCTGCTTGTCTCACAGGCAAATCCAGTTGATCAGACATTGTGATTTGAAGCAACGTAGATACAAATGTAATGGCTTTGTTTGCCTGTAATAACAAAAAAAAACAATGTATTAATGATATACCAACTTACAGAAGTGCAGACCAAAGGTTTAAAAAACAGTAGAGGACTCAATAGTGAGAAACATTAATATAAATAAAGTTCCAACCATTCCTCCAGGAAACCTGATTGTGCTGCAACCCTTCTATTCTAACCCATCCTGTCAATATGTTGCAACCTCAAAGCACATTAACCTTCATTTTAAATAAGCAGCCTCTACAATACCAATGCAATACTTTTCCCTATTCCCTAATCTGTAATGATTTTGTGCCCTAAGTGAGGCAACTTTGTCAACTTTTTATTATACTAGTCTCTTCTCCAAATCAAGATTAATAATCCTTAACTCACTTCAGGATCAGATCAACTGTCACTGACACAAGACCAAAAGACATAAGAGCATAATTAGGCCATTTGGCCCATCAAGTCTGTTCCACCATTCAATCATGGCTGATCCTCCCACCACCCCTCAGCCCCATTCCCTGGCTTTCCCCCTGCAACCTTTGATGCAGTGTCCAATCAAGAATCCATTAAACTCTGCCTTAAATACACCCAACGACCTGGACCTGGCCTCCACAGCTGCCTATGGTAACAAATTCACAAATTCACCCTCTGGCTAAAGAAATTTCTCCGCAGCACTGTTTTGAATAGACACCCCTCTACCCTGAGGCTGTGCACTCTTGTCCTAGACTCACCCACCATGAGAAATATCCTTTCCACATCCACAATGTCTAGGCCTTTCAACATTCAAAAGGTTTCAATGAGATCCCTCCTTATCCTTCTAAATTCCAGTGAGTACAAACCCAGAGCTATCAAATGTTTTTTGTATGATAACCCTTTCATTCCCGGAATCATCTTTGTGAACCTCCTCTGAGCCCTCTCCAATGCCAGCACATCTTTTCTTACAATACTCAAGCTGATGCCTCATCAGTGCCTTAAAAAGTCTCAGCATCACATCCCTGCCCTTGTATTCTAGACCTCTTGAAATGAATGCTAACATTGCATTTGCCTTCCTCACCACCGACTCAACCTGCAAGTTAACCACATATGCCATGAACTGTTTCTGATTTGTAACAGCAATACAGCACAAAACATAAAAAATAATACAAGTTACAAAATACAGTGCAAAAGACTGTCACCCCAATATTAACTGGCTTTGAAAGTACTGAAAAAATGTAACAATTCACCTGCCAGTAAAGTTTTGGATTGATATGCTTTTGCATAAAATATTAAAAACCAAATCCTTCTGCCTTGTGAAATTACTGATAAAGGTTACTAGATGTGTCAAACAGTGAGTAGCAATTAGTTAAGAGGTTGGCAGTGGAGGATTAAGAAATTATTCATCATGGGACTTTTCAAACCCATCAGATGGACACTATTTCTAACAAGAATGGAAGGAATAATGTTAACAGTAATCATAATCTTGCTTGAGGGATGCTAACTTAGTACAAACGCACTCTATAAGCAGTCAGTTTGAAAGGAAAAACAGAATATAGAAACTGATCACTCATTTGCAGCTGTGCAGATATTAGGCAACTGACCATTTCAAATGCACAGGGAACATATAACAGTGTAAACAGGAACAGGCCTTTTGGCCCCACAGTGTTGTGCTGAACTAATTACATTAGGAACCAAATGCCAAACTACATTAATCCCTCCTGCCTACATAATGTCCATATCCTTCCATTTACTGCACGTGTACAGATTCTTTTTTCCCCAAAAACTGAATAAACAGACATACATTAAAACAATGAGAAAGGCACTGTAAAGACAAGTAACCAAAATTAGACATCTGTGGTTCACAAAATAAACAATAGAAAAAGCAAAAAACCCAAAAGGCAATTCCAAACATCCAATGCAGTTAGACAATTTAAAAATGAGCACACAGCTAAAGTCTAATGCAACCAAACACTAAGTTGCTCTAATGTGCTGCTATCTCCTTTAAACATTTATTGTAAAAACATACTTCTCATAATCAGGTTGATCCAACACATGCAATTCTGATAAACAAAAAGAAGGAAACCTTGGAAAATGTTACTGAAGTATCCAGTTCCTTTGATCTAATAAGGCTGCAGCAATCACATACCCAAAATATTTAATGTTAATTTTAGTGTTAATATAATGATTAAAAATCAGAATATAACCTTCACTAAAAGACTAATCAATTTACATTATGTTGGCAGGTTCTGCATGATATGAACTGGTGGTTTGAAATCAGTAGGTTATTTAGTGCCTTCTTTAACAGAATGCATGCAGAATAAATAGAATTCTCCAAAACACAAGCAATTTGTTGAGGCAAAACATTGATCAAAGATTAACATGAATTTCAGAAGTAGGAATTAGTAACAGAATGCAAGTACTAGAACCAAATGTGTAATAATTTCTTATTAGGTCATCAAATATTAATTACTTCTCCACAGGTGCTGCCAACCCAAGTCAGTCCAATATATCCTGTTTTTATCCTTCACTTGTATGTTTATATACAGATCAATGTTATGCTTCCCATCCTTAACGGCCAATTTAAATTAGACCACCGGGGATATCATTATGGTCAAAGATCACCAGCATTCATCTGTCTTGGAGATGTGCAATAGTTAATTTGATGGGCTTTCTTTAAAAAAAAATGGTGTCAACCTGTTCCAAGTTTTAAAAACTGCAGTTGGAAGAAAAATTAGTATTATCCTCAAGGACAACTTAGACCCCATAACATTTCAGCAAATTTTAATCAACATTGTTTACTGGAAGCCAGTGGAATAACAAAAGATAACCAATCAGAGGCTCCGAAATGCCTTACTGACATCAAGATGCACTCAGCAAAAAAACTTAGCCTGCTCTAACGTACTAACAAAACTGACAAGCAGCGACAATTTTATTAATTCAGATCGGCTTAGAACCTGACACTTCCTTCTTTTACCCCAACTACTAACAACTCAACCAACGTTCTCGTTGAACAATGAAAGCTTTATGGGCAGGATGAGTCGAGGTGCACTCTTTACTCATTATTGTGTTGATAGAACTGGAAAAAAGTTACACGAGAGATAAACAAGAGATGCAAGAAACGTACACGTGGTTAAAACATTTTAATATCCACAAGTTTGCCTCATATAGACGAGCAGGAAAGTGGTTATGTATGTGTGCCAGAGCTCAGGGACAAATGCTAAGCCCGCTCCAAAACTCATGATTCACTGGATACGCTAACAAGAAATGCGAAACTGTTGGCCTGGAGTGAGAACAAACCCCAGAGGACAAATTTTACTTTCATTCCATTTATTACAGCTACCATATATCTGCAGATTAAAGGCCAGTAAAATGACTACTAGAACATTTAAAGCGATACTGGTGGGATAGGTCTGCCGCAACTGCCGGGCCCAGGCCGAACACGGCGCCGGCGCTGTCGCCGAGGCCTGGTCGGCTGCTCCCAAGCCTTGATTTCATCCTTAGCGCATACCGTCACCTGCCAGGAACCGGGGCCTGGGCAGCAATTCTTTCGTTACCTCGTTAAGTTGGCGCTCAGCCGCCTCCCTGAGCGCAGGGTCCATGGTCCCCCTCAGGGCCTCGATAATGTTGTTCGGATCCATGGGAAGTTTCACCGACGCGCTCTCGAGGAAAATTGAGGTTCAATTAAAATATTTTAAAAAGGTTGCGTCCCTCTCCTCCTTTTTGAAAGGAAAATTCCAGGAGCTGGAACCTTGCTGGCTGCTGTTAAATTGGCCTCTCGGCTAACGGCCCACCGATGCGCACATGGAAGCTGCGTTTCAACAGCCGCCGGCGCCAAAGGGAAGAGCGTCGCGCGCCGAGACCGGATACATGGGCGCGAGGCGACCCGTCACCAGCCAGCCCACCCACCCACTCACTCACTCACTCACCGCCTTCCAGTTCCGCTTCCGCCAGTGACAACGTAGAGCAGGAGCACTAGGGAAATGTAGTTTGTAGTCTCTGCGCAGCTGAGCGCCGGTGGAAGGAATGCGCCGGCAAAAAATCCTCCTGCGGGACGTGCTTTGGGCGGAGGCGGCGTTTGGTTCCTCTGTTGGAGTCCTGGTGAAGATACTGGGTAACGGATGGTCTACAATTGCGACGATGGAGGAAGAGCCCTACCTTTTCATGTCAGGGGTCTTTCGCACCATCGAGCTGGCGTTTCCAATAAGCCCTCGTGTTTATTGGTGACAGAGGTTGCAGGTTTAGGGCGTGCAGTTTGGTATTCACTGTATATCGTGTTTGGCAGTAACGGTGGTGGGAGAGCTAGTGAACGTTTAAGGTGCTGAACGGGGTAATAAAGAAATTGGCTACTTGTACACAATGGTGTTGAGTTTCCTTAATGTTTTGGAGCTACACAGGGTGGGCAACTGGAGAATGTTGTATTGTGCTTCAGGTTTGAAGCTGTCGAAAAGACTTTGGGAAGTCATTTGCTCCTGGATAGCTGGTCCGTGACTTGCATTTGTAAGCCCGATATTTTATCGTCCGTAGTGACCCTGAGTTGTTTATGGTGTGATCCTAAGTAATGGTAAAGCCGTTCGTTGATTGTCAATGGTGGAAATAGTCATTAGGGCTGTGATGTGCATGTTACTTGCAATTTGCCAGCCTCTGCTTTACTTTTCTGAGGAATTTGCTCTCCCTTGGAATGACCAAATACTTAGGTGTGACTTCCAGTTTTAAATCCTTCAATCAGACAAAAGGCAGCCCAAATTCTAGCCTGCAAGTTTACTTAGAATATTCACCTGTCCAGCTCTTGGCTCCATCCCTCCCCCTCCTGTCTTCTCCTATCATTCTGGATCTCCTCCTCCCACTTTCAAATCTCTTACTAGCTGTTCCTTCAGTTAGTCCTGACGAAGGGTCTCGGCATGAAACGTCGACTGTACCTCTTCCTAGAGATGCTGCCTGGCCTGCTGCGTTCACCAGCAACTTAGATGTGTGTTGCTTGAATTTCCAGCATGTGCAGAATTCCTCGTGTTAGAATATTAAATGTTTTATGAAATCTTTATTTGTGTAAGCACAAAACTAACTTTGGTCATACCTACAGAATACCAGATACCCAGCTTCTGAAAGAGATTGTGGAGGCATTGTTTATTTAATTTAGTTTAGAAATACGGTACAGAACAGGCCCTTCTGGCCGGCTGAGCTGTGCTGCCTACCAGCTTAGCCCCTAGGCAAATCACAAGACGATTTACAATGGTCAATTAACTTACTAACTGGTACATCTTTGGTCTATGGGAGGGAACCAGAGCACCCAGAAGAAATCCACTTAATTGTGATCTTTCAATAATCACTGAATTTTGGAATAATTCCGGATGACTGGAAAATTACAAATATCAGTCAGAATCGGGTTTATTTTCACTGGCATATGTCGTGAAATTTGTTAACTTAGCAGTAGCAGTTTAATGCAATACATAATATAGAAGAAAGTAAGTAAATGGGTAAATTACAGTATATGTATATTGAATAGATTAAAAATCATGCAAAAACCAAAATAATGTATATTTTTTAAAAAATGAGGTAGTATTCATGGGTTTAATGTCCACTCTGTAAGAAGGGAGGGAAGCAAAAGGCCGGAAATTATAAGTTAGTTATGCTGACTTCAGTGGTTGACAAGAGTTGATTCAGGAATGGCTTCTTCCCCTCTGCCATCCAATTTCTGAGTGGACATTGAGCCCATGAACACTGCCTCACTACTTTTTTATTTCTATTTTTGCACCACTGATCTAACTATCTACATATATTCACTGTCATTTGTGGTTTCTTTTTCTATTATTATGTCTTGCATTGTACTGCTGCCACAAAGTCAAATTTCACAATATATGCCGGCGGTATTAAACCTGACTCGGATTCTGATTATTAAAGATAAAGTCTCAGGGTACTTGGAGGCATGTGATAAAATAGGCCGAAGCCACCATGGTTTCCTACAGGGGAAATCTTGCCTGATAAATCTGTTGGAAATTGTTTGAAGAAGTAACATGCAGGATAGACAAGAGAGTCAGTGAATCTTGCTTACTTGGATTTTCAGAAGGCCTTTGACGAGGTGCTGCACATGAGGTTCCTAAACAAGATCAGAAGCAGGGAAGATACTTACTGGCAGAAGGCAAAGAGTGGGATTAAAGGGGGTCTTTTTCTGTTTGGCTGCTACAGACTAGTAGCATTCTTTAGGTGTCTGTTTTGGGTCCGCTACTTTTCAATATTACATGTTAATGATCTGAATGACAGAAATTTTTTTTTGTGACCAAGTTTGCGAATGATACAAAGATTGGTGAAGGAGCAAGTAGTTTTGAGGAAACAAGGAGTATGCAGAGGGACTTGGACAGATCTGGAAAATGGGCAAAGAATTGGCAGCTGGAACACAGTGTAAGGAAGTGTATGGCTATGCATTTTGGAAGGAATGCAGGTGTAGACTATTTTCTCAGTGGGGAGTGAATTCAGAAATTGGCAATGCAAAGGGACTTGGGTTCCAAGTGCAGGATTCCCTAAAGGTTAACTTGCAGATTGAGTTGGTAGTAAGGAAGGCAAATGCAATGTTAGTATTAACTTTGAGAGAACTAGAATGTAAAAGTAAGGATGTAATGCTGAGACTTTGTGAGGCACTGATCAGATCACAAGCTGCTCCCACTCACCCAGTCTCTCCTCAGGGGCTACAATCGTTTTCCCTTTCAATTATTTGTCCAATTCCTTTTTTACATCATTATAGAAACATAGAAAATAGGTGCAGGAGTAGGCCATACGGCCCTTTGAGCCTGCACTGCCATTCAGTACAATCATGGCTGATCATCCAACTCAGAACCCTATACCTGCCTTCGCTCCATACCCCCTCATCCCTTTAGCCACAAGGGCCTTATCTAACTCCCTCTTAAATATAGCTGGCATTCATAGCAAGAGGATTCGAATACAGGAGCTGGGAGGTACTACTGTAGTTACACAAGGCCTTGGTGAGACCACACCTAGAGTATTGTGTGCAGTTTTGGTCCCCTAATCTGAGGAAGGACATTCTTGCCATAGAGGGGGTACAAAGAAGGTTCACCAGATTGATTCCTGGGATGGCAGGACTTTCATATGATGAAAGACTGGATCGACTAGGTATGCCAGCATACCATTCACCTTTTTCACTGCCTGCTGTACCTGCATGCCCACTTTCGATGACTGGTGTACAATGACACCCAGGTCTCGTTGCACCTCCCCTTTTCCTGATCGGCCACCATTCAGGTAATCTGTTTTCCTGTTTTTGCTACCAAAGTGGATAACCTCACCTTTATCCACATTAAATTGCATCTGCCATGAATTTGCCCACTCACCTAACCTATCCAAGTCACCCTGCATCCTCTTAGCATCCTCCTCACAGCTAACACTGCCACCCAGCTTCGTGTCATCTGCAAACTTGGAGATGCTGCATTTAATTCCCTCGTCTAAGTCATTAATATATATTGTAAACAACTGGAGTCTTTGCTAATGTATTAATATAATTATATTAATTATAGTTATATATTATAATATCTTTGCTAATGTATTAATCAACATAATGAACCCTTAAATTTCGCAGTACCGATTGTGCACCGTTAATCCAAATACACAACAACCTACACACTTACTTACCATATTTCCCTTTCACCATGTTGACTAATTCAGTTTTCTAAATCTCTGTAATTTGACTACCTCCATAATGAATGTCACTGTTAAGTTCTAGTATTGTGATGTTACATTTTCTGATTAGTAATCCACTAGCATCTTGTTTTTAGAGTCTAGGGAACTTGAGAAGATTAATTTCAATGAAATCTCTGTAGACATTCCTTTTGGAGCCTGAGGATTCAGGTCAACATTCAGAGAAAAGTAATGAGGTTTTAAGAAAGTTGTAGAAAGTGATTAAATGAAAACAGTAGAAGTAAAGAGGAATGAAAAGTAAAATTATTTGGCTGTTTGGACAATAAGCATGTCAATTTTGTTAAGGAGCTGTTGACCCTGTTTTAAAACAAATGTGGATATTCCAGTATTGGAGCATAAGAATTAAATCATTCTTAATTGGATATTTTGCTTGTTTATTTCCCAATGAAAGCAAGGGTACTGTGCCTGAGATACACATGAAACCAAGGAAGCAAATATGATATAGACTAGAAATTGCTTCTGATGAGAGTTCATTGTCTGAAAGTGTTCCTTTCTCCACTGATGCTGGCTAACAAGCTAAATATTTGTAGGAGTTTCTGTTTTTAATTTCTAACTTTCACTAGCTGAAATTTTACATTCATGTCAGGGAATATGAAATGCATTGTTTTCACAAAATCGGAGATACAAATTAAGTTGTTTGAAATGGTGATGTTTGTTATATTAAGAAGCTGGTTATTACCCGATATGAATGGGCAGGGAATTCAAATTTTAAAAAATATAATGGTCAAGCAGTCTCAATGTACTTTATAATCTTAAATTCTTATGTTAAAATGTCTCATCAATCTGAAAACATATTCCAGACACAAATATTTTCAATAGAATGAAGATCCTATATTTTAAAATTGAAATTAAAATCATTGGTAAGTAATAATTGTAACGCATATTTGAGTCAGGTCACAAGAGAACAGAGAATTAACTAGTCAGAGCTTGAGCCATTTAGGAGAATAAATGTTAGAATTTTATCTCACTTCATCATGATAGCAACTGCTGAAGTATTGTTTCACAGGATTTTTAAAGTATCATTTAGGAAGCATTTGTCTTGCTTGATTTCACCTTACTGACTCGGGAATTCACCCTTACCACTGACATAACAAAGATCAGCCAGCTCTACACAATTAAAGTTGACCTTGGGACCCTTCATTCTTGATGACTCATTCTCTTCTCTGGAATGTGATGTACTGCTGCACTCTGCTGTGACAAAAAAGATATTTCTCTTTTCTCAACCACTGTTTCATTCCCCCACTTTTCATTCCAAGCTCTTTTAAATACGTTATTTCTCACAGGTCTTCCAGTTCTGTTTTATCTGGTATCTTAGAGTGAACATTGTTTAACTATTGAGCTGGTAATGGCCTAACGTATGAAGTTACATAAAGTTTAAACACAAGAGATGCTGCTGTTTCTGAAAATCCAGAACAACGTACAAAATGCTGGGGGAATTCAGCAGGTCAGGCAGCATCAATGGAGGGGAACAGACAGCAGACAGTCAGTGTTTCAGGCCGAGACCCCCTTATCTTGACTGGAAACAAAGGGGGAAGAAGCCAGAATAAGAAGGTGTGGGGAGAGGGGAAGATGCACGAGCAGGCAGGTGATGGGTGAAAGCTGGGGGGGGGGTGAGGGGGAGATGAAGCTGGGAGGTGATGGGTGGAAAAGGTTAAGAGCTGAAGAAGTGGGAATCTGATAGTAGAGACGAGTAGACCATGTGAGAAAGGGAAGGAAGAGGGCATATGGGCAATGGAAGTAGAGAGAAGTGGGAGGGGGGAGTAATTACCGGAAGTTAAAGAAATCGTTGTGAATACTGTCAAGTTGGAGCTGTCCAGGTGGAACATAAGTTGTTGCTCCTCCAATTTGAGAGCGGCCTCGTCGTGGCAGTAGAGGAGATGATGGATCAACACGACTGAGTGGGAATGAGAAGTAGAATTAAAACTGGTGGCCGTCAGAAAATCTCTCCTTTTGTTGTGGACAGAGTGAAGGTGTTTGACGGGGCGAAGGTGTTTGACAGAGCAAACTATGTCGGCTTTTACCAATGTAGTTGAGGGCACACCATGAGCACAGATACCGTAGAAGACACTGACAGACTTGCAGGTGAATGTTGCCTCACCTGGAAGGACTGTGGTTGGAGCCCTGAATGTTTCGGCTCGCAAGAGCATTTAGGTATTCGCTATTCCTGTCTTTCGTGATACAGAAGAGGCGAATAAGTAAAATAATGTTATTTTAATATACATTAAAAAAGTTTGTTGTTGAAAAATGAGGGTGAATTTCAAAGTGAAAACAGAAGAATGGGAAACGCTGAGGAGGTTAGGCGGTATCTGTGACGACAATCTACCATCAGAACTCTGAGAAAGTCTTGGAGCAGTACATCACAGAAACAGACCCCTTTGCTCGATCTAGTCTGTGCTGAACTGTTACTCCAACTAGTCCCATCGACCCACACCTGGACCATAGTCCTCCCTACCTATCCCATCCATGTACTTATTCAAATTTCTCTTAAATGTTTAAATCAAACCCACATCCATCACTTGTGCTGGCAGCTCGTTCTACACTTGCACCACCATCTGAGTGAAGAAGTTACCCTTTAGCTTCCCCTTAAATATTTCAACTTTCACCCCAAATCTGTCACCTCTAATTCTAGTCTCTATTGAACTCAGTGGAAAATTTCTGCTTGCCTACCTATGCACCCCCCCCCTTATTTTTGTATACTTCTATCAAATCTTCCCTCATCCTCCTATGGTCCAGGGAATAAAATCCTCAGCTATTCAACCTCTCCCTACAACTCAGGTCCTCAAATCCAGCAACATCCCTATAAATCTTCTCTGAGTTCTTTCTGTCTTAGTGATATCTTTCCTGTAGGAACTGCACAAAATACTCCAAATTCGGCCTCTGCAACATTTTGTACACCTTCAACAGAACATCACAATTCCTGTACTCAATACTTTGATTTACAAAGGCCAACGTGCCAAAAGTCCTGCTGCAACCTAGGCTACCCACAGATAGACCCCCAATTTCACCTGACTTAGCAGGAGAAGGGGTGGGAGTCTCTCCCTCAATTGATGGGGCAAAAGTTAGCAAAAGGCAGTATATACCACACATCCAGGTCCTCATCCTCCAAATCAATATCCCTCACAGGGGTGGGGGCCGACCTAACCTCTCCTGCTGTTGACCCTGCAGTCGCCCCACGTTTCTGCAGAGACCTCTCACTAGGTGTAGTCTCCAAGTCGGGCTCTGGGTCTACCTGCACCTCTTGTCCCAGGGGCAGCAGGTTTGGCAATTGTAACCCTAGGTTGGGCTAACGGCTTAATCAAGGGGAAGACAGTCTCCGGCCTGGCCAAACTTGAGAAATCTTGTTTGGGTGGATTCTGCATGATGTGTTCCCCTGTTACAAATCAGTACCACAAAATAAACAATACACAGTATGCAATTAACGATTGAGTTTTATAATTCTTAATTTGATTATAGGGTTAGTAAAGAGACAAAAAAGAAAAAGGGCCCATTCTGATGAAACAGTCTAATGCGCAATGTTGGAGCTCACGGTTTTCCCATCTGTTCGTTCTCCATCAATTTTCCCATCGGGCGTTGACTCCCAACCCCAATCCAAGTCTACTCCATCTTGCAGACTACAAGTTCCCCATTCTGGCATCTTCTCTCTCCATCTTCCGCCGAACACAAGCCCATGAAACCTTCGCTCGGGCACACAAGATAGAAAAACATCTCCTCTCATTGGCGAGCACACATTCCAAAGCCCCTGTTATCTCTAGACTTAACCCAAACACTGCTGCTACAGAGAAACAATGTTATTAGCGTGACACATTACAGAGAGGCCATTACTTCAGTAATGAAACCTTACAGTGCGTTACACAAGAAATTATGGATCTGAATTTCCAGATCCCTCTATTCTACTGTCCTGCTCAGTCTGTACCGTTCACTGTGTAAATCTTCCCATAGTACAACACTTCAGGTGTTGGTGGAACATTAAATTTGGTCCTCTTTCTGGAATTGCAGAAAGGTGATGGAAAGGTCCATTGAACGTCTGCTGGCTCTCTGCCAGAGAAAGCCAGATGCTCCCTCTGCACTCTCACACTATTGCCCTGTAAATGCAGTCACAGACTGAGAACATATTATAATGGTAAGTTTCTTTAGGTAGAGGATGGTATTCCCAAGCTGGAGCACTGTGAAGACCTCAAAGATGCTTGCTTCGCCCACTGCTCTACGCTCTCTACACCCATGATTGTGTGGCTAGGCACAGCTCAAACACCATCTATAAATTTGCCAAGCAATGACACAGCTATTGTGCCAAAATTTCAGATGGTGTCATGGAGGCATACAGGAGTGAGATAGAGCAGCTGATTGAGTGGTGTCACAATGCCAACCTTGCACTCAACGTCAGTAACACGAAGGGATTGATTGTGGACTTCAAGTCGGGAAAGTTAAGGGAACACACACTTATGGAGGGATTCGCAGTGGAAAGGGTGAGCAGTTTCAAGCTCCTGAGTGTAAACATCTCTGAAGATCTATCCTGGGCCCAACCTATTGGTGCAATTACAAAGGCATGGCAGGAGCTATATTTCATTGGGAGTTTGAGAAGACTCTCAAATTTTCTACAAATGTACGGTGGAGATTATTCTAACTGGTTGCATCATGCACTGCATTGGACAAAGCTGCAGAAATTTGCATACTCAGCCAGCTCCATCATGGACACGAACCTCCCCAACACTGACGACATCTTCAAAAGGTGATGCCTCAAAAAGACGGCATCAAAAGCAACAAATTCAAAGAACATATGACAGTGATATTAAACCTGATTCTGATTCTGATCCACCATTAAGGACCCCCAGCACTCAGGACATGCCTCTTCTCGTTCCTACTATCAAGGACAAGGTGCAGGAGCCCGAGATGCACGTTCAACGTTTCAGGAACAGCTTCTTTCTGTGGAAACATATTCAAAACTTTGAGATTTTTAGTGGAACTTGTATACAGTTGGCCCTCCGTATCCGCGGGTTCCGCATCCGCGGATTCAACCAACTGTGGATCGAAAAATTCGAAAAAAAATTCCATTAAGTTGCAAAAAGCAAAACTTAAATTTGCCACGCACCGAGTACTACGCTGAATCCACGCGAATGAAGTGATGTGTAGGCATACCCTGCTGTAGCCTCTCGCCATTTCACAGATTCTCAGTCTCCTTCCAGCACTCGTTTGAGCATTGTTCGCCTCGCGTCTTGTTCGTTCGCTACTTGTGAGCGAGAGGAAGGAATTTAAGGCTAGCAAGGGATGGCTGGCTAGCTATGTAAAGCGCTACAGTCTCAAGGCCTTAAAGATCTCGGGAGAATAGGCATCGGCTGATGCTGAGGCAGCATCAGCGTTCCCAGAAGAGCTACAATGGTTGCGTCTGTACTGAACGTGAACAGACTTTTTTCTTGTCATTATTCCCTAAACAATACAGTATAACAATTATTTACATAGCATTTACATTGTATTAGGTATTATAAGTAATCTAGAGATAATTTAAAGTATGCGGGAGGATGTGCATAGGTTATATGCAAATACTACGCCATTTTATATAAGGGACTTGAGCATCCGCAGATTTTGGTATCCACGGGGGGGGGGGTCCTGGAACCAATCCCCCGCGGATACCGAGGGACGACTGTAATCTGGAAGTGCTTTACCATCAGTTGAGTGTGTACATGTCAAGAGGTAGTAAATGTCCTGATCATTGTTCACTGTGTAACTAAGGGGAGGTTCATACACCGCTGGCCTAAATTACTGCAGCAGAGGAGCTGACCTCCAGAACTGATAACAGCCAAAGAATTGCCTGAAAACTTGTATAAAAATGAACTTTGTAAATTAGAGGCAGCTTCCCATCCTATAAGTGTTTCTCCTTGCTAACAATAAATATATCTTTCTCTTTGAACAAATCCACTCTGTTTTTTGGTTCTTTTTTGATAAGACCTAGTGAACTTTGCTCTCTTTGTGCTGTACTTACTTACTTAATTTTTTATATGTATTTATGTTTTTGTTATATATAGTTTTTAGATTATGTATTGCAACGTACTGCTTCTGCAAAACAACCAATTTCATGAGATTAAACCTGATTTTGACGCCGTCAATGAATTCATGCAAAAGAGAGAACACATTTCTGAATCTGAGGGGACCAAGGAATGTGGAAATATTGAAAAAATTGTGTTTTGGGGGTGAATCATTCGCTTCACTTCACTACTTGCCTCATTTTCCGTTTATTTGTATTCAGATTTATGAATACTTTTTCACGTTAACTACTCGTCTTGCTCATTTCGCTTACTTAATATTTACCTCTTTAAACTCTTTACAAGTAACCTTTGCAAAAAAAAAAGCAGCGTTGCCTGACTGAAGGAATTCTAATTCCTGCGATAGGTTGATACTGAAAGTTAAAACGCTGGGCTCTCGTGTAGTTGGGAGCCGCAGTTCCAAAGCGGAAAGCAGCGTCCACACACTGTGCACCGACAGCGGTACAGCCGGGCCAGAGAGGCGCCAGAGCGCCCGACACGTCCACTTTCAACCTGCTTCTCTTGCCGCCGCCCGCATTCTCGGAGGGTGAAAGGGCACGAGTGCCGGGTTGTGACCAAGTTGCTGCCGTCTGTTCACCAGTCCGTCGATTCGGCCTCGGCAACACCACGAAAATGGCCAGAAAGCGAAGTGATGACGCCAAGAGTCAGCCCGGCGCGGTCGTGAACACCGTGAACCGACAGAAAACGGAGCCAGCCGGCGAGCCGAGCGCCCGAACCGGTCGGGAGGCTGTGAGAGGTGAGCGGAGTGTGGGTGCAGGGCGGATTTCCGTTAACGTGAATGTGCGGTCGATCTCATTGAGCCCGAACCCGAACAGGGAAATAAAAGCCCTTGTTCATCGTGCCACCCTGCACCACCCAACTGCCCGTCGCGACCCCATCCCCCCTCCTCCTGCCCGTCTTCGTCCCATCCCCCCTCGCCTGTCCGTCGTCCCCCACTCCTTCTCTCCGTCGTGCCCCCTCCTCCCCTCCTCCTGTCCATCGTGCCTCCTTCCTCCCCGCTGCCCATCGTGCCCCCCTCCTCCCCTCCTCCTGTCCGTCGTGCCCCCTCCTCCCCTCCTCCTGTCCGTCGTGCCCCCTCCTCCACTCCTCCTGTCCGTCGTGCCTCCTTCCTCCCCTGCTGCCCGTCGTGCCCCCCTCCTCCCCTCCTCCTGTCCGTCGTGCCCCCTCCTCCCCTCCTCCTGTCCGACATGCCCCCCTCCTCCCCTCCTCCTGTCCGTCGTGCCCCCTCCTCCCCTCCTCCTGTCCGTCGTGCCCCCTCCTCCCCTCCTCCTGTCCGTCGTGCCCCCTCCTCCCCTCCTCCTGTCCGTCGTGCCCCCTCCTCCCCTCCTCCTGTCCGACATGCCCCCTCCTCCCCTCCTCCTGTCCATCGTGCCTCCTTCCTCCCCGCTGCCCGTCGTGCCCCCCTCCTCCCCTCCTCCTGTCCGTCGTGCCCCCTCCTCCCCTCCTCCTGTCCGTCGTGCCCCCTCCTCCCCTCCTCCTGTCCGACGTGCCCCCTCCTCCCCTCCTCCTGTCCATCGTGCCTCCTTCCTCCCCTGCTGCCCGTCGTGCCCCCCTCCTCCCTCCCTCCTGCCTGCCGTGCCCCCTCCTGCCTGCCGTGCCCCCTCCTGCCTGCCGTGCCCTCTCCTGCCCACTGTGCCCCCCCTCCTGCCCGCCATGCCCCCCCTCCTGCCCGCCATGCCTCCCCTCCTCCTGCTCGCCGTGCCCCTCTACTTCCCTTCTCCTGCCTGCCGTGCTCCTCTCCTTCCCTCCTCCTACCCATCGTGCTTCCCCTCCTCCTGCTTGCCATGCCCTCTCTCCTCCCCCTCTGCCCTTCGAGTCTTCTCTCCTCCCCCTTTGCCTGCCGTGCCCCCTCCTCCCCTCCTGCACGCCGTGTCTCCCTCCTCCCCACTCTGCCCGCCAAGCCTCTTTCTCAGGCCAGTCATCAAGTCAGATTGCCTGAAAGGCATTAAGTCTTTGAGCCAGTTATGAGTTTGGGGCTTATTACAAAAATAATGAACCCCAATCCCCAGACAACCTTGCCCACCTCACTGGTTAAACGCTACCATCCACCAATTATTTTGTTCAGTTACTGTTGGAACCTTCTCTTCCTCATTCCTCACAATATCATTGATTAGATGGTGACATTAAGACAATTGAGCTGTCTGTACTTCATAATCTTGTCAAAAACATCAATTCTAGCAAACTTAAAGCTCAATGTAATCATGCTATCTCTTGAATTTGTAAAATCTTCTTATTTTCCAGTAGTAGCCAATGGGATTTGAACTTCAAGTTTAGGGATTGACAATCCACTGTCTCTACTTCTCGTGTATAAAATCCTGTAATTACAACAAAAAGGGAGGTGTAAATTTTCCTTTACAAAGGCTTGGATTATCTGTCTAACTTGGATAGAACATTCTGGGATGCCTCATGAAAGATTAAAGAATAATAAAGATGAGGGATGGAGTGTGTTTTCAGAATCTCCACCTTTTGGGTTTGTTTCAGCTTGGCCCTCAAGATGTTCATACCCCATAACTTGAGTTTATTAATCCAGTCGTGACTGGAACACCCAATCCATGGATCAGTCCTGGTGCCAAGATATTTCTCTACACTACACCACTAAAAGAGCAATTGTTGACAGAATTAAACAGGAATGTTTTGTTCTCATATTTCATATAGAACCCAGCAGTTGTCTTGAGATTAACCTCAAGTCCTGCTTTCCAACAAAAATTATTATAAGACCTTGAGATTTTTGACCGTGCTCTTGTCACTCACAAAAGCAACGTCATCAGTGAAGGCCAGAGTCATACAGGATATGTTTTCAGCTAAATAAAAGCCACATCCATTCCTATCTGTCCTGATGAAGGGTCTCAGCCTGAAACATCAATTGTTGACTCCTGTCCCTAGATGCTGCCTGGCCAGCTAAGTTCCCCCTTTCCATCCCTGTCTAATGAACATAAGAGAATATCCATTACACTGTTAACTAAAATGGGTGGAAGCGGGTCTCCCTGCTTAACCCCTTTCAGATAGGAATAGATCCTGTCCTGGCCCTGCCATTCTCAACAAGTGCTGGTATTAGTATATAGGTCCACAATGAAGTTCACAAAATGGACACCAACCACCTTCTGGCCTAAAGCTTTAACAATAAGCTTATGGCTGATGGAGTCAAATGCCTTGGCAAGGTTAACAACAACTATAGCTAGACTCTTATGGTTCCTCTTGACCCCATTCATGAAATTGTTTAAAACAGCAATGTTTTCATTACATCTGAGGATGCTGGGACTGATTGTCCTTCTGATGACAGTGAAGGACAACTGTAGCCATCAAATGCTTGGCCAGAATGTTCAAGAATAATCTCAGAAGAATTGGGCCAATTGTTATGTGTCACATCGTTCATAGTCCAAATACTAATTTCCCCATATACTGATAGCAGCCGGTGGAACCTTAGCGCTAATTTATTTCTTCCTCTGCTGTCTTTTTTTTCCACTTTTATCTCTAGTGGATCAGCAGAAATTTTCTTCAGCTTTATATTGGGAAGATAAATGCTATTGTCTCCAGCACCCAGGGCATGCTGTTTTCTCACTGTTACCATCAGGTAGGAGGTACAGAAACCTGAAGGCACACACAGCGATTCAGGAACAGCTTCTTCCCCTCTGCCATCCGATTCCTAAATGGACATTGAACCCTTGGACACTAATTCACTTTTTAAAAATTATTTAGTATTTCTGATTTTTGCATAATTTTTAATCTATTCAATATATGTATACTGTATAAAGTATACTGAATAAGATTTACTTACTATTAATTTTTATTCTATATTGTGTACAGTATTGCATTGGACTGCTGCTGTTAAGTTAACAAATTTCACGTCACATGCCGGTGATAATAAACCTGATTCTGATTCAGTCACCATGACAAACTCTGTTCCATCGTCAGTAAGTACCCCTGTCCTCAGTAATTGTCTGATTATGAACTGTTCATTTCACTCCAAGATGATCTTCGGACACAAAGTTAAGATCACATACTTCTGGCTCTGTAGCATTGCTTGACTCCATCCATGATTAGGTGTGCATATTGAAACCGTCATCCACATTTTTGTTATCTCTAGAATTGACTTTTCCAATGCACCATGGGCAACCTCCTTTTTCTGCCCTTTGAAGATTCAAAATTCATCCTAACTCTCAATAAAGGAATTCACAACTCACTTCCTGCTGGATAACTATCTTGCTTTTATTATAGTTTGATTGCCTCTGTCAACACCTGAGATTCTTGGTCTCAAGGCTCCTTATAAACAGACCAGGGAATAACTGCAAGTGTGATACAGCTTGCAAAACAACTTTTATGTATCTAGTAGTATTACTGATTTAGAAATGGCAAATGGGATGTAAACTTTACAAGTATATTAACCATAAATAATCTTCCAGAAATAGAGGACATAAATAATCTTCCAGAAATAGTAGGGAACAGAGGGTCCAGTGAGATGGAGGAACTGAGCGAAATACATGTTAGTAGGGAAGTGGTGTTAGGTAAATTGAAGGGATTGAAGGCAGATAAATCCCCAGGGCCAGATGGTCTGCATCCCAGAGTGCTTAAGGAAGTAGCCCAAGAAATAGTGGATGCATTAGTGATAATTTTTCAAAACTCGTTAGATTCTGGACTAGTTCCTGAGGATTGGAGGGTGGCTAATGTAACTCCACTTTTTAAAAAAGGAGGGAGAGAGAAACCGGGGAATTATAGACCGGTTAGCCTAACGTCGGTGGTGGGGAAACTGCTGGAGTCAGTTATCAAGGATGTGATAACAGCACATTTGGAAAGCGGTGAAATGATCGGACAAAGTCAGCATGGATTTGTGAAAGGAAAATCATGTCTGACGAATCTCATAGAATTTTTTGAGGATGTAACTAGTAGAGTGGATAGGGGAGAACCAGTGGATGTGGTATATTTGGATTTTCAGAAGGCTTTTGACAAGGTCCCACACAGGAGATTAGTGTGCAAACTTAAAGCACACGGTATTGGGGGTAAGGTATTGGTGTGGGTGGAGAGTTGGTTAGCAGTCAGGAAGCAAAGAGTGGGAATAAACGGGACCTTTTCAGAATGGCAGGCGGTGACTAGTGGGGTACCGCAAGGCTCAGTGCTGGGACCCCAGTTGTTTACAATATAAATGACTTGGATGAGGGAATTAAATTAAGTTTGCGGATGACACGAAGCTGGGTGGCAGTGTTAGCTGTGAGGAGGACGCTAAGAGGATGCAGGGTGACTTGGATAGGTTGGGTGAGTGGGCAAATTCATGGCAGATGCAATTCAATGTGGATAAATGTGAAGTTATCCACTTTGGTGGCAAAAATAGGAAAACAGATTATTATCTGAATGGTGGCCGATTAGGAAAAGGGGAGGTGCAACGAGACCTGGGTGTCATTATACACCAGTCATTGAAAGTGGGCATGCAGGTACAGCAGGTGGTGAAAAAGGTGAATGGTATGCTGGCATTTATAGCGAGAGGATTCGAGTACAGGAGCAGGGAGGTACTACTGCAGTTGTACAAGGCCTTGGTGAGACCACACCTGGAGTATTGTGTGCAGTTTTGGTCCCCTAATCTGAGGAAAGACATCCTTGCCATAGAGGGAGTACAAAGAAGGTTCACCAGATTGATTCCTGGGATGGCAGGACTTTCATATGAAGAAAGACTGGATGAACTGGGCTTGTACTCGTTGGAATTTAGAAGATTGAGGGGGGATCTGATTGAAACGTATAAGATCCTAAAGGGATTGGACAGGCTAGATGCAGGAAGATTGTTCCCGATGTTGGGGAAGTCCAGAACGAGGGGCCACAGTTTTAGGATAGAGGGGAAGCCTTTTAGGACCGAGATTAGGAAAAACTTCTTCACACAGAGAGTGGTGAATCTGTGGAATTCTCTGCCACAGGAAACAGTTGAGGCCAGTTCATTGGCTATATTTAAGAGGGAGTTAGATATGGCCCTTGTGGCTACGGGGGTCAGGGGGTATGGAGGGAAGGCTGGGGCGGGGTTCTGAGTTGGATGATCAGCCATGATCATAATAAATGGCGGTGCAGGCTCGAAGGGCCGAATGGCCTACTCCTGCACCTATTTTCTATGTTTCTATATTGTGCTTGGCAAAGAAGATTGTAGGTTCAGAACTTAAACATTTAATCTAAACTTATAGTGCAGAGCAAAGGGAGTGGTGTATTATAGATGCCACTCTTCAAAAGTATGGTTGAATTAAGGCTGATTGTTATAAACTATTATGTGGCATTGTATGAAGAAATACATCTCTCAATCTTGTTATAGATATATCCCTCTCACTGCTGTTTTTACCTGGATAATTGATAGTTCAAAAATGAACTATTGGATGCAAACTTTTGGAAGGCTTATTTACCTATCTTCTTCCGGAGAGGACTGGGGAGCTAAGAGCTAGGACTGGAGCCCCTTATCCAAGAAAGGATGTGTTGATAATGGAGAGGGTTTAAAGGAGTTCACAAAAATGATTCCAGGATTGAAAGGCATCATATGAAGAGCGTTTGATGACTCTGGGCCGGTACTCGCTGGAATTCAGAAGAATGAGTTGGGGGGGGGGCGGTGGAAGGAATCTCATTGAAACCTATCGAGTGTTGAAAGGCCTTGATAGAGTGGATGCGAAGAGGTTGTTTCCTATGGTGGGGAAGTCCAAGACCAGAGGACACAGCCTCAGAGTAGAGGGATGAACATTTAGAATGAAGACAAGGAATTTCTTTAGCTAGAGATTGTTGAATCTGTGGAATTCATTGCCCCAAGTGGCTGTGGGGGCCAAGACATAGAGTATATTCCAGGCAGAAATTGATAGATGCTTGATTAGTCAGGGCATGAAGGGATATGGGGAGAAAGCAGGGGATTGTGGCTGAGAGGAAAATGGATCAGCCATGATGAAATGGTGGAGCAGACTTGATGGGACAAATGGCCCAATACTGCTCCTATATCTTATGGTCTTATAAGAAGTCTCGAAACTGAAAACAATGAGAACCCTAAAAGTAAGACCTTGTTAGGCCTGGAGCTGGTGGAGATCAAAACTTGAAGTAATGAATGAATGGGCCTTAGCTACCAGTATTCTAACTCATGGCAAGTTTTTGTGTAGAGGGACACGGCTGGAAGTCAGACAGGGTAACACTGTGTAGATATGTCTGGTTGCAATAGGTGAGAGTTTCAGCAACTACTTGGGTAAGTTTGGCAAAAGGGAGTGAATACGGGCTTGAAAGCTTAACTTGAATAGAATGTCGAGCTTAAAATGAAGAGGAATAGCAAATCTGGTGCAGCTTTTTCCTGGAGCTACGATGTGTGATGTGATATGATATATGTGATGAAACCAATGTCAGGAAACCAATACTTAACAGTCTTTAACTGCTTCTGAAACAGTTATTTCGATAAAAATCTGGCAAGTGTTTGTGTTATGAGATGCAGTGAATGGCTGTGGTCTTGAATGGGTTATGAAACTGTCAGGTAAGTATTGGGCTGTAGTAATACTGTGCCTTGGTAGCCCTGCAGGGGTTGGTCCTGAGTTTTCAGAAATACGAATGGGAGAAGCAACAAATTGACAGATTTGAGGGAAGGATATTGATATCAAGACAGTTACCATTCATCGGATCTCATAACAAATATTTTCACAAGATAAAGTTAAGTTTCTGCCTTCTATTTCAGAGACTTAAAAACTGCAGGTATTGGCTGTCTTACTTACTGCCTTATATTTGTATTTACCTCATATATCATGGTTCCATTAAAAAGCTGCATGTGATTTGCATTTCTCTGAATTTCAAATATCTTAAGATAAGAAAGATATTAAAAGATCATCCTGGTTTGGTATAGCTAAGAGTGGTTTGACAGAATTTCGAATTATTTGAGTTTTTTTGTGTTTTTAGTTTTTTAGGTTTTACAAGAATTATTCATTTATAGTTTTATGAATATCTTTCTAAAGCATGATAAAAGCTTTGACAGATGGCAAAGCCAGAGTGTGGTTTTGTCATCTGTCAAAGTTATCCAGGATGTTGTTTGGTTAGCGCACATTTGGTTTGCCCATATCACCCATTACATCTTTAGAGGCCTTGGGGCTGCTCAAAGGCTTGCTGCCTGGCTTCCTGATCACTATGGCCAGAGTAATGAATGTTGCTGATCTGGAAAAGTGCTGAGGAAAGTGAGAATGTACCAGTGGGCTCTGCTTTAGAAACTGAGCATACCTATCGTTGGATGTTTATATAAGTCTTTTAACTCAATCTGTCAATATATCTATAACACCATGTGATTTTTAATGTGTCATGTTATTTCCTCCTAATGATAGTCTTTTTCTGCTTTTGTTTAAGAGAAAACATCAGAAGGGGGTTCGACTCGAATGTCTCTCTTCATTCTTCTATCTACCTTCCTTTCAGCTGCTTTTGTTATGTACATAGTGTACAGGAACTTTCCAGAACTTGATGAGTAAGTATCTATAAAATGACAAAGAAAAGTATGATCTCCAAGTTAACGGAATTTGAATTTATCTTTTTAAAACACTAAGCACTTCCTGTGAAGAATTGTTTAATTTTATCGCTTCAGAAGGAAGAACAATGATCATTCTGTACAATCCAATTACTGATGGACCTTTTTTTTAATGTTATTCTATCGATTAATGTAGAACTGATCAGTGGCCAACCAAAGTAATAACTTGTTCTTTAGGTAATACCAAGTTACCTTTCACATTCACTTTCGGTTTATTGTTTCCCACCAACGATCATATTTAAGGCATGTGACCTTCGGCACTGGATATTGATACAGATTATTTTGCTAAGTGCTGATATGGAGGTCAGAATCATGTTTATGATCCAGAGATGAGCATGCTTCCAACTTAGTTAAGTTTGGGGAGTATTTTCTCAAAATTGCATCACTTTTGCATTCTTCTTCTGAATCTTTGCATGACAATTCAAATAATAATTGCAAAATACAAGCAGATTATTTCTTCAAGTGTAAAACTGTGAATGACAGATTGCTGAACAAAAGAAGTACCCTTTTCTACAGCTATCTGGACTATTCCTCTTCTTACCCTGTCTCTTGCAAAAATGCCATCCCCTTCTCGCAATTCCTCCGTCTCCGCCGCATCTGCTCTCAGGATGAGGCTTTTCATTCCAGGACGAGGGAGATGTCCTTTTTTAAAGAAAGGGGCTTCCCTTCCTCCACTATCAACTCTGCTGTCAAACGCATCTCCCCCATTTCACGTACATCTGCTCTCACTCCATCCTCCCGCCACCCCACTAGGAATAGGGTTCCCCTGGTCCTCACCTACCACCCCACCAGCCTCCGGGTCCAACATATTGTTCTCCGTAACTTCCACCACCTCCAACGGGATCCCACCACTAAGCACATCTTTCCCTCCCACCCCCCCCCCCCGCTTTCCACAGGGATCGCTCCCTACGCGACTCCCTTGTCCATTCGTCCCCCCCATCCCTCCCCACTGATCTCCCTCTTGGCACAAGCAGAACAAGTGCTACACATGCCCTTACTCTTCCTCCCTTACCACCATTCAGTGCCCCAAACAGTCCTTCCAGGTGAGGCGACACTTCACCTGTGAGTCGGCTGGGGTGATATACTGCATCCGGTGCTCCCGATGTGGCCTTCTATATATTGGCGAGACCCGACACAGACTGGGAGACCGCTTTGCTGAACACCTACGCTATGTCCGCCAGAGAGGGCAGGATCTCCCAGTGGCCACACATTTTAATTCCGCATCCCATTCCCATTCTGACATGTCTGTCCACGGCCTCCTCTACTGTAAAGATGAAGCCACACTCAGGTTGGAGGAACAACACCTTATATTCCGTCTGGATAGCCTCCAACCTGATGGCATGAACATCGACTTCTCTAACTTCCGCTAATGCCCCACCTCCCCCTTGTACCCCATCCGCTATTTATTTTTATACACACATTCTTTCTCTCACTCTCCTTTTTCTCCCTCTGTCCATCTGACTATACCTCTTGCCCATCCTCTGGGTTCCCCCCCCCCCGGCCTTGTCTTTCTCCCCGGACCTCCTGTCCCATAATCCTCTCATATTCCCTTTGCCAATCACCTGTCCAGCTCTTGGCTCCATCCCTCCCCCTCCTGTCTTCTATCATTTTGGATCTCCCCCTCCTCCTCCCACTTTCAAATCTCTTACTAACTCTTCCTTCAGTTCGTCCTGACGAAGGGTCTCGGCCTGAAGCATCGACTGTACCTCTTCCTAGAGATGCTGCCTGGCCTGCTGCGTTCACCAGCAACTTTGATGTGTGTTACCCTTTTCTACAAACGATTTACAGGGAACTTGATTAAGAATTTCTATTCTGTCAGGATGCCTAGCCAAAAGAAATGTACCAAGTATTAATAGTATCAGTAAGCAATTGTAGAATGCATAATTCTACAATTAGTTGGCCCAATATTCTTGAGCATGTCTCATGTGTCATTCACGTGCAGGCCATCTTTGTGTTAAAAACAACTTAAGATGTGATTTTTGTTCTTCAAATCTGTTCCGGTGCTGTATAATCCGATTCTGCAAGCTCCTTAAAACTTGGATCTCAGTCTTTAAAGATGTTATTAAAAGTACTATGTAAATTAAAGACTATGCCACCATCTCTAATAATCGTTTCTTAGTAGAGTTACTTTCATGGGGTCATTACTTCAATTTAAGCTAGAAATGTCTTATCGGAAATAAGAGATGATTTTAGCCAGAAATTATTTACTCCTGATCAGGTTAGTGATCTGTGATGGCTCTGAACCTGGTATCTCAGGAAAGATACAGATCCAACTGGCATCTAATTTCTGATTCCATCCAGTATCTTAAGCTAGCAAAGTTATATTCTTGAAGATTAAATCAGAACCACACGTGGTTCTGATGTTCCTGCTGTTACGTAGCTTTGTTTTGCCATGGTTTGCTACCTAGTGCTATTTAAGCTTATTTAACTAATCGTTTTATTTTGTTCCTGAAGTGTTAATTTCTGTTCCTTGTTCTCATTTTCAAGCCTTACTGTGCCATTCCAGCACCCTTCCTTGGAAACTCTCCCAGACTTCCATATCTGTCTTTGACTTTTGGGCTACTAAATCTATCTTTTGTACATTCTATACCTACCCTTTCTTTATGCCTTTATTGACAAGCGCTTACCCTTATCAATATCAAATTACCTCTCACTCTATTTTTATGCTTTCTTTAAGCTTTTACAGAATTTGTCTTTTTATCTTTACTGCCTAATTTTCTCAGCTCTGGTTCAATATTGATTTTTGTTTGTCTTTTTCCTTCTGGCTTTGTTAATTCCCTTTGATTTGAATGTCTTTGTTCCAAGTGATTATATGAATGATTAATTGCTTGGTGCAGTCATAAGAGGCTATTCAGCTCATTATTTCTGTGCTAACTTTTTGAAAAAAAGCTATTCAGTTCCATCCTCTGCTATAGCACAGGCTTTTTGTTTGATTCACTCACGTAAAATGTTAAGTTTTGCTATATTGAGTACTGCATAATTTTTCCCTTTCTTCCTCCTCACCCTTCCAGCCCTAAGTGTCATTGTATTCCAGATAATTAATCATAATAAATCATCAGCAGTCAATTAATCTTAACATTTCATTCTATCTGCTAATTAAACTCACGTTCAAGGAGTCTTTACATCTCATATTCTCAATATTTTATTTGCACAGTTTGTCCTCTTGCACATTAGCTGACAAGCTGGAAAACTTTTTTGGAAACATATTTATTTTGAGAAAATAGATTTGCATTTAAGAATATTTGCCTTTAAATTATTAATCATATTAATAAGGATATTAATCCCCACCATTGAATACATTTACATGGAGCATGCCACAAGAAAGCAGCATCCATCAGTAAAGACCTCCACCATCCAGGCCACATCCTGTCCTCACAGGTTCCATCAGGCAGGTGGTACAGAAGCATTAGGTTTCACACCACGAGGTACAGGAACAGTTATTACCCTACAACTATCAGGCTCCTGAACCAGCATGGATAGTTTCAATCACTATTACTCCAAACGGATCCTATGCCCTTCAGTCCAAGGAGTCTTTACAACTCATATTCTCAATCTTATATTTATTTGTACGCTTTGTCCTCTTTCGCACATTAGTTGTTTGTATATGTCTATGTATAGCTTTGTCAATTCTATTGTACTTCTTTTTTCCTGTAAATGCCTGCAAGAAAATGAATGTCAAGGTAGTATATGGTAATATATACATATGTTGATAATACACTTACTTTGAACTTTAATCATATTTTGTTTTTGGATCTTAATAGAGAGGAACGAAAAACTATGGTAATTCCTAAGGACATGGATGATGCCAAGGCGTTGGGGAAAGTTCTCTCCAAATACAAGGACACTTACTATGTACAAGTGTTAGTGGCGTACTTTACCACATACATTTTGTATCCTTTCATGTGCAGTTAGGACAATGTCTATGTAGCAGAAGGGTGGAGCATTAAAAACTTTATCTGTTAAATATTTGGTCATTTTGGATATGTGTGATGTGCTTATGTCTAATGTATCATGGAAGAATGTAAGGGTTTGTACTACAGAAGAGTTCCCCATTTTGTTGATGCAATTGAGGGATGCCTGGAGCAGATGTGAGCAATATCTCTGTGGGTTGGAGAAAAGGCAACTGAACAATCTCTCTTACATTTTCAATTCTGAGCAGTAGGATGAAGTAGTAATGGTAAAACCCTTGAAGCTAGGTGGTGTTTTGGAGCAAGTTAAAAGAATAAAATTGTTTTTTTTGTGTGTGGGGGGGGTTGAAGTGAGGTGGGGAGTATCACACTACATCTCCTGTTCACATCAGCCCTACAGAGTGGTCAAGGAAAGGAATGGCATCAGAGGAGCCTAAGCTTGATAAATAATAAAACAGAATCTGAAATTGAATTGGCAGAGACTTCTGCTGATTCGGTGCTGAATATGTAATAGTGTGACATGCCAGATGCGTTTGGCAGTCAAGTATAAAAACTTGGTGCGCTCGGGGGATATAGTATTTGAGTTTTGATCTTCATTGCTGTTACACAGATTCTTTTTCTTCACTTTTTTAGTTTCAGACTGGGTTTACTGTTTAGGTAGCTCTTTTGTTGATCTCTGTTTGAAAGCAGGATAAAAAGTAATTATTAGTTTCAAATATATTTTTAATGTGTCAGGTATTTAAGTGGTTTTACTTTAAACCAGGGGTCGGCAACCTTTTTGCCTCTGTGGGCCGGATCGCGTATTAATGAGTGGACAGTGGGCCAGATAAATGCCATAAAAAACTTGAAATATAGGAATTATCCATTTAAATACATCTAGCTATGTTTTGCCCCAAATTAATGAATAACACGTGCTAGAAAATCATTTGTGCTTAACCAAGGATGCCAATTAATAATCAAAGAACTCAGTTTAGTTTTTCTGTCCCACCATTGCTGGTGCCCCATCAGTTGTGATGCCAGTTATTTTCAACACATTAAGTTTCATTTCTGACATCATTTTCAACAAAGGCTCAAAAATGTCTACTCCAGTAACCATGTTCTTCATAGGAATTAATTGAATAAACTCTTAAAAAATTTGAAAAGTTGAGGTCACTCCTCGCACAAACACTGCACGTTGAGCAGTGTCTCTGAAGTCTGTGCTCTCATCAAGCACAATTGAAAAAAAATGCAATTTGTTGCAGGCATCCCTTAAACAACTTTTAACATCTGATATTTCTTCAACTCACTGTGTGATCGTTCTTGCTGATAGATGCAAATAAAGATTTCTTTTCAGGACAAACAATATCCACCACTGCCAGTAAACATTCTTTGACAAACTCTCCAGCTGTAAAAGGCTTTATCTTTTCTGCAATACGTTTTGAGACTTCATAGCTGGCATGGGTATTTCCTTCATTTTCACTGCTTTTTCGGCACTCAGCGTCTACCTTCCTGCGTTTTGCATTCATTGCCATTGGAATTTTTTCTTTGACTTTTATTTCGAAACGCGACTTATTCAACAAGTATCGTATCACATGTAAATATGGATATTTAGCGCAGATTTCTTGTTAAAACACAGTGACGCTGTTTCTGTTTACAAATTTTTACGATCCCATCTGAAAACCTGCGCGTGCACGGGGAGTATCTAATACACATTAATAAGGTAGTCTTCCATCCTGTTATTCGAATATACCAGAGTTTGGTTTGGAACAAAACGAAACCTGAGGCCAGTGTAAGAAGATGCCATGCATGTCCTTCAGGGTGGTCACGTGAAACATGCAGAATACGGAAAAATCGCTCGCTGGCCGGATAAGCATAGTATCCCAATATTTGCTCGTGGGCTGGTTAAAGTACCTTTGCGGGCCAGATCTGGCCCACGGGCTGTAGGTTGCCTACCCCCACTTTAAACAGTCATGGGACAAGATCTGTCATCTAAATCTGGAAGACTAGAGGAAAGGGAAAACCTAGGAGGGTAATTTTATTTTATTTTGTTGAGACACAGCGTGCAACAGGCCCTTCCAATCCTATGAGCCGCGTCACCCAGCAACCCCCCGGTTTAACCCGAGCCTAATCACGGGACAATTTACGATGACCATTTAACCTACCAACTAGTACGTCTTTGGACTGTGGGAGAAGAGTGGAGCACCTGGAGGAAACCCCCACGGTCACAGGGAGAGCGTACAAACTCCTTACAGTCACTGGAGGAATTGAACCCGTGTTGCTGGTACTGTAAAGCGTTGTGCTAACCACTACTTTACTGTGCTGCCCATGAGACTCTCATTTGATTAAACACTTTAATTTCATTATCTCCACTTTGACATTACGTGAAAAGTTGTTTAACTTTCATGCATGATTGAACAATGATCAGATAACTCTTCTAATTGTATTGCAAACATAAATACATTTGGGTTGAGAGAATAAGGAAACTGTGATTTCCAGTTCTTATGCATAGGGCAATATTCAAGAATTGAAACCTGTTGTAATGTACAGCAGGATGGTGTACACCTTGGTACATGTGACAATAATAGTAAAACCAATTTACAAGTTATCTTATGATCAGAATGTGGCACAGCAATTACATTTTTTTTAAGGAAACAATCCTTGACTTCATTCTCTCCAGTTTACAGACATTTGCCATACCAGGGTCCATATTTCTCAGCATCCTTTCTGGGTTTCTGTACCCATTCCCACTGGCACTTTTCTTTGTCTGCCTGGTAAGCTGAAGCTTCAAAAATATATCTTCTGTCATTCTAGAATAGTGAATAAGGTCCTGTTCTATCTGTTCAGTAGATTGATCTTATTTTACCTAAATATTTGGAGCATTTAAGAAATAGCTATTGCTTGCACCTTGCAATAAAACAACTATTGAACAAAGATATCCTTCATTGAGACAAGACTGTGGAAAAATGGCCAGCATGCTTCATTAAAGATTAAAGTAGCACAATCGAAAACTAAATTCTCTATGTGACCAATTTGTAAGATCGTTCATGAATACAGATAAACATTCTGGAGTCAGAGTCGTACATCACAGAAATGGGTCCTTTGACCATGGCAACCTTCTTGTCCATCAACGCGAATCCCATTTATCCTTTTATACCATGTCTAACTAAATGCCTCTTAAATATAATTTTGTCTGATTCCACCTTTTCTTCTAGCAGTGCATTCCAGATGACAATCACTCTTTGTGTAGAAATGTTATCTACACAATGATTTTTGACTGTCAATCTATGCCTCTAAGAATCAGATATATTTCTCTATCAGGTCACCCCTCAGCCACCTTCACTGCAAGAAAAACATCTCAGCCCATCCAATCTCTCCCCAAAATTAAAGTCCATCCACCCAGGTAACATCCTGGTGAATCTCCTCTGCACTCCCTCTCTCTCAAGAATTGTTCTTCCTACAGTGTAACAACCAGAACTGCACTGCACACGTTACTCCAAATGCAGCCTTACTGGTGTTTTGTAAAGTTGCAGCATAATATCCTAACTCTAATGTTCCTTGCCTTGACCTGTGGATGCAAGCCTGCCATACGCCTTCTTAACTAACCTATCGACCTATTGCGCAACTTGCAAGGGAAGCACTTGGACCCCAAGGTCTGCTCATCAACATTTCTTAGGGCTTTTCCATTAACTGTATATGCCCTGCTATTTGAAACACATTATTCAACACTTGTCAGGATTAATTTTCCACCTGTCAGTGTGCTCTACCTAACCTTCCATCTGATCTATATCCTGTGGAGCCTTAAACAACCTTCCATGTATCCACATTACCACTAATTTTCATGTCATCTGCAAACTTACTAATAATACCTACTACATTCACATACAGCCATTAATATTTTTAATAAACAGCAAAGGTCCCAGCATTGATCACTGTGGTACACCATTAGTCACTGACTTCCAATCACATAAACATCCTTCAGTTATTATGCTCTGTCTATCATCAGCCTAGTTTTGCATTCAATTAACCATCTTACCTTAGATCCCATTTTCCTTAACATTCTGTACCAGTCAACTATGGGAGACTTGTACAAATGCCATCCTCAAATCCATTTAGACAACATTTATGCCCTGCCTTCATCAATCCTGCTTGTTAGTACCTCAAAAAAACTCAATTAGTTAAATAGGAATCACCTGCACAAAGCTATTTTGACTATCCCTAATTCATCTCCACCTTTTCAAATATACATTAATCCTATCCCTACGACATTTTAAAAGATGTGTATTGGATTGAGCAAAGTTTAATTTCTTTTGAGAAATGTCATTTATCTACAACATAGAAGTAGTCTGTTTTACCCAGCACATTCATGCCAGTACTGTATTTATGCTCCATTGTTTTTAATGACAACTTTTTAAAAAATATCATGGCATTGTTGGCATTTTTTATTATTTCTTCTATAATGGCCCTTGAACTGAGCATTTAGTTACTGGCCAATTGCATAGGTGTGTCTGAAATCCATATAAACAAGGTATCAATGACAGATTTCCTTCCTTGCAGGGCATTAACAAACCATGAGTTTTATATGACAATCCAGTAGCGAAGAACAACACACACAAAATGCTGGAGGAACTCGGCAGATCAGGCAGCATCTATGGAAAGGAATAAACAGTCGATAATTCGGTCTGAGACACTTCATCAGACCCTTCATTACGAGTCCTGATGAAGGGTCTCGGCCTGAAACATCGACTGAATTTGTCCATTGCTTTGTGTGTGTTACTCTGGATTTCTAGCATCTACACAATCTCTTGTGTTTGTGATGTATGTATAGAAATGAACCATTCAACCCAACCAGTCCATGCTGGCATTCATATGACACTGATATCTTCTCCCATCTTCATCTTCACATTGGGTCTTAAACTAAATACTAATTCAGTTACTTGGCTTTTTCTGGTGCATGGTTGCATAGCAGTTCTCCAATAATTCAGAATGAAATGTGCATTCTTTCCCTACTCTGTGTTGTGAATGCAGTAACTCATGCTGGTTCCTTAAGGTTGTTATAGCTGGGAGAGGTAGAGGGGATAAGCTTCCTCTACCTATTAAATGCTCCCAATGGCATGTGTGTCAAATAGCCTCTGACTACTAATTCCATCTCTTGGCTTTCACATGTGACTTAGCTACTAAGATCAGTTGAACCATTTCTACTGACAGGAGCAGGAGCAAAGGTGGGTTATTGGTGCCTTAAAACCAGTCACTTTGGGCAGATGGGACTCATCAGCTATCTAGGAGAAGGAAAACTCTTAATTTCAAATACCCACTCATGGGGAAGGCTTTGGGAATAAACCCTGAGGAAAAAATCTGGAGCTGGATTCTCTAAGGCAGTCACCGACTGGCAATTCCTGCAATGCCACTGGTGCCAAACAGTATCTGTCCCTGTAGTTCCTATGGATTCATCAGCTGCATGGAGCGAGGCAGCTTGCTCTCAATAATGTACTGCCCTGGCTTACAGCTGAGGTGCAACATCCATGGTTGACCCTGACCAACAGAGGGCCTCAGATCATGCTGGGGTACAATTCCAATGACACAGACTTAAACAAATATTATCTTCACAACTTTGAAACAGCTATAAGTGTTAAGGAACTGTTTAAATGCACCATTTGTAAAATCCTCAGTGAATTTAATTGTTTTACTTGGGCAAGGTTCAGCTGTGCACATTCGAACAGTGGGCAGACATTAAAGAACAAATTTCTGATTATTTTGTCACTTTTTCAGTTCTTATCTGAGTGATCACACAAGAATAACATGAGAGTTTATTGGTCAGTATGATCTACAAGTGGGGTTTTCAACAGCTGGTTTATTACGAGATTGAGCAAGCAGGTTTACCCAGACAGCGCTCAAAAACTGACAGGGCCATGTGGTATAAAAGTAGTGTGTAAACCAGAAGCTGGTTTTAATTTCTAATTTTCTATATCTCAATCCTTTGTTTAATATTCTTAATTCAACAGTTATAATTCTAACATGTGCTAACTTGTTTTATGTGCTATATTGAGAATTAGTTAGAACTTTTTAAAATTCTATGGCTGTTGATAAAAATTGCAGGAGTAATATAAATAATTGGAAGACTAGAATTAGAGCTTTGGCATTCATCACTTAAAATAGTTTTTTTGTATTTCTCTCCTTTGACTCATGGATTGTGTTTGAGGGTAGCACTTCATTCTTGAAATTTGGCTTTTTAAATGAAAATCTTAAATTTCTGCCAACTTAATGTATTTTCACATGTAATATAAGTTTTTAGTAAAAGGGAAAATGGAGGTTTAATAACTGCTTTGCATGTGGAAAAGTAAAGGAATAACTTAAAACAAAGGAATAGTTCCTGCAGTACAACCAAGTTGATTTCCTTGCTAACCATTGTTTGTAAATTAACTCCTTTGTTTTAAAACAATCTGAGTCATGCTATCTCCAATAATTTCAGTGTTCCGGTCTTGGAGCTTCCTTCTGCTACCTGCTCTCATATTCAGTTGGTCGGCCAATTGTTTATAAATATTTAAAAGAGAAAGCAACAAAATGGTCGCAACAGGTAACCCTTTTAAATCTATTCTTTTTACTTGGACTTTATACTGAGTGAAGTTGGTAAATGTGCAGTTTTTAAAAAATGCTTAAAAATTGAATAGCTTAAGTACATTTTTGGAGATAATGGAAAGATGTGGTTCCTGATGCTTTAGAAATTGGTTTTGTGAGACTGCTTATCGAGGATCTGTTTAATCTTCTTAAAGAACTGTACTTGTGCATCTGTATGAAATTATTTATACTGCCTTATCTGATCTGCCATTTTTCAACTAGTGGCTATAAGACTGCAAGCTAAAGAAACATTTTATCACCTGGCATAAAAGCAAAATTCTACTGACTCAGTAAATCTGAAATGTGAGCAGAAAAATAGAAAATCAGTCAGTATCTCTGGAGTAAACATGCGAGTTTACATTTCTGTTGTAAACCTGTCGAACTGAAAAACAGAGACATATTGATAAAATCTGAGAAAGAGGTGGAATAACTTCATTCCATTACAACCAAATACTACAAAATTTCAAAATAGTATCCTAGAGTTATATAGCATGGAAATGGGCCCTGTGACCCAACTCATGACTCTCCCTGAGCTCGTCCCACTTACCTGAGTTTGGCCTCTACAGTAAAGCTGTCAAATGTCTCTTAAATGTAATTGTACAATCTTTCCACTTAATCTGGCAGCTCCTTCCATATACACCCACCACCCAATGTGGGGGGAAGTGGGGGAACCTGCTCCTTGGGTCCCCTCCATCATGGAAACAAGATTGTAAACATCCACCCTTTTTATGACCCTCATGATTTTATTAACGTGAGTAGGTTACTCCTCAACTTCCTTCATGCCAGGGTTAAACAAGTCCCAGCCCATCCAGTCTTGCCTTGTAGCTCAAGCCCTTCAGTCCTGGTAACATCCTTGTGAATCTTTTCTGTGCCCCCTTGCGCTTCCTATAGTAAGGCAATACTCCAGGCAAGGTCTCACCAGTGTCTTGTACAGCTGTCCCAACTCTTGTACTGAATGCTATGACTGATAAAAGCAAGCATACCATACACCTTCACTACGACGTCTACCTGTGTCGCTAGTTTCAGGAAGCTATGTACTTTAACCTTAGGTTTCTCTTCTCTATAGCACTCTCTAGGGCCATCCCATTCACTGTGTATGTCTACATTAGTTTAACACTTTACACTTGTTTTTAAGTTAAATTCCATCTGCCATTCCACTTCCTTAGTTTATTTAGATCCTTAGACAGTATTCTTCACTGTCCACTGTCCCACAGGTTTTAGTGTCATCTGTAAACTTATTAACTGTGCCAATTACATTCTTATCCAAATCAATATATATGGCAAATATCAGAGGACCCAACATCAATGCCTGCTCCACACCCCTGGTCACAGGCCTCCAATCTGAGAAACAACCTTCTCCTATTACCCTTTGACTCCTTCCGCCAAGGCAATTTTATATCATTGGCTAGCTTATCTTGGACCCCTTGTGATCTAACCTTTCAACCAGCCAACATGCAGAATCTGGTCAAAGGCCTTGCCAGTGTCCATGCAGGCAATGTCTATGTCCCTGCTTTTGTCATTCCTTTTGTCTCCTCTTTGAAAAAAAAAATTTGATTTATGAGACACAATTTCTTACTATTAAGTGACAGACCTATCCAAACCAGTACCATACCCCAGTGTTTTATAGTAACAAACATTCCCACCAATACTCTTTACCCCATAATTGATGATATAATTAAACATTTATAGTTGTGACGGATTACGTCCACAAATATAATTCTCTGGCCTCTTTACAGCTGACCTGTGTTTTGAGCACTTTCTCTGTTTAATGGATCCCTCATGAGAGCATTATCCATGTTGACTTTCGCTATATGCTTTGTCCTGCTTACGTTGTTGACAACCTTAGAGCTCAGGCTGAAGTTACTCTTAGTTAACAAAAATCTACCAACCCCTAAAATTAACCATGAACTACTGATTATTTGTTGTTTGAGGAAGAGTATTCTAAACTTCTCACTGTTCGCAAGTTTCCTAACTTCATATCTAAAAGGTCTGCTTCCAGTGCTTGGGCTTCCCAGCATTACTTCCCAAATTGCTGCATTTAATTACTCTATTAATTACTTTGACAAGGTGCTTATTCAGAAAGTCAGAAGGCATGAGATCCAGGGAAGTTTGGCCAGGTGGATTCAGAATTGACTTGCCTGTAGAAGGCTGAGGGTCATGGTGGAGGGAGTACATTCAGACTGGAGGATTTTGACTAGTGGTGTCCCACAAGGATCTGTTCTGGGACCTCTACTTTTCGTGATTTTTATTAATGACCTGGATGTGGGGGTCGAAGGGTGGGTTGGCAAGTTTGCAGACAACACAAAGGTTGGTGGTGTTGTAGATAGTGTAGAGGATTGTCAAAGATTGCAGAGAGACATTGATAGGATGCAGAAGTGGGCTGAGAAGTGGCAGATGGAGTTCAACACAGAGAAGTGTGAGGTGGTACACTTTGGAAGGACAAACTCCAAGGCAAATAAATGGCAGGATACTTGGTAGTGTGGAGGAGCAGAGGAATCTCAGAGTACATGTCCACAGATCCCTGAAAGTTGCCTCACAGGTGGATAGGGTAGTTAAGAAAGCTTATGGGGTGTTAGCTTTCATAAGTCGAGGGATAGAGTTTAAGAGTCGCGATGTAATGTTGCAGCTCTATAAAACTCTGGTTAGGCCACACTTGGAGTACTGTGTCCATTTCTGGTCGCCTCACTATAGGAAAGATGTGGAAGCATTGGAAAGGGTACAGAAGAGATTTACCAGGATGCTGCCTGGTTTAGAAAGTATGCATTATGATCAGAGATTAAGGGAGCTAGGGCTTTACTCTTTGGAGAGAAGGAGGACGAGAGGAGACATAATAGAGGTGTACAAGATAATAAGAGGAATAGGTAGAGTGGATAGCCAGCGCCTCTTCCCCAGGGCACCACTGCTCAATACAAGAGGACATGGCTTTAAGGTAAGGAGTGAGAAGTTCAAGGCGGGATATTAGAGGAAGGTTTTTTACTCAGTGGTTGGTGCGTGGAATGCACTGCCTGAGTCAGTGGTGGAGGCAGATACACTAGTGAAGTTTAAGAGACTACTAGAGAGGTATATAGAGGAATTTAAGGTGGGGGCTTATATGGGAGGCAGGGTTTGAGTGTCAGCACAACATTGTGGGCCAAAGGGCCTGTACTGTGCTGTACTATTCTATGTTCTATTGCTGCCATCAAAGAGGACTTCCACAATATTATAGGTTGAGGCAAATGAACAAACTTCCAGAATCCTGGGTGCTTCCTCATAGTAATATTCATAACTGTGTGAAATCATTGCTCTGTTTCTAGGTGTTTTCTAATGATCATGGTGGCATCAGAAGAGGCCAGGCCTTGGGTTACCTGGCTTATCTGTTGTCAGTCATTGTGAGGCATGGCTGTTGTGTTGAGCATGGAGGCATCAGTTGCTGTTTGTACAATGTGACAATACTATTGATATTTTGTAATCTATTGCATAAGTTACTGATTACTAAAGCGCATGCGGTAGAAATATGGCTGAAAGCGGTGAACTGCAGATCATTTAAAATTGCCTTTTTTAAATGTATTTTTTGCAGGTCGACAAGCACAGAGATCATCTTATTAATTATATAATCTTTTTAAGAATAACTCCATTCCTGCCAAACTGGTTCATTAATATAACAAGTCCTGTAATAAATGTACCTCTGGGTGTATTTTTCATTGGAACATTTTTAGGTAAGTACATTAAGATTTTTTTTTATCATGGCTTTGATGGTGGTCCTTATTAGAAAATAGTGGAACTTTTGAACAAAGTTAGGAAGCAATTTGATCCATCAAACCCAGCCAGCTTAGTTAGTTAACAACGGCAGCTATATTTCATTAGGAATTTCTGGAGGCTTGGTATGTCACTGAAGACTAGCAAATTTCTACAGATGTACCATGGAGAGCATTTTAACTGAATACATCACTGTCCGATATGGAGGGGCCACTGCACAGAATCAGAAAAGGCTGCAGAAAGTTGCAAACTCAGCCAGCTTCACCATGGGTGTTAACCTCACCAGCATTGAGGACATCTTCAAACAGCAATGCCTCAAAAAGGCTGCATCCATCACTAAGGATCCCCATTACCCAGGACATGCTCTCTTATTGCTACCATCGAAGAGGAAGTGTGGGAGCCTGAATTCACACAATCAACATTTTAGGAACAGCTTCTTCCCCTCTGCTATCAGATTTCTGAATGTACAATAAGCCCATGTAAACTACCTATTTTTTTACTCTCTTTTTGTACTATTTATTTATTTCAATTTTTATATATTGCGGGTCCTGTTTAATTAGGGCCAGTACATTTTGGCCCACTTAAGCGGCTGCCCCTATTATCCAAAGCTTCATGATAATAGTTAAAAAGGTATAAAAAAGACCAACTACCGTTTAAATAAGTAACAAATTATGTATTTAAATTAAGTACAAAACAAATTAGAACACTACTAATTCATTCATAGTTTGTCACACCAGACAGCCAGCCACTCTAGTGTTGTTTGGTTGATGTTGAGCAAGTCAGTGTCAGCTGAATCAGGTGAGAGTGGGCAGTTGCGCAGAACGTGTCCAATGTTCTGCACCCTTTCGCCACACTCACAGGATTTGCTGGTCTTTAAAGCCCACTTCACCATATTGTCTCCTGACCTACAAACTCCTGGTCTTGCTCTGTTGAGAGTGCACCACTTCCGTCTGTCAAGCAGTGCCCCGTCTGGCCACATTTCTGTGGGGTCTTGCACTGTATTGTTTGGTGGTGTTCTGGCTTCTGTTTGTTGCCAGAGGTCAATCCTGTATGTTTGGGGGGATGTTCCATCCGGTAGTTCCTCCACTGTAGCAAAGTTTTTCCTCGATTTTAGGCGGTAGGAAACTGGCATATGATGATGCAATGGGTGTCGTGGATACTGAATTCCGTTTACCTTTTTCAATTTTTGTTGTGTGTCTTCGGATCTCTGGGGGAGCAATGCCTGCAAGTCTGTAAATGATGTTAGTGGGTGTGGGGTGCAGTGTGCCCCTGATTATTCGGCAGGCTTCGTTAAGCAACGGGTCTATTTTCTTCGCATGGGCTGATCTGCCCCACACAGGTGCACAGTATTCTGCAGGTGCTTAGCAGAATGCTAGGGCAGTTGACCTAAGTTTGTGAGCATTAGCTCCCCATTTCGTGCCTGCTAATTTTTTCAAGAGAGAATTGCGAGAGCCAACTTTCCCTCGGAGTTTTTGGATGTGGGTGGCAAATGAGAGCGTCCTATCCAGTGTCACACCCAGGTAAATTGGAGTTAGATCGTATTTGAGCTCCCTCCCACACCAGAAGATCTTGAGTTTCCGAGCTGCTTCTCGATTCCTCAGGTGGAATGCACACACTTGAGTTTTTGATGGATTTGGGTTCAGAGATCATTTTTCATAATACCGTTTCATTGCTTCGAGGACTGTGTAAGTCGTACTTCAACTTCTTGGAAGGAGTTAGCTTGTGTTGCTATGCATAGGTCGTCTGCAAAGATAAACCTGCGTGTGTTAGGAAAGGTTGGCTGGTTGATTGTGTAAACATTAAATAGTAGAGGTGCCAGGACTGATCCCTATGGTAGTCTGTTCTTTTGTGGACACCACCTACTCTTAATTCCATTCATTTCTACGTAAAATCTGTGATTTTCTAAGAGGCTTCTTATTACTTTGACTGTGGTTTTGTTCTTTAACATTTTAGATAATTTCAGTAGAAGGCCTCTGTGATTCACAGTGTTGTATGCTGCTGTTAAGTCAACGAATATTGCCCCTGTAATTTGTCGCATTTCAAAGCCATCCTCAATATACTGAGTTAAGTTCAGGACTTGACCTCAGCAAGAGCAGCCTGGCCTGTCCCCAGCTTGGTCTGGTGTTAGAAGATCTTTGACTAAGAGGGATATTCTTTTCAGTATGAATCTCTCATAGAGTTTATGGAGGGTGCAGAGCAAGGAAATCGGTCTGTACTTTTTAGGAATATTGGGGTCTTTATTGGGTTTTAGGGGAGCAACAACTTTGGCTCTTCTCCACTTTTAGGTATGTTTACTGATCTTAGGCAACATTTAAAAAGGGACAGAAGCCAGTGGAGTGCTTTAGGTCCAGGATGTTTAAGGAATTCATTAAGAATCCCATCTATGCCAGCAGCTTTGTAGAAGTTTAACTGTGATACTTCATCCTTTAATTCTTCTAGGGTGAGAGGTGGGAAGTTGTTATTCCCATTTGAGAGAGCTGACTCCATCTCCTGATGTTGCTTTTCCTTTTGCCTCCGTTCCTTGTTATTTGGTCGACCATTTAGTATTAGTTGGTGGGCAACCTGATTGGGTGTTACGGCAGCAATTCTCTGTGGTGGTCTATTGTCTGAGTTGAGTTTCCGAACAGTTGCCCACACCTTCTTACTGTTATTGGTCATGTCTGTGTTTTCTATCAGTTCCTGCCAACACTGTTGTCTCTCTTGGCTCATTAGGGACAGAACTGACTTTCCTATTTCAATTGTGTCTTGACCAAACGGGTCTTGGTCGTATAAGTTAACATACTCATCATAACTTTGCTTGATATCACTAGTCAATCCCTGAATATATTTGGATCTGCAGCCTCTAGGTATGTTCTGCTGCGCTAATTTCTAGATTAGTTGGACAAATTCATCATAGTGATCAGGTTCTGGTGGTATGGTCTCAATAAGTTGATAAAGGGATTCTGTGAAAGATGTCCAATTCGCTTTTCTCAGGTTAAATCTTGGTAGGTACTTTGATGGTACAGGTCTCAGAACTGGAAGGGATTCTACCTGGACTGGACGATGTTGGGATTTGGGTATATATTGGAGGACTGTTCGTGTGAAGAGGTTGGAGTTTGATAGGTAACAAAGGCAAGGTCTGGGTTGTATCCTTTTCTCCATCTGGCACTTGTGAAGGTAGGCGTGCCCTTTGACTCGTTAGTAGGTGAAGGCTGTTGTTTAGAGTCCATGATACAACTTTTTCTCCATTTGCATCGTCATCTTCGTATTCCCAGTTGGGACTATGGCTATTAAAGTCACCAATAGTGAGGTACGTTTTGTCCTGGAGATCTAGGTTAGGTGGCCACATGAATGGTTCATTAGGGGGTTTGTAGACCAATATTATATTTATGTGTTTTGTTTCAACTTTCAGAACTTCCATTGAGCCAGCTTGGATGTTTGCTGTGCTCTTTACTATAGATTTCTCTTTAACAACGATTGCACTTCCATAAGTTTGGCTAGGGGTGTCAATAGCCAAGTGCATTCCTGACACATTGGGTTGGTTGTTCAGCCTGTGAGTTTCTTGTATGCACAAGATGTCCTGTTTTAAGTTTGCCAGGATTTCTACTTTACTGTGGCTGAAGCCTTCGATGTTGAGGCTAACGATTTTCATGATTTCCAGTGGGCTGAGGGTTTATCCTTTTACCACCTACTGGATCACTTGGTCTGGCGTGTAATGTCAGGATTGGTCTCCTTTCGGATTAGCAGGGTCACGGCGTTAACGTTCCTGACTAATACTACTACAGTACTATAAAACCATATTTTAGTTTCTAATAGTAATCGATGGAGGAATTTTTTGATTGACTATAAATGAAGAAAATCAGTGCAGACACCTAATGTTGCTAATGAGGTTCTCGAGGAATATAAAGAAAGTAAAAAGCATTTAGAAAAGCTGAAAGAAGAAATGAGGTTGCTTTGGCAAGTAAGGTGAAAATAAATCCAAAGGGTTTCTACAGTTATATTAATAGCAAAAGGATAGTGAGGGATAAAATTGGTCCCTTAGAAAATCAGAGTGGACGGCTATGTGCGGAGCCAAAAGAGATGGGGGAGATTTTGAACAATTTCTTTTCTTCGGTATTCACTAAGGAGAAGGATATTGAATTGTGTAAGGTAAGGGAAACAAGTAGGGTAGTTATGGAAACTATGATGATTAAAGAAGAGGAAGTACTGGCACTTTTAAGGAATATAAAAGTGGATAAGTCTCCGGGTCCTGACAGGATATTCCCTAGGACCTTGAGGGAAGTTAGTGTGGAAATAGCAGGGGCTATGACCGAAATATTTCAAATGTCATTAGAAACGGGGATGGTGCCAGAGGATTGGCATATTGCTCATGTTTCCATTGTTTAAAAAAGGTTCTAAGAGTAAACCTAGCAGTTATCGGCCTGTGAGTTTGACGTCAGTGGTGGGTAAATTGATGGAGAGTGTTCTTAGAGATGGTATATATAATTATCTGGATAGACAGGGTCTGATTAGAAACAGTCAACATGGATTTGAGCATGGAAAGTCATGTTTGACAAATCTTATTGAATTTTTTGAAGAGGTTACTAGGAAAGTTGACGAGGGTAAAGCGGTGGATGTTGTCTATATGGACTTCAGTAAGGCCTTTGACAAGGTTCCACACGGAAGGTTAGTTAGGAAGGTTCAATCGTTAGGTATTAATGTTGAAGTAGTAAAATGGATTCAGCAGTGGCTAGATGGGAGACGCCAGAGAGTAGTGGTGGATAAATGTTTGTCAGATTGGAGGCCGGTGACTAGCGGTGTGCCACAGAGATCTGTACTGTGTCCAACGTTGTTTGTCATATATATTAATGATCTGGATGATGGGGTGGTAAATTGGATTAGTAAGTATGCAGATGATACTAAGATAGGTGGAGTTGTGGTTAATGAAGTAGGTTTTCAAAGCTTGCAGAGAGATTTAGGCCAGTTAGAAGAGTGGGCTGAAAGATGGCAGATGGAGTTTAAAGCTGATAAATGTGAGGTGCTACATTTTGATAGGACTTACATGGTAAATGGTAGGGCATTGAAGAATGCAGTAGAACAGAGGGATCTAGGAATAATGGTGCATAGTTCCCTGAAGGTGGCATCTCATGTGGATAGGGTGGTGAAGAAAGCTTTTGGTATGCTGGCCTTTATAAATCAGAGCATTGAGTATAGGAGTTGGGATGTAATGTTGAAATTGCACAAGGCATTGGTGAGGCTAAATTTGGAGTATTGTGTACAGTTCTGGTCACCAAATTATAGGAAAGATATCAACAAAATTGAGAGAGTACAGAGAAGATTTACTAGAATGTTACCTGCGTTTCATCTCCTAAGTTACAGAGAAAGATTGAACAAGTTAAGTCTTTATTCTTTGGAGCGTAGAAGGTTGAGGGGGGACTTGATAGAGGTATTTAAAATTATGAGGGGGATAGATAGAGTTGATGTGGATAGACTTTTTGCATTGAGAGTGGGGGAGATTCAAACAAGAGGACATGAGTTGAGAGTTAAAGGGCAAAAGTTTAGGGGTAACATGAGGGGGAACTTCTTTACTCAGAAAGTGGTAGCTGTGTGGAACAAGCTTCCAGCAGAAGTGGTTGAGGCAGGTTCAGTGTTGACATTTAAAGTTAAATTGCATAGCTATATGGATAGGAAAGGAATGGAGGGTTATGGGCTGAGTGCAGGTCAGTGGGACCAGGTGAGAGTAAGAGTTTGGCACGGACTAGAAGGGCCGAGATGGCCTGTTTCCGTGCTGTAATTGTTATATGGTTAATGGACTACCTTCATACAATGCTGTCGACGATTGCATCCTCCAAATCTTCATTTCCATTGTAATATTCAAGATGATGTTGATGCCTTCAAATTCTTCATAGATCCTAACTTGTTGAAATACTGAAGTTGTTTCATTTTCACTCCCGCCTTTTTCTGCATCTCCAAGCCTGAATGCTTTAAACTGCAGTGAGCAAAACAATTCTGAATTGTTTTATTGTTTTTTTTGCCAACCTTCATTGACAAAAATCACTGCTTTTTGAAAACAAACATATACAACTGACGCTATTTAAAAACTTTGCTATAAGCATGGTGTAGTGTCTAACACAAGTGCACAACTCTGGTTCTAGTTGGAAACTGTTTGGCAACAGTCTCCTGCCCCAATTTGTGTCCCAAATGAAGAGAATCTTGACTATTTTCTTAATTAGGATTTGTTTTTTTAATAGCCATTTGTGAAGAACATTTCACTTTGTCTGTCTGTCCATTCAGTTATTTATCTGCTGCACAATTCCTAGGCTTTGATCTTCTTTTGTAGCTGCCATGGTAGTGTAGCAGTTAGCGCAATACCATTACAGCTTAGTACGTTCTGGAGTACAGAGTTCGATTCCAGTGACTCTCTGTTCATCCTCCCTGTGGAATGAGTGGGTTTTCCCAGGTCCTCCATTTTCCTCCAACAGTCCAAAGACGTACTGGGTCATTGTAAATTGTCCCATGATTAGGTTAGGGCTAATTGGGTTTGAAGGGTTTGTTGGGGTGGTGTGGTTTGAATGGCTGGAAAGGCCTAGTCTGCATTGTACTGCTAATTAAATTTTTTAAATTGTGTCTGTTCCAGTTCAGCTTCTGGTCAGTTGTAAACCTGAGGATATCGACAGTGGGGGAGCTCAGTGTTGGTAATGTCGTTGAATATCAGGGGGTGATGGCTGAATTTTTCTTTCTGAATTATCATTGCTAGTGCACGTGGCATGAATATTATTTGCACCTTGTCCACTAAGGCTTGGATGATATTGAGATCTTGTTGCATTTGAAAGTAGACGACTTCATTATCAGGGGAGTCAAGAATGTGCTGAACAACAGTGGGGGAGCTCAGGGTTGGTAATGTCGTTGAATATCAGGGGGTGATGGCTGAATTTTTCTTTCTGAATATCATTGCTAGTGCATGTGGCATGAATATTATTTGCACCTTGTCCACTAAGGCTTGGATGATATCGAGATCTTGTTGCATTTGAAAGTAGACGACTTCATTATCAGGGGAGTCAAGAATGTGCTGAACATTGAGCAATCATCAGCGATCAGTCTAACTTCTGACCTTTTTACTGAAGGAAGGTCATAGAGGAAGCCACCAAAGATGGTTGGCCAAGGAAAGTATCCTAAGAAACTGAATAGAGATTCGGCCTAACTGCAGTAATACCAGTTGTTAGTAGTTCACTCTGCAGTAATTAGATAGTGAATCAGCATCAGGTTTATTGTTACGTATATCGTGAAATCTGTTATTTTGCAACAGTAGTACAATTACTCTAAATTTCAAAACTAAATAGTGCAAACAAAGAATAATGAGGTAATGTTTATGGATTGTTCAGAGATCTGATGGCAGAGAGGAAAAAGTCATCGCTAAAAAGATGAATGTGAGTCTTCAGGCTTCTGTATCTCCTCTGCAATGGTAGTGATCAAGCATTCTATTTTTTTTTTGCTCTGCTGATCCAAGATACCAAATTTAATTGCATTATTCTTCTCATTCCTGTGAATGAGATTAGCTGATCCAGCACAAGCATGGAAGCTTGGAAAGTTGTGGACAACTTTTAATCCAAAAAATCTTAACCATTTAACTTGTTTATCAAAGTTCACATTATAGAGATATTGTAGACTATTGCCATCGAAGAAAATCTTAAAAATACTGTTTTCTGTTTCCCTTTAGGTGTAGCACCTCCATCATTTGTGGCTATCAAAGCTGGCACAACCCTTTATCAACTTACGACAGCAGGAGAAGCTGTTTCTTGGAATTCAGTCTTTGTTCTCATGTTCTTGGCAGTTGTCTCCCTACTTCCGGTATTTTTCCAGAAAAAACTAAAGCAAAAGTTTTCATAACTCAACACCGTCTTACTATTCATAACTTGCCTCAGAATTTATCTTTAAGTTAACGTCCACTAAGTGGGGTTGTAGTAAAGAATACATTTGGATTTGATAGGTTAATCATTTTTTCATAATCAATGTGCACATTCAAAAATGTGACTTAAGTTTCATAAAACAATGCCCTTTCCCTGTTTTTCTTCCTTGGCATTAACATTAAGTCACATAATATACTGCAAATGGCTTGCTTTTATTATTGAAAGTAGAATTTATTATATAATGTAGCTAAACGGAGTGAAGCATACAATTACAGCAAGTCTCTCCCAATTCTAGGTGCTCCAAAATCAGTTCACTTCAAAGAGAAATAAATTTTTCCTTGGCCACATGCTAAAAGCACAATATAGTGTCAGTTGAAGTCAATCTAATAGAATTTTGGAGGAGTGGAGTGAAATATGGACTGCTACTGCTTTCCATTTTAACACGATGTTGAAGGATGAATTCTTTAACAATTTTTTCCCCCAGTTTTTGTGGTTCAATGTTGTGGAAACATTTATGCAAGGTTCTTAGATGTAAAAAGTAGCTAAGTGCAAACATATGCCTTTAGCAGTATTAAGAATGGCAATAATTTCACATTCATGATGTATAATTATTTGTAATCATACATGATTTTGAACTTCAAATATTTACATGTTATCACAACTTGTAACATCCTGATGCAAGTATTTATTGGAAAGAATGAAGGCTGAATTGGTTACTGTTGTTGTTTCTGTATTCAGTCCCCATGTACTATATGTGTCTTGTTCTTTATCCCAGATATAGCTATGGAATGTAAATTTTCATGTGTCTATTGACTTGTACAGAATAAGTAAAAGTGCACAACATATTTCTTAAAAATCCATTATAATTTTTCTTCTGTACTGAAATTTTAAAATGTCCACTAGGTGGCATGTGATTCCAGAAACAATGTAATAAAACCATGAGGTGAATTTTTCATCCAATCTTAGTTAATTGGGAGGAGATATGACACAATAGCTGATGTTCCTCCTTCAAACATGGCAGTTAGGAGAGGTGTGGGGGGGGGGCGTTGAGAAAGAAATCAAATTCAGTCAATTTCCCACAATATCAATTTGCAGTTTGAAAGGGTCTGAGGAGGACCGTTTTGCTCAAGAATTGGTGTATGAATGAAGGAAGACAATGGAATAAAGGAAAAATAGTATCATGACTGATACTTGAGAGTTTACAATACAAGCTTTGTAGCCGCATATCTGCAGAGAAAACAAATAACCTCTATGTCAAACTGCTACCAAATATTCCATGGAAATGATTCAGATTCTTGATGATTCTTGCAGAATGAGAGCACTTTTTAATCCTGGAAGAAACTGTAAATGCCGAAAACAAATATCAAAATGCCTGAATTTCCAGCAAGGCAATTGACTTCTTAAAAGGGAAAAGATAAGGGCTAAAAAAAAAAAGCAAGCTCAGTTTGTTAATGCTGATAAGTTTTCTGCTTACCTCTAACATTTCTGATCTGATTGGAAATCTTAACAATTTTGGTCAAATCAACTGAAGAAAACCAAGTACTGCATTGTCCCGATGAAGGGTCTCAGCCCAAAATGTCGACAGTTTACTTTTTCCATAGAATCTGCCTGGCCTGCTGAGTTCCTCCAGCATTCAGTGTGTGTTGCCCTGCATTGTACATTTTGAAAAGTATTCAGAAACCAGCCTGTTCTCATTAACTCTAGCTAATGTAAAAGTGTGCTAACTAGGTTCCTATCTTCAATGTGATTTCAATGATAATCTGATACAACCTGATGGACTTTTAGAATAAACATTGTATTGTGATATTATAATTGCTACTGCTGAGTTGATCGGAATTTTATTGGACCACTTCTAGGTAGCCTTTCATCACTGTATTAATTGGACACAGAGATAGAAAGGGAAAGCTGTATGGATGTTTTTAAGTTCTAATTGGTTTATTTTAGCTGCACTTCAGTTGTTAGCAGTCCTTAAAGCAAGTTAAAATATTCTGGGCTCCAATCTCATTTAAGTGACCTGAGTTCAAAAACAAACTGCAGTGTAGTATGGGATGCAGGGAACGCTGCACTGCTGGAGGTGTCTCCTTTCAAATGAGGTATTATCCATCTGCAATATCTCATTTAGTGCAACTTGGTCTCAGCAGGCCGAAGGCACATTTTGAAGAGCCGGGAAAGTTATACACAATGCCTTGATCAATATTTATGTCTCAGTCAACTTCTGAAATGAATTATCTGGTCATTAACCGTGTGGCAATTTAAATTCCCACAATTAGCAGTGTACTTCAATTACTGCATCATGGGCTGTAAAATGTTTTGGAATATTGCAAAAGTGAAAAAAAAGGAATATTGCAAAAGTGATTCAAAAAGCATCATATAAATGCAAATTTTGCTGGGAAAGTAGCAGATTTTTTTCATAACCCTGGCTTGATTGCTCTTGTATGTGTTTAAAAATTGCATTGTGGTAGAGAAATTTTGCTTGAATATTTTCTGGGAATAGGTTCAAAGTTCAAAGTAAGCTTATTATCAAAGTACATCTATGTCACCATACAACCCTGAAATTAATTTTCTTGTGAAGATACTCAATAAATCCATAATAAAATAATAGCCATAATACAATCAAAGACTGCACCAACTTAGGCATTCAACCAATGTACAAAAAAAACAACAAACTGTGAAAGTACAAACACAAAGAAATAATAAATATTGAGAACATGAGATGAAGAGTCCTTGAAAGTGAGTCCGTAGCTTGTGGGAGCATTTCAATGATGGGACAAGTGAAGGTATCCCCTTTGGTTCAAGAGCCTGATGGTTTAGGGGTAATAACTATTCCTGAACCTGTTGCTGTGAGTCCTGAGGCTCCTGTACCACCTTCCTGATGGCAGCAATGAGAAGAGGGCACTTCCTAGGTGGTGGGATTCTTGATGATGAATGTTGCTTTCCTATGACAATGCTTCATGTAGATGTGCTCAGTGGTGGGGAGGGCATTACCTGTGATGAACTGGGCCATATTCACGACTCTTTGCGGGATTTTCTGTTCAAGGGCATTGGTGTTTCCATACCAGGCTGTGATGCAGCCAGTCAATATACTCTCCACCACACACCTATGGAAGTTTGTCAAAATTTTAGATGTCGTGCCAAATCTTTGCAAACTCCTAAGGAAGTAGAGGTGCTACTATGCTTTCTTCATAATTGCACTTGTGTGCTGGACCCAGGACAGGTCCTCTGAGGAATTTAAAGTTGCCAACCCTCACCACCTCATTCATTGATGAGGACTTGCACATAGACCTCTGGTTTTCTTCTCCTGAAGTGTGCCATTGGAGTTGTGCTTAGCCACACAGTCATAAGTGTAAAGTGAGTAGAGCAGAGGATTAAGTGCACAGCCTTGTGTTTCACCTGTACTGATGGAGATTGTGGAGAAGATGCTGTTGCCAATCTAAACTGACTGGGGTCTGCAAGTGGGAAATCATAGAAACATAGAAAACCTACAGCACAATACAGGCACTTTGGTCCACAAAGCTGTGCTGAACATGTCCTTACTTTAGAAATTACCTAGGATTACCCACAGCCCTCTATTTTTCTATGCTCCATGTACCTGTCCGGGAGTCTCTTAAAAGACCCTATCGTATCTGCCCCCTCCATCGTTGCCAGCAGCCCATTCCCCGCACTCACCACTCAGTGTAAACAAAAAAATTTACCCCTGACATCTCTGTACCTACTTCCAAGCACGTCAGAACTGTGCCCTCTTCTGTTAGCATCATGGGTCCAATTACACAAGGAGGTATTCAGGCCAAAGTCTTGAAGCTGAATGATAAGTTTTGAGGAGATGATGGTACTGAATGCCAAGCTCTACTCGATAAAGAGCATCCTGATGTATGCATCTCTGCTGTCCAGATGTTCCAGGGTTGAGTAAAAGGCCAATGAGATGGCATCTGCTGTGGACCTGTTGCTCCAGTTGGCTAATTGGAGCAGATCTAAGTCAGTTCCCAGGCAGGAGTTGATGTATTTCATCACCAACACATTTAAGTGCTGCTAGATGATAATCATTGAGGCAGGTTACCACGTTCTTAGACTGCTGAAGCGAAAGGTTAAGTACCTCAGTGGACCCTCCAGCCAATTGACCAGCACAGGTCTTTAGTACTTGGCCAGGCACCCCGACTGGGTTGGATGCTTTTTGTGGGCTTGTCCTGAAGGCTGCGCACACGACGCCCTCAGAGACTGAAATCATAGGATCATCAAGGGCTGTGGGAGTTAGTCGTAGTTTTTCCATGTTTTTACAGTCAAAGTGAGCATAGAAGGCATTGGGCTCATCTAGAAGCGAAGCTTTGTTGTCACCTATGTTGCTTGATTTTTACTCTATAAGAGGTGATAGCATTCAAGCTCTGCCTCAACTGTCAGCATCCTTCGTTGATTCAAGTGTAGTTTGGAACTGCTACTTTGCCTGTCAGAGGAGATTGTACGATCTCCAGAGACTTTCTGGAGATCGTACCTGGTCCACCCTTCACATATCAGCAAGGTCATTTTTGGGATTATATGCAAAATTGAACATTTTGCTGCTTGAACACATTTTTCTTCATGTCATCCCTCTTTAGCCCTTTAATTATTTGCTTTCCAGTCTTGTGATAATGGAAATTTCTCCTTATTCAGTTTGTTTATACTTTTGAAGATTTTGAACATCTCTATTAAATCACTTCTCAATTCTATTTTTCCTTCTACAGATGGTGCTCTACCTGCTGAGTGCTTACAGCACTTTTTTGTTTTTATTCCATCCCATTAAATGTCTCTGACCCTGTCTGAGGCCTTCACATCTTTGGAATGCTGACCAGAATTAATGACCTTCAGGGAAGAAATCTGCCATCCTTCTAAATACCTGGTGTCATTTTGGACTCAAAACAATGTGATGACTGTCAGCTGCCATCTTGGTTGTTTCTTAGCTGCTGCAGGGTCAGGCATCAGCATGAAATCAGACAATCCAGCACTGGATTGGGCACCAAATTCAGACATTCCTCATCAAAAACATTTGGGGACTAGTGTCTAAACTGGGAGTGCTATCTCAAAGAAATGCTGAATACACCTTTTGAAATGCAAAACTCTGTATCACAATCTCTGTGTCTGTCCTGCCCAAATGGAAGGACAGACTCTTCTTAGGGGCCAAGCGTATGAGGAAGAGTATGTCCTGGAGGTCCTGTGTGAACACTGATTTCATACACCTAGGAAATGGAACCCTGATGATCCCCTTACAGATACAGTGTGGAACAGGCCCTCCCAGCCTGGTGAGTCGTGCTGGCCAGCAACCCACCTACTTAACACTAGCCTAATCACAGAACAGGTTACAATAACCAATTAACCTACTAAATGGTACATCTTTGGACCGTGGGATGAAACCAGAGCACCCGGAGGAAACCTATATGGTCGGAGGTAGAATGTGCATGCTTCTTACAGCCGGAATTGAACTCCGAACTCAGGTGTCCCGGGCTGTAATAGTGTCATGCCAACCGCTCTGCTACCATCGTAGGTGATGATGAGTCAATCCAAAAGTAACTGAGGAAAAACATTAAAGTAGTCCTGAGAGTTGTTTGGCACCACTATTACTGTCCAAGCTGCCTAACTCCGAACAGGCCAGAGAATGCGGAGAGTGGTCTGGTCCAGTAGTGAGGGGTTGATTGGAGAGTCAGGGAGTCGATGGGTATGCAAGAGAGAATAAGTTACAGGGAAATATGTGTGGGTATGGACCTGATGGGAATGTTCTGAGAGCTCGTAGAGTATGGATGGTCAATTGGCCTGGAAATATAACGTGAGAGTATAGAATGTTCACTGTGATATTCTATTCACAGCTCCTCATCAATTCATTCTTATGTAAGGGTTTCTTCTTTTATGTTACTGCGAAGGCTAATAAAATGGCTTCTTTGTTATGTTGTAATAAAATGGCTTCTCTGTAATGTTAACTGCTGAGTTAACGGTAGCAGCTTGGTTGGGTTATAATTACTGTTAACGGGAATCGTATTCATTTACTAACCAATTGGGATAGATGTTATTCTTTCTTGTGTGTCTGTAAGCTGTTGTTTTCGTGGGCTTTGGGCAGAAGGCATGATGGGGACAGAGAGAGGAGACGCGATACTGTCAGCTGGGCGAGGATCGGACTCTAGAGGAAGTCCGAGGCCCAGGGCTTTTCGGGAGAAGAACTGAAGAGGAAGGACGTGCGGGACATGCGCTGGTCGACCACTGTGGTTGGTCCCAGGCGGCGGGTCGAGGAGGTCGGAGGGGATCGAATGGTGGAGAGGAGACTCCATTAATTCAGCTCCAATGGTTGTGCACGAAGTGGTTGAACTCTGATAAGTTTGGCGCCTTTTACTTTCCTTTTATATTGTATCTCTATTAATTACATAGTTCCAGTAAGGTCTATAAAGTGTAATCTGTAAATCGTACATTGTGTGCTGTCTGTTAATTGGCGGGGTGGGTACATCACACAGCATCCACACAAACTTGATTACCCAGTTTGGTGGGGCCGAAGGCTGCTCCCCCTAGATGGAAGCCAGCTGAGCGAGCCTGAGGCTTACCAGGGAGCTACACTTACATTCAGTGAGACCTCAATGTGCAAGTACCGGCTGACAAGTAGCAGGTTTTTTTTGTATGTACAAAGTGTCGGTCAATAATTACTAAACATGAGAGAATCTAACAACCTACTCATCACAGTCAATGTTATAACCATCACTGTGCCTGCCACCATCAGCAGCCTCAAGTTTACCATTGTCCAAAAAATTCTATTTGACCCAACATATATACTATATATAGTATGTATGTATCTACTATGTATGGAATTGTTTCAAGCCAGGTCAGGGACAGTGTATCACATGGCAAGTCACTCAGCCTGACATCCCAAAGTCTTTGCGCTGTCTACAAGGTACAATTTAGCAGTATGATAGAATCTGTCCATTTGCTGAATGAGAGCAACTCCAATGATGCTCACAAAGCCTGACATTGTCCAGGAAAATAAAGGCCTGTTATCCCATTCCAAGCATACACCATCTGCAAAATACACCTTTTGTTGTTCTTTGGTCAAACCTGTGGCCTCTATTATCAAGGAAATGGCAGTGGATGCACAGAAAAAACACTATTTCCAGGTTCTTTGAACCTTTTCCAAGTTGCCACCAGAAAAAGTTGAAAGTTTTCCTTTAATTTCAAACACCAATCCTTTGGGTACTACTTCAAGCATTTCTGCAGCCTGAAAGCCCATTCACAATGATTCCCATCCATCAGTTGAAATAATTTCTGTCTGGTGTTGCTGATAAGTACAGTATAAGAATTGCAATCTTTTGTACTACAACACCATTCCTCCAAGAAAGATTGGAAAAGGAGCTAGCACTACTCCAATTTCAACTCTTATCTTGCTCAGCAACATAGATGCTTTTCATCCTAAATCAATAGCAACCAGCCTTGCTAATACTTCCTCTTTAATAATTTTTAGTATATTTGGTATCTGAACTGCCTCTTTTATTATGACTTGGCAGGATTTTCTTTAATAAATACATGAAAAATTATTAATTTAGTTCCTTCTTGCATAATTCCTTCTGTTTTCTATTCATTACTGCCTCTCAGAATACTACATACTCACTAAATAAGTTGAGAAAAATTATATTAAATTCAAATACATGAATAAATTAATATATCCCTGTGTAGATAAGGCTTACCGTTGTAATTAGATGAAACCACATATTAAGCATGCTTAATATTAAGAGTGTTTGAAACATGCTTAAACATATCTACACTTCAATCCACTACAATTGTAATAATGTGAGTTTTAAATACATTTCAAACACCTGTTTAGTGATCAATTTTTTTATAAATGGCATTCTAAACCAAATTCCTATTTACATTTATTTTTTGATTCAGTGCGTTCTTATTACCTTCTCCTTTCTCAATATATTCCCTAGCTAAGCTTGTGTTCAGATTGTATATTTTCATTTTTTAGCAACTCTACAACCTTCATTGAAGTATAATTAATCATTTAACATGATAGTATTGGTTGAGTTACAGAAAAGCAAAACTAGTTTGCAACTTTGCTGGATTACATTTTCGCAGGACAAAAGCAAGAGTAGGCTCGTTGGACCTTCAAGACTACCCTGAGAATCAGTTAAATCAGAACTCTTTTGGCTCTCCCCCCATGTCCTCTTTTTTGTACTTTAAATCCCTATCAGTTTTTGTCTTCAAACACATTCAGTGACTCCACCTCCGCAACTCTAGAATTCCAGAAATTCTACTTAAACCCCATCTGCAATGAAATTAGGAAATTGTGCCCTCCAGTTCCAGGTTCCTCACCATGGGAAATGAATGATGTAATTCTGAGGCTTTGAGGACATTGAACAGACCACAGTTGGAGTATTGTGAGCAGTTTTGAGCCCCTTAGCATTGGAGAGGGCCCAGAGGAGGTTCACGAGAATGATCCAAGGAATGAAAAGGCTAATGTATGAGGAGTATTTGATGGTTCTGGGCCTGGAATCACTGGAGTTCAGAAGATTGAGGGGGATCTCATTGAAACCTATCAAATATTAACAAGCCTCTATTGTGTGGATGTGGAGAGGATGTTTCCTATAGTGGGAGAGTCTAGGATCAGAGGTCACAGCCTCAGTATAGAAGGATGTCCCTTTAGAGCAGAGATGTGAAGGAATTTCTTTAGCCAGAGAATGGTGAATATGTGGAATTTGTTGCCACAAGCAGCTGTGGAAGCCAAGTCATTGAATAAACTTAAAGTGGAGTTTGATAGATTCTTGATTAGGAAGGGTATTAAAGGCCACACATCACTAAGTCTGCTTCCTTGCCATCTTGCAAATATTCAAATATCAGATATCAAAACTATCAAATACCTTGGGAAATGCAAATTGACCACATCTATTGGTTCACTTTCATCCATCTATTCACTACATGCTTAAAGAACTTAAAGCAAATTTGTCAACCACAATTTCTTTTTCATAAAACTATGTTGACTTGACTTAATTGTACCATTATTTTCTAAACTCTGGCTATTCCCTTTTTAATAAAAAATTACAGTATTTTCCCAATGACAGAAGTTGGGTTAACTGGCTTATAGTTCCTGTTTACTTTCTCACTCCTTTCTGGAATAGTACCATTACATTTGCAGTTTTCCAATCCACTGGCATCCTTCCAGAATCCAGGAATTTATCAGAGTTATATTAAAGCATCTACTTCTTCCAGAGGTGCTTCCAATAATGCCCTTAGATGCAAACCATCTGAAGGCCCCTGTCAGCAGTCACCCCTATTAGCTTACTTGATAGTTTTATTATGATCATAGAGATTGTTTTATGTTCCTCCCTCCCTTTGGTTCCTTGATTATCCGCCTTGAAGACTGACCCAATTGATTACTTACGTTTTCTGTCATTGTAAATGGCCCAAAGTCCATCACAGTGCCCCATTTTAACGTACTAGATCTGTCATGTCTATCCTATTTAGCACAATTGTGGTGCCGCACAACGTGACTGTGTCTCCAGATGGAATGTAGGACGATCACACTGAAAGCACTTTAATGGACAATACTTCTGCAATAGGTAAGTCACTGAGGATAAGCTCAAATGGGGACCAACTTAGCGTCTATGTCCTGGAGGAAGAATCCTGCTGCCCCGGTCACTAAATGTGCTACTAAACCTCTCCTGCTGATGGATATCAAATTCCTCTACCAGCATGTATTCCGTGCCATTGCTAAGCACCCTATCTATTCAGCACAGAATTCATCATCAGCTAACATTGATGTTAATTCATCAGCTAAGGGAGAATGGTAGGGGAGGGTCTAAACCAAGTTGGAAGGAGGGTAGGATCCAGAATGATAGTGCTGAGGACGGGCAGATGGTATACAAATAGATGCAGTGTATAGTATGACTGTGAGGATGGACAGGCAGACAATAGGGCAAAATTGCAGTCAGTGAAGTGTAACGTGGGCAAAATCAAAAAAAGTGAATACAGGACTGAAACTGTTATATTTGAACGCACGCGCAATATATGGAATAACTTAGATAATCTTGTAGCGCGTAGATAATCTTGTAGCGCAGTTAGAGATTGGCAGCTATGATGCTGTGAGCATCACTGAGACATGGCATAGCTGAAGGAAAATCATAGTTTAACATCTAAGGATACATCTTGTATTGAAAGGACAGACAGGTAGGCAGAAAGGGTGGGTGGCTCCTGGTAAAAAATAAAATCAAATCCTTAGAAAAAGGTGACATAGGATCAGAAGATGTGGAATCCTTGTGATTCAAGTTAAGAAACTACAAACAGACCTTCCCCACACCACCCGCCCTCCCAGACAGTAGCCAGGATGTGGGATATACATTTCAATAGGACATAGAAAAGGCATTTAATCAAGGCAATGTAATGATAAGGATACAGAGCTCGCTAGGGGAAAGGAACTCGAGCTGCAGCTTGAAGACCTTCGACTCATATGGGAGACTGAGGAAGTGATAGATAGGAGCTACAGGGAGGTAGTCACCACCAGGATGCAAGAGCCAGGTAAATGGGTGACTGTCAGGCAAAGGAAGGGAAATAGGCAGCCAGTGCAGAGTACCCCACCCCCTTGGCCACTCCCCTCAATAATAAGTATAGCATCTTGGAAACCGGTGGGAGACGACCTAGCGGGGAGAGCCGCAGTGACTGGGTCTCTGGCACTGAGTCTCAGGAGAGGCGAGGGGTGGAGAGGACTGCAGTGGTGAAAGGAGATTCCATAGTCAGAGGAATAGAGACGAGATTCTGTGGATGTGATAGATGCACCCGGATGGTACATTGTCGTCCAGGTGCCAGGGTCAGGGATGTTTCAGATCGGATCCATAACATTCTACAAGGAGAGGATGAGTAGCTAGAAGTCTTGGTACACATTGGCTCTGATGATAGAGGCAGGAAAGGTGAGGAGGTCCTGAAAAGATATTTTAGAGAGCTGCGTGGAAAGCTGAAAAACAAGACCTCCAGGGTAGCACTAGTGAGGGCAAGAATAGGATGATTTGGCAGATGAGTGTGTGGCTGAGTAACAGGTGCAGGGGGCAGGATTTCAGATTTGTGGATCACTGCGATCTCTTCTGCGGGGCGGGGGGTACAACCTGTACAATAAGGATGGGTTACACGTGAATCTGAGGAGAACCAATATCCTTGCGAGCAGGTTTGCTCGAGCTGTTCGGGAACATTTAAACTTATTTGCCAGGGGGAAGGGAACGGAAGTGATAGTGCTGAGGATGAGCAGGTTGGCTTACAAAGAGAGGCAATGTGTAGTGAGACTCCTAGCAAGGAGAGGCTTATGGTAGGCCAAAATTGTACTGAACGGGATGAGTTGCAATGTAAAAGAGAGAAAAATTGAAAAAAGTGAATACAGTACTCAAGCTGTTATGTTTGAACACACACAGTATTTGGAGTAAGGTAATTGAACTTGTAGTACAGTTACAGATTGGCAGGTATGATGTTGTGGGCATCACTGAATCATGTTTGAAAGAAGATTATAGCTGGGAGCTTAATGTTCAAGGATACACATTGTATTGAAAGGACAGGCAGGTAAGCAGAGGGGGTGGCGTTGCTCTGTTAGTAAAAAATGAAATGAAATCATTAGAAAAAGGTGACATAGGATTGAAAGGTGTACAATCATGGGTAGAGCTAAGGAACTGCAAGGGTGAAAAGGCCCTGAGGGGAATTATATACAGACCCCCAAACAGTAGTAAAGATGTGGTCTATAAATCACAATGGGAGATAGAAAATGCATGTCAAAAGAGCAATGTTATGATAGTCATGGGGGATTTCAATATGCAGGTAGATTGGGAAAATCAGGTTGGTGCTGGATCCCTAGAGGGAGAATTTCTAGAATGCCTATGAGATGGCTTTTTAGAGCAGCTTGTGGTTGAACCTGTTAGGGGATCATTACTAATGCTTCCACAATCTCTTCAGCCGCTTTTTTTCAGAACCATTTAGTCCTGGTGACTTATCTATCTTCAGATCTTTCAGTTTCCCAAAAACCTTCTTCCCTGTAATGGCAGCTTCACACTTGAACTTTCAGCATACTGCTAGTATCTTCCACAGTGAAGACTGAAGCAAAATCCTTATTCAGTTCATCCACCATTTCCTTGTCCCCCAGTACTACCTCATTTTCCAATGGTGTGATATCTACTCTCACCTCTCTTTTATACTTTATATATCTGAAGAAACTTTTAGTATCCGCTTTAATATTATTGGCTATCGTATTCCATCTACACTTCCTTTATGACTTTTTTAGTTGCCTTGTGTTGGTTCTTAAAAGTTTCCCAATCCTCGCCTTCCCAACTTCCCACTATTTTTTGCTCTAATATATGCCCTCTCTTTGGCTTTTATGTTGGCTTTGACTTCTCTTGTTAGCCAGGGTTATGCCATCTGCCTTTAGAATACTATTTCATCTTTGGGATGTGCATATCCTGTGCTTTCCGAATTGTTTCCAGAAATTCCAGCCATTGCTGCTCTCCCGTCATCCCTGCTAGTGTTCCTTTCCAATCAATTTTGGCCAGCTCCTCTCTCATGCCTCTAATTCCCTTTACTCCAGTGTAATACTGATACATCTGACTTTAACTTCTCCTCAAATTGCAGGGTGCATTCTATCATATCATGATCACTGGTCCCTAAGGTTCCTTTACCTTAAGCCCTCTAATCAATTCCAGTTCATTGCACAACACATAATGCAGACTATCTGATTGTGGAAGCATTAGTAATGATCTTTCAAGAATCAATGGATTCTGATATGGTTCTGGAGGACTGGAAAATTGCAAATATCATTCCACTCTTCAAGAAGGGATAGAAACAGAAGAAAGGAAATTATAGGCCAGTTAGTCTGACCTCAGCGGTTGGGAAGATGTTGGAATCAATTGTTAAGGATGTGGTTTTGGGGTACGGAGGCACATGATAAAATTGGCCAAATAGGTTTCCTCAAGAGAAAATCCTACCTGACAAATCTGTTGGAGTTCTTTGAAGAATTAACAAGCAGAGTAGACAAAGGTGAATCATTGGATGTTGTGTACTTGGATTTTTAGAGGGCCTTTGACAAAGTGTCACATATGAGGTTGCTTAACAAGTTAAGAGCCCATTGTATTACACGAAAGTTATTAGCATGGATAGAGCACTGGCTGATTGGCAGGAGGCAGAGTGTGAATAAAAGGAGCCTTTTCTGGTTGGCTGCTGGTGACTAGCATGTTCCATTGGAGTCTGTGTTGTGACCGCTTCTTTTTATAGTATATGTCAATCATTTGGATGACAGAATTGATGGTTTTGTGGCTGATACGATGATAGGTGGAGGGGCCGGTAGTTTTGAGGAAGCAGAGAGGCTACAGAAGGACTTAGACAGATTGGGATAATGGGCAAAGTGGTGGCAGATGGAATACAGTGTCAATACCATAGTCATGCACTTCGGTAGAAGAAATAAAAGTGTAGACTATTTTCTAAGTGGAAAGAAAATTCTAAAATCTGAGGTGCAAAAGGACTTGTGCATGATTCCCTAAATGTTAATTTGTAGGGGTTGAGTCAGTGGTGAGGAAGGAAAATACAATGTTGGGATTCATTTCAAGAGAACGAGAATATAAAAGCAAGGATGTAATGTTGAGGCTTTATAGAGCACTCATGAGGCCTCATTTGGAGTATTGTGAGCAGTTTTGGGCCCTTATTTAAGAAAGGATGTGCTGACATTGGAGAGGGCTCAATGAAGGATCACAAAAATGATTCTGGGATTGAAATGCTTCTCATATGAAGAGTGTTTGATGGCTCCAGGCCTCTACTCATTGGAATTCAGAAGAATGAGGAGTTTCAGTACCTCACTGAAAGCTATTGAATGTTGAAAGGCCTTGGTGGAGTGGTTGTGGAGAGAAGGTTTCCTATGGTGGTGGTGTCTAAAACCAGAGGACACAGCCTCACGACAGAGGTATGTACAATCAACTGTCCAGCTCTTGGCTCCATCCCTCCCCCTCCTGTCTTCTCCTATCATTTTGGATCTCCCCCTCCCCCTCCTACTTTCAAATCTCTTACTAGCTCTTCCTTCAGTTAGTCCTGACGAAGGGTCTCGGCCTGAAACGTCAACTGTACCTCTTCCTAGAGATGCTGCCTGGCCTGCTGCGTTCACAGCAACTTTGATGTGTGTTGTATGTACATTTGGATTGGAGATGAGGAGGAATTTCTTTTGCCCGAGAGTGATGACCCTGTGGAATTTGTTGCCACAGGCAGCAGTGGAGGCCAAGTCATTGGGAATATTTAAGGCAGAGGGTGACAGATTCTTGATTGGTCAGAGCATAAAGGGATATGGGGAGAAGCCAGGAGATTAGGGCTGAGAGGGAAAATGGATCAGCCATGATGAAATGATGGAGCAGAATTGATGGGCAAAATGGTCTAATTTTGCTCCTATATCTTATGGTCTTATGGGAAAGGCAATTCTGGATTGGGTTTGTGAAATGAACCAGATTTGATTAGGAATCTTAAGGTAAAGGAACCCTTTGGAGGCAGTGATCATAAGATGATAAAATTCACCATGCATTTTGAGAGGAAAAAGATAAAGTCAGATCTCTCAGTATTACAGTGGAGTATAAGGAATTACCAAGGCATGAGAGAGGAGCTGGTCAAAGCTGATTGGAAGGGAACACTAGTAGGGATGACAGCAGAACAGCAATGGCTGGAGTTTCTGGGGGCAATTCAGAAGGCACAGGATAGATACATACCAAAGATGAAGAAAAATTGTAAAGGGAGGATGAGGCAAAAGAGGCTGACAAGGGAAGTCAAAGACAGCATAAAAGGAAAAGAGAGGGCATAAAATATAGCAAAAAAATAGTGTGCACTTAGAGGATTGGGAAGCATTTAAAAACCAACATAAGGCAACTAAAAATCCCATAAGGAAACAAAAGATGAAATATGAAGGTAAACTAGCCAAAATATCAAAGAGGATACTGAAGGTTTTTTTCAGATATTTAAAGAGTAAAAGAGAGGTGAGAGTGGATATTAGACTGTTGGAAAATGATGCTGGAGAGGTAGTTATGGGGGACAAAGAAATAGTGATGAACTTAAGAAGTATTTTGAGTCAGTCTTCACTGTTGAACACATGAGCAGTTTGCCAGAAGCTCAAGGGTGCCTGGGGACAAAGTTGAGAGTAGTTGCTATTACTAAGGAGAAGTTGCTTGGGAAACTGAAAGGCCTGAAGGTAGATCAGTCATCTGGATCAGATGGACTATATTTAAGGGTTCTGAAAGAGAAACCTGAAAAGGTTGTGGAGGCATTGGTAATGATCTTTCAAAAATCAATGGAATCTGGCATAGTTCCAGAGGATTAAAAAATTGCAAATATCATTCTATTCTTTTAGAAGGAAGGGAGGCAGAGGAAAGAAGATTATAAGCCTGTTAGCCTGACTTCAGAGGTTTGAAGGTGTTGGAGTCTATCATTAAGGATGAGATTTCGGAGTACTTGGGAGCACATGATTATGTAGGCCAACATCAGCCTGGTTTCCTCAAGAGGAAATCTTGCCTGACAAATCTTTTGGAATTCTTTGAGGAAATAACAGGTAGGATAGACAAAGAAGAGTCAGTGGGTGTTGTTTCTTTGGATTCTCAGAAGTCCCTCGATAATGTGTCGCACATGAGGTTGCTTAACAAAATAAGAGCCCTGGTATTACAGGAAAGATACGAGCATGCATAAAGGACTGGCTGACTGGCAGGAGGTGAAGGGTAGGAATAAAGGGATCCTGTTCTGGTTGCTGCCGATAACCAGTGGTGTTCCGCAGGGGTTGGTATTGACTGTTTCTTTTCATGCTATATGACAGTGATTTGGATGATGGAATTAATGGCTTTGTGGCAAATTTTGCAGATGATACAAAGATAGGCGAAGGAGCAGGTGGTGCTGAGGAAGGGGTGGGTCTGTGGAAGGACTTGGACAGATTGGGAGGACGGGCAAAGCAGTGGCAGATGGAATATAGTGTAGGGAAGCGTATGTTCATGCACCTTGGAAGAAGGGATAAAGGCATAAACTATTTTCTAAACAGGGAGAAATTTCAGAAATCAGAAGGCAAAGGGACTTAGTAGTCCTTGTGCAGAATTCCGTAAAAGTTAAGTAGCAGGTTGAGTCAGTGGTAAGGGAGGCAAATGCAATGTATCCATTCATTTTGAGAGGACTAGAACGTTAGAGCAAGGGTGTAATGCTGAGGCATGATAAGACATTGGTCAGACCACACTTGGAGTACGGTGACCAGTTTTAGGCCCCTTATCAAAGAAAAGATATGCTGGCATTGGAGAGGGCAAAGAGGAGGTTCACAAGAATGGTTCCAGGAATGAAAAGGTTAATGTATGAGTAGTGTTTGATGGCTCTGGGCCTGTACTTGCTGGAGTTTAGAAGAATAAGGGGTATCTCATTGAAACCTAGCAAATACTGAAAGGCCTAGACGGAGTGGATGTGGAGAAGGTGTTTCCTACAGTGGGTGAGCCCAGGACCAGAGGGCACAGCCTCAGAATAGAAGGACATCCATTTAGAACAAAGCAGAGAAGAAATTTCCTTAGCCAGAGTGTGGTGAATCCGAAGAATTAATTGCCACAGATGGTTATACAGGCTAAATAATTTTATATATTTAAAGCAGAGGTTGCTAAGTTCTTGGTTAGTCAGGGTGTCAGAGGTTACAGGGAGAAGGCAGGAGAATGGGGTGAAGAGGGATAATAAATCAGCCATGATGGGATGGAGAGCAGACTTCATGAGCTGAGTGTAATCAGTAAGTCATTTGGTCTTCCAGGGTTTGCCCCAATGCCTTAGGGCATCATGGGATTCAGTCCTTCTTGAAGGCTTCTGGTATTGGCAAGAGTGCAGAAATGTCCAAAATGAATCTTAATTCATTCTCATTGCTTTCTTTATTTTGAACTTTTGTACTATTATGTGTAGCAGCCTATTATTAAAAATACACACCAGACAACTTTAATGGTGTGTAATTTGCTGAGTAATGTCAATCGTAGATGCTGTATTTCAAGGAGTTTATATTAATGGTGTTTACAGTTCTGATTTGTGATATTTTTGTAAAGTCAGTCTATTTTTGGCTGGGAAATCAAGTGCTGCTTACTAAATCTGGCCTGAAAATCATGTCACTCTTCTGATTTGCTGAGAGAATATGGTCAGTTACATTGAATCTGCATTCTAAAATCTGCAGACGCTGACACTAAATCTTACAGTTGGTATTGATCCAGACATTGTCAAGTCTGCCTCCTTGCTATCTCACTGCACACTAAACATTCCTGTCCCTGATTCTACTCCTGAGCGCTTCCACCCTCACTTTTCAGCCCCTCACATCAATTCCCCACTTAAACCATAGTCTGTACCTGAATCACCTCAAGGTTAAATTTTACAATCTTATATTGTTAAAGAGAAAGAAAATAACTTGGATTTATTTAGTCTCCTATAGTATGTCAAGAGATTTAAAAGCATATGTTTTTAAAATAATTTTAAATAGCAGAAATTGTTATTATCTAACATCCACAAACTTCAACTTCTGTGACTGTGCCAGGCTATTGCTTGAGTAGTCTGTGGGTTAATGTTCCCAGTTTCGAACATAGAACAGCACAGCACAGGAACAGAACCTTCAGGTCACCATATCTGCAGCAAACTATGATGCCAATCTAAAATAATCTGATCAGCACGCACCCAATCCTTAACTCTCTTTTCCCTGCTTATTCACAGCTGTCTAAATGCCACTTAGACATTCCTCTCTTCTCTACTACAGTCTGTTGTAATACTAGGGTTAGTCGAGACAGTGCATTTAAACATGGAGGTTCAGTACAACAATCCACCATGAGCAGTGAATTACATCAATCAAATCCTGTCCTGAGTAGATAAGCACACATTTTTATCATGATATTAAAGCAGAAATTAAGATACTATAAAGAAACATGCATTTTAGAAAATGTAGAAAACACCGTTACTAAAGATTTAATGGAAAACATCAGAATACAATTCCACTGTTGAAAGCTTCTTGAAAGAGTGGATATAAGGGGATTTTTTTTTCTATTTTTTCCTTCACTTGAGATACTTTGATGAGATGCATAGATGTTGACCAATCACTAACACCTCACTCAAGAAGCCACTTTTCATTTGGAAATACTGAGCCGGAGTAGTCCAATTTGGCTTTTTAATTATTTTCTGTCATGGAAGTGAGATTGCAAGTTTTGGTTAAGAGGTTAAGGACAAGAGGCAACAGGTATCAAATAAGGCAGAAAGGAATTAAGAGTTAGGGTCATAGAACAATACAGTGTGGATACAGGCCCTCTGGCCCAATGAGTCCATGCCAACCATGTTGTCCACCTAGCCGGTCCCAATTTCCTGTGTTCAGTCCATATCACTCCAAGACCCTCCCAAGTGTTTCTTAAATGATACCATTGTACCTGCCTCAACCTGCTCCTCTTGCAGCTCATTCCATATACTCGCCATCCTCTGTATGGACGTAAACACGAGGAACTCTGCAGATGCTGGAAATTCAAGCAACACACATCAAAGTTGCTGGTGAACGCAGCAGGCCAGGCAGCATCTCTAGGAAGAGGTACAGTCGACGTTTCAGGCCGAGACCCTTCATCAGGACTAACTGAAGGAAGCGTTATTAAGAGATTTGAAAGTGGGAGGGAGAGGGGGAGATCCAAAATGATCGGAGAAGACAGGAGGGGGAGGGATGGAGCCAAGAGCTGGACAGGTGATTGGCAAAAGGGATGTGAGAGGATCATGGGACGGGAGGCCCAGGGAGAAGGAAAAGGGGGAGGGGGGGAATCCAGAGGATGGGCAAGGGGTATAGTCAGAGGGACAGAGGGAGAAAAAGGAGAGCGAGAGAAAGAATGTGTGTATATAAATATATAACAGATGGGGTACGAGGGTGAGGTGGGGCATTAGCGGATGTTAGAGAAGTCAATGTTCATCCTCTGTATGGATGAAGTTTTGCCTCAAGTCCCTTTTACATGTTTCCCCTCTCACACTAAATCAATGCCCCTTAGCTTTGGGCTCCCCTACCCTGGGGAAAAGATTTACCAGCCACCTTATCGATGCCTCTCATAATGGAAACATTTCTGTAAAGTCACACCACATTTTCCCATGTTCCACAGAATACAGACCTAGCCTAACCAACGCCTCCTTGTCACTGGAACCAGGATGTCCTGGCAATTCTTGGTAAAAAAAATTCTACGCTCTTTTCAGTTTAACCATGTCTTTCCTTTAAAAAATGTGACCAGAACAGTACACAGTACTCTTAAGTGTGGCCTCACCAATGAGTTATACAACTACAACATAATATTTCAACTCCTATATTTAGTGCCCTTACTTATGAAGGCCAGCATGGTGAATGCCTTTTTTTACCATCTTGCCTATATGTGACACCGCTTTGACCTTGTACCTCAGGGTCTCTCTGTTCCACTATATTTCTTAGCGCCCTACCATTTATTGTATAAGTCCTAGGCTGGTTTGACTTTCCAAAATGCATCACCTCACTCTTATCTGTATTGAAATCCATTGGCCACTCTTCGGCCCACTTCCCTAACTGATTAAGATCCCTCTGAAATCTATAATAATCTCCTTCACTCTCAACAAAACCTTCTAATTTCATATGACCTGCAAACTTACTGACCAAGCTTACTGACCATCTCTCACAGCTTGACGTAGGTGGCCCTGCTGATTTCTAAGCCACTCTTTTACACTTAAGGTACTATTGAATGTCTTACTTGTCTCTGGTGGCCAGTGCTATCATGTTTGCTGTTGTGTGCTGGGGCAGCAGGCCGAAGGTAGCAGACACCAACAGAATCAACAAACTTATTCGTAAGGCCAGTGATGTTGTGGGGATGGAACTGGACTCTCTCACGGTGGTGTCTGAAAAGCGGATGCTGTCTAAGTTGCATGCCATCTTGGTCAATGTCTCCCATCCACTACATAATGTACTGGGTGGGCACAGGAGTACATTCAGCCAGAGACTCATTCCTCCGAGATGCAGCACTGAGCGTCATAGGAAGTCATTCCTGCTTGTGGCCATCAAACTTTACAACTCCTCCCTTGGAGGGTTAGACACCCTGAGCCAATAGGCTGGTCCTGGACTTATTTCATAATTTACTGGCATAACTTACATATTACTATTTAACTATTTATGGTTCTATTGCTATTTATTATTTATGGTGCAACTGTAACAAAAACCAATTTCCCCCTGGGATCAATAAAGTATGACTATGACTATGACTATCTCATATCCTGTCTTTGCCCTTCTGATTTCCCTCTTAAAGAGAGTATCCTTTTTTGTCATCAAGGGATTTGCCAAACTCCTAAACCTAAGTATGTTTCCTCAGTGAGTTCTGCATCTGCTGCGACACAGAGCTTTTCTTCCACTGCCTCCGTCTCCGAGTCTACTTCTTTGGAAAGGACCCTCTACCCAGCACCGATGATCCCGTCCTCTCATCTTCAGTCCTTCTCCACTTCCTGGACATCCCACCCTGGTCTTCTGCCTGCTCTGGACCTTTTCATTACAAACTGCGAACGCGACATTAACCGTCTAAACTTCAACACTCCTCTTTCCTATTCCAACCTCACTCCTTCCAAACACACTGCTCTCCACTACCTCTGAACTAATCCTAACCTTACCATCAAACACACAGATAAGGGAAGCGTCATAGTAGTCTGGTGTACTTACCCCTACCTTGCTGAGGCCCAGCGACAATTCTCAGACACCTCCTCTTACATACCCCTGGAATAGGGCCCCATTGTCTCCCTCACCATCACCAACCTTATTAGCTCTGGGGATCTCCCATCCACTGCCACCAACTTCATAGTTCCCGCACCCTGTACCTCCCGTTTCTAAACTTCTACCCAAGATCCACAAGCCCACTTGTCCAGGTGCACCCAATGTTTCAGCTGATTTCTGCCCCACTTAACTCATATCTGCATACCTCAACTCTGTTTTATCCCCCCCCCCAGGTTCAGTCCCTTTCTACCTACATCCATGACACCTCACACTCTCTGTTGTTTTTCAATGATTTCAAGTTCCATGCCCCCATTATCTTATTTTCACTATGGATGTCCAGTGCCTATACACCTCCATCCCCCACCAGGAAGGCCTCAAAGCTCTCTGCTTCTTCCTGGAACCAACCATTTCCTCTCCACCACCACTCTCCTCTGTCTAGGGGAATAGTTTCTCCTTTGGCTCCTTCCACTTCCTTCAGACAAAAGATTTAGCCATGGGCACTTGCATGGGTCCCAGCTATGCTTGTCTCTTTGTCGCTACATGGAATAGTCTATGTTCCAAGCCTACACTGCTGTCCATCCCCACTGTTCCTACACTACATCGATGACTGCATTGGTGTTGCTTTGGGCACCCATGCGGAGTTCATCGACTTCATCAACTTTGCCTCCAACTTCCATCTTGCCCTCAAAGTCGCCTGGTCCATTTCCGACATCTTGCTCACCTTTCTCAATCTCCCTGTCTCTATCCTTGGAGACAGCTTATCTACTGATGTCTATTATAAACCCATCGACTCTCAAAGCTACTTGAACTATTCCTCTGCCCACCCTGTTACTTGTAAAAATGCCATCCCCTTCTCTCAATTCCTTCGTCTCTGCTGCATCTGCTCTCAGGATGAGGCATTTTATTCCAGAATGGAGCTGTCCTCCTTTTTTAAAGAAAGGGGCTTCCCTTCCTCCACCATCAGTGCTGCTCTCAACCACATCTCTTCCATTTCATATGTCTGCTCTCACCCCATCCTCCCGCCACCCTACTAGGGATAGGGCTCCTCTTGTCCTCACCTACCACCCCACCAGCCTCCACGTGCAGCACATAATTGTTAGTAACTTTCACCATCTCCAATGGGATCGCACCACCAAGCACAACTTTCCCTCTCCCCTACCCACTTTCTGCAAGGATGGCTCCCTATGTGACTCCCTTGTTCATTCATCCCTCCCCACTGACCTGCCTCCCGGCACTTATCCTTGCAAGTGCTACACCTGCCCCTACACTTCCTCCCTCACTACCATTCAGGGCCCCAAACAGTCCTTCCAGGTGAGGCAATACTTCACCTGTGAGTCTGTTTTGGTTATATAATGTGTCTGGTGCTCCTGGTGTGGCCTCCTGTATATCGGTGAGACATGACATAGATTGGGAGACCACTTCGCCAAGTACCTATGCTCAATCCGCCAAAAAAGGTGGGATCTCCCAGTGGCCACCCATTTTAATTCCACTTCCCATTCCCATTCTGATATGTCAATCCATGGTCTCCTCTACTGTCACAAAGAGGCCACACTCAGGTTGTAGGAGCACCACCTTATATTCTGTCTGGGTAGCCTCCAACCCGATGGCATGAACTTCGATTTCTCAAACTTCCGGTAATGTCCCCCCTTCACCATTCCCCATTCTCATTTCCCTCTCTCACCTTATCTCCTTGCCTGCCCATCACCTCCCTCTGGTGCTCCTCCCTCTTTTCTTTCTTCCATGATCTTCTGTCCTCTCCTACTAAATTCCCCCTTCTCTAGCCCTGTATCTCTTTCACCAATCAACTTCCCAGCTCTTTACTTCACCCCGTCCCCCCACCTCCCTGCTTCATCATCTGTTTCTCCCTCTCCTCCCCCTCCCCACCTTTTAAGTCTGCTCCTCATCTTTTTCTCTCCAGTCCTGTTGAAAGGTCTCAGCCCAAAACGTTGACTGTACTCTTTTTCATAGATGCTGCCTGGCCTGCTGAGCTCCTCCAGCATTTTGTGTGTGTTGCTCAGATTTCCAGCATCTGCAGATTTTCTCTTGTTTATGTTTCCTACTTTTACTTACCTCAATATCGCTCATCAACCAAGGTTCCCATAACTCACCAGGTTTCCCCTTCACCCTGTCAGGAACTTGCTGTTCCTGGACACTTGCAGTCACACTCTTAAAAACCTCCCTCTTGCTACTTGTTCCTTTCTCTTCAAGCATACCCACCCAATTGACCTTTGCTAGATTCTGCCTAATTCCCTCAAAGTCAGCAGTGCTGCAGTTTGGAACCCTAACCTGTGGACCTGTCCTATCGTTTTCCTTCACTATACAATAACTACTAATAGAATTATGGCTGCCAGAGTCAAAGTGCTCCATAACTGTTACTTCAGTTACTTGTCCTGCACCAGTAGGACCTCTGTTACTTGGACTTGTCCCAGGTCTGCGTGCGATGTACGAGAAGCTGTTTGGACAATTTAAGCGCCAGTCCAGATATATTGAAAAGACAGGGTATCAGGATCGGAGGCAAGCGCTGCTTTCGCTCGCTCTCCCGTGGTGGTGATTCCTTTCTCTATGGCATTGAGGCTATGAAGACTGCCCATGGCCGCTCTGCTCCGCGCCTGCTAACATGATGGACTGATACCAAGGCTATTGTTTGCATGATTTGTGTTTTCTTTCCCCCCTTTCTCTGCACATTGGGTGTCGGTCTTTATTTTTTTTTAGTTGGGTTCTTTCGGGTTTCTTGCTTTGTGGCTGCCTATAAGCAAATAAAATCGCAAGATTGTATAACTTATATATTCTTTGATAATAAATGTACTTTGAAACTTTGATTCTCTTAGGGTACATATTGCGTTACATGGACCCAGAATGCATGGCCTGCAGTTTCCACTGTGGCCTTCAAGAGATAATTTATATGTTGTAAAAAGTAAGTTTAGGGCTACAGACAAAAGCTCATGAGCAGAACTAAGGAGTTGCTGTGGTGGAGAACCAACAAAACTTGATGGCCCTAGTGTCTTCTTGCTGTGTTCTGGCCATTCTATGATCCTTTGACTTAATCAAACCCACTCACCACTCATGCTCCTCATCCCTTGATCCTTTGGTCTCAGTTCTGAAAATAGATATATAATAAATTACAATACACATCGTGTGGTGCATGGCCAAGTGGTTAGGGCATTGGACTAGCGATCTGAAGGCCGTGGGTTCGGGCCTCGGCCGAGGCAGCGTGTGTGTCCTTGAGCAAATCACTTAACCACACAATGCTCCAGTCTACCCAGCTGAGAATGGGTACTGGCAAAATGCTGGGGGTTAACCTCCCGATAGACTGGTGTCCTAACCGGGGAGGAGTCTCGTACTCTCAGTCGCTTCATGCCACAGGAACTAGCATAAGCACCGGCCTGATGGACCACAAGGCTTGTGATAGACTTTAACCTTAACAATATATATTAGTTCCAAAATATATTTTACAAGGCTGACTAGATATCATTTAGGGCTGGGATTACTTACTGATTTTCCTCTGCCTAACCAGGAATAATAAAGGCAATTATAGTGACTGCATTGCCTCTGGCTGAGATGAACTGATTTGAGGTGGGGCAAGGATTGAAGTTATGAATTTTCTGTTCTGTAGTTCTCAATTCCATTTTGAACAGTTAAATTACAATTCAATTATTGAGTGGGAAAGGCCAATACTCTCAATAGAAAGTTCTTTGGTCTGTATTTTTCAGTTCAGTTCTATTCCAAATGGCATACAAAAGAAGCCTAGCTCCCTGCCTAAGGATTTCTCATGGTTACTAACTTATTTTATTTCAATAAAAGTGTGATTGACATTTTTAAATAAGTAGATAGTTATAGGATGGCAGCACATGTTGTTTATTTTTTTTCAGTCATTCATAAATTCTTTCATTTTATTAAAATCTAAAATTAAAATACTGCAGATGATGGAAGTCTGAAATAAAAAATAGAAAAAAGCAGGAGGAACTTCATGGGTCAGGCGGCATCTGTGGAGAGTGTAACAGAATTAGTTATATTTCACCTGAGTATTTTCATTTGCATTCCCTGCCTACTTCAAAACAATCAAATTGCTTTTGGGAACAGAAAATAAATGATAAAAATTCACAGTGCAAAAGGCAATTTGGCTCAATTTTCTGTTATTCATGCTTGCGATTTTGTTTTTTTTCCCAGAAAATAAATGTTGTTATCTCTGTTGCTTCTATCCATTATGAATAAGCATTGTGTATATTAATATCAAGCAACACACATAAAAGTTGCTTGAATTTCCAGCATCTGCAGAATTCCTGTTGTTTGTGTATATTAATATGCTCATTTGTGAATGACAAAGGTTCTCACAAGATCGACAACTCCTTCATATCCATAGATGCTGCTCTATCCGCAGAGTTCATTCAGCAGGTTTGTATCGGTAGCCTGTTGTCTCTCGCAAGGTAAATTTGCAAACATATTATCCTATCCAATAGCCTTTCTTCATATCTGTTACGAAGGAATATTCATATTAAATGCTGAATACCTATCACTTACCTGCAGAGTGTTGCTATTTCCAAAAGCATTTTTAAAATACTCAACCTGAATGCAATACAAATTATAAGTTTATATATAACTTTTTCAACAGGTATTTCTTTCAAAAATCATATTGCTGACACTCTCCTAGATACTCCGTAGGTAAAAAAAAAACATGTGAACCACAGATCCAGATGTTTTCCTGAACAATAGCAGCTAAAAAAGAATCAAGGTTCAATTCTTCAATGGCAAGTGCTCGGCAAGCGATGCTACTGCACTAAAGATACTTCTGCAGTTTGTCTCATAGTTTCAAACGGTTGGGTAAATTTCAAGAATTTGCATTTTTGATTGCTATCTGATAATAATCTTTAACTTCCCTGAACTGTTTAAATTCCTAAATTTATATAACTCGGCTGAAGTACGGGCTTTAACCCTTTCAATACCCATGCTATTGGCAGAAGTGTGGGATAAAGAAGTGCATTATAACAGAACCTTTTGTATCCTGGTAGCAACCTCCACTGCCAGATGAAGGTTGGAATCTTTCTGAGAACAACAATGTGATTTTTTACTGGTTAAATTGTATTGTTGATTCTTCCCCAGCCACCAGGGAAGATAGTAGCAAGCTGCAACGTAAACAGCAACTAATTATGTGCAGGTTTGCACTAGCTGAGTTGTTCCTGTCTTCTTTTAATGTTACAGAAATGCATCGTAAGCCGATCACATTCCTCAGCACCTGAAGCATGGGGAAATGAGATTAAATCACTTCGAGAAATATAAGTGATGCAGAAAATGTTCTTTCCCTGAATGTCATTGAGGCTCATTGGCCGGCTGGTGGTGCAATGGCATCAGTGCCGGACTCCGGAGTGAAGGCTCCCGAGCTCGAATCCAAGTCAGGCCATCCCCCGAGCATGCTTTCCATTCGTGTCGGGTTGAGCATCGAGCTAGCCACTTGGCCTCGTTAAAAAAAAGGGTCAATAGACAATAGACAGTAGGTGCAGGAGTAAGCCATTCAGCCCTTCAAGCCAGCACCGCCGTTCACTGTGATCATGGCTGATTATCCACAATCAGTATCCAGTTCCTGCCTTATCCCCATAACCTTTGATTCCGCTATCTTTAAGAGCTCTATCCATCTCTTTCTTGAAAGCATCCAGAGACTTGGCCTCCACAGCCTTCTGGGGCAGAGCGTTCCATATATCCACCACTGTCTGGGTGAAAAAGTTTTTCCTCTACTCCGTTCTAAATGGCCTACCCCTTATTCTTAAACTGAGTTCTCTGGTTCTGGACTCACCCATCAGCGGGAACATGCTTCCTGCCTCCAGCGTGTCCAATCCTTAATAATCTTATATGTTTCAATAAGATCCCCTCTCAGCCTTCTAAATTCCAGAGTATACAAGCCCAGTCGCGCCAATCTTTCAACATATGACAGTCCTGCCATCCCGGGAATTAAACTTGTGAACCTACACTGCACTCCCACGATAGCAAGAATGTCCTTCCTCAAATTTGGAGACCAAAACTGCACACAGTACTCCAGGGCCCTGTACAACTGCAGAAGGACCTCTTTGCTCTTATACTCAATTCCCCTTGTTATGAAGGCCAGCATGCCATTAGCTTTCTTCACTGCCTGCTGTACTTGCATGCTTGCTTTCAGTGACTGATGTACAAAAACACCTAGATCTCGTTGTACTTCCCCTTTTCCTAACTTGACTCCATTTAGATAATAATCTGCCTTCCTGTTCTTACCACCAAAGTGGATAACCTCACATTTATCCACATTAAACTGCATCTGCCATGCATTTGCCCACTCACCCAGCCTGTCCAAGTCACCCTGCATTCTCATAACATCCTCCTCACATTTCACACTGCCACCCAGCTTGTCATCGGCAAATTTGCTAATGTTACTTTTAATTCTCTCATCTAAATCATTAGTATATATTGTAAACAGCTGCGGTCCCAGCACTGAACCCTGCAGTACCCCACTGGTCACCACCTGCCATTCCGAAAGGGACCTTTTAATCGCTACTCTTTGTTTTCTCTCAGCCAGCCAATTTTCAATCCATTTCAGTACTCTGCTCCCAATACCATGTGCCCTAATTTTGCCCACTAATCTCCTATGTTGGACTTTATCAAAGGCTTTCTGAAAGTCCAGGTACACTACATCCACTGGCTCCCCCTTGTCCATTTTCATAGTTACATCCTCAAAAAATTCCAGAAGATTAGTCAAGCACGATTTCCCCTTTGTAAATCCATGCTGACTCAGATCTATCCTGTTACTGCTATCCAGATGTGTCATAATTTCATCTTTTATAATTGACTCCAGCATCTTTCTCACCACCGACATCAGGCTAACCAGTCTATAATTCCCTGTTTTCTCTCTTCCTCCCTTCTTGAAGAGAGGGACAACATTAGCCACCCTCCAATCCACAGGAACTGATCCTGAATCTATAGAACATTGGAAAATGATTACCAATGCGTCCACGAATTCTAAAGCCACCTCCTTAAGTACCCTGGGATGCAGACCATCAGGTCCCGGGGACTTATCAGCCTTCAGACCCAACAGTCTATCCAACACCATTTCCTTCAGTTCATCCATTACCCTAGGTCCTTTGGCCACTATTATATCTGGGAGATTGTTTGTGTCTTCCCTAGTGAAGACAGATCCAATATACCTGTTCAACTCGTCTGCCATTTCCTTGTTCCCCATAATAAATTCACCCGTTTCTGTCTTCAAGGGCCCAATTTTGGCCTTAACTATTTTTTTTTCCTTTTCACATACCTAAAGAAGCTTTTACTATTTTCCTTTATATTCTTGGCTAGTTTACCTTCGTACCTCATTTTTTCTCCGTGTATTGCCTTTTTAGTTACCTTCTGTTGCTCTTTAAAAGTTTCCCAATCCTCCGGCTTCCCACTCGTCTTTGCTATATTATACTTCTCCTTTTATTTTTATATTGTCCGTTACTTCCCTTGTCAGCCACGGCCTCCCCTTACTCCCCTTAGGATCTTTCTTCCTCTTTGGAATGAACTGATCCTGCACCTTCTGTATTATTCCCAGAAACACTTGTCATTGCTGTTGCACTGTCATCCCTGCTAGGGAATTGTTCCATTGAATTTTGGCCAGCTCCTCCCTCATAGCACCATAGTTCCCTTTGTTCAACTGTAATACTGACACTTCCGAGTTTCCCTTCTCCCTCTCAAATTGTAGATTAAAACTTATCATATTATGGCCACTACCTCCTAATGGCTCCTTTACCTCAAGGTCCCTGATCAAATCTGGTTCATTGCACAACACTAAATCTAGAATTGCGTTCCCTCTGGTAGGCTCCAGTACAAGCTGTTCTAAGAATCCATCTCGGGGGGACTCCACAAACTCCCTTTCTTGGGGTCCAGTACCAACCTGATTCCTCCAGTCTACCTGCATGTTGAAATCCCCCATAACAACTGTAGCATTACCTTTGCGACATGCCAATTTTAATTCTTGATTCAACTTATACCCTACATCCAGACTGCTGCTTGGGGCCCTGTAGATAACTCCCATTAGGGTCTTTCTACCATACTGACTCTACATCTCCTGATTCTATGGTCATATTGTGACCCGGTTAATCTGAAAGGAGACCAATCCTGACACCACGCGCCAGATAAGAATGGCTGACTGTCTGGTGCGACACGCTAAAAAAAAAATTGAGACTCAGGGAACGGAACATTATTGGACAAGGATATTTAAGGAAACGTAAGATTCAGATACTCCATGATCCAGCTGAATAATAGAGTATATATTTTTACCTAAAACGCACAATTCATATCACCAAATGTTCAATAGACTACATTTGTAAGTCACTATCCAGAGTAAGAGCATAGTACTCCACTTACAAGATTTACATCAGCACACTTGGGAGCAATAATCCTGAAGAGTTTTTGCATGGGATCCTACTCCATAGTGTGCACTGTCAGGGGGATTTAAACTCCATGGAAAAACTGCAGCAACTGCACTTGCTCCAATGAGTCCCTCAGCATGTAGTCAGTGCATAACCGTCAGTCATGGGCAGCTCCTTCTGCTGGAATATTGGCAAGTTTTTGGCAATTGTACATACACCTTTCACAAGGTTGATAATCTTTCTTCAGCAGTTGATGTTTGTCTCAGTGTGTGCTCTTTGGGATTAACGATAGAGCACAACTTCCCGCGTAATTCAGCTGTGCTGTACAAACATCAACAAATACCACTGGAACTATTTCTAGGTTTTCTTGGAAGGAAATAGACGATGATGATGATGATGATGATGATGATTTCCTCACCTTAGATCCCTCGAGGGCAGAGTGCAATGGTGTTAAGACTCCAGCTGGACATAAATAATCCAAAGGAATAGTTCATTTTCACCATCAACCTTGTATGGTCTTGGTGTTTGCTTGTAAGTGCTGAAGCATTCTGTCAAATGACTTTAATAGTATATTGGGAGAACAATGCAGGAGCATCCACCATCTTCTTTTCCCACAGAACATCCAGGATACCTGACTGATGTGTGATCAAAGGTATTCTTCTGCACAAGATTTTCTGCAAGAGAAGTGAACAAAGGGTCAATTCTCTAAATTGACAAGAATGTTGGCTCCTGAGGCCAATTCCAAATAGTTTCAGAGGCTCACCAATCTGTGGATTGCCACTAGGTCTAGGCAATGTTGTCCATATACAAGGATTCATTGACCTAAGTACCTAGTATCATCGTATCTCTTATACTTGTAACTCTTTCTGATGGATTGAACAAAAAAGTCAATATGACACCCAAATAAGGTAGAAGAGAAAAGGAAGTCTTGGTTTACTCTCGATTTATTTAGGAAGCTTTCCATTTCCCACCTTTTAATTAGGTTGCACTGCCAATGTCTTGTAGAACAGCCCCTTTGCAATTATTGGAGGCTTTCAGAGAATTTTGTGCCATGCACTGGCCAAATAGCATACTCGCGTTGCACCCAGCTGAGTGTTGCGTTGTCAGCAAACATCCGTATAGTGAGGAAGAAGACTAACTTTCTTTAAATGTTTTTGATAGGTGATTCTTGCTGCAAAACATGAGAAGAACATTTCGACAAACAAATATGAAAGTGTGAAAACAGATGTGAAAAATACAAAAGGATCCCCGAAAACATTTCTCCTTAAATTCTATTGGAATATGTGAACACAATGGTCTAGGATATTCCATTTGATGATTGTCAGTGCTACTAATTTACTTTCCATTTTCCACACTGTATTAAAGAAACAGGAAAAAGAAAGAAAAGTCCATTGTGGTTCAGTGTAAACAATGAAAACAGTGAAGTGGTTCATATTCCTGCTAAGCGACTCCAGGGACAAGTGTTCACTCCTGACCTTGGTGTTAACTGTGCAGAGTTTATATTTTTGTTAGCTTCTTCCAGGTGGCCCAGTTTCTTTCCACATCTTAATGATGTGTTAGTTAGATTAATTGGCCTTTGGAAATTACTCCTAAATGTGGATTCATGGTTAAAAAAAACATTAAGTATACGAGGGACTAATTTGTCAGGTCCAGTGAAATAAGGAGAAGGGAATGGGACTGATGCAGTAGCTCTGTAGAGGGATAGGACATGACCCAGTTAACCTCTTTATATGTCGTCATAAGTAAGTTACAATAAAACCTGTTCAAAACTAATCAAACTTTGTATTTGAATTTTATTTCACTATTTTAAAGTCATCATTAGAAACAGATGTTGGCATTTATAGAAGTGTCCAGAATATTCAGTGACTATTCAATCTAAGTGAAGGATATGTATTGATGCCTTGTTTAGAAAAAGATACATAAAAAAAGTTAAACAAATGCTAAACACTATGCAGGTCAGGCCATTAAAAGTTCATTTCCCGTTAAGTTTTGGGTTAGCTAACATCAACCAGCATGCAAAGTCAAGACGTTAAAAGCTAAGGCATATTTAAAAAGTTCAGGCTAGGGAGGGGAAATCCACCTCATCGGTTTTTACTGTTGTGGTTTGTGGCAGGATAGTTTTCCATCTCTCCCTGATAAGGTTCAAACTTGAATATTGATACTTGGGAAGGTATCAAAGGAACTATAGATCGTACCCTGGGAAGGATTAGATATCTTCAAGAATGGGAAGAAAAATAGCCATGCAAAATCAAAATATGGCGCACATTTTAGCATCAACATGTGCTGCACTCAACAGGAATTTGTGGATGACACAGAAAAAATTAATTCTGGGTAATGGTATGATATGGATGGTAGTGAATTGACTCCCCATTTTACACATTGAGTGATTGCAATCAATAGAACTAAATATCATACACTATGTATACTATTTATACAACCCAGTTTGTACCATGGCCATTGGGAAAGTCTGAACCAACTGGGTTTTATACTGATTCGGACAGGTTTTTTTTGGAAAGGGGACTTCAACAGTTGAACCATAAGACCATCAGACATTCTGCCCATGAAGTCTACTCCACCATCCCATCATGGATGATTTATTATCCCTCTCAACACCATTCTTCTACCTTCTCCCCATAACCTTTGACACCCTGACTAATCAAGAACCTGTCAACCTCAACTTTAAATATATTCAATGACTCGGCCTCCACAGTCATCCATGGCAATGAATTCCACAGATTCACCACTTTCAGGCTAAAGAAATTCCTCCTCATCTCTGTTCTAAATGGACGTCCCTCTATTCTGAGTTGTGCCCTCTGATCCAAGACACCTCCACTATCGGGAACACCCTCTCTATGTCTACTCTATCTATGCCTTTCAATATTTGATAGGTTTCATTGAGATTACCCCACTCCTGCCATTCTTCTAAACTCTAGCGAGGACAGGCCCAGAGCCATCAAACGCTTTTCATACATTAACCCATTCATTCAGGAATCAGTCTTGAAAACCTCCTCTGGACTCTCTCTAATGCCAGCACATCTTTTCTTAGATAGGAAGCCTAAAACTGCTCAAAATACTCCAAGTGCAGTCTGACCAATGCCTCATAAAGCCTCAGCATTACATCCTTCTCTTGTATTCTAGTCTTCTCAAAATGAATGCCAACAATGAACACAAAATAATCTGCAGACACTGGGGTCAAAGCAACACTCACAGCACGCTGGAGGAACTCAGCAGATCGGGCAGCATCCGTGGAAACAATCAGTCAACATTTCGGGCCGGAACCCTTCATCAGGACTGTAGAGGGAAGGGGCAGAGGCCCTATGAAGAAGGTGGGGTGATGTTGGGAAGGAGAAGGCTGGTAGGTTCCAGGTGAAAAACCAGTGAGGGGAAAGACAAAGGGGTGGGGAAGGGGAGGCAGGGAGGTGATAGGCAGGAAAGGTGAAGAGAGAATACGGGAAAACACAATGGGTAGTAGAAGGAGGCAGAACCATGAGGGAGGTGATAGGCAGCTGGGAGAGGGGGCAGAGTGACATAGGGACAGGGGAAGGGAGGGGGAGGGAATTACCGGAAGTTGGAGAATTCTGTGTTTATAAATAGATGGGGCTGGAGACTGCCTAGATGGTATATGAGGTGTTGCTCCTCCAACCTGAGTTTAGCCTCATCATGGCAGTAGAGGAGGCCATGTATGGACATATCCGAATGGGAATGGGAAGCAGAGTTGAAGTGGGTGGCAACCGGGAGATCCTGTCTGTCTTGGCGGATGGAGCAGAGGTGCTCGACGAAGTGGTCCCCCAATCTGCGTCGGGTTTCACTGATGTAGAGGAGGCCACACCGGGAGCACCAGATGCAATAGATGACCCCAACGAACTCACAAGTGAAGTATTGCCTCACCTGGAAGGACTGTTTGGGGCCCTGAATGGTGGCAAGAGAGGAGGTGTAGGGACAGGTGTAGTACTTACGCTTACAGGGATAAGTGCCGGGTGGGAGATCCGTGGGGAGGGACATGTGGATCAGGGAGTCGCGGAGGGACCGATCCCTGCGGAAAGCGGAGAGGGGTGGAGAGGGAAAGATGTGCTTAGTGGTGGGGTCCTGTTGAAGGTGGCGGAAGTTGCGGAGGATAATGTGCTGGGTCCGGAGGCTGGTGGGGTGGTAGGTGAGGACAAGGGGAACTCTGTCCCTGTTGTGGTGGCGGGAGGATGGGGTGAGGGCCGAAGTGCGGGAAATGGAGGAGATACAGGTGAGGGCATCATTGATGACGGCAGAAAGGAAACCACAATCCTAAAAGAAAGAGGACATTTGAGATGTCCTGGAACAGAAAGCCTCATCCTGGGAGCAGATGCGGTGGAGACGGAGGAACTGGGAATAGGGAATGGCATTTTTACATGTGACAGGGTGGGAAGAGGTATAGTCGAGGTAGTTATGAGAGTCAGTGGGCTTGTAGAAGATGTCAGTGGATAGTCCGTCTCCAGAGATGGAGACCGAGAGATCGAGAAAGGGGAGCGAAGTGTCCGAGATAGATCAAGTGAACTTGAGGGCTGGGTGGAAGTTTGAAGTAAAGTCGATGAAATTGACGAGCTCAGCATGGGTGCAGGAAGCAGCACCAATGTAGTCGTCAATGTATCGAAGGAAAAGTTGGGGAGCAGTACCAGTATAGTTTGGAGCATAGACTGTTCCACATTACCAACGAAGAGGCAGGCATAGCTGGAGCCCATGTGAGTGCCCATAGCTACATCCTTGGTCTGAAGAAAGTCGGAAGAGCCAAAAGAGAAGTTATTAAGTGTGAGAACCAATTCCACCAATCGGAGGAGGGTAGTGGTGGTGGGGAACTGGTGAGGTCTATTGTCCAGAAAGTAGCAGAGGGCTTTGAGGCCTTCTTGATGGGGAATGGAGGTGTATAAGGATTGGACATCCATAGTGAAAATGAAGCGGTCGGGACTGGGGAGCTGGAAGTTACTGAAGAGGTGGAGGGCATGGGATGTATTCCGGATGTAGGTGGGGAGGGACCGAACTGTGGGTGACAAAATGGAGTCCAGGTAGGCAGATACAAGTTCGGTGTGACAGGAGCAGGCAGAAACTATGGGTCTACTGGGACAGTCAGGCTTGTGGATCCTGGGGAGGAGATAAAACCCAGCGGTACGGGGTGTGGGAATTATGAGTTTAGTGGCTGAGGATGGAAGGTCTCCGGAGTTGATAAGGGCAGTGATGGTATGGGAGACGATGGTTTGATGTTTTTTGGTGGGGTCCTGTTCCAGGGGTAAGTAAGAGGAGGTGTCAGAGAGCTGCCATTTGGCCTCAGTGAGGTGGAGGTCTGTCCGCCAGACTACTACGGCACCACCTTTGTCAGCAGGTTTGATGGTGAGGTTGGGATTAGTGCAGAGAGAGTGGAGGGCAGTGTGTTCAGAGAGAGTGAGGTTGGAACAGGAGAGAGGAGTGGTGAAGTTGAGACGGTTGATGTCTCGGTGACGGTTGGAGATGAAATGCATTTGCATTACTCACCACCCACTCAGCATGTAAGTTAACCTTTAGAGAGTACTGCACAAGGACTCCCAACTCCCTTTACACCTCTGATTTTGAATTTTCTCCACATTTAGAAAATAGTCTATGCCTTTATTCCTTCTATCAAAGTGTATGACCATACACTTGCCCATACTATACTGTATTCCATCTGTCACTTCTTTGTCCATTCTCCCAATCTGACTGCAGACTCTCTGCTTCCTCAACACTATCTGCCCCTCTACCTATCTTTGTATCGTCTGCAAATTTGGCCACAAAGCCATCAATTCCATCATCCAAATCATTGACCTATAACATGAAAAGAAGCGGTCCCAATACCGACCCTGCAGAACACTTGTCGCCACCAGGTAACCAGAACAGGCCCCCATTATTCCAACTCTTCACCTCCTGCCAGAGAGCCAGTCTTCTATTTGTGTTAGTATCTTTCTTGTAATACCACGTGTTCTTATCTTGTTAAGCAGTCTGATGTAAAGCACCTTGACAAAGGCCTTCTGAGAATCCAAGTAAGCAATATCCACTGACTCTATTTTATCTATCCTGCCTGTTATCTCCTCAAATAATTCCAACAGGTTTGTCAGACAGATTTTCCCTCGAGGAAATCATGCCGTATTTGGCCTACTTTATCATGTGCCTCCAAAAAACCCGGAATCCCATCTTTAAAAATGGACCCCAACCACTGAAGTCAGACTAACTTATCTATACATTCCTTTCTTCTGCCTCCCACCCTTCTTAAAGAGTGGAGTGACATTTGCAATTTTCCAGTCCTCTGGACCATTCTAGATTCTTGTAATTCTTCAAAGATCATTACTAATGCCTCCACAATCTCTTCAGCCACCTCTTTCAGAATGCTGAGGTGTAGTCCATCTGGTTCAAGTGATTTAACTATCTTCAGACCTTTCATCTTCCCAAGCAGCTTCTCCTTAGTAATAGCAAACACACTCACTTCTGCCCGCTGACACGCTGGAATTTCTGGCATGGTGCTAGTGTATTTCACAGTAAAGACTGACATGAGATACTTTTTAAGTTTGTCTGCCATTTCCTTGTCCCCTATTCCTATCTCTCCAGCATCATTTCCCAGCAGTCCGATATCCAGTCTCACTTCTCTTGTACACTTTATGTATCTGAAAAACCTTTTGACATCCTATTTTATTTTATTGACCAGCTTACCTTCACATTTCATCTTTTCTCTACCTATATTTTTTATCAGTTGCCCTCTGTTGGTTTTTAAAGGTTCCCAATCCTCTAATTTCCCACTAATTTTTGATTATTATACAGTCTCTTTTCCTTCTATGCTTTCTTTTGATTTTCCTTGTCTTCCATGATTGTGTCATCCTGCCTATAGAATCATTCTTTGGGATGTATCTACTCTGAGGCTTCCAAATTGCCCCCAGAAGCTCCAGCCTTTGCTGTTCTGCTGTCAACCCTACTAATGTCTCCTTCCAATCAACCTTGGCCAGCTCCTCTCTCATGCCTCTGTAATTCCCTTTACTCCACTGCAGTTATGACTTTATCTTCCCCCCTCCTCAAACAGCAGGGTGAATTCAATCATATTGCGATCACTGTCTCCTAAAGGTTCCTTTACCTTAAGCTCCCTAATCAAATCTGGTTCATTAACCAACACTCCATCCAGCCTTTCGCCTAGTGGGCTCAACCACAAGCTGCTCTAAAATGTGATCTTATCAGCATTCTGTATATTCCCTTTCTTAGGATTCAGCACCAACCTAATTTTCCCAATCTACCTGCATATTGAAATCTCCAATGACTATCACAACATTGCCCTTATTACATGTCTTTTCTGTCTCCCATTGTAATTTATATCCCACATCCTGGCTACTGTTCAGAGACCTGTATATATAACTCCCATCGGGGTCTTTTTACTCATGCAGATTCTCAATTCTACCCACAAGTATTCTTTATCTTCCAATTCCATGTTACCTCTTTCTAAAGATTTGATGTCATTTTTACCAACAGAGCAACCCCACCACTTTGTCTAATGCCAGTACTTTTGATACGTTTATCCTTGAATGTTAAGCTCCCAGCTGTGATCTTCTTTCAGCCATGACTCAGTGATGCCCATGTGATAGCTGCTAATCTCTTACTGTTCTACAAGATCATCTACCTGTTTTGTATACTGCGTGCATTCAAATATAACACCTTCAGTCCTGTATTCAACACCCTTTTCAATTTTGCCCCAATGTTACACTTCAACTCATTCCACTGACTGCAATTTTTGCCTATCATCTGCCTCTCCTTCCTCACAGTCTCACTACACAATGTATTGACTTGTATACCAATTGTCCCATCTTCAGCCCTGTCACTCTGCTTCCCAACGTCCTGTCAAATTCATTCATTCCCTCCCCACCAACCGTAGGAAACCTGCCCGCAAGAATAACGGCCCCGCTCAGGTTCCGGTGTAACTTATCTTTAATATTCAGATCATATCTTCCCCAGAAGAGACCCCAGTGATCAAGAAATCTGATACCCTGCCCCCTACACCAATTCTTCAGCCACTCATTCATCTGTTTTATCATACTATTCCTGCCCTGACCAGCACGTGTTACTGGGAGTAATCCAGAGATTACCACCCTGGAGGTCCTGTTCTTCAGCCTCTTCCTTAACACCCTATGCTCACTCCGCAGGACCTTTTCCCCCTTTCTACCCATGTTGTCGGTGCCAATGTTGCACCACGACCTCTGGCTGAAACGTAGAAACATAGAAAATAGGTGCAGGAGTAGGCCATTCGGCCCTTTGAGTCTGCACCGCCACTCAGTACGATCATGGCTGATCATCCAACTCAGAACCCTGTACCTGCCTTCTCTCCATACCCCCTGATCCCTTTAGCCACAAGGGCCATATCGAACTCCCTCTTTAATATAGCCAATGATCTGGCCTCAACTGTTTCCTGTGGCAGAAAATTCCACAGATTCCTCTTCCCCCTTTCTACCCATGTCGTCAGTGCTAATCTTCCACCATAACCTCTGGCTGCTCACCCTTCCTCTTGCGAATTGTGTGCAGCCCCTCTGAGACATTCTGGACCCTAGCACCTAGGAAGCAACACACCATCCAGGCATCTCTTTCGTGGCCACAGAACCTGCTGCCCATTCTCCAGACAACTAAGTCCCCTATCACTATCGCTCTGCCTGACTTTACCCTTGCCTGCTGAGTCTCTGAGCCGGCCACAGTGCCACTGGCCTGGCTGCTGCTGCTGTGCCCCTGATAGGTCACCCCTCTCCAGCCCCCAGCAGTTTCCAAAGGGCATACTTGTTGCTGAGGGGAATGGCCACACAGGGAACCCTACACTGAATGCTGGTGGTCATCCGTCTACTATCAAAAGCCTGCACATTGGGTGTGACCAGCTTAGTAAAAGTCTCACATATGAGGTTTACAGCCTCCTGGGTGATCCTCAGCATATCCAGCTCCAGTTCCTTGACCTGCTGCTGTGTGATCAAATCCAGCAGCTGGGAGGTCAAGAATGAGAGACCTTTGATGCATAATAAAATGTAAGAGATCTGGAAAAGAGAGTAGGAATTACTCCTGTTCAGCATCTCAAGGTTATGAAATTCACCTGGTAAATTAATGGCTGAGGCAGTAATTATGTCACAGTGATGTTTAAGACGCTGTGCCCCAGCGGCCTCAATGAGTACAAACCGGTGGCATTGACCTCCCACATCCTGAAGACCCTGGAGAGACTTGTTCTGGCGCTGCTCCGGCCACACTTGGATCCCCTCCAGTTCGCCTACCAGCCCCGACTAGAAGTTGAGGATGCCACCGTCTACCTGCTGAACCATGTCTATGCCCACCTGGACAAGCCAGCGAGCACTGTGAGGGTCATGTTTTTTGACTTCTCCAGTGCGTTCAACACCATCCACCCTGCTCTGCTGGGGGAGAAGCTGACAGCGATGCAGGTGGATGCTTCCCTGGTGTCATGGATTCTTGACTACCTGACTGGCAGACCACAGTACGTGTGCTTGCAACACTGTGTGTCCGACAGAGTGATCAGCAGCACTGGGGCTCCACAGGGGACTGTCTTGTCTCCCTTTCTCTTCACCATTTACACCTCGGACTTCAACTACTGCACAGAGTCTTGTCATCTTCAGAAGTTTTCGGGTGACTCTGCCATAGTTGGATGCATCAGCAAGGGAGATGAGGCTGAGTACAGGGCTACGGTAGGAAACTTTGTCACATGGTGTGAGCAAAATTAGCTGCAGCTTAATGTGAAAAAGACTAAGGAGTTGGTGGTAGACCTGAGGAGAGCTGAGGTACCGGTGACCCCTGTTTCCATCCAGGGGGTCAGTGTGGACATGGTGGAAGATTACAGATATCTGGGGATATGAATTGACAATAAACTGGACTGGTCAAAGAACACTGAGGCTGTCTACAAGAAGGGTCAGAGCCATCTCTATTTCCTGAGGAGACTGAGGTCCTTTAACATCTGCCGGATGATGCTGAGGATGTTCTACGAGTCTGTGGTGGCCAGTGCTATCATGTTTGCTGTTGTGTGCTGGGGCAGCAGGCTGAGGGTAGCAGACACCAACAGAATCAACAAACTCATTCGTAAGGCCAGTGATGTTGTGGGGATGGAACTGGACTCTCTCACAGTGGTGTCTGAAAAGAGGTTGCTGTCTAAGTTGCATGCCATCTTGGACAATGTCTCCCATCCACTACATAATGTACTGGGTGGGCACAGGAGTACATTCAGCCAGAGGCTCATTCCACCGAGATGCAACACAGAGCGTCACAGGAAGTCATTCCTGCCTGTGGCCATCAAACCTTACAACTCCTCCCTTGGAGGGTCAGACACCCTGAGCCAATAGGCTGGTCCTGGACTTATTTCATAATTTACTGGCATAATTTACATATTACTATTTAACTATTTATGGTTTTATTACTATTTATTATTTATGGTGCAACTGTAACAAAAACCAATTTCCCCCGGGATCAATAAAGTATGACTATGTAGATGCAGAAGGGGGATTAAGGGATACAAGAATAAGTAGGACATTTGTCAGTGAGTCATTTGTTTGCATGGGTAGCATTGTCTAATTAGATCAAATAGTCTATTATTGCACAGTAATTTTGATATGCTGTCACAGATGGTAATAAATTTAAGTTACATGTATTTATCTGCCAAATGTTTGACTAGGTAAAATCACCCTCTCCTGCTACCAAAATTTCTAGAAATACTCAAGATGGAAAGAGAGAGAAATTAGGCTAACACTTCAGGTCAAAACTTTTCATCAGAAACTTTAGATGAAAGACCTTTAACCTGAAATATTAATTCTTTCTCTCCAAACATGTTTCCTGACACACTTCGAGTTTATGCTTTTTTTTGTTTTAAGTGTCTGGTATCTGACTTGTTTTACTTACCACCTACTGGCACATGCTTCAGTGTTCAAAGTTCTAAGGTTAAAGTAAATTTATTTATGAAAGTACATAAATGTTATTCAGATTTGCAGCATTCGGGCAGAGATTGCTTCATTTCCCAAGCAGGGTGTGACTGGAATTGAACATCACACTTCTGGTCTTATGATGAAATGTGGACTCATTGCTGAAGATGGTTGGGCCCCGGACCCTCCCCTGAGGAACTCTTGCCACGATTTTAGCAGACTTGAACGATTAACTTCTGACAACCGCAGCCATTTTCCTTTGCACAGGATATGATTCCAACCATGGGAAAGACTCTGCTTAATGCCCTTTGACTTCAGTTTTCCTTAGGCAGCTTGACGCCACTCTCAATCAAATGCTGCCTTTATTATCATCATGGCACTGAATAACTAACCATATGATTTTAAAGTTTTAATTATGATTTTTAAGTCCCCTTTGACCCGTTCCATGGTCTTGCCATATTGTACACCTGCCTTATAACCCTTTGAGATATTTGTGCTCATCTAATTCTGGCCTCTTGAGCATCCTTGCTTTTAATTGCTGCAGAACTGCCAGCTGTGTCAGACTTTGCACCCTGAACTCTCCCCAAATACCCTCCCCCTTTCTTTCCATCTCTTTAATCCTCAAACACTAGCTCTTTGGTGAAGCTCTTTGTCAACTGTTCTAATACCCGTATATATTTTTATGATTCACTGTCAATTTGTATTTAATGATTTTCTTTTAAATTTCCTATGACATTTTATCATGTTTAAAACACCAATGTTTTAACATTGCTTGCTGATTAAAAAGATTAGAAGGGCTAACAACATCAAAATAAATCAATAGTAATAAAAAGACAATTCTTTCCTTTAAGAACTTTCTCCTTTTACTGATACGTCTTGATCCAGTGATTGTTCCACCATAAGTAAAGCACAATACTGCACTCCGAAAAGTACATTAACTAATGCCGTTTCGCTTCAATCGTCTACAGAAGAGAAAAGAACTTATCAGCATTTAAGTATTATTCAGTAATTTAAGAAGAATGCTATAGCGGGCGCAGCCAGTTATAGACAATAACAAACAAGGACGTGTAGCGTTCATAAATTCCTTTTCAAGTTTTTTTACGGATCTGCGATGAAATTATGTCACGGTTGCAGACGAATGTTCACTTTTGCCAACTTTCCTTTAGCGGTGACAAAAAGATATAAATTATTATTATATATTTTAACTAAAGTTTGCATTGTGCAGAGTAAGAAGTAATGTGTTGAAATATTAGCCACTGAAGCGAAATAGAGGAGGTCGGGTGAAGAGGAGAGGTAATGCATTCCCCCACTGGCTGGCTCTGCAAGGCGGGGTCTCACTCAGTGCTGGCGACCGCTGATGAGTTACCCCTTTAAGGGGCGAACTTGCCTTGCACACTGTGGCCCGGCATGCAGCGCAGTTCCGTGCCAGGCGTTGCAGCGCGAGCTGTGATGGATGCGTCGAACGCGAGCCCGGGCTGAGGAGCGGCGCGCGCCGGGGCCGGAGCTGAGCGAGAGCGGGAGCGGGAGTGCGCGAGCGAGGGAGCGAGCCGGGCGCCAGCGGAGACTCGGAGCCGGACCCCCGGACCCCCGGACCCAGCCCCAGCCCCAGCCCAGCGGCGGCCGTCCGCTATCCAGCGCTCGCCATGACCGCCAACACCGCCGGCTGCCGCTTCGCAGATTACTTCGTCATCTCTGGTCTGGATGTGGAGACCGGCTTGGAGCCGGACGAGCTCTCGGGTGAGCGTTTCACATTTTTATTCACAATAATCAGTGATTGGAGCCCGAGGGAAGCGCAAACTTTAAACCTGTCAGTCTCTGGCCCATTGTACACACAAAAAAAAAATGCACGCATGGGAACAAAATTGGCAAAGTAGTGCGGAACCTGAGTGATCAGAAGTATAAAAATAATGATTCAGGTCGTTCGGTCCAGGTGAAGCCAGCGCTGTTGCTATTCACTCTTGCAGGAAGTGATGGTGTAGAGCTGCCTTTTGACAGTTCGCGCACTGGAAATGGAGTTTGCTTTGTCCAGTTTTTAAAAAATTATATACCAGATTCTGAAATGTGTAGCATGGCTTTTGGTTTCATGTTTTTAAGTTCTGTAATGTTGAATGTGTCTTCCATTTATGCAGATATTAGTTGCTGCATTTTACAGAAGCGTTGTTATTTGTGCAAATAATTCATGCCTATATTCCTATATCTAATGGAAAATTGTTACAAAGGCACTGTGTAATTAACGCGCGGCTGTACATTTATAAATTGCATTAATTTACAGGTATTTACTTGTATGTGAGAATAGATAGTGGAAGCACCTTTTAATGTGGTTTTCAGTTTCCTCATTTCCTCTGACTATATTAAATTCGTAGTTATCATTTCCCAGTGAACCACAAGAATTCCGATAATTTCTAAGATATGACTTGGTTTTGTAGATGACAGCGATTTTTTTTTTATCAAAGTCCTACTGGGTGTAATGAAGCGATGTTATTGGCAACATAAATTAATTTTCCTGAAAGATTACTTTTTGGCATTTAAATAGCTGCACGCTCGCAGACTCTAGATTCACGATTAATATTCTGGGTGTAGTGTAGATTCCGATATTCGTTGTTGTTATTTTGCGATAGCCCTGTCAATTTTTATTTATTCTACGATCGTGTTTCTTGATCTGTAGATTTTACCAAAAAATATTTTGAAGGGATGTCGCTAATTCTATAATAGTTGCATCCATCCAAACCTTCGGCACATAATCTGTTCAGGATCAATTTTTGCATTTTCTTTAACACCACTTTGTTTTCAGTGAGCGAATGGAAAATACAGTACTGCACTCTTTAAATTTCTGGCACTACTTTATAAACAGTGTGGAGGTATACTGTTTTCTCAATAAATTGTAACGTTTTGTGTTAAATGGGTAACTTTAATGTTAAATGGTTAATTGTTGATTTTATCCGAAAGCGTCTTTGCGTTATGCATGTATCACAGCTGTGCTTTCATGTATTCGGTGTGCTTTGGAGATGAGCTTTTTGTAATTTCAGCTAAGTCGTGGTACGGTTCGTCATGTGCAGCATTTTAGGATGATAAAGTTATGTATTTTGCACGATGAAGAGCACGCTAGTTTTACTTCTCCTTTCTATATTGTGCGGTCTGGAGGATCTTGTAAACAATGGAGAGAGTCTTTGGAAAGTGGTAGCGGGATGGGCTTGAATCATCTGCGTTCAAATTGTCCTTGGGGTCCTTCCACATCAGCTTCTCTCAAGCGAGGCTGTAAAAAGATGATGTCATTGTAACTGAAACTCTACAGGAAGGCAGCAACTGCTTCATGTTTCTCCAGGGAAGCTTGGGGCCAGTGATTGCCACAGGCATTGGCATACAGTACAGATAATGCGGTTGTCCATGATGTCCTGGAATACTAGTTGCTGAAGAATTTTAATATTTCCTCTAATGATATAGCCGCTCATGATTTAAACCAGTTTTAATACAGTGTTTTAAAATGCGTATCAGTACATTTATTTTCCTCCGTTGAATGTATGTTTTCCATTCCCCATTCATACCAAATTGACCTGTTCAAGACAATAAAATAAAAACAGTGATTTAAATTTTATTCATGAAATTATGCCCAAAATTACACAAAGGGCTGTTTTTGCAGTCTTAAACTTCCTTAATAAGAATATTGTGTGTCAAGGGAAGACTTTTTTTATCAATTGGTTTCAGATATTATCACTGCTGTTCCAGATATTTAGAATCGCATTTCCAACATGGTTTTCCAATGTTAATTGCACTCTGGCACATTTTGTAATGAGAACATATAAAGTTGCAGGATGCTTCTATACCATTGACAAACCTGTACTACCAACGGAGTACAGGTCAGCTTATAGTACAGTATCAGAATCATGTTCCTGATCCCTGGCATGTGAAATTCGTTGTTTAAATAATAAATTATTATTATTAAATAATAGTGCAGAAGAGGAATAATGAGGTCGTGTGCATGGACCATTCAAAAACCTGATGCTGGAGGAGAAGAAGCTGTTCCTAAAATGCTTCAGTGTTGGTCTTCAGGCTCCTGTACATTCTCCTTGATGAGAAGATGGCATCTATCGATGCCCACTCTGGAGAACATTCTGACTGGCTGCATCACCGCTGGCATGTACAGGATCAAGAGGTTGCAGAGGATTGTAGACTCAGTTAATTCCATCTTGGGCGCACACCTCCCCAGCATCGAGGCCATTTTCAAAAGGAGGGAGCTGTCATTAAGGACTCTCACCATGTGGGACATCCCCTTTCCTCATTATCTCCATAAGGGAGGAGGAACAGAGGCCTGAAGACACACACTCGATATTGTAGGAACCATTTCTTTCCCTTTACCATGAATGATACCTCTTTCACTTTATTTATTTAACATTTTATTATAACTTGGTGATTATTTATGTCTTGCACTGTACTGCTGCCACAAAGCAACAGATTTCACACCACGTGTCAGTGATAATAAACCTGATGTTTGATTCTGAATTGTAGTGGCTGGTGTGCCTTCACATGATTGCATCATTGTGCTGGGTCCACGATAGATTTTCTGAGATGTTGATGTCCAGGAATTGGAAACTGCTGCCGTTTTCCATCACTAACCCTTTGTGTGTGTTCTCCTGAATTCCCCTTCCTGAAATCCACAATCAATTCCTTGATCTTACTGACATTGATTACAAGCTTCTTGTTGTAACACCACTCAGCCAGCCGATATATCTCACTCCTGTATGCCATTGTTGTTATCTGAGTAGTTCATTGGCAAGTTTATAGATGGTGTTTGAGCTGTGCCTAGCCACACAGTCATGAGCAGAGAGAGAGAGAGACAATATGCATCCTTGAGGTGTGCCTGTGTTGATTTTTAGTGAGGTAGAGATGTAATTACTGATTTGCACTGACTGTTGTCTCACAATGAGGAAGCTAAGGAGCCAGTGCAGAGGAAGGTACAGAGGCTTGGGTTTTAGAGATTGTTGATTAGTTTCAATTTCAACCAATTTCCCCCGGGATTAATAAAGTATGACTATGACTATGAATGCTGGGCTTCGACAATTCCCACAATACGACTAATCTTTCTGTCATCCACAAGCTTAGTTTCCTAGCTATCCATGTCTTCATCCAAGTCATTGTATCAGGGAAAATAAGAGGTCTCAGAACAGATCTCATTAGCTTAATTATTTAGACAGAACATTATAGACCAAAAGGCCTATTTGTATGCTGTACCATGTTCTAAATTGGTATATTTTGTTGAAGGCATTAGTCTTACTTTAGAGGTAACATTGGAATTAAATGGGTGTGGGAGCCAAGTACTGTATTCAGGAATGAGCAACTCAAAGGCTGAACTAAAGATCTGCAAATGTGCTTTAAAAACCAACATGGAAGTTGGATTTTGAAACTCTCAATTACATAATATTGAACAATACCAAGTCACTGTGTATTCCCGTGCGTCTTAATCATATGAATGAGCTGACTTTGATGAATGTGTTGTGTATTTAATATGAGTAATCTTGTAAATGTATATTGTTTAAGCTTTCTTGTTCATTTCAATAATTCATTATAGGTTATATGTAAAAATAAGAGAATTGCATACATCATCATGCTACCACATGATACCCTCAGTAATCATTATCTCGTTTTGGATGCTGTTGAGGGGGGTGACCTGACAGAGGACGACCACGGCGATCGGGTCTCTGGCGCCGAGCCTGGTTCTGTGGTGCAGAAGGGAGAGAAGAAGATGAGGAATGCGGTAGTCATGGGGGATTCCATAGTGAGGGGAACAGACAGGAGATTCTGTCAGCCTGATAGAGATACCTGCGTGGTGTTTTGTCTCCCAGGTGCCAGGGTACGGGATGTCTTGGATCGGGTGCAGAGTATTCTGAAGGGAGAGGGTGAACATCCAGAAGTCTTGGTACACATTAGTACCATTGACATAGGTCAAAAAAGGGAGGAGGTCCTGAAGAGGGAATTCAGGGAGTTGGGCAGGAAGCTGAAAAGCAGGACCTCCATGGTAGTAATCTCAGGATTACTGACTGTGCCACGTGCTAACGAGTACAAGAATAGCATGATCAGGCATATTAATGTGTGGCTGAGAGACTGGTGTGGTGGACAGGGCTTCGGGTTCCTGGGTCACTGGGGCCTCTTCTGGGGGAGGTACGACCTGTACAGTAAAGGACGGGTTACACCTGAACCCAAAGGGGTCCAATATCCTAGCAGACAGGTTTAATAGAGCTGTTAGGGAGGGTTTAAACTAATTTGGCAGGGGGATGGGAACTGGAGTGATAGGGCTGAGGAAGGGGAAAACAAATAAATCAAAGATAGCATGCAACAGAGATGATAGTAAAGACAGGTTGGAGATGAGGCATAATCACAGCCAGTGGGATGAGTTACAGGGCAATAGAGGGGAGGTGCAGTTAAAACAGAAAGCAGCAAATACTGGACTGAAGGTGTTGTATTGGAATGCACGCAGCATAAGAAATAAAATGGACAATTTTGAAATTCAGCTACAGATTGGCAAGTATAACGTTGTGGCCATCTCTGAAACTTGGCTAAAGGATGGCTGCCGTTGGGAGTTGAATGTCCAAGAATATGCGGTGTATCAGAAAGGTAGTTTAATAGGCAGAGGGACTGGTGTGGCCCTGTGTATAAGAAATAATATTAAATCATTAGGAAGGGATTTGTTGGCTGGTGGCGTAGTGGCATCAGCGCCAGACTTTGGAGTGAAGGCTCCTGAGTTCGAATCCAGCCAGCTGCCTTGCATGCTTTCAATCTGTGCTGGGTTGAGCGTTGAGCTAGCAACTCTGCCTCGTAAAAATAAGAAAGCCTACTTAAAAAAAATGCTGTCATGATGGCATCCTGATGACTCCACTCGAAGTTAGGGGCTTTCTTCTTCCATTAGAAAGGGATGACATAGGATCGGAAGGTGTAGAGTCTCTATGGGTTAAGTTAAGAAATGGCAAGGGTAAAAGAACCCTAATGGCAGTTGTATACAGGCCTCCAAAGAGTGTCAGGGAAGTGAAGTATGTGCAGTGAAAATTACGACTGAGGAGGTGCTCAGGAAGCTTAGTGGTCTGAGGGTGGGTAAATCTCCTGGACCTGATGGAATGCATCCTCGGGTTCTTAAGGAAGTAGCTGGAGAGATTGTGGAGGCATTAACAATGATCTTTCAAGAATCAACAGATTCTAGCATTGTACCGGATGACTGGAAAATTGCAAATGTTACTCTGTTATTTAAGAAGGGTGGGAGGCAGCAGAAAGGAAACTATGGACCTGTTAGCCTGACATCAGTGATTGGGAAGTTGTTGGATTACGGAGTACCTGGAGGCACATGACAAGATAGGTCAAAGCCATTATGGTTTCCTGAAAGGGAAATCCTGCCTGACTAACCTACTGCAATTTTTTTAAGGAAATTACAAGCAAGGTAGACAAAGGAGTTGCAGTGGATGTGGTGTACTGTATTTGGATTTTCAGAGGGCCTTTGACAAGGTGCTGCACAGGAGTCTGTTTAGCAAGGTAAGAGCCCATGGAATTACAGGGAAGTTATTAGCATGGGTGGAGCATTGGCTGATTGGCAGAAAACAGAGTGGGAATAAAGGGATCCTATTCTGACTGACTGCCAATTACCAGTGGAATTCCACAGGGGTCGGTTTTGGGACCGCTGCTTTTTATGATGTATGTCAATGATTTAGACTATGGGATTAGTGGATTTGTGGCTAAATTTGCAGGTGATACAGAGATAGGTGGAGGAGTGGGTAGTGTTGAGTAAACAAGGACTTGTATAGTTTAGGGGAATGGGCAAAGAAGTAGCAAATGAAATACAAGGTTGGAAAGTGTATGGTCATGCACTTTGGTGGAAGAAATAAACAGGCAGACTATTATTTAGATGGGGAGAGAATTCAAAATGCAGAGATGCAAAGGGTTTTGGGAGTCCTTGTGCAGGATACCCTAAAGGTTAGCCTCCAGGTTGAGTTGGTGGTGAAGAAAGCAAATGCAATGTTTGCATTCATTTGTAGAGGTATAGAATATAAGAGCAGGGATGTGATGTTGAGGCTCTATAAGGCACTCATGAGACCACATTTGGAGAATTGTGTGCAGTTCTGGGCTCCTTATTGTAGAAAGGATACACTGACATTGGAGAGGGTTCAGAGGAGATTCATGAGAATGATTCCAGGAATGAAAGGGTTACCATATGAGGAAAATCTGTCAGCATTTGTGCTGTATTCCCTGGAGTTCAGGAGAATGAGGGGGAATTTCATAGAAACATCCTGAATGTTAAAAGGCCTGAACAGATTAGATATAGCAAAGTTATTTCCCATGGTAGGGAGTCTAGGATCAGAGAGCACGACTTCAGGATTGAAGGACGTCAATTTAGAGCAGAGATACGGAAAAATTACTTTAGTCAGGGGGTGTTAAATCTGTGGAATTTGTTGCCACGAGTGGCTGTGGAGACCAAGTCATTGGGTGCATTTAAGGCAGAGATAGATAGGTTCTTGATTAGCTGGGGTATAAAAGGATATGGGGAAAGGCAGGGGAGTTGGGATGACTGGAAGAATTGGATCAGCCATGATTGAATGGTGGAGCAGACTTGATGGGCCAAATGGCCTGCTTCTCCTATATCTTATGGTCTTGTGATACATGCGTGCCTTGCTTATAGTAAACACGGAGTTAGTCTCATGTTTTGGACTCCTGTGTCTTCCATTGAATTAATTTAATGTTTTGAAGTTACAAAGTATGACAATGGCTTACTAAAATTCATAAAGGCAACAACTATTGCTCCACCTTTGTTAGTTGCCTTCATCTCCCCAGAAAACTCAGTCAATTTAGTAAGCTGTATCCTGTTTTACACAAAGCCATGCTGACTGTCCCGAATTAGGCCATGCTTTTCCAAATGCTCATGAGTCCTATCCCTAAGAATATTCTTTAGTAACTTCCCTACCATTCATGTGAGTTTCACCAGTCTCTAATTTCCAGGATTATCCCTAGTTTCCTTCTTGAGCCAAGGAACATCATTGGCTACTCATCGATCCCCTAGGACCTTGCCTGCATCTAGAAAGGATACAACGTTCTTGATGAAGACCTTGTCTCTTGCCTCTCCGTAATCTAGAATTTTAATATAACATAGAATTTAGAAAACACCAATTAAGTTTTCATCCAACATCCCAAACTCTATTTATTTTAAATTTCAGGTCCTGTTGGAAGAACATTCCTACTGGAGGTTGTTGCACAGTTGTTTAGTTAATAGGAGTGACTCTGGGAATCTTAATTGCGTAACCTGTAAAATTATGACATCAGGCCATAGATGGTGAAAGCCTTACATTTCATCACCTGCAACTTGAAGGAAAAGTGTCATCAACAGTGTGGTATGAGGCAATCAGCATCAGGTTTATTAATCACCGGCATGTGATGTGAAATTTGTTAACTTAGCAGCAGCAGTTCAATGCAATACAGAATCCAACAGAGAGAGAGGGGAAAAATAAAACGTAATAAATAAGTAAATCAATTACATATATTGAATAGATTTTAAAAAATGTGCAAAAGCAGAAATACTGTATATTTTTAAAAAATGAAGTAGTGTCCAAAGCTTGAATATCCATTTAGGAATCGGATAGCAGAGGGGAAGAAGCTGTTCCTGAATCACTGAGTGTGTGCCTTCAGGCTTCTGGATCTCCTACCTGATGATAACGGTGAGAAAACGGCATGCTCTGGGTGCTGGAGGTCCTCAATAATTGATGCTGCCTTTCTGCGACGCTGCTCCCTAAAGATGTCCTGGGTACTTTGTAGGTTAGTGCCCAAGATGGAGCCAACTAGACTTACAACCTTCTGCAGCTTCTTTTAGTCCTGTGCAGTAGCCCTTCCATACCAGACAGTGATGCAGACTATCAGAATGCTCTGCACAGTACACTCCCCAAATACAGTAACCTGTTCAGCCCTGATGAATGGTTTTTGCCTGAAATATTGACTGTTTGTCCCTCTCCATAGATGTTGCCTGACTTGCTGAGTTCCTCCAGCATTTTGTATGTGTGTTGCTCACCAATGTAACATGGCTACTCTGCTCTGGATCTCATTACAGCCTCAGCAAGGCAAGAATGACTGTTTTGACTACCTCTGGCTCTGCTGAACCAAGTCAATGGGAAGATGTATCACTGTTTTGAATTGTATCTTGCACTAAGTAACAAGATTGCAACTAGTACAGTTCAGTCAACCCAGACTTTGAACACTGCTGCTTGAGTTCCTAGGGCCCAGCCATGCTCAGCAGCTTTATTTGTCACCCTATTCTATTGTCAGAAGTTGGGAGAACATTCAGATATGGCCTGATAAAAGGCAATAACATTTGAACCATACGAGTACCAGACAATGACCACCACTATTAAAGGACAGTCCAACCACCTATTCTGACACTTAGAGGCATTACCAAATATTGCCAACGAAGTATTGACTACAAATATATCTGGACCAAAACAGGATATGAGAGCAGACAGAAGCTAACAATTTCTGCTTTTCATCAATTATGAAAGAAGAGTAAAGAGTGTGATGGAATTCTTTTCAGTTTTCTAGATGTACTGTTCCAACACCATTCAACAGGCTCAACACCATCCAGTACAAAGCAGTTAGCCTGATTTGGACATCATCTTCCTTCCATATTTTGCACATGTAAGATGCACTTCATTTGCCCTGCTGACAAAACAAATTCACCAAAGGTAACTCTATAGTTGGGAGAGTGACTTGGGAGTCTTCAACATTGATTCCTAAATAAATGATCCTCTAACTTCTAACTTGTCATAATCTTTAAGTTGATGAAGCTAATACAATTCCATGTTGAAGAGTACCTGGAATAAACAAGAAGAGTAGCATATACTGTAAGTTTTTTTTTGTGGGCTGCCTGTGCTTGCAATTTAATAATTTCTCCCCAGCTTGCAGACACAAAACATGTGTACATCATCCATAAGCAAAGATTTGTTTGGGAGAGGAGTAGGATGGATTTCGGTGTTGCGTGAGAACTTGGTTTGCGGCTGCATTTTTCACTTTCCCTCTGTCCGGGTTATGCACAGTTCACAGGAAAAGAGCCTGTGAGGGACCTTCACTGTGGCAATTTAGTGGTCAATTAACTTGCCAATCTGCTTATTTTTATGTGATTGTGAGAGGAAGCAGGAGGTCAAGTGGGTGAAAACTCTACATGTATAACATCTAATTTTGGATTAAACCTAGATCTTGGCTGGTCAAAGGCAGTGGCTGTATTTGCTCTGCCACTATGTTGCTCACCTCTGTCATGTTTAATTCATCATGGTGAAGAGCTTCACAAGGGACTTGGCTTTGTGACTACACCAGTCTAAAGTCACCTCTCCCAGGTACATGTGTGCAACAACAATAGAAGGATTTCCGTTGTTCTTGCAAGGCTGAAGTTCAGTGTTTTCATTGAGGATACTTTTTTTAAACCTGCTATCTGCTATCTGAAAAAAAAAATCCAGCAATTCAAAACTGGATATTAAAAGGTACTGTGAGCCTTCAGCAGCAATATCACATCTCATTGAAATCTATGACCAATTGAATTTACAATACCTTGAAAAAGTAATCAGCCCTCACAAGTATTTTCATATTTTACTATCTCATTTTCTAAATTTAAAATGTATTGAAGTAGAATTTTTGAGCTAATCTCTAAAACAATGTGCATCATGTCAAATCAAAAAAAATCCAAACATCAATTTACTAAAATTTTTTTTAGAAATTGGGAAGCTGGAAAAACTATTCATCCCCTTTGTAATTACCACGCTAGCTTTCATCAGTTGCAATATATTACCTTGCCAATTCATCCAGTTCTTTTGATGTAGAAAATGGAAGGATCACCTGTTTTCAATAAATTCATAAGAATAAATACCCCTCTCTCTGTAAGGTCCAACAGTGTGGTAGATTTTCAATAGTTCAACCCAAAAGGAAGACAAAAGAACATTCAAGACAAGTCAGGGAAATGATAATAGAGGAGTACATTTTTTTTTGGGGGGGGGGGGAAGGTACAAGACCATCTCAAAGGCACTGAACATACTTTGGAGCTCAGTGCAGTCTATTGTGGAAAAAAATATGAAACCACAGCCACATTGCCCAGGTCAGGCTGCTCCCTAAACTCAGTCACTGGAGAAGAATGGCACTTGTGAGAGAGGCTACTGTGATGTCAACAGTCACACAGTGAGCTGCAGAAGTCAGTGGCTGCAACTGGAGATGAAGTTCATGGCTCCACAATCTCTAAGGCCATGCACAAAAAAGGGTATTTGTGGAAGAGTGGCAAGGAAACGACTTTGCAACCTGTCACTTAGAAGGTCTTGTGGATGGATGATACTAAAGTGGAATACTTTGGCCTCAACATTAAGTGGTAAGTGTGGTGTAAATCTAGTACTGCTCATTAGCCAGGTAACACCATCCCTCCTGTAACATCTGGTGGAGGTAGCATCATGCTTTGGGGATACTTTTCAGCAGTAGGGACTGGAAATCTGGTTGGAATTGATGGGACGATGATTGCTGCTAAATACAGAGTAATCCTGGATCAAAATTTGCAAGCCTCTGCCAGAAAGCTTAAACCGGGGAGGAAGTTTGTCTTTCAGTAGGACAATAACCCAAAGTACACAACCAGAGCAACTATGGAGTGGCTTCAAGTGCAGAAAACTGATGTTCTTGAGCAGCCAAGTCAAAGTCCTAATCTTAACCCAATCGAACATCTCCGTGAAGTCCTCAAGATTCTTGTCCATTGCTACTTCCCAAATAAACTAGCAAACGCTTTAGCAATTTTGCAAGGAGAAATGGGCAAATCTTGTTCCATTATGTTGTGGAAAGCTAGTAAGAGACTATCCAAAAAGACTACTGACTGTAATAGCTGTGAGAGGTGGTTCAACTAAGTACTGAACAAAGGGGGATGAATACTTTTGAACTGCTAACATTTCAGTTCTTGAACTTTTAAAATCTTCATGCTTTACAGTTTTCTCTGTTTTTTGGGCTCCGTGGTGGGGAAAAAAAAGCAGCATGTGATTTGCAAATAAAAATTCTCAGTTAAATTGATCAAAATCCCTGGTTGAAATACTCATTTACGAGAACAAGGGGTTGGAGGTTGAATATTTTTGCAAGACACTGTAAATGAGTATATGAAAAGTTATTTTACAAATGTATGAAGAGTAAAAGAGAGGTGAGAGTGAATATCAGACTTCTGGAAAAAGACACTGGAGAGATAGTAATGGGGGATGAGCAAATGGTGGACAAACGTAAGTATTTTTGGGAAATGTATGGTCATGTATAAATGGGGAGAGAAAACAGAAATCAGAGATGCAAAGGGATTTGGGGGTTCCCGTGCAGACTTCCCTAAAGGTTAACTGCCGGTAAGGAAGGCAAATGCAATGTTAGCATTCATTTTGAGAGGTTTGGATAGAGTGGATATACAGATGAAGTTTCCTGTAGAGGGTGAGCCGAGGACCAGAGGCCTAATGTTGTTTCTATGTCTTATAGTCTTGTGATACTGAGTAGTTTTCTCATTTGAAACACTGGGTCCCTGATGTTAGAGGAAGAGCTTGCAAGGTCCAGTGTTCTAGAATAACCTTGTCAAGGCTGATTTGAGTGCCTAGGTTGATGTTGTTTCGTAATATAGCAATGCCATACTTCTGAGCGAGTTGAAGATGTTTCAGAGCCAACTGCAGGGGGTAGGTCTGGAGATGTGTATAAGCCAGAATGGGTGAAGGTGGCAGATAACCTCACTGAAAGATATTAGTTAACTTGATGAACTTTTAATGTGAATTTTGGTAGGTTTGTGGGCAAAGAAACCTACAAAATTACCACCAACTGCTCTTCCTTAACCAATAAAGCAGTTCTCCACTGTGCTGAACAATTCTTGGAAACAACTCCAGAAAGTAGCACTGAAACTATATTTGGTTCCACGGTGTTTCTTTGTTTCAAGGCTGCCTACGGGAAGACAAATCTCTGTTATATTCTGCATACGTACTTTAAGAAAGTACTCTGAACTTGGGTATATTTGTGTACAGGTATCCCCTGCTTTTCGAAAGTTCACTTTACGCCACTTCGCTTTTACGAAAGACCTACATTAGTACCTGTTTTTGCAAACCGAAAGAAATCCAAAGAGGATTTTCGCTTTTGTGAAAAAAGGTGAAAAGCAAAAATAGCATTCAGTGTTTGTTTTGCAGCGAGCCATTATAGAGGCAGCGCGCACCCTGAGCAGCGAGAGTGGTGCTGCCAAACTCCTTCCTTGGGAACTACACTCAGCATCAAGCTGCCATAGCTTTGAACTGCATGAGATTTCCACTACGATTGACAGTGTTGCAATGATTGCAGAAAAGTATGCCTTTAATTTTGAAAGTGCACGTAGATTTAGGGCAGGTTTGCAGGATGTTTTGAGTGCTTACAAAGAACTGTATGATTGGAAAAATGCATGAACCTTCCAGTGTGCTCGCTGTCTTCCAGATTCTGGGAAGTGAAACTACACTGTACATACACTATTTGTACTTTATATAGGCTGTGTATTTATCACATCATTCCTGCTTTTACTATATGTTAGTGTTATTTTAGGTTTTATGTGTTATTTGATACGATTTGGTAGGTTATTTTTTGGGTCTGGGAATGCTCAAAAAATCTTTCCCATATTAATTAATGGTAATTGCATCTTACCATTTCGCTTTACGCCATTTCGGCTTACGAAAGGTTTCATAGGAACGCTGTACTTTTGGATAGCGGGGGAAGCCTGTATCTGGTAAATTTGTAACCAGATTGCATTATTGTAAAGAATTTCATTTGGCCCATTCCTGTGCTATAAACTCAGCAGAGGAACCCCGTCAGTCTGATATTCCAACTTCCTGCTTTCCCTTGAACTCCTTTAATTTATCATGCTTATCAACTATCCTTATTGATTCTTTTGCCGTTCCCTGTATTGGGGTAGCAAATTAAACCTATTAATATATTTTTGGAGTGTGGCAGGAAACTAGCACCCATTAGAGATCCATGGGGAGAAGGTATAAACTATTCCAATATTCTTGTGGGCAGATTTATTAGAGCTATTGGGAGTAGTTTAAACTAATATACCAGGGGATGGGAACTAGTAAAATTGAGTTGAGGATAAGCCAGCAGGATTACAAGCAGATGATGAATGTAACATGAATGTAAGGAAGGACAAGCCAATGACTGGGTACAAATGCAGACAGAACAAAGAGGCAAAATTCAAAAGGGTGAAGGATGCAGGAGTGAAGGCGCTGTATTTCAATGTGCTTGGCCTTCGGAATAAGGTGGACGAACTCATGGTGCAGTTAGCGATTGGCCGGTATAACATTGTGGGCATCACTGAGTCATAGCTGTAAGAAGGCCATAGTTGGGCACTTAACATCAAAGGAATTATGTTGTGTCGAAAGGACAGGCAGTGGTGTGGCTCTGTTGGCAAGAGATCAGATTACATCTTTAGAAAGAGGTGATACTGGGTCAGAGAATGCTAAATCTTTGTAGGTGGAGTTAAGAAACTGCAAGGGTAAAAAAATGATTATGGGAATCATATAGGCCTCCAAATAGTACCAAGATATGGGGTTAAGATTGCAAAGGGAGCTAGAAAAGGCATGTAATAAAGGTAATGACACAATTGTAATGGGGGACTTCAATATGCAAGGGGATTGGGAAAATCAGGTTGATATCAAATTGCAAGAGGGGGTATTTGCTAAATGCCTACGAGATGGCTTTTTACAGCAGCTGTGTTTGCACCTACTTGGGGAAAGGCTGTCTTAGATTGGGTGTTGTGTAATAACCCTGATCTTATTAGGGAACTTAACGCAAGGATCCCTTGGGAGACAGTGATCATAATATGATTGAATCTGTACTGTAATTTGAGAGGGAGAAACTCAAGTCCCATGTATCAGTATCACAATGGAATAAAGGGAATTGCAGAGGCATGAGAGGGAAGCTTGCCCAGGTGGATTGGAGGAGGATACTGACGGGGATGATGGCAGAACAGAGATAGCTGAAGTTTCTGGGAATAGTTCACATGGCACAGGATAGATATGAACCAGAGAAGAAGTTGTTCTTGAATGACGGGGTAGGCAACTATGGCTGACAAAGGAAGTTAAGGACTGCATAAAAGCCAAGGAAAGGGCATATAAGGTAGTAAAAGTGAAGGCAACTAAAATAGCTATATGAAGGGAAAAGATGAAATATGAGAGCAGACTAGTTAATAATATAAAACAGGATATCAAAAGTTTATTCAGTTATATAAAGAATAAAAGGGAGCTAAGAGTTGATATTTTCCAGTGGCCCAATGATACTGGTGAGGTGGTAATGGGGGACAGGAAATAGCAGATGAACCTAATGGGCACTTTGCATCTGTCTTCACTTTGGAAGACACTAGCAGTGTGCCTGAGGTCCGTGAGTGTCAGGGAGCAGGAGTGAGTGCCATTGCTATTACAAAGGAAAAAGTGCTAGGAAAAGTCAAAGATCTTAAGGTGTATAAGTCACCTGGATCAGATAGGCTACATCCCAGAGTCCTGAGAGATAAATGGATACATTGGTTATAATCTTTCAAGGATCTCTTGATTCTGACATGGTCCCAGAGGACTGGAAGATTGTATACAGTATACCACTGCACTCTTTTTAAGAAGGGAGGAAGGCAAAAGAAAGATTATGGGCCAGTTAGCCTAACCTCGGAGACTGGGAAGTATTGGAGTGTATTATTAAGGATGAGGTTTCAAGGTATTTGGAGACTAATGATAAAATAAATCAAAGTCAGTATGGGTTCTGTAAAGGGAAATCTTGCCGACAAATCTGTTCAGAGATCTTTGAGGAAGTAAGAAGCAGGATGGACAAAGGGTGTTGCAACACTCACAACACGCTGGAGGAACTCAGCAGGTCGGGCAGCATCTGTGGAAAAGATTGGTCGACGTTTCAGGCCAGAACCCTTCGTCAGGACTGTAGAGGGAAGGGGCAGAGGCCCTATAAAGAAGCTGGGGGAAGGGTGGGAAGGAGAAGACTGGTAGGTTCCAGGTGAAGAACCAGTTAGGGGAAAGATAAAGGGGTCGGGGAAGGGAGGCAGGGAGGTGATGGGCAGGAAAGGTGAAGAAAGAATAGGGGAAAACACAATGGGTAGTAGAAGGAGGCGGAACCAAGAGGGAGGTGGTAGGCAGCTGGGGGAGGGGGGGGCAGAGTGACATAGGGATAGGGGAGGGGGGTGGTGGGAATTACTGGAAGTTGGAGAATTCTATGTTCATACCAAGGGGCTGGAGACTGCCTAGACGGTATATGAGGTGTTGCTCCTCCAACCTGAGTTTAGCCTCATTATGGCAGTAGAGGAGGCCATGTATGGACATCTGAATGGGAGTGGAAAGCAGAGTTGAAGTGGGTGGCTACTGGGAGATCGGAGTGGAGGTGCTCGACGAAGCGGTCCCCCAATCTGCGTCGGGTTTCACTGATGTATAGGAGGCCGCACCAGGAGCACCAGACGCAATAGATGACCCCAATAGACTCATAAGTGAAGTGTTGCCTCACTTGGAAATATTGTTTGGGGCCCTGAATGGTGGCAAGAGAGGAGGTGTAGGGACAGGGTGTAGCACTGGCGCTTACAGGGATAAGTGCCAGGTGGGAGATCCGTAGGGAGGGACATGTGGACCAGGGAATTGTGGAGGGACCGATCCTCGCAGAAGTCGGAGAGAGGTGGAGAGGGAAAGATGTGCCTAGTGGTGGGGTCCTGTTGAAGGTGGCGGAAGTTGTGGAGGATAGTGTGTTGGATCCGGAGGCTGGTGGGGTGGTAGGTGAGGACAAGGGGAACTCTGTCCCTGTTGCGGTGGCGGGAGGATGGGGTGAGAGCCGAAGTGCGAGAAATGGAGGAGATGCGGGTGAGGGCATCATTGATGACAGCAGAAGGGAAACCACGATCCTTAAAGAAAGAGGACATTTGAGATGTCCTGGAATGGAAAACCTCATCCTCGGAGCAGATGCGGTGGAGACGGAGGAACTGGGAATAGGAAATGACATTTTTGCATGTGGCAGGATGGGAAGAGGTATAGTTGAGGTAATTACGAGAGTCAGTGGGCTTGTAGAAGATGTCAGTGGACAGTCTGTCTCCAGAGATGGAGACCGAGAGATCGAGAAAGGGGAGAGAAGTGTCTGAGATAGACCAAGTGAATTTGAGGGCTGGGTGGAAGTTTGAAGTAAAGTCGATGAAATTGACGAGCTCAGCATGGGTGCAGGAAGCAGCACCAATGTAGTCGTCACGGTACCAAGGGAAAAGTTGAGGAGCAGTACTAGAATAGGTTTGGAGCACAGACTGTTCCACATAACCAACGAAGAGGCAGGTGTAGCTGGGGCCCATGTGAGTTCTCATAGCTACACCCTTGGTCTGAAGAGTAGGAAGAGCCAAAAGAGAAGTTATTGAGTGTGAGAACCAGTTCCGCCAACCGGAGGAGGGTAGTGGTGGTGGGGAACTGGTGAGGTCTATTATCCAGACAAAGGATGTCATTTACTTGGATTTTCAGAATCTATTTGTTAAGGCTGCTTGACAAGATAAAATCCTATGGCACTACAGGAAAGATACTGGCATGGATAGCGAATGGCTGACAGCCAGGAGGCAGTGAGTGGGAATAAAGAGGGCCTTTTCTGGTTGGCTGCCGGTGACTAGTGGTGTTCCTCGGGTCAGTATTGGGACTGCTACTTTTCACATTGTTTGTCAGTGATTTAGATAATGGAATTGATGGCTTTGTGGCAAAGTTTGCGGATGATACAAAGATAGGTGGAGGGGTAGGTAGTGCTGAGGAAGAAATGCGATTGCAGCAAGACTTGGACAAATTGAAAGAATAGACAAAGTGGCAGGTGGACTACAGTGTTGGGAAATGTATGATAATGTATTTTGGTAAAAGGAACAATAGTGCAGACTTGTCTAAATGGGGAGAAGGCTCAAACATCAGAGGTGCGGAGGGATGTGGGAGTCCTTGTGCAAGACTCCCAGAAGATTAATTTACAGGTTGAGTCTGTGGTAAAAGAAGGCAAACACAATGTTGGCATTTATTTCAAAAGGAATAGAATATAAAAGTGAGATGCTGAGCCTTTATAGGACACTAGCCCGGGCACACTTGGAGTATTGTCAATGGTTTTGGGCTCCATATCTCAGAAAGTTTATGTTCTCATTGGAGAGAGTCCAGAGGAGATCCACGAGGATGATTCCAGGAATGAAGAGGTTAACATGAGTGTTTGGCAGCTTTGGGCCTGTACCCACTGGAAGTTAGAAGAATGCGGGGTGGGGGGGTGGTGGTGGGGATTTGATTGAAACCTACCGAATGTTGAAAGGACTAGATGGGGTGGATGGGGAGAGGATGTTTTCTGTGGTGGGGGTATCCAGAACTAGAGGGCACAGCCTCAGAATTGAGGGGCGACCCTTTAGAACAGAGGTAAAAAGGAATTTTTTTTTTAGCCATGAGTAATAAGTCTGTGGAATGCTCTGCCACAGACTGCGGTGGAGGCCAAGTCCGCGCATATACTCTATTTAAGACGGAAGTTGATCATTTCCTGATCGGTCAGGGCATCAGAGGATATGGTGAAAAGGCAGGTGTATGGGGTTGAGTGGGATCTGGGACAAGCCATGATGGAATGGTGGAGCAGATTCAATGAACTACATGGCCTAATTCTGCTCAATGTCTTATGGTCTAAACTCTATTCAGTTATCACTTGAAGTTGGGATTAAACTGGAGTTTTGAAAACTAGTTGTTTGAAACTCTGAAGTTAAATTTCTCAGTAGCTAATAAGGGATTGAACTCTAGCCCTTGGATGACTTGCCACTGACCTGACCACAGCAGCATTCCTATACCTCAACTGCACAGCTTTCTGGAGTCGTGGGAGGGGGAGAAACATTATCTTCTCAAAGTACCAATAATCATTGTACCAAGAGGAAGAACATTTTAAATCTGTGTCCCTTCATTAATAGAAAGGATCCTTTTTCTTTGGACTGTCCAAGCAGCTTGTAATTTTATGCACATCAAATAGTTTTCCCCCATTCTAATGGTATAGTTTTCACCCATATACAGTGATCTGAAATTGATCAGGTATATTACCAAAAGCAGATTATTAAATAATTGAGGATTGCTACTGCCCTTGCAGAATAGAAAGTTTTAAAAGAATTTTTTTTAAAGGGTAATTTTTTCCCTACAATCTATATTGTCGCTGAAGTTGGAATTGATAGCATTTTCTAAATTGGGTATAGTAAATACCTATTACTGTAAATGAGTGTTAGATCCAGGTTCTTGATAGAGAAAGTGATGTTTTGAGAATTTTTCATTTGGTGCTCATTGGAGTTTAGAATTGATCTCGTTATGATTCTGAGTGAAGGCTGGGGTTGGCCAGAGTCAGACCTGGAGTGAAAAATTTCGGGGTAGTGAGTCAGCCATTAAGGACTGAGATGAAGAACATTCCTTTCTTGTGAGGCTGTGAATCTGCGGAACTTTATGCACAAGGGTGCTTTGGAATTTGGAACGGTGGGGATCTCAACAGAAAGTGGAAATTTAGTAATTTCATTTTGGTTTAGTTCAGTGTCCTTTTGGTTACCATTGGCAGGGTGCTTTATATAAACACTTTAAGAAATGTGTCAAAGTTTGAATCTTTAGTAAATTGAGATGAATTTTTGGCCATGACAAATTATGGGATGATATATGCTCACCTTAATCCTCTCCTCCAGTGATCCCTATAGTAATTCTTTGTTGCCGTAAGGATCCCATGAGGTTGGAGGACTCTTTGCTGCCACTATCCCACAAAGCAGATTGTTCTACGAGTGATGTTTGGCCCAGGGGGATCTATCTGATCCTGAGGCTCCATCCCAGATCGCCTTGATACTGTTTCGACAGCTTGTGAGCAAAAATGAGCTTTTAAGCAAAAATGTTTAATTGGTTAAAACTAAAAGTTACAAATGTTAAATTAAGTATGTCATTATTAATAAAATAATAAGACGAGCTCCTATTCCAGCTAGGTCGGTGAACTCATTCATTTGAATGGAGTTGCCCGGCATATGTTTGTCATTGTCTGCACAAATCTGAAGTTCCACTTGATTTAGCACACTGGGTGTTGTCTCTAGACTTAGAACTGGAGGCCTGTAGTGGGGCTGGAGGGTAGGTGTGTTGGCATTTGACTTTTATTGTGTTCTGATGCACAGGCACAGTTGTCAGAAACTCATCGGCCTGTGCTGCTGTCAGTTCTCTCTGGAACTGCTGGATGAAGAATATTCATGATCTGAGCCATACTTGTACATTCAAAATTGTTCACTTATGCCTTTATTTTGACTTTTACCTCCCCCCCCCAAGTTATTAGTGTATTGTGTATCAACAAGTTGGTTATATTCGGTGGGACTAGGTGAGAGTTGGAGTTCAGCACGGACTACAAGGGCCGAAATGGCCTGTTTCCGTGCTGTACTTGTTATATGGTTAAGTAAATATGATTGGTCAGTATACAGTGTTCCATACTGCATTTGAAATAACCTGAGTTTCCTCAGTATGTCCTTGTTTGTCAGAAAGCTCAATGCAAGACTATTCAATGCATCTGGATATTCAGCTTTGTGTTCATGACTGCAATTGATTTTTTTTTGAAATGCCAGTGGAATCATGGGATCTTGATCAGTCAGGAAAGTTGATTTGATTAACAGTGGTCCCATTAACTGGTCGAACAGCATGTTATTGGGGGATGGTGAATATTGTACTTATTGTAAGAGGGCAGGGAGAGAAGTGCATGGATTCTTCAAAATGATTAAGTGATAACGGGCAACACACACACAAAATGCTGGAGGAACTTAGCAGGCCAGGCAGCGTCTACAGAAAAGGGTAAACAGTTGATGTTTCGGGCCGTGATCCCCCATCAGTCCTGAAACATCACTGCTTACCCTTTCCATAGATGCTGGCTGGCCTGCTGGGCTCCTCCAGCGTTTTGTGTGTGTTACTTGGGTTTCCAGCATCTGCAGATTTTCTTGCTTCTGATTGATGACAGTTCAGCCACGGAGGTTTCTTTGCTGTAGGCACTCTCATTACCACAGGGACATGCCAGACTAAACAACCTCTCTGTTACTGTAAACGGGAATAAAGGATTTGGCCAAGGGTCATAGCAATGGGAGCCCTCCAAGGATGAAAGAAGCCTGGTTGGTGCAGCTGCATTGAGTCCTGACCCTCTCATACTGATGTCAGGGACGAGTAAAAATGAACTTACGTTGGCCCAGTGCTGATAATACTGTTGGGTGAGGACATTGTACCTTGTCTGCAGGTATGTAAAATAATTCCATGCTTTGGAAAGAGTGCACGGCCCAAAGCCGTGTAAAGTAAAGTGAACAAATACTCTTCCTTCTGCAGTTATAAGATCAATTGAAATAAATGTGCCTTTGCATGACCTGAGCAAGTACAATGAAAGTGAATCTTCGCTCCACAACAACTCAACATGGTGTCATAGGTACACAGACTTCTTGGCACAACTTGTCCATGCTGAACAATGTGTTTTCCTGAGCTAGTCTCATCAGTCTGGAATTGGCCCATATCCATCTAAACTTTTTCCTATCCATATACCTGTTCAAATGTCTTTTAAATATTGTCGGGATGGTTCTGCTTGCTGCTCCACATTTACTTCGCTTTGTGTCTGCAGACTCACCTTTGTTCTAAGAGCCGTTTACTAACTTTTATTGTTTGCACGATTTGTCTCTCTGTGTCTCCTCTTTCCAACCCCCACCCCACATTGGGTGTTTGTTCATCTTTTTTTTTAAGGGGTTCTTTTGGGTTTCTTGTTTTGTGGCTGCCTGCAAAGAGATGAATCTCAAGGTTGAATAATGTATATATACTTCGATAATAAATGTACTTTGAACTTAATTGTATCTACCTGTACCATTTCCTTTGGCAGCTCATTTTATATACCACCACCCTCTTTGTGGAAAATCTTGCCTCTTGGATTAGATTAACGTCTGTCACGAGCCTTGTGGCCCATTAGGGTGGTGCTAATGCTGGTTTCTGTGGTGTGAAGCGACTGAGAGTATGAGACCCCCCCCCCCCCGGATAGGACGCCAGTCTATCGGGAGGTTAACCTCCAACATTTTTGCTGGTACCCATTCTCAGCTAGGTAGACTGGAGCATTGTGTGGTTAAGTGCTTTGCTCAAGGACACACACGCTGCCTCGGCCGAGGCTCGACCTCATGACCTTCAGATCGCTAGTCCAAGGCCCTAACCACTTAGCCACGCACCACCTTGGGTTGCCTATTAAATCTTTCCCCTCTCTCTTTACACCTATGCCCTCAGTTTGTAGCGTCTCTTAACCTGGGAAAAGACTATGACAATCCATATTACCTCTGCATCTCATGATTTTGGATGCATCTACAAGTTCATCTCTCAGTCACTTTTTCTTCTGGAAAGACACCCAGCTTATGCAGTCTCTTCAAGTAACTCAAGCCCTCCAGACCTGGCAGCAGCCTCGTCGATATCTTCTACACCTTCTCATTAATTACATCCTCACAGTATGGCCACCAGAGCTGCACCAAATATTAGAGATGCGGTCTCGCCAATATGAGAGAATGAACCACAGTGTTTTCTTGGCAGGGTGCTGGAATTCCTTGATGTTCCTTTACTTTTTCACTGCACTTGTCTAATGTTTGCTGATTGATGTCATAAGCGTCCACTACTAAGGTGGAACAATGGCACACTTTTAAAAGCTAGAATGTTAAACCATTGAAGAGAGACTTTGTATCTCTTCTACCCAGTTTTCCTATCCACCACATCTCATTCTCATTAATACCATCAGGAAGGAGGTACAGAGCCTGAAAGCATACACACAGCAATTCAGGAATAGCTTCTTTCCCTCTGCCATCCAGTTTCTAAATGAACATTGAACACGTGGACACTACCTCACTACTTTTTTTATTTCGGTTTTTACGCTACTTATTAAAGTGTATGTGTATATATATATATATACTGTAATTTAGTTTTTTTCTATATCATGTATTGCATCGTACTGTTGACACAAAGTTAACAAATTTCATGACATATGTGGTGATATTAAATCTGATTCTGATCTCCTCCTCAGAGTTTAACAGACTTCAAAAAAATTTGGAAAAGACCTCCCTAATTTCTAAATTAACTCTGTGGAAAACAAGAGCTAGTGCAGGGAAAGTGAGATGGGGGAAGGAAGTCAGGAAATGATTCTGCAAAGTCTTTAAGAGCTACAGTGTAGAGTAGTTAGAAATGCTGACCTAATGATAGAAAAATATTTTAATCTGTTGGAAATATATATAATGTTTCTATTATAATCTTAATGAGCTTCCCTTTTAATTTATTTTGTAGTTTTCCGTTACTCTAGCAATCTCTCTTTTGAATTTTATTTTTGTAAGGTCATTGAATATATGGAGTATAGTGTCCAACTTGGAGTCTGGATATTGTTTTTCTAATCTGGTGTTTTATCTGACTGTGATTATGGAAATGGCACAGATTTGATTGCCTCTGATGTCCATCAGCTAAAAATTTTCAAATCTCTTACTAACTCTTCCTTCAGTTAGTCCTGACGAAGGGTCTCGGCCTGAAATGTCGACTGTACCTCTTTCTAGAGATGCTGTCTGGCCTGCTGCGTTCACCAGCAACTTTGATGTGTGTAGCTAAAATTCCTGAAGTCTTTTATTTTAGTGAACTCGGTTGTTCTGTCTTCCACAGCAAAATATTCTGAAATATATGAAGAACTGAATTTTTTTTGTATGAAATATGTGCAGGCAGCTGGTACCTTATAGATGTCATGACCTGGAAATTGGGTTGCATTACATGTTTTTCAGTACTTTTAACTGGAAATTGACTTTAGCTGAAGTAACGTTATTACAGCCAAATCTGGGCTAGTGTGATTTCAGTTTCAGTTGAATAATGGGATAACATTGTTCACTGTGTGATTACTCATTTGGAAGCATTGTGGTGAACTTGCTCTAAGATTGTCCTATTTTAGACTAGCAGCAGTGAATTGTTTTTTTTTAAATTTAAAAAAAATTTAGCATACATCTTCTTTCTCGAAATGTTTTGACCTTCTGAAGCCAGGACTCACTTTTCCTTTGGAGCTGTGCATTGTTTTCTGCGTTGTATTTTCCATTGCAATCAAATTGCAGTGCCACCTTGTCAGTTTTGTACCTGAAATTGGTAAGGGGTGACTCATGAGCAAAATATTTGTTACTGTCCTGTGACATTTATAGTACCCTTAGCCTCTGAACAGGAAAGAAAATTAAGGAAGTAGGTGGAAGCAGATGATTCTTTATCTACATATATGTGCACACATGAGCCTGCTGCAACTTGGGCCTCGGTGAAGAAAACAATGTGTTCAAATATTAGGGCTGTATTCTGCTAAATACCGTCCAATTTTGTAACAATAGTGGCAAGTTTTATTTTTGATTTATTTAATAATTTTCAGAGCTGGGGTGCGCAGAACTCAGCTGGATAAACGCTGTCCAGGGTTTAAATTTAAACTGTTGAGTGGTGGTTGGAATGACTTGCTAATCTTGAACTTGCCTCCTATTTTTATAGCAGCCTTGTTGCTGAGTTTTTTTTTCTCTTTCATTCCAATTCAAAATGTAGTAATTTTGTACTGAGCAGCTGTTGATGGTGTCAATGTGCTCCTTGGGGGCTGCGTTCACCATGTGACCCTGCTGCTCCTGTTTTCTTGTATTGTGCTAAGGAGCGGGTTCTGAGGGTGTCAACACTGCTTGTTCTTGGTGTAAAGAGAGAGGCTCAAAATTGACCATGTAGAATATTTGACAATTCAATAAAATACCAATATTTGTATAGTGGTATCATTCATATTGTCATTTTACGCTTATCATTTGGCACTACTGTGGTTTACTTTAAAGTCTGCAATGAATTTAATACATTGTGCATTGAAATAGATAAATTTGAGGTAACAAGTGGATTTTGGCTGATATTTGTATTTCAATATTGTGATTGTGGTGATGCGGGAAATTGCTCTCTTCCTGCAGAGCAAAGGCAGTGTTTAAATTGCCAAAGGCTGGAAGAGTGGAATAAAGGAGGGAGAGCAGCAAAGAAGTGAGGAAGGAGAAGAAAACACAAAGTACCATTCAGTGTAGCTGTTGTGAACCTGTTAAAGATACAGTTACAAATGACATCATTCGGAAGTGACTTGGGAATTTTATTTCTATTTGCATTTTTTTTCTAGTAGAAGCTGTTCAGCACAGAATCTAAAATGAAACTGTAAGGGAGGGAGTTGTTTTTTTAAGCTTGCTTTCTTCCCTTTCCCTGAATTTTAATCATTTACTCTCTCTTCTATCCCCATATCCATCTGTCACACATGAGTTCATCTATTTCAGATAGAATTAGCAATCTCAGTGGCTGAGGGATTTTTGTTGGTCCCAAAAGGCAACCCTACCCACTAACATTATAGAAAATTTCAATCAAGGTTTTGTGGGTTCAGTGACATGGCTGAATGGCCCTATCCCTTGGGATCAATGGCATCCACTTGCAGCTGGCTCAACACCAAACAAGATGGAAGATTAAGCATCCAATTGAACTCGTGTAGAATATTCTTCACATTTATTTAACCACTTAATGAAAATCTTTATTCAAAAGCGTGATATGTATGGACTAAATTAATGTCTAACGTAATGTAAGGCATTATATTAAAATAGCCTTGAAAAAACTCAAGTTTTGAAATTTTTGAGGATATTTGTTACCAACAATAAAATCATTTGCTTGTTATCAGAAGAATATTCAGCAGTAATCACTGTTACACTTCATTCAATGAAGTGTAACATTTTACAATGTTTTTGAGTGAGAGTAGTTTCTGAAAAGTTGAAGCTTAGGTTGAATCAATGGTGTTTGGGTTTTATCTTCAGCATTTAATGGGTGTACACATTCACACTGCAAGATGCTGCAAGGATTTTTGAAGCATTGTGACCAATGGTGAAGATTTCACTGTCACTAGTTGTAAATACTGGGCCAGTGTCTTTCATTGGTACGGCTCACATTGAAGAACACTTCAGTGTTCAGAATTTACTGTTTCTGCTGCAATATGTAAATATGGTAAAAGACTAAAGAACTCTGAAAAGCCCAGGCTTCAGTTAGTAAAGGCTATTTCAGCAAAATTAGCAGGACAAGACGACGTGAGTTTTAATCCTTATAACTTATTGCAGCTTTTGATTCTCTTGTAAATTATGTACAGCAATTAAGTGGCACTTTTAACTGATTGTGCCTCCTAACAGGAAATGGCCGTGATTAAAATCAACTAAGGATCCTTCTATAATCCATGAATTGGTTTCTAGGGTGTATTTATTTTAAGATACTCTTAGAGGTGGTGCAAATTTGTCTCTCCACCTCTCTCCCCACCCAGATGCGTTCCAGTGGCTCAACAAAATGGCTACATACATGTGATGTACACTGACCCGGGATTTCATTAACAGTGCTTACCACTCAGATTTCTCATTAATCAAAACTTGTTTACTATAGAGCTGTGTGGTTAGTATACACGGGCAGAAAGCCATGTGATGTACACTGACCTGGGATTTCATTAACAGTGCTCACCACTCAATTTTCTCATTAATCAAAACTTGTTTACTATAGAGCTGTGTGGTTAGTATACTGTACACAGTCAAAAAGCCATGTGATGACAAGGGTTCAGACACTGAAATTGTAGGAAGGCCAGAACAACTTCCCATTGATCAAACTGCTGGAAAGGTGTCAAGTCTTCAGGTCCATTCAGAATAAAAACAAACATTAATTTTTTGTAATTTATCAAAAACACAAACAATTAAAACAATAAAGGAAATAATTAAATATTACTTGTTCTTACTTTTCTTTCTCATTTAGCATAAATATTGCGAAGTAAATAACGACTGTATCCTGTAGCAGATATAACTGTGATTCAGTAGCAGATTCTCTAGCTTGAGTCTTGGTGAATTTCTGCAACTCCCTGCTGCCTGTTGGATCCTGTACAACTTACTCAGGGGCACAGACTCTGTCATCAAGATTGGAACTCATTTGCAGGGAAATGTGACTTTGGTGGCACGTATGTTGATAAATGCTGATAATTTGTTTAAGGTGCTAGCAAGTTCCAGGACAATGCATGTTAACGACTTTATTTAGGTTGAATTGAATTTATTTAAATCTTACATCCGTCGCATAGCATGAGGGAGCAAAAATCTTTCCGTTATGACTCTGTTGCAATGTACAGACATGTGAATTTACAAGTCTAATGGCTTGTAGAAAGAAGCTGTCCTGTAGCCTGTTGGTCCTGGCTTTAATGCTGTGGTTCCATTTGTCAGACGGAGGCAGCTGAAGCAGGTTATGGTTGGGTGTCACCAATGATTTTCCAGGTCTTCTTTACGCACCTGCTGCTGTAAATGTCCTCAATGGAGGGAAGTTCACATCCACAGATTCTGATCCTTTTATTGTTCTTTATCTACTGAAGCACTAGTGATCAAGAGTGTTAACTGTGGTCTGAATTTTGCTCTTCCGTTCTCAACTGAGAGAGGCTGAAGCCAATCCCTGTGTCGCTAATAATGTGTAATTGCTATCAGGAGAACTTTGCAGTCTCAACCTGTAATCTGATGGAGAGTTTAGATCACTGCTGCTGGTCTGTAGATGAAGTGCAGAAACCAAATTTCTCTACAGCTGCTTCCACTAAGAACCTGCTGAATTTGTGATGAAAAGCAGGTTTTTGTCCACAATATGACATTGAAAGTAGTATGACAGCAGCCAGCTGGGAAGGGAAAAATGACTTCATTTAATTTATTAGTGGGTTGTATAATTATCCAGTGAAGGTTAAAATTACATTGGAATATCAGGTACTGTAGTTCAGAAAACATATGTTGAGTGGTCGTTTTCTTGGACAATATTTTGAGGTCTAAGATGACTAGCCTTTACTCCAGTTTTATGGGGATGGGGTGATTTATGAGCCAGTGTGGAACTTTGACTCAATTGGGATAGGAGATGATTGACCAGGTGAGTGGGTGGTTTGAGAGGCAACATTTATATATTTTTTTGTGTGCTCCTGATGAGTGCTTCTCAGTGTACTCCCAAATGTTACATCTCCATTTTTAGCAGCTATGTGAACAATGTGAATTAGGCCTTCTCGGGCCTCATTTCCTATTCAATAGCATGAAAGTTTACCTGATTGTAATCTCAGTTTTGTATTTTCTCCTTAACCAGAATCTTTTGACCTATTCTGTAACATATTCAAGTACTGTTTTTTTTGTCCTTTTGAGCAAGGGTACCAAAGACGGTCAAAGTTTGAAAGAAAAATTAATTCTTCCTTAAACCCTAGTTTTAGATGATCCCATTAGAGAAAACATCCTCTCCATTTCCAACCAGTCAAGACCCCTCAAGATTTTGTGTTTTTGATTAAGCCTACTCTCATTCTTAAAGACTTCAGCAAATATAAAATTAATCCCTGGAATAGGCAAGTCATCTTTTTCATAAGATAAGTTTGTTCCTGAAACGGGAGCAGGTAAGTAGTCTTTCTCATAAGATGAATCTTTTCCTCACCGAATTCTGAGGATTAGTCTTGTAAAGATTCTTCAAACTACTTTAACATTCCTCACTAAGGAGACCGATGTTTTATTACTCTATGCAGTCTCACCAGTTCTCTGCATAAGTGACTCATTGCCTCTCTACTTTTATATTCATGAGCCAGGGAATTCCACAAGTCAGTGAGGATGTTGCATCTTTTTCAAGGAAGCTTTGAAAACATCAATGAATCATTTCCTGTGTCTTCCTTGTAATATCTTACTACAATGGAACTTGGAGGACTGTGCTTGATTTAGAGTCTGGCATTGGCCATGTGAATGATGCAGCTCACAATCAAAGCATACTAAATGCAAGAAAAGCCCTATTGTGGGGAACGTTGGCCTGGCGTAGAACTGTAATGTTGGTTTACCTGTCAACATGAGGATTTTGCAGAAGCTGATGGCTCATTTATTGAAGCATGCAAGATATTTGGCTTTGTACTTCTAAAAAGTAGTGTGCCACTAACCTGCACTCTCGAAGGTCCACACTGAGTGTCTGGAAAACTTGGACCATGTTCCACAGGTCAGGAGCCAGCTCACAGTGAAGACAGACGATGGTAAAGTTCTCTGCTGACTGTAATGAGTCAGCGTGATCCGTCAGCGTCTGGGGACAAGGGTATTCAGAGAACAAAGCTTAAAGCCAACACAGACCTCATCGTCTTGGCAGCAGTAATCGTTGCCTTCCTAATATCACTCTTCTGTTAAATATCTCCAGTTTCTTCAGTTTACTCATTGGACAAGCATTAGTGTGCTTTCATTTTGCATAAGAACATAACCTAGGGGCATAGGAGGCAATAACAAAAATGGGCATTTGGTGTTTTGAGCCTGCTCTGCCACTTAACAAGATCAAACACCATTTTCAGGCCCTGGTTTCGTGTTGAATTCTCTAAGAATCTTGCAACAAAATTGTACTCTGCCTCCCAGATAAGATCCCACCAAGGTCCTTTAGTATATTATTGTAGAAAGACATCTTTACTGTTGCACTCAACTCCTCCTGAAATGAGGGAACATTCCATTTGCTTTTCTGATTTCCTGCTGCACCTGTCTTTGGCTTTTGTTGATTTGTGTACCGGAAAATCTGTTTGAAAATGTTCATTTCCCAGATTTTCACAATTTTTAAGAAAGTATTCAACCCTGTGTATTTTCCATTGAAGTGAGTGACCACACATTTTCTAGTTTGTCATGTTGCCCAGTCATTCAGCTTTCTGTATCTCCTTGAAACCCTTTTGTATCCTCATTACGACCCACATTCCTACTTAGTTTCAAATCATCAGCAAACTTTGAAATGTTACATTTGTTTTCCTTGGCCAAACTGATCCCTGTGGTACCCCTGATCTACTCTAATGTATTACATCCAATTCAGGATCTCTAACCTTGTTCATTAATCTCCTGTAAGGAACCATATAAAAAGCTTTCTTTGAATTCCATTTGCTCTATTGGATGTACCCACAGAGAATTCTAATAGATTCATCAAACATTTGTTCTCTTTCATAAAGATCCTTGTTGGCTTTGCTCAAATTGTCCTTTGTAGTTATATTATTTCAAATCATGTACCAAAATTTAGATTGTAAATTGAGAAGTGCATAGGTCCACCAACATCCACCTCTATGGTCATAGAAGAAGTAAGTTGGTACGATTAATGAACTTCCCACTTGGCGAATTGTGATACAACTGATTTCCTGTATGCTTTCCCTTTTAATATGCTTCTCATTCCATTTATTGACTGTTGCTGTGAATCATTCCTGTGGGTGCCAGGAACTCTTGGCAAAGCAGCTGCCTTATTTTAGTATATCCATCCATTCGAAACCTAATACTACATATGCTGATCTTTTGAGATTTTCCTGGTTCTTGCTAACTAAGATATCCCTCCAACTTACTGTAAATAGACAATGCACTACGTTTCAATTGTCCTATTAATAAATGGAACCTTTATTTGCTCAGTGCTATCTGGCAGGATTTCCTGAGCTCTGATCTAGCTGCTGGCCTGTGAGAGTTCACATTGAGAAAACAGACTCTGTGAGGTTGATTTTCTGTTGCTTTAACACTGCGGGATCTGTGCAGAAAATATTAGTTGCAAGATAACTATTAGTTCTAAGATAATGTGTTCAGAAATGTTTCCCAGTTTTTGTGTGTGTTCGATCGATCTGTGATATATCATTCTTTGACTTTTTTAAGAATGTAGTCCATGACCTCTCGATGTAACTTTGCTCTTCCAGGTAAAATTAATGCTTGTATGTTATTTGAGGGGAGTATTACATGTATTTTTTCCCCAAAAGTAGTATTAAATCAAAAAGATGTCCATGGCACTTGTGCGGAAAATAACATAGTACATTATTTAATATTACATTTCCTGTCAAAGTCCATTGGTCGTCTGTTTTGTATCTCATTGCTTTATATGGAATATTGTTACATACATGCATATTTGCTACATTTTCCTGTTTAAGTACTGCCTACATTTCAAAAATAATCCATTGGTTATGAAGCTGTTCAAAATATGCTGTTCATGACAAAGTTATTGTATGGATAACGATCCTTTTTTAAAATCTTTGCTCCTATTACTTTTAATTTGTTACTTATTTTAGCTTTTATTTTTGGTTTGGAGAATGGTTTGTATTTTGATTCAATTCAGTTAGGCATAGGGATATTAGGAACAGAATATGTAATTTGGAGTAACACCAAAAATTTTTAGCATACAAGTGGGGATAGTAGGGAGAGTGTTCTTGGCTTTCAGATTCCAGAGTATGGTTGGCAAATGCTGAGAACTGTTGCTTATGGAGGGGATATGTTGAGTAAGAGCACGTTGCATTGTAGTGCAAAATGTCATTAAACAATCTCAGTTGATCTGAGGACAGAAAGATACAAGTGATGAATGTTTTGTCGGAGAAATAAACCTTTCCACAATTACCAACCTCTTGGATATGTGGTATGGCCAGATGAGGTTCAAAGGTCCAAATTTAATGTCGGAGAAATGTATACAATATACATCCTGAAATGCTTTTTCCTTTGCAAACATATACAAAAACAGAGAAGTGCCCCAAAGAATGAAAGACAGTTAAACTTAAGAACCCCACAGTTCCACCCCCCCCCCCAGCTTCCCTCCCTCATGCGTGTAGCGGCAGCAAACAACAATCCTTCCTTCCCCCACCGGCAAAAAAAAAGAAGCATCGGCACCGCCACCGAGCACTCAAGTGTGAGAAAAGCAATTGCAAAGACACAGGCTTGCAGTTACCCCAAAGACTTCTCATTTCACCCGGTATTTGACATGCCACAGGCTCGCGCTCTCTCTCCCTAATAAAGGAGAAAGGGGTGTCTCCATTTTTCCAGTGAACGAGGAGACATAACAAACAACTTGCTGGTTTACTATGTTAAAAGTACGTTACGTCGCTTTTTCCAAGCTCCGTGCCCGAAGATCGCAAGGATTCCGGGTCTTTGGGCACATGGCAGATATCCCAACTCCCCAAATGACCCATGGGTCTCCTGACGTGACACCGACCCTTGATCCACCCATCTCCAGAACCCTGAGATCTTAGGCTTCCAAATACGGGCCGGACTCTCAGGCCAAAATCTTGGTGTGCTGAACAATAGCCAGTTCTGAAACTACAAGAGCGGTTCCCATTCCCACAAAGAACAAAAGTCAGTGTGTAACTCCAGGTCAGGGTCTTCAAAAGAACCCTGAAACGGAAAAATAAAGATATTAAAGATGGAAATGGAGCTGTTTTCGAAGATGTAAGCAAAGGAGTCTCCGTTTAGCGCCATCTGAACTTCTCTCTGCCTCCAACTCCAACTGAAGGATGTAGTGGTTTCCTGCAGTTTGGCACATCTCTCCTTGTTCTGGGTGTATCTTCCATGTTTCACTGCTTTACAAGGAGGATGTTCATGCTAGTTGGTGGACAATATCTGGGCCACTGATTAAATACCTGAATAATTTAAACAAAAAGCTTTTCATTGAATGGCACTCCAGGATTTCACTAACTGGTCCTTTGAGCATTGCATTCCACATTGTTATATTTAGCTCACTGGAGTTTATAAGAATGGGGGAATTGGGAGCGGGGCGGGGGGGAATCTCATTGAATCCTATTGAATATTGAAAGGCCTAGAGAGAATGGATATGGATAGGATGTTCCCAATAGTGGGTGAATCTAGGATCAAAGGGCACAGCCTGAGAATAGAGGGATGTCCATTTAGAACAGAGATTAGGAGGGATTTCTTTAGCCAGAGGGTGGTGAATCTGTAGAATTCATTGCCACAGAATGCCAAGTCATTGGATATAATTAAAGTGGAGGTTGATACTTTCTTGATTAGCCAGGATATCAAAGGTGAATGGGGTTGAGCGGGATAATAAATCAGCCAGAATGAAATGGTGGAGCAGACTCAAAGCCAAATGACCTAATTCTGCCCCTACGTCATATGGTTTTAGGGTCTGGTGGTCTAACTACAATCATTTATCTTTTTTTTTTTGTTGAACACACAGGAAAGTGGTTAATACAATGTGTTGTGTATTTAATATTTCAGTACTATTTGGTTAATATTGTAAAAATATTTGATTAAGCATTTTACTTATACAATTCATTAGGGGTTATTTGTAAAAGTATATGAATGACGTGCGTCATTATGCCACACATCATAAGTGCATGCCTCACTAAAAGTGAGAATGAAGTAGACAAGTTTTTTTTTCCCGGTACTGTTTTTCTTTCAATTAGTTTAATGTTTTGGAGTTGCAAAACTACACAAAGCATTAGCTGAAATAAATGTTTAAGGGTGTTGATGAGTAAGAATGCTGTGCTTTATTTCATTCATTTTGGTTTCATTCGCGAATGATCTTGGGTTTTTTTGGTCGAACTGCAGTAGGAGGGTATTTCAGTGTGGAGGTGCAATATTTGCTGCTAAAACTCACCAACATGACGGATGGGTAGTGCATGCTGAAGTTAAAGTGAATGTAAAGGCTTGATGTTGGCTACGAGGGGTAAAGCAAGACATTGTCCTGGTTGTAGCCACTTAGAGATGGAGCTTTGAGTATTCAGTATCAGAATCAGGTTTATTGTCCTGTGACATTCGTTGTCTTGTGGCAGCAGTACAGTGCAGGCATAAGTTAATACAAGGGACAATAAATACAAATAAATAAATAGTGTGAAAAGTGGTAGAGTTCTTGGATTCAAAGACCTTTCAGAACTCTGGTAGAGGGGAAGAAGCTGTTCCTAAAACATTAAGTGTGGATCTCCAGGCTCCTGTACCTTGTCTCTGACAGTAGCAATGACAAGACCAAGTTTTTCATTTCGCTTCAATTTGTCCAGCCTTTTTTTTTAATTTTATTTTTATTTGGATAAGGAATTCACAAATATCATGTACTTTTTTCACACATATAACCTTTTCCATTTTTTTATATGTATAAAACTACAATTATTTATACATTCTTAAGTACACATTGAAATGATATAAAAGGAAAATAAACATTTAAATAGATAATTATGTACTGTGGTAAATCTAACCTATTAGGCTAAGTAATGGAATTAGTTGTTAAGAAAAATGGTAATAATAGTTTCCATATAGCCCTTCTGGACCATTTCCACTGGTCCAAAATGTTGTATATAAGCCTATGTATCAACCATTGCAGGTGTTTATATCCTAATTTGTTCATGCTTGCTCCTGCCTGCAGACATAATTATCCAATCTCTATGTACTTATTTACTTAATTTTTTCATTTTTTATCCCTTTCCCAAATCTTTCCCTTTACTTGTGTTAATTCTCTATTTTCCAAAAGAAAACAAAGAGGATTTAAAATAAAATCTTTTAGTTGAGGATTTGAAGGTTATCCATGTAAACTGATTTACCTAAGCACAACATTCTACACCTTGCTATATCTATTTCCCTCTACTCTTTGCTTCAGTGCTTGACAGATAATTTCCTGGAGTTGACCTGCAAACTCATTTCCTACATTACTTGCCAGTCTGTTATTTTGATTCTGGTAACTGCTGCGGTTTTGCTTCTTGCTGCTTTGAGGCTAAAGTTACTTACACCTACTTAGCTATCTGTGTCTTCCTCGTAAATTTTTAGTGATAGCACTTTATTTTCAGATGTTTCTCACCTCTCTGAGTCATTTTTTTTTGTCCCATTCGCTGTGAATTGTTCATTATATGCTTAATTTTGTCTGTTTCATATTAATGTTATTTCCTTTAAAAATCTTTCCTTCCCAATTGGCCTCTAGCAGCGAGTAATTTTTTAATGTAGTGCAGCCTCTTCCAATGGCTCACTGATTTTATTTTTTTCCTTGCAGTTTCATCTTTATTTTATTATATCACCTGTAACCTTTTTGACCTGTCAGAGGACAAATTCTAATTGTTGATAGTGCTTAATTGTGAAAATGACAACTGCATGGGTATGTGTCCAGTAGGGAGAGCAAGTATGGGAGGAGATAATTATTGAATTAGGTAGTTAAACTGTGATGGGAACCAGCGAAAAAGCAGAGTTAATATTTGGCATTTCTAAGCTGGAAAAAAACCTATTTGAAATGGCACTTAGAGATTGTCTATGGGAGACTCAAATACAGGAGTGTCAAATGGAAATAATGTTGAAAGAGTGAAAAGTTACAATGAGTTATGGACTACTTCAGAATCGGGTTTATTATAACTGACGTGAAATTTGTTTTGGGGCCAACTGTACAGTGCAATACACAAGTTACAATTTGAAATGTATTTTAAAATTTTGCAGAAAGTGAGCTAGTGTTTATGGATTGTTCAGAAACCTGATAGTAGAGGGAAAGAAACTTTTCCAAAATGTTGAGTGTGAGTCTTCAGTCTCCTGTACCCTCCACCCTGACGGTAGTAATGAGAAGAGGGCATGTCCTGAATGGTGAGGGTCGCAATGATAGACGCTGCCTTCTTGTGGCACTGTGGTGAGGAGGCAATTACCCATGATGGCGTTAGCTGTGCTTGTAACCATCTGCGGCTTTCTTTTTCCCAATCCTTTACCAGGTGGGGATGTAACTACTCAGAAAACACTCCAATGTACATCTGTAGAAATTAGCGAGAGTCTTTGGTGACATACCAAATCTCCTCCAACTCCTAATGAAGCATAACTCCTGGTGTGCTTTTTTTCACAATCACAATTATTTCGTTTGCTTTTTATTTTAAACAAGGATTATTCAAGTCAGATCAAACATTGGAGTATCTGAATTTGCTGTTGGCAAATGGAACAAGTGGATCAAAGCAGGAAGCATAGGCAGGAAATTGGTTATCTTTATAGCACAAACAATGTGCGATTCTAAACGGTAGATGTGGAGAGGTGCTTCCCAAAGTGGATGAGCCTACGATCAGAGAGAGCAGCCTCAGAATAAAGAGACGTCCATTTAGAACAGTGATGAGAAGGAATTTCTTTAGCCAGGGTGTGGTGAATCTGAAGAGTTGATAGCCACAGATGGCTGTGGAGGCCAAGTCATTTTGTATATTTAAAACAGAGGTTGGCAGGTTCTTGGTTAGTCAGGGCATTGGAGGTTACAGGGAGAAGGCAGGAGAATGGGGTGAAGAGGCATAATAGATTGTAGGAATGACACTCAGCAGACTGAAAAGCTTGAGCATGTAGATATTAAGAAAGAGGATGTTGCTGGAGCTTTTGGAAAGCATCAAGTTGGATAAGTCACCGGGACCAGACGAGATGTACCCCAGGCTACAGTGGGAGGCGAGGGAGGAGATTGCTGAGCCTTTGGCAATTATCTTTGCATCATCAATGAGGACGGGAGAGGTTCCGAAAGATTGGAAGGTTGCGGATGTTGTTCCCTTATTCAAGAAAGGGAGTAGAGATAGCCCAGGAAATTATAGACCAGTGAGTCTTACTTCAGTGGTTGGTAAGTTGATGGAGAAGATCCTGAGAGGCAGGCTTTATGAATATTTGAAGAGGCATAATATGATTAGGAGTCCCTAAGGCAGTCCGAGGTTGCCTTCAACCTTGTTCTCGCAACTCCGCGATGACACTGGTGCCAAGCTGTATCGGCCCCTGCCCTTCCCTTGGACAACATCGGTGTCGTGGAGAGGGGAGACTTGCAGCATGGGCAACTGCCGGTCTTCCATACAATCTTGCCCGGCCTGCGCCCTGGAACTTTCCAGGCACAGATCCATGTTCTCGTGAGACTAACAGATGCCGCCACCCAATATGATTAGGAATAGTCAGCATGGCTTTGTCAAAGGCAGGTCGTGCCTTATGAGCCTGATTGAATTTTTTGAGGATGTAACTAAACACATTGAGGAAGGAAGAGCAGTAGATGTATGGATTTCAGCAAGGCATTTGACGAGGAACCCCATGCAAGGCTTATTGAGAAAGTAAGGAGGCATGGGATCCAAGGGGACATTGCTTTGTGGATCCAGAACTGGCTTGCCCACAGAAGGCAAAGTGTGGTTGTAGATGGGTCATATTCTGCATGGAGTTCGGTGACCAGTGGTGTGCCTCAGGGATCTGTTCTGGGACTCTGCTGTTCGTGATTTTTATAAATGACCTGGATGAAGAAGTGGAGGGATGGGTTAGTAAACTTGCTGATGACACAAAGGTTGGGGGTGCTGTGGATATTGTGGAGGGCTGTCAGAGGTTACAGTGGGACATTGATAGGATGCAAAACTGGGTTGAGAAGTGGCAGATGGAGTTCAACCCAGTTAAGTGTGAAGTGGTTCATTTTGGTAGGTCAAATATGATGGCAGAATATAGTATTAATGTTAAGACTCTTGGGAGTGTGGGGGATCAGAGGGATCTTGGGGTCCGAGTTCATAGGACACTCAAAGCTGCTGTGCAGGTTGACTCTGTGGTAAAGGAAGTGTGTGGTGCATTGGCCTTCATCAATCGTGGGATTGAGCTTAAGAGCCGAGAGGTAATGTTGCAGGTATATAGGACCCTGGTCAGACCCACTTGGAGTGCTGTGCTCAGTTCTGGTCGCCTCACTACAGGAAAGATGTGGAAATTATAGAAAGGGTGCAGAGGAGATTTACAAGGATGTTGCCTGGATTTGGGAGCATGCCTTATGAGAGTAGGTTGCGTGATCTTGGCCTTTTTTACTTGGAGCAACAGAGGATGAGAGGTGACCTGATAGATGTGTATAAGATGATGAAGCATTAATCGTGTGGACAGTCAGAGGCTTTTCCCCCAGGGCTGAAATGACTAGCACGAGAGGGCACAGTTTTAAGGTGCTTGGAAGTAGGTACAGAGGAGATGTCGGGTTGTTTTTTTACTCAGAGTGGTGAGTGTGTGGAATGGGCTGCTGGCGACGGTGGTGGAGGTGGATACGATAGGGTCTTTTAAGAGACTCCTGGACAGGTACATGGAGCTTGGAAAAATAGAGGGCTATAGGTGACCCGAGGTAATTTCTGAAGTAAGTACATGTTCGGCACAGCTTTGTGGGCTGAAGGGCCTGTATTGTGCTGCAGCTTTTCTGTGTTTCTAAATCAGCAATGATAGAATTGTGCAGCAGACTTGATGGGCCAAGTGGCCTAATTCTGCTCCTATGTGTTGTGGTCTTGTGGTCTCAGCTCTGTGTGGGAGTGAATAGCATGTAATAATTATACATTGTGTCATGAGACTGAAACAGCTGATGGATGTAAGAAGAGTATTATGTTTGTAGCCTTAAATCAATACGGTATTGTGAATTTAGACTTGTTCAAATAAGTACAAGATTCTGGTCAGTCTTGATTTTACTCTATACAAACTCCAATGGAGAGAGAAGTTAATTGAAACATTTTAAAACTGTTTTTATACTGCTGCACATGAGATTCAAGTCGGGATTTTCTCCCCCTAATTGTGTTGCTGAGATTATTCTGTGGTAGCATGATCTCATTCTTTGCTTAACCTAAGAATTGTACAATTTCCTACAGGCTTGCGTGTTAAAATTGGGGGTTTTATTGATAAATATAGTAAAACGGAATGTTAATCTTGGTTCTCACCAACTTGATGTAATCTTCCACACTATAGCACTAGACAGAATCAGAATATCAAATAAATGTTTTATTTTGTAATTGAATCCGTTTGAGCTTAAACATGCATCCTTTTTTGTCTTTTGGATCATGCAGTATTGAAATCCTTGTGCTCTGGATGAAGATCCAAGTTTATTCTGAGCCGAATTCTCATGTTTGTATCCTGCTGCATGCTTCTTCCTTAAACTTTTCTTCTTTACCTTTTGTGTTTCTAAAACGTCATGTGTGTGGAACATCATAGCCGACATTTGATGTGTTCTTCATTACATTTTGCCTGCTTTTCTTCGGGTACTTCTCCCATGCATAGCTTGGTGCTGATCTCTACTGCCTTAGTCCATATAAGAGTCCATCTATCTGTTACGTAGACCTTGCCAGATGCTTGGGCGCAGTTTTCTAAGCCTTTCAAAATTTTAAATCTGGTTCCTTGGTAGCAGCAACTACTTTGCCTTATTAAGTTTATCCTTGTATAATTTATTTTGGCGAATTGCATGTTTGGGAGCTTAAGAATTGTGATTTATGCCCTTTTCTTGTCTTGCTCCAATTCTCTTAGATTTTATAGATTCTTTTACCCTTCGGCCGTTTTAGTTCACATTCCACTGGTTCTGTATTTGATCTTGCTGCTACTGCAATTACCTTCCTTGTAGTATGCCCTGCTTTCTGTGAATTTGCTGCTGGAATAATGAGGTTTAGTTTAGCATCAAGAGTTAGAAACCATCTGACAGAATGTGGCCTCCTGTATTTGTAGCAAAAAAGACCTTGGCCTCCAGTAGCCCAATGATAAAGGATTTGAAAATATGCAACAGCATAGCAGATTCCATTTATCAGATGATGACACCCTCGATTTTTGTTCCTCCTTTTCCTCAACTTACTCACACTAGTTCATGTTCCTATAATAGCTAATGGAGCACAGACCCAGAATATCCTACTTTAAACATCACGAAAAATTATCCTGTAGAAACCTGTTGAGTTTAAAATCACAGCTCCATTGTTTTTATTTAATTTAATTTTAATGCCTTTTGCATTGTAATTAAGTTTTGTAAGTAAAAACCTCATTTGGTTGAATAGTGTTTCCATAATGATTAGTATAATAGGCTGCCTATCACATGATAGATTTAAAAACTATTGCAGGGAATGTGTTTGAACAACTGAAAACAAGTACAAGGTTCTTCGGTAAGGAGATATTTCACCATAAATGCTTGGTATTCTACTGTTGGAACTCATTTCTACTGTTAAAGATCTATTTTATACTTGTAATCTGTTCTTCAGCTGAAGTGTTTTGAACATGACCGTGGCTTGCTTTCCTTCTGAAGCTTAAAAGTTTAAGGCACAAGCTTAACAAAAAACCCATAGCCTAGAAATATATTATGACAGCTATGTGTATACAGTGGATTCTGACTAATTGGGACACATTGGAGCTAATACATTTTGGCCCATTTAAGTGGCTGCCCTGATTAGTTGAAGTTTCATGGAAATAGAAAGGGAGGGGGAAGAAAGACAAACTGAGTAACAAGTTATATATTTAACTAAAATGCAGAACTAATTAGAACACTATCAATACTATTACCGTGCTATAAAATTGTGCATTAGTTCCTCATACTTATCGATGGAGGAATTCATCCATGTCGTGTTATTTTGACTGTAAATGAACAAAATCAGCGCTGACACCCAGTGCAGATAGTGGACTACCTTCATACAATGCTTTAGTGAGCAAAGCAGGTCTGAATTGTCTTTCTAATTATTTCTCACCAACTATCAGTGATCTTTTAAAAAAATTGCTACTTTTTGAACACAAACACGTGCAACTGATGTTATTTAAAAACTGTTCACTGGAAGCATGTTGTTATGTCTAAAGCGTATGACGCTAGTTAGCAACAGTCTCCTCCCCCGGTTAAGCACTTCTGTGTCCTAAATAAATGAAGGGAATCCTGGCTATTTCTTTATTTAGTTTTTGTTCTTTAAGAGCTGTCCCAAATAAGTGGTTGTGCTGATTAACCGATAGCCTAGTTAACTGGAATCCACTGTGTTTATGTATGATAGCAAGATCCTGACGTGGTGATGAGCTCACAAGATCACAAGACAAAGGAGCAGAAGTAGGCCATTCGGCCCATTGAGTCTGCTCCGCCACTTCACCATGAGCTAAACTATTCTCCCATCTGAAGGATCTGGTGGGAGGGGTGGGGGGCGGTTCAAGTTCATAGCTCACTGAAGGTGGATGCTCAGATAGACAGGGTGGTAAAGAAGATGCATGGCATGCCTGCCTTTATTGGGCAGGGAACTGAGTTCAAGAATCAGTTATGTTACAGCTTAATCAAACTTTAGTTAGATCACATCTGAAAAGTATTGCATTCAGTTCTGTTCACTCAGTTATAGGAAGGATGTTGAGGCTTAGAAGGTACAGAGGAAGTTTACCAGAATGCTGTCTAGATTAGAGGTCATGCACTGTAAACAGAGTTTAGACAAACTCGTTTTCTCAGAGCGGGGAAACTGAGAAAGGACCTGATAGAAGATTATGAGAGGCATAGATAGTTGATGGCCAGTGTAATCTTCCCAGAGTGCATGCACTTAAGGTGAAAGGGAATAAGTTTCAAAGAGATATGCAGGGCAAGTTCTTTTTAAAAACAGAATGGTAGGTGCCTGGAATGCGCTGCCTGGGGTGCTGGAGGCAAATATGAAAGGGACGTTCCAGAAGTTTACAGATGCATCTTGAGATGGCGAAAGTCGGGTGGCCATTTGTATAGGTTGTTTCTCATGGGATCTATTTTATCATTAAATTTTATTCTGTCATTGACTATATTTCACTGAAGAGAAGTGAGCCATCAATCAGAAGTAAAGAAGTGCAAGATTTTCTAGAAAGGAGGAGATGGAAGTTGGGTCAATGCTTGCCCAAAGTTGGTGACTCTTTGACCCAACTGATGTCCTCATTTCCATGAGCAATGCACATAAAATGCTGGAGGCACTCAGAAAGTCACGCAGCATCTATGGAGGGAAATAAAACCGTCAATGTTTTAGTTCAAGACCTTCCATCAGAATTGAAAAGGAAGGAAGCAGAAGCCAGAATAAGTTGGAAGGAGGAAGAAGAATACAAACTGGCAGGTGATGGGTGAGACCAGGAGAGAGGGGAAGTGGATGGGTAGGGATGGGGTGATGAAGGGCTGGGTGTGGATAGGGGGAAGTGGTAAAGGGCTGATAAAAATCATGAAGAGGGCACAAGAGATTTCTAGCATCTGTACAATCCCTTATGCTCTTGTTTCCATGAGCCTTTTACTGGTCACAGAGCTGTGGAATGGCTTAAACCAGGCTCTGATTAATCTGGATGTCTTGAGGGAGTGTTGTGTGGCAGTGATTGTTCAAAGTAAATTTATTATTGAAGTATATACTGTTGAGTCCTACTGATGGGTTCGGCCCGAAACGTTAACTGTACTCTTCCATAGATGCTGCCTGCCCTGCTGAGTTCTTCCAGCATTTTGTATGTGTGTGTTGCTTAGATTTCCAGCACCTGCAGATCTTTCTCTTGTTTGTACTGTGTATGTCACCATATACAATCCTGAGATTTTTTTTCTTGCGGGCATACTCAAATCCAATAACCATAATAGAATCAATGAAAGGCTGCACCAACAGGGAGGACAACCAGTGAGCAGAAGACAACAAACCGTGCAAATACAAAAAGAAAGAAAAAAATAATAAATATTGAAAACATGAGATGAAGAATTAGTGAGATTGAGTCCATAGATTATGGGAATAGTTCAGTGATGGGGCAAGTGAAGTTGAGTAAAGTTATCTCCTCTGGTTCAGGAGCCTGATGGTTGAGGGGTAGTAACTGTTCTTGAACCCAGTGGAATTTTAAGGCTCCTGTACCATCTTCCTGATGGTAGCACTGAGAAGAGAGCATGTCCTGGGTGGTGGGATCCCTGATGATGGATGCTGCTTTCCTGTGACAACCTTCTGTGTAGATGTGCTCAATGGTGGTGGGGGCTTTACCCATGATGGACTGTGCCATTATCTACTACTTTTTGTAGGATTTTCTCTTCAAGGGCATTGGTGTTTCCATACCAGGCTGCAATGTAGCCAGACATTATACTGTCCACTGCACAGCCATAGAAGCTTTGCAGACTGTTTGCATGCTGAATCTTTGTAGACTCCGAAGGAAGTAGAGGCACTGCAGTGCTTTCTGCATGTATGCACTGTGTGCTGGGCCTAGGACCGGTTCTATGAAATGGTGACACTGAGGAATTTAACGTTTCTGGCCCTCTCCACCACTGTTCCCCTGATGAGGACTGGCTCATGGACCTCAGGTTCCCTCCTCCCGAAGTCAATAATCAGCTCCTTGGTCTTTCTGACATTGAGTAAGAGGTTGTAGCTGTGGCACCACTCAGCCGGATTTTCACTCTCCCTCCAATATTTAATAGAATGATGCACCTTTTAAACGGCTCTTTTTAAAATTAATTTAACTCAACCATGAATTTCACAGGAATGATATTGGTCAAAATTTCACCTTAAGCCATGTTAAGTGGTTTTTAGCAATAATGACCAAAGACTTTGCCAAAGACATTTTGAATACATGTGGAGGCTGACACATTGGCATATCTTTTAGAGACATGTCTTGCATTACAGAGACCCAGGTTCAATTCTGGCCTTTGCTGCTGTATGTGTGAAGCTTGCACGCTCTCCCTGTTACTGCATGGGTTTCCATAGATGTTCCCATTTCCTCCTCCATCCAAAATGTTTCCAGATTAGTAAGCTCATTGGCTGCTGCAAGTAGGAGGTGGTAGAAGTTGGGAAGAGGTGATGAGAATGAAAATAGATTAATTTAGTGTTAATGGGTAGATTGGTGGTCAACACAGACTTGTTGGTCATGAGCGTCTGATTGTGCTGAATCTTTGACTTTGACTCTTTGAAAAGGGGAGAATTCCAGTGCACATGTCCAGTGTAGTGAAGAAAATGGGCTTCACTGACAGAGCGATGAAAATCAAAGATGGGCCAGAGACACAGAGTAAAAAATGGTAGAGATTTCATTGGGTTGTAGGACTGCAGGGAATCTACTAATAAGGCAATTTGAAAGCAAGGTTGGCAATTTAAAAATTGTTCTGTTTTAGATGAATACTTGTTGATTTGCTGAAAGATATGGGCAGTGATGTTTGAAAGAGTTGAAGCTTGTGGAAGGTGGAGGTGCAAATGCTGATCAGCAAAGTATTTTTTTCAAAGGTATTAAAGATCTTGATTAGCAGGAGGACCATCAGGTTAATAAAGATAAAACCAAGGCTCTCCTCTGGCACCCACACCTATGAGTCCTTCTCAATATCTGTGTAAGCCACCTTGGCCACTCTCTAACTCTCCATCTAGAGATGCACTTGGTGTCTTGCACAATCCTGAGCTGAGGATTTATTCTCCATATCGATCACCAGGGTTTGTTTCCCTTATGTAAATGGCGGATCTATCCTGGGGCCAACACAATAATGAAGAAGGCATGTCAGAGCGTCCTGATAAAGATTCTTGGCTTGAAACGTTGACTGTTTACTCTGTTTTTCTATAGATGCTTCCTGGCCTGCTGAGTTCCTCCAGCATTTTGTGTATTTTTCTTGGATTTCCAGCATCTGCAGATTCTCTCATCTTTATGTCCGAGACACTACTTTGTTAGGAGTTTGAGGAGATTCAGTATGACACCAAAGACTCTCTTTACAAATTTCTGTAGATGTATGGTGGAGAGCATTCTGACAGGCTACAACACAGCCCAGTATAGAGTTTCCATTGCACAAAATTTCAAGAGGCTGCAGAAGGTTGCAGGCTCAGTCTGTTCCATTAAAGGTCCAATCCTCTCCAACATCTCGAGTACACCTTCAAGAAAGTGTCTCCAGAAGGCAGCATCTGTCATTAAGGTCTCCCTCAATCAAGAACATGCCCTCTTCTCATTACCACCATTAGGGAGGAGGTTCAGGAGCCTGAGGATCCACACTCTGATTCCCCCATCCTTCCATCAGATTGCTAAATGGTGCGCGAACACTGCCTCGTTGTTCCTTTTGCAATATTTATTTATTTTAGTAATTTATAATTGTGTTTTTGTACTGCTGTAAAACAACAAATTTCATGTAATTTAAAACTGTGATAATAAATCTGATTTTGTTATTTTAAGGCCTGTAGGATTTTGGATGATGCATACACTCAGTGGCCACTCCTGTACCCAATAAAGTGGCTGCTTGTTCTTGATCTTCTGCTGCTGTAGTCCATCCTCTTCAAGGCTCGACGTGTTGTGTATTGAGAGGTGCTCTTCTGCCCACCACTGTTGTAATGTGTGGTTCTTTGAGTTACTGTCGCTCTACTTCCCCACAGTGCACCGTGTACAAAGTTAGGCAAGGAGTTAAACACCTTCTTAAAAATCACCTGAGCCAGAACTTCAGGGTTTTCAGTTAGAACTTTTGAAACTGCAGAGAGTTAAGTAAAACAAGTATTAAATTCAATTTTTTTTAAGCGTGTCGAACGAGACATTCAGCCATTCTTGTCTGGCACATGGTGTCAGGGTTAACCGGGTCACGTTATGAACGTTCCTGACTCGACTCTTGTATTTTTTACGAGGCTGGGTGTCTAGCTCAACACTCAACCCTGCACGGATGGAAAGCGTGCTCGGGGGTGGCCCAACCTAGATTCAAACTCGGGAAACTTCGCTCCGGAGTCCGGCGCTGATCTCACTGCACCACTAGCTGGCCTATTAAATTCAATACAGAATTATCATATGGCTGAATACACTAATATTATCTATTATTCTCGTGATCAGTGTTAAACAAGGTAATACACACATGCACCATTCTATAGGTATGTTGTGGACTCAAACAAACTCATAGCACACTGATAGCTTAATAGCAATGAATAATAAACATAAAACTTCCTTCAAAGTACATCTACTCAATGTTTACCAATCTTAAGAAAGCTTAAGACTTCCAGGTACAGTATTGCTGTTTCAAGGGCAAATAGATGGAGATGGATGCCTTCTACCGTGTTTGCTCTAAGTTGAAATCCAAATTAACCCATATAGGAAATGATGTAAGAAAAAGACGGTTTACAAAGAGGAAGTGATGTTTGTACAAAGCAAACTGCATATAAAACGAATGTCCTCTTTAGAGGCAGAACAGTTGCCTTCCTGTCAGCTTGAACCAGTCTGGCTGTTCTCCGCTGACCTCTCTCATTAACAAGGTATTTTCGCCCACAGAGCTACAGTTCACTGGATGTTTATTTTTTTTTGCACCATTCTCCGTAAACTTTCGAGATTAATGTGTGTGGAAAAACCCCATGTGGTACCAACAGTTATTCTACAGTCAAAAAGTCACTTAGATTAAAGATCTTCCCCATCCTGATGTTTGGTTTGGTAAAACAACCACCTCTTGACCAATCCTGCATGCTTTTATACATTGAGTTGCTGCCATATGATTGGCTGATTAGATGTATGTCTTAACAAGCAGGTGTACCTAATAAAGTGGCCGTTGAGTGTTTTGTGTAATTCAAACATGGAATTATCAATCTAATTAACACTGCTGGTATAACATTTGTGAACAGAGTGCAACTATTCTGTAGCATTTATAATATTTTTCATGTACCACAGTAAGTCAATAACCATCCTTGCAAATATTTTTCACTTTTTTAAAAAAAATAGTTTCCGTGGCAGCTCCTCTTTTCAATTTCTGAAAATAGAAAAGGAAAAGTGATTTGGTTCCCCTTGATGTGCATTAATTCAACAAGGTCACTGTACTCCTGTGCTCCTTTTTAGTTTGTGGTGTTGGAGATGAAGTAATTCTGATTCTATACTGGTTTACTTGCGCAACTCTGTGCATTCTCTTGCACTTGAGCATTTTGGTATAACTTCAGATAAATCTTTTTATGAATTCATTTCTACTTATACTGCACAGGAAATTAGTTTGAATTTTACTGATTGTGTGTAATGTGTGAAAGTGAAGTGTGAAGGAAATAGTAAGAGTTCCAGCCCTCGTTAGGTCAATGTCACTCTCATTTTAGTTTAGTTTTCAGGACAAGTACAACCATACAACCATGAAAATACAGAAATATTGATTACAGATATATGGGGGGGGGTGGGGGGAACACCATTTAAAGCATTCAATGGGTTAGATCCACAATAGTGATTTTGGTGTTTTGGACATGGCTCTTCAGCCTGTATCTGAATTTAAATAGAATATTTTAAGCAGCTCAAAAGTAATTTTTTTTAACCAAGCTTTAATTAATGCAATTGAAAACTTGTCCAAAGTCACTGAGATTGTTTCATTCTAATATTTTCATCTGTTTTATTTATTGGGTGACAGGGTGCAGATGCACGTCTACCAATGGAGGCATAATGCACTTCTTCCCTCCGCTAGCCTGCAGGTTGCCCTTGGGCAAGATGTAGCACCTGCCTAAACCCCCCCCCCCCCCAATCAGGGTCATGTGAAGCCATGGGAAGCAGGTGGTGGATGATCGTATGAGCAGCTGATGCATTTCACAAGTGGTTATGCGATCACTGATGCCAGGCAGACAATCTCTGAAGAGTATTGATAAAGGCTGGGGTCATCTGTCTTGTAAAGACAAATTAGATAATCGGAGGTAACAGAACATTGCATTCACAATGGCCATATGATTGACTTTGGCACAAAACTACTGTGTCGTGCCAGTGACTTTTGGGACCATCTGGTAAAGGAAACCATTGAAATCAAATTAGTAAAAAAGAATTTTAAAAAAGACGAAGGTTTCACTCTGAGTAAGAACTGGAATTTGATTGTAAAGAAAGTGGGAGAGTGGAAACCTAATTGGATGAGGACTAACCAACCAGGAGGGACGGACTATGGGGCTATAAAGGCCATCAGATTAGACTTGCCCAAGCATCATCCTTGATAAAGATGCAAAATTTGTCATCGAAACGTCAGTTATAATTGATACCTGTATCCCGCTGGAAGCCCAAGAAGAGTTTATTTATTAACTGGCCTATAGTTTCTTTTGTCTCTCTCTCTCCCTTCTTGAAGAGTGGAATGACATTTGCAACTTTCGGTTCTTCCGGAGCCATTCCAGAACCTAGTGATTCTTGAAAGATTATTACTAATGCGTCTGCAATCTCTTCAGCCACCTCTTTCAGTACGCTATCTGTTCCAGGTGACTTATCTACCTTCAGACTTTTTTTTTGTGTTTCATTTACATTTGTGTTTCTTGGGCATATAGAATATACAACGTCAATTGATTACTACTTTAAAGCAGCAATTCTTTTACTGAGGACCATTGAAAGTCACTTAGAATATCTTTTATTTGAATGACCTCCTCCTCCTAGATGTCAGGTACCTATAACATCATCTGCATTTTTCTTGTCTTTGTTTACTCTTGAAGAAATTCAAGGAGCTTGCTCAAGCAAGATTGTCCTTTTTGTTATTTGTCATTGGTTATTCTATAATGTACTGTAGCCTTCTGGGTGCTTTTTCTCTTTGCTTGTTCTTGGGAAGTAGAAGGAAGTGTTCAGCCCAAGGGCTCTTTCTGTTTCTACTAGTTCTGTTATAGTGTTTGACCCACATTTCTGAACACAATCTTTTTCCATGATTGTGTAATATTTTATTGTCGGTTGCCTGTTATGCACCAGAAATATTTTTAAATGTGCTTCTGTGTATTTCTTTCAGAATGCCCGTCTGCAACCCATACAGACATGAAAGTTTTTTAGTTCTTTGATTTGTAGTTTTACATTTTCAGAAAATCAAGAAATGTTAAATAATGTGGTTTCCTGATTTAATGTCCACCAGATCTATCTCTCTGGTAAATACCGAAGAGGAGTAGTACTGTGATCTCCTTGCCATTAACCATCGTGCCCTATAATTTTTACCTAGAACATCCTATCCTGCATTCCATCCTAACAATTTTAAAGTAATGCACATTTTAAATGTTACAACCATCTTCTATTTCAATGTTTCATACTTATTCCATTGCCTTTCCTTGTGTTCTGCACCTTTTACAGTTATGCTCCCCTGTTACTTCTATCTATTTCCCTAGCTTCCTATTTCTCTCACTACTTTAATCATCCATATATTTTTCTCAATCTCTGAATGTAATTTTAAGTATGATGGTTACTGCACTATTGTTTGCCACTGCAGTGGTACATTTAGTTTTTTTTGAGTTCCTGCTACTGACACTAATTTCTGCTACTTAATTAGACTGGACTTGGTTATGTTTATGTTGCTCTCAAATATTTGCCTAAACAGTAGAATAGAATCTTTTTTATCTTATTACTGATCTAATCTGATTAATTCTTTTTTAGTATATTCAGTAGAGTATTACTTCCACTCATGCTGGGAAAGTAGTCCAGTACATATTTTAGGAATTCCATTCCAATAATTGGTCTCTCTCTTAAGTAGGGAACATTCACATGATAATGATTGTGTAACACACATCGAAGTTGCTGGTGAACGCAGCAGGCCAGGCAGCATCTGTAGGAAGAGGTGCAGTCGACGTTTCAGGCCGAGACCCTTCGTCAGGACTAACTGAAGGAAGAGTGAGTAAGGGATTTGAAAGTTGGAGGGGGAGGGGGAGATCCAAAATTTTAGGAGAAGACAGGAGGGGGAGGGATGGAGCCAAGAGCTGGACAGGTGATTGGCAAAAGGGGATACGAGAGGATCATGGCACAGGAGGTCTGGGAAGAAAGACAAGGGGGGGGGGACCCAGCGCATGGGCAAGAGGTATATTCAGAGGGACAGAGGGAGAAAAAGGAGAGTGAGAGAAAGAATGTGTGCATAAAAATAAGTAACAGATGGGGTACGAGGGGGAGGTGGGGCCTTAGGGGAAGTTAGAGAAGTCGATGTTCATGCCATCAGGTTGGAGGCTACCCAGACGGAATATAAGGTGTTGTTCCTCCAACCTGAGTGTGGCTTCATCTTTACAGTAGAGGAGGCCATGGATAGACATGTCAGAATGGGAATGGGATGTGGAATTAAAATGTGTGGCCACTGGGAGATCCTGCTTTCTCTGGCGGACAGAGCGTAGATGTTCAGCAAAGCAGTCTCCCAGTCTGCGTCGGGTCTTGCCAATATATAAAAGGCCACATCGGGAGCACCAGACGCAGTATATCACCCTAGTCGACTCACAGGTGAAGTGTTGCCTCACCTGGAAGGACTGTTTGGGGCCCTGAATGGTGGTAAGGGAGGAAGTGTAAGGGCATGTGTAGCACTTGTTCCGCTTACACGGATAAGTGTCAGGAGGGAGATCAGTGGGGAGGGATGGGGGGGACGAATGGACAAGGGAGTTGTGTAGGGAGCGATCCCTGCGGAATGCAGAGAGAGGGGAGGAGGGAAAGATGTGCTTAGTGGTGGGATCCCGTTGGAGGTGGCGGAAGTTACGGAGAATAATATGTTGGACCCGGAGGCTGGTGGGGTGGTAGGTGAGGACCAGGGGAACCCTATTCCTAGTGGGGTGGCGGGAGGATGGAGTGAGAGCAGATGTACGTGAAATGAGGGAGATGCGTTTAAGAGCAGAGTTGATAGTGGAGGAAGGGAAGCCCCTTTCTTTAAAAAAGGAAGACATCTCCCTTGTCCTAGAATGAAAAGCCTCATCCTGAGAGCAGATGCAGCGGAGACGGAGGAATTGCGAGAAGGGGATGGCGTTTTTGCAAGAGACAGGGTGAGAAGAGGAATAGTCCAGATAGCTGTGAGAGTCTGTTCTTTATTTCCCAAATTATTTTGGATAGATGTTCCTTCCATTTTAATTTTAGGTCTCTGCTGACCATAGCTCACTTTCTGATATGCCCATTGTTTAATCTATTAACAAGGAATTTATTTCTGTTTTCCTAGTGGCTAAGATGGATTTTCTTTTAATTGCCAAGATAATTATCACCAATCAACTCCCTCCCCCCCCCCCCCCCCAACCAACTTTTCCTTTTTTTACCCTGCAAACTTTAATTTGTAGTTCGGCTTTTTAATCAGATCCCAGTAATTCCTATTACATCTGGTTCCTCCTAATATCTCATAGTTTCTTATGACAATTGATTGTTTTTATGTGGTGGTTATTTTAAACTTTTTATGTAGCTTTTCCATTCACTTGATTTTTACACTTTTTTTTGCATTCCCATAATATAACTGTTTCCTATTCATAGCCTTGTTTGGTCTGCACATGATACCTTTACTTGTTTTATTGTATTTTAACCTTATTTCATTTCTTTAAGTCCTGCTCTCCATCTCTTTTTAATTCTTTGCCAACATTTTATTTAGTCTTTCTGGTGAGACATTGGTCTCACCATGTGACAGTTTCTGTCATTATTCCAATGAGTTTGTTGGTATTGTGCTCACATTTTTTTCCTTAAACAGAATTAGTCATTGACATGTTGTGAAATTTGTTTTTAGACCATAGACCATAAGACACAGGAGCAGTATTGGGCCATTCACAGTGCAATACATTAAAAATTGCTATTAATTGCATTGGGAATATATAAAAAAAGAGATGAAAAAGTAGAGGAAGTGTTCATGCACCATTTGAAATCTTATGGGGAAGGGGAAGTAGTGTTGAGTGTGCATCTTCATGCTCCTGTAGCACCTCATTAATGCTAGTAATGAGAAAACGGAATGTCTTGGTGACAATTCTTCATGATCGGTGCCACCTCTTTGGGGAATTGCCTTTTGAAGATGGCGGGGAGGCTGGTGTCCATGATGGAGCTGGCTGAGTTTAGAATCTTCTGTAGATTTTTCCGTTCCTGTGCACTGGTGCCTCCGTACCAGATGGAGGTGCAACCAGTCAGGATGGTCTCTGTGATACCTCTGTATAAATTTGCTAGTGTCTCCCCTGGGTGCTTCCAGAGACTTGAGGATGGGTTATTATGTGTGGCATGTGTTGTTGGTGTTGGAGGTGCGACGACACTTGTGGGCTGCCCCCAGCACATTCCCAACAGAAGAGGTACATTTCACTGTGTGTCTTGATGTACATGTGACAAAGTTAAGCTTTAACCATGTCATTTGTTATGGCAAGATAATACCTAACGCTATCTTTTCCAAATTATTTTCTGTGGCTCATGGTGTTCTTTCAGCTGCCACTCATTTGACAACAAATACTTATCGTGAGTAGTTAACTTCAGCATTCTCTGTCATTAGAACTGTCATTCCACTTCCCTTGCCTCATTTGCAGCAATTCCTGACCTTCTCCCCTTTCATTCACCGTGAATAGATTTTGTATTTTGTTAGTTCTTTTTATTCTTGCCCTAATAGGTTTGAAGTGCTTTTTTTTTGCTGCTGTGCAGGAGTGATATCTGCAAATCCTTTCTTCTCAAGTCCCAATTATACACTGCTCCCTAAAGGTCTGCCTCTTATTCTGAGCTCTGCTTTTTTCTGGAGTGTAACTCTGATTTAGATGGAATTAGATGTCAATTCCTCCCTTATTTGATAGTTTTTTGTTCTCTTCCATCCAATACTTTAGTTATCAGAATGTAGTACAAAGTAACATGTGTATTAAAGTTTTTATTCTCTCAAAAACAAATGCTCACTGCTCTGTTTTACAAACAGGTCTTTTAAAGTTCTTAAGGAAAATTTCCCTCTATTATACGAAGTTTAATTGAGAGAGATTTGGCATGCACATCCAACCTAAGAATTACTATTATCACCTGTGGTTTCAGTGTCCAAGAATAGTAACCAAGACCCATAGAGTACTTGTTCATCTCTGACTGTGTTGATAAGCGTAGACCTTGTCCCTAGTAAACCTTTACTCCCACATAATAAATCTCCTCTAACCTTTATCTGGTTAGGTTTATAAATGTTTCAATATGAGTATTTGCCTTTACTTTGACAAGAAACATTTTTTGGGAAAAAATTGTAGAATATTTACAACCCTGTATCGTACCATGAGTAAAATGCAAAGACTTTTTTTTTCCCCTTTACAACAGTTCAGCTTGTATTATGCAGCTGATAATTAAGGTAAACAAATAAAAAGCTAGGAATCTGAAGTAAAAGCAAAACTTGCTGGAAGCTCTTCAGCAGGTCAGGCAGCATATGTAAAAAAGGAAATGGATAACATTTCTTTCTCTTATCTCCAAAACTTCCCATCCGCTTGTTGGTCCTAATGAAAGGTCCAACACTTGAAACATCAACAGTTCCTCTTTTCATGGATGTTGCTTGAGAGTTTCCAGCATTTGGTGTTGACACAAATGGTGGTATATTTTCTGTCCTTCCAATTTTTAAAAAAATGCAAATTTTATTAGAAAATGATGACTCTTAAATTGGGTAATCTAAGATTAAATGGAGGCAAACAATTTTTGATATCCTTAGTTCTGGTCTTCCGGTCAGTACAGATTGGTAACAAAATCTCCATAGGAGCTGTGTACTTGGCCTCCTGCACTATATACCTATGATGGTATGGCTAAGTACAGCCACAATGCCATCTTCAGGTTTGCTGATGACACCAAATCAAAGGTGGTGATGAATCTGCATATAGAAGGGAGGTTGAAATTCTGGTTGATTGGTGCCACAACAATAACCTATCACTCAACATCAGCAAAACCAGAGAGCTAATTATTGACAACAGGAAGAAGTCAAAGATCCATGAGCCAATTCTTATTAGGGGATTAGAGCTGGAGAGGGTCAGTAACTTTAAATTTCTTCTTATCAGGGGATCTGTCCTGGGAGCAGTGCGCAAGTGCCATCAAAAGAAGGCGTTTTGGCACTTCTATAGATGCACAGTGAGGACTGGTTGCATTACAGTCTGGTATGGAAACACCAGTGTCCAAGAATGGAAAAGTCTACAGAAAGTGGTAGATACAGGAAAAGTCATTCCAGCCAGATTCAGGAACAGTTGCCACCCAACTATCATCTGGCATCTCAACTGCAAACTGACTCCACAACCTATAAAAACCCATTTTCAAGGACTCTACAATCCATTTTCGCAGTACTATGTAATATTTATATGCACAATTTGTCTTTTGTTGTATAGTTTTCCATAAATTCTTTTGTATTTTTTTATTTTTCTATAAACGTTTGTGAGGAAATGAATTTCAAGGTAGCGTATAATGACATATATTTACTTCGATTAAAGTATGTACCTTGACTTTTGACTTTATTCAGAAACTGATTTGTACTGCAGACTAACTGGATGGTCCACTGGAAAACTGCAGCAGCCCATCTATTTCCTCAGCAAGGAGCATTTTAAATGTGACAGAATCTTCTTGGCTTTACCGAAAGATGCATACTACTTAAATTTTTAATACGCTTTGTTGAAAAATTTAGAACTAAAGCTGTTTTAACGTGACATTTTGGAATAGTTTTGATAACTGCACAGGATTTATTGTCTTACTGCACTGGATTAAGTGGAAATTATTCATGTGAGATGGGGTAATGGAGTTCCTACAGATTAGAAAAGTAACAACTGCCACTATAAAAGCTGGCAATGACCTCCCCTTGGATATAACAGATTGTACATTAGCTGGGAACAACTTTGCAGGTTTGTTTGTCACAACTAGCTGAAGCATATTAGCTTCAGAGCCCGGCTCTGTACTTGCCTGGGTTCTGGACCCCAGCTCCTGCTATACACCTAGCCTGTACTCTTAAACAGATCTTGCAGCACATGTCTTGCTGCTTTTGGTGCATAAGAAATTAATGAGTGTACCTTTGCAATTAAGCAGCTCCATGAATTTGAGGCATAAATATTATGTGCAAGTTGGTGGATAATGAGGACACTGTGTATGTGCCTTAAATTGAGCTCATAATGTAATGTGATACTCAAGGTATGCTGGGAATTTGACAGTTTTTTTTAACAGAGGTGTTTGTACCAGTGACATCCCAATCTGTTGTGTTTTTATATTTTTAGAAAAATGCACCTCAGCTTCCCAGTAATGTTGTTGCAGTGGTGACTCATGAAAGGAAATGGTTCCAGAGGTTTTAGCAGCCCTTTAATACTTGGCAATTAACAAACCATGTCACAGTATCCAGTCATGGCTGACATCCGTTTTATTTGATGGACTTTCTTTACCCCAAGTTACTGATTTATTTACACTGGGAAGAAAATCAGTTGCTGTCATTCCTTTTGCACAAAACACAATCCATATCCTGACAGTAGTTCCTCAATTTGTATTCTAATTTAAGGCTTGGAGAATAGCTATGAATTAAACATTGTTTAGAACTGATAGTTCAATAAGGCTAGTTTATAGTTAGAAACAATACTTGCAAGTACAATTTTATGAAAACAGCCAATACTGGAAAAATGCAAAAAAAAATTGTTGATTAATTAGTGAACCAATCTGTTTCTTTTGGCAGTTTCGAAGTGAAGTTAAAGTTAGAGTAAACACCATTTCTAAACTTCAAGATCTTCTAATATTTGCAGTTATTTTAATTTTTGTTATATTCACATTATCAAACATCCCTGTATATAAAAATTATTCTTCTTTCTGTCAAACTAGATGTACTTTTACTAAATTGCTTGCTGTTCAGTTATTTTTAAATTATTTCTTTACTTCTAATTTAGTGTTTCTCAGCCTTCTTTTTGCAGAGTAAGTTGGTTTGCTGTGTTTTCTTTTGAACAACTAGCCAAGGTGCATTTACTTTTTGGAGTTCAGCAGATTTGGGGCAAATTGATTTGGCAGGTGATATGTGCTAATTATGAAAACTACTTCCTATGGGTTGAATGACATAATAATTTCTTGACTGGGTTAGAGTGCAACTCCAAGGTTATTTCATCTCTTGTTTGTACTTGTGCACTAAAGAGAACTTTTACAGAATTTCCATTTTTACGTAATCTATTTTAAAATACTGTTTTAACATGGAATGCTCCTTTTGAAAACTTTTATTGCTTCCTCATTCAAGTTATTATATGTTAGTTACCTTCACCTGAATTACAAAATCATAATTTCATTTAAAGTTCCGAATTGCTTAATTTCCTAAACTTGCAACAGTTCATAACTTGCAATATTTTCACAATTCCAAAATCTATTTGAAATCTGTCTCCTGTTTATCCTTTTGAACTACAAATATTTCTGCACCTTTCCTGATCTCTCAACTTGTGGCATGGCATTAACTTTTGCTAGGTTATCTTTTTATTGTGACATTTTATCTAAGTTTATTATGAGAGCCCACAGTGTTAATGGAAATCTTGAATCTGAGTGTCAGTAAGCTATTCAGCTTTATGAAGGTGTTTGAATTTGCTGTTTCATTAAATTCATGTATACCATTCCAGAAAAATGTGCCTGCTGACCAGAAATAGACCAATTTCCCCCTCTCCAGAGAACATTATTGAGACCATTTGCAATCCATTGCTGTCACTCAGTTTTAGATCAGTGACCTCTGTTCAGAATGACATCTACAATTGGACACGAGGGAAATGGTTGCCTGTTTTTAATTACAATTTTAATTCAAGATAATTCAATGATGGGTCAATAAAACTGCAAAAGGAAAGGGAGCAAGATTGGTTCCTACAAATGTCATGCTTCACAATAAGTGCTTTACTGAATGAGTCATGTAACTTTATCGGTATTTGCAAGAAGACCTATAGGGTGTCCCAAAGCATTTTGAGGCTAATTTAGCACATTTAGGCACCATAAACATGTGCTGCCAATTTTATAAAAGTTCCACAAACATCAATGAAAAGATGAGCATAGATGGGTCAACTATATTAGCAGTTTGTAAAGTCAAATTAAATTTTATTAAAGTACATATGTTTCCATATTCTATATTGCAGGCACTTACAGGAAAATAGAGAAATACAATAGAATTTATGGAAAAAATCTATACATAAACAAGACTGCCAAACCAATGTGCAAAAGAAGATGAACTGTGCAAATCAACAAAAATAATACTCAGAACATAGAGGTGTAGACATTGGGCAAAACACCAGGAGGATTTCCTCGAATAACGTTGTGTTTTTTTTTGCATTCATCTGAGGGGATTAGGGCTTCACATTCAGACATATCAGGCAAATATTGTTTAGATTGCTTGCGTGCCCATTTCTGGAGTAAGATTTTGTCCAGTTGTCTTTTGACTTGATTCGCAGTCTTGTTGAGTTTTTTTTTCAAATTGTACACCTTGGATTCCGCAGTAATTCACTGTAGCCATTTTCTTATTTTGTGTAATTCTCTGTACTAATAAGTTAATGTTTTTACTATTACAACTACTTCAGTTTGCATTGTAATTGAATTATAATATTATTAGCTGCTCTAAATGCTTGATTCATAGTTAAAGCTGTTTTAAGTTGCTAATTAAGATAGCGTTTTCCATTTTCTTTATAAATTGAATTGCTGAGTTTTTGTATTAACTCCTACTTTGTATAATCACAGGCAAGGCATTTTAGAATCATATTCGAAATATTCAATGTCAATATCCAGTTAACTTCTCACAAGCAGCAGTCTTGCAGATACTGCAGCAGAATACTTGAGGTACAAAATGAGCTGTCCATGTTGTTTCCATGATGGCAGATCTTTCTTTTGTTTCATTAGCTAAGTGGTGTTGTCTATTATTACATTTACCCCTCAATGCTATTTCTATACAAGAACAAAACGAGCAATTGGATATCAATCTCAAATTCATTTGTTTTATGATGCCCATTCTTGCCAAGTAGTTGTTTCTCCATATCACACATTTAATGTGGGCCTCTATTGACTATGAATATGATTCCCAGTTGGGAACACCAGTAGAGGTCAAATGCTCTAGTTAGATGAGCACTGTGGCAAATAAAGTCAACGGCAAACTACTGTTGAAATTTTTGCCGAATCAGATGAGTCGAATTAAAAACAAGTTAAGACCAGAAACTTCTAAACTACAATATGGGCTTATTGAGCATAGAGGAACTAGGAACTCAATTTTCATACTATGAGTGCTTTCAGAAAGGGCAATTGAATATCAAAATCATGTCTTTTTATGTTTTATTGATTTCACTAAAGCATTCGACAAAGTGCAACATGAAAAATTATTTCAAATTCTCACTAAACTAAACATTGACGGAACGGACCAACAACTGCTTCAAAATTTATATTGGAACCAAATGATGACGGTAAAAATTGATGATAATATAAGCAGTTGGATTAAAATTCAAAGATGAGTTAGACAGGGATGCGTTGCCTCACCAAAATTGTTTAATATCTATAGTGAAATGATTCTCAGAGAAATAGAAGACCTAGATGGGATAAAAATTGGAGGTGATAAGATCAACAATATAAGATATGCAGATGATACCACCCTAATAGCAAGTACTGCAGAAGACCTACAAATCCTCCTAGACAAAGTAGTACAAACAAGTGCAAATTTTGGTCTAACCGTCAACTGTAAAAAAAAAAACACACACCAAATGTATGGTAATATCAAAACAGCAGGATATTCCCAACCGCCAATTGTACATCGGTAACCAAGAGATTGAACAAAAGACCAGCTTTAATTACCGTGGTAGCTTTATATCACAAGATGCTAGAAGTAAAGTAGAAATAAAAAGGATTGCCATTGCCAAAACCAACTTCCAAAAAATGAAACCCATGTTTACCAACAGACACATTTCTATGACAACAAGACTTAGGCTAGTAAAATGTTACATCTGGTCAGTCTTGCTGTATGCTTCCGAAACATGGACTATAACACCAGAACTCCAAAGAAACTTAGAAGCAACAGAAATGTGGTTTCTTAGAAGAATGCTGAAAATATCATATGGAGATGGGGTAACTAATGAGACAGTACTCCAACATGCCCATACAAAAAGATCTTTAATGAGAACATTAAATGAGAAGAAGCTTAATTCCTGGGCCATGTCATCAGAAAGGGAGAAATAGAATGCCTTACATTACAAGGCCCTATGACTGGGAAATGTGGAAGAGGAAAGCAAAGAAGAAAATATGTCAGCTTCTCCCCTGCTCTGCTGAGGGAGGAGCTTAACAGTGATGCAGGTGGATGCTTCCCTGGTATCATGGATTCTTGATTACCTGACTGGCAGACCACAGTACATGTGCTTGCAACACTGTGTGTCCGACAGAGTGATCAGCAGCACTGAGGCTCCACAGGGGACTGTCTTGTCTCCCTTTCTGTTTACCAGTTACACCTCGGACTTCAACTACTGCACAGAGTCTTGTCCTCTTCAGAAGTTTTTGGATGACTCTGCCATAGCTGGATGCATCAGCAAGGGAGATGAGGCTGAGTACAGGGCTACGGTAGGAAACTTTGTCACATGGTGTGAGCAGAATTATCTGCAGCTTAATGTGAAAAAGACTAAGGAGCTGATGGTAGACCTGAGGAGAGCTGAGGTACCGGTGACCCCTGTTTCTATCCAGGGGGTCAGTGTGGACATGGTGGAAGATTACAAATACCTGGGGATACGAATTGACAATAAACTGGACTGGTCAAAGAACACTGAGGCTGTCTACAAGAAGGGTCAGAGCCGCCTCTATTTCCTGAGGAGACTGAGGTCCTTTAACATCTGCCGGATGATGCTGAGGATGCTCTACGAGTCTGTGGTGGCCAGTGCTATCATGTTTGCTGTTGTGTGCTGGGGCAGCAGGCTGAGGGTAGCAGACACCAACAGAATCAACAAACTCATTCGTAAGGCCAGTGATGTTGTGGGGATGGAACTGGACTCTCTCACGGTGGTGTCTGAAAAGAGGATGTTGTCTAAGTTGCATGCCATCTTGGTCATGTCTCCCATCCACTACATAATGTACTGGTTGGGCACAGGAGTACATTCAGCCAGATAGACTCATTCCACCGAGATGCAGCACTGAGCGTCATAGGAAGTCATTCCTGCCTGTGGCCATCAAACTTTACAACTCCCCTCTTGGAGGGTCAGACATCCTGAGCCAATAGGCTGGTCCTGGACCTATTTCATAATTTACTGGCATAATTTACATATTACTATTTAACTATTTATGGTTCTATTACTATTTATTATTTATGGAGCAACTGTAACAAAAAACCAATTTCCCCCGGGATTAATAAAGTATGACTATGACTATCTGGACACTGTGAAAGAACTAACAGATCTAAGTGTGCAAGATATCATTGACTCTGCGAGGGATCGTTCGATATGGAGAGCCATGATTGTCCAAGTGTGTAACGAGCAAGGCACATGAAGAAGATTGACTATGATCTATTAATTATGTTTTGTGAGAAGTGTTAAACAAACTTCAACGGTTTAAAAAAAACTTACAGTTTTGGTTACATTGACTTAGTTATTTCAGGACAGTAATGATAGCATGAATAATTTGAAACAGTTTAATTGTAAACTTCACAGCAAAATTCTGGAGTGTTTTGAAACTCTTTCACGTTTGCTGAAACAATTGCCAGTTAAAATCTACTTTTAATTGCAAATCTTTTGCTTGCCAGTTGGATAGTTTATTTCAATGATCAGTGGCTTGTGTTGTCCTCCTATTTATTCCTTATATACAGTATTTTTATATTCCATCACTCTTCCTAAAGATGTCTGGAGGTTTCAGCAAGTCTAATTCAATCATAGGTTTATAACTCCATTTCTTTTCAGAACTCATGGTGAATCAGGCTTTTTCCTGATCTCTTTGTAACATTTATATTACTCACATTGCTTCAGGGGATAATTGATACCTGACCAAACAGTTTGAAGCATTATGCAGTCTGGAACCATAAATCCATAATAGTATTATGAATAATGATCTTAGTGATTGGCAACAGTTCACAAGCAAAATGTGTGAAATCCCCTGTCTGTATTTTCATGCTGCCTCCTCCATTCTACTAGGTATTCATTTCAGATTTTTTCATTGGACAATTTAAATTAATACAAAATGTAAGTTACATTGTGCACTTGATCATACATATGAAATAGCCACACTGCCATTATTTTACAGGCATCCGTAATAATTTGTTAGAGTTTTGCTGGGTGTTGGCTTACATATGTTTACAGCATAGTTTTAATCCTGGTTGCTACTTAGGTTGCTGCAGATTTCTGCCTGGATCGAGGTTGACAAGAGCCTTTTTGTGCGTCTATCTAACATGATGGAATAGGTACTCACTGAGCCATTATGAGAAATTCTATCTATTTAGTACTCAACAGCTATCACTCTTGGACTGTGGACTAATTTCCATGCTACTGCTTAAGCTGGGGGGTGGTTGGAATGGATGACATCATTTGTTGCACGTCTGATGCAAATGTCACTTCAGCTATTTAAGCCAGTAACTGGCTGTTCTCATATTTTACTCCATGGTGAGTAGATTTTCAAATGCATAGCACAGAAATAAATAAGTGCGATGTGATCTAATTTCTAAACTGACGTTTACACGTGCAGGTGGGACCAGAACTGGAGGCCTTATTTAATAAAATTAAAGAGAGAATCATGGAAACATTCATCAGATCAAGGAGCATTTGTGGACATAAAAACTGAGTTGATTTTTAAAGTCAGTGACCTTTCATCAGAGATTTAAATATAAGATGGTCTGCAAATGAATTTTGTAGGGAATTTACAAAAATTATGAAGAAATTGAATTTTTTCAGCCTGTAGAATTCAATACCAAATCTATTAGACAAGGAAATAAATAAATCAATAAATGAAGGAGAAGAGATGTTAGCTGAAGAAGAACGTAAGGAGGCATATTTTGAGAATAAACGCCAACGTGGACCCTTTTCTCTCGCTCTGTTTTGTGCTGTGAAAATCCAGAGAAATTACATAAATTGGTCATCTTGGATTTCAGATGTTGTGCGCTGTAAGAGCACAGCCAATTAGATGAAACATAGCAAGAATTCAGTCACAGTATCTGAAAGTAGATTCTCAGTTCACAAGAGTAAACTCAGAAAAACCCAAGACTAAAGCTTTCATTTGAACCTTGACTTGATCTGGCAGTAATTAGCCTTTTGTTTTTTATTATTTCTAAATACATTCTGCCTAAGAACATTGTGGATCTTAGCCATGGATTGCATTTAACAACCAAGATGTGTGGATTGTAAATTAGAACACAAAAATCCTGCATTTCATTAGTACAGAGATGAAGAACTCGGCCTAACCTGGTGAAACAAAATGCTGGAGGAACTCAGCAGGTCAGGCAGCATCTGTGGAAAGGAGTAAACAGTTGACTTTTTGGGCCAAGACCCTTCAAAACTGGAAATGAAGGGGGAAGATGCCAGAATAAAAAGGTGAGAGGTGGAAGGACAAGCTAGATGTTGGGTGAGCCGCAAAGACAGACTTGGTGCCAGAGGCCTGGTCACTGTGGCTTCCTTTGGTCCCCTGGTAGGTTGATCTCTTTCCCCCCACCCCCCCAACACCCAACAGTAAAAAAAAGTGGTAAACTTATGGTCACAGGGGTACCCTGCACTAGCTGCCTGTTTCTCTCCTCTTTCCTGATAGTCACCTGGGTACCTGTCTCCTGCAACTTGGGGGTGACTGCCTCCCTGTCTATCACCTCCTTATTCTCCCATACGAGCCAAAGGTCATCGAGCTGCAGCTCCAATTGATGCATTTCATGCAGGTGTAGTTATGAGGGAGACTGGAGATCTCCCAGAGTTCTCACATCTCACGAAGAACATGCCACTAACTGCAACTATTCTCGGCGTGCTAATTATGTACTAATAGAGAAAGTAAGGGGAAAAAATCTTGCTAGAACCTGGCTTAGAACATTTGCCTGTGCTTGCCCAAGTCTGAGCCAAAGCCTCCACTCTAACACTACCCCACTTCAACAATGTCCCTAATCTATCCGTTCCTACCTCCACCCAGTAGGGTGTTCCACAGACCTACCACTTTCTCTGTTAAAGAAAACTTGTCTCTGACATCATTCCCTCTTTACTTTTCTCCCAACACCTTAAAGTTATGCCCTCTTGTATTAGTCATGTCTCCCGGGTGGTGGGGGGGGGGGTGGGGGTGGGAGGGGGAGGGAAGTGCTGGCTGTCCACTCTATTTATACCTTTTATCTTGTACACCTCTACCAAGTCACCTCTCAACCTCATTCTCTCCAAAGTCCTAGCTTACTCAGCCTTTCCACATAAGGTGTGCTCTGTGGTCCATGCAGCATCCTGGTAAGGGGTCTCTGCCTGAAACATCGACTGTTTATTCTCATCTGTAGATGCTGCCTGACTTGCTGAGCTTCTCCAGCACGTTGTGTGTATTGCTCTAGATTTCCAGCATCTGCAGTACCTCATATCCTGGCAAAGCTCTTCTGCACCCTCTCTTTCTCCATATTCTTCCTAAATGAGGCAATTAGAAATGAATATAACATTGTATATATGTGTGTGAGTGTGTGTACGTACGTGTTTGTAGTTTGCCTCCAACTGACGTAAGATTTGTTGGTCTAGAATTCCCAGGGTTATCCGTATTTTCTTTCTTGAACTAAGAAATAACATTCGCCAACCTCTGATCCTCTGGCACTACTTCTATGGCCAGTGAGGACAAAAAGATCATCGCCAAAAGCGCAGCAGTCTCTTCCCTCGCTTCCCACAGTAACCTCATCTGTGGTTCTGTCCAGCCCCAGGGACTTATCTATCCTAATGCTTTCAAAAAGTTCTAGCACATCCTCCTTAATGTCAACGTGTTCTAGTATATCAGCCTGCTTTACGCTGTCCTCACACTCATCAATGTCCCTCTCACTGTAAAGTATTCTTTAAGGATCATCACTACCTCCTCCAACACTTGCCCTTACTCTGTTCTTCACAAACATGTAGAACACCTTTGGCTCTTACTTAATTCTGCTCACCAAGGCCTTCTCATGACCCCTTCTAACTCTAAGCCTATTCCTGGCGAACTTGTAACTCTCCAGAGCCCTGTCTAATCCTTGCTTCCTAAACCTTTCATGAGCTTCTTTCTTCCTCTTGACTAGATCCTTCAATGGGACAAACCTATCCAGAATCTCCGGATACGAGGAGAGATCGAGTTCTCTGGGACTAAATGCTCTGAAATTCAGAAGAATGAGAGAGGATCTCATAGAAACACAAAATTGTGAAAGGGATAGATAAGTTGACTATAGTGGTAGGTAAGACTAGAATAGTTGTCTCCAGTGGTAGGTGATACTAGAACTTGGGGATGTATTCAGGGCAGTAGATTGAGGATAGAGATGAGAAGAAACTGTTTTTCCCAGTGAATAGTGAATCTGTAGGATTCTGCACCCTTGGAAGCATTAGAGGCTACCTCACTAAATCTGAATTTGGTTCAATATCACCGAAATAGGTCATGAAATTTGTTGTCTTTGCAGCAGCAGTACAATGCTATACGTAATAAAGAAAAAAACTGAACTACAGTAAGAATATAAGTAGTTAAGTAGTGCAAAAAGTTAAATAAGTAGTGCAAAACTAAAAATAATGTAGTGAGGTAATGTTCACGGGTTCAGTGTTCATTTAGAAGTTGGATGGCAGAGGGGAAGAAGCTGTTCCTGAATCATTAGGTGGGTGCCTTCAGGCTCCTGTGTCTCTCTGATGGCAGCAATGGGAACAGGGTATGTCCTGGGTGATGCGGGTCCTCAATGATTGATGCCACTTTTTTGAGGTATCGCTCCTTGAAGATGTCCTGGATACTACAGAGGCTAGTGCCCATGATGGAGCTGACTAAGTTTATAACACTGCAGCTTATTATAATCCTGTGTAGTCACCCTCCCATATCAGGCGGTGATACAGCCAGTTCAAATGCTCTCCACAGTACATTGTAGAAATTTGTAAGTGTCTTTGACATACCAAATCTCCTTAAACTCCTAATGAAATGTAGTCACTGGCATGCCTCCTTTGTAGCTGCATCAAAATGTAGGTCCCAGGAAAGATCCTCAGAGATGTTGACACTCAAGAATTTGAAATTGTTAATTCTTTTTACTTCTGATTCCTCTGAGGATTGGTGTGTGTTCCTTCATCTTACCCTTTTCTGAAGTCTACAATCAGCTCTTGTGTCTTACTGACATTGAGTGCAAGGTTGTTGCTGTGACACCACTCCAGTAAGACAGTTAGATTTTTTTGTTTGGTAGGGGACTTGAGGGTTATCGTGCAAAGACAGGTCATTGAAGCTGAGTCCACAGCCAGATCAGCCATAATCATGTTGAAACAATAACAGAATGCAGAATGAAGTGCCACAATTGTAGACATCTGCAGTAAGATAATATGGTGCAAGATCATATTGAGGTAGATTGAGCTCGAGAGTCTATCTTCTCATATTGGAGACCCACTTATCACCTCTCATCATTCAGTGCATTGTATCACTGCGAAAGATACATGTTCATAGTTGCTGAGTTTAATAATTTTGAGTCAAATATATTAAAATACAGTCTCATTGGAAAGTTTTGTTGATTTTATGATCAAATACTGTAATAGTTAAGCAGTTTCTCTTTTGAAGTTTCAATTGCTAAGTATCTTACTCATTTCATTGATCATTCACTTGACTTGATCCAGCACCAGTACCATTGCCTAATGAATCGATATAGATTCCAGAGCAAAGGAAATAAATAAAAAGCAGTCATACCAAAGGTACAAGTGGAAGAGAATTGAAAGTGAACCTACACAAAGAAAGGATATTTTTGCTTAATCATCTTACCATTTCCTCCCACAAAATCATCTATGCAAGTGGTACTGCAAATCATCTTGTGGGAGAACACATGGTAATATTCATCCATGTTAATTGATAAAATTGTTTGCGTTATGAAAGGAAAGCTTTGGCTGATGGTGGAAAAGGGTGTGTAGGAATTGGGGGCTTGCATATTTTAGCCACTGATTAAAATGGTTAATCAGTGTTAATCAAGTTCATCTTATTCAAATCCTTGTACTGCGTTCTTTAATCTCTCATCTGATGTTGCACTTTTTTTCTTTGAACTATGTTTACCAATTGTCTATACCTCCAAAACTAATTATCTACAATTAAGTTTTTAATGAAAAAAAGATGTCAGGTGTCGTGACATGAACAAAGTCACCGGGGTGACACTGAAGCGAGGTGGATATAGGAGTGTTTTATTCAACAGAACGAGCAGCAGGCATCATTTTGAGACACTCTTGGAGGAAGTGACCTCCCAACCCAGTATTATATGACATTTTTATATGCTAAAGGTCGAAGGTAACAGCAGGACAATTCTACAGTTGCAATGCATCTGCAGTGCCCACTTTTAAATTAAATATAATTTTCACACTTCCTTCTTTGCACCCACATTCCAGACACCCAAAATGAATGTTAATCAGCATTGTCTGGTTTGCAATCAACTCCAGTTTACAGTTCTAGGAAAACTATTGTTTATGGCTGCATTTTAAATTTAGTCTACATTCCATGTTCGTGTCTTAAGATTGGTTGCTGGTGAAATTAATGTTCGCTATACTGTATACCCTAACTCCAGAATACGCCCTTACATCTGGTATTGCTTCACTTAAAATCAAGAGAGTCAAAAGGAAGTGCACAATCAAAGTTCCCTCATTCAACTTCCTCACTTTACACTCCAAACAATTCTGCTGTGGTCAACTTCATCAGGACTGAAGAAGGGTCTCAGCTTGAAACGTCAACTATACCCTTTTCCATAGATGCTGCCTGGCCTGCTGAGTTCCTCTAGCATTTTGTGCGTGTTTAATATTTGTTGCTTGGTTTTTGCTTATTTTCCTAGAGTGTTAGCTCTCAGCAGTGCCCAAAGCTGACTGATATCTGTCAATTATTTTCATATTCTGAACATTTTATGGGGGGGGGGGCTTTGTTTTCAATAGGAGATTTATTTTTCCAATTTTGGAAGTAGTAGCCCTTTTTTATTTTTTGGATCAGTTAATCTTTTAATTGAAACATTTTTCACCAAATTGTTTCGAGTGTGTGGAAATACCTGTAATAATAGAATAATTTTGTTCATCATTTTGGAAATTGGGTTTAAGTATAGCTGTTTTGGTCAGCAACTATGATACAACTTTACAAATATATTTTAAGTTGCTGTTGATTTAGATTTTTAAGAAGTCAAAATGCCCTCAGTTTAGAATATGACTGAATTTAAAATCTTTTATTTAAACCATCCAAAAACATTTTAAAACTGGTTTGTTATACAGATCTGCATTCGATATTGACTGGATAACGACAATATAGAAATGTAGGTTATAAAAATATTTTCTAAATATTTTTCATCATCGTTGCACTTTTTATTGGCCTGGTAACCTGAATTAATATTTGTGTATTCATTTCTTTTTCTCTTGATATGTGTACAAGGAACAAATCAATTTGTAATTAATTGTTATTTTATTTGTTATATAGCTTTATGCCAGTTCTTACAGGCTTCTAAAGGCAGAGGTGGTGCTGGGCGTGTCAGTTCAAGTGCAAATGAAGGTAAAATCCCTTCTGATGGTGCTATGTCATCCTTGTGACTCTAGTGACCTTCTGATCTTTTAACTTTCCAGTTCCTTCTTTTCACAGCTATGTTGCTTAGCAGGTGACGGGATTGTATTTTGGGCTTCTCGCCTCGATACAGCTTTTGGAGCAGCCTTTTTTCCTAATTCTGTGGTGTTTTCTTTAAGCCTCTTTCTCTTCTGAAAAGATGCAGCCTCTGTGTGTGTGTGTGTGTGTGTGTGTGTGTGTGTGTGTGTGTGTGTGTGTGTATACGTGTGTGTTTTTCCTCTTTATCTTGTGCATAAAAGAACAGCAAGCGTTCAGAGCTGTTTCTGATAAAAATCTAACAGATAGCAGGACTGCTTGTGATTTCCTTTTGTTTGACTAAAAGTAACAATTTCCCTCCCAATTGAAATAGTTTAAGAAATCCATCTTTTGGTATTGCCATTTACTTGTTAAGCAATTTGATTAATCAAAAATGTTATATGTTTTCCCCAAGCACGATCCTGATTCCTACTCAGATCTTTTTTTTCTGAGAAACAAATAATTGCATGAAATGGCTCATTAAACATGGTTGTGCAATGATCTTTTTATACCCTTTTCCCTTAATTGAAGTGATCAAAGTCAGAATGAAATTCAAATGTTTTGATAGAATTGTGAAAGATCCATACATTTTCCTTTTTCTCAAAAAAAATGGCAGATTTTTGGCCGTAATAATTTGCATTGTTGTCTAAATGCATTTGTGCAATCTTGACCACTATATGACCAGCGCTTCCTGAATCCTGCTTTAAGTAGGATGACCTTGATTTGATTAATTCTGTCCTTTCTGGGATTTTGTCCACTGCTGTTTTCTTGCTCAGCTTGGAAAACTTTTTAATCAATGAATGTGTGTGTTTTTCTTTGTTTCAGGTGAAAATTATGAACAGAGCCCTTTGCGCAGAACCTTTAAATCTAAAGTGTTGGCTCATTATCCAGAAAATGTGGAATGGAACCCCTTTGATCAGGATGCTGTTGGGATGGTTAGTATGCCTAACATGTTCTGTGAAACTGGTCTAAATCCAAACAAACAAAGATTTCTTTTTTTCTCTAGAAAATCAATAGATCCCCTTGTCTATTTTTCATCCAGAATTTATTCATTTATTCTTTGGAAAGCAGCTCGGAATAGGCCCTTCCGGCCCTTTGAGCCAAGCCACCCAGCAACCCCCGATTTAACCCTAGCCTGATCACGGGACGGTATACAATGACCAGTTAACCTACTAACCAGTGTATCTTTGGACTGTGGGAGGAAACCGGAATACCCAGAGAAAACCCACGCACAGACTCCTTACAGATGATGTCGGAATTGAACTCAGAACTCTGACAGCCCAAGCTGCAAGAGCGTCACGTTAACTGCTACACTACTGTGACAGCTACAAGTCTGGGTGGTAATTGGGGAGGGAGCGTTCATTTGGTGAGTTTCAGATTTGGCTATGTCTTCGAGTGAAAGCCTGAGCTGAAAATGAATGCAACCACAAGTGGAAAGAAAAATCAGACATTGACTCATTTTGGGCAACAGCGTAAGTCCACATTATCTACACGTTTGTACTATTGCAATTAGCAGTAGAACTGGAGCTGGGGGTTGGGGGGTGTGTGGGATAGAGTAGATGAACTAAACTACTCCTCAGTTATTTTGACATACAGATTAGCATGTTGAATGTACTTCTAGTTAAATCTTTATTCTCAAGTGCAACAGTGGGATGCAGCTCTGCTCTCTTAGCAGCCTAACTACATTTTAATTACTCATTTGTAGCATTTTCTTAGTAATCTGGATAGATAATGGGAAGATTCATGAGATTAGACTTGCCTTCTGTAATTCTCATGATCACGATTTTGAGATTTGGGACCTGACAAAGGATGACGACACCATTGAAGCATGGGCCAGTAGTTCTGGAGAATTTCCCCTTATCGAGCTCTGCAGATATCAATAGAAGAGCGACTGCTTCGGAAGCCGATGTGTGAGGCCTCTGTATCGGATAATGCGTCTGAAAAGAAAATCCAAGCTTTTTGTCACTTTGAAGCAACCCTGCTTATGTGGTGAAATATGCATTGACCTTGAATGTACTCTCCACTGAAGGAGGTGGATCCTAATCCAATGCTTGCAAAAGGGTTCTTGAGGCAGAAAAATCCATTCATTTTCCCTCCGCTTGTACTCAGTCTACTTCTGTAATATCAGTTGTCTTTATGTTATCAGAGAATCACAGAAAGATACAGCACAGAAATAGGCTCCTTTGGCCCATTTTGTTCATGCTAACATGATACCTTATGGCAATCCCATGCCCATCAATGCCTTTATTATTTTAATACCTGTCCAAACACTGTAATTGTATCAGTTAAGTCCAGTAATTCAGCCTAAAGTTAAATGGAGCAACTTGATACAATTGTGCTATTAAAAGGTAAGAGATGATGGGTAATTCAAATTAAGCCGATTAACTAATCTATTTGTAGTTGAGGATTCACTAGTATTGGACAGAGTTTATCTATAAGTTTATCTGTACATCTGATCCACAAAAGGTGCTCCCTTGAGGATACTTGCCTCACTTATGGATTAAATTTTTATCTCCTACATTTTTGAAGTCTGGATAGACAGCCTGATGAGATATTTAAAAATAAACTTGTATGAAATATTTCCAGCAAGTTGAATCAATTAAATGTTTATTTTACTTATCTAATTTGTGTAAGCAGTGAGTAAAAATCTAAATTTTCCAAATACTGGAAATCTCAAATGTAAACAAGTGTGTTGAAACACCTGGCATGATAGACAGCAGTTGGAAGAGAAGTAATCAGGTAATATTTCGAGTTAATGACCCCAGTATCTTTGTGGGCCCTTTTGCCTCAGGGTCATTGACCTGAAACACTGACTCTATATCAACATTCATTGGATGTTATTTGATTTTATTTCTCTGAACAACTTGTTTTCGAACCCCTTTCCTGACTGCTCTAAACCCAAATATGTAAATTTGAGGCATATTTGGCTTCTCTTTCAGAATATTTACTTGAATTTCAACCTCTGACTTGGCAGTAACTCAGTTTTTTTTTTGAGAGGTGGATTTTAGGCTCATATATCCAAACTAGGAAGTATAAATCAAAATATTTAATTCATTTGCGATATTATGAGTGTGAGTGAACATGAAGCAAGGGTCAAAAAAAATTGAAAATTAAAAAAAAAACAAACCTCTGATTATTTATAAAGCAATAAGAAATCATGTTAAATTTTCATGATCAGGGTTACTTGGATTTATCATTCCATTAAAAGTTCACTTACGCTTGAATGCATAATCTTCACATTTTGTGGCGTGATTGGTGATCTTGCATAGATATCAATGTCTGGTCTCGCAAGTGGAGCAGTGTTTGTGGAGGAGTGGAACAATTCAGATGGCATATGTGGGCTACAGCAATAATCATGGTGTGTGTACTCAGCCTGCAGTATATGGACCAATAAATATTGCCTTTCCCACCCACTTGAAACTGTGTGTATAAAGCACAGCTGATGATTATTATAGGAATTGTGACAAGAATACACATAGATTAAGATGTAGCTGTCCTGTGCTGGCACCAGTGGAATCAGCAGTTGGTCTGCCACCTGACTTCAGGAGAGGGAGATAAGGAAAACAATGGAGCAGCATTTAGAGATGCGTAATGAAGGGACGGGAGAGAGAGTAACAGAAAGAGAGCTGTCAAGAGTGGCTCCCCTTTGAACCTTGAACTGTTTGAAGTGATGGACAGGCGATACCCCAGCAGGGGGATAAAAAGGGACAGGTTTGCTAAGGCAGGACGCACACGACACCCGAGGTAACGAGACCCTGGAAGCGGTGCGCCTCTCACAAGTCGGTGGGAAGTACCGGGCCATAAACGCACAGGGTGGAAAGGCACGATCGGCGGGAACCTGGTGTGTGTCCACCCTTGCCTGGGTGCCAGGTTCACCGCAGAGAAACGATCGTATCTGGAAACGGAGGGGTCACGGTCGGTGACCTCAGATGACATCACAAAGGACTCGCCCAAAAGCTGACTGCGATGGTCTGTGTGGAAGCCGTTTTGAATATTCATTTGTTTTTGCTCTCTCTCTCCTTCCCCCCACTGTCCATCGCCACGGCAACGATTACTGCGAACTGAACTGAACTAAATTGAACTGAACTTTGCGTCACTTTGAAACTGGTCATTTACCCCTAGACAACGATAGAGCTTGATTGATCCTGTTATCTTAATTCTGTGCACATGTGTGTTTATCATTGCTGAACTGTTGCATTTATTATCCTTTTGATTAGAGTACTGTGTTGCTTGTTTCTTTAATAAAACTTTCTTAGTTCTAGTAATCCAGACTCCAACTGAGTGATCCATTTCTGCTGGTTTGGCAACCCAGTTACGGGGTACGTAACAGAATGAACTGATAATTCAATCTTAGTTATGTAATTACTGTACTGTTGTAAAACAAAATATTCAGTGGGGTAGTGGAGTGACCTGTAATTTGAAGATAAGTGAAATTAATGGATAAAGCAGTACCTAAGTTGAAGTTTTATGAAGGAAGACTTGACAAAATTCTTCTTTAAAATCAGATTTAGAAATCTTAGTGTCATGTGAAACCAATTGGCATAAAAATTAGAGTTCCAGTTATTTTTGTGAACTTGAAGGCCAGCTTCCAAGAGCTTCTGGCGAATTTACAACTTTTGACTGATTTAGTAAATTGAATTATATTGACTCTTGATGTCTTTGGTCTTGTTGTAGTCTTTGCAAACTTGTGAACATGGCAGTTTGGAGCAGACCTAAGGGAATACTCCTGGGAACCTACTCCATCATTCAATAAAATGGTTTTTGATCTGATTGTAACACCAGCTCTGCATTCCTCCAGTTTCTTTCCTCGTCCTTGAAATCCCCTTATTTACCAGGAATATGTCCAATGTTGTAGCCTTCTGGACTCCATTTAATTCTTTAACTTTTAAGCAGCTGGCTTTTGTTTTTTTTGTCTAATTCAGAACAGGTCATTTCTGCTTATCATCCATTTGTAGATTTTGGCTGTCCAGTAACACAGCCTAACGTACTAGGCCTGCCCTTATTGTTATAACACAAAGAAGCGTAATCATCCTCAGTTTTCCATGTCATTCCATTTGATCTCATTCCATCAAAGGTGTACCTTTTGTCCTATTTGTGTTCCCCCCCCACCTTCCCTGCATCATTAGAAAAATTTTCTTTGACAATATTAATTGTTGAGAATCTGGCACACCTGTTGACTCTCCTGTCCAGTTGGATCACAATATGTGTGCACATACGGATAGAGAGAGTAACATATATACGTTTAAAGATGTATAGAATTTACCCTGTCCATTTATTCCATGGAATATGGGAGGAAATGTGTTGAGGGAAATCAAGTTATGTACGTGGGATGAACTCAAGATGAAAAAAAGTGTCAATGCTATCAGCACCAGCGTGTACCTACTGGAGAAATTTACTGTGGATTCTGTCTAAATTAAGAAATTTATGTACATTTAAGTATGGTGTCCATTTGATGATCAGAAATCCATGATCCCTAATTTGAAAGTTTATTTTTCAAAGGAATATGTTCCACATTATAATGAAGATAACTTTCATGTGTTTCTTTTTGTTCAAGCTCTGCATGCCGAAAGGCCTTTCCTTTAAAACACAATCTGACAACCGAGACCCACAATTCCATTCGTTCATCATCACGCGAGAGGATGGTTCTCGCACCTACGGATTTGCTCTCACGTTTTATGAAGAGGTGGCAAGTAAACAGATCTGCAGCGCAATGCAAACGCTGTATCATATGCATAATGCAGAACAATACGATATTCTTCATACCTCATCCGCAATCTGCATAAACTCAGCGGAGGGTATCTCTGAAAACTGCAGTGACATGTCCACGGGAGTTTCTAAACTACAGCGTTTTAACTCGTATGATATTAGCAAGGATACACTTTATGTCTCAAAATGCATTTGCTTGATTACACCCCTGCCTTTCATGCACGCCTGTAAGAAGGTTCTTGAACAACTCTATCAAGCTGTGACTTCTCTTCAACCTCCTCCACTACCACTGGAAAGTTATGTTTACAATATTCTATATGAAGTGCCACTGCCGCCAGCAGGGAGATCGTTAAAGTTTTTGGGAGTATATGGTCCAATTGTTTGTCAGAGGCCAAGTGCCAATGAATTACCACTATTTGACTTTCCAATTAATGAAATGTTTGAACTTTTGGGTCTGGAAAATGTGCTCCAACTCTTCACCTGTGCATTGCTGGAAATGCAAATCCTGCTGTACTCCCAACGTAAGTCTAGTGTTTATGAATTCATTTTACTTTTTTAAAAAAAAAGATATTGGTGACAACTGCAAGAGATTACAAGAAAGACTATCTATTTATGGCTTTGGGCTACAGAAGCTTTTGATTATAAAAACAAACAATTGAGAATTTAATGTGTGTAACTTTAGTGAAATGATAGGCATTATTGGATGCAGATTTTCATGTTTTTGCATTATTTAACATTTAGCTGTGATTCTAAATGTTTCTTGTAATTCATAGTCTTCCAGGTCTTTTCACTAGTCTGCTTTTTACCTTTCTGGGTGGTTTTGAACTCTACTTTTCTCCATTTTATTTGGGCAGCTGGGCTCCCTAATCCCACCTGATTAACTTGAAGCAATTTAGTTTAAAACTTGGCGACCAGCCTAATACTTCCACCCAATTCTTCCCCTTTCTCTTGACACTGCATTACCCTGGAGCATGAATTTGAGCCCATAATTTTACGGAACTCTGGATTCATCTGTAACTTGTTGACTGTCCCATTCTCATTGATCCCAGCTTCTACCTTTTGTTTGGACTTTTTGCTTTACTTTCTCAATTGTGACTTTCAATCTCAGTAATTAAAAAAAAACATTCTCTTGAGGAATGGCGGGATGAGCAGCATCTGTTGGGGGTGGGGAGGAATCGTCCTTGTTTTGAAGCAAGACCCTGCATCAGGACTGAGGATGGAGAGGGAAGCTATCCAGCATAAGAGAGGAAAGAGTGAGCAATGGTGTTAGATACAGAGGCAGGCGAGTAATAGATTGAAGAAGACTGGGAAATTAAAAGAGCCTGTGGAGCCAGTTGGGAATGAAGGGTGAAGATTGACAGGCTGAGGCGCTGAGTAAGGACACAATGATTACAAGCGCCTGGAGTCTCAGAATCTTCAACTGACCAAATATGCTGGCTTATCAAACACGAATCTAGTTTACAAGCCAAATCCTTTTGTGAGCGTCAAAGTACATACTGTATAGAGCACCATAGAACCCTGAGATTCATTTTCTTGCAGGTATTCATAGTAAATAGAAAGAAACACAACAGAATCGATGAAAATGCACTCAACAAATGTGGGCAAACAGCCAGTGTGCAAAAGGCAACAAACTTGCAAATACAAAACAAGGGGAAATAAAGCAATAGTAATAATAAATTTTTTAAAAAACCATAAATATTGAGAACATGAATGGTAGAGTCCTTAAAAGTGAGTCCATAGGTTGTGGAATCAGTTCAGTGTTGGGGTGAATGTAGTTATCCGCTCTGGATTCAAGAGCCTGATGGTTGAGGTCCATGAGCCAGTTCTCAGTAGGGGATCAGAGGTGGAGAGGGTCATACCTTTTAATTTCTTCATGTTATCATATCAGAGGATCTGTCCTGAGTAATAACTGTTCCTGAACCTGGTGGTGTGGAACTCGAGGCTGCTGTACCCCCTCCGTGATGGCAGCAGCGAGAAGCGAGCATAGCCTGCGAGATGAGGGTCCGTGGCGATGGCTCCTGCTTTCCTAGAAGTTGTTGCCAATCGAACTGACTGGGATCTGCAACTGGAGCAATTGAGGATCCAGTTGCATAAGGAGGTGTTGAGGCCTAGGCCTTGGAGCTTATTGATTCATTTTGAGGTGGTGATGTTATTGAATGCACTGGTATAATTGAGGCCTGCTTGAAGCAGGTGGGTACCTCGGACTGCCAAGCTAGAGATGAACAATATCAGTTGAACACTCCAGTCAGTTGAATAACACAGGTCTTCAGTATTTGGCCAGTTATCCTGCCTGGATGCTTTCCTAGGCTTCACCATCCTGAAGGATGTTGTCATGTTAGCCTCAAACTGAAAACACTGGATCATTGGAGCTGTGGAAGTTCGTAAAAGTGCCTTCCATGTTTTGATGATCATTGCCTTTTTTGCTTGCTTTGAACTTGTCTGGGAGTGAAAACTTGTTAACACATATGTCGTTTGGTTTTACTTTGTTGGAGGTAATGGCATTCAAGCCCTACCACAGTTGTCAAGCATCCTTCAGTGATTCAAATTTAGCTTGGAATTGCCTCTTCGTATGTAAGATAGCTTTTTTTCATTGCCAGACCTGACATGCAATACAAGTTAGTGATCTTGGGTCTCCTGGGAATTTAAAAGCCTGTGATTTTAAGAGGGTTACTAGTTTTTAAAAGAACTTGCAAGATTCAGAGCATAGATTTTAGCCAGCAATTTCACAAGTTGACAAGTGTCATTGTTCGTAATAACTAAACAACATAAAGTTTGTTTTGTATACCTCATACTTTATCAACAAGATGTCTATCTATTAAATTAGACATATAGACATTAAGAACGGGGATGTGCTGGAGCTTTTGGAAAGCATTGTTAGATAAGTCACTGGGATCAAATGAGATATACTACTGTGGGAAGCGAGGGAGGAGATTGCTGAGCCTCTGGCGATGACCTTTGTGTCATCAATCGGGACAGGAGAAGTATCGGAGAATTGGAGGGTTGCACATACTGTTCCCTTGTTCAAGAAAGTGAGTAGAGCTAACCCAGGAAGTTATAGACCAGTGAGTCTGACTTCAGTGGTGGGCAAGTTGTTTGAGAAGATCCTGAGAGGCAGGATTTATGAGCATTTGGAGAGACATAATATGCACGCTGGAGGAAAGTGGGATCTCCCAGTGGCCACACATTTTAATTCCACGTCCCATTTCCATTCTGATATGTCTATCCACGGCCTCCTCTACTGTAAAGATGAAGCCACACTCAGGCTGGAGGAACAACACCTTATATTCCGTCTGGGTAGCCTCCAACCTGATGGCATGAACATTGACTTCCCAAACTTCCACTAATGCCCCACCTCCCCCTTGTACCCCATCCGTTATTTATTTATATACACACATTCTTTTTCTCTCTCTCTCCTTTTTCTCCCTCCGTCCCTCTCACTATACCCCTTGCCCATCCTCTGGTTCCCCCCCCCCCACCTTTTCTTTCTCCCTGGGCCTCCTGTCCCATGATCCTCTCACATCCCTTTTGCCAATCAACTGTCCAGCTCTTGGCTCCATCCCTCCCCCTCCTGTCTTCTCCTATCATTTTGGATTTCCCCCTCCCCCTCCCACTTTCAAATCTCTTACTAGCTCTTCTTTCAGTTAGTCCTGACGAAGGGTCTCAGCCTGAAACGTCGACTGTACCTCTTCCTAGAGATGCTGCCTGGCCTGCTGCGTTCACCAGTAACTTTTATGTGTGTTGCTTGAAATTCCAGCATTGGCAGATTTCCTCGTGTTTGGGCCATGCCAGTGTCTAGAGTAGGTTACATGGTCGGCACAACACTGTGGGCCGAAGGGCCTTTAATGTGCTGTAGATTTCTGTGTTCTATTACATCTGAGATTACTGCAGAATGAGATAATTTTAAGACTAATTCTTTAAAAACCTGATATGTTACATAGAGCATTGAATATAATAGCTTTATTCAGCTGGGTTTCAGGATGAGAACATTGTGGGTAGTGAGAGAGCTTCTGGGATATAAGGTGATGAGATTTTTGATAAAGCTGTTGGGTTGGAAGCTTTTAATGCATAATTCATGCTTTTATGTGTTCTGCAATGTTTGCTGGTATACATTTTATCACCAATTGAAGTGGGCATTTCTGCATAGTGTGTCTGTATTGTTGATGTCTGTCAAAAGTCAAGTTTATTGTCGTATGTACAAGTGTATATACAGTGGTGCTAGAAAGTTTATGAACCATTTAGAATTTTCTCTATTTCTTCGTAAATATGACCTAAAATGTGATCAGATCTTCACATAAATCCTAAAACTAGATGAAGAGAATCCAGTTAAATAAATAAATAAACAAAAACATTATACTTGATCATTTATTTATTGAAAAAAATGATCCAATATTACATTTTTTTCCCCAACAAATACATGAACCTTTGCTTTCAGTAACTGGTGTGACCCCTTTGTACAGCAATAACTTCAACCAAATGTTTCCAGTAACTGTGGATCAGTCCTGCACATCGGCATAATTCCTCCTTAACAAAAGTGCTTCAACTCTAGGATGTAGGTGGGCTTCCTTGCATGAACTGCTTGCTTAAAGTGATTCCACAACATTTCTATAGGCTTAAGGTCAGGACTTAGACTTGCATTCCAAAAAGTGAGATTTCTTCTGCTTTAACCATTCTTTGGTAGACCTACTTGTGTGTTTAGGGTCGTTGTCTTGTTGCAAGACCCACTTTCTCTTGAGCTTTAGCTCACAGACGGCTACCCTGACATTTTCTTGAATTTCCTCCATTTGTATACCATCTGCCTGACTGTGAATTGGTGGAGCCCAAACTCCTTAGAAATGGTTTTTGTATCCTTTTCCAGGCTAGTGTGTTAACATGACAATTTACTTTTTCTGAGGTCTTCAGAAATCTCATTTGATCGAGGCATGGCTCACTTCCAAAAACCTGTGTGGTGAATATCAGCATTTGATAGTGAAGACACAGGTTTACGTTCTTTAAATAGGACAAGGCTCTCCAACCCAATGTGCAGTTACTGGAAATATCTGGTTGAAGTTATTGCTGTACAAGGGGGTCACACCAGTTACTGAAAGCAAAGGTTCACATACTTTTTCCAACAAATGCATGTAATATTGGGTCATTTTTCTCAATACATAAATGAACAAATATAATGTTTTTTGTGTTATTTATTTAATTGGGTTCTCTTTTATCTAGTTTTAGTACTTGTGTGAAGATATGATTACATTTTGAGTCATTTATGCAAAAATAGAGAATTCTGAAGAGTTCACAAACTTTCTATAAATCAACGTACAAGTGAGATGAAAAACTCGCAGTAGCATCACAGGTATATAGCATCATAGAGGCAGCATTCACTCGAAAGACAAATATAAAAAATACACAATTTTTACAACAAAACCTGATTAAAACAAAAAGCAATAAAGTCCATTTTAGTGCAAGATGGTTGAAGTGGTCATAGTGTTACTAAACTGTAGTGATAAGATTTTGCTAGTTGATTTAAGAACCAGTGGTTGGAGGAAGGAACACTCACAATGCACTGGAGGAACTCAGCAGGTCAGTCAGCATCAGTTGAAAAGATTAGTCGACGTTTCGGGCCGAAACCCTTCGTCAGGACTGAAGGAAGAACTTTGGGGAGGGTTTGAAGAATGCTGGTAGTTGAAAAAAACAGTAATTTGAAAGACAAAGGGGTGGGGGAGGGGGAGCAGGAGGTGATTGGCAGGAGAACAATGCACAGTAGTAGGAGGAGGCGGAATTATGAGGGAAGTGATGTGAAATAGGGATAGAGGAAGGGAGGGGGAGGGAATTATCGGAAGTTGGAGAATTCTATGTTCATATATCACCTCCCTCATAGTTCCACCTCCTTCTGCTACTGCACATTGTTCTCCTGCCAATCACCTCCCTGCTCCCTCCCTCACCCCTTTGTCTTTCAAATTACTGTTTTTTTCAACTACCAGCATTCTTCAAACCCTCCCCAAAGTTCTTCCTTCAGTCCTGACGAAGGGTTTCGGCCCGAAACGTCGACTAATCTTTTCAACTGATGCTGACTGACCCGCTGAGTTCCTCCAGCGCATTGTGAGTGTTCCTTTGACAACAGCATCTGCAGATTATTTTGTGTTAATGGTTGGAGGAAAGTAGCTGTTCTTCAACCAGGTGCTGTGGATTTCAGGTTTCTGTATCTCCTGCCTGATGGTAACTGCAAAAAGGTGGTATGTCCTCCATGGAATATGGGGATCTGTAATGATAGATGTTGTCATCTTGAGTCCGAGGTGGAAACGGATATGCCCAAGCTGTGTTGAGCAGAATCCATTCCTCCCTATAGAAACCATAGAAAAGCTACAGCACAGAAACAGGCCTTTTGGCCCTTCTTGGCTGTGCCGAACCATTTTCTGCCTAGTCCCACTGACCTGCACGCGGGCCATATCCCTCCATACACCTCCCATCCATGTATCTGTCTAATTTATTCTTAAATGTTAAAAAAGAACCCACATTTACCACCTCATCTGGCAGCTCATTCCATACTCCCACCACTCTCCGTGTGAAGAAGCCCCCCCTAATGTTCCCTTTAAACTTTTCCCCCCTCACCCTTAACCCATGTCCTCTGGTTTTTTTCTCCCCCTGCCTCAGTGGAAAAAGCCTATAGCCTGTGTTCCTGCACATTCCAATTGTCGTACCAGGCCATGATGCAAACAGTACATCTGTAAACATTTATTAGTGGTTGAGTAGCCATACCTCCTTAACCTCCAAATGAAGCATAGACCTTGGTGTGCTTTCCTAATGATTGCACTAACATATGTGCTGGGCCAAGGACAAGTCTTGTATGTTAACAACTAGGAATTTAAGGATGTGTTCGTGACATATTTTCCACAATGGACATGCAGCTTTGATAAGTCAACAATACATTATTGAAGCAACACACATCAAAGTTGCTGGTGAACGCAGCAGGCCAGGCAGCATCTCTAGGAAGAGGTATAATCGACGTTTCAGGCTGAGACCCTTCGCCAGACCCTTCGCCAGTCCTGACGAAGGGTCTCGGCCTGAAACGTCGTTTGTACCTCTTCCTAGAGATGCTGCCTGGCCTGCTGCGTTCACCAGCAACTTTTATGTATGTTGCTTGAATTTCCAGCATCTGCAGGATTCCTCGTGAATACATTATTGAGATGGCTGCTGTAATATTGAACTGAACATATTGACTTGACTTTTATTTCTTACATCCTTCGTACACATGAGTAAAAATATTTACGTTACGTCTCTGTCTAAATATGCAATGTTCAACTTGTAATTTATAATACATAGCACTTACAACAGGACAGTCAATGTAATATAGAAATACAGTTGTATCAGCGTGAATTAATCAGTCTGATGGCCTGGTGGAAGAAGCTGTCCTGAAGCTTGTTGGTCCTGGCTTTTATGCTGTGGTATGTTTTCCGGATGGTAGCAGCTGGAACAGTTTGTAGTTGGGGTGACTCAGGTCCCCAATGATCCTTTGGGCCCTTTTTACACACCTGTCTTTTGTAAATGTCCTGAATAGTGGGAAGTTCACATTTACAGATGTGCTGGGCTGCAGATTGAGGGAAGTACGGTTCCCATACCAGGCAGTGATGCAGCCAGTCAGGATGCTCTCAATTGTGCCCCTATAGAAAGTCCTTGGGATTTGGGGGCCCATACCAAACTTCTTCAACTGTCTGAGGTGAAAGGGGCGGTGTTGTGCCTTTTTCACTACACATCCAGTATGTATAGACCACGTGAGATCTTTGGTGTGTATGCTGAGGAACTTGAAGCTGTTCACCCCCTCAACCCCAGATCCATTGATGTCAAATAGGGGCTAGCCTATCTCAATTCCTCCTGTAGTCCACAATCAGCTCCTTTGTTTTTGCGACATTGAGGGAGAGGTTTTTTTGACACCACTGTGTCAGGGTGATGACTTCTTCTCTGTAGGCTGCCTCGTTATTATTTGAGATTATGCCAATCAGTGTAGTGTCATCAGCAAATTTAATTAGTAGATTGGAGCTGCGGGTGGCGACACAATCATGGGTATACAGAGAGTAAAGGAGGGGGCTTAGGACACAGCCTTGTAGGGCACCTGTGATGAGGGTCAGAGGTGAGGGAGTCCACTCATATCACCTGCCAGCAATCAAACTGGTTGAAGAGACTGAGTGGGTCATCGGTGGGGGTGGAAGAGTCCTTGCCGAAAGACCCCTTCTCCCGTCTTCAACCCTCCTCTTCTTCATGGACACCCCGCTCTGGTCTTCTGCCTGCTCTGGATCTCCTTATCGCTAACTGCCGACGGGACATCAACCGTCTCGACTTCACCGCACCTTGTCCCCATTCCAACCTCACTCCTTCGGAACGCTCTGCTCTCCACTCCCTCCGCACTAATCCTAACCTTATTATTAAACCCGCTGATAAGGGGGGTGCTGTTGTAGTCTGGTGTACTGACCTCTACCTTGCCAAGGCACAGTGACAACTCGCGGATACCTCCTCTTATTTACCCCTCGATCATGACCCCACTAAAGAGCACCAGGCCATTGTCTCCCACACCATCACCAACTTTATCCGCTCAGGGGATCTCCCATCCACTGCTACCAACCTTATAGTTCCCACACCCCGCACTTCCCGTTTCTACCTCCTACCCAAGATCCACAAACCTGCCTGTCCTGGCCGACCTATTGTCTCAGCTTGCTCCTGCCCCACCAAACTCATTTCTGCATACCTCGACACTGTTTTATCACCCCTTGTTCAATCCCTTCCGACCTATGTTCCTAACACTTCTCACGCTCTTAAACTTTTCGATGATTTTAAGTTCCCTGGCCCCCACCGCTTTATTTTCACCATGGATGTCCAGTCCTTGTATACTTCCATCCCCCATCAGGAAGGTCTCAAAGCTCTCCGCTTCTTTTTGGATTCCAGACCTAATCAGTTCCCCTCTACCACCACTCTGCTCCTTCTAGCGAAATTAGTCCTTACTCTTAATAATTTCTCCTTTGGCTCCTCCCACTTCCTCCAAACTAAAGGTGTAGCTATGGGCACCCGTATGGGTCCTAGCTATGCCTGCCTTTTTGTTGGGTTTGTGGAACAATCTATGTTCCGTGCCTATTCTGGTATCTGTCCCCCACTTTTCCTTCGCATCGACGACTGCATTGGCGCTGCTTCCTGCACGCATGCAGAACTCGTTGACTTTATTAACTTTGCCTCCAACTTTCACCCTGCCCTCAAGTTTACCTGGTCCATTTCCGACACCTCCCTCCCCTTTCTAGCTCTTTCTGTCTCTGTCTCTGTTTCTGGAGACAGCTTATCCACTGATGTCTACTATAAGCCTACTGACTCTCACAGCTATCTGGACTATTCCTCTTCTCACCCTGTCTCTTGCAAAAACGCCATCCCCTTCTCGCAATTCCTCCGTCTCCGCCGCATCTGCTCTCAGGATGAGGCTTTTCATTCTAGGACGAGGGAGATGTCTTCCTTTTTTAAAGAAAGGGGCTTCCCTTCCTCCACTATCAACTCTGCTCTTAAACGCATCTTCCCCATTTCACGTACATCTGCTCTCACTCCATCCTCCCGCCACCCCACTAGGAATAGGGTTCCCCTGGTCCTCACCTACCACCCCACCAGCCTCCGGGTCCAACATATTATTCTCCGTAACTTCCGCCACCTCCAACGGGATCCCACCACTAAGCACATCTTTCCCTCCCCCACTCTCTCTGCATTCCGCAGGGATCGCTCCCTACACAACTCCCTTGTCCATTCGTCCCCTCCATCCCTCCCCACTGATCTCCCTCCTGGCACTTAACCGTGTAAGCGGAACAAGTGCTACACATGCCCTTACACTTCCTCCCTTACCACCATTCAGGGCCCCAAACAGTCCTTCCAGGTGAGGCAACACTTCACCTGTGAGTCGACTAGGGTGATATACTGTGTCCGGTGCTCCCGATGTGGCCTTTTATATATTGGCGAGACCCGACGCAGACTGGGAGACCGCTTTGCTGAACATCTACTCTCTGTCGGCCAGAGAAAGCAGGATCTCCCAGTGGCCACACATTTTAATTTCACATCCCATTCCCATTCTGACATGTCTGTCCACGGTCTCCTCTACTGTAAAGATGAAGCCACACTCAGGTTGGAGGAACAACACCTTATATTCCGTCTGGATAGCCTCCAACCTGATGGCATGAACATCGACTTCTCTAACTTCCGCTAAGGCCCCACCTCCCCCTCGTACCCCATCTGTTACTTCTTTTATGCACACATTCTTTCTCTCACTCTCCTTTTTCTCCCTCTGTCCCTCTGAATATACCTCTTGCCCATCCTCTGGGTCCCCCCCCCCCCTTGTCTTTCTTCCCGGACCTCCTGTCCCATGATCCTCTCGTATCCCCTTTTGCCAATCACCTGTCCAGCTCTTGGCTCCATCCCTCCCCCTCCTGTCTTCTCCTATCATTTTGGATCTCCCCCTCCCCCTCCAACTTTCAAATCCCTTACTCACTCTTCCTTTAGTTAGTCCTGACGAAGGGTCTCGGCCTGAAACGTCGACTGCACCTCTTCCTGCAGATGCTGCTTGGCCTGCTGCGTTCACCAGCAACTTTGATGTGTGTTGCTTGAATTTCCAGCATCTGCAGAATTCCTGTTATAGACTGTATAATCTGTGATTCAAGATATCACACATTAGTTCACCTTTAGGTCCACTTTTGACAACTGAAGAATTATTCTCATTAACTCATTTCGATTTGACCAGTCTCTTTCCAACTGTGAGCAAAAAATTATGTAAAAGAACAATTCTAAAAGTTGACAGATAATATTTGAATACTGATAATTAATTTATCCTCTATAGTGCTTGAACTTATTTAGAGTTTACAGAATTACTCTAATGACTTATGACATGAATTTCTAATTTAAACTATCAGCTTCATGAAATGGCTCTGCAGTTTTGTTAAGAAACTGAGGATTTTATTAAAACCAAGATAATGATTAATTATCAACACAACTCAACACTAACATTATCTTCCTGAGACTAGATGCTGTAAGTAAGTGCTTATCTAGTTTTTTACATCTGTGATGGTGTTAAATCGAGAATCATGGATTCTGCTGTTCAGTCTCCACTTTGCCAGCATGTGTGTTTGACGCTTTTTTAAAAAATGTATTGTGGACTGAAAGTGTATCCACATTTGTTTCTGTTAATGGAATGAAGTATGTGAAATGTGAACATTTGGATGGCACGCTGAATATTTAAGAAGACAGCTGTACAGGGTAATATTTAAAAAGACAGCTGGGTGAGATGAGATCTCTCCTAAAGAACTACAGTACCTATTGTTTCCAGCCTTGACTCTCCTATACTGTACATCAGTTGCATACATAGTGTACACTGAAAATTTAGAGAACCTTGTTAACAGTATTTGCAGGATACCTGTGGAAAATATATGTTTGCAGAAGGTAATACAGTTGTGGGTGTATTCCTTCAAAAACATGTTCCTGAGTGAGTAGAGTTATTTTTATTGTGCTAGTGAACTTTATCCAATTAATACAAGGTTGACATGTCAGACGAAACTAATGTTTGGTGATTTTTTTTCTCTAGCAACAATGAGCATCAAGAACCAGACAGGTGTGTCCAACTTGATGGGACTGCAGGATGTCATATTTTTTAGTTTGTAGCACAACGGTGAAAGCATTGAAAGTTGTGGATCATGTGATGTCCATAGGCGTCACTGGACACATGTAGTGATGTCAAATGGCATGTAACACATTGTGGTAAATTTTACCATACGTGTGAAACCAACAAAAATGTTAAAGCTGATTTTTTTCTTAATGGAAAACCTGAGATATCCAAATTTCTTCAGTGATGGGCCTTCCTTAAGTATTCATTGTTACTGCTTGTACCCTCTTCAACTCCTGGCTCACCATCATTCCAATGGCCTCAACCACAAATCCCTGCCTTCAAAAATCATTTGTCTCAATTACCTGATTTACTCGTTTCCTTTCTGTTCAAGACAGTGATTCAAGGGAAGGGAGTCCTGATTTAAAAAAAAATAAATCTGACAGTAATAGTGCTATTTGAATGTAAAGATTCTGTATGTGAGCTGAGGTAAAAGTTATTAGTTTATTCACGTTCAGTTGATGAATACAAGTACTTCTATGGAGTTTAGAATTAAATTTCAGAAAGTTTTTCCATAGAAATGTTATTGGTGAGAGTCCTGAACAACATTGTTTTGCTTGCGGTGACAAAAGTGATCAGGAAATGTTACTAAATACCATGACGACACACACAATGCTGGAGGAACTGAGCAGGCCAGGCAGTATATATGGAAAAAGAGTACAGTCCATGTTTTGGGCTGAGATCCTTCATCGGGACTGGAAAAAAAAAGATGAGAAGTTAGAGCAGTAAGGTGGGGAACGCGGAGGAAGAAGTACAGGTTGGTAGGTGATAAGTAAAGCTGGGGATCGGTGAAGCTGGGAAGCTGATAGATGAAAGAGATAAAGGGCCGGAGAAGGGGGAATCTGATTGGAGAGGGTAGAAGACCATGTAAGAAAGCGAAGAGGGAGGAGCTCCGGGGGAGGTGATGGGCAGGTAAGGAGATAAGGTGAGAGAGGGAAACGGGAATGGAGGAATGATGTGGGGGTGGGAGCAATTACTGGAAATTTGAGATATTGATGTTCATGCCATCGGGTTGGAGGCTACCCAGAGAAGAATATAAGGTGTTGCTCCTCCTCATAGCGACAGTAGAGGAGGCCATGGACTGACGTGGGAAAAGGAATGGGAAGTAGAATTGAAATGGGTGGCCAGCTTTTCATGGGAGGTCCTGCTTTTCCTGGCGGATGGAGCATAGGTGCTTGGTGAAGCAGTCTTCCAGTCTATGCTGGGTCTCGCCGATACACAGGAGGCCACACCTGGAACACCGGACACAGTAGATGACCCCAACAGGCTCACAGGTGAAGCGTCACCTCACCTGAAAGGACTATTCCGGGCCCTGAATGGTAGTGAGGGAGGAGGTGTAGGGGCAGGTGTAGCACTTGTTCCACTTGCGAGGTTAAGTACCAGGACGGAGTTTATAATAAACCCACTGATTCTCACGGCTACTTCCCACCCTGTCACTTGTAAAAATGCCATCCCCCTTCAGTTCCTTTGTCTTTGCTGCATTTGCCCTCAGGATAAGGCTTCTCATTCCAGAACGAAGGAGATGTCGTCCTTCAAAGAAAAGGGCTTTCCTTCCTCCACCATCAGCTCTGCCTTCAACCACATCTCTTCCATTTTGTCTGCCCTCACCCTATCTTCCCTCCATTCCAACAGGGATAGGGTTCCTCTTGTCCTCACCTACCTTCCCTATCAGCCTCTGGGTCCAGCGCAAAATTCTCTTACACCATCTCCAGTGGGATTGCTCCACCAAGTACATCCCCCCCCCACCAGATTTTGCTTTCCCCAGGGATCGCTCCCTATGTGACTCCCTTGCCCCTCATCCCTCCCCACTGATCTTCCTCCTGGTACTTATCCTTGCAAGCAGAACAAGTGCTACAGCTGCCCCTACACCTCCCTCACTGCCATTCAGGGACCCAAACAGTCCTTCCAGGTGAGGCGACACTTCACCTGTGAGTCTGAGCTCACCTACTGTATCTAGTGCTTCCAGTCTGGCCTCTTCTATATCAATGAGACCCGACATAGTTTGGGAGACCACTTCGTTGAACACCTATGCTTAGTCCGCCAGAAAAAGCAGGATTTCCTGGTGGTCTTCCATTTCAATTCGACTTCCCATTCCCATTCCAACATGTCAGTCCACCCCCTCCTCTGTTGCTTCGATGAGGCCATTCTCAGGTGGGAGGAGCAACACCTTGTACTCCTCCCACTTCTCTTTCTTCCATGGTCTTCTCCCCTCCCCTAACAGATTTCCCCTTCTCCAGCTCTTTATCTCTTTCACCTATCAGCTTCTCAGCTCTTTACTTCACCCCTCCCTTGGTTTCATCTATCACCTACCAACTTGTACTACTTCCTCCCACCCCCCTCCCACCTTCTTGCTCTAGCTTCTCATCGGTTTTTCCAGTCCTGAAGAAGAGTCTTGACCCAAAATGTCGACTGTTTACTCTTTTCCACAAATGCTGCCAGGCCTGCTGAATTCCCCTAGCATTTTGTGGGTGTTGCTTGGATTTCCAACATCTGTAAATTTTCTCTTTGTGCTCATGATATCGGAAAGCAAAAATTCTGAGTCTTATATAAGTACTATAATACTGAATCCTTGTACAAGTAGAAACACTTGAGTGCAGCAGCTTTTGAATCCGATTGATGTTGAACTGCAGAATATCTGGACCACAAAATATGACCTTGATCAACTTCCTCTGGGCGGGAGAACTGTGCAGGCACTTGTTGGTTTGAACTGCTCCCTCTAAGCTGTGCAGGTGCGCAGCCGCACAGTAACTGCAATGCTCCCACACACATAGCCTTTGTTGCTGTGCAGCTGGAATTTTCTTGACATTTAAAGGGGCAGGTGTGGCACTTATTCCATTTGCAAGGATAAGTACCAGGAGGGAGATCGGTGGGGGGGGGGGGGAAATGAATGGACAAGGGAGTCACGTAGGGAGTGATCCATGCAGAAAGCAGAATCTGGGGTGGAGGGAGGAAGGGAGAGATGTGCTTGGTGGTGGAATCCCACTGGAGATGGCGGAAGTTAAGGCTGATTTATATTTGTGCATATGGGCTAAGCTGTAGCCTACGCCATAGGCCTGATTTATAATTTTGCGTAGCCCTACGCCATAGTGAGCATGCGTAGTTGTGTCTGCGTCACTCTGCGAGTCACCGCCAAAACGCTAGTTGGCGGTGGGGCTTCTATGCCATTATGTTGAGCTTCTTCGTGAGAGACATGGACGAGGAAATGCATTTCAAGTATTTTCAGATGTTGACAGGTAGACTTGACTATTTGGTTCATCGTCTCCAACCATTTATTTCGCATCAGTGTACAGTCATGGTAGAGAAAAGCAACCGGAAATGCCTAGGAGGAAATGTGATGCTACCAAGCGAACCAATCACAGTTGTTGCGGTCTGCATCGCCACGACGCGTGAGTTACTTTTTTGGGGAGATGCACGTCACCCTACAGCATAGGGTATGGCATAGAGTACACGGTACCTATGGCGTACATTTGATACAGAAGTATACATTGGGCTTTACAGAGAACTTAAAGCGTAGTTTTTGGGCCTTATTTTTAAAAAATGGAAAAATTCCTGCTTAGAGCAATGGTTGGAGTGCGCAGCTGTTTTTTAAAAAAAATAATAATTGAGGGAATAAGGATTTGGAGAACAGTCGTAACTCGTTTCTGTAAGGTTTTTCTAAAATGCTGTTGGCTGAATTTGCAAATGAAGCACTCGTAGGTTGATTAACTGCATATCTTAGTTAATTTTAGTCTTGGTTGGACCTTAGTTACGATTAGCATAGATCAGAATCAGGTTTATTATCACCAGCATGTGACGTGAAATTTGTTAACTTAGCAGCATCAGTTCAATACATTACATAATAATATAAAAGAAATAAATAAACAAGTGTATCAATTATAGTATAGGTATATTGAATAGATTAAAAATCGTGCAAAAAACAAAATATATATGATTTTTTTAAATGAGGTGGTGGTGTCCAAAGGTTCAATATCCATTTAGGAATTGGATGGCAGAGGGGAAGAAGCTGTTTCTGAATTGCTGAGAGTGTGCCTTCAGGCTTCTGTACCTCCTGTCTGATGATAACAGTGCCCTGGGTGCTGGAGGTCCTTTAATAAGGGATGCTGCCTTTCTGAGACACCGGCCCCTGAAGATGTCCTGGGTACTTTGTAGGCTAGTACGCAAGGTGGAGCTGACTAGATTTACAACGCTCTGCAGCTTCTTTCGGTCCTGTGCAGTAGCTCCCCCTCCCCGCCCCGCCCAATACCAGACAGTGATGCAGCCTGTCAGAATGCTCTCCATGGTACATCTATAGACGTTTTTGAGATTTGTACCGATTAACTACAGATTCACAACCTGTTGGACCAGTGAATTTCAACCTGTACTACTATTCTAAGCAAGCATTCAATTTCCCTTGTTTTCTGCTCCATCACAGTGAACTGTTTGAAGAAATGCTAGTGAGTAGATGAGAAACTGTTTTTCAAGTACTGATCTTTATCAGGGCATAAAACATTTTTTATCGTTTGAGAATTTCTTGGATTGTTCATAAACCTTAAAAAGGATCCCTTTATTGCACATTTTCTGTGTCTTTGTACAAGCAACAAGTATCTCCTGTAGCTGATGGGAAAGAATAGCTTTTGACCATTGTGTTTCCCAGTAATTGTCTGAAAAATGCAATTAAATGTTAGATATAATAAATTAATTTGTATGTTTGTGTGTTTTTGTTAATAAACAGATTACCAGAGACTGATGACAGTAGCAGAAAGTATCACAGCAATACTGTTTCCCTGTCAGTGGCAACATGTGTATGTCCCCATCCTCCCAGCATCACTCCTTCATTTTTTAGATGCTCCTGTTCCTTACTTGATGGGTTTGCATTCCAATGGGCAGGATGACCGGTCTAAGTTAGAGTTGCCACAAGAGGTGAGTATCTCTAACTTGCCTACTCCGCTAACATTACGCAGCATCCAGCTAATTATTCCATGGAGAAGCAAAGTGAAACCCTAGTTATAAGGAATTTAGCTCAGTCTATTCTAACAATCGAGTGAAGTTCATTTTGAGTTCGGATTATAGCAGACTGAAGACCAGAATTTAGCTGAAATCTTGCATTAACATGTGGTCAAAGTGTCTATTTAATCTGTTAAATCTCATAAAAGTGATTGAGGATGATCATAAGTACACGTTTTCCTTTAATGTGACATATTTGCAAAGTAGTGGCCATTCTTATTTGTCCACCTTTTATTTCACACCAATATAATTGATTCTTAATTCCCCAAAATTAAATAAGTTCTTAATTAAATAACTGAAGTGGTTTGAGATGGAATCAGCCTCGCAATCTACTTTCCTGTGGCCTTGCACCTTGGGGTCTACCTGCACTGCACTTTCTCTATAAGCTTTATTTTGCATTCTGTTACTGATTTCCCTTATACTAATTTGTGCATTGTAGGGATGATATGGTCTGTATGGACAGCAGGCTAAAACAAGTTTTTTTTTCACTGTACCTCAATACCTGTGACAATAATAAACCAATTTACCAAAATTACACTGGCACCACCTTCTCAAGGTAACCAATGCTGAGAATAACTCATCGTCACACTGATGTGATAGGCATGTATATGCATACATGTTTTGAAATTTTATTATATCTGTCGTCAAGTTTGATCATTCTCCAAATCTTAATATCCAGATTTATTCTGCTGTCAACCATCACTCTATTCCCTAGTATTGATAAGCAATTCCTGTTGTCCATATGCATTTGGATGCCATTCCTGCATCACCAAGCAGGCTCGGTAGGCATTCACATCACAGAACTTTCAAGGACTTTCCCTTTCACCCCCACCCTGGAAATAATAAATGGGGTTTTACTGTGAGTCTTGTAATCCCACTGCAGACCAATCAATGATTGGGATTTTTTTTTTTTTTATTAAGTGCAATCGTGAACAATAGCCAGATCAGAAATGCTGATCAAGTCAACTAGTTCCCAAAGAGAACTCTGAAAGGCCAATCAGATGGTTCACTGCTGCTCAGTGATAGAACACAAAAAAATCATATGTACAATTAAGAAACAGATATTCGTATGTGATTTAGATTGTTATGGAAGTTTCTAAAAGATTTAAAATAACTGTTGTAATCACTTTTAAAATCCTGCAGATTTTTCTTTTGTCAAATAGAGAAATTACACAATCCTCAAATATAAAGTTAGAGTTTAAAGCTCCTAGAGGCTGTACAACCATATCTAAAATTTTGTGTGCTTATATCTTTCAAAGGATTTAATGGTGAGAAAATTGCATTAAATATTCAATTCTATTTTATTTTTGTTGAGTATTTTCATCTCTAAGGACTTCAATAATTCACTCATTAAAAACATAGAAAACCTACAGCACAATACAGGCCCTTCGGCCCACATAAGTTGTGCCGAACATGTCCCTACCTTAGAAATTACTAGGGTTACCCATAGCCCTCAGTTTTTCTAAGCTCCATGTACCTATCCAAAAGTCTCTTAAAAGACCCTATGGTATCCGCCTCCACCACTGTTGCCGGCAGTCCATTCTACGCACCCGCCACTCTCTGTGTAAAAAAAATTTTTTAAAAACTTACCCCTGACATCTCCTCTGTATCTATTCCCAAGCACCTTAAACCTGTGCCCTTTTGTGGCAGCCATTTCAGCCCTGGGAAAAAGCCTCTGACTATCTACACGATCAATTCCTCTCATCATCTTATACACCTCTATCAGGTCCCCTCTCATCCTCCATCGCTCCAAGGAGAAAAGGCCAAGTTCACTCAACCTGTTTTCATAAGGCATGCTCACCAATCCAGGCAACATTCTTGTAAATCTCCTTTGCACCCTTTCTTTGGTTTCCACATCCTTCCTGTAGTGGGGCGACCAGAACTGAGCACAGTTCTCCAAGTGGGGTCTGACCAGGGTCCTATGTAGCTGCAACCTTACCTCTCGGCTCCTAAATTCAGTTCCACAATTGGTGAAGGCCAATACACCGTATGCCTTCTTAACCACAGAGTCAACCTGCTCAGCTGCTTTGAACGTCCTATGGACTCGGACCCCAAAATCCCTCTGATCCTCCACACTGCCAAGAGTCTTACTATTAATACTATATTCTGCCATCATATTTGACCTACCAAATGAACCACTTCACACTTATCTGGATTGAACTCCATCTGCCACTTCTCAGCCCAGTTTTGCTCAATGTCCTGCTGTAACCTCTGTCAGCCCTCCACACTATCCACAACACCCCCAACCTTTGTGTTATCAGCAAACTTACTTACCCATCTCTCCACTTCCTCATCCAGGTCATTTATAAAAATCACGAAGAGTGAGGGTCCCAGAACAGAACCCTGAGGCACACCACTGGTCACCGACCTCCATGCAGAATATGACTCGTCTACAACCAGTCTTTGCCTTCTGTGGGCAAGCCAGTTCTGGATCCACAAAACAATGTCCCTTTGGATTCCATGTCTCCTTACTTTCTCAATAAGCCTTGCATGGGGTACCTTATCAAATGCCTTGCTGAAATCCATATACACTATATCTACTGCTCTTCCTTTATCAATGTGTTTAGTCACATCTTCAAAAAATTCAATCAAGCTCGTAAGGCACAACCTGCCTTTGACAAAGCCATGCTGACTATTCCTAATCATATTATACCTCTCCAAATGTTCATAAATCCTGCCTCAGGATCTTCTCCATCAACTTACCAACCACTGAAGTAAGACTCACTGGTCTGTAATTTCCTGGGCTATCTCTACTCCCTTTCTTGAATAAGGAACAACATCCGCAACCCTCCAATCTTCCGGAACCTTTCCCGTCCCCATTGATGATGCAAAGATCATCGCTAGAGGCTCAGCAATCTCCTCCCTCGCCTCCCACAGTAGCCTGGTAGGAGGAAGTATTGCAAAATGATTTTGTAGGAGGAAGTATTGCAAAGTGATTTCTCAACCAGTGAAGTTTAATAGGCATGAGGAACTTGACTGATGATCTGCTTGAGAGTATCAGAAAGGCCAATTATGACAATTTGATTGCCGTTACAGTTGTAAAATCCAGGCTGAAATCTTTCCATGGCACAAATCTGACCTGTTAGCTATATAATAAATACATATACAGTGGCATGCAGAAGTTTGGGCACCCCAGTCAAAATTTCTGTTACTGTGAATAGTTAAGCGAGTAAAAGATGGACTCATTTCCAAAAGGTGTAAAGTTAAAGATGACACATTTCTTTAATATTTTATGCAAGAAAACTTTTTCATTTCCGTCTTTTACAGTTTTAAAATAACAAAAAAGGAAAAGGGCCCGAAGCAAAAATTTGGGCACCCTGTACGGCAGTACTTAGTAACACCCTCTTTGGCAAGTATCACAGCTTGTAAATGCTTCTTGTAGCCAGCTAAGAGTCTTTCAATTCTTGTTTGGGGGATTTTCGCCTATTCTTCCTTGCAAAAGGCTTCTAGTTCTGAGATTCTTGGGCCGTCTTGCATGCACTGCTCTTTTGAGGTATATCCACAGATTTTCGATGATTAGGTCAGGGGGCTGTGAGGCCCATGGCAAAACCTTCAGCTTGCGCCTCTTGAGGTCGTTTATTGTGGATTTTGAGGTGTGTTTAGGATCATTATCCTGTTGTAGAAGCCATCCTCTTTTCATCTTCGGCTTTTTTACAGACGATGTGATATTTGCTTCCAGAATTTGCTGGTATTTAATTGAATTCCTCTACCAGTAAATGTTCCCCATGCCACTCGCTGCAACACAAGCCCGAAGCATGATCGATCCACCCTCGTGCTTAACAGTTGGAGGTGTTCTTTTCATGGAATTCTGCACCCTTTTTTCTCCAAACATACCTTTGCTCATTGCGGCCAAAAAGTTCTATTCAAAAAATTCAAAGGAACATCTAAACAAGCCTGATGCATTTTGGAAACAAGTCCTGTGGACTGATGAAGTTAAAATAGAACTTTTTGGCCCCAAACAAGAATTGAAAGGCTCTTAGCTGGCTACAGAAAGCGTTTACAAGCTGTGATACTTGCCAAAGGGGGTGTTACTAAGTACTGCCATGCAGGGTGCCCAAACTTTTGCTTCGGGCCCTTTTCCTTTTTTGTTATTTTGAAACTGTAAAAGATGGAAATAAAAAAGTTTTCTTAAAATATTAAAGAAATGTGTTATCTTTAATGTTATGCCTTTTGGAAATCAGTTCATCTTTTACTCACTTAGCTGTTCACAGTAACAGAAATTTTGACCGGGGTGCCCAAACTTCTGCATGTCACTGTATGTCCCTGTTTTAAAGGGGGAGGTGAACTTTTAATTTTGTTAAAGTGAGGAAGTAATTGACCTGTTACAAAGTTATACTTGCTCTTTAAAAACAAAGAGTACCAATTTTTACTTGCTGTCTGATTTGCAGCTTCCAAAAGAGCCTGTGAATTCAATAATTATAGCAATCATAGTGATACCGAAGAAATTACTAGTATTGGATGATGAAAGTAATAGAAACTTCTGATTAATTTTAAAAAGATTTTCTTTTGTTTCCCAGAAGACGTTGATTTAGGAAAGTTGAATAAGTTATAGCAGGCCATGAAAACGTAACTGGTCTGTTTCAGTCTCTTTATGAGTTGAAAAATAAATGGGATGTGTCTGTTTATCTAACAGCAATATAATTGTTTGCATTTCTGACAAAAAAAAGAGTTTGACTCTTTCTAAATATATATTTAACTTTTTCAGGCAAATCTGTGTTTTGTGGATATAGACAACCATTTTATTGAGTTGCCGGAAGACTTGCCTCAATTTCCAAACAAATTGGAATTTATTCAAGAAGTCTCTGAAATTCTCATGGCTTTTGGGATTCCACCTGAAGGGAACTTGCACTGCAGTGAAAGTGCCTCTAAGCTGAAAGACTTCAAAGAGAGTGATGTGGCCTGTGATAAGAAGAACGGAAATGTTGCTGGGTCAGCACTGAACACTTATGAATTGCTGAAGGAAAATGAAACCATGGCAAGACTGCAGGCTCTCGTGAAGAGGACTGGTGTCAGTTTAGAAAAGGTTTGTTTTGAACTTTAGATTTTTGGGTCCAGTTTGAGATTGTCTTGTAATGACAGCTATCTATGCACTTCAGGGGAAGCATTGAAAAGTTCCTTAGTGAGCTCTTAAAATTAGCTTATTCTTGCAGAAATTTAGCTGAAAAATCTAATTATATTACATTATTAGTATGTTAATGCCTGAAGACTGAGTTAGCAGCACAAAAGTGTTTTTGAAAGCTGATGGAAAAAGTTTACAACTATATTAATACTCTTTACGTAATTAGTGAACTTCTTTCTTTAACATTGCACTGGTAGGTATTGGATTTTACTGATTCTTTTCACCATCAGATGGTATAGCATTGTTAACATATTGGAACATGTTATACATTCTTCATTATAGGTCAATTAATATAGTGAATTTGGACACCCAACTATAAAGTTATTTATTTTCTGTCTTTGAGCAATTTTTTTAAAATGGGAGACTTGGTATGCAAATTCAACCACCTTTTAATTGGTGTATGAAATGGGTTTCTTATTCTATAATTGAAAACACATTTTTATCTATTTTCCTTGTAACTGATTTCCAATTTTGTTTTGGCTTTCATAGCTTTTAATCGATCCTTTGCCAACCTACTGCTGATTGCTCTTCTTCCCAGTTAGGGCTTTTGTAAAGCAACTCCTAGTGCACACGTTAGTTAAATTTAGTCTAGAAATTTAACCGCATCATGACTTCTCTTTTGGGTATTGTGCAAATAAAAATCTGGATTCTTTTTCCAGAGTAAAATATGTTAGTGACATTTTCCAAGTTGTTTTCTGTCAGTCAAGAAGGTTAACTCTGCAGGTCTGGGTATCAATGAAACTGGCACCCTGAAACATTTTCCAGGCTTGGAGCATTGGATCAGAATTTTCATTATACCATTTGGAGCATTTTGGGGGAACTGGGTATGTGTTGTTCCAGGTGAAACCACAAATGCTTTGTTATTAGCTTGGTCTTCCCAATGTAGCAAAAGTCTAGAATCTTTTTAAGTAAGCTCTTACAGTGTGTTTTTCGGGGCTCATTACTACTCCCACCACCTGCAATCTACGGATGTTCCTGATGTATTCCAGTCTCACCTATTGCTCTCTCTTTCCCTGCTGCTCACCTTGAACTTGGTCTGGTTCAAATCTAGGTTTACCCCAGCTTCCTCACTTAAGTTTCCAAAAATCACTTGCCTATCTCACTGGCTCAATTACTGCCCCCAGGCCAAAACAGATGCCTGATCTACCCTGGAGACTCTGCAGATCCCTTTATTTTCAAGACCTCCTCCTAAGCTAAAACAACGCAAAAAGCAGCCATGAGACATGCTACTAGATGGCACATTTTGGGCGGGCAGGGGGAATATTGTTCTTTGACTGTTAATGGTTGACCCCAGGCATGGCTGAAGTTTGCATTTTGTGTTCATGGCTGATGGTCTTTGGCATCCCCCTTCATTGCTTGTCCAACACAGCCTTTTGGTTGAATTTCTGGACTTAGATTCCATTTAAACCAGTTTATGTAAATAGCAATTTTCCATTGGTTTATGTTAATTTTCTGGGGGAAAAAACAGACTAAATATGCTTGAAACTGAAGAAAATGTGAAATAAACATAAGCCATTTAATATTTTACTTTTATGAACCTCCTATTGATGTGCTATTGTTACATTGTGGGAAGTGGAACTTAGTTCTTCAAACTATGTAAAATTATTGTATTTATTGTAATAGAAGAATATATATATGTTTTAGAATTATCAATGTTTACTTATAAATCTAAGAGTTACTCTTTTTGTGTTGATGTAGAGAGCAGTATCACTGGCTACTGGAACTGTTTTTGTTAAGAAACTTGTTAGAAGAGAGCACCGTTTTCTGGCCAACTATTTTTTAAAGAATTCATGCTTAGCTTTTTTGGCAGCATAAAAACTGCCTCAGCTTTTAAGAAGGTACTTCCTCCATTTTTCTACTATAAATATATCTCATTTTTTTAATAGAGGGCTGTTATTTTCCACTCTGCAATTTTTATATGGAATTTAAAATAATACACCACAGGAACAGGCCCTTTTCACCTTTTGTCTGTGCCAAATTGAACTAATCCCATCTGCTTACACATGATTTGTGTCTTTCAATTCCTGTCATATTAATGTGTCAGTCTAAATACTACTCGAATGCCACTTTTGTGTCTGTTTCCATCACAACCCCCGCACATTTCCTCAAACTTTCTTCCTCTAGACCAGGGGTTCCTAAACTGGGGTCCATGGACCATTTGGTTAATGATATTGGTTCATGGCATAAACAAGGTTTGGGAACTCCTGCTCAAAACTAAAGCCTCGCCCTTTAGTGTTTGACATATCTACCCTGGAAAGGAGACTCTCACTATTGACCCGATCTATTGTGTGCTCATTTCCACTTCATTTTAGTAACAGAAGATGACCAATTTTCTATTGTTTGCTTTCCTCGGTTACCACTCTTGAAGCATACCTTGTTCACTGTAGAATTGAATGATACAGGTAATTAGGGCTTTAAATATGATGCAACTTGTCAGAGTCAGTGGATCATACTTGGGGTAATAGAGGGAATTCTTAATTAATCATGGCACCCTTTAGTTTGGGAGAATAAAATTGGCTGTTTCTATTCCTCATCACCATCCAGTAATGTTCCTAAAATGTCTTGTATTTGTGTGGTACCTTGGCTCTGACACACATGCCACTGTTTACCCATTCTTGCACTTGAATTGCCAGAGGAGGACTGGTGCTGATGATACTTTGTGTGAAAGTTCAGCCGTTTGGGATTACTGACGGGTTAGTGGAGGACATGTGTGGTTTGAAAGCCATGCTGGTTGGAACAAAGTGCAAAGAACAAGAAGCAATAATGCTGTTGACTTTAGAGTTGTTAGTAAAATGGAAGTGTATCATTCCATGAGTTCATCATTCAGTTTTTTAGGCTAATTTAAAGCCTGTTTAATTTCTAATGATTGTGCTTTTGGCATCAAATTGCAAATTCCTTGTAAGGGCCAATTCAGAAAGATTGAATGGAATTTATCAAAAATTATCCATAAAGTTCTCATTTGCTTACAAGTACATATGTTATTTTATCATTTAATCAATATGAAATTTTAGTCACAGCCATGGTCTGCAAATTGTATTTAATGCAGATGTTTTTAAATGATCTGTTCTCCATTTCCGTGGTCCTGGAAGATTGCCAGTTTCCATTGTGAATATAATTCTAGCCTGCTGCATACAGTGGACAACTAAGAAAGCCTTTAATTTAAAAGCTACCAGAGAAATGGATTGTTTCATGGCTGTAAAAACACTGAATTCAGCATGATTCTACTGGAACTCAACTCCTTGGGGTGGGGGGCACAGCACATGCTCCTGTTTACATCAGTGGTGCAGAGGTCGAGAGTTTTAAGGAGAAAACATCACCATTAGCTTGCCCAGGTCTGAACAACATTGATGCCACAGCCAAGAAAGTTCACCAGTGATTCTCCTTCCTCATTTTTTTATCATCGATGCAGCATGAAAAGCATTCTACCTGGATACATCACAGTTGTAATGGCCACTGCTTGGTTCACCACCCCAGGAAACCGCAGGGTTATGGACACAGCTCAGTGTATCCCAGAAACCAGCCTCCCCTCCATGGACGCTGTCTACACTTCTCGATGCCTCAGTAAGGTAGACAGAATAATCAAGAATCCAACCCACCCTGGGCACACTCTCTTCTCCCTTCTCCCATCAGTAGAAGATATAAAATCCTGAAAGCAAGTACCAGCAGGCTAAAGGATAGCTTCTGTTCCGCTGTTATAAGACTTGAATGGTTTCCTGGTACAATAAGTTGGATTCTTGACCTCGTTGTAACAGTGCACATTATTGTCTACCTGCACTGTGCTTTCTTTGTACTGTAACTTTATTCTGCACTCTGTTATTGTTTTATCTTGTACTACCTCAGTGCACTGTTGTAATGAATTGATTTGTATGGACAGTATGCAAGACTACTTAAGTACTTGTGATAATAACACTGGATGACAATTTTTTTCGAAAGCATTACTTTCTCGGAATCTTTTTTTTGTTTATGATTGACCGCTTGAAGCTGAACACAAGAATAATTTAAGACTATTTGTATCATGTGAGAATTTGGAGAAACAAGAAATTAACTTTTATTGAATCTAATATATTTAATTGTATAACGGTGCTGATGCTTTGCAATAGTTCAACTAAGCTAAAAACGTTCTGTTGCTGCTTTTCATTTGTAGTCAGTGTTCGAGGCTCCTTGCTTAAGTGTCCAACAATAATCAGCCAGCATCAATGGATTCCACTTGCCCTGATGCTGTTTCTCCATGACCACAATGTCCTGGTGAAACCTTGCACCACTGACAGCTGCCAAGATTTGCAGGGAAGAGGTCTAAATGGGAATACTGAAAATCAATCTTTAGTAACATGTTGCATTTCATGGTTTAGTGCTTAAAGCATGTTGTCAACCTGCTGCAGGTAGTTTGGTGCTGTGTAGTTGCCAAGAAAATTTTCAACAACGTCCTTGAATATCTTCCATGCGGCTTTCTCCAAACCTACTAGAAATTCTTTGCATTGCCCATCATTGATGACCTGTTCGCTTTGTGCCTTAATCTTGGCATTAGTTATTTTGGGAAACACCTATCTCAAATATCAAAATTCTTCATGGAAATTTATAGCCTTTTTAAAAGCTATCCTGCCATGCAGCATTTGCCCTGCCGAAGCATGCCCAATCATGCCTGGACAAGCTTACATTGTGAGCAACATTTTAATTGACTTGAATTATGAATTGAAATAAATATAGGTGACTTCATTAAAAAAAATGGTGTGTGATAGGGAAATGACATGGTGATTTTCATGATCAGCTCAAAATCCATAAAATATATCCAAACATATTCAGGAAGCAAAATCTTTGATGTCCATTGTAATAAATGCATCTACCAATTTCTCTTGTCATTTTGGGAATCATTCTAATTCATTCTAAGCATAATGCAAAGGTTAATTCAATGGTATTGGTTGAAGAAAATTGCTTTTTCAGCAGTTATGTAATTTTAAAATTGTTTCTTATTTCATCTCTTTCCTACCTATGAAAATAAAGTCTATTTTCCTTGATCTGCAAAATTCAAAGTGCACAAAATATTTCATTAAGAAATGAAGAAGTGATTTAGTCATGTTTTGTATTAAATTTTTGATACAAATTGTTTAATATAGTCTCAATAATAAGTAGATAACTTTATTGTATGGCAACACACACAAAATGCTGGAAGAACTCAGCAGGTCAGGCTATGAGTGTATAAACAATTGACTTTTTAAGTTGAGACCCTTCTTCAGGACTGGAAAGGAAGGGGGATGACACCAGATTAAAAAGGTGGGTTGAGGGGAAGGAGGATAGCTAGAGAGTGATAGGTGAAGCCAGGTGGGTGGGAAAGGTAAAGGGCTGGCGATGAAGGAATCTGATAGGAGAAAGGGAAGGAGGAGGAGCACCGGGTTTGGTGGGGTGAGTGGTAGGCAGGTGAGAAGAGGTAAAAGGTCAGAGTGGGAAATAGAAGAAGAGAGGGGTGCTCCTCTTGAACTTGTATATCTGTCCATATATTAGGATGATGTCTTGATTTGTGCTTTGAAGTAGGCTTTGGCTGTAAGCTAAGTGTTCAAACCGAATGGAAAATTTATCGTCATTTAAGGACCTTATTTCGTCATACATGATATGATAGTAAATTGTAGGTAATGATTTTAACTGTTTCTACTCTGATTTCTCCAAAAGGATTGTATTATTTTTAAAAGGGTGTAGTCACTATCAAAAGGTAAATCCACAGAGCAAATCAGCGGGCAACCTCCAGTTAATTTTTACCCCGCTTTCGTCACAGTCTGTTGAGTATGATGGATTGTCTGTTTTTGCTTTTCCAGTTGGAAGTGAGAGAAGAAGCTGGAAGTAACAAAGATTTGAAGGTTCATTGTGACGAGGAAGAGCTGAGGATCCATCAGCTAAACATCCAGATCAGAGAAGTCTTTGCCAATCGCTTTACCCAGATGTTTGCTGATTATGAGGTATTTGTAATTCAGCCCAGCCAGGACAAGGAATCCTGGTTCAATAATCGGGAACAAATGCAGAACTTTGATAAGGTGGGTTAAGGTCTAAAGATGCAAAGTTTACTGCTTTCAAAGTGCAGGTCCTCCTCCGGTAATGGAGGCCCAACTTGTGTACTGTCCGCACATATGAACGAGTGTTTGGGAGACTCGTGGGATGGATCTGCTGGCTGCTCTAAGGCAGCAGGCAGTTTCTGCCATGTGGGAACTTGGTTTGTGGAATATCTGGTTGAATTAAATGCCTTGGTTTAACTACACCTTGCTCCTAGTGGCCTTTGTTACCCAAACAATTTGCAAGTTGGTTGCTGGCAATATATGCAAATGAAAACAATCAGTTCTCAGGAATGGCATCCTATCCTACCTGTGGAGGACCTGCACTACTTAAATGGTGTTTGAAAGAATGTATCAAAGTCTATAGCTGATTGTTAACATGGTATGGAATCTTCATCAGATTTTCTTTCTCTGTTTGTTTTCCTAGTTTTCTAATAATTAATCACTGTTCCAACTACAGTGTCCTAAATTGAAAAGGAATACATGACGCAGCTTTTAGGATTTATTTCTGTATCTTTTGTTTTTTTTCAATAGCACCATACCTTTGCCAAAAATACTCCTTTTCTCAAAAAGCTTTGAGGCTAAGTATTTAGTTATTTCTTTGTTTTAACATGTGTAATATTACTGATTTTGGGGGGGATATGTGTATGTGCTAACACAAAGGAAGAGTTTCATGGTAGCTAATAGTTTTCAAAACAAATCATTTAATTGTACAATTCTAGGAATCTTTGCTGTCCAGGGCTATCAAGTAATTGATTTTTTTGACATATGGGCATGGCACTATTAGCATAGATTGTACAAGTTAGAAGTAAGCATGAGAACTCCAGACAAAGTTTAGATAATAATTATTTGTAAAGTCAAAAAAATTCTTTCATTTCTCATTAATCATTGAATATTGATATTGATTTGGTTTCTTTGCAGGCTTCTTTCCTTTCAGACCAACCTGAACCCTACCTACCATTTCTGTCCAGATTTCTTGAAACGCAAATGTTTGCGTCATTCATTGACAATAAGATAATGTGTCACGACGATGATGATAAAGACCAAATTTTGAGGGTGTTTGATACCAGAGTTGACAAAATAAGGACTTTGAATGTTAGGACGCCAACACTGCGTACATCAATGTATCAGAAGTGTACCACTATTGACTCAGCAGGTAAAGGTGTTGCTTTTACGTCTGGAATCTAGGCATTGTTGACAAGGTTGGCACGTGTTGCGATGGGAAGTGCAATGTTTGGGCTGTTTTGTGCTTGCGTTCCACATTTCAGTTGTCTGTTTTGGATTTTGTTCTTGCCTTAATTGTATATAGGTTTACTGTGAAAATACATGTTCAATAATTTCTACCTGATTATTAATCTGTCAACACAACTTGAACTCATCAGCATAAATTAAACCTATACAGAGAACAGATTGATACATCTGGTATCTATGCTGTCTGATGCTTTGACACCTGACATTCCCTGTTTTTTACCTGCACATTCTGCAGTCAGCTTCTCAATTGGATCATGGAGTTGAGCAGAGAGCTTTTTTTTTATTAGAGACATACGAGACCACAGACGGAACCTGGAGCAACAAACAATCTACTGAAAGATCAAGCAGCATCTGTGAGGGATAAAGGAATTGTTGATAATCTTGGATTAAAACCCTGATGAGTTTCAACCCAGTATGTCAACAATTTCTTTCTGTCACAGATCAGAATCAGAATCGGATTTATTATCACTGATGTGACATTTGTTGTTTACACCGGCAGTACAGTGGAAAGAAATAAAAATACCATAAATTGCAAAGTAAATAATGCAAAGTGAAGAAATGATGAGGTGGTGTTCATGATGGCAAGGGAGAAGCTGTTCCTGTATTACTGAGTGTGGGTCTTCAGGATCTCATTATTTCCTCCCTGTTGGTATTAATGAGAAGAGAAGATGCCATTCAACTAGCATTTTTAGTTACATATTTGCTTTCCATGATGTGTGGAATGTAAAATAACACTTCTTGTAAGACAGCAATAGACTGAGTTTTTTAAAATTTTAATTTCTGTTCCCCAAGTTTACTACTTAACAATCTGAGAGGAAAGAAATGTTTAGAAAGTCTGACTTAAATTTGTTTTTGTAAAACTTCTCACAACCTTAAGACATTGCAGCCTTTATAAACTCAGTGAACATCCTTGTCTACCTCGTGAAAACATATTAAAGGTCATGGTTGTTTGCACAATAACCATCCAGCTATTCTGCCTAGAACCAAAAATAGTGTATTTTCCGTATGAGCTCTTTTGCTTTTTAGTGAAAAATTTACGTAAAATAAACAATAATTTCTCTGCATAGCTAGCTTTTTAAAAAAAAAGTTTGAGACTATCTCCCTAATGTGTTCTCAGTGAAATATATAATCTTCAATAAAACTCATCTTCAATTCTTTGTTGTGGAGTAGTTTCAGTTGGAGTGCTGTGGAATGCTGAATGCAAGTTTTGCCCTTTGGGTATTTACCACTCTTAAAAGAGCTGACCTTGGCCCTGTAGGGGTGTTAGGGGGAGGTTGCAGGAACAAACGAGTCTAACCTTGTCCTGATAGGCAGAATATATTAGTTCTGATGGACAGATCAGTAGTAAACCCAGACAAGGCCAATAAAATCGGTAGTGAAATTATGAAAGATTGGTCATCAAATGTTTATACTTAAGGTTCTAGGAATCTTTTGATGAACATCTTGGTGGTGGTTTAATTGTAGGTGAGTTTGTAAATAACAAAAGGCACAATAACATTTGTGGCAGAGTTCGCCCTTAAATAAGTTAATTTTTCATTGAGTAGTCTTTAGTGTTGGCTGATGAAGGGGCTTGAGATGCCACTGACTTTAAACCTGATGTATAAAGAGTGTGCAAGAAGAATAAAGAAAAATTAATGTTTGTGCTGGTTAGTGAAATTGAGTCTTGGATTTATTAACATTAAAGTTTTTTTAATGTAATTGATACAAGTGATCTCAAGACTTGTTTCAAGATGGATTAGTTCTTCTTCTGACCATTTTCTCCAATCTTATTTTGCACTGTATGCATCAAAATTCCCAAACTTCCATATTCCTGGTCATAATTATTTATTCCCAATGTGATTAAAGAAAGGCTCGCTCGCTTTAGGTTGCATCTGGAAATTCCAGTTGGCGGACAATTTCCCTCCACGCCGCTCTGACATGTTGGGAAATCATGTACTTGGCAGGTTACAGCAGTGGGTTGCCTTTGGCTACTGCCAGGTGAGTTTAACGAGATCACCAGCTCAAGTTCAGCACTCTCAAAACAAACCGAAAATGCTGGAAGAGGTCAGTAGGTCACGCAGCATCTGTGGAGAGGAAAACAATTAATATTTCAGTTTAATGACCTTGTATTAAGGCTGTGGTTTAGGAGCATCCTAATGATTTAACCCTTGCTGCAAAATTCTGTAATCTGTCATCTTATTTGGAAAAAAAACTTGAGAACAAAAAACATTAATTAGGAAATGTTGGTTGGAATATGGTATCAAATTATAGAATCTGAATTTGACACCAAACTATGTGGACGGGGGGGGGGTGGAGTGATAGCATGAAAATGTATATTTTTATTATAAAATTGCTCAATAAATCATGAATGCTGTCAATATGCAGCCTGAATAGATAACAAAGAGACTGAACAATTTTAAGATAAATGATTAATCAACATATTCTATTGGTTGTTTGAATGATAGAGAAGGTTTCTTTCTCTGTCTACTTAGATTTCTTTCTTCTTCACTTCATTTTCTTGTTCATATTTGGCCATCAAGTCTTCCTTCTGTTTCCTCTAGTTTTTTTTTCTTGTATCTCTCCTTTCAAGATACTTGTCTCTCCTCTTGAGGTGCCGATCTCTCTCAGATCTGGTCTCCTCCCCAAGTAAATATTTTCCTTTTGTCTGACTGTAGGGATCATTACTGTTCAAGAAAGTTATCAGCCCTCGTTTGACGCTCGCATACATTTTGTTTTGCAGCAACAGTCAGTCACTGGATAGAAATATATGACAATTACATAATGTCTTATCACTCTTCCAGATATGTGCCAAATGCTGCACTTACAATTAAATATTTGAAGTGTAGCCAGCACAGTTTACATGCAGCTGTGTTATACAAATGGCAATGAAGTTAATTAATCCTTATCAGGTTACAGTGGTCAGGAGAAAATCATTGACTTGGGCACAAAAAAAATTCTGTTCTTCAATTATAAAATGTTGTAGTTTTGAAAACATTTTTCTCTCATTACATTTCACCAGGATAAGCTATTTCTCGTAGTTGAAGACTGGATCTGTTATTATTTGGGGTTTCATGTCCAGTACTGCATCTTCTAGAACATTTTACCTCTGAAATTCCTCAATTTTTTTCAAGAACATCTTCCATGGAATGTAATATCATAACTTAAATTTCTCATGTTGCTTGTTCTATCAAATGAAATATGAAATTGATCCTCTAAGAAAACACTAAAGATCATCACTGTTTTGCATGGATACTCCATTCTTATTAATTTGTCTTGCTATTACAAAATAAATATTTTTGGAGAATTTTAACTTGATAATAATCCATTGAAATTGTAATTGCATGGGGTACTTGTATTCAGATTTCACAAATAGTTGCCTTGATTGCATTATGATTCAATAAATTATTACAGGGTTTCTTTTCTAATCATCCATTGAGCAGTAGAAAAATCTTGTTCAGTTTTTTTTGTGCTAACACAATAATCAAAAAAAAAACTTTTGATTTGAAATGATTGTGTTCTTCAGAGAAGGCAATTGAGCTGCGACTTGCAAAAATTGACCATACCGCAGTACACCCTCACCTCCTAGATATGAAAATCGGCCAGGGAAAGTACGAATCTGGATTCTTCCCGAAACTACAGTCAGATGTGCTTTCCTCTTCACCAGCCAGTAACAAGTAAGTTTGTCTGATGTAAGTGCAGTGGAAATTAACATGTTTCATATTTCCATATTCTGAATAAGTTCAGCTCATCACACAGAAGCACAAGACCCTGGAGTAATTTGATTGTTCATTTTTGTTTTAAAAGGCATATTTTCTTTCCTGTATTTTTTTGGCTACTGACTTGATCTGACCAGGTGTACATTTTCATGACTTTTTCATTAATTAGTAAGTAGCACATGCCTGACTTTGTACTAGATTGGCTCAGATTTAATTGCTATCAAAAAAAGAAAAGAAAATAACAGAAGAATTAAACATGGAAGGCAGCTCAAAGTTCCCCAGAAATATTGGAGCACCAAGGCTCCAGTGGAAACCAAGAAGAGACAGAGTTAAGAAATGTGACTAGAGAAGTTAATAAGCCTCAAAATTGTTAGATACTGAATGGTTGTAGATACTGAAGGGCCTGTTTCCATGTTTATGATGACTATGGAGATAATGAATGATCTGGTTGTCATCTTGCAAGATTTTCTTGGTTTTGGAATGTTTCGTGCAGATTGGGAATGTGATACCATGGTTTAAGAAAGGAAGTAGAAACAAAACAAAAGAGTACAGTCCAGTTAACCTGAGATTGGTGGTTGGGGTAAGTAGTGGAATTTGTAGTAAAGTATATTTTGTCAACAGACTTGGAAAATAGTAATGTGATTTATAGAGAGGCAACATGGTATTACAATCAAATTTAATTTACTGGAGTTCTTGAGGGTGTATCTAATGGAGTAAATGAGAGGAAATGAACTGACTTGGCATACTTTAGATCTTTTTAAAGAAGGATCCAAGCATAGAGGAGGTGGAATTGGGGTCACAAGGTTTAGATGCACCTGTCTCAGTTGAGGAGATGGCTGAGACCAGGAATAGGAAATAAACAGGGGAAGATGTATGATACTGGGTAGAAAGAGGCTGAACAAGGGATGAAAATGTAGAGTGGACAAGTTCCACAGGGAGAAAATAGGATTTAATGAGCAGAACTACTTATAGATCTGCAGAGAGATCTCCAAAGAAGATGATTATCACTCATAATCTGAGAAATATGGTATTCAATAATTGCCATGAGATCTGACTGAACCAGTAGTGCAAAAGATTAAAGGATGTGGCCCAAGTCGCCTTTAAGTAATTCAGTTTCTCCATTGACACCTTGAATTTCTAGGCCATGGCTGCTCAAAGTGAAAGAAGAGAAATCTGGATGGTATTGAGATCCTTGAGTCAAGGTGCTGAGAACAGTCAGAACCTTGCAAAGATGGTGGAAGGAGTGCCTCATAAACTGCTTGCTTATCTGTCCTGTCGGACACCTGCAGAATCTATGCTTTCTGCATTGGCCTCATCGGCCATCTTGGAACCCACATAAATGAATAGAATTCAGTTTCCCCAGAGATTGCCAAATAAAAAGATGGTGTTGATCCAGAAGAAGGTGACAATGGCAAATTCAAAGATAAAACTTATTTAATCACCATAGGATTATTTTTCTTAAAATTCTCTAACATTTTTGTTTTGGGTTTAAAGCACTATTAAGTTTAGACTTTGGTGTTTGTATACTGCAAGTTCAGAAGTTAATTTAGTGTATTAGACTAGAAAAACTGAACTGGTCAGAATTCCCCAAGAGTTTATCATGAAGAGATTTGGAAGCATCCAGATGAAGCAATAATAAAGTTGCTTATCACTTTCTGCATTAATTTAAATTTGAATGTGCAATTTTATGCCTTGTTACATTCCTACAATGTGCTAGCTCTCTCTTTTAAGGTGGGTGAAGAGGAGTGCCCCTGCCCAGTGGAGACGAAAGGATCGGCAAAAGCAGCACACAGAACACTTGCACCTTGATAATGATCAAAGAGAAGTGAGTCATTTCAACTATTGCCTTTAACTTTAATTAAATAACAATACTTGGTCACAGTTCTAAATAAAACATTAGTACTTGAGACTACTTGTGGTCAAGTAGCATGTACCTACTGCACCAATAAAAGAAGTAGAATCGCTTATGGGTCTTACAGCAAAATTTAATAATAGGATATGTAGCACATATACAAACTTTTTTTTTAGAGGTTTGAGTTTGCTTCATGTGGCCTTACCTAGTGCACTAGACGGATATTCTCCCTTGTCTCTGTCTACTACCCGACACCCGCCCACCCCAAACATCATCACTGCCCTCCCCTCCCAACTCCTAATGGGCAGAATGAGAATGATCAAAGTAAATCTGTGCCTTCCCATGAGAATAAGAATATTCAATCTTGTAGTATTGAATGTGTTAATTATGTACAAGCAAATTTAAAAATGTGTAGTCAATAATAAGTTTGTGCAAAATTAATAGAGCTATCTGATGAATATTATATTAATAGTTTTAACATGCTTTAATGATACTTTTTTTCAATGCATACCTTAGCACTTTGAAAGGGAGTTGTATATGGTGAAGAGTAGAAATTATCCTCTGATTACTCATAAGAAAAGTCATTGTCATTTTTTGAGGACTTTTCTGATTTTGAAGTAGCATTATGGTACATTTTTGTTGTTAATAAGTAGCATTTATATTGTAAATGTGTATTATGAAAAGTATTAGGATTTTACTGAAATATTAAAAATAGATTTTTATCCATTTCACCCTGTTGGTACATTTCTCTATCCTTTAAATTAAACCATTTCTTCCCTATATAGAGATCAGTTCAATTACAAACTTTTGAGTTGCTGATTGTATTTGTGTTTGCATTTTTGTCTGATTGCAGAAATACATTCAGGAAGCTCGGAATCTTGGCACGGGCATGCGTCAGCCTAAGCTATCCAACCTCTCTCCATCAGTAATCGCACATACCAACTGGAAGTTTGTTGAGGGTCTGCTGAAAGAATGTCGTAATAAAGTACATGCATTTTTGTTGGTCTATTTTCTTTCCTTTCCCTTGAGAAACCACTGACCTGTGTCTGGGAAACTGTAACCTTTTTTTAAAAAGAGAGTCTGAAGTTTTCATATGCAAGCTCAGATTGTAAATGTTATCAGATTATGATTATTTTTTTGCAGTACAGCTCAATCATGTTTGTGCATGCATTTCAATAGCAGTCACAGGATGATAGTAACTAGGATTCCTCTTCCCCAGCTTGGCTAAAACTCAGCTGTGTTCCTTACAGTACATTAATCTAAACTGGAATCCCCCTTGTACGCATAAATCAACGTCCTGCCAAAGTATTAAATAAAGAACATAGAACAGGAGAAGGAGTAGGCCAGTCAGCAAGCTCCTGTCACTCAACAGGAGCACAACTGATCCAGTTTTGTCTTCAACATCACTTTATCACTCTGTTCCTCTTAACTGCTTTGTGGTTTCAGTGTTTGTCAGTCGCTACCTTGGATATGATTTTTGCCTCCACAGCCCTGTGAGGTAAAGTAGTGCAAAGATGCACAATGCTCTGAGAGAAGAAATTCCTTCTTTTTAAATGGATGTCTCCACATTCAGAACCGTATTCCCATGTTCTGTATATCCCCTTATTTTCTCAATTACCCTCAGATCCGATATGTTTCAATAAGATCACCTCTTGTTCTTCTAAACCACAAATTGCTAACACTTCATATCATCAGCAAATCTGGTTGCATACACTCAGTCCCAAATGATTAGTTTATTAGCTTGTAAGGCAATGAAGTTCTCACTTTTATCCCCTTATTCTTTTAATTGTATTTTCCAGTACTGTAACCTATGGTCATTGTTTGTTTTTGGATGTGACTATTGATCTATTAATCTGTGTGTTACAGACTAAGCGCATGTTGGTAGAGAAAATGGGGCGTGAAGCAGTAGAGTTGGGTCACGGTGAGGTGACGCTCACAGGAGTGGAAGAGAATACGTTAATTGCAAGTCTCTGTGATTTGTTAGAGCGAATTTGGAGTCATGGACTACAGGTCAAACAAGTAAGTAAATGACCACAATTTTGCAAGAAAATTTTTAAATAACTAGTTTTCTTTGCCATTCATTAATGAGGCTTGTTTAGAAGTAAACTGATAAATGGAACAGGGCTCACAAACAAGAGAAAATTTGCAGGTGCTGGAGATCCAAGCAACACACACAAAATGCTGGAGGAACTCAGCAGGCCAGGCAGCATCAATGGAAAAGAGTAAACAGTCGATGTTTTTGGCCAAGACCTTTCATGAGGACTGGAGAAAAAAGACAAGAAGATAGAGTAAGGTGGTGGGGGAGGGGAGGAAGAAATACAAGGTAGTTGAAGACATTCCCAGGAAGGATTAGTGGCTGTGGTAGCAGGAATAGGACTGGATTCTTTGTGGAAATACATGCAGACCTTGTGTGACATTGCTTATGGTGATTGAAAAGATACATTGATTTGTACGAGTAGTTCATAGTCTGTTTAGGACTTGATTTAGGAATGTAGATTTACAGTAGTTGAATGGAGTAGTTGATGGTGCTAAATCCATCACAGGTAAAGCCCTCCCCAGCATTGAGCACATTTACAAAGAGCACTATCACAGGAAACAGCATCTATCATCAAGGAAACCCACCATCCAGACCATGCTCTCTTCTTGCTGCTGCCATCAGAAAAGAGGTACAGGAGCCTCAGGACCCACACCACCAGATTCAGGGACAGTTATTATCCCTCAGCCTTCTAGTTCTTGAACCAGAGGGGATAACTTCATTCAGCTTCACTCACCTCAACTCTGTACTGTTCCCACAAACTATGGACTCAGGTTTCAAGGACTCACGTTCTCGATATTTGTTGCTTATTTATTTATCTATTATTATTACTATTGTTTGTCTTTTTTATTTTTGTATTGCACAGTTTGTCTCTTGCACATTGGTTGTTTGTCTTGTCTGTAGTTTTTCATTGATTCAATTGTGTTTCTTTGTATTTAATGTGAATGCCTGCAAGAAAATGAATCTCAAGGTTGTATATGGTGACGTATGTACTTTGATAATAAATTTACTTTGAACTTTGATTTTAGCTTGGCATAAAAGTGTATCTCTTAAGCACTTATTGTAAAAGTAGATTGATTTTCTGTTTGTGATGATCAACATATGCAGGCCACATCTGGCTTGTGGGAAGATCTTCTGCTCTGCCACAGTAAATTGTTAACTGTCTTTTAGAACCCAGTCCTGTCTGAACTCACTAGTGGATGATGGGGTCATGGTATCAAGAATTCTTCTATTTTACCTAAATGAGCTTTTTAAAAAACTTTAATAAAAGCTTTTTTTTCTTTTGTTGCCACAATCTCAAGCTGACACATCTACCAACAACTTAGTTTTACCTTTTGATTTGAAGACTTTAGAAATAACCAGGCACAATATAGAATGTAAAGGATAGATGACAATTAAATTGTGTTCAACATTCCAGAGTCCCAGTGAAAACTAAATTCAGTGGTTTTCTAGTCCAACATAAAATGCTTTAACAGCTAGTTATGCCAATTTTCTAAGCTTCCTGGCTGTAAAAACTGTCAAAAGATTTATCTGTGAATATTTCTGTATTACGCAAATGTATTTTAAAAATTACATAATTAAAAAATCATTACAGGTTTTTATGATACATTCAAACACTAGGCTTTCAGATAATTTGAAGTTAGCTCAATTGCATCAAATTTGAATTAGCTGAATTTTACCCATCTCCCTTTGGATTATTCACCACCATTGAAACTTTAGGAGCAGGTTTATTGTCACTGATGTGCGTTGTGTAATTTGTCGTTTTGTGGCAGCAGTACAATGCAAGTAGTAATTACAAAGGGGAATAATGATGAGGTAGTGTTCGTGGGCCATTCAGAAATCTGATGGAGAGGGAGAAGCTGTTTCTGAAAGATTGAATGTGGATCTTCAGGTCCCTGTACCACCTCCCCAATGGCAGTAATGAGAAGAGGGCATGTCTCGGAGATGATGAGGGTTGTTAATGATAGATTCCACCTTCATGGGGCACCACTTCTTGAAGATGCCCTGGATGGTAGGGAGGGCTCTGCCCATGATGGCACAAGCTGAATCTGCAACCCCCTGCAGTACCCTTCAGTGCCCTGCATTTGGAGCCTCCATGGCAGGCAGTGGTACAACCAGTTAAAATGTTCACTCTTGTACAGCTATAAAATTTTACAAGAGTCTCTGATGACGTACCAAGTCTCCCCAATCTACTAATGAAGTAGAGCTGCTGGTGTGCCACCTTTGTAATCGCATCAGTGTGTTGGGCCTGAGATGTTCTTGCCAGGGAGGCTGTTCACCCTTTCCACCACTGACCCCTCAATGAGGATTGATTGTGGTCATCTCCCCACTTCCCCTTCCTGAAGTCCACATTCATTTCCTGGATGTTGCTGGCATCGGAGCAGAATTCAGCTGTTTGGCCCATCGAGCTTGCTCTACATTCGAAAAGAGGCTGTTGCTGTTGTGATGTCATTCATCCATCTGGTCTGCCTCACCCCTCTTGCCTCTTGTCAACATCTGGGACTCTGTCATCAACAGTTGTATCATTGGTCACTTTGGCCCTCAGATCTAATTCAGATTGTAAATCTGGTCATCACTTTTAAAAATGTTGCAGATCATTGTTTAGGGTAATGGTATTAAACCATTTCTTCAGTTTTCTCAGCAAATCAATTATTACAAGATTATCATCTCCAGCAGATTGCCCTATAAACCCAAGCATTTTGCATCAGAAGACCTGGATTCTGAGTTGATCCCAGTTAAGACCATATGACATTGGAGTAGCATGAGGCCATTTGGCCCATCGAATCTGCTTTACCATTCAACCGTGGCTTATTATTATTTATTATCCCTCTCAATCCCATTCTCCTGCCTTCTCCCCATGACCTTTTGGCACCCCTACTAATCAAGAACCTATCAATATCCACCTTAAATGTACCCAATGACTTGGCCTCCACAACAATGTGTGGCAATGAATTCCACAGATTCACCACCGTCTGGCTAAAGAAATTCCTCCTCATTGCTGTTCCAAGTATTCTGAGGCTGCGTCCTCTAGTCCTAAACTCTCTTACTATTGGAAGCATCCTTTCTACCTCCACTCTGTCTAGGCTTTTCAAAATTCAATAGGTTTCAGTGACATTCCACCCCCGCCCCCCCCCCATTCTTGTAAACTCTAGTGAGTACAGGCCCGGAGCCGTCAAACGCTCTTCGTGTGCTAACCCTTTCCCCTTTCATTCCCAGAATCATTCTCATAAACATCCTCTGGACCTTCTCCGATACTGGCACATTGTTTGTTGGATATGAGGCGCAAAACTGCTCACAGTTCTCCAGATGTGGTTCACTAACTCCTTTAAAGCCTTCGCATTACATTTTTGCTTTTATATTCTTGTCTTCTGGAAATGAATGCTAACATCGCATTTGCTTTCCTTACTATCATCCGAACTGCATGACCACACACTTCCCTACATCATATTGTATCTGCCACTTCTTTGCTAATTCTCCTAATTTATCCAGTTACTTCTGCAGACTCCCTGCTTCCTCAGCACTACCTGCCCCTCCACCTATCTTTGTATCATTTATTTATTTAGCAAGTTTAGGCACCAAGCCATTGATTCCATCATCCGGATCATTAACATACAACGTGAAAAGTAGCAGACCCAACACCAACCGTTGCAAAACACCACTAGTCACTGTAGCCGCAATGGAAAGTGTGATGTTATATGGTGTATATATCTGCAGTTCAGTATGTCACAAAAACCAGCCTGCCCTCCATGGACTCCATCTGTCCTTCTCACTGACTTGATAAAGCAGCTAACATAATCAAAGACACTTCCCATCCTGGGCATTCTTTTCTCGCTCTTCCCATCGGGCAAAAAAACGCAAAAACCTGAAAGCACGTACTACCAGGCTCAAGGCCTGCTGCTGTCCAGCTATTATAAGGTGGTGGAGCGGACCTCTTGTATGATAAGATGGACTTGCCTTCACAATCTAGCTCATCATGGTCCTGCACCTTATTGTTTGCCTGCACTGCTCTCTTTCTGTAAAGGTAACAGTTTACTCAGTGCTCTGTTGTTGCTTTTCCCTTGTGCTGTCGGGATGTACTGATGTAATGAAGTCTCTGAGGAGGGAACGTTGACTCAGACCATGAGAGGCCTGCGTCGGGTATTTCCTTTTTTTTTAATTTTATTTTTATTTGGATAAGGAATTCACAAATATCATGTACTTTTTTCACACATATAACCTTTTCCATTTTTTTATATGTATAAAACTACAATTATTTATACATTCTTAAGTACACATTGAGATGATATAAAAGGAAAATAAACATTTAAATAAATAATTATGTACTGTGGTAAATCTAACCTGTTAGGCTAAGTAATGAAATTAGTTTTTAAGAAAAATGGTAATAATAGTTTCCATATAACCCTTCTGGACCATTTCCACTGGTCCAAAATGTTGTATACAAGCCTATATACCAACCATTGTAGGTGTTTATATCCTAATTTGTTCATGCTTGCTCCTGCCTGCAGACATAATTATCCAATCCCTATGTACTTATTTACTTAATTTTTTCATTTTTTTATCCCTTTCCCAAATCTTTCCCTTTACTTGTGTTAATTCTCTATTTTCCAAAAAAAAACAAAAAAAAAACAAACATTTAGACTAGGGGTGCTTACGTTAGCAATATTACTGTGTTGATGAGAAGAGCAATATAAATCACCAGGAGAGTCATCTAAAGTCTACTCGCATTGGGGTTATATATTCAATCCATTTATTCCAGATTTGATAAAATTTTTCTTTTTGAGTTCTCAGGGAGTAAGTCAACTTTTCCATTTTAAATATTTCCAAGATAATTTCGTACCAATCTTCTAATGTAGGTGGTATTGGATTTAGCCATTTTCTAGTGATTGATTTCTTATTTGCCACTAAGAGGGCCTGCAGCAACTTTATATCTTCCTTCTGTTCAAGGAACAATACATGCCCCAAATAGAGCGTCTCAAAGTTCAGAGGTATCTGGGACCTAAGTACCTTAACTAATGTTCTATGAATACCTTCCCAAAATAGACTTAATTTAGGGCAATCCCAGAAAATATGAAAATGATTTGCCTCCTTGGAGCCGCACCTTCTCCAACACATCACATTTGTATCTTTATATTTTTCCTGATATGGGGTCTTGAAGTATCTTATAATGTTTTTCCAACAATGTTCTCTCCAAGTCAAAGAATTAGTCGAGGACCATTGAAAGCTGCAGATTTTCCCCCAAGCCTCCTCTGAAAGTACCAACCCTGCTTCTTTCTCCCACTTCTCTTTAATATACAGTGTATTTACATTTTTAGCATGGGAGAGTGCATTATATAGGCGAGAAACTGATTTACTAGGTATTGAACTGCAAGCCGAATTCAGAATCTTGAAAAATTCTAATTCTACTGTTGATAGGTCTGTATATCTACAACTCTGGTTAACATAGTTTCGTATTTGAAGGTACCTAAAAAAGTCATTGTGTTCTAGGCCATGTTTGTCCTGCAGGATTTGGAAACTTTGTAATACTCTTTTATCTATAAATGAGAGGTAGGTTGTAAGACCTTTCTTTATCCATAGCTCAAATCTTCTATCTCCTCTGTTGGGAAGGAATTCGGTATCATATGCACACCATCTAAAGAGTTTTAACATGTTGTTAATTCCACCTGAATTAACCACCTTCTGCCATACTTTTAATGTAAGATTTATCCAAGCATTATTAAATTTTTCCAACTGGGCCATCAATCCTTTGTCAGCTATTGAGGCCTGAAGAGGAAAACTGTCAACTAATCCAAATTCTATTTCCTTCCATCTAGCCTTATTTTCCCTATTACACCAATATAACAGAGGGGTTATCTGTGAGGCATAAAAATAATTTCTCAGGCAAGGAAGAACCATATCTCCTCCTTCCTTCCCTAACTGTAAGGTGTTATATCGAATTCTAGGTTTCCTTCCTTGCCAAATGAAGCGGGAAATCCATTTGTCCCATTCCCTGAATTGATTATCATCCACCTCCACCGGTAAAGTACGGAAAAGATACAATAACCGAGGAAGAATATTCATTTTTATAGTATTTATCCTTGAATTTAAACTTAAAAAGGGGATAAGATTCCATCTATGCATATCTGCTTTTATCTCTGAGATTAATGGCCCATAATTTACCTGTGACAGTGTTGAAAGATCCTTCTGCAGGGTTATTCCTAAATATTTTAATGATTTAGCTTCCCACTTAAGATCGTATGTATCCTGCAATTTTTTGGATGGTGTATAATTTAGGGACATAACCTGCGTTTTCTTTACATTTATTTTATAACCTGATATTTTCCCAAAGTCATCCAACAGTGTAAACAATCCTATAAATGATTTTTCTGGTTTACTCAGATAGACCAAAACATCATCTGCGGATAACGCCACTTTCTGTTCAATCCCTGCCACCTTGATACCTTTTACGATTTCGCTCTGTCTTATTAGTTGGGCAAGTGGTTCAATATATAGTGCAAAAAGGAGAGGAGAAATTGGGCATCCCTGTCTAGTGCCTCTCTCTAAGATGAAGGAGTCAGAGAGGTCCCCATTTATCTTAATTCGGGCTGTAGGGCTGTCATATAGAGTCTGAATTACTTTAATAAACCTTTCTTGAAAGCCGAATCTTCCTAACACTCTGTATAGGAATGCCCAACTAACCGAATCAAAAGCTTTCTCAGCGTCCAATCCTACTACCATTGTCTCTGTCTCGTTCTTATTAACCTGTTCTAATATGTGCGGAGTTCTCCTTATGTTGTCCTGTGTTTGTCTTTGTTGAATAAATCCAGTCTGGTCTAAGTGGATTAGGCCAGGTAAAAGCTTTTCCAATCTGCGCGCTAATATAGATGTAAATAGTTTGTAATCTAAATTAAGAACACTAATTGGCTGATAATTGCCACATTCTAGTTTATCTTTACCCTCTTTAGGAATAATTGAAATAATCGCTTCTCTCCAGGAAGGTGGAGTTTCTCCTCTCTGCAAGATCCAATTAAAGGTGTTAAGTAGTAATGGGGCTAACTGTGTCTTCAGGGACTTGTACCACTCTGAGGTAAACCCATCAGAACCCGGGGACTTTCCAGCCTTTAACCTAGAGATGGCCACGTTCAGTTCTTTGACAGTTACTGGTTCTAATAAACTTTCATTTTGTAAATCTGTAAGTTTTTAGGTAGATCTAAAAAATTCAATACACTGTCTATATAGGGCTCACTGGGGGCCTGGGGTTGGGAGTACAGCTCTCGATAATATGTTTCAAAACTCTCTTGAATTTTCCCTATTGTACTCTCCACAAGCTTTGTCTTTGGATTCTTTATTTTATGAATTGTATTGTCTGCTTGTTGTTTTCGTAATTTATATGCTAATAATCTAGCTGATTTACCTCCTACTTCATAATTCTTTTGTCTCAGGTAATGAAAATTTCTTTGAGTTTCCAACGTATAAATATCGTCAATTTCACTTTGCAATTTCCTAATTTCCTGTTTTCGATTTGAATTACTTTTGTTGCTATCTACAACTTGAAGTTGTTTTAATTTTCCTTGAAGGTCTGCTAATTTTTGTGCATTGATTTTTTTCACGTGAGTGGTAATGGAAATAATTTTCCCTCTCAGTACAGCTTTCAATGTATCCCATAAAATCACTGGTGATGTTTCTCCCGTGTCATTAAGGTCTAGATATTCTTTGATTTCTCCCCTTAATCTCTCCATTACTTTCGGGTTATTGAGTATATGTGAGTTTAGCCTCCATAGTGTTTTCCTCATTTTCCTTTCCAGGATTAGAGACATAGAGACTGGGCTATGATCCGACAGATCAATTGTTGCAATATTACAGTTTTTTATCCTGAGTCTATCTGTATTAAAGATAAAGAAATAGTCTATCCTTGAATAGGCTGAATGAGGGAAAGACTAATATGTATAATCTTTACTAGTAGGGTGTAATTCCCTCCAGACATCTATAATTCCCAACTCCTCCATCAATGAATTCACTTTCCGAGTCAGAGGTTTATTCTGAGTAACTATTCTTGAAGAGTCTAATATAGGATTTAATTTAATATTAAAATCCCTTCCACAAATTACTACCCCTTGAGAACTGACCATTAGGTCAAAAATGTGTCTATAAAATGGCCATTCACAACCTGGAGGAGCATAAACATTCAGCAATGTTATTTCTGTACCTTCTATTCTTCCTGTGATTTTTACAAACCATCCTTCTTTGTCTCTAGTCTCTGAAATATGTTCATAATTAAGAGTACTTGATATTAGAGCTACCCCTCTTTTGTGACTCAATTTATATGATGAATAAAATACATGCTTAAAGCCCATTCTTTTTAATTTTCCATGTTCAGATTGGCTCATATGTGTTTCCTGGAGGAAAGCTATTTGTGCCCTCCCTTCTTTCAATTTAGACATAATCTTATTTCTTTTAATTGGATTCAAAACCCCATTAACATTATAGGAAATTATTTTAACCAATTCAGTTTGTATTTTTCTCTAGTAGAAAAAGAACACTCTCCTTTTCTAACCAAACAGTAAGCAATCCCTTCTCAACAGTAAACCAAGACATATAACCACACCCTAGACATTTTTGAACGTGTAACATTTGAAAATTTTTCCTGACTTCCCACAGTGAGGCCTGAGCACCGACCCGCCTCAGTTCAGAGGGATAACCTCTATCTTCACCCTGTGTTAGAGGGCCCTCAGCAGTTTGAATAATCATAGAGAATTTTCTCCTATTTATGTCTCGACCAAATTGCTATCATTCAAGTTATTCCGCCTAGTTTATTTTCAGTTACCAGTTTTTATTTTACTTTTAAGTCTGATTTACTCTTTTCAGTCATTTCTCTTAATTAATCTGTATTCTCTGTACATTCGCGTCTGAATATTTGCAGCTTTTCCTTGTAGTTTGACACTCTAGTTCGAGTGGAGCGTCCTCGCCCCACTGACTGCCACGACTTCTGCCGAACCCTCTCCAGTAGCGACTCCGGTTGGGTGATAACTTTAATAGGTAGTCCCCGGTCCGCCAGGTCCAACGTTGCCTCCTCCACCGTAGCGTAAGTTTTTGTCCCTTCGTCATAAAAGACTCTCAGCCGAGCTGGATACAGGGTCTGGAATCTGATGTTGTTTTCCTTCAGGACTCTCCATGTTTCCGTATATTCCTTCCGTCTGGCAAGAATCCCCGGTGCGTAGTCGTGGTCTAAACTGATTTTACAGTTGTTCCACATGAAACCCTTATTTTGCCATGCCCTTTTAAGCACCTCTTCCTTCGTTCTGTAGCTGAGAAATCTGACCAGAATCGATCTGGGCTGGGCGCCTGCCAGGGGCTGTGGTGCCAACGCGCGGTGAGCCCTTTCTATCTGTAGGTCTTTTGCGGCTGGTACATCAAGGTTCTCTCTAAGCAGCTTCTCCACGAAGGGAATCATCAATCCCGGTTTACCTTCGGTTCCTTCAGGAACTCCGTAGATCCTCACATTTTCCCTTCTCGAGTGGCCTTCTTGATCTATTAGTTTCCACTGGAGCTGGTCTTGTAGCTTCAGCATTTCTGCTATCACCTCCTCTGTGTTTTGTAGCTTCTCTTCAATTCCAACAATCCTCACTTCGGCTTCATCTACCCGCGAGTTAGTTTTTACTATTTCTCCTTTAATATCTTCCAGCTGTTTGCTGTTATCTTGTTGGAACTCGCGAATCTCTCCGAGAATCAAAGACAGAGTCACCGATTCCCCCTCATTATCTCCGTCCTGGCTTGCCGTGGGGGAGCTAGGCCCGTTGCCTTTCTGTGTCTCTTTATGTTTATCAGCCTTCGGAGCAGACTTTTTAATCTTGTTCTTAGACATCATCCTTGCCCCTTTTATTAATATAGTTATGCAATATTAAGTATTTGTCTAAATTCGATTTTGGGGCAGGTTACCTTCTTTTTTGTCGAGAGACCTTTTCCTTACGCCGCCATTCCCTTGATGACCCGGAAGTCCCTCCGCGTCGGGCATTTTCATGCCTTACAAAGCACAGATTGGAAGTCTGTGTGGGGCGCCACTTCTCGCACAGACACTAGAGCAATGTGTGGTTAAGTGCCTTGCTCAAGGACACAAACATGCTGCCACAGCTGAGGCTCGAACTAGCAACCTTCTGATCACTAGCCGAACACCTTAACCACTTGACCACGTGCCCAAATCTCTGAGGATGGCACATAAAACAGAGCTTTTCATTGTACACATGACAATAATAAATGAATTGCCAATTTTTACAAAACCCTATTATATACGTAAATATCTGTGAAGACTTTAGTGGCAACTGGATAAGTAGATAATGTGTCACTAATCAGCTGGGAAGTAATGCTCTTGCTTGGTACCCTTTACTTAAGTCGCTAGGATCTAAACAGAATCATAAAGTGCTCTTGGTGTTACACACCTCAATCATTCACCTGATCTGTGAGGTAAGTATTACTACGGAATGATAAGTCCATAAGATGTGGGAGCAGAATTTGGCCATTCGGCCCATCGAGTCTGCTCCATCATCATGACTGATCCCCAATCCCACTCAACCCCACACATCTGCCTTCTCACCATATCCTTTGATGCTCTGACCGATCAGGGAACGATCAACTTCTGCGTTAAATATCCCCACGGACTTGGCCTCTACCGCGGTCTGTGGCAGAGCATTCCACAGATTCACTACTCTCTGGCTAAAAAATAAATTTCTCCTTACCTCTGTTCTAAATGGTGGCACCTCAATTTTGAGGCTGTGCCCTCTAGTTCTGGATGCCCCCATCATAGGAAACATCCTCTCCACAGCCACCCTACAAGTGCTTTCAACATTCAGTAGATTTTTAATGAGATCCCCCCCGCCCCACGTTCTTCTAAATTTCCATGAGTACAGGCCCAAAGCTGCCAAACGCTCCTCGTATGTTAACCCTTTCAGAATCATGGTGCTCTCCTTAATAAGGTTTTCCAATGTTTTCGTTGGTTTGCTCCTAATTCCAGTGTCATAGCATGGGATGTTTTGAATTGTCTTGTTGAAATTGTCCTCCTTCATCTCTGATGACTTGAGCATGTTTATAGTTTTAGAAGTCCCTGGTCAGTGGTTTGTAGCTGTTAAATGTGTATGCTGTTGTGCCAGAAGATGGCATTGTGTTAACGTCCTTGCAACCTGTGCACATACTGCTGTTCGTACACAGGTGGCCCTTTCTGTCCACCAGAGGATGGATGTTTGTTGTGCTGTCAGTGAACCAATGGGACACTCACAACACGCTGGAGGAACTCAGCAGGTCGGGCAGCATCCGTGGAAACGATCAGTCAAAGTTTCGGGCCGGAACCCTTCGTCAGGACTGAAGAAGGAAGGGGCAGAGGCCCTATAAAGAAGGTGGGGGGTGGGGTGGGAAGGAGAAGGCTGGTAGGTTCCAGGTGAAAAACCAGTAAGGGGCCCTGCAGACTACAGGATTTTCACCTGGAACCTACCAGCCTTCTCCTTCCCACCCTCCCCCCACCTTCTTTATAGGGCCTCTGCCCCTTTGCCTCTTCAGTCCTGACGAAGGGTTCCGGCCCGAAACTTCGACTGAACATTTCCACGGATGCTGCCCGACCTGCTGAGTTCCTCCAACATGTTGAGTGTTGCTTTGACCCCAGCATCTGCAGAGTATTTTGTGTGAATGAACCAAAGGGGCAGCTCACATTGAAAATCACAGCTTTGGACTGAGAATTAGGTTTTCCTTTTCACATGACGCACTGAAGTCTCAGTTGAAAAGTTCCGTAACTCTTCACATTACGTTGTGCACCATATCTATTTAAATTTTCAGGGTTGGATTGTCTGTAATCTATGATATAGAGGTTTTTTTTCTGTTCTATAATTCTATCGGAAATGTGTGATAGTTGCCTGATTCAAGATTAGATGCTGCGCAGTGTGAATTATCCTGTCCATAAGGCCAAACCTTTGGAAACTGAAAACCTCTGTTCCTTTGATTCATCATGGGCTTTGCTGTGCACGGGTGATTATTTAAAAAACAAATCTTATAAAATAATTAGCTCTGCTGTTATTATTATGCTCTTGTTGTTAGAGCTACTGGTGTTAAAGAAAGTTCTGCGGCATACCACCATTTTGTCTCTACCCCCAGCCTCCGCTGAGCCCAACTGTATGGAGTTGTGCTGTTAAATCCTCTGCTCATCTACTTGCTCTGATTTTTGGCAAGCCCCATTACACGGTAATAATCTCTTTTTTTTTCAGTCACAACCATTCTGTAGCCAAGAACCAAAGATGGTGTGAGAATGGAGCCTGATGCTACCCTGATTGCATTTTAATTGTTGAGCAACTATTTCACAGTCCTTTTGTATGTACATCTAAAATGTATCACCCCCTCAGCTGCTACTGTTTAAACTCTTGAGTGGTCAAGGCCATGTATTGATATCTGGGCCACGCGAGCAAGGAGCAGCAGAGTCCTGGGGTGAGAATGCTACGAGTTCTTTGGACAACAATTGAAAGAGCATCACGTTGGTGATGCAGATAACGCAAGTTATGAATGCACCACGTTTAATCTACCAGCACAGTAGTTCCTTAAAGTTACCATCTTCATGATTAATTTTTTGACCTATGCTTTCCCTACTTGCCTTTTGGAAAGATGTTGCATTAGGTGCACTGTGTGAATGCCAAGAGTAACATTTGCCCACCCTATATTCTCTGATAGGGTAAATCAGCCCTTTGGTCTCATCTGTTACATTACCAAGAGAACAAAGAGAAAAAGGAAGCTTTGCTTGGAACGACCAGCAGCCCAGGTAAGGCATTTTCAAATCTTTGAAAAAATATATATAGACATTTGCTCACAGAAAATTTCCAGAGACAATACTCTGTTGTACACTCTGGTATAATTCAGGGTAATATTTCTGTGGATGGATAATTAAGATAGATCAAATGGTGTCCTTGACAATCTAGAAAGAGAACAGTTAAACAAAGTTATCAGATAGTAGAATACGTTTCTTCCAGCCAAAGACTTAAAGGATTTCTCTAAAATACAATGCATTTGCGAGCCAGTAAGGTTTTCGGTATAACCTGAAAGCTGATGTTCAGTATTAGAAATAAAGGAATTTTATTTCCAGGCTTTTTATTTGAAAAGAATCAAGTTCTCAAAATGCTCTGTAACAATCATCATGGTACTGACTGCAGGAGATCCACATGGCCGATACCAATATAGGATGTCTGCTGCAGAAATGAACTTGTAGAAGTTGCAATTAACTTTTGTTGTCATTTAAAGGATTCAACCAGGATCAAGACAGGAGGAAGCTTGATGGCTCTTGGATGCCTCCCTTAAAGATCTCACTCATCCAGGATATGAGGTGCGTTCATTCCTCACCAGCTGGGATTCCTTTAATTTCTACTCAAATATTCTTTGGGATTAAGCTAGAGTCGCGCAACACTGAAACAGGTGCTTTGGTCCAATTTGGCCACACTAAACATTAAGTACACATCCACATGAATCCCGGTTTCCAGCACTTGACCACACAACTTCTCTGCCTTGAGGATTTGGTTGCTGATCTAGATATCTCTGCTGCACTGTAGATGGAGGGTATTCTGCCTGATGGTCCATGACTAGTGTTCCACAGGGATCTGTTCTGGGACTCCTGCTTTTTGTGATTTTTCTAAGTTACTTGGGTGAAGATATGGAAGGGTGGGTGAGTATTTGCAGATGACATGAAGGTTAGTTAAGATTGGATAGCGTAGAAGGTTGCAATAAGTTACAACAGGACATTGACAGGATGCAGAGCTGAGCTGAGAGGTGGGAGATGGAGTCAATCCAGAAAGTGTGAAATGATTCACTTTGGAAGGTTGAACTTGAACACAGAGTACAGGGTTAATGGCAGGATTCTTAGCAGCGTGGAGGAACAGAGAGATCTTGATGTTCACATCCACTGATCCCTCAGAGTAGGGTTGTTAAGAAGACATATCTCTGTAGGCCGCCTTTAGTCAGGAGATTGAGTTTAAGAGCTGAGAGCTAGTGTTGCAGTTCTATAAAACTCTGATTAGAACACTTCCTATAATGGTTCTGGTTGCCTCATTATAGGAAGGACATGGAAGCTTTAGAGAGGGTGCAGAGGAGATTTATCAGGATGCTGCCTGGATTTAAAGAGCATGTCTTATGAGGAAAAGTTGACTGAGCCAAGTCTTTTCTCTGGAGAAAAGGTTCAAATGTTCATTCATTATCTAAGTATGTATGTGGTATACAACTCGGAGATTTGTCTTCTCCAGATAGCTACAAGACAAAGAAATCCGTGGAAGTCGTTCAAAGAAAAACATCAACCCCTTCCCCCGTACAAAAAAACAGGATCATGCAAATGGTAGAACATCAAACTCCAAACTCCCCCATCCCACCCTCCGTGCACAAAAAAGCTAACAAATCACGCCAAACAACATAGATCGAGTGGCCAGCCAGAGACATATTTTCCCAAGGTAGAAATGGCTAATACAAGGCGGCATAACTTCAAAGTGTTGGGAGGAAATTATAGTGGGGATGTCAGATGCAGGGTTTTTTTGTGTAGAGTGCGGCTAGGGGTGGTGATAGAGGGAGAGACATTGGAGACATTAAAAAAACACAACTTTTAGATAGCCACATGGATAAAAGAGAAATGGAGAGCTGGGTAGGGGGAAGGGTTAGATTGATTTTGGAACAGGTTAAAGGTTGGCACTACATTGTGGGCTGAAGGGCCTGTACTGTTCTATGTTTTATGAGCCATTTTTAGTAAAAATTTAGTAACTTGTCATATATTATCTAACACACCTTTACAACATCACTTGCTATCATGTCTTGGAGGGGGAGAAAATAAATCTTATTACACCTTAGACTGTATACTGATGGCCAGATAATTTTTTTGCATCTAAGATGCAAAGAAATAATAAAGCTATACGATGCCATCTAATGGCTAGTTATGGCTAAAGGATTGAATTTGAGAAGCTGTTGTGTTTCTTTTTGTTTATCTTCTGTGTTGTACAGTTGCAAGAAAAAGTTTTGTGAACCCTTTGCAATTACCTGTTTTTCTGCATTAATTACTCATAAAATGAGGTCTGATCTTCATTTAAGTCACAATAATAGACAAAAACAATCTGCCTAAACTAATAACACACAAACAATTGTGCTTTTCCTGATGAACACAGCAGGCCAGGCAGCATCTCTAGGAAAGAGGTTTGTTTTTCACTTTAAAAATTTAAAGTTTTTTTTTCTCTCTATGAATTGATAAGAGAAGAATTAGCTGTCTTTTTTATTATATACTACATATTAGCTTAATACTACGTATGATTTTGATAATGTCTATTTCACTTTCTGTTTGTATTGTTATTTATATATATATATATATATTTGAGATAATTCTCCTCTTGTTTGTATATATGCTCTTTTTAAATCAATAAAAAGATTAATAAAGAAAGAAAGGGAACTATTTCTTCTGTGTATGTCAGGGGCAGCCCTGTTTTTTGCATTAAATGTGCATTACATAATATTCTGTCATCTTCTCTCCCAAACACACTTAATCACCAACCTTCTGCATAAAAGTGAAGAATGCACCAGATGTTTTAGGAATTTCTTTTTGCATTCCTTGCTTTGAGTCAGTAATATTTCCATTCTTACAAGTATAAGCATTTTTCTTGTATTCCTTCATAAAAATGAAAACATTGCTGGCAAAGTTGGTTTTAATTACCCATTTTTAATTGCCATTGAAAAGATGGGGTTGAAGTTGAGCTTCCTTCATTGCTGTAGTCCATGAAATGTGAATTTTGGGGGCTAGGTGTCAGCATTGTACATGTTCTGGTACAGTTTGACTTGAGCCACAGCAGTTTCTGGAGCAGAGGTCGGGGACCCTGAACCTGTGCTATATTCCACCTGCTCAAGTCCTTCACTCAGAATGAATCTGATTCGCTGAAAACTGGCATTTTGGATAGCAAGTAGATGAATTGTGGAGTCAGCACTCAGCACTTCTGGTGGCTGAGATTGTTTCATCTTTACTATTTTCCACATGCTTGCAAAACTCCAGCATATATATAGTGTTCATAGTGTTCTCCCAAGTAGATGCTTATTTTATTAATTGTATGACAAGATGTAATAGGATTGAATTGATAATTGTGGTTTCAGCAAGCTGTATTGCATATTCTGGTTCTACATTTAAACGGATGTTCTCTATCGCATCTATCCTGTTTTTGGTACATTCCTAGTGTATTTTTCTAAGTTGCTAGTGAAAACATCGTGGATTCCTTGGTATAATATTAATGACTGAATGAGGGGTCTACTTGGTCTTGAGCTTATAGATTGTTGTGCAATGTAATTATGGTGCTACTGAAGGCCTGCAGACCCTAATGGATACTTAATCTTGATCTGTTGTATCTACTCAAGTAGGTACCATGGATTCCAATTAATTGGGCCATCGGTTAATTAAGACAGCCATTTATTGGGACAATTCTTAAAGAACAAAACTAATTGAGAAAATAACTGGATTCCCTTCGTTTATTTGGGACACTTTGCCACCTAAATGGAACAGGAGACCGTTGCTGAACAATTTCTAACCCACGTCAGCCGTGTCCACTTGTGTGGCCGTTAGACACTGCACTGAGCTTGGAGCAAACAGGGTTTAAATAGCACCAGGTGCATGTGTTTGTCTTCAAAAAGTGGTGATTTTTGTCACTGATAGTTGGCGAGGAATAAGCAGTAAGACAATTCAGAACTGTTTAGCTCACTGAAGTTTCAAGCATTCAAGCTTAGATACCAGAAATGGCCAAGGGTGAGATCATACAATTTCACTAGTTCAAGTTAGGATCTACGAAGAATTTAAAGGTATTGACAATCATCTTGAATGCTAGAATGAAAATGAAAATTTGGTGGACGCAATCATCAAAAGCATTGTGTGAAGGCTGTCCATTATCTGTACTAGGTGCATGCACTGATTTTGTTCATTTTAGTCAATCAAAAGAACACGGCAAAATACACTGGATAAATTCCTCTGTCAATAACTATTACCTAATACAGTTTTATAGTATTATAATAGTATTGATAGTGTTCTAATTTGTGTTTAAGTATATAATTTGTTACTCAAGTACTGTTTGTCTTTTCTATACCTTTTTAACTATTTCCATGAAATTTTGGCTAATTAGGACAGCCACTTAATTGGCCCAAAATGTACTTGTCCTGATGTGTTCCAATTAAACAGAGTCCACTGTATAGTAATTTTTCTTGTATGCACGCTTAGCCCACTGCTCTACTCTTTCTACACTGACGACTGTGTTGTTAAGCATGGCTCAAATTCATTCTATAAATTTGCTAATGCTACAAATGTTGTTGGCAAAATCTGGGATGTTGATGAGGAGGTGCAGAGGAGTGAGATGTGGTGTCATCAACAACCATGTTGCACTCAACGTCAGTAAGACCAAGGAATTGACTGTGGACTTCGGAGAAGGGAAGTCGAGGGAACACACACCAGTCCTCATCGAGGAGCCAGCACTGGAAAGGATAAGCAGTTTCAAGTTCCAAGGTGTCAACATCTGAGGATCTAGCCTGGGCCAAGCATATTGATGCAATTATGAGGAACACACACCAGCAGCTATATTTCATTAGGAGTTTGAGCAGGTGTCACGAATTTCCAAAAGATATACCTTGGAGAGCATTCTGACTAGTTACGCCACCATGTGGTATGGAGGCAGCAATGCACAAGATCGGAAAAAGCTGCAGAGGGTTGTGAACTCATGGACACTAGTCTCCCCACCATCGAGAACATCTCTAATGGAGATGCCTCAAAAAGGCAGTGTCCAGGACATGCCCTCTTTGCACTGCTATCATCAGGGAGGAGGTACAGGAGCCTGAAAACGCACACTCAATGTTTTAGAACAGTTTCTTCCTGGTCGTCGTCAGTTTCTTCCTGGTCGCCACATGCTTGGCATTTGATTTCTGCACCAGTAAATGTGAAAACAGCATCACACCCCATATCAGCCAGGGTGTTTAGTGTTCAGTGCAATAAAATAGGAGCCTCTTTTATTTGAATTGCTCTAGTATGATTTTAAAATGAAAGCAAGCAAGTGTGAATATTTTATGTGGTTGGTGTTTTAAGTTTAGCTTTTAAAAAGTAATAGTTTCAGTCAGCAAGATAAAAACAAAAAGCAGCCTTAAACATTCAGATAATCCCAGTTAACAGTTAATGATCTCACCTTTTTTCTCTTTTTGCACCACTTATTTATTTTTTTAATTTATTATTGTAACTTGTGTATATGTATGTGTGGGTATATATAAACATGTATGTATTTTATATGTACACATACATCTGTGTATGTATGCCCTTCAGCCCATCTAGTCCATGCCAAAACCATTTAAACTGCCCACTCCCATCAACCATGGTACTGAGTTAAAGGGAGAACTGCGCCCATTTTTATCTTCTGTGAGTGAAGAACATTTGGATTCAACATTGTCAGGCAGGTTCTGGTATGTGTTGGATTGACTCCAAATGTTAACTGCTTAAGTACAGCCATAACCTCCAAAGTGAACATTTTTTTTTAAAGCAGGTGACTAGTTCTGCTCAAGCACTTCACACAGATACTCTGTCTCTGAAGCTAATATAGCCAGCTGCATTATTTTTTTAAGTTTCATGGTGAAGAAGTGAAACTAATTAAACACTGCAAAAGCTGTGTGTAATGATGCATCAAATAGATTGTATATTTTTGTAAAACAAACTAAGTATGAATAGTGTATGGATGGCAATTTTATGTATTAATGGACAACTTTAAATGTAATTTAGTAATTTACTTTCTACTGCAGCATTTCCTTCAAATGATCTGCATTTGCTACATAGGAACAATTCATGGACATCACTCAGATATTTAAACTTTAAGCTGAAAACTATTTTACCAAAATTCATCATCCCACAAGAACCTCTGTCCCTGTGACAAGTTCAGACTTTATGACATATAAAAGCCATCAGGTGATGCATGAAATGAGTTTGTGTAAAGTCATTTTAGACTCTGAATTTCACTTACTGTGTTTGTTTGGGCATTGTTGATATTTCCACATGCTTGGCATTTGATTTCTGCACCAGTAGATGTGAAAACAGCATCACACCCCATATCAGCCAGGGTGTTCAGTGCCATAAAATAGGAGCCTCTTTTATTTGAAATGCTCTAGTATGATTTTAAAATGAAAGCAAGCAAGTGTGAATATTTTATGTGGTTGGTGTTTTAAGTTTAGCTTTTAAAAAGTAATAATTTCAGTCAGTAAGATAAAAACAAAAAGCAGCCTTAAACATTCAGATAATCCCAGTTAACAGCTAACGTGTCCAGTGGATTTAAGACCATAAGACATAGGAGCAGAATTACACCATTCAGCCCATCAGTTTTGGTCTGTTATTTCACCATGGTTGATTTATTGTCCCTCTCAACCCCATTCTCCTGCCTTCTTCCTGTAACCTTTTGACACCTGAATTAATCAAGGACCTATCAACCTCTATCTTAAATATACCCAATGACTTTGCCTCCACAACTGTCTATGACAGTGTATTCCACAGATTCACCACTCTCTGGCTAAAGAAATTCCTCCTCATCTCTGTTCTAAATGGATGTCCTTCTGTTCTAGACTCCTCCACTGTAGAAAACATCTTCTCCACATCCATTCTGTCTGGGCCTTTTAACATTTAATAGGTTTCAATGAGATCTTCTCTCTCTCTTTCTCCCCCCCCCCCCACCCCACCCCACCCCCACCCTCTATTCTTCCAAACTACAGCAAGTACAGGCTCAGAGCCAACAAACGCTCCTCCTCCGATGTTAACTGTTTCATTCCTTGGTTCATTCTTATGAATCTCCTTTGGACTCTCTCCAATGTCAGCCTATCTTTTCTTAGATAAGGGACCCAAAACTGCTCACAATACTCCCAAGTGCAGTCTGACCAATGCCTTATAAAGCCTCAGCGTTACATCCTTTACTTTTGTATTCTAGTCCTCTTGAAATGAATGCTAACATTGCTATTACCTTTCTCACCACCAACTCAGCCTGCAAGTTAACCTTTAGAGAATCTTGCATGAAGATTCCCAAGTCCCTTTGCACCTCTGATTTTTGAGTTTTCTCCCCCATTTAGAAAATAATCCACACCTTTGTTCCTTCTATGAAAGTGCATGACCATGCACTTCCCTACACTGCCACTTCTATGCCCATTCTCCCAATCTGTCTAAATCTTTTTGCAGACACCCTACTTCCTCAAACTATCTGCCCCTCCACTTATCTTCATATTGTCTGCAAACTTGGCTGCAAAGCCATCAATTCCTTCATCCAGATCGTTGATGTATAACATGAAAGGAAGTGGTTCCAACATTGACCCCTATGGCACATCACTAGTCACCGGCAGCCAACCAGAAAAAGCCCCCTTTATTACCATGCTTTGCCACTTACAAGTCAGCCAATCTTCTATCCATGCTGGTATATTTCTTGTCATATCATGGGCTCTTATCTTGCTAAGCACCTTATCAAAGACCCTCTGGAAATTCAAATAAACAACATTCACTAACTCTCCTCTGTTTATCCTGCCCATTATTTCTTTAAAGAATTCTCAAGAAATATTTTCAGGCAAGGTCTATCTTTTTAAAAAAAAAGTCTCATGCTGACCTTGGCCTTTTCTATCACGTGGCTCCAACTACCCCAAAACCTCACCCTTAATGATAGGCTCCAACATTTTTCCAGCCACTAATGTCAGGCTAGCTAGCCTATAATTTTCTTTCTTCTGCCTCCCCCCCCCCCCCACCTACTTTAAGAGTGAAGTGACAGTTGCAATTTTCCAGTGCTCCTGAACCATTGAAGAATCTAGCAATTTCTTGAAAAATCATTACTAATGCCTCCATAATTTCTTCAGTTACCTCTTTCAGAACCCTGCGCAGTAGTCCATCTGGTCCAAGTGAGTTGTCTATCTACAGTTCGGCTTCCCAAGCACCTTCTCCTCTGTAATAGCAGTAACACCCACTTTTGCCCCCTGACATTCTCATTTCTGGCTTTCCACTAGTATCTGCCACAGTGAAGACTGATGCAAAGTACTTTTTAACTTTGTCCTCCATTACTACCTCTCCAGCATCATTTTCCAATGGTCAGTTATCCACTCTAGTCTCTCTTTTACAGTTTATATATCTGGGAAAAAGGTTTATAAATTGAGATTGTTTCTGAGAGCAATTCTCTTCAACTTTTTGCTAATTTCTTCTTTTTGCTGATCATGAGTCCAGTTCCTTTTTTTTTGTCCAAGAATTCATAACTTGCTTGTGAGGTTTGTGACTGTGGTAACTGTGAAATTATTGGATATAGATCTAACCTGCTGTACATGTGACTCCAGACCCACCAATGTGGTCAAATCCTAATTGCCCCATTTCGGGAGCAATCAGAAATGAATAATGAATGTGAACAAGCAAATAAGTCATTGCAGTTGGCGATGTAGCAGTCCACAATCTTAATGGTTCCACAGGTGGAGAGGCTAAGCCTGTGAGTGTCTTTCACTCCTGTCCACAAACATGCTTGTCCATATGGAGTTACTACTTGTGATGGGAAACTTGTTTGATGTGTCTTTTCCATTTTTATACTCTTATCTGTCCAGGAATGAAACTTTTAGTGCCTCTCAGCTGCTGTGGAAGTGATCAATTATCTCACTAAAAAGTAAGCCTGGCCTTTTTTGTAGATTTAATGGTCTCAGTTTCTTTTTGTTTACTTGCTCACGGGATAAATATTTTGCTGGTAGTGTTCATTGATTAGTCTCAGAGCCATTTGGGAAAGCAAAATAGTATAGCACTTGGATAGAACAAATCTGTTAAATCTATGTGGCCCCTCCATTTTATTTTTAAGTGGAAGATCCTGATAATAAATATTGAAATGCCATCAACATAAAATGTTCATTCTTTTTCCACTCTCCTGAAAAGCTGCCAGACATGATTATTTCCAATAATGTATTTCTGTCTTTAAGCAATACCACTTTAAAAAGCACTACTGTTTATAAATGTTAAATATTACAGTCAGTTCACTTGCTGTTTCTACAAACCCACCCTCTGAAAGATGATTTGCTGCATACTGCTGAGGAGAAGACTTGAGGGATTTTCACACTCAAATGTAATCTGATATAGTCTGGCCATTGGGAGTATTGTCAACAATGGAACTGTTGGAGAAAATAGAAGCATTGCTTGTATTTCCCACTGTATAGGTTTTGTGCCAAATCCAAGTCACTGTGCACTGTACATGAATGATTATGTCAAGCCTGCATTGAAGTTCATCTGTCATTAGACAGGTTGTGTTACACAGCATGAAAAACATCTCAGCTCCTTCTGCACCAGTCACTTGCAACTGGACTCCTTTGGATGTAGTTCATGTGCTGTGCTGTGTGCAGAGATGATTTTTACTCCACTTGTCTCACAGCTGTCTGGTGTTAATCACCAGTTACATCATTCTGTCCACTGTGGACATGGACCCTACAGCACCCTTTGTGTTCAACTTCGCCACATTTTTCTCTCTCCCTGTCAATCACTGCAGTTATTTGGCTGATTTTTAAAAAATAACCTGCAACTGCATGAGAATAAGTGGCAAAATTACATGGTGTCAGATAGAATTTGAAATGAAAAATAACCTGTTTAGTATGAATCATTTGAAATTCAGTGTCTCTTGAAATGAAGATGATGAAAGAGGATCAAGTGCTTGCCTAAGGCGTCAATTAATTTGCTCCTTATCATGCTACAGTGTTTTATTTTGATCTTGCTTCTCTGCATAAGCAAAGGGAGAATTATAGATCAGCAGTTCATCAACTGAATGATAAAAATATCTAAGGAATTGAGGAAGGATTCAAATAACATTTTCCAATAAGTAGGCAGACAATATTATCCGTGAAGATGTGGCAGTTGCCCAATTTCTATCTCTGCTATTCAAATAGAGTATATCTAGTTACTAGATTTGTCTGACCTAGTTATATTCCATCTGAATACAAATTGAATTAAGAATGTTTTGATTTTTGGGGTATTTGTGCTGTGATGAAAGAACGCAACACAACAGGAGGAGGATGAAGGAGGATCTCGGCCCAAAACGTTGACTGTACGCTTTTCCATGGATACTCTCAGGCCTGCTGAGTTCCTCCAGCATTTTGTGTGTGTGTTGCTTGGATTTCCAGCATCTGCAGATTTTCTCATGTTGGTGAGAGGGAGGATGGGTCAGTCTATCTGACTGCATGACATTTTCAAGAAAGCACAATTTTAACTGGTTCCACTTCACTTCCTAACCTCAGAGTTGTGGATTTTATCTCCATTTCAAGTAGTTTAGATGAGAATGGCTTACTATGTGAAACAAAACTCACCTGTTTCTCTTGTCATTTCTCTTGAAATTGTCAGCCCATAGGAACATATTCTAAAGCTGCTTGATGTTTAACCATCTCCTTTAAATTTCCTCTTGACCTTCACTGCTATAAAGAAAATACATTTTCACATTTTTCTGCAACAAAATAACCCTTCACTTTTTTTCTCTAAGTTTGGACAATGAGTTTTTTTTAAGGTTATTTAACTGTGGGCAATGATCCTGATCTAAGTTGCACTTGGTGATAAAGGTGACAAGCTTTCTAGGACTGAGACTGTAGAAACCTGAATTTTATCCAACAATCCTTATTAAAGATTCTATCTATGTAGATGTTATCGTGTTTTGCCTGTACTGTTGCCATAATTATATTGCTTGCTAACATTTACTGTTTAAGTTTAATAAGGAAACAATAGTTCTAGGAGATGAGGGGAGACAATGTTGAGAATAAAAGCATTTTTATGTTACTAAAAGTTGATAGCTCAGGTTTTTTTTTGCTCACATCAATTTAATATTTTAATCTTGGTAGTATTCTGACATTAAAGTGAAGAAAGTGCATTTAAAGGCAGCAAATACAATTACCTCAGAGTTCTTCATTATTTCTAACTGAGTTAACATTAAACTTACAGAGATATAAATAATAGCCAGTTGGATCCGGACTTTCCATTCCAGGGCCATCCTGTTATCCAGCAATCATTTCCCATTTTTAAGGATTGGAAGTATTGGTGATGTCAGGTTTTTTTCCAGTGTCAGTCAATTGATTTGCATTTCATTTCTTTCCCTAAATGGTTAAGCCATGGATTATCTTTAAGTGTGGGTTTTCTTTAAGAAGGACAGGATAAGTGAACAAAGAAGGAGAGGCTTAAAAAAGGAATTGAGCTTCCAGAAGAAAATGATAGAATAGCAAAAATATTCTCTCTAAATGCAAATGTGAGTGGCATACAATAAGCATATATGTAAATTATCTCGAATGGGAAAAGCTAAGAAAATGATATTAAAGATTGTTGCATTTTAAAATTGGGAGCATTTGGCAAATTGTTTACGATGATAAGCAAGCCTTGCCAGAAGTTGGAGAAGAACAGAATGTTCTTCGTATAGCATTAGATTTTGGAAATAATAAGTTGTTAATATTCAGCAGCCACCAAGATTGTTCCAAGGGAAATTGCTGTCAGAAATTACAATTAAGTTAATTTAGATTTTGCAACAAGCACACACTGGAATTGTCTCGGCAATGGAGCTTGTGGGCTCCAGAATTGTCTCGGCAATAGAGCTTGTAGACTCCGGAATTGCCCAAACCGGAATTGTCTCAACAATGGAGCTTGTGGACTCGGGAATTGACCAGACCAGAATTGTCTTGGCAATGGAGCTTGTGGACTCTGGAATTATCTCGGCAATGGAGCTTGTGGACTCGGGAATTGACCAAACCAGAATTGTCTTGGCAATGGAGCTTGTGGACTCGGGAATTGCCCAAACTGGAATTGTCTCATCATTGGAGCTTGTGGACTCTGGAATTATCTCGGCAATGGAGCTTGTGGACTCGGGAATTGCCCAAACTGGAATTGTCTCAACAATGGAGCTTGTGGACTTGGGAATTGCCCAAACTGGAATTGTCTCAACAACGGAGCTTGTGGACTCCAGAATTACCCAAACTGGAATTGTCTCGGCAATGGAGCTTGTGGACTCTAGCCTTGAATCTTAGTTTACTACTTTTTCTTTCACAGAGTTGTAGATATTTTTAATGGATCCCTATAATTACTTTGTAAAAACTACATAAAAGGCTTGATATGTGTTCACTCAGATGGTGCAGGAACCATGAGATCTGGTTAAAATGTGACTTGAAAAGATTTAATGCTTGACCAGATAAAACTGCAAGGTGATTGTGGAAGTTGGTGATTGATGCACTGATCACTGAGAAACATTCTGCAGTCTGAAGTAGAAATCAATTAATAACAGAGCTAAAATAAATGATAAGTAAAATCTGCATATATTGGAAATCTGAAGTTAAAAAAAAAACACAAAATACCAGAAATACTCGTGAGGTAACGTTTGTGGAGAGAGAACAGATCATGTTGAACGATAACTGAATCTGAATGCTTACTGTTTCTCTTCCGAAGAAACTGACCCGAAGAAAATGACTATTCCTAGCACTTTGTTTTTAATCCAAAACAAATGTTGATAGTTTTCTTTAGCAAAAATAGTGCTGTACATGGGTCTCCATGTTAATATACATGTTCATGTCTTTAATCACTGTATTGATTAGTGCTGATGGCGTGAGTGAGAATTGACTGAATGAAACAAAATCAATGGAGCAGTTAGTTAATGATTTTTAAAATATCAGATATCATAGTTATTGATGCTAAGATATTTACAATTTATCTACTATAATGGGAGAATAGTGAGTCCCATGCCACAATTCCAAATGGACAGTTTTTAAAAAAACCTTGTGCATGAAATGATGAATTGATGCAGTGGTCTAGGAAAATTTGATAATTTGTTGAATTCTTTAAAACTAGAATCTTTACATGAGCAAATAATGTAATTTATCAGGAATTACAATGTATCCAATTAGCTTGTCTTTATTCACAATTACTGCACATCCTTTAAAGTTATTTTTAACACTTTAAAAAAAATTGTCATTTTTTCATACATTGCATGAGTTTTTATATATCAGCAGCCCCCCTGCCCAGTAATTGATCTATTTTGTAGAATATACAATAAGAATTCCTAGCCAAACGGCTAAAGATCACAAAATTAGACTGTTGTGTCAAGTTCAACTGGTATGGGTTGCCTTATTGTCTGAATGTGTTTTTATTATAGGCATATACAGAATATTGGTGAGATCAAAACTGATGTGGGAAAAGCTCGAGCATGGGTACGACTTTCAATGGAAAAGAAATTGCTGTCTAGACATCTCAAGCAGTTGCTTTCAGACCACGAGTTAACAAAGTAAGGAATACAGTGTAATATAATTGTAATTTACACTCTATCCACCATATTTGAATGGTTATGTGGAATTTGAACTCTAACATTTTCTTTTGTATCCAAGTTTACAAATACAATTTATTAAAAAAAATCACAATGGCTTTGAATAGTCTTCAGATAATATTTTTGATAGCATACTGGGAACTGTGAGAATTGCATTATAATTAAATAGTCCTCCTTGAGTTAATAGCTGAGCTGAAGACATAGTTAATAAAATGAGTCTGTCTGAAACTCCCTATTCCTTACCTTTGAAGGATAACAGTGGCAATGAAATGTTGCATGCTGGGGAAGATGCGTACCAGTGTTGTTTTATTCAGTCCAGCATAAACTAAAAGTGACCGGATGGATGTAAATGTCTAAGCTCCCGGCAACATTACAGATGAGCAATCTAACCCTGTTATGCAGATTCAGTGATGCTAAGCTTGGCCCACTTTTATGTGTGCACATTTTCCAAATTCCCAATTTCCTGATCAACAGTCTGTTTATTTCTAGGCAGAGTATTTGTTTGTCTCACTGACTGAAATGCTGAAACAGCGGCTGGTGAAGGATGAATAATGGTTGTACTGCCCTTTCGAAGTCCAACGCAGTGCTGCAGATCAGATATGATGGTCACAATTTATTTCGATTTAGAGATGCAGCGCAGGATGGGCCCTCCCAGCCGAATGAGCCAGGCTACATAGCAACTTGCCTAGTTAACACCAACTAAGCCACAGGACTGTTTACAACGATCAATTAGCCTGCTAGCCTGTCCATCTTTAGACTGTGGGAGGAAACTGGAGTACCTGGAGGAAACCCACGTGGTCATGGGGTGAATGTACAAACTCCTTATTGAGGCACTTGGATTGATCTCTGAACTCCAATGCCCCGAGCTGTAATAATGTCTCACTAATCACTACACTACCATGGCACCCCAATCATTCATCTTTATAAGGATCAGTTCCTGAATGTGACCCAGGCCCCAGATGGATCTGCTAGTGAGAGAATATTCCAAAGCAACTTGCATCTCCATAGACATGAACAGAAGACAAATGCGCTGGTTTGGGCTTCTAATAACAAGCACATGAGAAGCCTTACTTCAGTTACAAGATGTTGGGCAGCTTGGATTTGACTTGAGCACTTGTGATACATCACAGACCACCATACTTGGTTTGATTGTGATGATCTTGGTTCGGTGCATTTTGCTCTTGCCTTCTATTCCTCTGCACTCCCCAGGTTCCCAGCGTGAACTGCTCCTTACCTCGGCAGAGATCAGCAGTTCAGGAGTACAGAATAGTTTCAGTGGACCATGGATTACTGGCAGCAGAGGTCATCCTGCTGATGTAGAAACTAGGAACTTCCTAGCTTCCAGCTGTGCTGAGAGGGACTGGCAAGCAACTGGGACTGGGAGGGATTGGCTCAGAGCATAAGATGCTGGAAATCCAGAGCAACGCACACAAAATCTTGGAGGAACTCGGCATCTATGGAGAGGAATTAACAAAGGATGTCTTGGGCCACTGAGGTGGGAAAGGAAAGGGGAAGAAGCCAGAATTGTCAACTGTTTATTCCTCTCCATGTTTGCTGTCTGACCTGCTGAGTTCCTTCAGCATTTTGTGTGATATGCTGGGAAGGTTCCCAACTCAGCAATCAGGGATGGAGTCCAGTTATCTGGCCTGAAAAGATGTGTGCCAACTTTCATAACAGAAACTGTCAGTCAGTAGGTCAGATATCCTAGCCAAAAGAATTAATATTGAGCTACTTAAGTCAATGTTGGAACTGTTGGTCAGACAAGGTCAAGGAGGTAAATAGGTATAAAGACATATGCTGAAGGAGGAAACAGAATTGTGAGGACATTTAGATTGCCATTCCCAGAGCTTCAGGACCTTGGCCACTCCAGCTGTGGAGTGATTTAAATTCAAGGATGCTGAAGAGGCCAAAAGCAAAGGAAAGATAACTGAGGATTGTAAGGCTAGGGAAGAGTAAAAAAAACTAGGAGAGACAAGATCCATGGAAGGATCTGTAAACAAGGATGAGAAGTTTAAAATCAAGCTGATGTTCAAACATGAGCCAGTGTACATTGGCAAATATGAGTGAAATTGTTCTTGATTACTTCGATGGGGCATTTGGAATGGACTTTCAGGATTGATGAGGGCTTTGGTAGCCTCTGAGCTAAAGAATGGAGCTTGTTATGTCTGCCGAAAGGTCTCAGCCCAAAATGTCGACTGTATTTTTTCCTCTATAGATGCTGCCTGACCTGCTGAGTTCCTCCAGCATTTGTGTGTGTTGCTTAGATTTCCAGCATCTGCAGATTTTCTGTAGTGAGCTTATTATGATGGTAGAAATAGGTGGCCTTATCCCTGACATTTGATATCAAGTCTGAATCTCTGCTGAACTCAACACAACTTGGAGACAGCATAAAACGTTACAGAAAGCTTTTTTTGTTTTGAACATTGGGATGATGATTTTAGATTTGTGAGAGAGGATTGTTAGTATTCAAGGAGACAAGCTGTCAGACTTAGGATGAGGTGAGGGGGACATTGGGAATGAGGCATAAAGGAGAAGAGATGAGTATCAGCACAACAGAGTAGAAGGTCTCTGTCTTAATTACTGAGAAACCAGGAGGCAGGAGAATGAGGTATTAAGAAAAGGTTAGATTTAAGGCAATCATGTTGAGATTGATATATTGGCCTTGGGGGCATTTCAGTGAAGAATGATACCTAGGTCTCAAGGATTAAATTACAGTAAAAGAAAATGCAAATGAAAAGGGTAGGGGGAGTTTTAATGCAGTGTGGACCATGAATTGAATTAACTGACTGTTTCTCCTTGCCTCCTTTTCCCATGATTGGGGTGTTGGTGCTTAGGGGTTGCAGTCAAAAGTTTAGAGCCAAGGAATTTGGGTATGAAGCACAAGAAGTTTAAGAGGGTGGTGGAAGTTGTAACTCTGTTGAATAACTGGCAATTGTTGCTGGGTTAATTTAATTTTAAATGAGAGGCTATTGTTAACTAAAAAGTCTTGAGGAATGGGGAGAAAAGTTTCTGTTTCCAAAAAAAACAATAGAATGTGGCTGTGTTAGGACTGTATTTCTCTATATCGTAAGCAAGATGGTATTCTGTAATGTTGAAACCTTGTTTTCTTGAATATTCAAGTTTGTTTGCTTGTCAGAATACATCAGTACTTGTAGATCCACTTGAGGGATGGTAAATTGTTATTCTGTCTATTGTAAAGCAAATCATATCAACTTGGCTATTGAAACCAAAATTGGAGGAAACACAGTGCGTTAAAGCAATTTGTACATTAGCAGAAGTGTGGGAATTGGCCAGAAGAGGACCTGCAGAACACAAAAATGCCACATGCCAATCGAAATCTGTTCTGTTATGCAAGCACAAACAGTTTTTGCCAACGCATAATTGGAGAAAAAGCTGCCTGGGAAATTAATTTCCATAGCTCTGTCCATTGGTTTGTGTTTGCTGGTACAAAATAATAGGGTTAAGAATTAATATTGATTTAACTGGTATTTAACAGCAGTCAATATTTGAAATAATTACACATGAATCTAGAAAATAATACATCACAAAATTTCCATTCTAGGTCTTTTATGGATTTAATGGATTTTGTTTGCAATTGATACACAATCTTAACCTCAGTTTTCACCAGCAACCTTTAAGTCTTCGGTGCAATGGTTTTGCTTTTATGGTTGGCTTCCTCTAAGATATCACCATTATCACACAATGCTATCCTGATGGCTTGTCACCTACGTACGTTCTTGAAAGACTGGCTTGTCCTGTTGCGTAAACACCTGCAAGAATATGCAGAAGGTAGCTTTAGTGATTTACTGTAAACAGTGAGAAACACTTACCATTCATTTGGCCGTTCTAGATTATGCAAAGTCTCCATTTCATCCCATTTCAATGATATAACACATGACAGGCTTGTATTTCTATACATTTATCATTTAATTCCTGATATCATTTCCATCTGAGTGAGAATTAAACCTTAAGATAAACTCAACTAAACACTACACTACCCTGGTTTCTTCCATTTCCAGTTCTCTCACTACCTGAGAGTTATCTCTTACCAATAAATTCAAATTTTGTCTGATGATAGCTCAAACATCATAAGATGAAGATGGCCAATTGTACTCTTAAAGTTTGCAGTTGTCCTATTACTGTATTAAAGTAGCCAACAAGTAAACTAAACTGAACGCTTTCTATTGCACTGCTGAAAACAATTAATGGTTAAACATGTTAATGTAAGTAAATAATTCAGTGTTGAATTTTTGCACAGTACTACTTCTTTTTAAACAAAGAAGTCCCTCATTGATTAATTTAAAACTGGAAAACTTGATTCTGGTGGCTCTGGGTGATGAAGTGGCCGACCGTGATTGCACCAGTTATGTTTGCTCTATGGTAGATCACTACATATAAATTTGGTGTCTTTGACCTGATCTTGAAAAGAGCACCATCAACATAAGGTTTGTATGAGCTCAGAGAAGTCCCTTTTCTATTTCCTCTGAGTAAGTTAAGGTGGGGATCACATCAAACACCACTTCACCTATTGTATACAGCAGTGGGAGGTAGGAACAGGCCAGTTCATCTCTCAAGTTTACTTTGCCTTTCAGAAAGACACATCAGTCGATTTCTTGGCCTTTCCATTTAACTTTAGTTCCCTTACCTTTCAAGATCTCTGCATTTCAGCTTTAAGGATGCACAAGGATTCTGCCCCCACAGCCTCACTGCAGCAAAGAGTTCCAAAGATGTCAACCTCAGAAAAATCTTCCTCCTTCATCTGTCTCTGGACTCTTCTACAAGAGGAAACATTACTCTCAGTATTAACCCTGTACGGTGTTCCCTTCCATGTGCTCCAACAGATCTTGTACATTTTAGTGAGAGCAGCATTCATTCCAAAGAACTCTAAGGAATAGAGTATCAAGATCCTTAACCTTGTAGGTTATTCTCTTCCATGTTGGTAGTCTCAAACAAAAGCGGAAAATGTTGGGGGGGTGGAAACAAAATCTGTGGAAAGAGAAACCATTGAAGTTTTGGGTCTGTGACCAAGCTTTAATTTTTGTTTCCAATAAATTAATTATTTATTTTTCATGCCTTTTTAGGCCAAAGAAAGTCTTTTAGTATGGTGGATTTCTCCAGCCACCTGCCTGATTTAGTATTTTAATGAAAAAGATCAGATTTCTCTTTTATATGCACATATTTCCAGTATTTTACCCCAGTAATGTTTATAAAAAGTATCAGATTTAAGCTTGGTGATTATATTTGGTCTATCAATTTTATTTGAAAGTTATTTTGCTGTGAATATTGAGTATTGCCTGCCTTTAATCAATTGTTCACCTCGCTGTATATCTGTGTCTCTTGGTACACTGTCATAACACTTTGTTGCACGTGACCTTTAATAGGAAAGGTGCAAATGCATTTAGTTGGGTTTACAGAATTTTGAAACATTGGTAACACTTTGACAAACTTATAAATTATCCTTCTGTTATTTCCTTAAAGATTTTATGAAATGTAACTTCTGTTTTAATTTTAGAAAACTTTATAAACGTTATGCCTTCCTTCGCTGCGATGATGAGAAGGAACAATTCCTGTACCACCTCCTTTCATTCAACGCAGTGGATTACTTCTGCTTTACTAATGCATTTACAACAATCAGTAAGTGAATGTCGATATGCTAAAATGATAAGCTATTGAGTGGATGCATGGAGATTTAACAGTACAGGTGCTCCCCACATTATAAATGCCTGACTGGTGTGTGGCACATACATAAGAACAAGCTTTTGGGAGACTGGCAGAATGGATTTGCCAGCTGCCATGGGACTGCAGGAATTGTGTGCCATATGGGAACTTAGTTTGTAGGTACATTTTTAACTTGTAAACTTGCCAGGTCCTGAACATTCACAGGAAGAGAAAACTGCTGAAATCTGGGGGCAGTCTGTAATTGCAACTTACTTATGGTTCATGCCTTTACATCTGCATAACATGTGTATCGATTCAGTAATTTTAAAGTTATTACTGTTTGTATCATCTGCACCAATGTAGGAAAAAGAAATGTGCTGGTGAAAGCTTGCAATAAATTTTGAAGCAAAAGAAATCATCAAGTTTACTCAGAGTTCAGGCCACCTGGAGTTCATGAAGAGGTTTTGCACCTTTAGCACCAATCCACACATTCCTCAGCGTTTCAAATGTCAATGATGTTAGAAACCGTTTCTTGTAGGAGACTTCCAGCAGTTTACTTGGAAAACCTTTCTAATAATTGCTACCATCCAACAGCAGAACATATGAATTTAAATAATGCCTTTTTACTAAAATGAGATATTTGGAATGTTCAGATTTAGTCATATTTTTGTTTTCTGTTCTGTTTCAGCCCCATTTTAGTGGTAAATGCTGCAACATGATTGTTAGTTTACATTGAAACGCTTATTACAATGTGCATCACTAAAAACACAGTGCAGTGCAATGTTAAGTAAAGACAGATCTCAAGGTTTATAAATAAAAGCACTCCAGTTTACAAAGTCATCACTCTGACACAATGGTATAAAGAAAACAACCTCTCCCTCAATGTCGCAAGGACAAAGGAGCCGGTTGTGGACTATGGGAGGAATGGAGATGGGCTAACCCCTGTTGACATCAATGGATCTGGGGTTGAGAGGGTGAATAACTTTAAGTTCTTTGGTATACACATCACCTAGGACCTCATTTGGTCTGTAGATACTGGCTGTGTGGTGAAAAAAGCACAACAGCACCTCTCACTTCAGTTGGTTGAAGAGGTTCAGCATGAGTCCCCAAATCCTAAGGACTTTCTACAGGGGCACCAATGAGAGCATCCTGACTGGCTGCATCACTGCCTAGTATGGGAACTGTACTTCCCTCAATTGCAGGACTCTGCAGAGAGTGGTGCGGACAGCCCAGTGCATCTGTAGATGTGAACTTTCCACTATTCAGAATATTTACAAAGACAGGTTTGTAAAAAGGGCCCAAAGGATCATTGGGGACCCGAGTCCCCTCAGCCACCAACTGTTCCAGCTGCTACCACCCGGGAAACGGTACCACAGCATAAAAGCCAGGACCAACAGGCTCCGGGACAGCTTCTTCCACTAGGCCATCAGACTGATTAATTCAGGCTGATACAATTGTATTTCTATCCCATAATGACTGTCCTGTTGTACATACTGTTCATTATAAATTACTATAAATTTTACATTCAGGCGGAGACGTAACGTGAAGATTTTTACTCATGTATGTGAAGGATGTAAGAAATAAAGTAAATTCAATACACTTAATTGCATAACAAGATTAGCTTTATATTTTTGGTAATTGTTTTTTGAATGAATCTGCTGAATGCAAGAGCAGATGACTATAAAACTGGAGTGCTTTTATTTATAAACCTCGAGATCTGTCATGCTTTACTTAATATTGCACTACACAGTGTTTTTAGTGAGGCACATTGTTGCAATGGAATCTAACAATCAGGTTGCAGTCAGCTTACTACCTGATACGCTAATAAACACCATGCTCTAATTCCCAAGGTAGATCTGTAAGCATCTGGGATCCAGATTAATTACAAAAATTTATGCTCTTATCTGCGAATCATATCGAACTAAATATGACGAATACCTGTGGAAGTGTACTACAGTGGATTCCTGTTAATTTGTCCATCAGTTAACCGGGCGCAGCAATTATTTGGGACAACCTCTTAACAAAAACAAATCACAAAATAGTCAGGATTCCCCTTGTTTATTTGGGAGTCTGTGCTGCTCAATTGAGGCAGGAGACTTGCCGAAGAGGTTCAGACAAGCGCGCTATTAGTGTGGCCATTAGACACTACATTGTGCCTACAGCAAACAGTTTTTAAGTAGTGTCAGTTGCGTGTGTTTGTGTGCAAAAAGCAGTGATTTTTGACACTGATAATTGGCAATAAATAAGCAGTGCGACCGTTTAGAACTGTTTTGCTCACTGTGGTTTTGAACATTCAGGCTTGGAGATGCCTGAACCAGTGAAAATTAAATTATTTCATTACTTAAGCAAGTTAGGAACTAGGAAGAATTTGGAAGATATTGATGATCATCTAGAAGTTGCAATGAGAAATGAAAATTGGAAGATGCAATCGTAGATAGTATTGTAAGAAGGCAGTCCATTATCTGTACTAGGTGTCTGCACTGATTTTGTACATTTGTGTGCACTGGATGAGTTCCTCCGTCGATATCCATTAAGAACTAATACACAGTTTTATAGTACTTAGTACCATTGGTACTGTTCTGATTTATTCTGTATTTCATTTAAATACATAATTTGAGACTCAGTTTGTCTTTTTTTTTTTTGATACCTTTTCAACTGTTTCCATGAAACTTTGGCTAATTGGGCAGCCATCTAGTTGGGCCAAAATGGACAGGTTTCGATGTGTCTCAATTGACCAGAATCCACTGTACATATTTAATGTTCTTCTAATCAACAGATTTTTCAGTTATAAATGACCATGTAATGACGAAGCAATTAATAATTTTTAAGCAGAATTTCTTCCGTCTTTGTTATTGTCATGCAGTAAAACTGTTTTCATCTATTTAAGAAATGTTAAATGCTAATCTGAAAAAATATGTATATATATATTGCTTTGAAGTACCAAAATTAAAAGAATTGAAGGCAAATATCTCCACTGGGATTATGAAAAGGCTTCAAAAGAGTTAAATCTCTGGTGTTCATATTTTTTAAATGCTGTTTTTTTGATCCTCTATTTGCTGGAGTCGAGCAATTTTGCTATTTGATGAGGTTTCTCCTCTCATCCTTGATCTTGAAACACTGTTCTCCCAGACCTCAGAGTAGGATGAGAAAACCTTGGTCAATGTGGCTGAAGGACAAGAATGAGAGAATGTCAGATCATTCATTTATTGCAGGAAGAAACCAAGAAAAAAAAAGTAACTGGAAATCCACAAAGGAAGGAAATCACAGACTTCTTTTTAAAAAAAAAATACTTGCTATCTTTAGAAATACAGCAGCTACTGAAGTTACCCCAACTTGTACTAAAGTAGTTTATTTTTGCAAGATTGTAAATCTTAGTAAATAGGCATGTTGGTAATAGCCAGTCCTAATTTCTTACAGCTATTTTAATTGACAGGTAACACACAACCGTTGAAAGCCTTCGAGTTGCTGAAGGCTTGCTACTATTTAATGAAGTCATGCATTAAAAAAAGAGTGTGATTGCCCAGCAAGATGTTTAGTTTGTAGTTCAAGGGAATCTTCTTTGCTATGAGTTGCTGGGAGATTTCAAAATTAATACCAGTTAAATGTCCTTAAACTTGTTTTTATAGTGACTGCATTTTTTGGCCATTATCCAGGCAAAACAGAAATAAATATTTCACTTTATAGAATGTAAGAATACTGTATGTAGGTTGTTACATGTAACTTGTGTGTTTCATGTTGACAGTGATTCCATACCATGTGCTGGTCATTCCTAGTAAGAAGCTAGGAGGCTCCATGTTTACAGCAAATCCCTGGATCTGTATATCAGGAGAGCTGGGAGAGACGGGTATCCTACAAATACCCAAAAGTAGCCTTGAAATGACATTTGAGGTTAGTACACAATGTAACTCATTAAATATTGATTTGGCTTCTTTAAAACTGTCATTGCAAAACCATTACATCAGGGGATTTTCACCTCCAGGGGAAGAGCATTGCGGAAGTATAGCTGGACAGATTCCTGGGATGGCAGGTTTGTTGTAAGATGGGAGATTGAGTGGGTTTGGCCTGTATTCTTTAGGGTTTAGAAAAACGAGAAGTCATTGGAACTTGCCAAGTTGTTATAGACTATGACAGGGCATGTGCAGAGAGAATGTTTCCCCACATTGTGTCTAAGAGCAGGGATTACAGTCTCAAATGAGTAGAGCATACCATGTGTGTGTGTGTGTGTGTGTGTGTGTGTGCGTGTGCGCGCGCAGCGTTACCAGACGGCCAGCCAGTCATCAGACATTTCCCTTACAGCTGGAAAGTAAACAGACTGTGGAGTGTGTGTTGGCTCAGTATTTCAAACAGAAATATAATCTTCAGTTAAAGATTTTCTTTTCCTCTTACTCTTACTGTATGAATGATGCATTTTGCAGCTCTCTGATTTGGCTTAAAGTTAAAGCAACAGTTATGCAAGTTGGGGAAAACGTATTAATTCCAATAAAATACTTTTCCATGTTGTAGCCCAAATGATGGATTCCTTGCCCGATAAAACAATAAATACCATCTGTTATTCTTCTGTGCTTTTTTTTCTCCTTGTAGTGTCAGAACTTGGGAAAACTTACAACAGTGCTCATTGGTCATGATAACTCGGGGTTGTATGCCAAGTGGCTTGTGGACTATGTTGTGGTTCGGAATGAAATAACAGGTCATGCATATAAGTGAGTATTTTTAAATTAAAAGAAATAGTTTTCATAGTTTTGTAAGATTAAAGCTGTGCCAGTAAGAAGTAAACATAGTTTTTTAGGTGGTCCCTGTCTATTCCTTCCATTAGCCCAGGATATAGATTCTGTCTTCCCTGCTGCCCTTTAGATGGTGGTAGTGCAGGGAGAGAAGATGCCTACCAAGCTAGAACACCTTGGCTATCTCTAGCAAATTGAACAAAGCTCCAAAGTGTTGCTAAAATTGGATATGATGAATCTTGTACAATTTCACCTTCAGACTCGTTTGCCTCTCTCCTTGAGGCATTTTAAAAGGATCACTCCCTCTGCAGCTCGCTGCTCTGCTCTTTAGCTACCAGTCTCATGCAACCACAGAATATGTAACACTGTCTTTTTTAAACTCTGGATTCCCAATGTCTAGAGGACCAAACAGTCCTTCCAGATGAAACAGAAAATTCACTCGCACTTCCAATCTAGTGTGCTGCATTTGATGTTCACAATGTGTGTTCCTCTGCAGTGGGGAAACCAAATGCAAATTGGGTGGTAGTTTTGCAGAGCACCTACATTCAATCCATCCATCATCTTATGACCTGCCACGTTAGTTCTCCATTCCACTCCCACTCTGACCTTTTCTCCCTCTGGCCTACTGCATTGCTGCAACACCAACCCAAGGAACGTTTAACCTTCTGTCTGGGTATATTATAACCTTCAGGACTTGACATCGCATTCTTCTGCTTTAGGTAGCTCACCCTTTCTCTGTCTGGAACTGGCCATTTCTGCCATTCCTCATTTTGGGTCAGTGCAGTGTGTACTGCTGGGCATGTCCATAATCAACGTGTACACAAGATATTACACATGCAATGAACCTTGATCTAGTTACAACTGCTAGTTAACTACCATATTAAGTCTCATCTTATCAGGGACCATGGCAGAAAAGTGACTGGCACAATTTGAGATTCCTATGGTGCTGTGGTTTCCTTCCACATTCCAAAGAGATGTCGGCTAGGGTTAGTAACTTGTGGGCATGTTATGTTGGCACTGCAAACATGGCAACACTTGTGGGCTGCCCCCAGCCCATCCTCAGACTGTGTTGGTTGTTGACCTAAATGATGCATTTCCTTGTATATTTTGATGTAGATGTGACAAATAAAGCTATCTTTTCGTTATCCTTTATAAATTCCTTTTGTCCTCCCTATTCCTGTCACACCTTCCTGCTGCATAAAAACTAAATTGTTCTCTCCTTTTCACAGTTCTGAAGAAGGATCCCAGAACTGAAATGTTTAGCTTTTTCTCTTTTTCTGCAGAAACTGGCTGACTTGAGGGATTTCATCATTTTCTGTTTTTATTTTGATATGTTGAACTGCCCGTTTTAGAGTGGTAATGCTGGTAGTCACGATAGCACTCCTACCATTGAATTTTTTATTACTTTTTGCCATCTATGATTGGCTTGCAGGACCAGGAATATCAATTGTTTATGAAGATGATGAGATTAATGTTATTTTGTTTAGAAATGTGCCATTATGCATTTACTAGTGCTTATTGACACAATGGGATGCATCTTCCAGAGGAACTAATGCGAGTCCTTTGATTGTGAGCAAAAGCAATTCTGTTGAAAATTTGTCTCTTGGCAAAAGGGCAGTGCACAATCAGTGCTGCATATTGTAAACAAAAGTGCATTTTAAAGTATTTTGTTTAAAAAAATATACATTTGTGTGTATACACACACAAATAAGTTCATGGCCTAAGGTGGAAGGAGTCAATTTTAGAAAACCTAGCACATTTATTTTTCAACATAGTCCCCTCCTACATTTACACACTTAGTCCAGTGGTCGTGGAGCATTGTCATAGTCATAGTCATACTTTATTAATCCCGGGGGAAATTGGTTACAGATGAATAGGGGTGAATACAGATCCCTTCTTTGTAGAAGTTGGCATCTTGGACCTCCAGAAAGTGGGCCACAGCAGGGGTGATTGATATTTGTGGCCTAAGGTAGAAGGAGATGAGTTATTAACTTCAAACGTTCTGCATAATCACTCAAAGAGTTGAACTGCATGTGCATGTAACAAGAGCTGTATAACTCATCTCCTTCTACCTCAGGCCACAAACTTATCAATCACCCCTGCTGTGGACCACTTTCTGGAGGTCCAAGACGCCAACTTCTACAAAGAAGGGATCCGTATGCTCCATGACCGCTGGACCAAGTGTGTACATGTAGGAGGGGACTGTGTTGAAAAGTAAATGTGCTAGGTTTTCTAAAGTACACTCCTTCTACCCTAGGCCACGAACTTATCAATCACCATGTGTGTGTATATCTCCCCCCTCCCTCCCTCTTCCCCAGATAAAAGCTGTTAATTGTTGCTACTAAGGGCGGCAAGTTGCTTTGTAAGTGAATGCTTGCAAACAAGTTCCAGAGATACCTGGAAGTAATAACCTGATCTTCACTCTCCTAAAGTTTAAAAACTTGTATTTTAAATCTTCCATTTGCAAATTAATTTTCCTCTTGAATTTTTGACTGTTATATTTGTGCTAAGCTCCTCTTGAATAACTTTTTTTTAAAACATGGTATGACTATTGAAAAATTAGACGTAAAAAGTACTAATGAACATTAGTGCCTAGAAAGAGAAATCAGAAACAAAATGAGCTAAAAATTGACAGCTTAAGCTATCAAATCCATGATGATTCCTCTTCCTTCATCAACCCACCTATTTGGGCCGAAGTTGATCAGGTTTTGTTTGTGCTCAGATTTGTATCAACAATTCTCATTCAATAATTCTCATTCACACAACCTCTATTCAATAATTGGTTCAAGAAACTGGAAAACAGAAATGTGCTTAGTGACTGACAGTAGTTTCAAACACATAACACCATAAATATTGATCTTACAATGCAAAATTTCTTGCTGAAGTAGACCAAGTCCTTTATCACTCAGTAGTTCAGATGGTAAAACTATTGTTTAGGAGAATTTATTTGATAACTACTGTCACATTTGGGAGTTTGTAGGTATCAAGTTAAATCATATTCTGTTTAAATACACTCTCAACTATTTTCTTTGCTGTATTACACATTGACCTTGAAGAAGAGTTGTCATTTTAGTCCTGTGAGCCACTGTCCCCCATGGGGATGGCTGACTTTACTAGGTATGGTTACTAGGAGAGAAACAAAAGAAAGTAAAAGAATAATTTGCATGTGTCAGTACCACAACATTAAGCAGTCAACTATGTAAATTCTCTTGCCAGATTTCCTTGTGGCAGGTGGCTAGGAAAGGGAGTCGATGATGGGAGTCTGGAAAGGATCCTTGTTGGTGAACTTGCTTCAGGCACACAAGAAACTGACGAGCGTCACTGTCGAACTCCCCCAATGCAGCAATCTCCAAGTATGATCAGGAGGTTTGTCAATATAACTCCTACCAATAGACCAAGTAAGTGAAGTTGACATCTCTTAAATAACAAAGATTGTTTTGGGATTTAAGCACTTTGAAAGAGAGTAATTTTATTCCTCAACTGGATATGTTTCCATGGCAACAAAATTCTTCTCTTGATGGGACTATTTTAAGATAAAAGTTGCTGTTTGTGTATTCCATAAGTGTCCCATCAGATTTTGTGGAGTCACCAAGTTCGTCTGTGGCATGGTATAATGATGGTGAAATGACAATGTACTTGTACTTGTACTTTATACTTTATTGTCGCCAAACAATTGATACTAGAACGTACAATCATCACAGCGATATTTGATTCTGTACTTCCCGCTCCCTGGATTACAAATCGATAGTAAATATTAAAAATTTAAATTATAAATCATAAATAGAAAATAGAAAAATGGAAAGTAAGGTAGTGCAAAAAAAAATGAGAGGCAGGTCCGGATATTTGGAGGGTACGGCCCAGATCCAGGTTAGGATCCGTTCAGCAGTCTTATCACAGTTGGAAAGTAGCTGTTTCCAAATCTGGCCATATGAGTCTTCAAGCTCCTGAGCCTTCTTCCAGAGGGAAGAGGGACGAAAAGTGTGTTGGCTGGGTGGGTCATGTCCTCGATTATCCTGGCAGCACTGCTCCAACAACGTGCGGTGTGAAGTGAGTCCAAGGACGGAAGATTGGTTTGTGTGATGTGCTGCGCCGTGTTCATGATCTTCTGCAGCTTCTTTCGGTCTTGGACAGGACAACTTCCATACCAGGTTGTGATGCACCCTAGAAGAATGCTTTCTACGGTGCATCTATAAAAATTAGTGAGGGTTTTAGGGGACAGGCCAAATTTCTTTAGCTTTCTCAGGAAGTAAAGGCACTGGTGGGCCTTCTTGGCAGTGGACTCTGCTTGGTTGGACCAAGTCAGGTCACTTGTGATATTGACCCTGAGGAACTTAAAGCTTTTGACCTGTTCCACTTGCGCACCACCAATGTAAATTGGGTTGTGCGGTCCACTACTCCTTCTGAAGTCAACAACCAATTCCTTTGTCTTGCTGACATTGAGGGATGGGTTATTGTCTATGCGCCATGCCACCAGGTTCTTAATTTCCTCTCTGTACTCAAACTCGTCATTACCCAAGATACAGCCTACAATTGTTGTGTCATTAGCAAACTGATATATTGAGTTCGATGGAAACTTGGCTACACAATCATGGGTGTACAGTGAGTACAGCAGGGGGCTGAGTATACAGCCTTGTGGGGCACCGGTGCTCAGAGTGATTGTAGAGGAGAGCTTGTCCCCTATTTTTACAGCCTGGGTCCTGTCTGTGAGGAAGTTGAAGATCCAGCTGCAGATCTGAGTGCTAAGGCCCAGGTTCCGGAGCTTAGGAATCAGATTATTTGGAATGATGGTATTAAAGGCAGAGCTGTAGTCAATAAAAAGGAGCCTTACATATGCATCTTTATTCTCCAGGTGTTCTAAGGAGGAATGTAGGGCCAGAGAGATGGCATGTGTCGTTGACCTGTTGCTCCGGTAGGCGAATTGCAAAGCGTCGAGGTTGACCGGTAGGCTGTGGTTGATGTGCGCCATAACCAATCTCTCGAAGCACTTCATAGCAATTGACATCAGAGCCACAGGTCGATAGTCATTCAGGCGTGCCGCCTTGCTTTTAGGCACTGGGATTATCGTTGCCTTCTTAAAACACGAGGGGATCTTAGAATGAAGCAAGGAGCAGCTGAAGATGTCAGCAAACTCTCCAGCTAGCTCGCTTGCACAGGCCCAGAGAACCCGTCCCGGGACGCCATCTGGGCCCGTCGCCTTTCTTGGATTTATCTTCAGGAAGGCCCTTCTAACCTCCTCGGTGACGATGAATCTCGATGCCACCAGGTCCAGTTCATCCGGAGGGAGCAGGACGCTCCTCTTCTCTTCGAATCTTGTGTAAAATATGTTTAGTTCATCAGGAAGAGAAGCACTACAGTTATTGATATTCCCAGCCTTTTCTTTGCGCCCAGTGATCTCATTTAGACCCTGCCATAGTCTACTGGCATCCCTCTGGTTAGCCTGGGCTTCCAGCTTGGCTTCGATACTGCCTCTTGGTGCCCTTAATAGCTTTTCAGAGTTCACATCTAGATTCCATGTAGCGACTAGTATCCCCTGACCTAAAAGCCGCAGCTCTAGCCTTCAAAAGGGACTTGACCTCATAATTCATCCAAGGTTTCCGGTTAGGGAATACCCGGATTGTCTTGTGAGACACACAGTACTCCGTGCATTTCCAAATAAAGTCCATGACAGCTGAGGCGTACTCATCGAGATTAGCTGCCGAGTCCTTGAATACTAACCAGTCCACCGATTCAAAGCAGTCATGGAGGACCTCATCCGTTTCCTCCGTCCAACGCGACACTGCTTTTGACACCGTGACCTCCCGCTTCAGTTTCTGTTTGTAAGCCGGGAGGAGGAGTACAGCCTGATGGTCTAATTTTCCGAAGTGAGGTCGTGGGACGGAACGGTAGGCATCCTTGGCTGCTGTGTAGCAGTGGTCAAATATATTTGGGCCTCTAGTGGGGCAGGAGACATGTTGGTATAACTTTGGCAGCACCTTTCTGAGGTTGGCCTGGTTAAAGTCCCCGGCTGTAATTAGCAAAGCCTCCGGATACCTGGTCTCAAGTTCACTGATATTGGCATACAGTATGTTCAGAGCACATTCCACGTCCGCCTGGGGGGGAATGTAGACCGCTGTCAGTATGACCGAGGTGAATTCCCGTGGCAGATAGTAGAGACGACACTTCACCGACAGGTGTTCCAGGTCCGGGCTGCAGGAGCTTGTCAGTGCCACTGTGTCCGAGCACCACCCAGTGTTGATCAGTAGGCAGACACCACCTCCCCTCGTCTTGCCCGAAGATGCCGTGCGGTCGAAAATCTCTCCGGTCAGATGGCACAGTCGGGGGGTGGAGGTGTACTAATGTGTACAAAACATCACAGGCAAGAAGATCTGCAGATGCTGGAAGTCAAAGTAACACACACAAAATGCTGGAGGAACTCAGCAGGTCAGGCAGCATCTGTGGAAAAGAGTGAACAGTTGACGTTTCAGGCCGAGACCCTTCAGCAGGGCTGGGGGGAAGAAAGAGCTGAGAAGTCAGAGTAAGAAGGGGAGGGGAGGAAGAAGTACAAGGCGGTAAGTGATAGATAAAACTGGAAGAGGACGGGGAGGGGTAGGGTGGCAGGTAAAACCTCCAACCTGATGGCATGAACATTGATTTCTCGAACTTCCAGTAATGCCACCCCACCCCCCCATTCCCATTTCCCTCCCTCACCTTATCACTTTACCTGCCCATCATCTCCTTCTGGTGCTCCTCCCCCTTCACTTTCTTCCATGGTCTTCTGTCCTCTCCTGTCAAATTTCCCCCTTCTCCACCCCTTATCTTTCACCAATCAATTTCCCAGCTCGTTACTTCGCCCCTCCCCTCTTCCCCTGATTTTCGCCTACCACCTCCACCTCGTACTACTTCCTCCTCCTCCTCCTCCTCCCCCTACCCCCAGCACCACCACCTTACTCTGACATCTCCTCTTCCTTTTTTTTTCCAGTCATGATGAAGGGTGTTGGATTGAAATATTTACTCTTTTCCATAGATGCTGCCCGAGTTCTCCAGCATTTTGTGTGTACTAAACATCAATTCACTAGTGGCTAGAAAGGAAACACAAGCAAAGTGAACCAAAAACCTCCTGTAGTTGCAAAGATTCCTCTTCCTTCATCAGTCCACCTTTCTTGCTAAATGTGTTGTACTTTTGGTCTTGAATGTTTAGGGTTGGCCATACAGTGGGGAACAGGCCCTTCAGCCCATCTGTCTGCACCTACTATCAAAGACTAATTGCACTTTTCCTCTGGTACCTTAGCAATTCTTAATGATTCTCCTGCTGCACAAGGGGCAATTTAGAATTTTGCACACCAGCACATCTTTGTTATAAGACCATAAGGCATAGGAGCAGAATTAGGCTATTTGGCCCATCAAATCTGCCCCACCATTCCATCATGGTTGTTTTATTATCCCTCTCAACCCCATTCTCCTGCCTTCTCCTTGCAACTTCTTGATGCCCTCAACAACCAATCAACCTCCATGTTAAATATACTCAATGACTTGGCCTCCACAGCTGTTGGCCGCGATGAATTCCACATATTCTCTGCCCTGTGGCTAAAGAAATCTCTCCTCATCTCTTTTCTAAAGGGACATCTATTTTGAGGCTGTGTCCTCTGGTCCTAGACTTGCTCACTAGTGAAAACATCCTCTCCATGTCCATTCTGTCCAAGCCTTTCAATGTGGGATGAAATTGAAACATTCAGGGAAGGGGCGTGCACACGCACAATGCCCAATCTCAGAGTTGAGTTTCGGTTTCTGGAGGTGCGAGGCAGCAGTACTAAACATTGTGCAACTCAATTGGCCAGTCTCTCCTTCTAGTAGCATCTGTGACAGAGACTGAAAGGTTCTCCCCTCCGTCCTTTTGATGAGAAAACTTTATATAAAACATAAGTAGTATCAGTGACAAATGGCCATGTTTGAATGGATGTAAACTTGTACAGCCTAGTCTTCCTTCAACGTTGCAGAGAGATACAGGACAGAAATGGGTCTTTTGACCCAATAGGTCTGTACTGAGCATCAATCATCTATTTCCACCAATCCTATGTTCCTTATTCGCCATATATTCATATCAATTCCTTCCAGACCCTAGCTTTCACCTAAACACTGGTGACAATTTACATCAGCAAATTTACCGCCCAGCCAGTGTGTCACTGGAATGCGGGAGCATGCCAAAGGAACGGTAGGTGCAAACCCACAGGGAGACAATGCAAAACCTACAAAGACCACATTGGAGATCAGGATTGACCCCAAATCCCTGGCACTGTGAGGCAGCAGCTGTACTAGTTCTGCCTCCATGATTATTATCTTGTTTCACTTTATCATGGCACACACTTCTCCATAATCATATTTCAGAATAGGGATTATTATTATTGAATTGTGTTGTTTTCAAGCAGTAGTACAATGCAATACATTAAAAATTTCTATAAATTACAATAATATAAATGGTTTAGTAGTGTTCCTGAGTCCATGTACAATTCAGAAATCTGGTGGAGGGGAAGAAGCTGTTCCAAAAAAAGAAGAAAACAAGTCGTGCATCTTCAGTCTGCTCTACCACCTCCCCTGATGGTATAGGTGAGCAAAGGGCATGTCCTGGATGACGAGGGTCCTTCATGAAGGATGCTGTCTTCTCGTAGCATCGCCTTTTAAAGGTGTTCTTGAATGTGGGGGAGGCTATCGCCCAAGAAGACACCAACTGAGTTTACAGCCATCTGCAACTTTTTCTGATCCTCCAGATGATGAACCAGTCAGAGTGCTCTCTATGGTACATCTTTAGAATTTGCTGGAGTCTTTGGTGACATACCAAATTTTCTTAGACTTCTAATTAAACATAGCTGAAGGTGTGCCTTCTTCATAAAGCATCAGTATGTTGAGCCCAGGGTAGATCTTCAGTTATGTTGACACCCGGGAACATAAGGCTGCTCACCCTTTCCACTGCTGACACCCCGCTGCAAGCTTCTGTGTTCTGATTTCCCCTTCCTGAAATCCAACAGCAATCCATTAGTCTTTCTGACTTTGAGTGCAAGGTTGTTGTTGTGACACCACTAGATCAGCTGATCTATCTTGCTCCTATATGCCTCATCCTCATCCCTGCCAAAGACAGTGTGTCACCGTCAGATTTGTAGATGGTATTTGGACTGTGTGTAGTCACACACTCATGAGTGAAGAGAGAGAGAGTAGAGCAGTAGAATAAGCAACATCCTTGAGGTGCACCTGTGTTGATTGAGAGCGAGGTGGAGATGTTATTTCTGATCTGCACAGACTGTGACTATTTGAAAATTCCAAAAAGAATAAATAGACCATGTTCTGAAGAAATTCTGTTATTTTTATAGAGCTAAACACTGGCCAGATACAAGAATCTGTAGGTGAAGCCATCAATGGGATCGTCAAGCACTTTCACAAGCCTGAGAAAGAGGTGAGAAACTGATATTGAAGTATTCAGCAGGAAAACAATTTTTTCATGTTACCCAAAAGCACTTTACTGTAAGAAGTTACTTTATTGTAATTTTCTTATGTTTCTTTTTCAGTCTTTAAAGTTTTAAATTGATAAACTTAACAATAATAATGATACAAAGATATCAGGATTCCATTAATAATGGTTAACGTATACAGACACAAATTCCGAGTAACATATTTAATTTAAACCTCCCAATCTCTTAATAACTGAATGTGAAAAAGATTCCAAAAAAAAGTTTTTACCCCCTACACTTAAAAAAAAACAAAACAGAAACTGGGCTGCCATATTTCATCCATTAGAATCATTATTTGTCATTAACTCCACTCCTCTAAACATAAACAAAAAGTTATTAAAAAGGATTCAGAAAGGGTCAACTTATATCATATGAAAATGTTGAATAAATGCCCTCCAAGTTTCTTCAAATTTAACGGAAGGATCAGTGGTACCACTGTTAATTTTTTCCAAATTTAAACATGTTATAGTTTGGGAAAACCATTGAGATATAGTAGGGGGATTAGAATCTTTCCATTTAAATAAAATGGATCTTCTGGCTATTAATGTAACAAATGCAATCAAATGACAAGCTGAAGGGGATAAATGACTAAAGTCTATCATTGGTAATCCAAAAATTGCAGTAATAGGATGAGGTTGTAAATCAATACGTAAAACTACTGAAATAATATCAAAAATGTCTTTCCAATATTTTTCTAAAGGAGGGCAAGACCAGAACATATGCGTCAAGGAAGCTACCTCAGAATTACATCTGTCACAGACAGGATTTATATGACCATAAAAACAAACTAATTTATCCTTAGACATACGGGCCCGATGAACCACCTTGAATTGTATCAAAGCGTGTCTAGCACACATTGAAGAAGTGTTATCTTGTTGGAGAATTTTCTCCTATTTCTCTATGGGTAAAGATACCTGAAGTTCTCTTTCCTATTCTTAATTTTATCAGACATAATTAAATGTATTTTTATAATTAAATCATAAACAATTGCTATTAAACTCTTCTGATAGGGGTTTAAACCTAAAAAAATTTCAATTTGATGTGAAATCAGAAAAGTAGGTAAAATAACCTTCAAATCTTATGATGATTATTGCATTTAAATTGCAAAATAATCAAAGTAAACTTTTTTTTTCCTGAAGTGGGGCCTTCGTTCAAATTGATTGCATACCGATGGTGAATATGAGATGAATAAAGTTTCTTATTGACCTTATCTTCCCTTGAAAATGAGTGTTGAAAGACGGGCTGTTGATAATTCATGAATCTCAGAATATGATGGCATTTAAGAACATGCTGTAGTTATTTGCTGGTGTGATGCAAAAAAAAATGCCAGTTGGATTTTAAAAAGTCGATCGCAATTGTTCTTGTAATTTAATTTGAATTTTTATGTACTTTATTTTGTTACCTCTTGTAATATGCCAAATTCAATCAGTTAATCTTATTAGCAGTTTTCTAAACTGTACTGTCCTTGAAAATAAAATATTTGCTTTCTTTTGTGATTGTAATCCAGAGAGGTAGCCTGACATTACTGCTGTGTGGGGAAAATGGACTTGTGTCAGCTTTAGAGCAAGTGTTCCACCATGGGTTTAAGTCACCTCGACTCTTCAAAAGTATTTTCATTTGGGATTTTTTGGGTATGTATGATGCAAAATTAGTTTTTTTGCCATATCATGCTATTATTGCCAAGAGGGGATTGGTACTATAAAAGTAAATTATGAAAAATTTGACATGGGTAAAATAAATATGCAGTATTTTTCAGGACAGATGCTTTTGTGAATTGGGTCCTTTTGCATGAATGAAATTAAGTGCCTTGCATTGAATCTCTGATTAATGTGATTTCTATGACTTAGCTGCAGTGTGCGATTGTATTCAATAAGAACCCAAATGTCTGGCTGGGTAATTGGGACTGGGATGTACAAAATGCAGATCTTTTTTAAAGTATTGTAAAAGTAGACTTGGAAAAGTCCAAAGTAACATGATACATTATGTGGATTAAGGAGATGTCCATATTTGCTTACCAGTGTCAACTAACCAAAGTTATACAAGACTTTTTCTTCCCCTTTCAGAAAAAGCATCTGTATACTTTGAGAGTTTGGAACATATTGAACATGCACAGGAAGAGAACTGGCAAACTAGGGCCAAGAAATTTTGCAAGTTTGTTGCTGCTATTAATAATGCTCCTAGGAACATCGGAAAGGATGGGAAATTTCAGCTACTGGTGTGTCTGGGAGCAAGGTATTAAACTTATTTCTACTGTTCCTTATAGAAAGAAAAAACAAATTCTGCAGTGGTCATTAGAGTTCTGCTTTTACACTTACTAAAACTGTTTAAATTATATTTCTCAAACACAAGAAAATCTGCATGTGCTGGAATTGTATTTCTGTTTTGAGAAAATAAATATAGTACAGCCAAAAATGTAAGAAATTAGAACCAAGGCTACATGTCAGACAAGTCACCCAGGGTACAAGTTGAATTTCCCTTATCTAAAATTCCAAAATCCGAAATTTTTTTGAGCGCTGACATGACGTCACAAATAGAAAATTCCACAAGGCGCTGGACAGGTTCCCCAGTGATGCACAGGTCTCTGCACACCACACAGTTCTGAGAAGTGATCTCATATTTGTGATGAACATAAGTCATTGAAAAATAGAAAAAAAGTACATAAGGCAAAAATTGAAAATCTAGATGGTGTATTGAAAGAGTGGATTCGCAGCATCAGAGTGAACATGGGCTGTTTAACGGTACGCTGATCGTGACACTTGCAAAGATCTATGACGGCAAACTGAAAATTGAAGGTAACTGTGAATATTGAGCAGGCTGGTTGCAGAAATTTAACAAAAGGCATGACATTAAATTTTTAAAGATTTTGAAGATAAAGCATCTGCTGATCAAGAAGCGCCAGAGAAATTCATTGAGTTTGCCAAGATTGTCGCTGATGAAAATCTAACACCAGACAAGTTTACAGTGCTGATTGTTTTTATACCTCACATAAAACCTTAAAAAAAGTAAAACAAAAATGCAGTGTACTGTAAGCTTTTAATCAAAATGTGGCATCGTAGATGGAGACTGATAGCCTGCCGTTGTTTGTTGAACAAGTCTAAGAGACTGCTTACTGGTAGTTCATAAATTCAGTCATAAAAGATGCTATCATTTCATTATATATTCATAATATTTATCAAGCTATCTATTCCAAAATCTGAAAAATCTGTGAACAGCTGCAGCCCTATTTTAGATCAGGGCTACTCAACCTGTACTAAATTAATATGGAAGTTGATGCCATGGGTCTTATTTTGCTGACAAGGGAAAGGATATAAATGAGCTAGATGAGAGAATGCAGGTTGGATCCTTTTGTATTGTGAAACAGGAAGGATTTTGTATTGAAGTTGCGCAGGCTATTGGACAGATTTGGATCCAATGCTTACAAGAATACTCTCACAAGCCAGGAGGGAAAGAGGAGAGATGGACAGCAATTTAACGAAGTGTAAAGTTTAAAAATTGATGCTATCAAATCAATGAAATCACAGCCGTGCATAAAATTAATGTTGATTTTCTTTACGTGGCGTACCAGGCTTCTACACTATTATTATATAAGGTGTTTTAGTCTGAATGAGCTGGCTTGTGATCACCAAAGGCAAATCCAAAATAACAAAATTAAAGGCATTGAGAAGCGCTTCAGTTAGATGCTCTTATGGAAAAAGGAAGCAAAAGAAACCCTTTTACTTTTAGATTTCAGTGCCAGGGAGAGCAGATTGCGACAAAGGGCTTTCAATTTTTGGCTTTGGCTGCTTTCTTCAGACAGCAGATTTGGTCTGTTGGATCTCTTGCAGTGCATTTTTCTTGTATGTAATTTGTTATTGCTTGTACCAGGTAAGGTGAGGATGTTGTGCACTGGGGAAAACAAAGATTCTGTCAAACATTTTCGATTTACTTTAAATATTTCATGAAGAAGTCAAAATGTATTATAAATGGTCATGTCAAACTTATTATGTATTTGTTCCATAAACACTTCACCTTCACATATGACATAGGTTTAGAAGTTAAAGCTGTACACCCCAGTCATGTGGAAGTGATCTTTTAATTTCTATGCCCTGATATTTTATTAATAACAAAGTACTTCTGTTATGACTCATGTTTCTCATAGGGGAATGGATAGATTGATCTCAAACTGTGACTTTTACTTTAACCTGGCAGGAATCACCTCTTGCATCATTGGATTGCGCTGCTTGCTGATTGCCCTATTATTGCTCAGATGTATGAAGACACAGCTCTGATTAAAGACCACACTCTAGTTAACTCCCTGATCCGAGTGCTGCAAACTTTACAGGAATTTAACATCACACTGGAGACGTCACTGGTCAAAGGTATTGACATTTAAAAACAATCACCAGCATCCAGGAAAGGACCATGCAAAAATTTTGCTGCATACCTGACAAATAAAATTGAAACTACAAAGGGAAATATTGGAATTCAAGAACTTGTCTTGAAGTTGCAGGAGCTATTTGCCATATAATGTATGCACAGAGCCATTTTGAACCTGTACCTAAGATTGCATTAGGCTATTGTAAAGTTTGAGAGAATGTGCATATGTGCAGACTTTTACTGTAATGTCAGCTGTCTATAGTCTTTCTTGGTTGTACAGTGTAGTGCAGCCTATCCAAGAACAATGCTTGTTTAAAACTTTTTTTGTCGAAAGCAAGAAAGAAGTCTTATGTTTGATTTCTTTTGCTGCAGTTTGTCAATATTTGCACTGTTAACCTGCAGTTTAAATAGTCTAATTTTTTTAAGTGTACATAAAGACAGTGCACTGAATTATGCACATTTACTAAGTAGCTGCTAAAAAGTGTGTGTGTATATATGTATATATAAAGAAATTTGTATGTGTGTATGTGATATACATGCGCAGTATTCTTGTAAATTTAATTGGCAAGTTGGTAGTATTTTTTCACATGTTGATCAAAGGATGAAGATAACATTCTGATATTGTGCCGAACAAATACAGTATTTGTAATGTTTTTGATTAAAAGAAATACTCTTCTTTTGTTTTCAGTTTACCATCAAAAACATAAAGTTGATAATTGATATCTCATAATTAGACATATGCCCTTGGCATTCAAGCTCCTATGAAGGTATCTTAATGAACTTAAAGTTCAAAAAGCTGTACATTCATATACATTTTTGTGCATATGTATGGCTCTTCATGCATTTTCTGATTCGCTGCTGTTACATTTTATATCATCTGTAACATAGAGAACATGGGAGGAAGTTCCACCAACTGGATTAATACACTTGAATTTAAAGTTTACTCTTTTCCTTTTGTGCATGTAACATTCCTGGTGAAAAATGTTTTCTGGAAAAATTTTGTATTTTCTTTTATCTATGTCTTTGGCATTACATCTTATTTATCGCTTAAATACATTAAGAAAAATAAGGTTAAAATGAAAGTTCATCGTTGAATGTAGAAATTTTTTTTCAACCAACTGTGATTTGGGTGAAACTTTTGACTTTATCAATTTATAGTGTGGCAAGTTATTTTTCTGTAAATTGGATTTCGTCCACAATTCACCAATATTCCTGTGAAATAAGTTTTATTGCAGTAGTACAGATTTAGCACTCGTAATATCAGTCTTGTTTTCAACTTTTGTTGTGCCATTTAAATTTTAAGTAGCTGTGTGTAATATCCAGATTATTTCCCAATAAGCTTTGAAACGTTTGTGAAATAATATCATCAACCTCTGGTTTATATTCAGTGGAAAAATGACTTGCAAGCCATTTGTAATGAATAGCCTAAGGGTAGCTGGTTGGTTTCTGCTTCTGGAAGCATGATAAACAACAACTATTCTGCCTTGGGTTCTTCGGCAAACAATATTGCCATACATTCAGAACATTGTAATGGGGAAGTTCTTCGGGGATTTAAGTATGTTATGGGCTGACACTAAACCGGAAATTGTTGGTATTCCAGAAGAAAGAAAATGTCCAGTTATATCTGTTAATGATCTGAATGGAAACTTGCTTGTGTCTTGCCTCCCCTTTTCCTTTTGATCCTTTTAGAAGCCGGGCACTAAAGGTAGTGCAGAGCTGAATGGTTGCCAGTGATTTCTCTCTTAATTCCTCCTTATGGACATCAGATTGAGTTTCCTTGCATTAACTACATTGCAAGTTCATTGAAGTTCGTTGAATAGGCTGAAAGATGTAAACAGTTATGAATTAGTTCCCTGAGGAATTACTTGTTTTCAACTTGCCCAATGAGCATTTGCAGTGTTCAGTAAAGTGTGATAAAGTAACCCTCATTAGAGCAATTGAAAACCAAGTTATATTGTAGTCATAATATTACAATATACAACATTCTGTAGTTTTTAAAAGAAAATTTGGAGTGCCATAATGTAGATATTGCCATATATTCAGAGTAAGTTGTATACTGTAGTTGAAATTTAGGAATGATTTTCAGTACATCAGTGATTGAACTAGTGTAAGCTATTGTTACAGTTGGCAGTTCCTATGAACTTTCTGGCATATAATTCACCAGACACTACTTTGATGAAGAATGATAGATTCCTATCCTGCAAAGTTTAAGTTCACTTAATGCCCTTGCATTAATGTTAAACAGGTGTAGCCTTTGAAACATAATCCCTGGGGAAAAGTGATTAGGAAAATTAATGGCTAAGGTATTACTTTTGTAGCTCATCTGACTATTTACTGGTGCTTTAACATGCTCTGTATAGGCTGTTTATTTTTTTTTCCATTTTGACAAGTTGCCAATAATGATACAGCAAGGGAAAAACTGGGCATTTGGGACCAGAGTGAGTAAAAAGGTCCACCTTGTATCTCCCTAACCAATTAGACTGAAGGATTCATACCATTCAAAGCTGTTTTAATAATTGAGCAACTGTGTCATAACTACAATAAAATGGAATTGAGTGTCATAAGTGAGGGACCATAACAACTAGTAAATCAAAAGAATTAATTTGGAGAAGCTTCTTTGTCAAAGTAAAATCAATGTGGAATACAACAAGCAGCAATACCATAACAAGTGTACATTTGTAGGGAAACTAGATAAACATGCATGGGGAAAACGTAACCTGTTATGAAAGCAGAAAAAACTGAGAGTAGATTAATATAAAGTTAAGGTCCAAAGATACATTTCTTTATATTCTATTAATTTAAAATTCAATTTTATTGTTTGTTAAAATCTATATTGATTTTTGGCATCAGTTATCAGAATTTTTATGTATTAGAAATAGAACATTTCATATTCTTACCTCCTCAGCTTGTCTGGGCATATGGTACAATGCACATTCATCTACTTACCCAAAAGTCAACATTTCTAAAAAGTTGGTCTTTTACCATAATATTTGATTCTTCACTGATATTAGATCAGAGATGTTAAAATTGTTCAGCATTACAAATCTGGAAAAGTTTGCTTTCAAAATGTATTAATGTAAACAACAATGTCTGTGGTCACCATTCTGTCCCCACTTTAAGTAGGAGATTTTCTGTTTTTAACAAAGTTGTAACATTTTTTTCTGTACCTTTTTTTTTTGCCCCATCTCTCAAACACACGGATACACACTCTCAGGTTCCCCAAAACCTGTGGTTATTTTCCTTTCAGATCTGATGCTGAGTAGCTCAGACCTCTACAGTGTCATGGAGTGGGTTACAAGGTGGCACTTCAGGATAGTGGATTCCATGAGCAAACTTTCAGCCACCGTTGCAAAGGCATAATTTTCCAGTGTTGTAAAGAAATTTCTAACATTACTTAAAGTACTTCTAATTGTGCAGGTCCCAGCCTATGCAGCTCACACCTGGGAACCTCTGGCAAGTCCCCTTAAGTAAACAACATACCACAATGACCCTTGGGAGTGGGCCTTTTGATTCCCACTAATTTGTTAGCCCATTCTTCCCATTGAGTATTGACTATCTTATCAATCCACCCCTCAGTTCCCTAAAATCCAGACACAGATGTACTGTAACTGATTTATTTTCGTGCACCTCACAATGATTAAATATCTTCCTGGATGTGGTTCCTCACGTGGAGCCTTTGACATTGCACTACAGAATTTTACATCCTTGGATAAAATATTAACTTAGACCCACCTTCATCCACTATATTTGCCTTTTTTTGTTAAATTCTGGACCTTCAATCATTCAAAATGTTTCAAGTATTTTGAACATTTGCAGTAATTGGAAATGTATTGTAAGAACATTAATATTGTTTTACCATCAGATTGCTCTTTTGTTTAAGCTTTGAGTTGGATGACTTTGGTTCCTCCACAAGAATGAGTTAAACTCCTCTTTTCTAATATATTCATTCATGGGATGAGTACATCCAAAGTATTTATTGTATTTCCATAATTGACCTTGAACATAATAACCATAATTTGGCCAACATATTGGCTTTGAGTTGAAGTACCATTTTGGTGTGAAGGCATATAGAACACAGTAGAGCAATTCAGCCGGTTCTATATATCTTGAAGCTCCAATTTATGAGAGGAAAAGGGCAATATTAGATTTTATTAATGGAAAAGCAGCAACCCACAAATGTGTCTGTTCAAAAGTATGCTAGTAATTCTGGTTGGGGAAAACAGCTCATATTTTTATTAAACAACACACATCAAAGTTGCTGGTGAACGCAGCAGGCCAGGCAGCATCTCTAGGAAGAGGTGCAGTCAACGTTTCAGGCCGAGACCCTTCGTCAGGACTAACTGAAGGAAGAGTTAGTAAGAGATTTGAAAGTGGCATGATCCTCTCATATCCCCTTTGCCAATCACCTGTCCAGCTCTTGGCTCCATTCCTCCCCCTCCTGTCTTCTCCTATCATTTTGGATCTCCCCCTCCCCCTCCTACTTTCAAATCTCTTACTAGCTCTTCCTTCAGTTAGTCCTGACGAAGGATCTCGGCCCGAAACGTCAACTGTACCTCTTCCTAGAGATGCTGCCTGGCCTGCTGCATTCACCAGCAACTTTGATCTGTGTTGCTTGAATTTCCAGCATCTGCAGAATTCCTGTTGTTCATATTTTTATTACACAGAAATGGTCTTTTTAAAATTTGAATGATATTGTGAATTGAAGGATCAACTAGTGGCATGTTTATTTGCTAGGGAATTTTTATTTGAAGTGTACAGTAGAAGATGCTGTTGGCTTCCTTACCAAACGCTCTTTTTGCTGTTTCACTTCAATTAGTTAACTGAACTTAGTGTCACAGGAGATGTATTTTAAAATAAAACTATTTTTTAAAACTCCAAATCTTCCAATACTTCATCAAAGTTACCCGTTCTTGTGCTGAGTTTCAACAGTGACACAGATCCTTTTCTCTAAAATGAGGATACCAAATCCTCAATAGCATCCCATTTGAGAACAGCTATCCTGGTCTCATGTCAAGTATTTGTTACTTGCAAACAGTGCAAGTATAATGTCATACGTTTGTAGAAGATATCCAGTGATAACTGATGAAAAGAATGTGTGTATGATCTTTAGGTGATCACCAGACTGATTTTGGTTGTGATGCATCTGTGACTGACAAGTCGATCTAGAATAAAATATGACAAAAAGACTTCAACCAAATGGCAATGTCAAGTAGTGAATGTGCATTTTAGGAGAGTAAAGATGACAAAGGGGAATAAATTTGTGTTGTGTTAGAATAAGAACTTTTAACAGCATTTAGTACAACAGTGACGTCAATCACTTATTGAAATGTTCTCACGTTAAATGCACGTAGTACCTAATTCATGTTCTTAGAGTAGTATTGGTGCAGTCACTTCAATTATCTCTGTACAAAAGCCAAAATTAAGGCTACCGTTTAACTTTTCTGATTTTTTTTTTAGTTGGAACAGTTCTGATCCTTAGTTAGAATGTCATAAGCTTTTTGGTCATTAATATTCATATAAACATTTTATAACAAGTTGTACAGAATCAGAAGATAGTATAAAGATTTAATTATTCTCAAATACTTGGTCTCCCAAGTAGCAATATATTAATTACATTATATTTAAAGTATATTTTGATATGGAGCAAAAGGAAGTGTTGTGTCTGTTTTATTTCTGTAGAGAATTTGCTGTAGTGATGGAACTATAGTACATGAAACTATGACCAGTTCTTTAAAATAAAATTCCTCCTCCACAGCTGAAGGGAATTACATTTATTGGAAATGATAATTAAATATTCACCTGAAACTTGTTGAGTGAGGACATTTGTTTATTATAACTAACTAGTAATTGTGTACAGTATATTTAAATTGTATTAATGAAGACATGTTGATAGTGACAAAGTCTGTATTTATAAGTGTATGTATATTTTTACATAACAAACTTGCTCCTGTGAGTAGATGACGACTAATAATTGAATGGGGATTGGGTTTATAGAAGGCACAGTTTGTTTTATCTGTTTAATTGCCCTGTTATTCATTCTGTAAACAGAACTAGAATTGTACTATATAAAAATCTACTGGTGGTGTATTTCAAATTGTCCTTATAAATAAACTGTAAATGTTTGTTAATTAATCTCTGCCTGTCTCAATGTATAGAAACTTGCTGTTATGTTGAGTTTTAATGTGCAATATGCCTAGTTCCATTCATTCAAGTGCATTAACTCCTTTCATTTGATCATTGTAGCAATAAGATTCAGCCACCACTGATAATTCAGTGACTAAACATCAATTGCCAGAAGGTTGTACCTAAAATTGTCAAATCAATAGATTACAATCATTTCACTGACATATTTACCATTTCATAAAAGAATGAAGTTTTGAAAGGTTAATTCACTTAGCTTATTTTACATAATTATTGTAAAACTAAATGAATGAAAGTATCAGAGCCAGCATTAATTGAGTTACATTTTCAACAAAATTAGCATTCCTTGTTATAATTAACAAGTGCAGTCATCATTGTTATGTTCGCTGGTGCTAACAAGTACCTTAGTGAGATTTTATTTGCTTAGCATGTTATTATCCAATCCATGGAATAGAAATAGGAAGAGCAGGCAGAACACACGGAAAATAGGAGCAGGAGTAGGCCACCTGGTTCCTCAACCGTACCCACCATTCAATAAAACTGTGGCTTTTGTCCTCAATTCACCATCAACTTTAAGTGCTTATAATTCTGTAACCCCTATAACTCACAAAAGGCAGAGACCTCCAAAGATTCACTGCAAGAAGAAAAAGTTGTGGTGATAATCTTCATCCAACACACCTAAAAATGTGCTGGGGGCAGCCCACAAGTGTTGCCACACATTCCAGAGCCAACACAACACGGCCACAATGCTTGGCAGGGCAACACAGAATGCAACAAAACAGGACACAACAAGCAACAAAACAACAGCGAAATAAGCCTCTTTTGTCCCATGCTCCCACTCGCATACACACACGGGTATTTTACTCAAAGTACTAGAAATTATTGATAACATAGCTTGTTCACTTACAGCTAAAACAGCCAACTATCAAGTATTTTCTAATCCAAAATGCATTGAATTATGACTTGTGGATTTGTATGTTTGCTTGAAGTAATTTTTAGCTCACCTGTGCTCACGTGGTTTGGCTCTATGTTGAAAGAACATCATTTTATTGACTTCAAAATATTTGCTTATCCATCAAATTAAACGATTTAACATCTCATTTGATACTGAATTGCTTTTCTTTCGTCATTTGACTCTTTTACTGCAACAAACACCATTGTTTCCAAATCATTTAATGAAACTGTAATAATTTGACGAGCAGTACACAACATCCATCTCTCTCATTCACACACTGACATAGTCTCACTATCACTAATTTACAGCTATGGTTTTCTAAGCATAGTCCATTGAGTTGGGAACACAAACACTAGAAGAATCTTGTGCTATTTAACAAACTGAAAATCAAACATCTGACTGAGGGTAGACCACTTAGTGCAAAGTGAAGTTGATGAATCTCCTTATCGTGGGGGGGCGGGAGCGGGTGTGAGCTGACTAAGAATTTCCCAGGACACTTTCTGGAGACATTGCAAATCGATTACCAAAGACCTTGCTACTGGTGAAGGGGAGATGGTGGTGGTGGAGTAGGAGAGTATGCATATAAGATGGACCTTAGTTTTGCCGTAGTCATTGAACTGTACAGCACAGAAACCGGCCCTTTGGCCCATCTACTGCAGGCCAAAACATTAATCTGCCTAGCTCTTATCGACCTGCACCTGGATATTAGCCCTTTATATTCCTCCCATTCCTATACCAATCCAAATTTATCTAAATGTTAAACTCAAAACTACTTGTGGTAGCTTGTTCCACACACTCACCACCCTCTCAGTAAAGATGTTCCCCTTAACCCATGACCTCTAGTTCTAGTCACACCAACCTCAGTGGAAAAAGCCTGCTTGCATTTGTCATATCTTCACTCCTCATAATTTTGTATACCTCTATCAAATCTCCCCTCATTCTCCTATGCTCTCAGGAATGAAGTCCTAAACTATTCAACCTTTCCCTATAACTCTGGTCCTTGGTTCTTAGCAACATCCTTGTAAATTTTCTTTGCACTTCTTCAATCATATTGGCATCTTTCCTGTAGGTAGATGACCAAAACTGCACACAATACTCCAAATTAGGCCTCACCAATGTCTTATACAACTTCAAAGCGTCAAAGGTCCAATTTAATATCAGAGAAATGTATACTATATACATCCTGAAATGCTTTTTCTTCACAAACGTCCACAAAAACAGCGAAGTGCCCCAAAGAATGAACGACAGATAAACTTAACCCCAAAGTCCCCCACAGCTCCCCTCCCTCCCGCACGTAAGTGGCAGTGAGCAACAATAACATAACATCCCAACTTTTGTACTTAATACTTTGATTTATAAATGCCAATGTACCAAAAGTTCTCTTTATGACCCTATAGAGTTCTCTGTGATGCTTCTTTCAAGGAATTATGGATCTGTATTCCCAGATTCCTCTGTTTTACCGCACTCCTCAGTGCCCTACTCCTCACCGTGTAAATCCTACCCTCGTTGGTCCTCCCAAAGTGCCACACCTCACACTTGTCTACATTAAACTTCGTCTGCTATTTTTCAACCCATTATTCCAGCTGGTCCAGATCCCACTGCAATCTTTGACGGTCTTCCCAGATGTCCACTACACCCCAGTCTCGGTGACATCCACAGTTTTGTTGATCCAGTTTACTACATTATCATCTAGATTGTTGATATTTGGTATTAGGGAATTACCACCATCAGAAATACTTATGGTTCCAATTCCAAGACTATCTGTCACTTCCGAGAGAATCCACTTTTCTTTCATTATGTTCCCTTCCAGTGTTCTTTGCGTTTTTATCTTTTCCAGATGATTGGTGCATTGAGATCATTTTTAGGTTCCCACATTTCAGAAGCCTGACCTGAGCTGTTGGAAAAACAATGATCCCTTTTACTATATAACTGGGTAAACAAAACAAAACAAATTCACTATGGAGTGAATGAAAGAATCAATTCCAAACCAGAGCATTTGCACCATGCCACAGAAGTGTACCATGAATTGGGTCCTCTCAAGTAACCCAATTGTTTGGAGTCCCAAACAACTTAGTGCAGTTTGCAAATATATGAAAAGATGTTTTTTTTGTTTCAATTTTATTGTTCCTTTCACTCAACTTGCAAATTTCCAATGGTTGTTCCACCTGCTGGAACTCCAAACAATCGTGTTGATCCTGACAAGTCTGAGGTGATGCGCTTTGTCAAGTCAAATATGGTTCAGACATATAGAGAATATTAAACAGTAAGGCCATAAGGAAAAGGAACGAACAGAGCGACCTTCGGGGCTATGCTTCCCTAAAAGTAGCAAAATGGATTAATATAGTAGCATATGGCATACTTGCCTTTATAGATTGGATGTAGAATTTAAAAGTTGTACAGTAAGAATGTGATTATGCTGGAGAGAATGCAGAAGAAATTTGCCAGATGACTTCAGTTATGGGGAGAGATTGAATAGGCTAGACTTGTTTCCCCCCAGACTAAAGGATGTCCTGACAAACGTATATTAAGATTGCAAGACGGATAGGTAGGATAGATGGTCAAAACTTTTCTCCATGCTTTGGGTATCAAAAACAAGAGGAAAAGTTTAAGGTCAGATTGAAGAGCTTAAATGGAATCTGAGTAGAAACCTTTTACTTGTATGTTGTGCACCAATCATCTAGAAAAGGAAGAAGAATTTCAGAGTTGTATACTTTGATAATAAATGAACCTTTGTAATGCAAAGGACAATGTAGGGGTGCATAATGAAAGGAAAGTGAATTCTCTGGGCAGTAACCAATAGCATTGGAAATGGATCCATAAGTATTTCCTGTGTTGATAATTCCCTAATACAGGTCTTCCCTGCTGACGAATGTTCAATGTATGTACAGCCTGTGCTTACAATCAAGCTTTTGAGAGCTGGCAAAATGGATTTGCTGGCAGCAGACATTATCTGCTGTGTGAGAACTTAGTTTGTGGTCTTATGTAAATTGTATATAATTTACGTTAATTTATGCTTGCCTTCATCTTATAGTGTATTGACTGGATTATGAATAATTCATGGTAACAAAATCCCGCTGTTACCTGGGGAGGACCTGTAGCCAACTAATTTCTTGCGTCAACACATTTGTCACTATCATGAAACCTTCATACTTTGACAGGGCTTGGATAAATTTTCAAAGATTGAGAAATAACACTATTGTCTAGAATTCAAGAATACTTTCAAAACTATGAAAGTAAGCCACTCCTCTCCCAGTCGAGTTAACTGCAGGTGAGATAACAAGTAATCAATCATGTCCTGAAAGTTAATGGGATACATGATTGTATGAAAACAAGAAACCTTCACAAACCTTCTGTATCTGAGGGAAATTCCATCTACTGGTTGTGAAGAGTGAGTCTCCAACAGGATATCTGGAAATATGGTGGGGCAGGGGGTGTGTCTGGAAATGTGAACTGCAAGATTTGATTCAGAATACTCTGGCACAAAACAAAAACATTTGAATGGTCACATTAATTAGTGGTTCAAATAGATTGCAAATACTAACTTTTATTTTGTTTTGTATAATAATTTATCTTGTAGAAAGACATTATTTTGTAATTTATTTTTATAATAGTTCAACCACTAAATCTGCTAAACAAATCAAGTTAGTAAAGTACTCCTGTAAGTGCACAGCTACAGAGAAATTATAAATGCATCTGTGAAAAGGTTGTGAAAATGTATATTTAAACATTTATGTGTAAAGCTTAGGCATTGTCTTATTTTTTATGCCTTTTTGAAGAAGATGTTACAGCAAAGGACAGATTTTTTTGACTCTGCTGTAGGGTAATTTTAACCACAAGTTCAATAACATTTTTAGAAAATAAGGTTCCAAAGGAATATCATTGGCATCAATATGAAGGTTGAAAGGTTCATTTTATTGTCAAAGGATGCACGTACAATACAACTCTGATATTTGTCTTCTCCAGATAGTCATGAAATATAGGAAATCCATGGGCGTTGTTGTAAAGAAAAGCTATCACTCCCTCCTGTTATGAAAAAGAAAAAGAAACAAAATTCGCAGACCTCAAAGCCCCCACCCCCTTCCTCGCAAACAAATGTGGCGATAACATCAAATCCCCAGCCCCCTCCCTTGCAGAAGAAACAGTGACAGTAACATCAAAACTCCCAACCCCTCTCTCACACAGAAAAACTAACAGATTTACCCACACAGGAAAAGCACCAACATCAAACTCCCAAATCTCCAACTTCTCCCTCGCATAAAAAATAACATATCACCCATCGGCCAATTGGCAACAAGAAAGAAAAACACTGAAAACTGAAGGAGACTAGTAGAAAGTACAGTCCAATTATCACATAAACTTCAGAATATTGAAATACACCCTTCCATCAGCTTTCGAGAAGAATGGCCACTCGAATTCATTCCTTCTGTGAGGAGCGACTGCCTTGCCAAGTCCAAACGCGAATGCTGACAACTTGGCTACTGACCCCCATGGCCTCCATTGAGAGAGGCCACTGACCTCTCGGCATTCACCTCCATACTTCAATCTTCCTCGCTGCTTCGAGATGGAGTCGTTCATGACCCCGTGTCGCCTCTCTGGTCTTTTCCACGAATCAGCTCGTGTTCTTAGTCCTTTTCGGGTCCCCGTCTCTGGACTTTCCCACGAGGCAGCTCTCCAGACAGAGCAGAGCATTAGGTTAATCAGTCGAGTCCCAAACTGCACTCACAGACTCCAACAGTTCCCTTAACACAATCAAGACAAAAAGAACAAGCAGAACTTGTAGAGAAAGTGAAATAACTGAAGAGATTAGCTACCTGGAAGATGTTGCCTGAGGAATTGCTGTTCACTGGTGCCATCTTGTGTGATCAGGGGAAAATGAGTGGAAAACAGTGGACTTGCTGTGCTCAGATGGCCACAGGGATCAATCCCTGTGTGGTACAGTATTGTAGGGAACAAAAGTGGACATGAATCAGAACTGCATGCTTTACAAATATGTTAACTGACCAGACAAAAGAAAGACTTTACTCCAAAATTTATTATCAACTGCATTTCAAGTGGAAATCCAAAAGTTGTAGTTGTTTTGACTGACTGGGATAATCAGCAAATGCTGAGGAAACATTCCAGAAACAAATCTAATCAGAGCCATTGGTTTCTGCTTAAGATGGCGCTATTGTAGGTGTGCAATGGCTTCTGGTAGTCAAAAAGTTAAGAAATCTGACTAAAAACATCATTAAAAATACCTTTTCTGTGGTAAATTGTGTTAGTTTATCGCCGTAAAGAGTGAAGGGGTGAGAAATGGCATGTTGCTGGATCTTTACAGCTGGAGTTCTGATGCTCATAGAGCTGGCTCAGGTCTGAGGTTGGAAACTTGGATCGTCTGGGCGTTGAATGTTGGGGCCTGGGCAGAGAAATTCTGAAGCTCATTCAACTGGCCTAGCTGCAAGATTGGATCATTCTGGGCGCCGAGCTGATCTGAAGCACTTGAGACTGGCTTCGGGCTGGGTGACAGGCGTGGTCCAGGCCTGGAGTGAGTTGCTGGGCAACGAAACCTGGGCCTGGAGTGAATGTCTGGGTGGTGTGATCTAGGCCCAGAGAAAGTTGCTGGGTAGTGAAATCTGGACCCAGAGCAAGTCATTGGGCAGCATGCTCTAGGCCTGGAACCTTTCACTGCAGCCAGGTCCTACTGCGATGTACAATACATTGTTTAGAGAATTTAAACACTGGTTCGGGACAGAGGTGAGAGCTGATTTTGCTCACTCTCCGCGATGTTCTCTCCTCTCTCCAGGGCACCGGAGCTTTTTGCTGTTCTGTCGTTGGGTCATCTTAAACACTGGCCAGATAAGTTGAAAAGAGAGTATGTCAGTTGGGACGAGAGCCGATTTCACTCGTTCTCCGCGATGGTCACTCCTCTCTCCATGGCGCTGAGGCTATGAAGACTGCCCCAACTGCTATGCTCTGTGCCCACTAATATGATGAACTGATAAGCAAGGCTTTGGGCCTCTTCCAGGCAGCTCCAGGGTTCGGATCTGCCTACTCAATTTTGGTTTGTTTCAATTGTTTGCATGATTTGTATTTTTTTCTTTCTCTTGCACATCATGTTGGTCTATTATTTTTATTTTTATTCTTTTTTTCATTGTTTAATTGGTTTTTTTCTGGTTTCTTGCTTTGTGGCTACCTCTGAGCAAGCAAGTCTCAAGGTCGCATAATCTATACGTTCTTTGATAATAAATGAATCTTGAATCTTTTTATTCCTGCCAGGAAATGAAAGCTGTGATTTTTTTCCCCCAGACAGGATTTTCCTTTAATTGAGAATGGAATTAAACTGTTTTCGATTCTGAAATAACGTCCACCAGTTGCATTATAGTTCGACTTGTGTGGCCAATGCCAATCTAAAACAATCACCAGTAATTGCAGCTACTCTGGTAAATTCAAAGTTCAAAGTAAATGTATTATCGAAGTGTATACATGTCACCATATACAACCCAGAGATTCATTTTCTTGAATAAATCAATAAATCTGTAATAGAATAATAACCACAATAGAATTAATGAAAGACCACACTAGCTTGTGCATTCAACCAGTGAGCAAAAGACAACTAACCGTGCAAATACAAAAGAAATAAATAATAATAATAAATAAATAAGCAAATATCAAGAACACAATATAAAGAGTCATTCAAAGTGAGTCTGTTGGTTGTGGGAACATTTTCAAGAGCCTGATGATTCAGGGGTAATAACTATTCCTGAACATGGTGGTGTGAGTCCTAAGACTCCTGTACCATCTTCCGAGTGGTAGCAGTGAGAAGAGAGCATGCCCTGGTGGGGGTCCCTGATGATGGATGCTACTTTCCTGCAGCAATGATCCATGTAGATGTGCTCAATGGTGGGAAGGGCTTTACCCGTGATGGACTAGACCATACCCACTACTTTTTGTAGGATTTTACATTCAAGGGCATTGGTGTTTCCCTACCAGGCTGTGATGCAGCCAGTCAATATACTCTCCACCACACATCTGTAGAAGTTTGTCAAAGTTTTAGGTGACATGCCAAATCTTCACAAACTTCTAAGGAAGTAGAGATGCAGCCATGCTGTCTTCATAATTGCATTTACAGGACAGGTTGTCCAAAATGACAAAACCAAGGAATTTAAAGTTGCTGACCTTCTCTACCTTCGATCCTCCAATGAGGACTGGCTCATGGACCACCTCTGGATTCCTCCTCCTGATGTCAATATCAGTTCCTTTGTCTTGCTACATTGAGTAGTAGGTTGCTGTTGTGGCACCACTCAGCCAGATGTTCAATCTCCGTTCTATATGCTGATTCATTGCCACCTTTGATTTGGTCTGCAACAGTGGTGTCATCAGCATGTTTGAATATGCCACTGGAGCTGTGCTTAGCCACACGGTCATAAGTTTAAAGTAAATAGAGCTGGGGACTAAGCTCACATCCTTGTGGTGCACCTGTGCTGATGGAGATTGTGAAGGAACTGACTGGGATCTACAAGTAAGGAAATCAAGGATCTAATTGCACAAGGAGGTATTGAGACCAAGGTATTAAAGCCTATTGATTAGCTTTGAGGGGAGGATGTTGTTGAATGCCAAGCTCTAGTCGATAAAGAGCGTCTTTGCTGTCCAGCTGTTCCTGGGTTCAGTGAAGAGCCAACGAGGTGGCATCTGCTGTGGATTCGTTGCACCAGAAGGCAAATTGGACCAGATCCAAGTCACTTCTTGAGCAGAAGTTGATATGTTTCATCACCAACCTCTCTAAACACTTCATCGTTGTGGGTGTAAGTGCTACTGGATGATAGTCATTGAAGCAGATCACCATGTTGTTCTTGGGCACCGGTATGAGTGAAGCCTGCTTGACGCAGGTGGGTACTTCAGACTGCCAAAGTGAGAGGTTAAAGATATTGGTGAATACTCCAGTCGTTTGACCAGCACAGGTCTTTAGTACTTGGCCAGGTACCCCGTCTGGGCTGGGTGCCTTTTAGACCTTCCTCAAGGCTGTTTGCATGTTGGCCTCAGAAACTGAAATCAACAGAGGCTGTCGGAATTCGTCATAGTTCCTCCAAGTTTTGACAGTCAAAGCAAGCATAAAAGGCATTGAGTTCACTTTGAAGCGAAGCCCCGTTGCCTCCTATGTCCGGTTAATTTTACCTTATAAGAGATTATTGCATTCAGGGCCTGCCACAACTGTTGAGCATCCTTCGCTGATTCAAGTTTAGTCCAGAATTGCCACTTCACCTGTAAGATGGCTTTCCAGAGACCATACCTGAACCTCTTGTAACTTTCTTGGACACCGGACTTCAATGCCTCTAATCCGGCCCTCAGCCAATATCCGCTCTCATGGTTCATCCGGGCTTCTGGTGGGGAAGACACTGAATGGTTTAGTGGGGATACGCTCGTCAGCAATTGTTTTTATAAAGTCTGTGACTTTCTCTCTGAGATTATCAGGATTAATTTATTTAAATGATGGCCTTAAGTGTACAGGCAGGTTGGCATTTACACTGCTACTCAATTTAATTCTTTTGGTATTGCTTTTGTTTATTACTATTTTTCCAAAAGAAAGTATTTTGGCTTGGATTGTGTGGTCCATCTGATAATTACTATAAATCTAATTGTCCTGTGATAACCCAGTGATTCTAGAAAGTCAATTTTTAAACTCTAGAATTTGCTATTCCAAAGATTCCATGTTTGAGCACGTAGGTTGATCAAAGAGAGCAGAGTTGTATTGGGCATGCTATTAAAATGTTTAGTGAAAAGTAGTTAAATATTTCAAGTAAATCTGAAGGTTTAAGATTGGAAAGTAATGGTTATGAAACTTCACTTGCCCCAGCATTGCCATTTGAAGCTATGCACTTTTAACTGACAGCTCCCACATTTTTGTATATCCATCGGGTTCATGTTTTCTTTTCTGGTGCATTTGTAGGAACATTAACGTTTTTAACATTAAACCACCTTTTATAACCTTAGGAGAACCTCCTCAGAACAATTTCATTGCGTCTCTTGCTTTACTACCATGTGTGCACGAGCAGTTAAGGATGACCATGAACCACAGTCTGTATGTTATACCTAAATTGCCTTAGGAGTAGGGCCATTTTCGTTCAGGAAACTTTGATACTACTTTACTTCAGTACTTAAGTATTTTGTATTAATTGAGTGAGCTCTGAGGTCCCATTACAAATCTTTCCACCAGTCAGGTCCTTTTTGATGAAGGCTCTTAATTGCTCATAAAACTATGACCAATTTGGGACTCTCAACAATAATGCTGAATCCTCCTCTGTTTATGGCTCTCATTTCAATGGAGAATTTATTTAATGATCCCCTTCATTGTGATAAATCAGGACATGGCAACTCCATTTCTGGCAAGAGTTTCTGGAGATCCAAATTTCCTCTCCTAGGGGAGAAATTTTCGGATCAACCAGAAGGACAATGTCTATTTTATCACATTAACAGGCAGGCTGATTAAATGTGGGGGGGGGGGGGGGAGCGGAGTCTAAAATTTAATCTGAAACTCTTTTCTGCAGCATTACAGTAGAGATTTACACAGATGCTGCCAGGACTTGAGGGTCAGAATTCTAGGGAGAAATTGGACAGGCATGTGAATAGTATTGGTGTTGATCTTTCCTGATATTAGGCAGCTGGCTCACAGAAAGATCTGAAGGTCCTGAGTTCGAGCCCCAGCGGAGGCAGCGTGTTGTGTCCTTGAGCAAGGCACTTAACCACACACTGCTCCAGTCCACCCAGCTGAAAATGGGTACTGGCAAAATGCTGGGGGTTAACCTCGCAACAGACTGGCATCCTCTCCGGGGGGGAGTCTCGTACTCTCAGTCGCTTCACGCCACAGAAAGTGGCACAAGCACTGGCCTGATGAGCCTATAAGGCTCGGGACAGACTTTAACTTTAACTCACAGAAAGAAAGCCTACATTAACAAATCATTCAGAAGTTCTTTTGATGCTGCCAGTGTTGACCATGAATGCAAATATCCAGGATATCCAACCTCATTTTCTTCCTGCCTCTCTTACTTCCATTTCCCTGCATTGCCTGGAGAACCATCATGGTGGACTCAGGTTAGCATCCAAAATCCTGCAGTTGGATGCCTGCTTTCCCTTCAGTTACCTTACTGGCCATGGACTTTGGACCTAGCTGAGTCTGTCACTGTTTGATATTATGATCTGCTGATTCCAGCACACTGTTTTCTGTCCCTTAACCAATCCTTTAACAATTGAATACTGTATGTGAGTCTCACCATTCCTCTGGAATATTGTCCATCTTCTCCCTAGAATTCTGACCCTCAACTCTTGGCAGCATCTGTGTAAATCTCTACTGTAATGCTATTGTAGGTCAAAAATTTCATGAGTAATCCATAAAAGGAACTTGATGTGACTTTAATGCTCCACCAAGCAATCATATTAAATCTAATTCTTTTTATAAAAATATAACTATTAGAGTGGTTCTGACAATTACTCTAGTGAACATGCCTGATGTTTAAGAGACGTTGGTGATGAGCATAGCACATCTTTACTCAAAGGGAGGTTGCAAGAGAAAGTTTTGTTTGTTTTGAAATACCTGCATTGGAACCATGTTAGATACAGAAACTCTGTTACATTAATCCTCTGCGCAGTCTCTCTGTAACTTTGCTTAACACTTATGGCTGCATGGCTAAGCACAGCTCCAATGCCATATTCAAGTTTGCTAAGGACACTACAGTCATAGGCTGAATCAAAGGTGGCGACGATTGAAAATCCGGCTGAGTGGTTCCACAATAACCTCTTACTCAATGTCGGTAAGATCGAGGAGCTGATTATTGACTTCAGGAGGAGGAAACCTGAGGTTCATGAGTCAGTCCTCATCAGATGATCAGAGGTGGAGCAACTTTAAATTCTTCATTGTTAATATTTCGGAGGACCTGTCCTGGGCCCCGCACGTAACCACAATTACAAAGTCAGCACAGCAGTGCATCTACTTCCTTCAGAGTTTGTGAAGATTTGGCATGACATCTACAACTTTGACAAACTTCTATAAATGTGTAGTGTAGAGTATATTGACTGTCTGCATCACAGCCTTGGACGGAAAGTTCTACAAAAAGTAGTGAATACAGCCCAGTCCATCACAGGTAAAGCCCCCCCCACCATTGAGCACATCTACACGGAGCACTGTCGCAGGAAAAGCACAACATTTCCACAAGGCACGTTGTAGCCCCCAGAACGTAACACAATACAAATTTCACATAATCATTAACTCAATCTTTTTCTCTCTGTTGATTCTGGCTGACCTGCTGGTTATTTCCAATATCCTGGAAATTTCAGATTTCTAGGAACTGCAGTGATTTAAACAAAATCTCTTCTACCATAATTCTTTTCATTTGTTTTGGCCTAATTGAATTCCCCTATTTACAGATCAGTTGCCCTAATGAAGCATTCACTATTATTTACATAATTCAATCTCTCTTGAGGCCCATGAAAATTAACAAAAATGTTTCTGGAAATCTGAAGTAAAAACAAAAAGTGCTGGAAGGTCGGGCAACATCTGTGGAAGGAAAAACAGGTAATGAACCTTCCGATGGAAGTGTGGATGATTAAAGAATTTAAAGGATTAGCTTTGTTTTTCCTCTCCACATGCCGCCTGACTGTTTCGATTTAGAAAAAAAATCTTTCCAGTTATGAAAACTTCCCGGATTCAGACAGTAAGTAGCAGGAATGCACAAATCTATTTTAAATACGATGCCCAAATATAAAACTGATTCTGTTCATATTCAAGTGTAAAATATTGTCCAGCTTCGAGTTACTTCGGGCACTCAGATTTACAGCAAGTGCATTTTTTTTCACAGAATTGAGTCTATATGCCGCCAAAGGGGAAAAGAATTGTTATTTAAAAGCTACGTGGGAAAGGCAAACAAGTCAACCATGCAGAGGAAGGCCTTGGGGGTTTGCCTGCCACTGCTCTAGCATGAGACTCTGCTTTGGCAACACTACACCTTCCCCTTTTCCATTAATTTCACTGGTCACCATTCCCGCCTTTCGAGGCTGCACCAGGACCAGTTCCACTTTGAGCTGGGAGCGCCGGGACTTGGAGTTTGCACGGGCAGTGGGCATTGCATTTGTACCCCGGGAATGTCACCGAGATCAAACTGCAGATCCCGACATGCTGCACGCCACCCAGCCAGTACTTCGCCACGGGGACCGGGAAGCGATGCCCATATAAGGTGTGGGACGCCTTATGTTAACGAGCGTTTTCATATGTAAAGGTATGATAAATACCAGCTGGATGCTGAGCCACCAGTAAGCATGCGCAGCTGGCCGTAAGGATAACAACGAGGTTAGTTAAGTTTTTTTTGTTTGGTGAGTGCACTTGTTTTGTTTTCATATAGTTCTAAGTTTGGCTTGAGAAGCATAGCATTGCACATGAATGAACGAACTGCACCTGAGTCCGAGCGCATGCTGTGCTGTCCGCGCTTGTGTTCCTTGTAAATTTAACTTTAAAGTGTCTCACATGGTGGGAAGAGGGTGCATGTGTTCAAACTGAGACACAATAGGAACCGTGCGTTTCTTTTGGTTTCATTTTTCTCATTTTAGGCACGTCTCGTTGACGATGCCCAGGATATTACTGTAATGATCTGTATCGTGAACTGAAAGTCATCTCCCCAGTGCTGTGCTCTCGAGTTCTGTGTTACCACCTCCAGAGTGGACCTCCCATTTCGCTGGGTCACTGCACTGCACTGCAGTGTCTCGATTACAAAGAAGGTCCGGGTGAACTGGGTCCTAAACCGCACGCGTGCATTGTTTAGGCTGTGTGAGTACTTGAGTGGAATGTCTCCGTGTGTGAAGCAACAGCGTGGGATTGCCACGGTGGGCTTCACTCTGTGCGTGTTTGGGTTGCGACTTGTCCGTGTGGTCTCCGCAGTGATGGCGTCGCGATCCGCTGATTTGGGAGGAGGGAGCTGGCGAGGGGTAATCCCGATAGGGTTTCTTTTAAAAAGCCAGAAACTCTCCTCAGTGAAAGCGGCAACTTTCAGTTGTTGCGCGGCGGGCGTACGGGTGTCAGCACGGTGACCGTGTGGTGCTTCCTCACTATTGACCCAGTCGCCGTGTGCCCGGTCCCGGTCCCGGCTGAAGTTTATTGTTCGCACTCCACCCGTGCTCTTTCCGTGTTTGGAGAGCGCAAAGGTTCAGCGCTTTTCTTCATTTCCCCCTCCCCCTGTCATTAAAGCCGGCTGTTGTGTGTGAATGTGGCGGTCTTATTGTCTGGGTTATTTTGGGACGCGGAGCTCGGCCTGAGCCGCTGACACGCTGTCGGCTGCCGTCTCTTGTCTGAATGTTCTGTGAAAGCACATGGGCAGTCACTACGGAGTATGTGATGTCGCACAATCTGTGTCGGGGGCGGTTTATAAACTACCTCGCGTTTATTTTATTGTCCACAGCCCTGTTTTTCCTCTCTGGAATAAGGGATTATGGTGTGGTGAGGCTGATGCCTTGCATCTTGCTTTCGAGTGCCGGGAAACGTGAGTCACAACCGATTGCAGAACCGGCGCTAAACAAACAACGTGATTCTGTCACGCCGCGTTAACATGAGTACGTTATCACTGGGGATCACGAAACGTGTGCGTTAATCGGGCTTGTCTGAGTACACCTGCAGTTTTGAAAAGTCTTTAAAACCCACTTGAATTGATTTTACTTTTCAACCAGAGTGCAGACAGCAGAAGATCATGTTTGGTTTCCACAAGTCCAAGATCTACCGGAGCTTAGAAGGTTGTTGTATTTGCAAGACCAAATCGTCCAGCTCCCGGTTCACAGACAGCAGACGTTACGAGGAAAGCTTTAAACTTTGTTTTGGGTAAGACATTCTCCTCACAATAGCCTCCCCCCACCCGGTTCACACGCACCGCTTTAGCCGCTAGTGCCGGAAGCATGCAGACTTGAAGCGCACTTCCTTATTGCTACAAGAATTAAACGTCCTAAACCTCTCAACCAAAGATATTCCGCACACTGTATGCCAATCTTCCTTTATTTCTGGTCCTGCAAGTTTTCATAGTGGGGGCAAGAAGTGTGCTCTGGTAAATGGTGAAATTAACACGCGTGAATATTGGCAGCAGTAAAAGCTAACAGGAGACCACGGTCACAGTGGGGGTAGGGGAGACGAATCCGAGTTGGATAAACTGTCCCAAAAGAATAGCCATAGTGAGAATGTGGAAAAAGGTCGGTTGTGATTTCTACACCTGCCTTGAGATGAATCAGTCGCCAAAAGAATGAGAATCTTCATCTAAACATTGTCAAATTCTGACAAGGTATAAAGTGTCTTTGTATTTGGATCAAACGATTCACACAGGAACAAAACTATTTTTAAATAAATAAATCCAAAAGATTCAGAAATGGTTGAAATGTGTGGCACTCTGCCCAGAACAAATACAAATGAACTGATGAATCATTTATAATTGCTTGTTTAACAATAATCTTTCTTCCAGACATAGAATAGGAGTGGGTGCTTTGGCCCACAGTGTTTGCCAATCTCCATGCCAATCTGTACTAATCTCATTTGCCTGCATCAATTCCATATCCCTCTATGCCTTCCTCTTCCAGTACCTCTCAAGATGTCTCTTAAATGTTGATAATGTTCCTGTCTCCTGCTCCTCTGGCAGTTTCTAATGACCACTTCTCTTCATGTGCAAAATGTACCTCTCAGGTTCCCTTTAAACTTGCCCCCTCACTTTCTGGCTTTAATTGCCCTCTGGCTTTGCACATCCACACTGCGGGAAACAGACACTGGCCACCGACCTTACTGATGCCTCTCATGATTTTAAATATCTCTCTCACTCTGGATTGGATATTCCTGAAGGAGTAAGACTTGAGCTACCCAAATCTTCTAATGGCTCAATTCCCTCCATTCGGCAAAGAGACTGGTTGGACCCAGACTTCCTCATCTCCTGCATATTCCAAAGGTGTAGCTGGGGTGATGGGAAGAGATTCCATGAAGGAACTGTCCATATGTCATTCACAGTTGGTTTACAAAGGTGGTTAATGAACACCTGGGAGCAGTTTTCTACCACTTTTGGCTATTGACGTTACCCCGTGCAAGTATCTTCAAATAGATTCCACATAGTTAATTTGGAGCTGCTGGGGTCCACTTTCAGTGGAAGTGAGAATCTTGACTATGTCATTCAATTTGGGAGGTTTGAATGCAGACAATCAGAACGTGGCATTAATAAGAATTTAAGTAGGCAAGTTAAATGAAAATATGTCATAACCTCTGAATCTATTTGTAGCCTTAGTTGAAGTTACTTTTGTTGCTCAACCAAATACTTTGGTATGATGAACTCTTCAGACAACCCTTGGATTAGATTGACTGATCATTCTGTTTTAAATCCTGGCTATGTTATGGTTGTCATATATGTGTATATGTGCAGTTATATTCTGTAGCTGTGACTGCTGTTGGAAGTTAATGATTTTTAATAGATTAATTTTCCATGCACTGATTGCATTTTTTAAACTGATTACTTGAGATTTTTAAAACAAAATATAGAAGAATTGGGTCCAAATTGTAAAATCTTGTAAAATTGATAACTAGAGTAATTTGTATTGTTAATTTCCCACAGTTTGATAGAAGCTCGGGCAGGAGATATCTGTAATGCCTGTGTACTCCTGGTGAAGAGATGGAAGAAACTGCCTGCTGGATCCAAAAAAAATTGGAGTCACGTAAGTGTGTGAAGACCTATGTTGATGTATATTTGTTATGGAGTATGCATTTCTTGTCTCTCTGAAGATGAGTAAGATTTATTCCTGTGTTTTAGATCTGGTTAGTATGTGTGCACTTGGGACGAACGTGATTATTACTTGCAACAAGCTCATGGGTTGACTTGAATTTTATGTGATAAATCTTTTTATTTTAATCAAATCTAGTTTGTTAAGATTCAAAATGTGTTATGCTGGTAAATTAGGTTGCTGCCATTAGCCAGCTTTGATATTTTGACTTTTAAACAGAAGATTTGGATCTGATTTTGCCGTTCAGATAATGACAAAATTTGCATTAATTTGACTCCTGTTAAGTTATTCAGCAAGAAAGCTTTCCATTTTAGAGCATGGTGGAAGCTGATGAGTCCAGGGATACACAGTTGTTTGTAAACTTTAGGGGTGGAGTTGCACTTGGCACAATGTAGTAGTGCTGTGCATTGTCTGTGAGCAAGTGATTTGGACCAAAGTTTATGTTGTCATAATGTGGATTTGTCTTTATTCAATGAACGGTATGCATCAGTTAAACATTTGTCGCTGTCAGAGGTATGCTGGTTTATGGAAAATGACCTTTTCTCATTTTTAGTAGATCGGCCTCATCTTTTTATTGAAGCTGCAGAAACAAATGGGGATTTTATTTTAATTCCACCTGCCCCTACCCTCCGATCTCCCCATCTTAGGTGGTCGATGCACGAGCTGGTCCCGGCCTTAAAACACTTGTGAAGCCTAAGAAAGTGAAACCTGATAATGTTATTAAAAAGAAAAACAAATTGCGACGACTCCAGGAAAAGTTTAAAAGACAGAGTAAGTCCTTTGAATTTGTTTAATTGTTGATGTGTGACTCCTTCCCCTGGTCTCCCAACTCCAGCTAGATTTGAATGTTTTGACAAGTAAATGTGGCTTTGAACTGCTAGTTCTGTGGAATAGTTCAGTCCGAGAAAATGTGCTTTGGATAACTACTGGCTTTTATTTAAAATACATATACTTGTCACGTTCTTCACAGTCAATCTGCCTAGGATAGTGTGGGATGGAGTGATCATCTCTCAGTTGTGACATGGCCCTGTTGTCACACTGAAGACTCACCATTGTGATATATGGAATGACAGTCAAGCCTTGTGAATCAAATCTAGCAACTCAGAACAAATTCTCTGGACCACAAGACAGTAGTTGAACTTTTCAGTGCGATCGCTGAAGATATGACTGTTTTTTGTGTGCTCAGTCCCACTGATTACGTGTTATTTAGTCATCCTTACTCTTTGTTTCCTTGCTAATTTTGTCCCTCCATTTATAATGTCTGTTTTAAATGTTTGTATTCATGTTGCACAGATTCAGATGCACGTAGCACAACATCTAGTATTTCACCTTCCCAGTCGCCCACCCACAGCAACCAGTCTGATGATGGGTCTGATACAGAAACCCAGAAAGGTCTTTCCTTGGAACCAGTCTTTTCATTCCTGGATCTGACTTACTGGAAAAGGTAATTAATTTCTCTTGGCAACCGTGTACAAATCTGACTTGTCAATGGCTCTCAGTAAGTTTTTTTTGCTGTACTATTGAATACTTCCTTCTATTTATTTTTGGTTATTGCTGCAGTGTGGCATTAAAGGACAGTAGCCTGTTACAATATTAACTTGTGCCTTGTGCCCTTTTGTTTCAATCTTAGTACCCTCTCAAAGTATTGGACAAATTTTCATATGCAAGCTGCCAACAGCGAAATACTCTTTCCATGAGCTCTTTGAAAGTAAGCAGTGTGCAGGGCAGGTTTATTTTGAGTGGGGGAAGTTGGTAGGGAACCAACAGAGATTAAAATAAAACCCTTTTTCAAGTACTGATAACTTATCTAGACCATCAGACTCCAGAAATATATTTAAAATTGGTTAAACGTTTTAGTGTCAAATTAATTAAAATTTGGATAGCTTTCTGAATTTGATCCTCAGCCAAAATTGCACATGGCCCTGGATTTTAGACTGATGTACATTAACAGAAATGTACATCGTTCCTGCCATTAAGTTAGACCATGGCTGATCGATATCTAAACCTTGTGTCTCTTAGGTTAAAAGAAAATAGATTGAAGCCTTATTTTTGAATTCAGCTGAATGTATGAACAAGATATAGATTAAGTGAAATGACACTTGGCCTAATTAACAGGGCAGTTTTAAGGTGCTTGGACGTAGGTACAGAGGAGATGTCAGGGATAAGTTTTTTTTACGCAGAGGGTGGTGTGTGCATGGAATGGGCTGCTGGCAACGGTGGTGGAGGTGGGTACAATAGGGTCTTTTAAGAGACTCCTGGATAGGTACATGGAGCTTGGAAAAATAGAGGGCTATGGGTAACCCTAGGTAATTTCTAAAGTAAATACATGTTTGGCAGAACTTTGTTGGCCGAAGAGCCTGTATTGTGCTGTAGGTTTTCTATGTTTCTAGTTATTTTCAATTAATAAATGTAGTGTTCATGCAAAATAATTTCTGATCTGGTTTATGGATATTGAAATATACTTAAAGCCCTGCATTTTTTTGGAGAGGTTAGGAAGCAGTAGGCTCAGTGTGATTCTGGAGTTACAAAATCTCTTGACTGGCTTGCAAGGCATAATGAGTTGTGTCACATGGATTCGTGCAAATGTCTCAAATTTTTTTTGTAACTTATATAAATGACCTGAATGAAAGCACTGTTGCTGAACTTGCTGATGACACAAAGGTGGATAAAGTAGGTTCTGAGGAGAAAATAAGGAGGCTAGAAAGAACAACAGGATTAAATGAGTGGGCAAATATCTGACAAATGGAGCATAAAGTGGGATAATGTGTTGGCAAAAAAAACTAAAATGATGATATATTGTAGAGTTCTGAGATGTAGAAGGTTTTAGATGACCCAGTATTTGATGTGCAAATTGTAAGCTAGAAAGCAGAGAGAATCTTGCTCTTTAATGCTAGGGGAATTGAGTACAAAGGGAGGGAGATTATGGTACAGTTAAATAGGGCATTGAAGAGATCCCATTTGAAGTACCTGTACTATGTATAATATTGGCCTCATTATTAAAAGAAGGCTGTTAATGCATTGGAAGCAGTTTAGGGAAGGCTTATTGTACTTTTGCCTGGAGTGGTCAAGTTGTCTTAATTGTGGTTGGACAGGTTAAACGTGGTTAAACTGCTGTGGCAGAGCATAGGAGAGTGATTGACCCACAAGGTCCTGAGGTGTCTTGACAGAGTGGATAGTTCTAGCAGTGGAATTTAGAATTAAGGTTAACAATTTGGGTCTGGGGTGAGAACTTTTTTTTCCAGAGTCTTTGAATATTCTTAAGACTTTCTACAAACAGGTAAAAGGTTAGTGAGGTAAGTAGACTGCATAGTTGGAGTTACGCTCGGATCAGCTTTGATCTTCTAATGGAACATGTTTGATGGGGTTTGACTTGCCGATTTGTATGCTCCTTGCTAATTGAGCCATACGTGTGGTTATATATTGTTTATCCTGTCTCTCTCCGCCCCCCCCCGCCCCCCGCCGGTGCTGTGTCTACTGCAGCAATAATAAGCAACTGACTTTGTGTTCAGTATTACAGTGATAGTCATTAATTTTTACCTTAAATAAGCTGTTATAGAATGTGATTCCAAGGGTATTGAGAAAAGGTAGGATAAAGAATATGATGTGTTACTTAAACTTACAAAACAAATGAGCACAGCATTATAAATCTATTGAGATATTTAAAATGTAGGCATCTTTGTGGGCCCCTTAGGCCGGGGGAGGGGTGTTAGTGGGGAATAAGCTCCCACTACCTATTAGATGCACCCAGAGCTGTTGCATCTCAAGTTGCCTCTGATAACCAACTCTCCCTCCTGGCCTTCACATGTGGCTTAGCTACTAGGCACGGTGGAGCTGTTTCTACTGACAGGACAAGGTGCAAAACTGGTGCCTTAAAACCGGTCACTTCAGGCAGATGGGGCTTGTCAGCCATGGTTGCCAGCTCATCAGAGATGAGGAAAATTTTGAGTTCAAATCTTGGCTGACTTGTGACCATACCCGCTCATGGGGAAGGCTTTGGGAGTAAATCCCAAGGGGAAAAATCTGGAGCTGGAGTCCCCAAGGCAGTGCTACAATGAGTTCAACACTGACAGGCGACTCCTGTGACTGTATCGGTCTCTGCTGTTTCCTTGGATTCTTTAGCTGCATGGGGAGAGGTAGCCTGTTGCATGGTCTTGCTCTCCATATTGTACTGCTCTAGCTGATTTGCATATTGATGTAGTCCGCTTGCGGCATCCACAGTCAATCCTGCCCAAAAGTGGGCCTCCAAGGTGTATCGTTGTGAAAATTTACACAAATTTTTGTTACATTTACAAAACATCACTATCATTATTACTCTCACTGACTGGTTAGTTAAGCAGTGAATTGGAGCCTTGGGCTACGTCCACACTATGCCGGATAATTTTGAAAACGCTGGTTCCGAGTAAAAACGACAGGCGTACGCACTAAGCGTTTTTCAAAATATCTCTGTCCACACTAACATGGATATTTGGGCGAATATCCTCTACTGGGCATGCGCAGGACACTCAGAAAACAAGCGAAGAGGAAACGATATACTTGGTGCGTGTTTGTCCAGTTACAGAGTAGAAAAACTTAAGAGGAATTGCTCTTGGTCTCGCGCAGGAGGACTTAAAACTACAAAAAACAAATACTGGAGCGTATGGAGGCAACCGACGGGGAGTTCACGGACAGTATGACCCGGCTGACGACGAACATTGAAAAACTGACTAACTCTGTTGCATTAATAAATCACCTTGTTAAATGTATAAAACATGTCTGCATCAGTGTCATCTTGTATTTCCATACAACGTTACATTAGGCTGTTACACATCTATTGTCAGAGAAGTACTTGCATAAATAGGTAGACCACCTTCATACAAGCAAGGACAGAGAACAGGGCAAAGTGAGTATACTTATTTATTCAGTAAGCTATGGGTCAAAGTATTTGGTGAATACATTTCTAACTCTTCTGGCTTCAGTCTCGTTGCAGTCTGTTCTGAAATTGTTAGGTTCTGCGAAGCGCAGAATCAAATATCGCTGTGACGATTGTACGCTCTAGTATCAATTGTTTGGCGACAATAAAGTGGTAATAATAATAAGAAGGAGACAATGAAATGCCGGCTGCCGCCATCTGTTCCGGCACGTCATGACAGCGGTTTTAAAAAGTCTGCAACAGATATTAGGTGTTTTCAGATTTATTCACTCTAGAGACAGTTTCTGAAAATCTCTGTTTTCGGGGGATGAAAACGCCGTTTTAGTGTGGACAGAGAGACAGAATGATGAGAAAAAGCTTCGTTTTCAAAATTATCTGGCGTAGTGTGGACGTAGCCTTAGTATCATTCAGCGTTGTTTGAACGTCAATAGATTAATTTTGTTTTTCTTTAACACAGGCAAAAGATTTGCTGTGGCATTATCTACAAGGGTCGTTTCGGTGAGGTGCTAATTGACCCTCGTCTGTTCAAACCTTGTTGTAATACAAAAAAGGACTCTGAATCCGTGAAACAGGCTGAAACAGCACTTCAGATTATTCAAGAAAATTGGTAATGTGTGCTGCAGCGATTGGATTCTCATCTCGGGTCACTTTGCCTGTATTTGCATCTTTGTCTCCAGTGGCAGACTTTAAGTATTTGATACAATTTTATTAAAGTCAAATCATTTCTCTCGATCAGAGACTGCTTGAAGCAGTGATCTCAGTTTTATAAATCTGCAGTGCGATAGTTATTTTAAAAGTAGGCTAGTCTTTCATTGAAATTCCATATCAAACCCCCGGGCATATATTAGAAATGCATTTTGTTGTCATAATGTTTAAACACAATGGCTATTTTTGTTAAAGCAGCAATTTAAACTGTCGCTATGTATTTCTGGAAACATTTTTATTTTGTATTTTAGATTTGTCAAAATATATGTTATTGTTCATCTTATTAGCCCTGCACCCCACCTCGGCCTCCTGAGAGAATGAATCAATGGATTACCTGGTCTTTATAACCAGGGTTGCCAAATTGTTCTGGTATGTGAGCTGTGCAATAGATTTTGTCTTTTGATGCTATACTGGCAGATACTCTTGTACAGTAGCAACCTTTGGGTGTCCCTTAAGTCACTGGAAAATTGGGGAGTATTTTCTGATACCTTCCCCAGTGTATTTTTGATTATATGATCTAATTCTTTTTAAGAGTAAAGTCGTGTGGAATAATTTTTCTTGTATTTATCTTACTGTTGTAGACCAGCCTAGTAACGGTTATCTTGTAGAGGAAGGTTTTTATATGACTAATCTTTGTTTTTTTTTTGATGTATAGAGTTTTCAATGAGAGGGGTGGAATTTGCTGTTTTTTACTCAGAGTAAGAGAAGAACTGGAGTAAATTTCCATATGGATAGTTCTATGCACCAATTTCACCACGTTTGAGTTAGGAAGATAATTTGAACTAGATAAAGTACAGTTTCATCTCTTGGCTAATGTCTGGGCATTATTTTCTCATGGTCTCTCATCTCTGTCTTCTTTCTCTGTCTTTCTGTCTCTGTTGTCTCCTCTCTACCTCTCTGTCCCTTTCTCTCTACCTCTCCCCCCCCCCCGCCCCCCCATTTCTTCCTGAATTTGTCCTAGTTGAAAAAATTTTAGTTGTCTTGTTTTGGTTTTCCTTGCAAGTTTGCTGCTTGTTTGCTGGAGGATGGTTGTGAAAGTACAGGGCAAGAGTTTCCTTTGACTATCCTTTGTCATTTGGTGGTTGGTTGTCTGAGGATTTTTCGAGGATTGCATCTGTGTTTTAGTCTGGAAAACGACCATTCTCTTGAACTTCTGAACAAAGTTGGCTTTGTTAAAGGCAAGGACTGGGTTGTTCTTGCATTGGATTTGGGGCTTCTCAGGCTGTAGGAATCACCAGTAAAGTTAATATTTTATGTCCATCTCTGAGTTTCCTCGAGGTAGACGGTTAGCTAATTTATCAGTTACTTTTTTTTTTTGGGGAGTGTAATCCTCCAATGCTGTTGAGCAGGGGACCTCAGGATTTAGACCCTGTCATATTGAAGGTCCTGTGAGGTATTAGCTAATTTGGAGGGGAACCTGTAAGGTTGTTCTGGCAAGCAAAATTACAAGTGGATGATGGCAGGAGTTGTGAGTTTTTGATTTGCAGGTCTGCCACTACATTTCATGGTCACATACTTCACAGTCCGGTTTGGGAGGTGCTGTTGGACTGAATAAAGAGTTGCACTGCATTTTATAGATGGTATCCACTGCAGCTATTGCGCGCTGCTGGTGGAGGGAATTAACGGTTCTCATGGTGTATTGAGTGCTACCAATCAGGCTGTTTTGTCCTGGATAGTGTTGATGTTGCTAGAAATGCACTGGAATTGATGCTGGAATTGTTTCTTAACTGACCTTTGTTCCAAAGATGTTAACCCCAGTTTATCTAATCTTTCTTCATTGTTGCTCCTGGCAACATTCTTATAAACTTCCTCTGAATCCTGTTCAGTGTAACCACATCTTTCCTGTAACGCAGCGATCTGAACTGTACACAATTTTCAAGCTGTGGCCTAACAATCATTGGATAAAATTTTAACATAACTTCAGTGAAATGTGCCTCGGCTCGTAATGGAACTATTGTCAGTTCTAATTGAAATGTAGAGGTTTTTTTCCATACAGAGATTGATAGTGCACTCTGAACTCTATTAAAATGTAAGCTTAGATGTTGAAGAAGTATGGTTTTGTACAATTTTAATGGCACTGGAAAATTACAGACCCTGTCATTGACCTGTATGCTTTAGCTCTTTGGAAGAAATTTGCCAATTATAATTGATTAATTACTCTTGATCCTGGCTTTTAATTTGCAGGTTCACAGGCACCCTGGTTTTCAGTCCAGATCAGCAAGGAGAAATCTATAAATGATAAATTACCTGTTGTGAATTGTACATTAGGGTTAAGATTTTTTTTATATATTTACTACTAGAGTTGCCACGATATTGTGATGCTTTCTTCAGGAAGCTACATCTACTGTATTAGAAATTCACTTGTATCTATTCCTTTGGGTAATATATAAAGTTTAATGATTCTGTCATTGCCTGGTTTTCTGGTAAATACTTTACCAAATGGATTTTTAAAATATCTGTGTGCCTTAGTAAAATCAGCGTAGATGCATGTAAGATTTTGGTTTTATTTCCTAAGAACTGGCAGAAACCATTTTGTCAATTGTTATTTATTTATTTATTTGAACATCCCACAAATACATTGTTATTTACCAGAGTCCATATTCATTTCCAAAGTCTTCAAGCTTGTGCACTTTTGCTAAATAAAACTTTTTGTGACCAACAGCTCCCATATGGCTGCATTTTATAGACACTTGTAATACTTTTATATTTAAATAAAAATGTACTGCAAGATGACACAAAATCATAGTTGTTTTTGTTCTACAGTGAGTTTGCTTCTGCACTGATGGGTTAGATCTTCCAGCTTGAGAGAGACATCGTTGCAGGATGAGAGCTATTTGAAAAGAATGAGTCTTGTCGGGAGTGAGTTTTAATTAAGCCAATAAAATGAAGGGAGGTGTGAGCAGAGTGGCGAGTGTTGGAGTGGGCCAGGTGTTAGAGTGTGAGGCTTTAACACAGCAGGCTTGGTCAAATGCAGATGGAGGTTCTAAGTAAGTTTCTAGTAAGTGTTTTTTTCTCTTTATCTATCAGTACATAGGTAGTGTGCTGAGTATGGGTCTGGAGTTAGTGGTATGTTCCTTGTGTGAGATGTTGGAACTCTGGGAGACCTCCAGTCCACCTGATCTACATCTACACAAAGTGTATCGATCTGCAGCTCCTTGAAGATAGCGTTAAGGGACTGGAGCTACAGTTTGATGACCTTCAGTTTGTACGGGAGAATGAGGAGGTGATAGGTGTGAGCTTCAGGGAGGAGGTCACCCATAAGTTGCAGGAAGCAGGTACCTGGGTGACTGTCAGGTGAGGGAAAGGGCGTTGGCAGCCAGTGCAGAGTGAGTCCCCCTGCGGCCGTTCCCCTCGAGAAGAAGCATGTCGCTTTGTATACAAGTGGGAGGGACGACCTACTGAGGGAAGCCACAGCGACAAGGTCTGTGGTACTGAGACTGTCTCTGTGGCTCAGAAGGGAAGGGGGAGAACAGGCGTGCTGCAGTGATGGGATTCCATGGTCAGGGGAGCAGACAGGAGGTTCTGTGAACATGAGAAAGAAACCCTCTCTGGTGCCAGGGTCAAGGATGTCGTGGACAGGTCCACAGCATTCTGAATGGGGAGGGTGAGCAGCCAGAGTTCATGGTATGTATTGGTAGGAAAAGGGAAGAGGTCCTGAAGAGAGAATTTGGGGAGCTGGATAGAAAGCTGAAAAGCAGGACCTCCAGGGTAGTAATCTCTGGATTGCTGCAAAGAACGGGATGATTTGACTTACAAATGCTTGACTGAGGAACTGGCGTATGGGGCAAGGTTTCAGGTTTCTGGATCATTGGGATTGCTTACAGGGAAGGTATGACCTGTAGAAAAAGAAAGGGTTACACCTGCACCTGAGGGGGGGGCATTATCCTTGTGGGCCAGTTTGCTAGAGCTGTTGGGGAGGGTTTAAACTTATGTGGCAGGGATGTGGGAACTGGACTGTTGGGGCAATTGGTATACAAGTACTATGCAGTGCATAGTGAGACTGTGAGAAAGAACAGGAAGATGATACGTCAAAATTGCAGTCAGTGGGATGAGTTGAAGTGTAACATGGGGCAAAATGGATGGGGTGGTAAATGCAGGGGTGAAGGTGTTATATTTGAATGCACACAGTATACGTAATAAGGTAGATGATCTTGTAGTGCAGTTAGATTGACAGGTACAATGGGTATCACTGAGTTGTAACTAAAAGAAGATCATAGCTGAGAGCTTAACATCCAAGGATATGCATTGTATTGAGAGGACAGGGAGGTAGCTGGAGGGGGTGGGGTGGCTCTGTTGGTAAAAATGAAATCAAATCCTTAGAAAGGGGTGACATGGGATTGGAAGATGAAGAATCCTTGTCGGTAGAGTTAAACTACAAGGGTAAAAAGACCCTGATGGGAGTTGTATACAGGCCTCCGAACAGTAGTTGGGATGTGGGTATAAATTACAATGTGAGGTAGAAGAAGCATGTGAGAGGGGCAATGTTACGATAGTGATGAGGGATTTCAATATGCAGGTAGATTGGGACAATCAGGTTGGTGCTAAATCCTAAGGGAGGAAATTTTTGAATGCGATAGCTTTTTAGAGCAGCTTGTAGCTGAGCCCACTAGGGGAAAGGCAATTCTCAATTGAGTATTGTCTAATCAAATCTGATTCATTAAGGAACTTAAGGTAAAGGAACCCTGAGGAGTCAGTGATCATAATATGATAGAATTCACCCTAGAATTTAAGAGGGAGAAGATTAAGTCGGATGTATCAGTGTTACAGTGGAGTAAAGGGAACTACAAAGGCAGGAAATAGCCAAGGTTGATGAAAAGGGACAAGAGCAGGAATGATGATAGAACAGCAACAGCTGGACTTACTGGACGCAATTCAGAAGGTGTAGGATAGATAGATCCCAAAGATGAAGAAGTTTTCTAAAGGGAGCATGAGGTAACAATGGCTAACAAAGGAAGTGAAAGATGGCATAAAAGAAGAGAGGGCAAATTAGCAAAAATTAGTGGGAATTTAGAGGATTGGGTAGCTTTTAGAAACCACCTGAAGCCAAATAAAGCCACAGGGAGAGGAAAGATGAAATGTGGAGGTAATCTAACCAATAATATAAAAAGGATACCAATTTTTTTTCAGAATATGTGAAAAGAGGTGAGAATGGATATGGGACCACTGGAAAATGATGCTGGAGAGGTAGTAGTGGTGGGCAAGCTTAAGTATTTTGCACCAATCTTTGCTGATTGTGGCGGCATTAGTAATGATCTTTCAAGAATCATACATTCTGGAAAGGTTTGGAGGACTGGAAAATTACAAATGTCACTCCACTCCTTAAGAAGGAAGGGAAGCAGAAGAAAAGAAATTATAGGCTAGTTAGCCTGACTTCAGTGGTTGGGAAGACGTTGGAGCTGTGCCTAGCCACACAGTCAAGAGAGTAGAGCAGTGGGCTTAGCACACATCCCCAGTGATGATTGTCAGTGAGGTGGAGATGTTATTACCAATCCATTCAGATTGTAGGCTTCTCGTTAGGAAGTCAAGGATCCAGTTGTAGAGGGAGGTACAGAAGCCCAGGTTCTGCAGCTTTTTGAACAGGACTGTAGGAATGATGGTGTTAAATGCAGAGCTATTGTCAATAAACAGCATCCGGACATAGGTATTTGTATTGTCCAGATGATCCATGGCTGCATGAAGAGTCAATGAGATCACATCTACCGTAGACCTATTGTGGCAATAGGCTAATTGCAGTGGGCCCAAGTCCTTGTTGAGGCAGGAGTTGATTCTAGTCATGACCAACCTCCCTAAAGCACTTCATCACCTTAGATGGAGCGTTACTGGACAATAGTCATTAAGACAATTCACACTGTTCTTCTTGGGCACTTTTGAAGCAGGTGAGAACTTCTGATTGTGGCAATGAGAAATTGAAAATGCATGGTTTCCTTAAAGGGAAATCTTGCCTAATAAATCTGTTGGAATTCCTTGAGGAAGTAATAGGCAGGATAGACAAAGGAGATGCTGTGGATGTTGTTTACTGGGATTTTGAGAAGGCCTTTGACAAGGTACTACACATGAAGCTGCTAAACATGGTATTACAGGAAAGATTCTAGCATGAATGGAAGATTGGCTGACCAGCAGGAGGCAAAGAATGGGAATAAAGGGGGCCTTTTCTGGTTGACTGCCGGTGTCTAGTGATTTTTCACAGAGACTGGTGTTGTGACCACTTCTTTTCATGATATATGTCAATGACTTGGATAAAGGAATTGATGGCTTTGTGGCCAAGTTTACGGGCGATACGAGGAGCAGTATTAAGGAAGAAAGGAGTCTGCAGAAGGACTTAGACAGGTTGGGAGAATGGGCAAGGAAGCGGCAGATGGAATATAGTGTAGGGAATTGTGTGGTCATGCACTTTGGTAGAAGAAATAAAGGCATAGAGGTGCAAAGGGACTTGAAAGTCCTTGTGCAGCATTCTCTAATGGTTGCCTTGCAAGTTGAGCTGATGGTAAGGAAGGCAAATGCAATGTTAGCATTCATTTTGAGAAGACTAGAATGTAAGAGCCAAGAGGTAATGCTGAGAGTTCAGAAGGCTTTGGTCAGACCACACCTGGAGTATTGTGAACAGTTTTGGGCCCCTTATTTAAGAAAAGATGTGCTGGCATTGGAGAGGGTCCAGAGGAGGATCACAATAATGACTCCAGGAATTAAAGGGTTAACATACAGGGGCCATTTGATGTCTCTGGGCCTGAATTTGCTGGAGATTAGAATAATGAGGGATTGTGATGGGTGGATCTCATTGAAACCTATCTAATGTAGAAAGGTCTAGATAGAGCGGATGCTGGGAGGATGTTCCCTATTAATATGTGAGTCTTGGACTAGAGGACACAGTCTCAGAATAGAGGGAAGTCCACTTAAAATGGAGATGAGGAGGTACATGGAGCTTAGAAAAATAGAGGGCTATGGGTAACCCGAGGTAATTTCTGAAGTAAGTACAGGTACAGCACAGCATTGTGGGCTGAAGGGCCTGTATTGTGCTGTAGGTTTTCTATGTTTCTAATATCTCTAGCCAGAGGGTGGTGAATCTGTGGAATTCATTGCCACAGACGGCAATGGAACCTAAGTCATTTAAAGTGGCGATTGATAGTTTCTTGATTAGTCAGGGCATCAAAAGTTACAGGGAATGGGATAGGGAGGGGTAATAAATCTGGCATGGTGGAATGGTGGAGCAGATTCAGTGGCCGAATAGATAGGGTAGTTAAGAAAGCTTATGGAGTGTTGGCTTTCATAAGTCGAGGGATAGAGTTTAAGAGTCGCGATTTAATGATGCAGCTGTATAAAACTCTGGTTAGGCCACACTTGGAGTACTGTGTCCAGTTTTGGTCACCTCACTGTAGGAAGGATGTGGAAGCATTGGAAAGGGTACAGAGGAGATTTACCAGGATGCTGCCTGGTTTAGAGAGTATGCATTATGATCAGAGATTAAGGGAGCTAGGGCTTTACTCTTTGGAGAGAAGGAGGATGAGAGGAGACATGATAGAGGTGTGCAAGATATTAAGAGGAATAGATAGAGTGGAAAGCCAGTGCCTCTTCCCCAGGGCACCACTGATCAATACAAGAGGACATGGCTTTAAGGTAAGGGGTGGGAAGTTCAAGGGGGATATTAGACGAAGGTTTTTTACTCAGAGAGTGGTTGGTGCGTGGAATGCACTGCCTGAGTCAGTGGTGGAGGCAGATACACTAGTGAAATTTAAGAGACTACTAGACAGGTATATGGAGGAATTTAAGGTGGGGGGTTATATGGGAGGCAAGGTTTGAAGGTCGGCACAAAATTGTGGGCCAAAGGGCCTGTACTGTGCTGTACTAGTCTATGTTCTGTGAATGGCCTAATTCTGCTCCCAAGTCTTATGGTCTTACTACATTTCCTGGACCTTCTGCCCATTTAAAAGGTGATCACAGCTAATTTGAGGCTTTCTACTTGTGATGGTAAACAAATTGACAAATCCAAACTATCATTGCACTGATTTGAAGATTTAATGATGGATTTCAAAAGGACACTGATATTGGAAGGTACGTTTGTAGGGTCAAGTGGAAGAACAGTGGAATGAGGATGACGGAATTCTTCTGCACGGTGGGCTGAATGAACTCTTCCCCTGCTCTACTCGTCTATGTTCTATGTATATTGATATCATGCTCTTCCAAGAAATTATCTTTGATCTACAATGAAATTGCTTCTGACAATTAAAAAGCTCTGGTTTGAAGCTACAATTTATCCAGTGATGAAGAACCACTTTGCAGGTGATCTTGAGCATTCTGAATATAGTGGTCAAATTGCATTATCGTAGAATATCTCCAAGTTTCTTATGCAGAGTAAATTTGAATCACACGTATCCGATAAGAAGTCTGTATAACGGGTAGTCAAAACTGTCCAATGGATCACAGGTACTGACCTAGCCGCCATCAAGGACATATACTGTATACAGAAAGGTGCTCGTAGCATATCACGGATCCCACCCACCCTGCTTGTCCCACTCGCATTAGGGTGGAGGCTATGTGGCATCCACACCAGGACCACCAGACTCAAAAACAGTTACTTTCCCCAGAAAGACTGATCTACACGTTCACCTACTAACTCCACCAATGCTTTATTATTTCCTGTCAGTTACCATATGTACAGCCTAGCATCACTTTGTGGACATAAAATCAATCTATGTATAGAAACTATCTTCTTCTTCTTCTTATGATTTTTTTTTTATCTTTTGTGTTTTTTTTTGTGCTGCGTCAGATCCGGAGTAACAATTATTTCGTTCTCCGTACACTTGTGTACAGGAAATGGCCATTAAACAATCTCAACCTGACTTGTAATGTGCCATATGTACCTTGTGCTGTGTATGATTGTTGGTATTGTGTTCTGCATCTTGGCCCAGGAGGAAGGCTGTTTTGTTTGGCTGTATTCATGTATGGTTGAATGACAATTAAATGTAAACTTTAGGCTGGAATAAAAGTTGTGTTCTTCTTGCTGTAGATCTATTCCTCCAGTAGATGGCGCCCATTGCCTGTCCTAGACCCAGTTGTGACCTGCTCCTGCTCCTGAGCTCTGAGAAACAGGATACGGGAGTAAAATGTGAATGCAGCAGGCCAGGCAGCATCTCTAGGAAGAGGTACCATCGATGTTTCAGGCCGAGACCCTTTGTCAGGACTAACTGAAGGAAGAGTCAGGGAGCGGTGTCTCAGAAAGGCAGCGTCCATTGTTAAGGACCTCCATCACCCAGGGCATGCCCTTTTCTCACTGTTACCATCAGGTAGGAGATACAGAAGCCTGAAGGCACACACTCAGCGATTCAGGAACAGCTTCTTCCCCTCTGCCATCGGATTCCTAAATGGACTTTGAAGCTTTGGACACTACCTCACTTATTTTAAATATACAGTATTTCTGTTTTTGCACGTTTAAAAAAAATCTATTCAATATGTGTAATTGATTTACTTGTTTATCTATTATTATTATGTTTTATTTTATTTATTATCATTTTTTTCTCTCTCTGCTAGATTATGTATTGCATTGCACTGCTGCTGCTAAGTTAACAACTTTCATGTCACATGCCGGTGATAATAAGCCTGATTCTGATTCATGTGTGTTAGTAACCAACACACCCAAGGATGTGCTAGGAGCAGCCTGCAAGCATTGCCACACATTCTGGCACCACGTAGCATGCCCAAACTCTTCTTAGAAATCATTTTAGAAAAAGGATTATATTTCTCAATATTATACGACAACTGATTTTGCCAAAATGAATCAATGTGCAAAGAAACTGTTTTGAATCTTCTGGTAGTCTTTTTAACCAGGTGACTGTATACCCATACCAAATCGCTGGGTAAAGATAATTTATGTTCAGAAATCTGGGAAATTAATTCCAAGCTATTGGATCTCAATAGCTATATAACAATAATAACAAGCTACTTATCCAAATTAATTGCAAATATTGCTTTTCTAAGATTTTTTCTAGCATTGCCTTTATCAGTTTTTAGACATAATTGACTGAAATTAGGGATATAAAATCCATGCTTCAGAACAAAATAACTTTTCAGACATTTTCTGCTGTAAATCCATCCACTGATTGCATGTCATGACAGTGTGCTGCTGATAGGGGGTGCTGGTGATCCACATCAAACAATGCTTATCAAGCGTGAGAAAGTGGCCAGTAAACAGTGAAATGCAGAAGTGTCTTTCCCAGAATTCGAGGTGTCAGTGACTGGAAGGCTCATGTAACATTGGAGGACAATTGCTTTCAAATAAGGCAGAACACACACCTGTTTTCATTGTGGGTCAGGAATAGAAAGGTTTCATGTTTCTGGGCATCTGAGAGGATCCATCCTGTGCCACATTCCAACAGCTATACTTCATTAGGAGTTTGTGGAGATTTGAGATGTCACCAAAGATTCTTGCAAATTCCTACAGAGTTACTATGGAGACCATTCTGACTGGTTGCATCACAGCCTGGTAGGGAGGCTCCATTGCACAGGATCAGGGGAAAAAAACTTCCAAGGGTTGTAACCTCAGCCAGCTCCATCTTGGGCACTTGGCTCCCCAGCATCGGGGACACCCTGAAAAGGGGGTGGTTCAAGAGGAAGGTGGCATCCATTGTGAACGGCCCTCACCTTCCAGGACCCCCCTCTTTTCATTACTCTCATCATGGAGAAGGTACAGGAGGCTGAAGATGCATTCTCAACAGTCTCTTCCCCTCCACCTTCAGATTCTGAGCAGTCCATGAACTCTACCTCCCAAATTCACTCTGTTTTTGCACTGTTCATTTATTTTTTAATATATTCTTATTGTAACATAGTAATTTACCTATTGCACTGTACTGCTGCGGCTAAACAACTTTTACGGCCTATGTCAATGATAATAAATCTGATTCTAATTTGCTTTCTGATTCATTTTCCAGTTTGCAGATTTCACTGAAGAAGGAGGAATCTTCGGAAAATATAACGAATTGGCATCCAACTTGTCTGCGGCATCTTATTCTGAGGAAGGGCTGGAGGGATCTGGAGAGGAGGCACCTCAAGGTTGAGTACTATCCGAACATTATGAATGATGCGTTAAATTGTGGGGAGAAGATTCATGTTCAGACTAATTTACATCTCTATACTGAAATGATCTACCATTTACTCTCAGTCTATGCCCCCAGATTCTAGTTGCTGCATTCTGAGATAACTCTCAACATTTGCCCCGTTAATCCCACTAGCGTCTTCTATCTTTCAATGAGATCAGTTCTCATTATTCAAATGTCTTTATTACACGTACATAAAAACATACTGTGTTTCTGTTAATGACCAATATCCTCAAGCATGTGCTGGCAACAGCTGGCAAATGTCGCCACATGTTCTGGTGCCAACATAGTATGCCCACAATGCCCATCAGAACAGCACAAACAGCAACAAGAGCAGATCAAAACAAAGTAACAACATCAAACAAGCTCCCTCGCCAGCCTCCTAACCCCTCAAACACACAGACAAACTCCCTCGCCAGCCTCCTAACCTCTCAAACACACAGACAAGCTCCCTCGCCAGCCTTCTAACCCCTCAAGCACACGGACAAGCTCCCTCGCCAGCCTCCTATCCCCTCAAACACACGGACAAGCTCCCTTGCCAGCCTCCCAACCCCTCAAACTCACGGACAAGCTCCCTCGCCAGCTTCCCAACCACTCAAACACACAGACAAGCTCCCTCGCCAGCCTCCTAACCTCTCAAACACACAGACAAGCTCCCTCTTCAACTTCTTAACCCCTCAAACACACAGACAAGCTCCCTCGCCAGCCTCCTAACCCCTCAAACACACAGACAAGCTCCCTCGCCAGCCTCCTAGCCCCTCAAACGCACAGACAAGCTCCCTCGCCAGCCTCCGAACCTCTCAAACACACAGACAAGCTCCCTCGCCAGCCTCCCAACCCCTCAAACACACAGACAAGCTCCCTCGCCAGCCTCCTAACCCCTCAAACACACAGACAAGCTCCCTCGCCAGCCTTCTAACCCTTCAAGCACACAGACAAGCTCCCTCGCCAGCCTCCCAACCCCTCAAACACACAGACAAGCTCCCTCGCCAGCCTCCTAACCCCTCAAACACACAGACAAGCTCCCTCGCCAGCCTCCTAGCCCCTCAAACGCACAGACAAGCTCCCTCGCCAGCCTCCGAACCTCTCAAACACACAGACAAGCTCCCTCGCCAGCCTCCCAACCCCTCAAACACACAGACAAGCTCCCTCGCCAGCCTCCTAACCCCTCAAACACACAGACAAGCTCCCTCGCCAGCCTTCTAACCCCTCAAGCACACAGACAAGCTCCCTCGCCAGCCTCCTAACCCCTCAAACACACAGACAAGCTCCCTCGCCAGCCTTCTAACCCCTCAAGCACACGGACAAGCTCCCTCGCCAGCCTCCTATCCCCTCAAACACACGGACAAGCTCCCTCGCCAGCCTCCCAACCCCTCAAACACACAGACAAGCTCCCTCGCCAGCCTCCTAACCTCTCAAACACACAGACAAGCTCCCTCGCCAGCTTCTTAACCCCTCAAACACACGGACAAGCTCCCTTGCCAGCCTCCCAACCCCTCAAACACACAGACAAGCTCCCTCGCCAGCCTCCCAACCCCTCAAACACACAGACAAGCTCCCTCGCCAGCCTCCTAACCCCTCAAACGCACAGACAAGCTCTCTCGCCAGCCTCCTAACCCCTCAAACACACAGACAAGCTCCCTCGCCAGCCTCCTAACCCCTCAAACTCACAGACAAGCTCCCTCGCCAGCCTCCTAACCCCTCAAACTCACGGACAAGCTCCCTCGCCAGCCTCCTAACCCCTCAAACGCACAGACAAGCTTCCTTGCCAGCCTTCTAACCCCTCAAGCACACAGACAAGCCTCTGGTCCCAGGACAGGTCGCCTCTAGGCTTCCAGTCTTTGGCCCCAGATTCGCAGCTATCAGGCTCCAATCTCCAATCCCTATAGATCAGTTCTACCTAACCTTCTTATAGCTGAACAGGAAACGTTTGTCATTTACCCCAGGAGACAATAATGAGTGGACAATCTGCTGTCTTACTCATTACTGCTACATCTCCATTACTTGCAGCTGTGGGAGACCACAGGGGGAAAACCTTTGTATGGCTTCTGCCTTGGGACTCACTTGTTATAAACTCTAAATAATTATTATCAACAAATTACCTGTGCTACTAGAGGAATCAACACACTGGACCACTGTTACACCACCATCAAGAGTGCTTACCATGCCATCCCACGCCCACACGTTGAAAGTCTGATCACCTGGCTGTACTTCTACTCCCTGAGTATCGGCAGAGACTGAAGACTGCAGCACCAGTAGTGAGGACCAAGAAGCTATGATTACGGGAGGTGCAGGAGTGCTTACAGGACTACTCTGAGTCGGAGGACTGGACTGTAGTCAGGGGTTCATCTTTGAGCCTGAATGAGTTCGCCACAGCTGTCACTGACTTCATTAAAGCCCGTGTGGATGAGCATGTGCCTATGAGAACGTACTGTAAATACCCAAACCAAAAGCTGCGAACGAACCAGCAGGTTCGTCGTCTGCTGAGGGCGAGATCTGTGACATTTAAGTCTGGTGACCCAGGTCTGTACAGGAAGACCAGGTCTGAATTGCAGGGGGCTATTTCAAGAGCTAAGAAACAACTGATCGAGGTTGGAGGCGACATTGGATGCACGTCAACTCTGGCAGGGTTTGCAGGCTATTACTTCCTACAAAGCAAAACCCAACATTGTGAGTGGCAGTGATGCTTCACTCCCAGATGAACTCAACACTCTTTATGCTCACTTTGCAAGGGAGAATGAGGATCCATGAGGATCCCTCTGGCACCTGGTGACCCTGTGATCTCTGTCGATCCCTGCAGCACCTGGTGACCCTGTGATCTCTGTCGATCGCTGCGGCACCTGGTGACCCTGTGATCTCTGTCGATCCCTGCGGCACCTGGTGACCCTGTGATCTCTGTCGATCCCTGCGGCACCTGGTGACCCTGTGATCTCTGTCGATCCCTGCGGCACCTGGTGACCCTGTGATCTCTGTCGATCCCTGCGGCACCTGGTGACCCTGTGATCTCGGAGGCTGATTTCAGGTTGTCTTTTGGGGGGTGAACCCTCGCAAGATGGCAGGTCCCGATGGAGCGCCTGGTAAGGGGCTGAAAACTTGTACCAACCAACTGGCAGGAGTGTTCAAAGACATTTTCCATCTCTCACTGCCAGTTCACACTTGCTTCAAAAGGGCAACAGTGCCCAAGAAGAACAGCGTGAGCTGCCTCAACGACTAATGTCTAGTGGCACTCACATCTATGGTGATGAAATGCTTTGAGAAGTTGGTCATGGCTAGAAACAACTCTGCCTCAGCAAGGACCTGGGCCCACTGAGATTTGCCTATTGCCACAAATAGGTCTATGGCGGATACAATCTCATAGGCTCTCCGCGTGGCCTTGGGTCACCTGGACAATACAAATACCTGTGTCTGGATGCTGTTTATTGACAATAGCTCTACGTTTAACAGCATCATTCCTACAGTCCTGATTGAAAAGTGACAGAACCTGGGCTTCGGTGCCTCCCTCTGCAATTGGATCCTTGACTTCCGAACCGGAAGACCACAATCTGTGCAGATTGGTGATAACATCTCCACCCTGCTGACAATCAACACTAGCACACCTCAGGGATGTATGCTTAGCCTACTGCTCTACTTTCTCTAGACCATGGCTGTGTGGCTAGGCATAGCTCAAATTCCATCTATAAATTTGCTGATGATACAACCACTGTTGGCAGAATTTCAGATAGTGACGAGGGGGCGTACAGGAGCGAGATAGACCAGCTAGTGGAGTGGTGACACATCAACAACTTGGCACTCAACGCCAGTAAGATGAAAGGACTGATTGTGGACTTCAGGAAGGGTAAGATGAGGGAACACATACCAATCCTCATGGAAGGATCAGAAGTGGAGAGAGTGAGCAGTTTCAAGTTCCTGGGTGTTAATATCCCTGAGGATGTAACCTGGTCCCAGCATATCGACGCAGCTATCAAGAAGGCAAGACAATGGCTATATTTCATTAGGAGCTTAAGGAGATTTGGTGTGTCACCTAAAAAACGCCTAAGTTTCTACAGATGTACCATGGAGAGCATCCTGACTGGCTGCATCTCTGTCTGGTAGTGGGGGTGTGCTACTGCACAGGATCAAAGTAAGCTGCAGAGAGTTGAAAAATTAGTCAGCTCCATCATAGGCACTAGCCTCTGTATATCCAAGACATCTTCAAGGAGTGGTGCCTCAGAAAGGCGGGATCCATCATTAAGGACAACCACCACCCAGGACATGCCCTCTTCTCATTGTTAGCATTAGGAAGGAGGTACAGGAACCTGAAGGCGCACACTCAGCAATTCAGGAACAGCTTCTTCCCCTCTGCCGTCTGATTTCTGATTGGACATTAAAACCAAGACATCTTCAAGGATGTCTTAAACACTAACTCACTACTTTTTAATGTCTGTTTTTGCATTACTTTTTAACTTAACTATTTGATATATATACTGTAATTCACAGGTTTTTTTCTAGATGATCATGTACTACATCATACTGCTACTGCAAAGTCAACAAATTTCACGACACATACTGGTGTTCATAAAAATGATTCTGTCTGATAAATATGCATGGGGTGCTTTCGCCTGAATTTCACGGGCCTCTTGCATACATTGCAATAAGATGTACTTTTGACACGTTGCATTTCAAAATGCGTGTTTTTTGTGGTAAACAGAAAATTTTGCTGGCTTAGTGACATATTTACGACACCATTACCAATTCCAGCATTTTTTGTCTATCCCTAATCAGTCTTGAGCTGCGAATGCAGTGAGGAGCCAACTGCAATGTGGATTTGGAGTCACATACAAGCCCACATAATTAGGATGGCAGAATTCTCTGACGGATATACTGTACCTGAAACAATTAGATTTTTCCCTCACAAGAAAAAATCTGCAGATGCTGGAAATCCAAGCAACACACACAAGATGCTGGAGGAACTCAGCAGGCCAGGCAGCATCTACGGAAAAGAGTACAGCTGACATTTTGGGCCGAGACCCTTCGTTGAGACTGGAAAAAGCAAGATGAGGAGTCAGAATCAGAAGGTGGCGGGGTGGGGAGGGGGGAGAAACACAAGGTGGATGGTGAAACAGGGAGATGGGGGAGGGGTGAAGTAAAGAGCTGGGAAGTTGATTGGTGAAAAAGATACAGGGCTGGAGAAAGGGGAATCTGATAGAAGAGGACAAAAGGCCGTAGAAGAAAGAAAAAGGGGAGGAGCACCAGAGGGAGGTGATGGGCAGGTAAGAAGATGAGGTGAGAGAGACAATAGGAATGGGGAATGGGGAAGGAGAAGGAGGAGGGGCATTAACAGAAGTTTGAGAAGTCAATGTTCGTGCCATCAGGTTGGAGACTACCCAGACAGACTATAAGGTGTTGCTCATCCAACCTGAGTGTGGCCTCTTTACGGCAGTAGATGAGGCCATGGGCTGACATGTCGGAATGGGAATGGGAAGTGGAATTAAAAATGGGCGGCTACTGGGAGATGTTGCTTTTTCTGGTGGTGTAGGTGCTGAGCGAAGCAGTCTACCAACCTACGTCAGGTCTCACCGATTTACAGGAGGCCACGCCAGGAGAACCGGATACAGTAGATGACCCCAACAGACTCACAGGTGAAGTGTTGCCTCACCTGGAAGGACTGTTTGGGGCCCTGAATGGTAGCGAGGGAGGAGGTGTAGCACTTGTTTTGCTTGCAAGGATAAGTGCCAGGAGGGAGATCAGTGGGGAGGGATGAATGGACAAGGGAGTCGCGTAAGGAGCGATCCCTGTGGAAAGCAGAAAGTGGGGGGGGGGGAAGGTGTGCTTGTTGGTGTGATCCCATTGGAGATTATGTTAGGTACGGAGAATTATGTGCTGGGCACAGAGAGGCTGGTGGTGTGGTAGGTGAGGACAAGAGGAACCCTATCTTGGTGGGGTGGTGAGTGGATGGGGTGAGGGCAGATGTGCATGAAAAGGAGGAGATATGGTTGAGGGCATCATAGATGGTGGAGGAAGAGAAGCCCTTTCTTTGAAGAGAGAGGACATCTCCTTATTCTGGAATGAAAAGCCTCATCCTGAGAGCAGATGTGGCAGACACGGAGGAATTGAAAGAAAGGGATGGTGTATTTACAAGTAACAGGGTGAGAAGAGGTATGGTTCAGGTAGCTGAGAGAGTCTGTAGACATCAGTAGATAAGCTGTCTCCAGAGACAGAGAGATTGAGAAAGGGGAGGGAGATGTCGGAAATGGACCAGGTAAATTTGAGGGCAGGGTGGAAGTTGGAGACAAAGATGATGAAGTTGACAAGCTCAGCATGCGTGCAGGAAGTAGCACCAATGCAGTCGTTGATGTAGCGTCAGAGAAGTAGGAGACAGCCACCAGAGTAGGCCAGGAACATGGACTGTTCCACGCAGCTGACAAAAAGCCAAGCATAGCTGGGACCCATGCGAGTGCCCATGGCTACACCTTTTGCTTGAAGGAAGTGGAAGGAGCCAAAGGAGAAATTATTGAGAGTGAGGACAAGTTCTGTTAGACGGAGGAGAGTGGTGGTGGAGGGGAACTGGTTGGGTCTGGTGTCCAGAAAGAAACGGAGAGCTTTGAGACCTTCCTGGTTGGGGGATGGAGGTGTACAGGGACTGGACATCCAGAGTAAAAATAAGATGATGGGAGCCAGGGAGCTTGAAATCACTGAAGAGATCCAGAAAAGTGTCATGGATGTAGGTAGGAAGGGACTGAACCGGGGGGATGAAACAGAGTCAAGGTATGCAGGTATAAGTTCTGTGGGCAGGAACAAGCTGAAACAATGGATCTACCTGGACAGGCAGGTTTGTGGATCTTGAGTAGGTGGTAGTAACGGGAGGTGAGGGGTGTGGGAACTATGAGGTTGGTGGCGGTGGATGGAAGATCCCCAGAGTTAATAAGGTCGGTGATGGTATGGGAGACAAAGACTTGGTTCTCCTTAGTGGGGTCCTGTTTGAGGGGTAAGTAAGAGGAGGTGTCTGATAGTTGTCACCCAGCCTAGCAAAGGTAGAGGTCAGTACGCCAGACAACTGCAGCACCCCCTTTACCTGCAGGTTTGATGGTAAGGTTAGGATTTGTGCGGAGAGAGTGAAAGCAGTGTGCTCGGAAGGAGTGAGGTTGGAATTGGAGAGAGGAATGGTGAAGTCGAGAATGTTGATGTCCTGTTCACAGTTAGCAACAAAAAGATCCAGAGCAGGTAGAAGACCAGTGTGGGGCGTCCAGGAAGAAGAGGAGGGTTGAAGATGGGAGAAGGGGTCATCAGTGCAAGGTGGAAAGTTCTTGCCAAAGACGGAGGAAGAAGAGTTCAGCATCATGGCTGGCATGGAACTCACTGATCTACTATGAGGAGGAGGGTTGATTTTTACTTTAGTCCAGTACTTTCATTGTTACACTTAGTGAGACAGTTTGTAATTCCCAGTTTATTTAATATCCAAGTTATTTAATAACTTGGATTTAAATTCCCAGCTCAACCTATTCTCATAAGGTACACTCCCCAATCTAGGCAACATCCTTGTAAATCTCCTCTGCACCCTCTCTATAGTATCCACATCCTTCCTGTAGTGAGGTGACCAGAACCGAGCACAGTACTCCGAGTGCGGTCTTACATAGCCTTAACACTACCTCACGGCTCGTGAACTCAATCCCACATTTGATGAATGCCATCGCATCATAAGCCATTTGAACAACTTTATTTGCCATGTGTCCATCGAAACATACAATAAAACGTGACATTTTCGGTCAAATCAAATTAGTGTGGATTAGCTGGGGAGCCTGCAAGTGTCACTACCCTTCTGGCACCAACATAGCATGCCCACAACTCACTAACCCTAACCCTAACTGTATGTCTTTGGTATGTCGGAGGAAATGTGCATGGTCAATGGAAAAATGTGTACACTCCTTACAGGAAGCAACAGAATTTAACCCCGGCTGGAGATTTCTGGCACTGTGATAATGTTACGCTAATCGTAGCCTTGTAATTTTTAATAATTAACACTACTATCAAATCTCCTCCTGGTGCTTTCTACCCAAGGGGAACACCTTCCGTTTCAGGAGGTTACTTCCCAACATCACCTCATATCATCAGCTCGCATTTTCATATTCCTGAAATTAAGCTGATGTATCGAAGCAGGTGTAAAGATGGGTTGAAATTTAATTCAGAGGATATGGAAGGAAGAAAGAAAAGCAGGGGATTCAGTCAAGGAAAACGCAAGAAGTTTTAAACATGTTGCTAAATAGGTGTGACGAGATTAGGGGATTAACTCAAGTGCTGAGAGCTGTTCATATGCTAATATTACCTAATAGTGGGCTCATTGCACCAAGGCAAGTGTGAAAAGGATTAAGAGTCTAAAGCAGCAATGTATTCTCAAATATTTCATTGCAAGTTAACAACAATAATGCATGAATCAAAATAAAGTGTTTGCAACAAGAGCCCACGTATTCCTGAACAGAATTTGTACTAGGTCTCTGGTGACTGTATAGCCAGCCTCTGTTTTAAAATGACATTAACAGGTTTGTTCACTCTCGCTTTGTTTGCAATAGGGGAAAGGACCACTGTGAGCAAAAGCAGTATCTTCTCCCAATTTTCCCAGCTGATGAAAGAGTGGGTGCTGGCTGAAAATAATGTTTTATACTTTTAATGGCCTTGTTAAAGAATGTATCATTTCAAGATGGTGTCGAGTCAGTTTTGATGCAGGAAAGAAATCAGCAAATTTCTTTGGCCCAGCTATACTTTTACTATGGATTCACCTGGTCTCCTATTTGCCTCTGACCTAGAATTAATCTCTGTTCTACATCATCAATCTGAAGAAAGTAGCAAATCAGAGGAAAAGAAATCGCCCACAGAAAGAAGTAAACCCACAATGAAATTCAGCTGAGAAATGTGAAATAATGGGGTTCAAAAATAAGGCAGGTTTACCTGAAGTTTAATCAAGGTCAGGCATATTGTCTTACGCACAGGTGCAATGAAAACCAGAATGCACGCAGGGTCTCGGCCCGAAACGTCGACTGTACCTCTTCCTAGAGATGCTGCCTGGCCTGCTGCGTTCCCCAGCAACTTTGATGTGTGTTGCAGTAGCATCTGATCATTTAAAGGATTATAATGTTTCATTCATGTTGCAAATCCCTTTTACTCCAAGCAGTCCTCTCTCTTTCTGTATTTAGTTTTCAGCTTGTGCATAGCTCTAACTGCAAGCATTAATCTAATCATTCCTTGTTTCCTGATCAAGTACTGTCAGTCAAGTACATAATAGGGAGGAGAGGCAGCTGGAATAGAAGGTGTCAGCAATGAACAATAGATCTTCAACTTGATCTAGAAAACTTATTACAGGTTATCTGACTACAGTTTGCTGAATAAAATTACTGTATGATGCAGCTGCAGTACATTCATAATCCATTACTGTCAAAGTATCTTGTACAGATTCAGGAGCTCAGAGGATGGACAATACCTGAGACTGTTGTTCCAAAGAATCACTGCTCTGGGCGGAGCCCAGGTTGGATTAGGGCCAGAAGTGGCGTTTGGGGAGACCAAATATCCAGAATCACTTTAAAGGGATTTTTGGATGGATACAGAACCCAAGCTGCCTGAGCGGATTCCCCATGGTTACATAGATTTGGATCCCCATGGAGACTGGCAGCAGAGCACGAGCCTGCCGAAGCTTCCTGGCAGCAGTTCCGCCTGTTGGTCCCACTCCAGACTAGGTCTAGATCAGTTCAGCAGTTCCACTCATTTCAGTGGAGAGGTAACTCATCCGTTTCAGAGCACCCACCTTTTGTGAACCAATTTTATGTGTAGGCTTGACCAAGTGTGTTATCTGAACTTAATAAGTGTGAAGTGTTGCATTTTGGGAAGACAAATCAGTACAGAGCTTTCTGCTGTGAACACTAGGACCCTGTGGAGTACTGTAGAGCAGGGACCTGGGAGTACATGTACTTGATTCTCTGGAAGTGCTGTTGCAAATAGCCGGGTTGGTGAAGAAAACGATTGGCTCATTGGCTGCCATCAGGCCAATGAGCCAGTTGTTTTCTTCACCAGCCTGTCTTTTTGCAGTAAGTAAGTAGAGAAGGTGGCTGTTATTTCATAGTTGTAAGAGATGTTTTTGGGCCGCACTTAGAATATTGTGCTGAGTTGTGCTGTAGGATAGGTTCCATGAAGCTGGGAGGGGTACAGAGGAGTTTTACAAGGATGTTATCGGGACTTGAGGGACTGGGTTACAGTGAGAGAGAGTGAGTGATCAGGTTGGGACTTTTTTCACTAGCCAATAGGTGAATGAGGGGTGATTTTAAAGAAGTGAGAGGGGCATGGAATCAAGAACTACAGGGAATAAGTCTAAGGTGAGAGGGGAGAGGTTTATTAGGAACCTGCGGGGCAACATTTTCACCTATAGAGTGGCCAGTAAATGGAATGAGCTGCCAGAAGGAGTGGTTGAGGTAGGTATATTAGCAATGTTTAAGCAGTTCTTGGACCAGTACATAGCTAAGAAAGTTTTAGAGGGATATGGCTCAAACACTGGCTGACGGGACTATGTTGGGTGGAATTTTTGCTTGGCATGGACCATTTTTCATATTATATGACTCTAATCTTGTTTTTTTTTAAATGCAACATAACTATATGAAAAACAATATAACATCATATATAACAATATGTGATGTGATTTCCTTCCTTTCCACAGAAGAGAATTGTGTTGATTTTGGGCATCAAAACGACTAAATATTACTCTGAATTGAACGTTACACAATAGGTAGGCTTCCCTAACCCCCACCCCATTTTAGTTCGCAGTGTTTTCCAAGTAACTTAATCTGCTTATCGGGTGAAAAGGCAGGGCATCCCGATAAATACTGGCTTCACTTTGGTCTTAGGTTTGCAGCATAGGTGCAGATGTCAAGTGATGGTAACCATGACGACGCTCTCTGTTATTGAATAGCCGGCCGTGCTTGTGTTAAGCCCCACAATTTCCTGACCAGGAAGGCTGATGTTGATTTTGTAGTTAGAAACAAATAAGCCTCTTGAACCAGAAATCAAGAGGGACAACTATCAAATGTCAGCTCTGAAGAAACCGGTAAACACAAGCGATTCTGCAGATGCTGGAAATCCAGAGCAACTCACTCAAAGTAATGGAGAAACTCAGCAAGCCAGCCAGCATCTATGGAGGGGAATTACTGTAACAGTTGATGTTTTGGGCATCAGAACTGGAAAACCAGAAGTTGAGGGGAGAGGGAGGAGTATCAGCTGGCAGGTAATAGGTGAGATCAGGTGAGTGGGAAGGTGAGTGAGTGGCTGATGGATGAAGTAAGAAGCTGGGAGGAGACAGGTGGAAAAGAAAAAGGAAAAGTGTTCTTTGGGCCTGTGCCAGTCTCCAAGGTTTTTAGAGCATTTTGAGTGGTTAATTGTTGTTTAACGACAGTCATTAATTGTTCAGAGTTCCTTGTGTTTTTCATGAGTGACCCGCTCTTTGTAATGCCGTCTCCTGATACCTCCTGTTTAAGTTGGTTAAGTTTATTTTGATAGGCTCAGGGATTTTGTTTTACTTGTGTTGCCTTATTAGCATTAACCACGGGGTCCTAGTTCTGAGCATGTTACTCAGCCAAGCCCCCAGTGTTCTTTTGGAATTATCACCACCGTTTCTACATCAGAGTCTGCCTTCCCTCTGCACTTGGGTTCTGATATTGCCAGCGCACAGAGTGACAGAAGGACCCTGCCAATTAATAGACCCGGTAGGGGGTGAACAGTGGTGCTTCGAGACCAGTGGCTGGAGGCGAGAGAGCCTTCTATTCTCAGTGCAAGCCCCTCATCTAGGTTTTGAGAGTCCAGAGTCTACATTCTGAGCTTCTCTAGTTTACATTCTGAGTTTCTCCAGTGTCCGTTCTGAGCTTTTCAAGTCGCAAGTACCCAGGTTCCCAGCTTCAGTGTCCCGTGACTCAACTCTGCATAACAATTGAACAATTCAAGCAAGTTTATTGATAAAAGTTTGTTTGATTCAACAAATCAGCATTCTAGTCAATAGTGTAAATTTTGGAAGAATCCTGCTCCAAAAGCTGATACCTGGCTGGAGTGGGATGGTATGGTAAGCGTCTTGGTAGTGGTATAAATGTGGTCAAGTATCTATGACAGGGGAGGCATCTGGGTGTGATGTTTTGTGACTGCTGATCACACTACTCAGCTCCACCAGTGCTTGCCTGACTTTGGCCTGAGGTGGAATGTTCACCGCTGCCAGCATGATATTGGATAAACCCCTCGGCAGATTTAATGGATGACATTTGACTACAAGATGTTCCAGGTTGGGTGAGCAGAACTGATACAAAACCACCATGTCAATGCACAACGGTGAGTTAATCATAAAGCATACTCCACCTCTGCCTTTAAAAGATAGAGCTGTCTTGTCTTTGCAGAAAATGATGAAGCCATTGGGCTACAGTGCTGCATCCAAAATGGTGGAGATAGCCAAGTTTCCATGAAACAAAGTACACTGCAGTCTCTGATGTCCCTCTACTACTGTAATCTTGCTCTGAGGTCTTCAGTTATGTATATTTTCTAGAGATGGTACATTTGTCAGCAGGATAGTCAGAGTGTGGATCTAAAACCTCTGCATTTCAATCATATCTATAGACCAGCATGCCATCCCTACTGTTGTCTTCTTAAAGGGGAACGACACTCGTGACCTGAGTCTGCCATCTGGAATCCATCACTCTTGAGTATTGATAGATTTTTTAAACGCCTCAAAACGATGTTGCTTACCAAAGTACCCATGGCTGTGACTGTGGAAACAAACGAGGATCCAGATTTTACAATATTGTCTCTCCAAGCGCACCACTGAACATTGGTAGGAAGTAAACAGTTAGGCTACTGAATGGCAGAAGTTTGCCAAGTAAAATATGTCCTCAAACAATGACTGACTCACACATGAGTGAAAGGGAGCTAAGTGTGCGACAACCATGTTAAATTACATGTTGAGAGTGGAAACAGGAACCTGGAATCTGGCCAAAGTCATTAGTAATGCTAAAGCCCCCAAGCTGTCCACTGTCAGACTGAGATGGACCAAGAAATGAAGTGGTATATAATCCAACTCTGGCTTGCCCCAGAGGTGATAAAGCAGAGGATTGTATCAACAGTGCCAACAATATAAACAGCAGCACTGAATGTAACTTCTATAACAGACTGGCATAACACGTGAACTCGGATTAATACAACTGAATGTGAAAAATGGGGGAACGAGATTATATGAGATGAGTAGCATCGTGATTGACACTTTAAGAAGTATGTTAAGTAGAAAAAGTGTATGTGTTAAAATTCATCATCAAAGTTTGAGGTTTTATGAAAAGAGACAGAATTCTGTATAAAAGAATTGAATGTAATTAAGAAACAGCCGTGGGCACAGTGTGAGAAGAATTAGTGTGGGTGGGAACAATTCCTTTGGTGGTTTGGGGATTAATAAATGAGTTGCTGTTATAATCAAAAAGTGACTTATTTAATTTTGGATACATTGAAATATCCATTTTTTAAATAGACATTTTAAATTAAGATAAGGTAAATTTTAAACATCAGTAATATGAGACCACAGGGCAGATGGTCAGAATCATTTTCCCCAGGAGAAATGTCAAGTACTAAAGCACATGAATTTAAGGTGAAAGGAGGAAAGTTTAAAGGAATTGTGCAAGACAAGTTCTTTTTTATACTGGGATAATAGCATGTGTCATTGTCATGACACCCACAAACAAAGGAAAAAGACAAATGGAATAGTTGAACTATATTTCTTTCGAGAGAGATAAATACATAGGACTGGGGTTTAGAAACTTTGGTGAGGCACGGGTAAGAGTGGCTTAGTGTTTTGGGGTACAGATGCTAGATGCATGATAGACTTGGAAGTGAGAGAGGACAGGGAGTTGTGTTTTTGATTAGGGAGAATCCATGGTAGTGCTTGGGGAGGATATTCCAGGGGGATATCCAGTGAGGCTGTATGAGTGGAACTTGGGAAAAGAAAGGGGGTGAACTCTTTGATACAATTGCACAACAGGCCCCCCCAGTGGTTAGTAAATATTAGAGGAGCAAATGTGCAGGGAGATCAGATAGCTAAAGAAATAAAAGGGTTGTACAAGTAGGTGATTTTAACTTCACTAGTATGGACTTGTCTGCCAAAGGACAAAAGGATGAGTGCAGAGTTTGTTAAGTATGTTCAGGAAAGTTTTCTCAAGAAATACCCGAGAATGAGCAACACTGGACCTGTTATTGGGAAATGAGACAGGGCAAATATCAGTGGGGCCATTTTGAGACCAGTAACCATAACTCTGTTATGCTCTATAATAGTTATGTAAAAAGGGACCTGTCCACAATGTCACAGCCATGTATTCTGCTGTGGGATCTACGTGCACTCACAGATGGGCTGTGCAACAGGTTCAGCAATTCCCTTCGTCAGCAGGCACATTCCAGCTAATTACTGTTTCGTTATGGTGCAATTTAATTCCCTTCTTTTCATTATAGTCTTGTCGAGACTTGACCAAAAGCATAGCAACATTTATGCTCCCCGCTTATCCTTGTCCTTGTCCGGGGAAAGAGGACTATCATTTGGACAGATGCTGTAAAGGAGCAGTATTCATTTGGTATTTAGTTATTGCCTCTAGCCACGGTATTGGCATTAAACTTTCAGTTTGAGAGTTTTGGTTAACGTCCCCTTGGCCAGTGTTTATTTGTTTTTCTTTTCCTTTAAATTCTGCAACAGTTCTCATTAAAATCAGTGACCCGCTTCTCTCTCTCTCTCTCTCTCTACGCTATCCGAACGTTTTCACACACAAGTTAAAGTCCTACATTGGGCAAGGCTAATTTTGATGGCATTAAATAAGAACTTGCAATGTTGTGTGTGAGCGGCTATTTGTAGGTAAAGGGGGCACTTGGTAAATGGGAAGTTTTTAGGGATAGGGAGAGAGGGAGAATTTAGGGCTGACATGTTCCAATTAAAAGCAAAGGTCAAAGCTGGCAGGATTGGGACCCCTGGGTGGTGAAGGCTTTACTCAGGAAATAGAAGGAGGCATACAGTATGTCAGGTAAGGGTAGCTGCGATCAAATGAAGTAAAATCAATAAGACCTTTCTGCCTTGTGTGGTGACACCCTCTTTCAATGAATGTAATGATATCGTAGGATGGTATCGTGATTCTGTGTTTATGGATTAGAGTATTGTGTTTATGGACTGTGGACTCTTTCAGACTTAAATGTTTTTATATTCTGTGTTTTTTTTATTGTGCATTCCTTTTCTGTTTTGTTGTGTGAGGGGGGTATGTTTGGGGGTGTGTTCTGTTAGTTTTTGTGTGGGGGAGGGGTTGTTTTTGGGGGTTGATGTTTCTGTTCTGTTTTGTGCGGGGAGGGGGGTTTTGGGGGGGAGTTGATGGTCAGGATGCCATTCTTTTTTTGTACAGGGGGTTTGGGTTTGATGTTTCTCTCTGAATCACTTTCATGTTTTGTCTTTGTTCTGTGGCTATCTGGAGAAGACAAATTTCAGAGTTGTATATGGATACATGGTTTGATAATAAATGAACCTTTGAACCTCTGAACTTTTGAACCTTTGAGGAGTATATGGGATGTAGTAGTACACCTGAGGGAAATCAGAAAGGAAGAATGAGTGCATGAGGTAGATTAAGTAAATAATAAGATGGAAAATCCTAAGAAATTCTGTAAGTATAATAAGAACAAAAGGGTAACTAGGGAGAGAATTGGTTTCCTTGAGGACTGGGGTCATCTATGTGTGGAGCCACAGGAGGTGGTAATGTCTCAAATAAATATTTCTCATCAGTATTTATCAAGGAGAAGGTAACGGAAACCAGGAAATATGGGAAAGAGAATGGTGATGTCTTGAAATGCATCCACATCACAAAAGAGGAGGAGCTGCTGGAGTTAAAGTGCACAAAGATGAATAAATCTCTGGGTTGTGTCCAAGTGTGTCCTAGGACATTGTGGGAAGTTAGGGAAGGAATTGCTGAGGACCTGGCAGAGATATTTGTATCATCATCAGACACTGTTGAAATTCTGGAAGGCCAAAGAGCGGCTAATGTTGTGCATTATTAGGAAAGGCTTCATGAACAAGCCAGGGAACCACAAGCCAGTGAGAGTAACATTAATGGTGGGAAAGTTACTGAAAGGATCTGAGAGACAGGTTCTCTCTGCATTTGGAAAGGCAAGGACTGATCAGGGATAGTCAAGATGGCTTCATACATGGTAAATTGTGACTCAGGAATTTGATTGGATGACCAAAAGGATTGACAAGGGTAGGGTATTGTCTACCTGGATTTTAGCAAGGCCTTTGTCAAGGTCCTGCATGGTAGGGATCCAGGGTAAGCTAGCCAAATGGATATGTAATTGGCTTGGAGGCAGGAGTCAGGGTAGTTGTTCAGAGCTGTTTTTCAGACTAGAAGCCTGTGACCAGTGGTGTGCTCAGGGATTGTTGCTGGGTCTAATGTTGTTTGTCATCTATATTAATAATTTGGATGAGAAGATAGGTGGATTTGGTGAATGAGTTTGTGTATGACACTGGAATTGGTCATATAGTGGGAAGTGAAGAAGTTTATCTAAGATCACAGGTGAGCCGGGGAAGAGGGTCGAAGAATGCCAGATGAATTTTAACTGGGAGAAGAGAGAAGTGTTGTATTTTGGGAAGATAAGCCAAGGCAAGACAGAGAGACCTAGGGGTACAGATACATAGTTTACAGAAAGTGGCAGAACAGTAGACAGGGTGGTGAAGAAGGAGCCTTCATTGATTGAGGCTTGGGATTGGGAGTACAGGAGGTGGGATGTCATGTTACAACTGTATCTGGCATTGGTGAGACCACACTTGATGTACTGTGTGCAGTTCTGGATGCTTACTTATAGCAAGGATATCATTAAGCTGGAATGCATGCAGAAAAGATTCACAGGAATGTTACTGTAACCCGAGGTCTTGAATTTTGAGGGAAGAATAGACAGCTTTGTGCTTTTCTCCCTGGAGTGTAGAAGGCTGGCTGGTGAATCATGGGAGACGTAGGTATGGTGAATGGCCTCACTCTTTTTTCCGAGGTGGAGGAGTCTAAAACTAGAGGTCCTAGATTTAGGGATGGAAACTTAAGAGGCAAGTTTTTCACCTAGAAAGCAGTGGGTATTTGGAACACGTTGCAAGTGGCATTGAAAGAGATGGATCCAATTAGTGTTTAAGAGATATTTAGACCAGTATGTGGATAGGAAATCTTCAGAAGTATAGGGACGAAGTGAAGGCAAATGGGACTAACTTCAGTAGGTAACTTGGTCAGCATGGATGAGTTGAGCTGAAGGACCTGTTGCCGTGCTTTGTCACTCTATTATTTTATAAATGACCTATGTAACTTTGCAAAACTAGATGACCTATATCTATCTCTTTTGAGTTAATAACCTCATCAGCTTTGAATCAGAATCAGGTTTATTATCACTGAGGTATGTTGTGAAATTTGTTGTTTTAAGGTATGAATGCAGTTCAATACATTAAAAATTATGCTGCAATATTAAAAAGTAGTGCAAAAAGAGAGCAAAAACTGAGGTGGTGTTCATGAGTTCATGGTCCATTCAGAAATCTAATGGTGGAGGGGAAGAAGCTGTTTCTGAAACACTGAGTGTGTGTCTTCAGGCTCCTGTATCTCCTCCCTGGTAGTAGCAATGAGAAGAGACCATGTCCTGGGTGTTGAGGGTCCTGGATGATGGATTCTGCCTTCCTTTTGAAGATGTCCTCGATGCTGGGGAGGCCAGTGCCCATGATGGAGCTGGCTGAGTTTACAACCTTCTGCAGCTTTTTCAGATCTTGTTCATTGTCCCCTCCATACCAGGTGGTGATGCAACCAGTAAGAATGGTCTCCATGGTACATCTGTAGAAAATTGCTAGAGTCTTTGGTGAAGTACTGGGTCCAATGTTGTTTGTCATATACATTAATGATCTGGATGACGGGGTGGTAAATTGGATTAGTAAGTATGTAGATGAAACTAAGATAGGTGGCGTTATGGATAATGAAGTAGGTTTTCAAAGCTTGCAGAGAGATTTAGGCCAGTTAGAATCGTGGGCTGAAAGATGGCAGATGGAGTTTAATGCTGGTAAGTGTGAGGTGCTACATTTTGGTAGGACTAATCAAAATAGGACATACGTGGTAAATGGTAGGGCATTGAGGAATGCAGTAGAACAGAGTGATCTAGGAATAATGGTGCATAGTTCCCTGAAGGTGGAATCTCATGTGGATAGGGTGGTGAAGAAAGCTTTTGGGATGCTGGCCTTTATAAATCAGAGCATTGAGTACAGGAGTTGGGATGTAATGTTGAAATTATACAAGGCATTGGTGAGGCCAAATTTGGAGTATTGTGTACAGTTCTGGTCACCAAATTATAGGAAAGATGTCAACAAAATAGAGAGAGTACAGAGAAGATTTACTAGAATGTTGCCTGGGTTTCAGCACTTAAGTTACAGAGAAAGGTTGAACAAGTTAGGTCTTTATTCTTTGGAGCATATAAGGTTGAGGGGGGACTTGATAGAGGTTTTTAAAATTATGAGGGGGATAGATAAGTTGACGTGGATAGGCTTTTTCCATTGAGAGTGGGGGAGATTCAAACAAGAGGACATGAGTTGAGAGTTAAAGGACAAAAGTTTAGGGGTAACATGAGGGGGAACTTCTTTACTCAGAGAGTGGTAGCTGTATGGAACGAGCTTCCAGTAGAAGTGGTAGAGGCAGGTTTGATTTTGTCATTTAAAAAAAAATTTGTATAGGTATATGGACAGGAAAGGAATGGGGGGTTATGGGCTGAGTGCAGGTAGATGGGACTAGGTGAGAGTAAGCGTTTGGCACGAACTAGAAGGGCCGAGATGGCCTGTTTCCGTGCTGTAATTGTTATATGGTTATATGGCTATAAGTACCAAGTCTCCTCAATCTCCTAATGAAATATAGCTGCTGACCTGCCTTCTTCATAATTGCATCAATATGTTGGGAATTGATTGTTGTGTGCATTACAGACCTTGACTATTATTAAATGATATTGTTTACCAGTCATTGAAATTGTCTCTTGATTTTCTGACTGCACTTTGTGTTACAATGTTTCAGAGTTTCCCACACTCTCTTTCTGCATGGAAGCATTATTTACTATTTCAGAATTCCCCTGGTTTCACTCTGTTGTCTGTGTGACCCCCCCCCACCGCCATCCCACCGGCACTGGACTCAAGAGCCCATCTAAACCAGTGAGTCTTAACAAAGTGTCGGTAGCTTCTTCAACAATGCTGGGGTGGGGGTGGGGGTTGGTGTGATGAGATGAGATGAGCCTGATCTTACTTACACCAGATGCTTTTACATTTCCCAACAATTGTAACCAGAGTTTCTCCTCCAGCCTCACTTATTGGGTCTTTACTGCTTTTTCAGCTGACAGCATTTTCATCCAGGATAGGCCTGTCATCAAATCTGGATCCTTGTGGTGAGTTCAGCATTTTTGTCTTCATTGAATAAATCTGATAATGTGCAATTTCCACTTCCATTTGGCCCACAGTGGAAGAGGGAAGGATGTAAGTGTGTGTTTCAGTTACTCAGATAAGTGATAATTCGGTGCAATGTCAATTAAAAGCGATCGATGCGAGTGGGTACTACACCTCTAACGATTCCCAGCTCTGCACTGTTTCAAAATGCATTTAAGTGCCACTGTAAGATTTAATCGCTTCATAGTTGTTGAAACCCACAGGTTACTTACAAACCATCAGAAGCAAGGATTAATGCCTCAACCCTTGTTTTTAAACTTCTTTCTTAGATATATGAAGCATTCTCTTTAAAGGAAAGCCACATGTTCCTTTAGAGCAGACATATTTTTGTAGATGAAAGGTTTTATTTAAAGCTGATGTGAATGTAGAGCTGTCTCTACAAAGAACATTTCTAAATTAGATTAAGGAAACCATATTGCGTCAAATGATGTCTAAAAGTTTTGCTGCTGTGTCATGAGAAATATAGTATGGATCAAGGGTTGATTTCCCTGTGAGACACTTTCTGACCTCTTTGGTGAGAAGGTTTAGGAAAACAGATTGAAGACTGCTGGATAGCTGTGTTTGGTCTGGTGGTGTTGATTTATAATCGAAATTTTGGATTCTAGAAACAAACAAGTTACAACTCCAGGCACTATACTAGATAATTCATAATTAAGAGGAAACGTTGATAGAGCTTGAATTTGGATTTGACTTTGGTATATTTTTTTCTTGGGAATTTTTAAACCCATTTTTGTTGTATAAGTTTCTCTGCATGTTGGAAGCTAAAAGCTAATTCTTTGATTATTCAGTGTTCATAAAAAAATTCAGTGACGTTTGTGAGATGGCTTGGAGTTGGAAGAATTTTGACCCTGAGTATCAATCTTCCTGGTCAGATATGCCAACAACCAGATGCAGTTTCATCTTCACTTTCGGTACCTTTTCCTCAGCAGGATACCGGGCACAACATCTGGAAACGTTACAAGTATAAAGCTCTGGTACAGTGCATTCATTTCTTCCACCTGTAGGCCAGATGGACTTCAGGTTGGAATTAGCATCAAACATGAATTCCCACAAGAATGATACCAACTCTGTACAAGGAATAAATTGAAACCAACAGTTAAAGGTTGCTCTTTCTATGGGAACAATTGTGTTTACAGGAAACTATGTCCTATTTGTGGCACGTGAGGACTTGCCTGACAAATGCTTTATGTGTGAATGTTCGTTAGTTAGGAACTAACTCGATGCTATGCCATTATTTAGATCACAATTTGTTGACCAGGAATGGGATTGGGAGAGTGGGGTGGGAAAATTCACTTTTTAGTATGAAATAATTATAGAAACACCATCAAATATTCTTCAAATAATCCCCCCTATGATGTAAAGCAATTTGTTTACAAAGCTGCTTATTGTATTATGCATTAGGGAATTAGAATTGGTATATTATTGCTTCATGCACCAAGGTACAATGAAAACCTTGTCTTGTATTCTGTTCATTGTTACACAGTGCATTGAGGTAGTACAAGGTGATACAATAACAGAATGCAGAATAAAGTGCAGTCCTCATCATCATTATGTGCTGTGTCATATGACGTGGACGATCATGGTCTTTCCATGACCATGACTGTTCTGGGCAAATTTTTCTACAGAAGTGGTTTGCCATTCCCTTCTTCTGGGCAGTATTTTTACAAGATGGGTGACCCCAGCCATTATCAATACTCTTCAGCAAATGTCTGCCTGGCATCAGTGGTCACATTCCCCTGGTTTGTGATATGCACCAGTTGCTCATATGACAATACCACACCTGCTCCCATGGCTTCACTTGACCCTGATCAGGGAGCTAAACAGGTGCTACACCTTGCCCCAGGGTGATCTACAGGCTAACAGGGAAACAGCGTCTTACACCTCCGTTGGTAGAGACATATTTCCACCCTGCCATCCGATAGAAGTGCAATAGCTACAGAGAAAGGGCAGTGCAGGTATTGTAAATAGTTTATCTTGCTTGATCTCTTGTCACATAAATTTATACATCTTGTTCATCAGGTATTTTTGATGAATGTGTATCCTGATAATGACAAAGGTGGATGATTTGGGGCTTGGTAAATAACGGGACAAGCATCGAACCTACCAATGAGATTTTGAGAGTTAAAAGGAAAAAAGGGACTAAATGAGTGAAAAAGAGAATTATGTTTTATTGACAAAGACAAAAAGAAATGGAATGGCAAAGTGAATTTTGTTTTTGACACTAAAATCTGATATTCAAAGTCACTAGTAATTTACATTGTGAAGAAATAAGAATGCACAGTCAGACTTCTGTTTTCTGAGCAAATGGATTGATTTGGCAATCAATAAAACAATTAAAATGTACATATACTGTTAACTAGAAGATGTGGCCTTTTTGTAGTGAGTTTAAAAGGCACCTGATGAGATAAGCACAATTTACTGAAAATCTGAAGCAGTTAAGGATAAAGTGGAGTTTTTGTGAGATTAACCCTAGAACAAATCGACCAACAACTTTTAGTGATTTGCATTTCATTGGTTATCTGATTTGTACCATAAATCGTTAGTTGCTTGGTTCCATTGAATGAAATGTGCGATCAAGGCTGAACCATTTATTCAGTTGTGATTGATTGGTGCTGGAATGGGCTATGCTTGTCTCTCTGAATCCACTGTCACCAGTTTCCAGTTTTAGAATTCTCTGATAAATGGACAATTATTTGACTGGCAGTATTTTGAAGTTTAGATTTGAACCACCTACTTTGGTGTGTGAAGTAGCTCTCTGGGACTATCATAGAGCGAAACCAGTTTTGTGTCAGGTGTTGACAATTATTGAAAGAATTGAAGGTAACTGTGAGAAGAAGATGTTTATGTAGAATGGGAGTGAGAATAGACAGATTAGAGAAAGGGACGAAGTGAGAATGAAAATGAGATGGACGAGGGGTGACAAGAGTAAGCAGGAAGAAGATAAAGCTTGAAATGTCGAGTGCAAGTATCATTGTACAGAGAATTGTTTCTGAAGGAGAACGAAAGCAGAAAATGTGGTCTGCTTACATGGAGAGGGGAACTAGATATACAGACTCTGCAATGCCGAGGCAATTATCAGTACAGTGACGACAGGTCTAATGGTAGGTAATTAATTTAGGTATTCTAATTAGTGGTGAAGTTATTCAGACCAGATCCTGGGATCAATTCGTTACCCTAATGACGTCACAGGCTAAAGGGCAGGCATAGCAAACAATCCTGGTGAGTTCATCAGCCAGTCAGGACAATCCTATTTCTCAGTTCAAACGTGTCTTTGCAAAGAGACACTAAGGATCGGATCATATCATCATGGGGGCTGTTTGTTTGGTGTGGCACTTTTGTTTGTTTTTGCTCTTGTTAAACAGTTGTGAAAGCTCTGCAAGTGCAGGAATTCGAGGTAAGTTTGCAGTCACTGGTATGAGATTCCTGCTTTGCTTCACGCCTCCTCAACAAGGACAGATGTGCTTTTGCCTCTCTGCTTGTGAATGAGGAGAATTATTATTCCAACAGTTAAATATCAATTAAGGCTTCACTGTTTTGTCCATTTATTAAAACAGGTATATCTAAATTTAATTCTTAGATGCTGCTGTATAATGATTTGTTAATTTGTAAATATTGAAATATTTTATCAAATTGCAAATCAGTTGAAAAGTAGTTTTTTAATCGCCTTTTTTAACAGTGGATATTATTGCAAGCTATGTTGGATTAAATGTTTCTGAAATAATATCCGGTAAAGAGGAACAAAGTACTACAGTACTCCTGTTTACAAAACATCATTACATTTCTTAGTAATTTTTTTGCCATTAAAGCATGTACAATGTTTGAGTTTGACATAAAGTGGAATGCACAGCTGGTGTGTTGCATTGAGAAATGTGAAGACTGGAGTAGCCAATTAAAAACTTATGTACTATACATGGTTTTGTATACATATACATATAATACAGAAGATTTAATTATATCTGTGTGTGTCTGTGTCTGCAAACGTCAGTTGCTTTAGTGTGTTATTTAGTACATTTTAATGATAGATATGTTGCAGGTTTGATAATAGGCATTAACATTTTTCTGTTTGCATTTTTGTTTGTTGGAATTAATTTGATTGCAACTCAGTCTGCTGTGAACTCCCCAGAATAGTTAGCAGTACTTTGACAGTTCTTCTACAGTTAAAAAAATATCCTCGGTGATCTTATTCCAGTTACCAAAAGCTACATATTATTCAACCTTATGTTGGATTGTTCATGCTTGCAGAGAATTTTATTTTCAGATTCAAAGTTTCTAATTGTTTTTGATTGTTGACATTCTCCAAATGCACAGCTGCTGTGTGGTATGAATCTGTGCATTTCTCAGAAGCCTTTACTCCAAGATATTTTGTTGTCTTTGAGATTGCCTTTTTTTCCCCCAAATGAATTTCCAGATCTTTAAACGTTGCTTTCTAGTTTTGAGATTAATGATAAGTAGCCCAAGTGATTATTTTCATGTTTGAATGCACAACAAAGATACTGTTAGATCGAAATGTGGAGCTGACATGTAATTACTGTCCCCTGGAGCTTTCCTCAGCTTTGTTATTCTGTACCTCCTGTTTGTTTTACAGATATTGATGAGTGCACAGAAGGAACTGATGTCTGCCATGTCAATGCAGTCTGTCAGAATACACAGATGTCATATAAGTGCTCATGCAAGGCAGGCTATAAGGGAAATGGAAAGCAATGTGAAGGTGATTATTATCTAATTCTACCAGAGTTTTCTTACTGAACTAGAATTAGGGAACTTTTATCTCTATCTTTACTTCTTTCTCCTTTTCTTTAGGAGAGTATAATATTATTGTTTGCAATTTTCTAGTGTAAAAATGATGCAAGCATTTCCAAGATATACTCAAGCCTAAAATGCTCTAGTTTGACATGTTAACTGAATATTAAGTAAAAAGGGGATGTCTGTCTAGTTCACATTGTGTTTTGGGTTGTAATTTTTTAGCATTCCTCTTGCAAAACAGAGTAATAAAAGAATCAATTATTTTCTCTGGGGAATGTTCACTACCATCAAAAAATAAACCCTTTGACGCTGAGTATATCTGATAACTTGTGAAAAGTACAGGGCGTTTTGACTCATAATTTCTGACTCATAACTGATCCAGGGTTCAGGGCAGCATTCACTGTATCCTGCAAAGTGATGGAATCAGGCAGCAGTCCAATTCCAGGGTGGTAAATATATCTCCCATACCCCTCCCAGTTCAACAGGGCACTGTTGATGTGAGAATGGAGAGAATGCAGCTGAGCTATTTACATCCTGTAGATACCCTGCCAGTACACTGAATATTTATCTCATTTATGCTGGGGAAATGAGCATTATTCATGGTCATTCCCAGTTGACCCAAGAGGATGTGGGAAGCCATCTTTTTGCCTGGCACAGTCCTGTGATAATGACAGACCTGCCATACTTTTTGGGGAGGTGGATGAGTGAGGAATCCCAACGTTCAGAGGCAGTGACAATGAAGGAATTGCAATAAATTTTCAAGTCAGACGTGCATGACTTGGAGGGGAAACTTGTGGTTAATGATTTCCTTAATAAGTCAGTGCTCTTGTATAGAGTAGTGGTTGTAAGGTTTGGGTTTTGCGGATGCTGTACATTGTGACCACAGGGCTGTAGTGGTGGATGGGGAGCCAATCAAGTAAACAGCTTTGTCAATGAGTTCCTACTAGGCAGAAGTTCTGATACGGAATTCCAGATCTGTATCTAATTCCCTTGAAAAAGTGTCACTCCCCAAATCCAGAGACTGTGTGTGTGTGTGTGTGTGTGTGTGTGTGTGTGTGTGTGTGTGTGTACATACATGTAAAATCATACACAGTGGATTCCGGTTTATTGGGACAGCCACTTATTTGGGACAACTCTTAAAGAACAAAAACTAAATAAGAAAATAGCTGGGATTCTCTTTGCATATTTGGGGCACTATGCTGCTTACTTACGCAGGAGGCTGTTGCCGAACAGTTTCTAGCTCGCATCAATGCACTTGTGTGGCTGTTAGACACTACACTGTGCTTAAAGCAAAGAGTTTTAAAATGCAATCTGTAGCGTGCACTGTTGTTCAAAGAGCAGTGATTTTTGTCATTGATAGTTGGTGAGAAATAAGCAGTAAGACAATTCAGAACTGTTTTGTTCACTGTGGTTTCAAGTACTCAGATGCCAGAAACGGTTGGGAGTCAAAGTGAAATGATTTCACTACTTCAACAATTTAGGAACTACATATAATTTGGAGGTATTGACAATCATCCTGAATGTTGCAACGAAAGTGAAGATTTGGAGGATGTGATCATTGATGGCATTGTACGAAGGCAGTTTGTTAATTATACTAGGTGTCTGTGCTGATTTTGTTCATTTATAGTCAATCAAAAGAATATGGCAGCGTACAGGTACACCGATGAAGTCCTTCATCAATAACAATTAGAAACTAATACACAGTTTTATAGTACTGTAGTAGTATTGATAGTTGTTCTAATTTGTTCTCTTTCATTTAAGTATATAATTTATTACTCAGTTAAACAGTAGTTTGTCTCTTTATAGCTTTTTTAACTATTTCCATAAAACTTCGGCTAATTGGAGCAACTGCTTAATTGGCCCAAAGTATATTGGTTCTGATGTGTCCCACAGTCAGTGGCCACTTTATTGGGTACACTTGTATACCTGCTTGTTAGTGCAAATATCTAATCAGCCAATGATGTGGTAGCACTCAATGTATAAGAGCATGCAGACATGGTCAAGAGGTTCAGTTGTTGTTCAAACCAAACATCAAAAGGTGAAAGAAATGTGATTTAAGTGATTTTCACCATGGAATGATTGTTGGTGCCAGATGGGTGGTTTGAGTATCTCAGAAACTGCTGATTCCCTGGGATTTCCATGCATAACAGTTTCTAGAGTTAACCAAAAATGGTGTGAAAGACAAAAAAATATTCAGTGAGCAGTTGTTCTGCGGGTGAAAATGCCTTGTTAATGAGAGAGGTCAGAGGAGAATGGCTGACAGTAACTCAAATAACCATGCACTACACAACACGTCAAAACTTGATGTGGATGGGCTGCAGCAGCAGAAGACCATGAACATACACTCTGTAGACACTTTATTAGGTACAGGAGGTTGCGTGTGTGTGTGTGTGTGTGTGTAAAAAATCTTAAGTTGTGTAATAAATAGTGGTAAAGAAAATATTCATTTCGATATTTTAAAAATCATCCATTTCCTGGCATCAGTAATATTCTTGATGCTAGAAGTATATAATCTCAGAAGACAAAGGGAAATAATTGACTGAATAGATTAAGTGACCTTCTTTTACCTCAAATACGTCTTTGTTGTAACCAGTTTAGAATAGTAACTTGTTTCACATCGTCACATTCAGTTTTTTACTTCCATCACATTCAGCTTCGAGTTTAACATTAAATATTTATTTTTAGGATGTGAACGTGTGAACCTATAGATTCTAAATGAGACTAGTATGGATTTAAATGGCTTTGTAACAGTTTGCGATTTTTGGCAGTGTCAGTGTCTCTTTTTAACAGAAAGCATCCATCATTCTGTTTTGTGTTCCTTCTCCTAGACATTGATGAATGCCACAGAGAATATAACGGAGGCTGCGTCCATGAATGCATCAACATTCCAGGAAACTATCGTTGCACTTGCTATGATGGCTTCATGTTGGCACACGATGGACATAATTGTTTGGGTAGGAGGACATTACTAGCTATATGTTTGCATTAGAAAGATATGTAACTTCAGTGTAATCACTTGATCTGAACATGTAAAGACAAGGGTCTTAATGTTCAGATTATAAAATAATATATAATACAAACACTTAGAATTACTTCTACTTAAAGTTTGTCAGTTGCACAAAAGTTAGATCTCCTATACAAAAGTAACTTAAAATAAAATGCATCTTCTTAAGTAAACGCTGGGTTAAATAGAAATGTTCACATGCATGGAATCACCATTTTTTTGGTTTTAATAAATAACACTTTAAGTGAAAGTTCCTTTAACTTGTTTGTAAGACTTCAGTGCTGAATTCAACGAACAGATCACAGAATCCAATTTTAAAAAAAACACTGATACACTTATTGTGACACCTCATTTAGATTCTCCCTTTGGATTTTAACTATCAGAAGAAAATTCTAAGAGCTCAGCTGCATTTTGTTTTCAATTGGAATGTGAAATTCTAGAGAGGTGACTGAACTGCCTGGCAACCCACAAAAACACAATGGCTTCTTTTGCTTCATCGTCCCTTGAGAAGAACACTTTCAAAAGAAGTTGTGCTGTGCTCCATTCCTGTTAACTTAAACAGACCTTCTAGGCTAAAGGCCTGCCTTTGTTTCAGGAAAAAAAGCAAGATTTCCATTATCATTTCTTAAGATGCACCTTATAAATAGTCTTTCAAAGTTCATGCTTTCACTTATCATTCAGACTTTAAGCTGCTGAGGAAAATTATTCCAAGTATGTTTGTCAATTTATACTCTTCAAGAATGAAACATTTAAAAGAAAGAATTCTGTCAAGTTGTGATTTTTAGTCATGTATTCTCTTAGGCAGAAACATAGTCGAAGTGCACTGGGAACGTTGCGCATGAAATTGTCTGTCTTTCATGACATGAATTATGTTGTGAGGATTAGTGTAAGGTAGAAAAGTCTTGCAAGTTCGTGCAAGGAGATTCTGTAGCTTATTTGGCTCATGACCCAACAGATACAACTTTAAGAATGAAGTGCTAGATTACTGATGACCGCTCTGCGCCTGTTTGCCACATACTGAAACGTGTCAACCCAGTGTGCAGAGGAGTGCCCGCATCATCTCAAGGCAATAAGAAGGAAACTGGTTTCAGGAAATGTATTTTCTACTTGATTCAGAAAGTAAATGCCTGATATCTGATTAAGCAAAGGGCAAGATAATAAAACTGTTAATTATAAGTTTAATATTATTAATAAATCTATGTTTATTTCAAGTTTTGCCCCCTTTTCCACGTTAGTTTATCACTCTTACCTTCTGGCCAACATTGCTCTTAAGATGGTTTGGATAATTGGTTTCTCTCTGACAACATCTAGTTAATGTAGGAAGACTGGAATGTTTAGTTATTATATTTCCTCCATGATCACCATACTTTGGGATTGCCTGATCAGAGATGCACAGAACATATTGAGAAAAATCAGTGCTGACTTGATTTTATAACATGAAGGTCTTTCCATAATTCAATAAGGTGTTGAGCATGTAGACCCTTTTTGTGGGAGTCTCTTTCAACACCAAGTTCCATCGGTTTGCCAAGGCAAATTAATGGTGTATTTTTATTAAAGAGTGACAAACTAGAAACGCTAAGTAAGAAGTGGTGGCAGTACTGGCTGAGAGAAAGTGAAGGCAGTTTGTTAGTTGTGGCTGATCTGCCTGGAAGAGATATAAATACAAAGGGGGAGGGGAGAAAAAGAGGGCAAAACGACACTGGATCTGCAAAATATAGAACAGTACTGATGATGGAAAATTGAATTAAAAGCAGCAAATGCTGGACATATTCATTATATCAGGCATCATTCGCAGAGAGAAAAGCAGAATTAATATTTCCGGTTGTATCTGGACAGTGCTGAGATAAACTGCAGAGGCTGGTTATCTGAAGCAGATAAGGGTCATAGAATGGCATATGAGAAGTGTCACTTATGTTTGAATAATGAAGAATGTAATTTCCACTAAACATGTTTGAATAGTGCTAATGTGTTCAGATTGGGTGGCGGGGTGGAGATACGTCTCTACCAAAGGAGGTGCAAGACGCTCCTTCCCTCTGCTATCCTGCAGGTCTCCCTTTGGCAAGCTGTAGTGCCTGCTTAGCTCCCCGATCACGGTCATGTGAAGCCATGGAAGCAGGTGGTGTATTGTCTTTTGAGCAATCGGTGCATATCACAAGTCTGGGTAATGCAACCACTGACACCAGCCAGGGAATCTCTGAAGAGTATTGATGATGGCTGGGGTCACCCATCCTGTAAAGACACTGTCCAGAAGAAGGCAATGGCAAACCACTTCCGTAGAAAAATTTGCCCAGAACAATCATGGTCATGGAACAGGGCACACAATGAACAAACAGATGTGTTCAGAATTGTTCATGATAACAAAAAATTACAAATTAGAAAATAACCAAAATCGTGTTGGCATCTATACATTAATCCCAATTCCTTTCCTTCTCCCGCAACCTCCTTATGAGTTTAGATGTCCTTTTCCTAAGCTAACGTTGTCAGGAATTATAGAGGAGACTTGACCCAAAAGCAGAGCAGCGGAAATGATTTAGCACTTAAATCACTGATTTAGCTTGTGACCTCATTGCTTTGGGACAGCAGCACAGTGCAATACATAAAATGTACCACAATGTGGGGTTGAGTTGGTGGGTCTGTTGTATTTGTGGTCAGACCACATCAGGAAGGCCTTGGTGTTTCCCATCGGCCAATGTCTCTATTGCTCTAATGGCACATTTAATAGCGAGTAGCTCCCTGTCTCCTACTCCAGAAGGGTGTTGTGTAGAGTTGAACTTGTGCAAGAAGAAGGCACAAGGGTGTGTCTTCCTGTCCAGTCCTTGCTGGGAGAGGATTGCCCTGGTGCCTACGTCAGATGCATCCACCGCTACCACCAAAGTTCCAGGGGGGTTTGAATGGTGGAGAATAGGAATGCTGGTAAAGAGCTTATTTCTCTGCACTTTCTCTGGGTCCATTGTTATGCCATGGGGTGAAAGAATGTAACCCAGGAAGGAAATGACTGGAGTGTCGAACTTGCATTGAATGGATGTGACAGCCACGGTCTTGGGAGTCCTTGGAGAAGATGAGTACAGTATGTCGTCGCGGTATATGAACACATACTGTAGCTGTGAAGCATGTCTCGGATGATCTCGTTGGTGAAGGCTTGAGATACAGCTGGACTGTCGGAAAGACAGAAAGACATCATCATGTCTTCATAGTGGCCGGTGGGTGTTAAGAGCACCTTCTTCCACTTATCCCCCGGCAGATGTGGATCAAATTGTGCACAATCTGTAGATCCAGTTTGGTGAAGTTCTGGGCCATGCAGAGTGTTTTGGATTTGCTGTTTATTACAGGAAGCGGGTAGTGGTTCTTAGTGGCGATTTTGTTGGGTCCATGGTAGTCAATGCAAGGCTGAAGACCCCCATCTTTTTTTGACAAAGAATCCTCCATCAGCTGAGGACTGGGATGGTTGAATGAAGCTGTGCTGTAATGCTTTGGCAATGTGGTCATTCACGGCTTGCGTCTCAGGAGGGGAGAGGGAGAACAGACAACTTGGGTGGGGGGTGGTGCCCATACGAGGTGTAGTCTGTGAGGTGGCAGGCTGCTTCCATGCCTTTTAATAAAGGTAATGGCTAAATCACTGTATTCCTGCAGGAGTTTGGTGAGATCGAGAGTTTCTTCTGTCTCCACGGACTTATGGGGTGAAGTCAATTGAGGATGCAGGCAGGTGGGTCTCCAACTCAGCAGTGATCTGGATGAGCAAGTGGTGAGGGTTGAGGGTGGGGAGCCAGGGGTAACCCAAGATGAGAAGAGTGTTGGGTGAGTCAATAGGAAGAATTGGATGGACTTGCGGTAATCTCTGATACTCATGTGCACAGTCCATGTACATACCCTGACCACCCCAGACCCTCAGGTACGTCTGATGCAAAAAGGGTGAGGCATAGGCTCGGTAAGGAGCCCAAACTGCACCTCTCAGATCCAGTCCAGGAAGTTGACTACTGTGCCAGAATCCACCAGAGCCTCCTGTGTGCTTAGAGTTGTCAGGTTGTGGAGGAGGACAGAGAGAGCGACTCAGGCTATGGAGCTGGAATGAGAGGCCGGGAGGAGCTTAGCAGATAGAAAGCCCCTGGTCTCTACCTGATGGTGCTGTTTTCCCAGTAGGAAGCACACGTTGGTTCTCCACCGAGGCTCATACTGTTGGGGGGTTTAAATGAGCTCTCCCAAACTGCATGGTTTCTGGGGACATTAATGATGGGGGTCTTGTAGACTGAAATGGTTTTGAGAACTGAGCTGGATTTCTGCCTGGTGATCTGGAGGGGTAGCCCATAAGACTTTGTCAATTCAGAGGGCCAGAGAGGTGAAGCTTTCGAGGTTGGTGGGCATCTCCCTGGTAGACAGCTGGTTTTTCAGGTGCTCTGAAAGGTCGTGTTGGTAATGGGCCAGCAGCATTTCCACATTGCAGCTGCCGTCGGCCGCGAGGGTTCAGTATTCCGCAGTGTAATCCAGCATTGAGTGTCAACCTCCACGCAGATGAAATATCCGATCGGCTACTCCCTTCCACTTCCGGGAAGGTCAAAAACCCAGTGGCGAATTCCTCATATTTATTGCAAATAGTGGTTTTATTGTCCCTGTTCATGATGGCCCAGCTGAGATCGCGCTCATTCAAGAGAGAGAGAGATGACGAAGACGATCTTGGCTCGGTCTGTAGAATACAGAGCTGGCTGGCAGGAGCTCGCAGTGCAAGACACGCTGGCAAAGGAAGCTGCAGCGTCTGGTTGGGGATCCGTCGAAGCGTTTGGGCGCTGAAATCCGGGCCGGGGATCCGAGGAAGGAGGCTGACTGGTGCGGGGTTGCTGAGACAGCCAGCTGGTTGAGAGTGGTGAGCATGTGGTCAATGGTTTCCTGCTGATTCTGGACATGTGCCAGCAGACGACTTCCTTTAGATGAGCAAACTCTGCTGGGTCAGTCCTCTCGGGGATTGTAGAGGAGGCTCAACCCAAAAGCAGAGAGGCAGAGATAAATTAGCAGTAAATGATGCTTTACTAATAAATTGCAAAATAATAAGAAACTAGGAGCCACAAAACTGTACAGATATACAGAACAGACACTAAACACAACAATCAACAATGTAACTGAAGGGTAGGAGCAACTGGGTGAGGCTAGCTATTCCAATGGGTGAACAAGGAGTGTGGATGAGAGCTGGGTTTAAATAGGTTGCAGGTGATGAGTTAGAGACTCCTGTTAGCTGGGTGGAGACTGGGAGGTGCTTGGCTGTGCAGGCCTGACTACAATGTGCTCCGGGTTGCTACAGGGCCACATTGTAGCTTCCTTTTGAGTCCACACAGATGTCCTGAGTAATCCATGGAAATCTCTTGCCTTAATCAGCTAGCCAAGGGTAACCCAAGGAGCACAGGTCTCACAGGTTTAAGGCATGAATGGGCATGCTGCTCGAGAGGCAAAGGAGGGAGTTACTCTTGTAAGGTGGGTGGGGGAAAACATCAGTTTTCCGAATCAGGAGTTTGGGTAGACAACAATCTTATAAGCTGCTGTGACTCCGGCTTCTCCATGACGATCCAAACACAAGGCCCAGAACTGTGTTTGTTGTTGAACTCCGTCTCAGTTGCCTTCACCCTTCTCCACAGCATCGTTTTCATGGTAAAGGGGGTGGGACATGTACCTGCAGCAGAAGAAGAGATACAGGTTACCACGTGGTGCATTTCAACTCCGTATGAGGGAGCGATCTGCTCATACCAGAATCGGAATCAGAATCAGCTTTAATATCTCTGGCATTTGTCATGAAATTTGTTGTTTAGTAGCAGCAGTACATTCCAATACAGAATAATAAAAACTATAAATTACAAGTACATATATAAAAAATGTAATTTAATAAGTGTGTGGGCATGTGGCCAAGTGGTTAAGGCATTGGACTAGCAACCTGAAGGTCGTGAGTTCGAGCCCCAGCCAAGGCAACATGTATTGTGTCCTTGAGCAAGGCACTTAATCACACAGTGCTCTGCGACGACACTGGTGCCAAGCTGTATGGGTCCTAATGCCCTTCCCTTGGACAACGTCGGCGTAGTGGAGAGGGGAGACTTGCAGCATGGGCAACTGCTGGTCTTCCATACAATCTTGCCCAGGCCTGCACCCTGGAGAGTGAAGACCTTTCAGGCACAGATCCATGGTCTCGCAAGACTAACGGATGCCTTAATTTAATAAGTATTAGAATTTAATAAGTAATAGAAAGAAAGGAAAAGAAAAGTAATAGTGATGGGGTCATTGTCCATTCAGAAATCTGATGGTGGAGGTGAAGAAGCTGTTCCTGAAACATTGAGTTTGTGTCATCAGGCTCCCGTACCTCCTCCTTGATGAGTGAGAAGAAGGCATGCCCTGAGTGATGGGCGTCCTTAATTATGATTATGATTATGAAGACAAGTAGTCCTCTTTTATTGTCATTTAGTAATGCATGCATTAAGAAATGATACATTATTTCCTCCGGTGTGATATCACAAAACACAGGACAAACCAAGACTGAAAAAACTGACAAAACCACATAATTATAACATATAGTTACAAACAGTGTAACAATACCATAACTCGATGAAGAAGTCCGTGAGCACAGTAAAGTTCAAAGTTTCTCAAATGTCCCACATCTCACGCAGATGGGAGAAGGAAGAAAAACTCTCCCTGTCATGCTGACCACAATCCGGCTCTAAGTCATCCGAAAACTTCGAGCTCTGATCAGCTCTCTGACACCGAGTACTGAGCGCCATCTCTGTCCGAATGATTCGACCTCCTTCTCGGTCACCAAAATCAGACAAGGCCAGGGATTTTGAGGCCTACCCTCCGAAAGATTCACGACCACACAGTAAAGACAGCAGCGAATGAGCAGTTCAGAAATGTCTCCAGATGTTCCTCTGTGTTTTCACGTCCATTCTCCATTAAATCAGAATTGTCCACGGCCCCTATTTAACAGATACGATATCATTTTCACTGGAGAGCTGCGCACGCGTGGCGCGCTGCCATCTTCTCCTCCTGCCAATAATGGATGATGTCTTTTTGAGACATCACCTTTTGCGGATGCCCTGAATGTTGGGAAGGATAGTGCCCATAATGGAGCTGGCTGAGTTTACAACTTTCTGCAGCTTTCCCCGATTCTGTTCTGTGGCCCCTCCACACCAGATGGTGATACAATCGGTCAGAGTCCTCCCCATGGTACATCTGTAGAAATTTGTGAGTGTCTTTGGCGACATACCAATTCTTCTCAAACCCTGAATGAAATATAGTTGCTATCGTGCCTTTTTTGTCATTGCATCAATATTTTGGGCATAGAGTAGATCCTTAGAGGTGTTGACGCCCAGGCATTTGAAACTGTTCACCCTTTCCTTTGATAATCCCTCGATGAAGACTGGTATGCATTCCCTTGACTTCCCCTTCCTAAAGTCCACAATCGATTCACTGGTCTTACTGATGCTGAGTGCAAGGTTGTTGCAGTGACACCACTCAACCAGCAGATCAGTCTCGCTCCTGTACGTCTCCTCGTCACCATCTGAAGTTCTGACAACAAGAGTTGTGGCATTGGCAAATTTATTGATGGCATTTGAGCTGTGCTGAGCTGCCCAGTCATGGGTGTAGCGGGAGTAGAGTAATGGTCTAAGCACGCAACCTTGAGGTGTGCCAGTGCTGATTGTCAGCGAGGAGGAGGTGTTATTTCCAGTCCATACAGACTGTGGTCTCCCTGTGAGGAAGTGACCTCATTCCAGGAATTAGCCCTGTGAATCTAATTTGAACTGTCTTCAGTACTACTATACCTTTTCTTAGATACGGTGGCCAGAGGTGTGTACAGTCTCTAGGTGTGGCCCACTGATACTTTGTGAAATTGTATCAAAATTTGCCTTTTTCTAAACCCCAAATCCCATCTAAAACCTCATTTCCAACCTTGACTATTTGTTGCACCTGCCTGCTAACTTTTAGTAATTCATGCACAAGAACCCTCTGATCTTTCTACACCTTTTTCATTTGGAGTCTCTTTCCATTTGGACTATTTAGGCCTTATGGTTCCCCTTTACCAGAGTGCTTGACCCTCACACTTCCCCATCCCACAGTCTGCTTGCTGGGTTTTAGTCCATTGACTCAGTCCACCTGTATTCAGTTTCAGTGTCCTTTGTCATCCAGGGCAGCAGTCTGATCATTTGCACCATCTCTGTTTGTGTAGCACAGCTATTTCCTCCTATGTGGCGTTCCTTTGCACCTGGAGAAACTATCCATTATTGCTGCTCTCTGCCACACATCTGCCCCCTTGCTGCTAATGTTTTCAGGATGCTGATGCCAATCTTCTGCCTGCTCTGCCCTCCCCCATTATCATTTGCCTGACTGACCTCCCTCAGCTCATCATCCGCTTGGCTGCCTCCGGCTCTGCTTTGTCTTGCATTGTTCAGGATCGAGTGGGAGAGCTGAATTGTGCACTTCATCTGTTTTGATCATTAACTGTACAGAATGCTTTTTAAATTGAAAATTGGAGAGCCGTCTTGTTATTTCATAATTAAATGGCAGTTAATGAATAATGGAGTTGTTGAAAATTTACAGCACAGAAAGAAAATGTTCAGCCCTTCGTGTCCATGCTAGCCAACAAAGAGCAATGCAGCCCAATCCCGCCTTCCAGCAGTGCACCTATGGCCCTTCAGTTAATGCTATATACTATGAAAGGTTCAAATCTGTTCAAATTCAAATTCAGAGTACATTTATTATCAAAGTATACAACCCTGAGTTTAATCTTCCCCACAGACAGCCACGAAACAAAGAAAAGCACGGGACGAATCCGTTCAAAGAAAAACATCAAAGCCCCCCTCCCACCAGGATTCTGAAATCACGCAAACAGCAACAACAACAAAAAAGAGTAAAAACACAGAATATAAAACACAAAACCAAAAGGCGTGATTTCAGCTCAACTTAGTGTTCATTATCTGCAGGGCTCCCCGATTCAGAAATCGCCCAGAAGTAGCAACAAAAGGGAGCGACCAGAACTGGAACTCGTCATAAACCTGGATTAGAGTCCAAATCTACAAACCACCATGATTAAATCTTCCTCCGGCACTGTCTTCCAACAGGAGAGAGGGATCATTCTATCCACCTCTATCACTCTATCAGGCGGAGATTTCCAGACCTCTTCTACCCCCGGGTGTATTTCCTTTGCTCGTATCCTTTCAACGCTTTTCCCAATTACTTTGAATCTATCTGCCCTGGATTTTGAACCCCCCACTAAGGGAAACCAGTCCATTCCAGTTATTTATCTTGTTATTTTCACCACCTCCATTAAATGTGCTTTGGGTCTCCTGGATGGCAAGGTGAGGAGAGATTAGGCACAACGGGCTGCTGCTCAGAGAGGTTAGAAGAATGAGAGGTGAGCTGGTGGAAACTTACCCTCACAGGGCTCACTGGAGTGGCAGCAGGCATGGCAATTGCCCTGTTCGGGTATCTGGGGTTGCAACTTAAGAGTAAACGGAGATACAAGATACTGCAGATGCTGGACTCTGGGGCAAAAACAAACTGCTGGGAGGAATCGAGTGGGTTATGGAGCCAGTGTGGAGGGAAAAGTATTATCACTATTTCTGGTCAGGCCTCTGCAGCCGTCCTGTTGCTGGGTTTCAACCTGACATGTTGGAATTTTGTTTTTCTCTTAAATCTAAAGTGTCGACCATTCAGGGTTGAAATGAGAATAAGTATTTCTTCACTGAGACTGGAGCGAATTCTATCTGCAAGGCAGCTACACATCTCTAGTCACTGCTGTACTGATGACAGATGTCAATGATTGTTTAGATGTTAAGAGAATCAAGAGATTTGCAGTGCATAAAGGAAGTCTTGCTGAGGTCAAAGATCATGCAGAGTCCAATGGTGGGTGAAGTAGCCCTTTTTATTTCTATTTGTCTTTGTTTTCCTCCATTCCAAAAAAAGCCTTCTAATCTTTCCTCTTGCAAACAAAACAACAACCTCAGCCAGGTCAATGATTCATCATTGTTACAATTTTCCAGCCCTGGCTTCCTTGTGGATCTCCTCTGGACCCTATTCAGTTATAATCACATCTTTCCTGTACTATGGTGACCAAAACTGTGCGCAGTATATAGACCATCAAATTCATTTGTTTACAGAGAACATCTTGAGAACAAAAATTTTTGTAATGAAATTTCATTTCCAGAATTGTAATTGGGAATAATGGCTTTTCTTCTGATTTCCACTTGAAGGAGTAGAACTGACACTATGCTTAGCATAATCGGTTAGAACCCAGGCATCCACTGGAAAGTGCAGGTCACATAGAACAAATAATCTCTGGGGAATCACTGACAGAAAATAGAATGAGATTATCTGCCCCAAATTCTGATTCTTGCATACCTTTGTAAATACATTCATATGTTTAGTAAGTACAGTATGGTCCCATTAGAGAGTACAAAGTTTGTAATTTAAGGAATATTGTTTTCTTTAATTGAAGATATGCCATGTATTGGGATTTGTTCTATTTTCAAATTAACTTCCTCTAACGTATTTCAGAAACTTCTAAATTTGGAAGGAAATCTCCTTCAGTGTGGTTGTTGGAATCTGAAAGCTATACAGCAGGAACCTAACTTAACACAGTACATGTTCTAAAGGAAGAGAAATTTAGAGCTTTCCTGTGCCAAGCAAACCAGATTAATCAGGCAGCAAAGGGAGGAACAGATGTTCCCTATAAGTGAGTGAAGAGACTATAACTCTTCCTGCAACACAGTTGAGGAGTCTGCACTTCATTTATGAGGCTTCAGAGGACTCTGTTGTTGCTGCTGCTACTGTCAAAAGGCCCAGGACTCGCTGTGGCAGGGAAGATAATCCCAGCTCACATTAATGCCACAAATCCACAGGGGCTTTTGTCAATTTATTGATTTTGTCATACTCTTGACTTCATCGGTCAGAAATGTCACTAATCTTTCTTTGCCCAGTTCTATTAGAAAGGGCTCCCTTTAATTACGTTTGTAAACTGCTAAGTTTCTGAAGTTTTGTTGTCTTTCATCACTCCCAACTTGCCAAGATATTAGTTCCCTCTCCCCACCTCGTTAATAATATCTGTTCCCTGAGATGGCGATGAACACTGGTTCACAAAGCGGCCTGAGAAATGGAATCACATATTTTTTTCTATATTTTGGCAGTGTTAACCCTTAGCTGTACTCCAACAGCAGGGTTGACTGCTGGATGAGACTTCCTAGCAACCCTGTGGTTTCATGGTACTTTTGATTGGGCCATCTTACGTGGAACACATGTGTAATATTTGATAAGAACCTATCTGTAAACAGTTTTAAGCATTTTAGCTTTTTCCCTATCCAAATCAAAATGTCTTTCCTGTTGTTACCTTAGTTTTAAATAGCTGTCTGAATTATACCACTTAAAACGAGTGTAGAAAACCAAATTATTGAACTGCTGAAACTATTTGTACAGGATTAAAATTACTTAGCAAGACCTACTTGATGCCATTTTATAAAGGACAGGTGGCAGGTGTGTCACCAACTCCATGAAGCTTGTTGATGTTGTAGAACAGACCCTCTGAGAACAGAAGGCAAATGAAGTAGCAAAGCTTGGTGGATACGTGAGCGGCAGATTCATTCAGCATATTTTTTATAGCCCATTGTCGTTCACTTCTTTGAAAGTCCAAGTTCAAACAACTGCTTCTATTCAGCAGGCTCTTTTTGGCTCATATAATTTTCATATTCTCCAAAGCTGACCATGACATCTTATTCCTGGACCCACAGCTACTATTATTCCAATACAAAAGGATCAAAACAAATTAGATAAATAATCCATAAATTTATTTTAACTGTTTACGTAAGGATAAATTTTGTCTCACCATGAATGCCACTTGTGACCACACAGGTTTGTCTCTGAAACAACAGATGTCAGGGAACTGAGATAGAGCAGGCTATGATACAAAGTTATACACTTCACGTGGTAGAAGTGACACTAAGTCCAAGCATCCAACTGCTAGACAAAACGTTGAGGAATCTGATGATCACTGTGGAAGCATTCAGCTCTTTGCACTTGCTGCTCTCAGATTTTCCCATGGTTTTGGAGATTTCAAATGATGAAGCTTTTGTAAAGAGAGTGCAAAATATTATATACCATTAATTCTGGTCTATTTCTGTGGTAGGATGTGTAATTATTGACACTCTGTTCTTCATTTATGATACAAATCCAAACTCTAGAAATGATTGTGGTTATGATTTCTTCCTCATTGGCCTGTATCACATATGAAGGTAAGTTATTGGATGAATCTGCCATGGTGGTATTAAATGGCAGACTAGCCTGAGGGACCATGTGGCCAACTGCAACTCCTACTTTCTTGTTTCCTTATATTGTAGAATAATGTATGCTATTATTTCTAAAAAGAAAACATCACTATTTTCTGCGTATTCCAATTCAAAAAGAATCCTAATTGAGTGCTATGTTTATTACATCCTCTGAATTATTAATCAATTACAAATTAATAACATAAGTTATTTTGTCTCCTTCTAGATGTTGATGAGTGCAGTTTTAACAATGGTGGCTGCCAACACACTTGTCTAAACACGGTGGGTAGTTATGAATGTCAGTGTAAAGAAGGATTCTTTCTGAGTGACAACCAGCATACTTGTATTCACCGTTCAGAAGGTATGTTTGCTATGTTCCCTCTTGTACATTATGTACAGTTAATCTTCCAGATTCTTCTTTCTGTTATAACAAATTATTTTCTTGATAAGTTTTGTTTCATTTTTTAAAATCTTATAATTCATTATTGTGCAAAACTTGATCTTCCTGAATTTACCATAAAATTGATAGGAATTCTGATTCACGTGGAGGGTAATAGAAAGTTCCTTTGCCTGGCTGGTTCTCTCGAGACATTGTATATATTTTTACAAATTAAATGAATGTATATTAAACAAGAGAAAATCTGTGGATGCTGGAATTGAAAGTAATACGCACAAAATGCTGGAGGAACTCAGCAGGCCAGGCAGCATCTGTGGAAAAGAGTAGAATCTGATCATAGATGTGGTGAATTTGACCCTGCTGGTTGTATAGGACCTTAGGCTGTGTACTTCCCGCCTGATGATAGTAGTGAGAAGAGAGCATGGCCCGGATGGTGAAGGTCTTTAATGATGGATGCTGCTTTCTTGTGGCAGTGCTCTGTATTCAGTGGTGGGGAGGGGCTTGCCTGTGATGGACTGAGCTGTATCCACCACTTTCTGTAGCCCTTTCCATGAGACCATAAGGCATTAGAGCAGAATTAGTCCATTTGGCCCATCAAGTCTGCTCTGCCATTTTTCTCCCAAACCCATTCTCCTGCCTTCTCCCCGTAATCTTTCACGCCCTGACTTATCCAGAATCTATCAAAGTCCGCCTTGCATACAAATGACCTGGCCCCCACAGCTGTCTGTGGCAATGAATTCCACAGATTCACCACCATCTGACTACAGTAATTCCTCCTCACCTCCATTTTAAATGGATGTCCCTCTATTCTGAGGTTGTGGCCTCTGGTCCTAGACTCCCCCACTGTAGGAATCATCCTCTCCACATCCACTCTATCAAGGCCTTCCAATATTCCGTAGGTTTCAATGAGAGCCCTCTCATTCCTTTGAATTCCAGTGAGTACAGGTCTAGAGCCATCAAATGTTCTTCATACCATAAGCCTTTCAATCTTTGAATCATTTTTGTGAACCTCCTTTGAACCCTCTCCAATGTCAGCACATCCTGTTTAGAAAATAGTCTACACTTTTATTCCTTCTACCAAGGTGCGTGACCATACAATTCTCAACCTGTTATTCCATCTGCCACTACTTTGCCCATTTAACTAATCTGTCTAAGTCCTTCTGCAACCTCCCTGCTTCCTCAAAACTATCTGCTCCTCTGCCTATCTCTGTATCATCTGACAGATTGGCTAAAAAAGCCATCAATTCCTTCATCCAACTCATTGACAAACAATGTAAAAAGAGGTGGTCCCAATATTGAGCCCTGTGGAGTACCAGTAGTCACCAGCAGCCAATCAGAAAAATCTCCCTTTATTCCGAGTCTTTGCCAATCCTGCCAATCAGCCAATGCTCTATCCATGCTAGTATCTCTCCTGTAATACCATGGGCTCATATCTTGTGAAGCAGCCTCATGTGTGGCACCTTGTCAAAGACCTTGTGAAAATACAAATACACTACATCCACAGACTCTCCTTTGTCTCTCATTGTTGTCATTTCCTCAAAGAATTCCTACGAATTTGTCAGGTAAGATTTCCCGTTAAGGAAACCTTTTTGACTTTGGCCTATTTTACCATGTGCCTCCAAGTACCCCGAAACATCATCCTTAACAATTGACACCAACATCTACCCAACCACTGAGGTTAGGCTAACTGGCCTATAATTTCCTTTTTTCTGCCTCTCTCCCTTTTTGAAGAGTGGAGTGAGATTTGCAATTCTCCAGTCCTCTGGAATCATTCCAGAATCCAGTGATTCTGAAAGATCACTATGCCTCCATAATCTCTTCAGTTACCTCTTTCAGAACACGTGGGTGCAGTCCATCTGGTTCAGGTGGCTTATCTACCTTCAGACCTTTCAGCTTCTCAAGCACCTTCTCTCTAGCTTCCCACTCACTTCTGCCCCCTACATTCTTGGACACCTGGCATACTGCTGGTGTCTTCCACAGTGAAGACTGATGCAAAATACTTATTCCGTTCATCTGACATTTCCATATCCCCCATTATTACTTCTCCAGCAGTCTGATATCCACTCTCACCTTTCTTTTACTCTTTATATATCTGAAAAAATCTTCTGGTATCCTCTTTGATATTATTGGTTAGCATACCTTCATATTTCATCTTTTTGCTTGACAGCTTTTTTAGTTGCCTTTTGTTGGTTTTTAAAAACTTCCCAATCCACCAACTTCCCACTAACTTTTGCTCTCTTTTGCTTTTATGTTGGCTTTAACTTCTCTTATCAGCCACAGTTGTGTCATCCCACCTTTAGAATACTTTTTCTTCTTTGGGATGTATCTATCCTCTGCCTTTTGAATTGCTCCCAGATCTGCCATCAACCATGCTAGTGTCCCCTTCCATTCAACTTTAGCCAGCTCCTTTCTCATGCCTCAGTAATTCCCTTTACCCCACTGTAATACTGATACACCTGAATTTAGCTTCTCCTTCTCAAATTGCAGGGTCAATTCTATCATATTATGATCGCTGTCTCCTCAGAGTACCTTTGCCTTAAGATCCCTAATCAAATCTGGTTCATTACACAATAGCCAGTCCAGAATTGCTGACTCCCAAGTGGGCTCAACCAACAAGGTGCTCTAAAAAGCCATCTTATAGGCATTCTACAAATTCTCACTCTTGGGATCCAAAATCAGCACTAGTCTGATTTTCCCAATCAACTTGCTTATTGAAGTCCCCCATGACTATTCTAACATTGCCCTTTTGACGTGCATTTTCTCTCTCCCTACATAATTTGTACCCAACGTTCTGGCTACTGTTTAAATGCCTGTACATAACTCCTATTAGTCTTTTTACCCTTGCAGCTTCTTAACTCTACCCACAACAATTCTACATCTTCCCATCGTATGTCACCTCCTTCTAAGAATTTGATTTCACACCACCTCATTTGCCTACCTGTTTGTCCTTCTGAAACAATGTGTATTCTTGGATATTAAGCTCTAAACTATAATCTTCCTTCAGCCACAACTCAGTGATGCCCACAATGTCATACTTGCCGATCTCTAACAGGGCTACAAGATCACCTACCTTATTTTGTATACTTCAAAGTTTGAAATAAATTTATTATCAAAGTACATATATGTCAGCATATACAATCCTGAGATACATTTTCTTGTGGAAATACTCAATAAATCTATAGAATAATGACCATAACAGAACCAATGAAAGACCTCACCCTCTTGGGCATTCAACCAGTGTGCAGAAGACAACAAAATGTGCAAATACAAAAAGAAAGAAACAATAATAATAAATAAATAAGCAATAAATATGGAGAAGATGAGATGAGTGTCCTTGAAAGTGAGTTCATTGGTTGTGGGAAACTTTGCAATGATTGGGCAAGTGAAGTTGAGTGAAGTTATCCCCTTTGGTTCAATAACCTGATGGCTGAGGGATAGTAGACGTAACTGAACCTAGTGGTGTGAGTCCCCAGGCTCCTCTACCTTCTTCCTGACGGCAGCAGCAAGAAGAGGTCATGTCCTGTGTGCTGGGGATTCCTAATGATGGATGCTGCTTTCCTGTGACAGAGTTTCATGTATATGTGCTCAATGGTGGGGAGGGCTTTTCCTGTGATGGACTGGACTGTATCCACTACTTTCTGTAGGATCTTCCATTCAAGGACATTGGTGTTTCCATACCAGGCTGTGATATATTCTCCACTATACATCTATAGAAGTTTGTCAAAGTTTTAGATGACATTCCAGATCGCTGCAAACTCCTAAGGAAGTAGAAACATGGCCATGCTTTGTCTGTAATTGCCCTTACGTGCTGTGCCCAGGACAGTTCCTCCAAAAATAATAACTTTGAGGAATTTAAAGTTGCTAACTCATCACCACCTTTGATTCGGCCTATGACAGTCAGCAAACTTGAATATGACGTTGGAACAGTCATAAGTGTAAAGTCAGTAGAACAGGGGCTGAACAGCCTTCATGCAGTTCATGCATTCAAATATAACACCTTCAGTCCTGTATTTGTCACCTTTTTTGATTTTGTCCCCCGTTTTACTGCAACTCATTCCACTGAATGCAATTTTGCCCTATCATCTGCTTGTCCTTCCTCACAGTCTCACTACACACTGCTTCAGCTTGTGTACCAACTGCCCTGTCCTCAGTCGTATAGTTCAGTTTCGCTTTCCCCTGCCAAATTAGTTTAAACCTTCTCCAACAGATCTAGTAAACTTGCCTGCAAGAATATTGGTCCCCCTCAGGGTTCAGGTGTAACTCGTCCCTTTTGTACAGATCATATCTGAAATCTTGCCCCCGGCACCAGTTCCTCAGCCACACATCCATATGCCAAATCATCCTTTTCTTACACTCACTGGGGCATGGCACAGGCAGCAACCCAGAGATTACTATCTTAGAAGTCTTGTTTTTCAGCTTTCCATCTAGCTCCCTAAATTCTCTCTTCAGAACCTCCTCCCTTTTCCTACTAATGCCATTGGTGCCAATATGTCCCAAAACTCCTGGCTGCTCAACCTCCCTCTTTAGAACGCCGTGGGCCCGATCTAAGATGCCCCTAACTGCAGCACCTGGGAGGCAACATACCATCACAAACAAGAGAAAATCTGCAGATGCCGGAAATCCGAGCAACACACACAAAATGCTGGAGCAACTCAGCAGCCAGGCAGCACTTATGGAAAAGAGTACAGTTGACGTTTTGGCCCGAAACCCTTCGGCAGGACTCCGAGTGTCTCTATGGCATCCACACAATCTTGTGTCTACTCCTCTAACTAGGCAATCCCCTATCACTACAGCAGTCCTCTTTTTCCCTTTTCCCCCCGAGCCACAGTGCCAGAGACCTGATCACTGCGGCTTCCCCTGTTCGGTCTCACTGCCCACCCCCAACCATATCCAAAGTGGAATACTTATTATTGAGGGGAATGGCCACAGGAGTACTCTGCACTGGCTCCCCATTCCCTTTCCTTCTCCTGACAGTCACCCAGCTACCTGCCTCCTGTAACTTAGAGCTGATCACCTCCCTGTAGCTCCTATCTATCACCTTCTCAGTTTTCCATTCTTGGGCATTAGCATTTCCACACCAAATCATGATGCAGCCAGTTAGGAGACTCTCCACCACACATCTATAGTAGTTTGTCAATGTTTTGTGACTTGCTGAACCTGTGCAAACTTCTAAGAAAGTAGAGGTGTTGTCTTGCTCTGTTTGTTGTGGCACTTACATGCTGGTCCTGGACAGATCCTGGAATTTACAGCTACTGACCTTTTCCACCTCCGTTCCCTCATGGATCTCTAGGAGCTCACGGACCTCTAGCTTCTTCCTTCTACAGTATAGTCAATCATACTGACGTTCAGCGCGAGGTTGTTGTTATGACACCACCCAACCAGATTTTCAGAAACAGGAAAAGAAATAGCAAATTAGTGTTCATGGGTTTGTGGACTGTTCATAAATCTGATAAAAGAGGGGAAGAAGCTGTTCTAAAACATTTGGTGTAGGTCTTCAGGTTCCTGTACCTCCTCCCTGATGGTAGTAATGAGAAGAGAGCATGTTCCAGACGATGAGGGTCCTCAGTGATGGGTACTGGAGGGCCCTAGTCACTGCATCTTGCAAAATTGGGTTTTCTTTGGAATAGATCGAGCATGTCAACATTTCTGAGTGAAAATGTGCCCTTCACTAAATTGCAGCAGGTACTTCTGGTCCTGATAAACATGAGTATGCCTGACCTTTTCCTGGAGTTGGGTGTGTCCCTATTCACATGACACTCATTTCCACCACACCATCTTAAATTAGATCCAAAATATAATTGTTGTGGAATGAATCCTGGAGAACATCATGCTTATATGTTAACTTAAATGGACACAGCTGACAAAGAGAGACAGGTCTCATCAGCTTATGAACAATTGAGGGATGACCCTTTAGAACAGAGGTAAGGAGGAATTTTTTTAGCCAGAGACTAGTAAATCTGTGGAATGCTCTGCCACAGACTGCGGTGGAGGCCATGTCTGTGTGTATATTTAAGGCAGAAATTGATCATTTCCTGATCAGTCAGGGCATCAAAGGTCATGGTAAGAAGGCAGGTGTATGGGGTTGAGGGGGATCTGGGATCAGCCATGACGGTATGGTGGAGCAGACTCGATGGGCTGAATGGCCAAATTCTGCTCCTATGTCTTATGGTCTTATGCTCCTACGACCTTGCTTAGACATAATCTTAAGTACCGAGAGAGGGCTCCACTAAGAAATCATGTTATCTACATCACTGAGCTGCTGATATACCCATTCAGTAGAAGTAACCCCATTACTGAAGGATTGTGATAATGATGACAGGTCTCTCAGAAGCTAATTAAAGAGCCTATTCCTAGAGGTTTGTCAGATACACCATCTCTTATCTGACCTGTTCGACCAATACTGGATTTACAGGCTCAGGATTACCTCGGTTTTCATCACTCAGATATGAGACCTCTGGCCACGATCGTTACTGGTCAGGAACCGCAATCAAAGTCAGAATCAGGTTTATTATCACTGACCTATGTTATGACATTTGTTGTTTTGCAGCAACAGTACAGTGCATTACACAAAATATACTATAAGTTACAATAAGAAATTACTATTCAGTAGGTAAAAAAAGTAGTGCAGAAATAGTGAGGTGTTGATCAAAGGTTCATGGTCCATTTACAGTGTAAATGGACCATGTGGCCTTCAGGAGAGGGAAAGCAGAAACTCATTAGCCAGGATTCAGAGGATCAAAGATGGAGAGGGTCAGTAGTTTTAAATTCCTGGAGTCACTATCTCTGAGGACCTGTCCTGGACCCATCATATAAATATAATCGCAAAGGAAGCACGACAGTGCCTCTACTTCCTCAGGAGTCTGTGGAGGTCCAGAATGTCATCAAAAACCTTGGCAAACTTCTATAGACGTGTGCTGACTGGCTGCATTACAGCTTGGATGGGAACACCAAAGCCTTTGAGTGGAAAATCCTACCAAAGGTAGTGTATTCAGCCCAGTACATCACTGGTAAAACCTCCCAACCATTGAGCGTTGCCATAGAAAAGCGGTATCCATTATCAAAGATCCTCACCACCCAGGCCATGCTCTTTTCTTGCTGCTGCCATCAGGTAGAAGGTACAGGGGCCTCAGAACTTTCACCACCAGGTTCAACAACAGTTACTATCCCTCAGCCATCAGGCTCCTGAACAGAAGAGGATGGTTACACTCATTCTATTTCTGGTGTTCCCACAACCGATGGTCTCACTTTAAGGACTCTTATCTTGTTATTTCATTCTCTCGCTATTTTTTGCTATTTATTTGTATTTGCATTTGCAGTTTGATGTTCATTGATCCTGTTTACAGTTACTGTTCTGCAGATTTGCTGAATATGCCAAAAGGAAAAAGAATCTCATTGTTGTATATGGTGACATGTATGTACCCTGATAATAAATTTTACTTTGAACTTTGAAATCTTATGGCGGGGAAGGAAGCTGTTCCTAAAATGCTGAATGTGTGTCTTCAGGCTCCTGTACCTCCTCTTTAAGAAGCTGTCCTAAAACACTGAGTGTGTGTCTTCAGGCTCCTGTACCTCCTCTTTAAGAAGCTGTTCCTAAAACGCTGAGTGTGTGTCTTCAGGCTCCTGTACCTCCTCTTTGATGGTAGTCATGAGAAGAGGACGTGTCCTGGGTGGTGGGGATCCACCTTTTTGAGGCATTGCATTTTGAAGATTTCCTCGCTGGTGGGGAGGTAGTGCTCATGATGGAGCTGTTACAACTCTCTGCAGCTTTTTCCGATCCTTTGCAGTGGCCCCTTCATACCAGATGGTGATACAATCAGTTAGAATGCTCTCCACTGTAAATCTGTAGAAATTTGTTAGAGTTTTTGGTGACACACCAAATCTCCTCAAATTCCCAACGAAGTGTAGCCGCTGCTTTTCCTTCACAATTGCATTGATGTGTCAGGCCCAGGATAGGTCCTCTGCGATGTCAACACTCAGGAACTTGAAATCTCATGTCCTTTCCTCTGCTGACTCCTCGAGGAGGACGGGCATGTGTTCCCTCGACAATCCCTTCCTGAGTCCACAATCAATTCCTTGGTTTCACTGGCATTGAGTGCAAGGTTGTTGTAACAGCACTTAACCAGCCGATCCATCTCACTCCTATAGATTTCCTCGTCACCATCTGAGATTCTGCCAACAGCAGTTGTGTCATCGTGAATCTATAGATGGCGTTTGCACTGTGCCGAGCCGCACAGTTATGAGTGTAGAGAGGGAAGAGCAGCAGGCTAAGCACGCAGTCTTGAGATGTGCTTGTGTTGATTGTCAGCAAGGAGGAGATGTTATTTCTGATCCATTTGCAGAGAGAAGTACAAAGGTCCAGGTTTTGAAGCTTATTGATTAGTACTGAGTGGGTCATTGTGTTGAATGCTAGGCAGTAATCAATAAATAAAAGTAGGTATTACTGTTGTCCAGGTTGTCCAAGGCTGAATGGAGAGTCAGTGAGATTGCATCCACTGTAGACCCATTGCAGCAGTAGGCAAATTGTTGGAGGTCCAGGTCCTTGCTTAGGCAGGAGGTAATTCTAGCCATGACCAACCTCTCAAAGAACTTTAACTGAGTAGTTGTGAGAGTGACAGTGCATAGTCATTGAGGCAGCTCACCCTGCCCTTTTTGAACACTGGTATGATTGTTGCCCTTTTATAGTAGGTGGCAACCTTCAGCTGCAGTAGTGGGAGATTGAAGATATCCTTGAACATGCCTGCCATTTGGTTGGCACAGGTTTTCAACAGACTCATTTCTATTGGACTTAGCAGTTGTCTGCCATGTAACCTACATATGACTAATATGAATGTAAGAGCAAGATTGGTGTATAAATATTTACCAGTAAGTTGAGGGTTAATTCAGGAAGTAATCAGTATCAATTGACTGAAAAATACTTTGACAGAAAATAAATAAAAGATATAATGTTTCATTTGATCAAAAAGTATTGGAAGTTTTCAGTAAAGTCCAACTTGCTAAATGCAGCTTCTGATGTGCTGTGAAGTATGCAGATGTGAAGCATGCTGGGTTTGGCCCATGTTGAGCATTAGTATGGCGCAGCTGGTTTCAAGGTGAATGGAGAGAAAAACCAGATAGCATTTCCACTTTTGATTCTCATCTGCTGATTCATCAAATTCTCGTCTGTACTAATCCCATTTACCAGCACATGTTCTGTAGATTTCTAGCTCTGCTAATTCAGCACTGCTTGAGATAAATCTTAGACGTTATGTCTTGGCCTTCACCACCTACTCAGACAGTGTGGTCCAGTTTCGAACTACCCCCGGGTGATAAAAAACTTCTTCAGGTTCTTAATAAACCTCTTAACATTTACCTTAAATCTTAAGGCCTATTCTTCTACTTACCCTGTCTACGTCCCTCATTATTTTGTATACTTCATCCAGGTTTCCCCCTCAGCCTCCTCCTCAATCTCTCCTTGTTGCTGAAAACGCTACATCCTACGCAATATCCCAGTGAGTCTTCTCTGCAATCACTCCTACATTCAGGACTGCATACACACTCCAGCTGCCGGTTAAACAGAGGCTTTATACAGTTCCCTTCTCTTATATACAAGTAAGAGGTAACCAAGTATCCCGAATGCCTCCTTCAACACCTCACTGACCAGTCCTGCTTCTTCCAGGGATCTTTACAATTGTACACTCTCTGTTGCCCAGTATTCCGAAAACCCAAACATACGTTGTGTATCAACACCAGAGATTCTGTAGATGTTAGAACTTCAGAGAAACACATGTACAAAATGCAGCAGATCAGGCAGCATCTACAGAAAGGAATAAACAGTTGAATAAATGGTTTTGGGCCAAGACCCTTCATCAACACATTCATCATGTATGTTCTTTCCTTATTAGTTCTCCTAAAGTTTATCAACACATGCTAATGAGGATTAAATTCCAACTGCCTTCTGAGAGGCAGGATTTATGAACATTTGGAGAGGTATAATATAATTAAGAATAGTCAGCATGGCTTTGTCAAGAGCAGGTCATGCGTTACGAGCCTGTTTGAATTTTTTGAGGATGTGACTAAACACATTGATGAAGGAAGAGCAGTAGATGTAGTGTATATGGATTTCAGCGAGGCATTTGATAAGGTACCCCATGCAAGGCTTATTGAGAAAGTAAGGAGGCAAGGGATCCAAGGGGATATTGCTTTGTGGATCCAGAACTGGCTTGCCTACAGAAGGCAAAGGGTGGTTGTAGGGGGTCATATTCTGCATGGAGGTCGGTCTCCAGTGGAGTGCCTCAGGGATCTGTTCTGGGACCCTTACTCTTCGTGATTTTTATAAATGACCTGAATGAGGAAGTGGAGGGATGGGTTAGTAAGTTTGCTGATGACACAAATGTTGGAGGTGTTGTGGATAGTGTGGAGGTCTGTCAGAAATTACAGTGGGACATCGATAGGATGTAAAACTGGGCTGAGAAGTGGCAGATGGAGTTAAACCCAGGTAAGTGTGAAGTGGTTCATTTTGGTAGGTCAAATATGAATGGCAGAATATAGTATTAATGGTAAGACTGTTGGCAGTGTGGAGGATCAGAGGGATCTTGGGGTCTGAGTCCATAGGACACTCAAAGAAGCTATGCAGATTGACTCTGTGGTTAAGAAGGCGTACGGTGTATTGGCCTTCATCAATCGTGGAATTGAATTTAGGAGCCGAGAGGTAATGTTGCAGCTATATAGGACCCTGGTCAGACCCCACTTGGAGTACTCTGCTCAGTTCTGGTCGCCTTACTACAGGAAGGATGTGGAAGCCATAGAAAGGGTGCAGAGGAGACTTACAAGGATGTTGCCTGGATTGGGGACCATGCCTTATGAGAATAGGTTGAGTGAACTCGGCCTTTTCTCCTTGGAGTGATAGAGGATGAGAGGTGACCTGATAGAAGTGTATAAGATGATGTGAGGCATTGATCGTGTGGATAGTCAGAGGCTTTTTCCAGGGCTGAAATGGTTGCCACAAGAGGACACAGGTTTAAGGTGCTAAGAGTAGGTACAGAGGAGATGTCAGAGGTAAGTTTCTTACTCAGAGAGTGGTGAGTGCGTGGAATGGGCTGCTGGCAACGGTGGTGGAGGTGGATACGATAGTGTCTTTTAAGAGGCTTTTAGATAGGTACATGGAGCTTAGTAAAATAAAGGGCTATAAGTAAGCCTAGTAATTTCTAAGGTAGGGGCATGTTCGGCACAAATCTGTGGGCTGAAGAGCCTGTATTGTGCTGTAGGTTTTCTATGTTTCTAAAACTCCAGTTGTTGCTATGGAAATCGGAAAAACGGTGGAAACTCGGTAGGTCAGGCAGCATCTGTGGAAAGAGAAACAAATGAATGTTTCAGGTCAGAGGCCCTTTGTCAAAACTAACAAAATGATTTGACACCTATTTTCCATGCTGAGTGCTTCATAATGTATTTGAAGGGATACAGTATAATTGATTTGGATGAGGGTGTGAGTGTAGGTGTGGGGTGGGGGATGAATGGGGATTGGGTTACAATGATGAGATTAGGTTGGGGAAGGTTGTGAAGAGAAAATGTGTAAAAACTGACTAGATTCCGTTGATTTTCAAGGTTCTGCAATTTTTTTCAGCAATATTCAATATGCAATATTCAATTTCAGCAATATGGAGGAATCTAAGGTGGGGGCTTATATGGGAAGCAGGGTTTGAGGGTCGGCACAATGTTGTGGGCCGAAGGGCCTGTACTGTGCTGTACTATTCTATGTTCTATGTTCTATGTTATTCCAAATTCTTAGATTTTGCTGGAAGGAATTTTCTATACATTAGGAAGTCAACCCTAGATATTAGTATTGTATTCTTCTAGTTTCTCAATTCCTTTTCTCACTGTAGATGGGTCTAAACACACAATGACATTGTAAATCCAATAGGAACATGATGCTGACTTGAAAGCTCTAATCTATTATTCTGCTGAATTCTGTTTATCTATGTTTTGTACATTAGGCTATTTTTTCCAATGTATTTTCTTATCGGCACCATTTAACAAACACAATCAACTCTATTATCAGTTACCTGAGTGCTATTAGTGCCTCATTATCTACATTAAGTGTTTGGGTTGAACAATTGTGGAAAACTTGCTCTATAGGACAGATGGGCCCATGTAATCAACATTGACACAACCCTTGAAATACTGTTACAATGAATATAGAAAACTTCCAAAACTTCCAGATCATTTCGATTTTCAGACAAAACCAGTAAATATAATGTTTCAGTTTTAATAGTCTAAAAACCTAGAATGCACACTTCTTCTAAGCTCCAGGGGCAAAGGAGATACTCAGCCCCTCGGCATGACTCTGTAAGACCATAAGATATAGGAGCAGAGGTAGGCCATTCAGCCCATCAGGTCTTCTCCGTCATTCAATCATGGGCTGATCCAATTCTTCCAGTCATCCCCACTCCCCTGCTTTCACCCCATACCATTTGATGCCCTGGCTAATCAAGAACCTATCTATCTCTGCCTTAAATGCACCCAATGACTTGCCCTCCACAACTGCTCGTGGCAACAAATTCCACAGATTTACCCCCCCTGACTAAAGTAATTTCTACCCATCTCAGTTCTAAATGGATGTCCTTCAATCCTGAAGTCATGCCCTGTTGTCCTAGAATCCTCTACCATGGGATTCCTGGATCCATTGGCTCTTTGCTTTTTTCTCTGTCGTTTTCCCCTGCAGTGAGTGTGAGGAGACTCCATTTAGCAGTCTCTTTGCGCCTTTCTTTACTTTCTTTGAAGGTTAAGGACGTTTGGCTTTGTTATGTTTTGCAACTTCAAAACATTCAAAGGAAGACTTGGGAGTCTGAAATGCAGGTCTAACTTTGAGTTTACTTTAAGCCAGGTGCAGGTATCACATGGTAGTGTGATGACATATGCAGTTCACGCATTTATACATGTAAACCATGATGAGCTAATTAAATGAATAAGACTGCTTAATCAAACTATATATACACACACAAGATTACTCAAATATTACTGAAACATTAAATACACAACACTCCTCCCGCTTTTCAACTTCAACTCTATAGAGAGTGCATCTCAACTAGATTCACAATATGCTATATTATACAACTAGTAGAAACAGACATCCACAGCATAGTCAATTTTTCAATTGTCCCATTCAGGCCCAAAGATTTAATCACTGTGGAGGATTTCTTACTCTTGTGGGACAATGTCTTTCCTGACAAGGGGGATCGCTCTACTTGGCAGGTGAGCATTATGGCTGTGAAACAATCTCAGTTTCTGGGGCCTCCTCCGTGCTGGTTGTAGGAGTTGATTCTGAGACTGCAGGAAGTGTTTCTTACAGCTCTGGACATATTTCTTCTTCCTTTTTCTTCTTCTAGTTTGTGCAACTTGATCATTAGGAAGATACACTTAGTTCACCGGAGTATTCTCTTACTAATCTTACAATTACTTCCTTTACGATCTGATCTCCCCTCTTGGTTTCAGCATCCATAACAGCATCTGATGAATCATCTATTTTTGTACCTCCATTGACTTCTTTCTCTTTCCATTCATCCAGCTGGGCTTTGGTCTTTGCATCTACTTTTACAAGCAGCTTTTTATCTCCCACTTGAAGTTCATGCAATAACCCTAATGCATTCAGAGTAAATTCTGGTTCTCTATAGTTCTCACAGAAGCCACATTTCGCAAGTAACTGCCTGATTAACATGTCAGAAGCTTTGTCAAATATGTTGTCTACAAAAATTGTTGAAGTTGGACCCCTGCTTACATGATTTCTTTAAGCAACATAGTCACTAGTTCAACTGTTTCAGTCATTCCACAAAATGATCAAACTCATTTTGTGGAATGACTGAAACAGCTGAACTAGTGCCTTATTCCAATTTAGTTAATTTGCTATTCACTTCTGGCACAGGCCATGTTGCTTGTTTGTTGTTAATTTTCATACTATAAATCTCAAGGCTGCACAGTCCTGCACCATCATTATCAGAATTTTCATCAATAGCATGCAAATTAGTGCTCTTTTTGAAACTGTAACTTAACGTTTTAGCCTTTTTTCTTCCCTGAGCAATGCATTTGTTTTTGTCCGCCTGACATGCTCTTTGTACCAGTATGTGTCCTACTTTGTTGCATTTTCTGGAAGTTTTGCATTTAGATCTGCATTGATCTGGTGGATGTGAGACCCTGTCACAACAGTAATACAATTTGCTCGGCCTGGGTGGTTCCTGTTTGGACATTGCAATTTTTTCACACTCTCTTTCATTCCTGACTGCAATTCAATTGTGTCTCTGTCTGCAGTTTCCCGTGAAACAGCAATTTCAACTGCTCTTTTAAATGTAAGTTGTGATTCAGTTACGAGCCATTTTTGAATGCTTTCTTGTAAGATTCTACATGCTAAATGATCTCTCAGTGTATCATTAAGAGCATTACTGAACTGACAATTCTCAGACAATCTCTTCACTTCAGCCATATTCACTAAAATGGACTCCCCTTCCTTTTGAATCCGCTTATGAAACCTAAAGCATTCTGCAATCAACAATGGCTTTGGTTCTAAATGTTCCTGCATTACTTTGACAATATCAGCAAAGCTCACTTCAGATAGTTTGGTTAGAGCAGTCAAACTTTGAAGTAAACTGTTTGCCTTTAACCCCAATCCACTTAGCAAAATTGGTACTCGTTTCTCATTGCTTATTTCATTTGCTTCGAAATACTGTTCCAAAAGCTCAGTATACATGAGCCAAGATCCCGTTGTGAAATCAAATTCGTCAATCTTTCTGATATAACCAGCCATTTCTGATATTTTAAAATGATTATTATCACTCAGTACTCACTCTTTATGAAACCATGAATCCTTCTATTCTTTTTATGAACCCCTGAATTCTTCCATTTTCTGACCTTTTTTAAAACTTGGTAGTGTCTTCTCTTCCGAAGACATGATGGTTTTTTAAAACTCGACAGTCTACACACTGGGCTGCGTTTTTTACTCGATGTTCCTCGCTGCATTTTTTAAAGTTCGAATGTCTTGCCACACTTGAACAGATTGGGAGCAGTCTTGGGTTCATTTTAGAAATACCTGGTTGCCAATATTATGTTGTGTAACTTCAAAACATTAAAACTAATTCAAAGGAAGACCCAGGAGTCTGAAATGAGGGTCTAACTTCGAGTTTACTTTAAGTGGGGTGCATGGTCACATGGTAGCGTGAAGGTGTATGCAAGTGACGTATTTATATTATATAACCCATAATGAATTATTTAAACAAACAAGAATGCTTAATCAAACAATATATATGTATACAAGATTATTGAAATATTGCTGAAACATAAAATACACAAAATCATGTCCTCAGCCACTCTGACAAACTTCTACCGATGTACCATTGAAAGTATCCTGACTGGTTGCATCATGGTCTGGTCCCGCTATTCGAATGTGCAGGACCGTAAGAAGCTGCAGAGAGAGATAGACTCAGCCCAATCAATAGATAACTGGTACATTCCTCTGCACCATCGTAAAAATATTGTGTGTCTTATGCTATGTGCCAGTGATGCTGCTGCAAGTAAGCTTTTCTTTGCATCTGGGCATACTTGATCTCTGTACAAAGATTCAAATATTAGGTTGCTTTGTTACATGTACATCAAAACATACAATAAAAAGAATCATTTATGTCAGTGACCAACACAGTTTAAATATATACTGGGGATAGCCTGCAAATGTCACCATGCTTCTGGCACCAACATAGAATGTCCACAATTTATTAACCCTTATTATTACTATAAAGTTATAATAAGAAATATATTAAACATAGGTGTTCATGGATTCATGGACTCTTCAAAAATCTGGTGGCAGAAGGGAAGGAACGGTTACTAATTTGAGTGAGTGTCTTCAGGCTCCTGTAGCTCTCCTCTGATGGTAGCAATGAGAAGAGGACATATCCTGGGTGGTGGGGGTCCTGACTGATAGATGCCACCTTCCTGAGATTGCCTACTGATGGTGACCTCGAAGGTAGGGAGGCTAGTGCCCATGAAGGAGCTAGCTGGGTTTATAAGCCTCTGCAGCTTTTTCCAATCTTGTGCGTTGGCATCTCCATACCAGACAGCAATGCAACCAATTAGAATCCTCAGCATGGTACATCTTAGAAATTTGATAGAGTCTTTCGTGACCAACCAATTCTCCTCAAACTCCTAATGAAATATAGCTATTGTTGTGCCTTCTTTGTAACTGCATCAATATGTTGGGCCCAGGACAGATCATCAGAGCTGCTGACACCCAGGAACTTGAAACTGTTCCCCCTTTCCACAGTTGATCCCTCGGTGAGGACCGGTGTGTATTCTCCCTACCTCTGCTTCTTGAAGCTCACAATCAATTCCTTGGCCTTAGTGACGTTGACCGGTGGTTATTGCCAACTTAATTCATTCTTCATCAGCACCTGAGATTCTGCCAACATCAGTTGTATCATTGATGAAATCGTAAATAACATTTGAGTTGTGCCTAGCCGTACAGTCATGAACCGAGAGAGTTAACTACAGTGGGCTAAGCATCCTTGAGGTATGCCTGTGTTGATTGTCAGCGAGGAGGAGTCATTATTTCCAATCCACAAAGTCTGAGGTCTTTTGCCGAGGAAGTCAAGTATCCAATTGCAGAGGGAGGTACAAAGGCCCAGGTTTTGAAGCTTGTTGATTAGTACTGAAAATGTGATGGTGTTGTACACTGATCTACTATCAATAAACAGTAGCCTGATGAAGGTATTGTGGTGGTCAAAACCGAGTGGAGAGCTAGTGAGATTGCATCCACTGTAGACCTATTGTACGATAGGCAAATTGGAGCGGGTCCAGGTCCTCACTCAGGCTGGAGTTAATTCTATCCATGACCAACCTCTCAAGGCACTTCATCACGGTAGATATGAGTGCCACTGGGCAATAGTTGTTTAGGTGGCTCACCCTGTTCTTCTGGGTCACTGGGATGATTGATGCCCTTTTGAAGCAGGTGGGAGCCTCTGAACGCAGCAATGAGAGATTGAAGATGTCCTTGAACACTACAGTCGTTTGTTGGCACAGGTTTTTAGGACCCTTCCAGGTACACCTTTGGGGAAACACATGCGGTCAGAAAGAATATACAAACTCCTTACAGGTGATGATATGCATACGACAATAAAAGCAACTCCGACTTTGTATTTCCTCCCACTTATGGACCAAGTCAACTGTAATCCTCCACACCCTTCTCCAGTCTGCTTTTTCTATTCATTTCTCTGTGCTTACAACTCACCTCTCCTGTAAACCCCTCCTTCCATTTCTTTGATACATTACTACTAAGCTCATGATTTCTAAACTTATATTGATATTGATCTTCCCCTGTACTACCTCAGTGTACTGGTGTCACAAAATGATCTGAATGGTTGGCATGCTAAACCACGGTCTTCCCGTAAATGTGACAGTTTCCTCCCATACCAAAGATATGTGAGTTAGGGAGAGTAAGTTATGGTAGTGCCAGAAGCATGCTGATGCTTGTGGTCTGATCCAGCATGTTCTCGGACTGAGACGGTTGTTGGCGCAAACAATGCATTTCACCACATGTTTTGATGTTTCAATGTACATGTGACCAATAAAGTTAGTCTTTTTAAAGTTTTCAAAGGTTCAAAGGTACAATTTAATGTCAGAGAAACGTATACAATATACATCCTGAAATGCTTTCTCTTCGCAACCATCCACGAAAACAGAGGAGTACCCTAGGAATGAAAGGCAGTTAAATGTTAGAACCCCAAAGTGCCCCCCCAGCTCCCCTCCCTCCCGTGCGTAAGCGCCAGCAAGCAACAATCCCCCTCCCCCACCGGCAAAAAGATAGTGCACCTGCTACCAGCACTCAAGCGTGAGCAAAGCAATAGCAAAGACACAGACCTGCAGTTACCCCAAAGACTACATTGTTCACCCGATAATTCAACATGCTGCAGGCTCTCTCTCTCCTAATAAGGAGGAAAAAGGTGACTCCATTTTCCAACAAGCGGGGAGACATAACAAACAACTCGCTGGTTTGCGATGTTAAAAGTCCTTTATGTCGCTTTTTTCGAGCTCTGTGTCTGAAGGTCGCAAAGATCCTGGGTCCCCAGGCACACAGCAGAGATTCCGACTCCCCCAATGACACATAAGTCTCCGGCCCTTGATCCATCCGTCTCCAGTTCCTCGAGATCCCAGACTTCTGAATCCGAGCCGAATCTTAGGCCAAGCCTTTGGCGTGCCGAATAGCGGCCGATTGTGGAATCCCAAGAGAAGGTTGCATTCCCGCAAAGAACCATAGTCAGCATGTAACTCCAGGTCAGGGTCTTCAAAAGAACCCTGAAAGGGGAAAATGGAGATATTAAAGATGGAAATAGAACTGTTTTCGAAGTTGTAAGCAAAGGAGTCGCCGTTGGGTACCATAACTACTTAGCTCTGCTCCTTCTTTTTCATTGTACTTCAGTACACGTGAAAATAATAAACCAATTCAATTTAATTCACAATATTATCTGATACATACTTTAAGTAGTTCTTCCAAAATCTCTACAACACTTCAAATCAAAGCACCTATTCACTTTTTTTTCTGTCCTAAACATATACCATAAAACTGCTCTTGCCTTTTCATTGCTATTTATCCCACCACTGATGAGTGCTTCAGCTGGTGTTGTCCCCTATAACGCTGCACACCTTCCCTAAACGTAACATCTCCTTCCATAGATCTTGGGGAGCAGAGTGGCTGAAATGCTCATGAAGTGGACCAGCTCATCCCAAGAGAGGTTCATCCAGGTGGGGAAATATATGTGGGGACAAGAGGGTTATGTGTCAGCAGGGACAGTTCATAAACAGAAACTCCAGCATCTTCTGCCTCCTCTTAATTTTCTATGCCCACTATTATTCTTTTAGTGTGAGTGAGCTGATTGTCAAAAGGAAGAGCAATAGAGTCGTAGACTATCGATGCTGGAATCTGCAGCAGCAGACCAAGCACTGACGGAATTCAGCAGCTCAGACAACAGCTATAGAGGAAAATGGGCTGTTGAAGTTGCTGTTCTGTAGTTGACATATGGTACTGTCAAACTGGTTGACCCATGATTCCGATATCATTATTAACTTTTCCTTTCCATTGTATACAAATGGAGCAATTCTGGGTACAAATATTGGACTGTGCAGAAAATTCATTTGCAATTAATTGCATATATAATCTTTATGATCTTTTAGGTACGTGCACTCCTTGTAACCATACATTAAAATTTACACTAGATTGAATCAAACTTGCTGAAATGATTATCAATGTGACCATATCAGCCCCAGTGGAAATCAGTGGAAACATCATCTGTGAATGTGAAGGGCAATGAAAGTTGGCCGATATGTACGATTCAAAATCTCAAATTAGGACAGAGTTAGTCTGAGATCAAAACATGCACCCATCAACCACTTCTAATGTTGATGAGGTTTCAAGTAGCTTTAAATTTTCAAATCCAGTGATTATAGTTATCAGATGGGTTTAGGTGTCTGGCCTGATGAAAGAATGAATGGATGTCACACATCCTGAATGTAAAAATCGCTATCGAAAATAGATCTATAGGTAGATACTGAAAGCACATATTTAAGAGCCTAATATTGATGCCCACAATGAAGCACTTGACGAGTCAAAACATTTGTGTACAACTATACTGTATGCGGAAAAACAAATTTGTTTTACATTAATGTTAATTTGGATACTGGAAGAAAATATGGTTTAAATTTTTCTGTAACACCATGTTAAGTAATTATATTTCCACTTGTTATTTTATGCATTAAACCTAATGAAACCATAAATCAAAAGCAAGTTACTATAAAAGTGCAGCTTTGAATGTGAAAAGCGTGACACACAACCTGGTGCACATTTTGTTAGTTAGCTGCAAAGATTATATATTAAGAGAGTTATTTCAGAGCATAAACAGAAGAATAAGAACATTTAGAGCTGATTTAAAATAATTAGGGGAAGTGAATATGAGCCAAAGGAATCAGAAATTAAATTGGAACCATTTGTACAAATGAACTTTTCTGAATGCATCTGAAACTTAAAAGCCATTGAATTAATTTAATTAGATATTTTTGATCCAACAGAGTGCAGAAAGCAAGGGCTTGTTTTTAAGATGGAGAAGGATGGAAATTGTTTGCTAAATGTACTTCTCTCATTCCTAATTTCTCATATTATTGAATTAGTACTTGACCAGACCAAAGATTTATATCTAAGGTTCTGAAGCCTAGGATCCTGTATGCCTTTTCAACCACTATTTCAGGCTGGCCTTCCATTTTCAACAGAGTGTGCACAAATAGATCCAGATCTCTCTGTTGGAATTGAGTCCTCTAGTTAATATTGATTGTTAATACACTGGGCATGTTCCTGGAGGTTGATTCACCCGAATGTCGTGGTGGCTAGTTTGCTGTGATGAAGATATGAGGACTTGAGAGAGCCATTAACAGGTCAGAGATATTTGAAAGCCAATGAAATAGATTTAAGTAGTAAAAAATAACACCATAAAACATGTTAAAAGAAGAATTAAGTAAAACCATTAAACCAAAGTAAAATAACTCAAGTACTTCTCTGCAGGAATTATTCTCCTTTGGATTGGCAATTCCATTCAGAGGTTTAGTGCTGTGGTTCGTACACCAATCCTGGCAAAAAGCTGTGGGGTTGGAAGGAAACTGCAGCCAGCACCTTTCCTCAGCATGGCCCTGTACAGGGCCAAATAATGCACCAACATCTGTCTGATCTCCAACTCATCATGGACATCCATGTTTGACCACACCATGTGTGGAAGTCTGAGATAACTGGAGCAAAAAATACCAACAGTCAGTCAGCACATTCTGGCTCAGAACTTAGATCCTGTTATGGCCTTAAGTGTGTCTGTAAGACATTTGATTTTGGTAGCCTCCAATAGTGGTTCTTATCAGAATGTTAGTCAATTTTTGGACAATTGCAATGCTACAGACTGAGGCAATCCAAATTTTGGGAGCTTCTTACTTGGGTTATTTTGACATGCTACCTGTTTGGTGAGCATATTTAAAGTTTTGTCATGCTATTATTTTTCCAAGTTTGGAGACCTTAGTTGCTGGCATAATTAATCTTCCTAAAACTGTTTGAGGTGTTCCATGGAAATGATTCTGCAGCCAAGTTTTTATTTTCAAATTTTCATTCCCTTACCTTCTTATTTTTTCTGTCCTTTTCCTTTGATGAAGCTAGTTAGGGTAATAAGGCAGCAGGAAGATATTTGAGCCAATTCCAACCTGTTTTCATGCACTTCTTTCAAGTTAGCCACATTTAAGGAACCATGGATGATTAACCCTCCTTCACTTCAACTCAGGTCAGGAGAGCTCGGTATCATCCAGCTGAGATCAATTATTCTGCACAGAACAAGTCACAAACTATCCTTCGTTTTAAAGGCAGCAAGATAACAATAGTGACTTCAGCGAAGGTGTTCTAAAAGAAACTAAGGAAATTGTCTGCCTTAATTTGATTTTCATTAAAAAATAATTGGTAAACTGGTACTGATATAATAAAGGAATATGGACTTTGCGATCATGTCCACCGGCTGGTTAAAGGAAAACTCCAGTGATGTGAACAGCTGGCCGGTGGCGTAGTGGCATCAGCACCAGGCTTTGAGGTGAATGGTCCCGGGTTCAAATCTGGCCTGCCCCTTGCATGATTTCCATCCATGCTGAGTTGAGTGTTGAGCTAGCAACTCAATAAAATCAAACAAATAAAAATGCTAAAGAAACAGCAAGGCTGCAGCCTGATGCACCATGAAGTGCGGAAAGGAAGACTGCAGAGGTCAGATGTGTCTCAGTTGAAGAGGGTTTTCATGGTATTAATTGAAAGAGGGAGAACAATATGAGAGAGAGGGAGAAGAATTTTCAAGAAAACAAGATAATTTCCAAGAAAAAAGAAGACAGTTCAAAACTGTCATCAAACTGTCAATGGAAGGCCGTTTGCTTTCTCCAATCTTGTCCCCATCATTGGGTATTCCAGGCAGGGCCTCAAAAGTGCATTACTGAGGCCTACTTGCTGCTGCAACCTTGCTCAGGCATGTTCTGAGGTGCAGAGGGTCAACTAGTTCTACCCTTTGCATCCAGCCCAAGTCAGGGGAATCAAGCTGCATTTGGATAGTCCAGATTTCCCTTCCTCTTATTTGGGCTATTGAAATCCAGCTAAATTCACCTCAGTGACTTTGATTCTTGGTGTACAATCAAAAAACAATTCCATCTCATTTATGATGTAGCCACAAACAAATCTAATTAATTATTATTATTATTTTTATTGCACTGTGTTAGGTACTTCAAGGGGTAAAATTCTGCTAGTCTGTCTTTTCCACCGCAAAAGCCGAATAGTTTGCTCAAGGTATAAACAAGAATATCTTGCTAACAGGGCAATATTGAAAATACCTAGAAACCACTTTTGAAAGCAGAAGAGTTTTTGAAAGATAAGTTGCTACTTTGATCATAGATTTTGAAGTATATCCAGTCTAAAACCATGCCATAGGAGTCACACAATTTGAAAATTATTTTAAAAGTTGATACGGTAGATGGAAAATGTGATACTCACTCTGGTATGTGCCTACACTGGCATTTATTTATCTATCTATATTTAAATTTTTGATTGCGTAAAATTTTGAGGATTTTATCGTGCTCAATAAATGTAATTTATCGCAGTAGTTGCATCTCTGGCTGAAAAGAGGTTCATCCATCCCTCACTATTCATTTTGGCTTTGCTGTCAAACTCATAGACCTTTAGCTGAGCCAGAACAAAAGACCCCTGCTGGAGCATCCTGGAGCACTTATCACTCTGAGTGATGGACCTAGCTCTTAGGGCTTAACACGGCTTTTTTGTTATCTTGAGGTTGTGCATTTGAAATTCTGTGGACCCATTAGTGAAGCACGTTGCTATGGCAATTGGAGTCTTTTTTTTCCCAGACTCTGTCAGGTACGAATAATGTGTGAACCTGCAGGGAGCAAGTGGTAATATTGCCACAATTCTGATGTTTAAGCACTGTAAACTGAAACCTTGCAAAGAGCAAAGATAGTCGACATAATTCTGCTTTAATCCTTAAAATGACAAAAATACAAGATCTGGAGATGAATATTCAGCAAGAATCTCCTATAATATTTTTGTGGGCAATTATATTTTCTTTTGCTGCATCAAAAACAGTATCATGTCTGCATGATACTGCTTCAACAAAAATGGTCTCTATGTTTGCATTCCAGGAAGATTTATAGGTTTAGTAAAGTACACATTCAATACAGCATGGTGTTACGTAGACCCAGAGTCAGTTATACTTAGGAAAAGCGCTGTTTTAGCATTGTGCAAATATTCACTTGCGAAAACAAGCTTCTTTACCTTTTGCCAGGCTTTTTGCCAGATTAATCCCTCCCACTCCTTGTCACTTTACTAAAATGACAGCTACTAAGTATACTTAGCAACTTAACTGTAACTAGAGAAGTCACACCAGATTGAATCTGTCATTAATGGATCCCATAGGGTTTTATGGTGTACTTTGCCAACCACTACTGGGATGGGACTTCCACTCAAAAAGAATTCTTGAACATGTTTTTCAGATTGCCTCAAATTTATTGTTTATGATGATAAACAAAAGAAGTAATTCTTGCTAATTCTCAGTGTTATGTCTGCCGTAACTACATTCAAAAACACTATTTTATTTAAAGATACTTTCAGATTTTTATTCTTCACTCCTCCTGCTAGTTTTGTGTTTTAGTTTGCAGGAATTTCAAGGAACAACAGGTGAAATATGGAAAAAGGAAATTATATTATTTTTTCTTAGTCAAATTATTCATTTGCTGTTTCTCACAGGCTATCCTATTGTGCTACTCTTTAAAATTTTATGGTGTCTGTTTATTTTTGATATAATATGCATGCTTACTGAGTAAGAGAGTATTAACCTTTGAAAAGTAGTCCATTTTGATGACTAAGAGCATGATTTGATTCATATTATTCTTGATGTTTTGAATAAACTGATGTTTCTACATTACACCTGAAATCTACTGTATAATTTCCATGCTGGAGAAAGTAAAGTAAAGCTGAAATTAGCTTTGGAACTGGAAGCATATTGAGAATAAGGACTTGTTACTCTGTTACCTGTGTCAGTCCTCTGAATTTTTTTGCAACCGAATCTTGGGTTGACAAATGCTTCAGATTGGCATGTGTGGAGAGAGGCTCAGCAGGATTTTGATAATAGTAGTGAGGTGATCAGTAGGATGAAAAGTGAGGACATTGGCATTAAAGTATTGGGGTTCAGATCAATACTGGTGGAAAGCTAAAGTCGGTCTCCCTAAGCTCCCTGGCAACAGCTCATTCAGAGAGAAGTCTTTGATTTAACACCAGGGGAGGACTTAACGTTCTGTAAAGGCCCGCATTAGTGTTCTTGCTAGCCTTCCTTGAACAGTAGAATTTTTAGCAAACTATATACAATTTAATGTCACTGTAAACACCCAGCAGCATCTGTGCACGAGTGTATTGACTACACAAAGGTCTGGCAGAGACTTTAGCCTGTGGTCTTTGGAAAGTCGTCACCTCAGTGCAAATGTTTTGGTGTTCCTGTATTTGATTTGTCAATGAGAATACAGAAGATGCTAAGGGGATTAGTACGCAGAATTAAAATTTAAATATAATCAAATAAAGATCGATCTTTCTATTCTCCACCATCTAAGCAGATGGGCAAGGGTATTTATTATGTGTTGAGAATGGGCCTCTACATATTAATTCAACTCCACAGAGGAGTTATGTGTCGTATTCCTAGGCATGGACGGTTGCGAATTTTAGGGATTTTTAGGAGTTAAAACCAAACCAGTAATCACAAAGAGATTTCCCTAGTCATGGAATTCCTTGCCATTCTGTCTGTCTTAAAGCCATTCCTCTGCTTGTTGTTCTCTTTCTGTACCCTTGGGCATCTTACATCCTGATTGAGACAAAGGTTATGCTGAAAGTCAAAATGAAGCTGGATTGGAGGAGGTTCCTGTGGAACGTAAACACTGGTGGAAACTAGTTGGTCACATGACCTGCTTTTACTTAAAAGTAGCCTTTATTTACAAATTTTGTAAATATGATGTTGCATGTGGTAAATGATAATTGTAACTGACTATTACACACTAATGGTAATATGGTAAGTGATAAATGCAGTGAATGGAAAATTTGTTGGTGTGTCCTTGTAGATGTGTCTCACTATAAAATTGGGTGTCTAGTTAGGTTTATAAGCCATAACTGAAAAGAGTCTCCTAGCAACCATCCATTTCTACTATACAACACCTTCATGTATGACAGGTATCACACCCATGGCCTTTTGATCTGTGCTGGCTTTATGTAAGTGCAACCCATTTACTCTAACACCACCACTCTCTTTCCATGACCCTCTTTTCTCACATTCACATTATCTCTGATGGGGATGTGAATGTGAACGAAATATTGATAGTGCTTTCTGGATCCTAACTATTCATGGTGTAAGAAAGATTTTTATTCGGTGTTGGATCTGAAAATGTTACGATCCAGTCGTTTTTCAGAAGTCAAGAACGGGGCTTTAAACTTGGTGGTTACCGCCATTTCATTAGGTGTTCATAACAAAGAAATAACAAAAATCAACATATACTACTGTAAGGAAGGGAGACAACTAAGAACAAAAAACAACAAGGTCATGATTATACTAAAAACGAGCTTGACTGGCTGAAGGGAAACTTCTCAAAGTACAGAATCAGCTATGCAACGATCACAGAAAATTCACTGAACAATTACACAAATATAGGTGAATATATAAAAATTATAAGTAAGCATAGGGAATGTTAAACTACAAGAAAAACAACAGTTCTACACTCTATTCTACACCCGTCACTATTAATTTTTGTATTATAGTTGTAAGTGTAATGATGTAATCTCTATGAATGGTATGCAAGGCATTTTTTTCACCGCATCTTGTTACATGTGACGATAACAAATGAATTCCAATTCCAGTTTGTATTCACTTACTTCTAATTCCTCAATGCTGATGAGAAGGTGGAGATGGCTGTCTGTGTAGGCCTTCCGCTGAAGGTGCTTGAGTAGGAAATTCCGGAATTTTGATGAAAAGGCACCAACTGATCTTAGAGTCATGTCAGTTGACTTGGAGAGGAATCTGGGGGTTGTGATGTCCCCATACACCTTCTGCCTTGTTCCTTGTAGTAGTAGCAGTTGCAAGGTACATTTGATTAGCTTCAGTCAGTAGATGTACATTTTCTGTATGTTACATACTGCAAACACTGTGATGCTGGTAGAGTGAATAAATGTTGAGGGCAGTGGACTGGGTGCCCATCTTGTTTGCTGCTGCTTTGGACCTATAATTTCATTTCTTCTGCCTCCCTCCCGTCTTAAAGAGTGGAGGGATATTTTCAATTTTCCAATCCTCTGGAATCATTCCAGGATACAGTGATTCTTGAAAGATCATTATTAATGCCTCCACAATCTCTTCAAATCCCTGCCCTGTAGTCCATCTGGTCCAGGTGGACTTAGCTTCCTTCACACCTTTCTCCTTAGTAACAGCAATTACACTCACTTCTGCCCCTGGCACTCTCAAGTTTCTGGCATTCTGCTATTGTCTTCCACAGTGAAGACTGATGCAAAATACTTATTAAGTTCCTCTGTCATTTTTTTGTCTCCCATTACTACCTCTCCAGCATCATATTCCAGAGGTCTGATATTCGCTTTTGTCTCTCTTTTACGCTTTATATATCTGAAAAACTTTTATATTTTTGACTAGCTGACCTTCATATTAATCTTTTCTCTGCTTATGGCTTTTTAAGGTGCCTTCTGTTGTTTTTAAAAACTTCCTACTCCTCTAACTTTGCACTAATTTTTGTTATATCATATGCCCTCTCTTTTGCTTTTATGCTGTCTTTGAATTCCCTCATCAGCCGCAGTTGACTCATCCTCCCTTTAGAATACTTCTTCATTTTTGGGATGTATCTACCCTGCACCTTCTGAATTTCCTCTAGAAACTCCAGCCCTTTCCATTCTGCTGTCATCCCTGCTAGTCTCCCCTTCCAATCAACTTTGGGCAGCTCCTCTCTCATGCCTCTGCAATTCCTTTTAATCCACTGTAATACTGATATATCTGACTTTACTTTCTCTCCCTCAAACTGCATGGCGAATTCTATCATATTATGATCACTAACTCCTAAGTGTTCCTTTACCTTAAGCTCCCTGATCAAACCTGGTTCATTGTACAACACCCAATCCAGAATTGCCTTTCTACTAGAGAGCTCAACCACATGCTGCTCTAGAAAGACACCTCATAGGTATTCTTCAACTTCCCTCTCTTGGGATCCAGCACCAACCTGATTTTCCCAATCTGCCTGCATATTGAAATCCCCTATAGCTATTGTAACATTGCCCCAATCTTTGTCTGCTCACCCTCCATCTTGAGAATCTTCTGCAGCTGCTCTGAGACAGCTTAGATCCTAGCACCAACATACTATCCCCGACCACAGAATCTTCTGTTTGTCCCTCTATCGAGTCTCCTATTGCTATTGCTTTGCCTGACTTTTCTCTTCCCTTTTGAGCCTCAGAGCTGGCCAAGTGCCACTGGCCTGGCCGCTGTGGCTGTGCCCTGAAAGGTCATCTCCCCACCAATATCCAAAGTGGTATACTTGTTGCTGAGGGGAATAGCCATAGAGGAACACCGGACTGACTGTTTACTCCCTTTACTTCTCCTAGTGGTTACCCCATCTCCTATCTGAAACCTGAACTCTGGGTGTGTGGGTGTGACCGCTCATTAAAAGTCTCGTCCATGAGGTTTTCAGCCTCCCGGATGGTCCTGAGAGCATCCAGCTCCAGCTCTCGCTCCTTGTCCATGCCAGTCAGGAGCTGAAGTTGGGTGCACTTCCTGTAGATGTCATCATCAGGGAGACTGTTAGGTACCTTGAAATCCCACGTCTTGCAGGAGGAGCACTGCACTGCCTTAACTACCATTTACTCACATTTAACTAATTAGGGACAGTCAGCATGGCATTGTGTGGGGCAGGTTGGTTTATAAATTCGATTTTTTTGTGGCGGTGACCACGGTGATTACTGAATGTATAGCAGTGGATGTTGTCTAATGGATGTTAGTAAGGCTTTTGACAAGGTCCCTCAGGAAGATTAAGATGCAAAGGATCCATGGTAAATTGGTAGTTTGGATTTGGAATTGTCTTTCCCATAGAGAGAGGTAGTGGTGGAAGGCTGTTATTTCAGCTGGAGGTCTGTGAACAGCGTAGTTCTGCAGTCATCAGTTCTAGGACTTCATGGTGAAGTTGCAGACAGTGAAGAAGATCATCAAAGGATACAAGAAGATATAGATAAATTATTGTTATGGATGGAGAAATGGCAGATGAAGTTCAATCTGACAAGTGTGAAATGTTATGCTTTTTGGAGGGCAAGTGGAAGGGAAAAGTATACAGTTATTGATAGGATCTTCACAGTGCTGGTGTACAGAGGGACCTTGGTCCAGGTCCATACCTCACTGAAAGAGCAAGTTGACAAGGCAACCCACACTAAACGTCAGTCATGATTATGTGTTCAAAGCAGCACAACAAAATACTGGCGGAACTCAGCAGTCAAGGCAGCATCTATGGAAAAGAGTAAACAACCGACATTTCGGGCTGATGCTCTTCATCAGGTCTTCTCCTATGAAGTAAAGCTTAGTCCCTCGGTCTTCTGAATCAAAGGGCTACCACTGTGTCAGTGTCAACACTTGCTTAGATTGTTCTAATGGGACCTATTTTAAACAAAATGGAAATAACCTAACTCTACAGATTATCATGGGTTGACACACATTTTAAATTGCTTTTATCTGAGTTTGTTTTAGATGAACCCAATTTTGTCCTTGTATAAAGATTTGTTTTTAATGGATTCTACTTTTGACCTTTCGTTCTGTTTCAGGAGGAATGAGCTGCATGAACAAAGACCACGGATGCGCCCATATCTGTAGAGAAACACCAAACGGAGGAGTAGCATGTAAATGTAGGCCTGGTTTTGAACTAGCCAGGAATCAGAGAGGATGCATATGTATGTAAATTCTTTTCATTTTTCTGTTTTATGATGCATTCTTTTCGAATATTGAAAACACGCACAAAAATCAGACTACCACTTATTCCTCATTATATTCTTCCCTTAGCTGTCCCAGTCTGAAATGCCCAATACAAAATATATTACTTAATCAAAGTTAAACATTTTATTCCTGTTCTAATAATGCTAGACTGTGGGTTACAAAGTTATCCCAGTGTGTGCCTGGAGAGACGATTTGGAATGTAGTGGTTGCACCAGACACATTTGTATGCCCTTGAAATGAATGTTTAAACCTTGAATTATCTTCACAAGAGAATGTTCTGAACAGTCTCACTGCACAAAACAAAGTTTCAGCATCTCTGAAAGTATTTGCTGTGCCAGTAACTTTAACTGAACTTGTGTGGCTCGGCAGTCAGCTGCAATCTGTATTGCTTGCCCTTAATTATTTATAAAATTGATCAGCTGTTTCTTTTAGATGTGTGTAATTTTTTCTTAGTAACATGCAATCATGGAAATGGTGGGTGTCATCATACCTGTGATGATACAGATGATGGACCTGTTTGTGGCTGCCATCAAAAGTATGCCTTGCTGTCTAATGGGAAAATCTGTATTGGTAAGTGAACTGGGTCTTCCTACCACATGTATTGAACTGTTTAAAAGTTAATGACAAATCACACATTTAAGCATATCTCTACAATGGGTAAACACAGAAGATTCTGCAAATGTTGGAAATCTTGAGCAACACACCAAATTGCTGGAGGGCCTCAGCAAGCTAAGCAACATCTATGGAGGGGGGGTAAACAGTAACATTTTGGGCGGAGAGAATGGCCCCCTCCGTAGATCCGGCCGGATCTGCTGAGTTCCTCCAGTATTTCGTGTCTGTTGCTCCCTACAATGGGGTATTCTCTGATTACAGTTCAGTCTCTTAATCAAGTAGGAACTATAAGTACAACCATATTTAGTGTTATGACCAAGCTCAAGTGCCTCAGACATATTGGGAAAGGATTTTTAGCGACTGTTTTCTTTTTCATATGTTCATTAATTCAGGCACACATGCTTATTTGTCAATTAACAGAGAACGTAGAATAGTACAGCACAATACAGGCCCTTCGGCCCACAATGCTGTGCCAACCCTTAAACCCTGCCTCCCATATAACCCTCCCACGTTAAATTCTTCCATATACCTGCCTAGTAGTCTCTTAAGTTTCACTAGTGTATCTGCCTCCTCCACTGACTCAGGCAGTGCATTCCACGCACCAACCACTCTCTGAGTAAAAAACCTTCCTGTAATATCCCCCTTGAACTTCCCACCCCTCACCTCAAAGCCATGTCCTCTTGTACTGCACAGTGGTGCCCTGGGGAAGAGGCGCTGGCTGTCCACTCTATCTAATTATGTCTTCATCTTTAATTTCAAGAAAAGCTAAAACTTTACCTCAGTTTCTTAAGTATACAATACGGTGGCAGTGGCATGTTAAACTCAGTGGAAACAGATAACATCATACATCAATTAACGTATGTGCGTCTAGGACCAGATAGGTTTAGGGTGAAAGGTGAAAGGGAGAACACCTTCACTCAGAGGCTGGTGCAAGTGTGGAATAACCTGTCAGCGGGTGTGGTAGAAACTGGTTCAGTTGTAACATTTAGGAGAACTTTGGGTAGGTACATGGATGAGAGAGGTATACAGGGCTACAGGCTGGATGCAGGTAGATGGAACTAGGCAGAAACACAGGTTGCCATGGACTAGATGGGCCAAAGGGCCTATTTCTGTGATGTAGTGCGATATGACTCTATGGTTTTAGTGACTAAAGATAAAATTTTGCCTAGAATCTTAATGCAGTAGTGTTAATGGAAATATTGGTCACATTTTTATGCTTTGAATTGCATAATTGAATCAAAACTTCTCAGTCTGAGGTGTTTGCAGAATTGCAGCCTGGTTGAAATATGTTAGCTTATGTTGTCTCTAGAGAATATTGTCATATTTGATTCTCAATTTGAGAAACAAGATCCTCTGCTTGCAACATTACCTTGGTTCTGGCTATTGAGACAATGTTTGTGCAGTGCTTTTCAACAATATAATTACAAATTCAAAACACTAAAATGCTTATTAAAGACATGAACTTGCTATCGGTGTAAGAATAGAACTAACTACCTGTATATCAAAAATGTTATTGAATAGAAGGGAGTTTGGTGTTGTCACGGTAACCAGTTGATACAGCACATTTTGTTCAGGATAATGTCTGAAATGTTGCCATTGTACACGAATACCACAGTCAGCGATGGAAATCTGACAATACTAGAAAGCTGAATATCTGATTAATGTACTGTTTATCCAAGTTAAGTTAAATTTATTCATCTTAGAATTTCACATCAGTTCAATAAAACTAATAATAGATAAGCGAATTTTGGGCAATTTCAGTCTGCAGTAAAAATATGAAAAATTCTGTTATTCTGGGGTTGTGATGATTACCTAAAAAGATCACAGAAAACCTGAAGTATTTTTTTGAAGTTAAAATTTTCTAACAGACAGTCAATATTTGAAAAGAGAAGGAGCAGATTATGATAGGTAGAATGTGTTCAAATCAAACTTCTCACCTCACTTTTACTGGTAAGTTTGGGTAAATAATACAGTACAGGTACAAGAAATTTCTGTCTTTTCATTATTGCTGCTTTGCTTGCTGTGCATTTCTGGCATGTTGTGTCAATGATCTGCAAGAAATTGAAAAACTTTTAAAGTATCTTAAACTGCCCATCTTTTATTAAATATATTTTAAAGACTCATTTACTTGTAAATGGAACAGAAAGATCGGTAATTTTCACAAACTGACACTGCCTGTCCTCTTTAAGACTTACTACTCCTCATCTCAGTGATTTCCCATTTCTTTCTTTTTAAGATATTTTCTCCAGCCATGACTCACAACCTGCTTATTGTATTTATAGATGATCAAAACTCATGCCATAACAATCTCTGTTGCAGGCCATGTCCCATCATCATTTTATACCATCCCAGCTGTTGGTACAAGGAGCTGGGACTCTCTTAGTTGAATATGGGAGAGGCATACAATCCAGAACATAGAGCAGAGATTATCTCAGCTTAAATCTATTGCTTGAATGAACTAATCAAATGGATGAATGGAAATATTTTAGAAAATCTGTTAATTTGATTCCACTAAGGCTGATAGAAATATATATTTTGAGAAGAAGTATGTGTTAGTTGTTTATTCTTCCCCTTCTTATTACGCTTTCTTTTCTATCCTGGAAATGAGCAAATTGCATACTTGCTCTGAAAGGTGGCTGCTTTTAATCATACTGAGAGATAAAAGAACTGCTTTTAGGTTTTTTGAAAGCATGTCAAAGTGGCTATATATCTATTATTGTGACTTTAAAATTTGCCTTGATTACCACTACTAAATGACACATTAACTTCATAGCATGTATCTTAATTTGATTTTTCCTCATTTTTGGTATTGGATTATTTCTTAGTTTGCAAAAATAAACCTCAGTTGCACCTTCTGTTGCTTTGGAATGCTTATTCTGTTTGTTTCTGAATTAAGATTTTGTTTTGCATATGGTTTTGGTGCTCTCATTTACACTCTTGCTTATTCTTCCAAGAAAAGTGAAGCTTTCTACTCAGGGAATTAACGTGATGGTGTAAACTGCAGATGAGAGAAAGTAAATTTGGAAAACTAAAATAAAAATGGAAAATGATGGAAATGCACAGCAGATTGGTTTGACAAAGATTTCAATCTCACTATGTTTTCATACATTACCAGTACTTTTCTGTTGTTAATACTATAAATACCAGTTGTTGTTACCTCAATAAAGAGAAAACAATTGTTCAGGTGCCTTTCTGCAACTTATTCAAGAGAAAAAAAAGCAAATTTTTTTTCAGCTTTGGTTTGACCATTTGCAATATATTTTGTGCTTACTTGTATTATAGAAAAGGCTGAGGCTGCAATTGACAACTCTGAATACAATGCCACGTCAGTAACTGATGTGGACAAGCGGGTGAAACGCCGACTGCTAATGGGTAAAAAGTACAAGCTTCTAGTGCACTGATAGTTTCTTTACGCTCCTTATCTTTTCATTGCAAGTCTACCTGTCCTAGCTGAACCCGAGCACCTTGCCCGTCTTGCTTGGGTTGTTATGCATGGTCTTCTTTCTGATTTTAACCATTCTCGTATTAACTCATACTAAACACTTACGTACTTATTAGTGCAGCTTCTGGCAATGGTTACTAATAATAAACATTGTTACTTCCCTATCAACTTCCTTGAAATATCAAACTCTTATCAAATACTCTGTAAAAGTGATGGGAAGTTAAAAAGATATCAAGATAAGCTTGCCATTTTCTATGAGGTAGAGTACAGACTAGAAAGGCCCAAGCTTTCATTCCTAGTCCTTTCTGAGTTTTATTTATTCACTTGATCAATAATTAGCACTGTTGCTTCTGCGAAAGAAAAGGGTGAAATAGCAGGCCACTCTGCAGCAGATCAGGTTCAGGTGACTGACTTCTGGTGCTCTCCGTGACCCCGCCAACATGCACAACTCCAAGCTCAGCCTCCAAGCTCGAGGATGAATTACTGGATGCAGCTGTTAAACTCCATCCCAGCTGGAATCAGCACCAATATCAGGGAAACTTGGAAGAATGATGACAGAATTTTAAAGTTAAATAATGGACAACTCCGTCTTTGCTAAATTAATTCTTAAGATGCTTAAAATATTCATGAGCAAGCCGCAGATGGTAAATAGCTTCCATTTTGCTGTAAAATATATATTCCCTAGCTGTTCGTTGGACATACAAATAGCAATTAATATCTACATGACTAGTCCCTCTTTCATTTTTTTCCCTACAACAGAGTTGCTGAGATCAGGAACCTGGCCGAGGAGGGAGCAGGAAACATAGGTCACACCGTACACCAGCCGTGTCACAGTTCAATAAGTCATAGCTGATCTGATTGTTCACAGTAAATGATTGCACAGATTTTTAATTTGCCCTCCATCAACAATAATTATCATTGTCTTTAAAATGAAACATTTGCATAATCTAATTTACAATTAAATGAATCCATGGATTAATATTCTTTGCAAGTATGATCTGTGAAAATTCGAAAATTCTCGGGTGAGGTTGAAATTAAAGGTACAGGCAATTTAAATACTTGTGTGGTTTAGGGACATTTTTCCCATCAGCCGATGGTGCAGTCACAAGCATATGGGTACCCTGCAGATACAAATGCAAGATGCTGCTGTCCATCTCTTTGTGAATATGCTGCTGACATTAACGGAAATTCGTGATTTTTAAAATACTTTTTTTTAGACTGCCTTGTTATTACTATTGCTGCCTAGGGTAGATGGCATGCTCTTCCATTCAAATAGAATGGGCATTTGCACTGAATTTGTAGTCTGTGCACAGCAAATATTAGAAATCTAAGTGATCAGAGATGTTTCACTTGCCATGTATATATTTCTGAGGTAACACATATTTCATTATGGCAATGTTCTCCAACCCGCTGGCTTTTATTTATTTTTTGTGCCTAGTTTATTCAAGAAAATGGACCTGCCAAAGAAAATATCCCCTTCAATTTGTTAATTCATTTTGTGAAGTCCACTCCCTCCATAACTCTTTTATTTGCTTTAACAGAAAAAATAATTTAAATGTAGCCCACCCCAGATTCCTATAAGTTGTTTTGTGAATGACTATTCTAGCAGTTTTGTTTTTCTTTAACCTAAGAAAGCATCTTCTAGCCTAAAATCTCATCACCAAAGACACAAGTCCTAGATTCTATCAGATTTTATTAATTATAGGAGTACATTGACCTTGTACTGCAATCTGATGGAAGGGAATCTCTCAACTCCCAGACTATATCTTAAACAATGAACTAGATAAAAATAACATTATTTGGTGTATTCAGAATCAGAATCCCATTTATTGTCACCGATGTAAGTCATGAAATGTGCCCTTTTGTGGCAACAAGACAATGCAGGCTGAACAAAGTACAATAATAAATAAATAGATAGATGGATCAATAGAGATAAAAAGAGAATTTGCATCACCCTGATACAAATGCTAAAACTCTCCACATTCTACAGCCTCATACTATGAGTTTGGACAGTAACCTCGTTCCATTATGCCTATAAGTCACCAGAATAAAATTGCCCATGATCTGATAACACCACCTTTACTTTGGGAAGCCTGCACCAAGAGCCCATGTCACTGAATGGTGTGATTTTCCAATTCTGAAATGTAAATAATTCACACTGATGGGATAGGAGTCTTCCCTGCCCCAGCTCAGACAGGTGCTCGCAGACATTACTCATCCGCACTTTCACTGGATGGAAAGGGCTGAACTACCATCTCTCCAAACAGCTCTGAGGCAGTGACCTCAGGTAACATCTCCAAGGCAGTCTGTTGCTGTTGATAGCTTGCCACAATGAAAGACTTTATAACATTTTCTATTTTCATTTGAAAGCTTTAAGTAAAAGCAAATATTTTTAAAATTAAAAACTTCAGCAATCAATGTAATTAGAAACATATTAAAATGCTAATAAATAATTAAAATATTATTTTCTCAGGAATGTCTAAAAGGGAAGTATTTTTGAGAGATATCAATTATGAAATTAAAGCTGGAGGCTTTGGTGCACAAAATAAATTAAGAAGTATTGGCAATAATAGTATTTAATAGACTTTAACAGATAGACTAAGATGATAATCATAACATGAGATGAAAAATTAATAAAAGGTATAAAAATAGTTAAGATGGGAAGTGGCCAAGGATTCTTAAGTGATTAAGGCATTAAGAAAAACCAGATGTAGAAAAGGTACTTGTCCCTTTAAATATAATTTAAACTTTCTGGGATCTAGCGCACAGTAAGATGTGACAGCATGAATCCCAAAAGGAAATGTGTTGCTTGACCATCATAATTAAATTAATAAAACATGCAGATAATGTTCATGTAATACACTTAGATTTCTAAGGTATTTTCAATAAGGTAACACAAAGCAGATTTAGAAAACTGTCAGAATGTTTTGGGCAACAAGTAGCCAGCCAGCAACAAAGCGAAAACAAAACAGGGTAGGAATAAAGGAGACACACAAGACTGCAGATGCTGGAAGATGGAGAATGAACAATCTGCTGGAAGAACTCCGGGAGGAAAGAAATAGTTGATGCTTTAGGTTGAAACCCTGATGCTGGGCTTGAATCCCTAACACTGACAATTCTTTTCCTCCTACAGATGCTGCTTGACCCACTAGGTTCTTTCAGCAGGATGTTTGTAGGTTTGGAGTAAAGGTGTTACATTGAATGTGGGGAGTATTGACACTGTCCTTCTTTATCATTTTAATAAATGATTGGGATTTGAGAGCCAATAGTACCATTTCAACAATTGTGGGAGATACTGAATTTGCAGAAAATAGTAACTGTAACAAAGTAGAGGAAAATACTACTAATCTACCAGATTGAGTTTGTAGCTAGCAAATGAACTCTAACTTTAGGATTAAAATGTTGGAAAATGTGTATAAATGGTGAACAGAGTGACCGGGAGTACAGATTTACAAATTACAAAGGGGAGTGAAACTGTTTAATAAGAAATAAAAAGAGACACGGAAAGCTCTTTGTTTCTGAGAAATGTAACTTCTTAGTTTTTTAATTATGTTAAACTCCATCAGGAACATCACTAAACTGCAATGTTAGCCTTCACATTATACAAAGGACCAAAATACTGGAGAAAATACAGGAAGAATTTATTAGAATAAGGGCATTCGGAAAGATTCAAGGAGCTGGAGTAATGTTTTTCACAAGCGATCTGATAGAGATGTTTAAGCTTATGAAAAGATTCAAAAGGATAGAGAATATCTCCTCTTTCTGGAAAGATCAGAGTAATGTGGTATAAATATATGGTACCCATTAATGAATCGTACAGAAAATTCAGAAGAAATGTCCTTATCCAGAGATGGTGAGAATATAGAATTCATGACTACAAAGAGCAAGAGAGATGTTTTAAAATAGAAACTTGATAAAGCCATTGAATAAAGGACCATATTTAACTACATATAGTAAGGCATGTATCCTCCAACATGTTAACGGGGGGATGCTTGTCAGGAACTAAGCAACGGTTCTATATGATCTTTGACTCTATAAGGTCTATTTCTGTGATTAAGTGCGATTTAATTCTGCGAATTGTTTTCCATTAAAATAAGTACAATTCAAAACCATCATAAGTTTGTCATCAGTTGTTTTTGAGTTCATTCACTACACTTGGCTGTAAATTCACTGATCTTTTTAATGTTCAAGTAATAGAAATACAAGAATAGCAACTGGTAGCAAGTGATTTTCCTGCTGTTTACAGAGACATGTGCTATTAATAATGGAGGATGTGATCGTACCTGTAAAGACACCTCTACTGGTGTTAGGTGCAGTTGTCCTGTTGGATTCACACTGCAACCAGATGGGAAAACTTGTAAAGGTTTGTCATCATTTTCAATAAGTTGAAATGTAACCTAATAATTTGACAATTAAAGTATAGCTGTATTTCTAATTTAGGCTGTAATAGATTTTTATTTTCTAACTCAATTTTTGATGTTGATGTTTGCCCTGGCTGTTCAGTTATATTTTCATATATTGGTTAAATTAAGTTTGCATGCTAATTAGCCTTGTGGTACATCAATACATTCACCGGAGACTGTATTAAAAATGAATGTACTGTTCCTTACATTGTATTTGCAAAGGGTCCAGATTATAATAGTCACTCACATCACAACAATTTATAGAATGACTTACTGAGCTCTCTGTGTCTACCTGTCCTTTCCAAAACCATTACACAGTCTGATTTCTCTGTCCTGAGCTGCTCTCTTTACTTTCTTTCTGAAACGTCATCTATTTAAAGTTTATTCTGTTTCATACTCCACCATTGTTTTCCAACTACCCTCTGTGTCTAAAATAACATCTTTTATTTGTGACCATTGCTTAATTACAGAATGAAAACATGATACTGGAGAATATAGTTAGACTTAAAATACAATCAACCAGTTTTACAAGTCTACTGGTTTTTAAGGTTTAAGAGGTGTGAGAAAAGATTGATTTATGAATTGTGCCTTCTAGATTAGAAAAATTTAAACATATTACTGAAAAAAGCCAAAAATAAAAGGTGGATTGCTAGAAGTAAATGATCAATTGTGGGCGCATGGTAGCGTAGCTCTTAGCGCAGTGCTTTACAGCAGGCGGCTGTAAAATTGACTGTAAGGAATTTGTACATTCTCCCCGTGTGGATTTCCTGCAGGAGCTCCTGTTTCCCACCCACATTCCAAAGATATTCATCAGGGTTAGGGTCAGTAATTTTAGGGAATGCTATGTTGTCACGGGAAGTGTAGCAACACTTGCGGCTACCCAGCACAATCCTCACTGATTTGATTTGATGCAAATGACACATTTCACTGTATGTTTTGATGTTCCAATATACATGTGATAAATAAAGCTAAACTATCTATCTATCTACCTTTAGAAAGTTACTGAATCTACCACCATAGGGATTCCAAAAAAATACTTGGATTTTTAATACTTCACCAGAGAGTCAGGTTGGATTTGTGAAGGTTGGGTCATGTCCGATTAATCTAATGACAATTTTGCTGTTTTCATTAACATGGTAAATTCTGTAGTTCTGGAGGCATTTACTTGTAAACGATACAGGTAACTTGTGTTGTAGATATTCAGATTACAGAAATTCACATTTACAGAATTTACAAATCATGAATTTGAGGTACATAGAGAATAAAATTCACTTACACTGAACTGATGTGGCAAAAAGTAAATAACGCAGTACAATTTCTTTTTCAAGTTCCGTTTCTCAACCCACGTGCAGGGGATGCATTTTGTGTTACAGAAAATCGTACTATGGGCTGTCATTTGGGAATGCCACCCACACTTGTAATGTGGAGATCGCCTGTATGTAATCGTGGCTGGTGATGTCAGAGTTTATTATCCATTCTGAATTGCCCTTGAGGAGGTGATATTGAGCCAAGGTCTTGTAATCCTGCATGGTGTTGTAAGGGGGGGAGACCCAACCTGAAAGACGGGTGATATATTTCTAAGTCAGGTTACTATGTGACTGGTGACATTCTCACACGTCTGTTGTCCTGGTCCTGTCAGGTGAGTACAAGAGCAAGGATATGATGCTGAGGCTTTATAAGGCACTGGTGACGTCTCATCTTGAGTATTGTGATCAGTTTTGGGCCCCTCATCTTAGAAAAGATGTCCTGGCATTGGAGAGGGTCCAGAGGAGGTTCACAAGGATGATCCCAGGAATGAAAGGGTTATCATACGAGGAATGTTTGATGGCTCTGGATCTGTACTCACTGGAATTCAGAAGAATGAGAGGGGATCCCATTGAAACCTTTTGAATGTTGAAAGGCCTAGACAGGGTGGATGTGGAAAGGATGTTTCCCATGGTGGGAGAGTCTAGGACGAGAGGGCACAGCCTCAGGATAGGGGGGCACCCTTACAAATCAGAGGTGCAGTGAAATTTCTTTAGCCAAAGGTTGGTGAATTTGTGGAACTTGTTGCCACATGCAGTTGTGGAGGCCAGGTCGTTGGATGTATTTCATTCATTCAGGTGCCTTGCCGTTCGGAGTGGGCGATCATGTCTCTCCATCCATCACGGTCCCTGACCCTCCGACTGTAGCTGTTGCCTCCCCTGTTTCTAACCATGATGTTATTCCATCTATCATTTTCATTCTCTGTCTGCTTCTGCTTCTTTTTCCTTCCAGCTTTCCAGTTGTAACTAAATGTTCCAATGTCTCTCTTCCATTGATGTGTCCAAAGAATTTTGATTGCTGTTTTCTGATTTTTTTAAGTAATGTACGTTTTGTTTTCGTTCTCTGTAGAACTTCTTTGTTGGTTATCCTGTCCGTATATGATGTGTGTAGCATTATTCTGAGGAACCACATCTCTGCTGCATTGATTCTTTTTTCCATTGCGTTTGTGATCTACAAGTGCAATGGCAGAGATTGATAGGTTGTTGATTGTACATGACATCAAAGGTAACAGGGAGAAGGCCAGGAACTGGGGTTGAGGAGGAGATTAAAAAAAAGAATCAGTCACGATTGAATGGTGGAGCAGACTCGATAGGCCAGATGGCCTAATTCTGCTCCTATGTCTTATGGTCTTATGGTGAGTGACTTTGCTGCCTCTCTGTGTAGGGTAAGCCTGTAACTGCAAAGATAACTGCGGCAACATTGTTCTCCTGGAGGAAGTGAATGCTTCAGGTAATCAGTGCTGATCAAGAAGGATGCTTTGTTCTGCTGCTTGAGTGCTTCCGGAGATGCAGCTATACAGGGAAATAAAGAGTAATCCATTGTGAAGGTAGTGGACTTGACGGTGGTAATGTTGAAAATCAAAGTCATGTAAAATCCTGACCTGGAAATATATCACCATTCTGTCACTGGGAGTAACTTCACCAGAACTTGATAGATAATATACACTGGCATTGCCAGGTGTGGCCACTATTAGTCCACAAGTAAATGTGTTCTGGAACTTCTTAATTTACCATGTTAATGAAAACAAAGAGTAGGTGGTTAGATTCTGTTTAATTACAATTTGATAAAGTTTCTGTGGTGGTTAATAACAAAAATGCAAGGGCATGGAAATCAAGCCATGTTGTTTGGATTCTGATTGGCATGATGTGACAAATGGTAGACAACAAAGAGCTGTGCTGGGGTCTCAACCTTTCAGTACAGATGAAGGAAAGGTGTTGTAAGTTCTGTGCTGTGGTGATGCTGAGTTATGGGGATGGTCAGTTTGATCTGGAAGAGAGATCTGAGAAGGGACTTACATAGATTGTGAATATGTAGCTCGTGGACAGGTGGATTTTCACATGAGCTAGTGGACCATTTACTTTGATTTTCTTCAGTTTTCATGCAACGTGTATTATTGATATCACATTGTTCATTTATCTCATGAAAACCTATTATGTTAAGCATGGATGTTAGATTCCACCTTGAATTTTTGGCTTTAATATAAAACTTCTCACTCTTCATATCATTCTCCTCAGATGTTTGGATAAAACTATTAATTGCAAAAGAACTGAATAGTCTTCACTTACCTTCCAGATATTGATGAATGCCTGATCAGTAATGGTGATTGTGATCACTTCTGTAAGAATACCATTGGCAGTTTTGACTGCAATTGCAAGAAAGGCTACAAGCTTTTAACAGATGAAAGAACCTGCCAAGGTTGGTTTAAATGATACTTAGGATCAGTTTCCTGGATTTTCTTGTCCACCATAATGCTTTTCAGGAGCGTTGTCATGTGTTGCGGTCTCCATGCAATTTATGTTGCACATAAATAAAGGTATATATTGCTTTAAAGCTTCATGCAAAAACCTTTAGACAATTGGGTTCAGTTTTTCTCTTTGTTCAGTTATCCTTCCTTCTTCTGTCTTGAAAAGTAACTGCTGAGAACTTCATCGTTGCAACTCATCAACAAACACATGAATATCTAAACAAAACTGAACTTAAAGCAATACACTCAGGGCCACTTTATTGTACACCCGTACACCTGCTCATTAACACAAGAATCTAATCAGCCGATCATGCATTAAAGCAAGTGGCAGTTCTCTGGATGAAAACACTGCGTTAATGAGAGAGGTCAGAGGTTTAATGAGAGAGGTCGGAGGTGAATGGCCAGACTAGTTCAAGCTGAAAGGAAGGCAACAGTAATTCAAATAACCACTCCTTACAACAGCGGTGTTTAAGAAGAGCATCTCTGAATGCAAACACATTAAACCTTGAAGTGGATGGGCTACAGTAGCAGATCATGAACATACACTCAGTGGACCCTTTATTAGGTACAGGAGGCAAAATAGCAACACAATGGACGTGGTAAGTTGATAAATAAAGTGTACATTAAAAAAACGTAGTGTTCACTGCTGGGCCAATCTAACTGGCTGGAAATGCAACCTAAATAGCCAAGAAATCTGCAACAAAGTGGATATTTCAACCATTTTTATGGGTTTTTACTTTGCATGTAAATTATTCCAAAAGACAGCAGAACACAATTTTCTTTTTTGCTTTAAAAGCAGTGAGTTGAAACACTAGCATATATTTATTTATCCCTTTAATTCTGTTAATAAAGATTTGATTTTGAATTATGTTTTCTATAAGTAGAAATTAAAATCAGACTCGTAAAGCAGGCAACTAATTCTGTATTACTTGCCACGTGCTCCAGTCAAAGACCAACATCACTTCATTGTTTTCTGCTTGTTTGCTGATCCCTGACCACTATATGTGTATGGTCATGGATAAACATTCTGTACCCTAGCTTAATTTATTACATTCAAGCCAGGTTTAAAGTCCTTGGTGGAACTGCATGTAATGAAGTGAAATGTTGAATGACCTACCTTCTTATTTGACTTTATGAAATTGCATTTCAAGAAGCAATAATTACCAGACAGCTTAGTGGCATTTTGTTGTTCAATCTTATCGATCTAACTGACTTTGACAACTGTTTGATGATACCTATTTTCTTCGTAAATTTTTGTTTTGTTATTCATCTGTCTGGTGCATTGCAATCAAGCTAAATCTTGGTCTCATTGATTTTAACTTCCTCTTCCATTTGAGTGTTTGACACATTCCTGTTGGGACCCAAAACTAGATTGAAACAAAAGAAGTTGAACAGATATTTATAAATATATTACAGCTCAGACCACCTGACAGTGATTTGAAGATTGATAATTGGCTTTTCCTTGGTGTTGGGACTAATTCCCAACAATCCACCCAGCTAGTGTTTTGGGCAGGATGGTTGGCACTGGTCAATGTCATATAACGCAAATAATAACCATACTCTATGATGTGATGGATTTTTTCTATTGTTTAGTAGATTGTAATTGATTAGATTTTAACTGATAAAATGCGCCCATTTGCCATTTGCAGATATTGATGAATGCTTCTTTGACAGAGCATGTGATCACATTTGTGTCAACTACCCAGGATATTTTGAGTGCATTTGTAAGAAAGGATATACCTTGTATGGACTAACACATTGTGGAGGTAAGCTGATGTGAACATCTCACGAGACATTCTTCAGAGTTTAGATTTTATTTGATTTTTGTTTAACCATAAAAATAACAATCGGCACAAACTAGGAAGTAATGTTTACCAAAAAGATGAAATTTAAAAAAAAACAGAAATTACTGAGATGCCTTGCAGGTCAGTCAGCATCTGTGGAAAGAGAAAGTTAATATTTCAGCTGGTTGATATTTCATCCCAATCAGAGGGGTGAGGAAATATGTTTTTAAATCTCAGAGAGATGGATGGTGGAGAGAACAGATAGCTAAGGTGATTGTCCAGGTGACAGAAATGCTCTTTGTGCTGGCCAGAGAAAATGCTGATTGTCTGTTGATCCCAGTTTGTCTGGCTCATAAAATGGAAATTGAGTGAGATGAAGAATAAAAAAAAAGCGATAGAGCAGTGAGATGTGGAATAGAGCGGCTGCTGGTAGTCTGACATAAAACTGGGTAGGATATATGTTCATAATGTGGTTGCAATTACCCTATTACTCTTCTCAAGTTCAAGTTTAATTATCATTCAACCATACATGAATACAGCCAAATGAAACAGTGTTCCTCTGGGGCCAAGGTGCAAATCATGCTACCAACAGCACACAGCACACTGCACATAGGACATAGCATAAATAACACTTATGGTTACGATTTCAGAAAGCATACAGTCACAAAGATGAAAATAAATAATATAGCCCAAGCCTCTGAGTGGCATGACTGTAAATTGATGGTAAAATGTCCTGGTGTTCACTCAGAGGGTAGCACTGAGTGAACACCGGGGGGGGGGCAGCACGGAGTGAACGCCAAGGGGCAGCACGGAGTGAACACCAGGGGGCAGCACGGAGTGAACACCGGAGGGCAGCATTGAGCGAACACCGGAGAGCAGCATGGAGTGAACACCAGGGGGCAGCACTGAGCAAACACCAGAGAGCAGCACTGGGTGAACACTGGCGGGGGGCGGGGAAGCACTGAGTGAACACCGGAGGGCAGCACGGAGTGAACACTGGAGGGCAGCACTGAGTGAAAACCAGGGGGCAGCACTGAGTGAACACCGGAGGGCAGCACTGAGTGGACACCAGGGGGCAGCACTGAGTGAACACCAGGGGGCAGCACCGAGCGATCGCCGGAGGGCAGCACCAAGCGAACGCCGGAGGGCAGCACTGAGTGAACACCGGAGGGCAGCACTGAGCGAAAACTGGAGGGCAGCACGGAGTGAACACCAGAGAGCAGCACTGGGTGAACACTGGGGGACAGCACGCACAGGGGCTGTTGGGTCCAAACAAGCATGGACTCCAGTGCATCCACTGTGCTTCTGCTCTCTCCCATGTCACTTTTGGCATCTCTTCCCTAGGCATCTGCAACAGGCAGTCCCACAGCACTGGCGTAGTCCTCACAACAACCGAGGCAATACCACCACCCCCGTTCCGACCCCACCATCAATCTCACCAATAAAACCAGTGAACTGCACCTGCAGTATTCCACATTACCAATGTCCAACAGGGTCTTGCAACCCCAGTAAAAACGCTAAGATGATCACTCGCTGCTTTTGTTAGATCGCTCTCTGTCTCGGCACACGGCACACCACAAGTCCAAGCAAAAACACAACAACAATTCGCTGATGGGATAGTCCTGAAGTACTTGATGTTCTTCGTATCCATCAGTGACTTTGCGATCGTAAAACAGATGTACAGGTCGAATAAATACACCTTTGTTTGGACCCAGATTGGCCAATGCATCCGAGGACACTACAATCTTACCAGAAATCTTACACAACTTGAATAAGCTGTCAACATTTCGGGCCAAGACGGCTCATCAGGTCCTGATGAAGGGTCTCGGCCTGAAACGTTGACTGTTCATTTCCCTAAATGCTGCCTGACCTGCTGAGTTCCTCCAGCATTTTGTGTGTCTTCCCCTGGATCACCTGCTTCTTCAGAATCTCGTGTTTAAAATTTCGTGATATATGCCAATGATATTAAGCCTAATTCTGATTCTGACAACTACGCTCATTCTAATTCTGGTCTTCACACAACCAATGGTATCACTTTAAGGACTCTTTATCTTGTTATTTCATGCTCATTATTTACTGCCATTTATTTATATTTGCATTTGCAGTTTGTTGCCCATTGATTCTGTTTACAGTTACTGTTCTATAGATACGTTAAGCATGCCTGCAGAAAAAGAATCTCGGAGTTGTGTGCGGTGACATACATGTACTCTGATGATAAATTATACTTTGAACTTTGGTCTTAGACTCACCCTCTATAGGAAACATCCTCCCCACGTTCACACTATCTGCTTTGAGATATCCTGGTCCCTAACACCTGGGAGGCTTCTCTTTTGTGGACACAGAATCTGCTCTCCATCCCCCTAAGTATTGAGCCTCCTATCACTCTGACTCTGCCTGACTTTACTCTTTCCTGCTGAGCCTCTGAGCTGGCCACGGTGCCACTGGTTTGGCTGCTGCTGCTGTGGCCTGATAGATCATCCTCCCCAGAAGTATCCAAAGGGGTATACTCATTGCTGAGGAGAATGGGCACAGGGGAACCCTGCACTGGCTGCCTGCTCCCCTTACTTTGCCTGCTGGCCACACACCTCTCTGAAGCCTGTACTCTGGGTGTGACCATCTCAGTGAAAGTCTCATCTATGAAGCTTTCAGCCTCCCGAGATGGTCCTGAATGCATCCAGCTCCATCTCCAGTTCTTGGACCTTGTCAGTCAGGAGCTGAAGGTGGGTGCACTTTCTGCAGATGTAGCCATCAGGAAAACTATTAAGTACCCTTGCAATTCCACATCTTTAGGAGGAGCATTCCACTGCCCTAACTACCATCCTGCCTCCAATTGTTAGGTTCTAGCCTGTGCCTGTTCTCATTCAAACCTGTTGAGCCAAAGCCTAGCCTCTCTAACACTGTCCACTCCAACAATGGCCATCTTACATCTCACTTCTTTTTATTGTCCCCTGCCAAATGCCTAAGAGATTGTTACGATTGCAGCCCGAAGAAACATTCTAAAAGGCCCCAAGCTCTTTTTAAACCTTGTGCTGACTCACCAACAAATAATCGATGCCTGTCAATATCATTAAATTAATTATTAAAAATGCAAAATTGGTTCTATTTATCAATTGCAAAAAGGCAGAATGTATGGTGATATCCAAAAAGAAGGAGAATCCTATCTGCAGGCTGAGAATAAACGGGGAAGACATAAAACAAGTACCGAACTTTTGCTACTTAGGAAGCTGGGTGGCGTCAGATGGCAGGTGCGACATGGTCATCAAAAGAAGAATAGGGATGGCAAAAGACACTTACGAGAATGAAGTGTATACTGACCAACAATTGAAGCAGCAGAGATGTGGTTTTTGAGGAGGATGCAAAGAATATCATGGACAAAACGAATATCTAATGAGGATGTCATGAAGAGAGCAAGCACGAAAAGAGAAATAATGTATGAGATCATGAAAAGGCAATGTAACTTCATTGGACATGTGATTAGGAAAGAGGAGTTAGAACGCATGGTAATTGTGGGACAGATGGAAGGGAAGAAAGCAAGAGGAAGACAAAGACAAATGATGATGGAGACAGCAGCCAGAGAACTGGAAATGAATACCAATGAATTGATCCACTTGACCCGAAACAGGAATGTGTGGGCCATGGCAGTCAAAGCTCAAACTGGGCAAACTGATGATGAAAAAATGCAAGATACATCATGATTTCTGTTGTACCTTCTATTTTAAATAAATAATTTATTTAATTTTAAAGTGTTTAGGTGTTGTTATCCAGTGAGCTATTTATAGTTTTTGATCTAAATAATAATCTTGTTCATGTTGTATGTTGTTACGTGCTTGCAATTTATCCCGTGGCCTTAACACACAAAGGCAAAATACCACTGTTCCTCTGTCACTCACCCACCTGCATGTCAGTGATATCAGGTTTTCTGTTCTCTCTAGCTGAACTTCTGAATTGTCCTGCGCCTCCATCACTTCCAGAACATTACTAGTATAACAATTGTTCATTAGCTTTTTCCCCAGTTCTTTTCTCTCCTGTTGTTTGAGTTACTTTTTTTTGCAACAATCAGACAGCCCACAGTTGCCTTGCTCATGTACCCAACCTCATGTATGAGATCGGACAGCTTTTCTCTGAAGGTATTTCCACAGCAAAACTGCTTCTTGTCAAGTCATCAACAGAGAAAAAAAACTTTGGTTTGCAAGACCATGAACTGATCAGATTCCCCTCCCTCGATCAGGAATGCTGAGGCCAATTAGACAATCCTATTCCCATATACATTGCATGTCTTACCACTGTGACTAGATTTACTCTGAGCTATGAAGAAAGACGGCAAAAACTTTTTTTTGTAATTGTATGTATCTTTTTTGCTTTTTGGTTGAATTCTTTTTAGATGTTGATGAGTGCAGCATCAACAATGGGGGCTGTGAACACAGATGTGTAAACACAGTGGGAAGTTACGAGTGCCATTGTCAACCAGGTTATAAATTACATTGGAATAAGAAAGACTGTGTTGGTAAGAAACCATATGGAACTGATTACTTCTATACCCCTTTGTTTGTCAAATCTTTTAAGTGTCATTAGGAGCCTCAATAGAATATTTACTGGATGAATATCAGATCAGTTCTTTCAGTTCATGGATCTTCAGTTTTATCTGTTTGCATTAAATGTAATTGTTAATTGCCAATAATAGCATGTAGAAACAGGAGATACTTTTTGCTGATTTCTTTATGATCATTTCATATTGCAATGGTCAGTCTGAGTGATTTCTTTCTCTCTCTCTTTCACATTTTCCCTCAGTGTGTTGCATCATTTACTCTTTTGTCAGTTCAAGTTAATCTTTGCTTCTTGTTGACTTTTTACTGGTAACGCAAGATAAGTTTTACCACTTGTCATGGTCATGGGATTTGATTGTAAATTGGAGGCAGTGTAATGTTATTTTAAAAGGCAATTGTGTTAACCATGCAATTATCTTTTTTTCCCCATGAGTGTGTCATCTTTTTATCCTCTTTAGAAGCAGAGAAGCTCCTACCGGGGAAAGTGACAGCCAAAGCCCTGCTTAACTGCAGTAAAAGAGGTGGAGCTGATATGTGTTCTTTGAGCTGCCTATCAAATGTGCATTTTGCTGCTGGTGAGTTTCTTCAATAGGCGTTAAATAAAGTTTTAGTGCCACATATTTGAACTTCTACTCTTAAATTGTGTTCTAATTACTGCAAATGCTCAATGAAGTAAACTTTAAGGTTTCACGCTGCACCATGCAGAAACCTGAGAAATACTCTCCTTGCAGAATGTGACTCTGAGGCACTAAACAGAACTACAGATGAAGGGTAGAGTTTCCACTTGGAATGCCAGGAATATCAGCACAATGCAAGCATAATTGACTACACTACTGTTGAGCAATCTTTTATTCCAGTTTTGTTGGAACAAGCTCTACCATTAAGGACTCACGTCAAAATTGTAAAATCTGCTTTAAGTGCTGATCAGGGAATCCTCTTCCAATTCCTCCTCACTTCTGAAGTGCTCAAACATGTTTTAAATATTTTCTAACATTCAAAGTTCACTCTATTTACTATGAAACTGGCCAGAATATACCTATACAAGATTCATTATAGATCTATAATTAGGATATTTTCAGTGATTTTAAAATGAGGTTATTCCCAGAGTTATTGACAAAGACAGAGTTTCTAACAAAGTGGATGAATAAATCTAACCCGGGCTGCAAATAGCAAATATGTAAATAAGCTATTTTAAATGAAACTACAAAATTATTTTCTATAACATTTCTGGTTTGTCAGATACTTTTCGTGTATAGTTATGCAAATGAATTTTATTAAGAATTTGAACTGTGACCTAACCTGCAAACTTTTGCACCTGAAATGATCCCAGTGGATTCAGATGTCGGTATAAGTAGCAAATGCAAAATTTTGTGCTGAACAATTACACAATTGTAATTACTACTGAGAATTTGAGTGTCTATATTTTATGGGAAATATGATGCAGTCAGTACAAATTCTAAGCATCTTGACCTAACCAAATAAAGCTGATTTATCAAGTACATGTTAAATTAGTGGACAGCACAATGTGAGAGTGTGTGAAAGTCTCGGGACTGGTCCTCAGATAGTATTAGTGGATCCAAGCCTGCAGCTGCACAAGATTTTTAAACATGAACCATTTATTATGTCCCTCTCCTTTTAGGGTAATTCCAGTGAGTTATGACTGATTGCTCATCATTAACATTTCAGAGTCAAGATATTTCGTCGGCACTGAGAATCTCAGACCTGGATATTAACTGTTTCTTTGACCCGCTGAGAGATTCCAGTTTCTGTCTCTGTTTTTAAATTTGAAATGGCAGGGAATAATCTTCATTTGGTCTGAAGTTATTAAGTTATTACTCTCATCATTGGAAGTTTTATTGGTTGAGCTAACTTATTTTGAATGTATTTGGCAGAGTCTGAGGATTCTTACACATTTAGATGTGGCATGTCTTCTCAATGTCAACACCTTGGGCAGAATATAAAAAATGCTACACACTGTGCAGGTAAGTGAGCAGAAGATTTCCACGTGGCTGCCGCTTGTTTCTTTGAAATTGCGTTTTGGTGTTGCTTGTTATAAGACCTGACCATGATGATCAGCAAGAAGTTCTTCTGATCAGGTAGAATCACCTGGAAGATCAGCAAACTCCCTGGGTATTAAAGACAGGGAGAAATTGATTTGGTAGCGTAGGGGAAAAATGGTACTTGTAAATTTGAAATTAATAATATTAATTTTGCATTTTATATCTTGACAATATGTTTAATGACAGCTGAAGAACAAACTTAGAGTCAGTTGTTTTCATGCTTATTTTTTCCTATCTGGAGAAAGTAATCACAATTTGCAGTAGTTGCCTTGAAATTGACTCACAGAATTTACATATGGCTGCATTGATGTGGCTTCACCAATTGAGATCACATCCACTTGCAGTACTCAAGAACTAGTTGTAAAGAGAGAATTCAGATAATGTAGAGCTCCACCCAAGCATCTGAGTATTGCAGTTGTGCTCCAGATTCCATCCGGAACATTGGGAGATCTGCTGATCTGTGTTGTTTCAATGCTGCTTTATTTTCCCTTTTGCCACTACAGCATTAATGGATGTACAGATGTCGCACCATTCAGTCCATTGGCAGCTGCAGCACAATGATCACAAATTCAGTAGACTACTTCACTTCCCCAAAATGTTGAATTGAACATTGTTATAATATTGCTAATATAGATGCCAATTACATTTCTACCTGAAAGTATTGTTGATAGTCTTTCATCATGGATTTGAATCGGAGGATCAATGCAGCAGTGCTGAACGACCATTAGAAATTGATAATTAGCCTATGGCACCTAAGCTAATTCCAGTACAACGCATTGATACAGAATGCAAGTTAAGGTACTTCATATGCAAGTTTACTTAAAATGCCAGCTACTGCTTAATCTGAAACTCCCAAATCTTTATTTTTCTTTGAAGTGTAGAATTGGAGCTTGTCATCACATCTTCGTGCAACATCCAGATTCTTTGACCATTTTGCAAACACTAATACAACGCCACCAGAATGACTGGCGCTCACACTTGATGCAGTAGACCAGCTTTTCACATTGCTGTGATGTCAGAGCCGCTCGTTGTTAATCATGCAGGAGTTGCTCTAATTGATCTCCACACTGCAATATGTACATGTCCGATATTTACCATGTTAGCAGAAATCCAACATTCAATAACCAAGGAAATGAAGCACAGATTAAACAAAAAGCACACGTGCACTCAGTTTTATTTAATATTTTTAACAATCAGTATATTATGAAAATTAAACTCCCCTTGCATGTCTATATTGTGAGTATTAAAATCACAATGACAGTTCCTTTTAGTGATAGTTTACTTAGCAATTTTAATATTTTTAACAATATATTATGAAAATTAAAGTTCCCTCGCATGTTTACATTGTGAATATTCAAATCACAAAGACAGTTTATAAAATTATTTAAATCTGGACTCACAATGATAGGTATAGGGTTGGTGTCTAGAAATTATGTATGGGGTATCACTATTTGATTTGTATCATTGAAAGAAAACTAAAATATCAAGAGCATAGTAATGCTTTTACTTTAGGTCTGAATGTAACTGAATCTCAAATTAAATTTTGTTAGAAAGCTGCTTTTCAGAATAACTAAACAACAGTAGCAGCAATGTGATGCTATCTAAATAAAGGCCTCCTTCAAATCCTGCTCTGTATGTGCTTCTCTCAACAGTTCTCAACCTTCAGTTCTGTTTCGTGATTAATACAACTCAGATGTTAGACTGACTAACAAAAAAAGTAATAGCTTATCACCATTTTAACGGGACCTCTGGAGTGTGGTCAATGGAAGTTAGCTACCATCAGCTAATGATTATTTTGTTCGTGAGGATATGAAGAGAAAATTTAATATTCAGAAAAAGACGTGAAACCAGAATACGTCTGGATGGAAAAGGAGAATGAAATCTGCATTTGTGCTTTGTTGCCTCCGAGTTTCCACTCTCTTTTCATCTATCAACACAGATCTTTTGATATAAAATAAAAGCCAAGGTTAATTGGAATAGAAGTACCTCCATTATAAGTAGCTGTCTGCCTCTGATATCCTTTTTTAATGCCGGTTTTTCCTCTGTGGAATCTTAGGTAATGAGTTTTGACAAGTTGTTTGATCAGGGGACCATCACAACAGTTCAAAAGTTCAAAGTAAATTTATTTTCAGAGTCTATATATTTAATCACCATATACCACCTGAGATTCACATACTTTCAGGCAATCACAGTAAATACAAGAAACACAATAGGATTAATGAAAGACCGCACCCAACAGGATAGACAAACAACCAGTGTGCAAAGGACAACAAGTGGTGCATACAAATAGAAACAAAAAATAAAATAATAATAATAATATTAATTAAGCAATAAATATCGAGAACATGAAATGAAGAGTCCATAAAACCATTAGATATAGGAGAAGAATTAGGCCATTTCATCATGGCTGATCCAATTTTCTCTTGCCTTCTCCCCGTATCCCTCATGCCCTGCCCAGTCACGAACCTATCAAACTCTGCCTTAAATATACATAAAGACTTGACCTCCACAGTGCTTGTGGCAAAGAATTCTGCAGAATCACCACTCTCTGCCTAAACAAATTCCTCCTCATCTGCGTTCTAAAAGAGCGTCTCTCTATTCTGAGGCTGTGCCCTCTGGTCTTAGACTCTCCCACCAAATGAAACATGCTCTCCACATCCACCCTATCAAGGCCTTTCACCATCCAGATAGAGTCCTTAAAAGTGAGTCCATAGGTTATGGAAACAGTTCAGTGATGTGACGAATTGAGTGAAGTTATCCCCGCTGGTTTGACAGCCCAATGTAGGTGGGTAATAACTCTTCCTGAACTTGATGGTGTGGATCCTAAGGCTCCTGTACCTTCTTCCTGATGGCAGCAGTGAGAAGAGAGCATGGCCTGGGTGGTGGGGGTCCTTGATGACGGATGCTGCTTTCCTGCGACAGTTCTCTTTGTAAATGTTCTCAGTGGTGGGGAGGGTTTTTCATGTGATAGACTGGGCTGTATGTATTACTTTTTGTAGGCTTTTCTGTTCAAGGACATTGGTTGTTCCCATACCAGGCCATGATGCACGCAGTCAATATACTCTCCACACACATCTATAGAAGTTTGTCAAAGTTTTAGATGACATGCCGAATCTTTGCAAACTTCTAAAGAAACAGAGGTACTGCCAAGCTTTCTTTGTTATGGCATTTACGACTTGACCCAGTACAGGTTCTCTGAAATGATAACACTGAGGAATTAAAATTTCTGACCGTCTCCATCCCCGATTTCCCCTCCCCCCATGAGAACTGGCTCATGGACCTTTGGTTTCCTCCTCCTGAAGTCTTGCTGACATTGAGTGAGAGTTTGTTGTTGTGGCACCACTCAGCCAGGTTTTCAGTCTCACTCCTATATGCTGATTTGTCACCTCCTTTGATTTGGCCAATGACAGTGGTGTCATCAGCAAACTTAAATGTGGCCATATGATATGATCAGAGTCTGATCATATCATAACAACTGTCCAAATATTTCACCTCAAAGGAGGTGTCACAGGACGGTGGTCAAAAGTGGGGCCACTCCTTCATACTGGACTGGATCCTGGATAGCCGGCCTATGGAATGTGAAATACTGTCAGGTTGGCCACAGTGTAGTTGTCAGCACAGCCCTGACTTCTATGGTCTGACATTGATCTTCCTCAGGAAGGTTCTTTCTTTAGCCTATTTAATGTTTGTTTTTGCCCATCGCCATCCCTAACCCTCATGTCTGTTGGCTCCAATCTCCTCGATATCATCCATTCCTCTGCAACTGTCTCGACAATTGATCCTGCACATTGCTTGTACCCACAACTCCTTCCCCTTTCCTGCTGTTTCCATAATCATCACACCACCGACCTCTGATTAGCATCTTCACAACCATGCTGGCATCGTTCATAATTCTGCTTCCCAACAAGCTTAAAGTGTTTAATTAATAGTTAAGCCGAGTACAGAAAGTAAAATGATGTAAAATACTGGGAGGAGGGGGGAGGTTGAGGGAGATGAAAGAAAAAAGAGACTAACATAAATTATTTTTATAAATATTTAAATCTTCAATCATGTCGTTTGACAATAATTGACACTTGGGATGCTACCATGAATTCTCAGGTCCTTGTTCGATAATGCCTTGTGCTTTCTGGTGTGACGATTCAATCTCCAATGGGCATCATTATTAATAATTATTTGAACATTCTCAGCCGATGGAGTAATGCAAAAAGCTAATGTGTTTTTTTGCCTTCCAGTACAAAGAGAAATTTCATTGACTGAAATGTTGATGTGTGATGTTTTGTTTTTCAGTAGATCCAAAGATATGAAGTTCTACTGTTGAATAGTAATATTTCTGACTGTACTTACCTGAATAATGAAGCAGTTTTTCTTTGCCTTCCAGGACTGAACGTCACAAAGCTGCCAACAATAAAGACAACAGCAACTTTTAAACTTAACACAGGAAGATGTGAGTTGAGAGGAATCAAAGAGAAGCTTAAGTATAGTCTGCAGCAGGTCTCTACAGGTACTGTACATGCTTCAGTTCAACAGGGAGGGGACTGAATTATTTTAAGTTTTATTCCAGCTATTTTATTAAAGATCAAGCAAAGAAGTTGTTGTTCCAGGTGCTCCTTTCGTAAAATTTCTGATGTTGTCCTGAGCATAATGAATCAAAAGAGAAAATCACATTTCCTTTCTTGAGAGAGAAAAAAAATGAAGGCATCAAAGTGGAAGTATTATTGGGTGATGCTGCATGCCTTTCTTCAATGTCCTCGCTAACTGATCCTCAAATTAATCCTCGTTTTACTCAAAACCAGAGACAGTGTAAATTTAAATGCTTGGTTGTACGTGATGCTATGTTGATGAAGAGGTTATGGGAGGGGACTCCAGACTTTCGGACCTCGGCAGCTGAAGCAACAGCTGATGCAGTAATTAACTCTGGGAAAGATCAAGTGCTCCAAACTGGAGGATCCTAGGCCTCTCCAAATGATGAAAGCCTTGAGGAGATTATAGGATAGTTTGGGATGGAGTTGGGAAACAAGGGCAAGAATTTTAAATTATCAAGTGAGGTTGTAGTTACATTAAATCAGATGACCTCAGCTAGACTAAACTGGTCTGCAGTAATTAGCTTCCTCCTCATTCAGTGAGTGAGAGAGAGGGAATGGGGAAATCCAGACAGATGATTTTTTTCTAAAATAGAGACTGGATAGGCTGGATTTGTTTTCCCTGGAGAGGAGAAGGCTGAGGAGTGATCTGGTAGAGATATTTCAAACTATGAGGGGATAGATAACAAAAATCTTTTTTTTCATGGAGGAGGGGTGTCTAAGATCAGAGAACAAAAGTTAAAACTGAATGGAAGAAGATTTAGAGGAAATCTGGGGAGGAACTTTTGGTTGGCTTCTATAAAATGCTGTATAACGAGATGTGGAGGCAGATACTCTCATTGTATTTCAGAAACATCTAGGCAAGTACTTGAAACACGCACAACATGCTGGAGGAACTCAGCAGGTTGGGCAGCATCCGTGGAAACAAACAGTCAACGTTTCAACGGATGCTGCCCGACCCGCTGAGTTCCTCCAGCGTGTTGTGCGTGTTGCTTTGACCCCAGCATCTGCGGAGTATTTTGTGTTTAGGCAAGTACTTGGATTGCCAAGGCATAGAAATCCATTGATCTAAAGCTGGATTATTGCATATGGGTACAGCTGGTGGCATGGATGTGATGGACCAAATGACCTCTTCTTATAATGTACAACTTTGACTCTATGCTAACCAGATCTCTCCTGGAAAAGATGAAAGTAGATATTGAGTGAGGACAGGACCAGACTTAGCTGAGAGTACTCAATACCTCCATTTACGAAGCTCGGTGATTGTTTGGGCTTCATAACTAGGGGTATTGATTACAAAAGTAGGAAGTTATATTGAATCATGTTAAAACTCTGTTTAGGCCACAGCCATAAGATGGTGTCCAGTTCTGGTCACCACACTTTCGGAACAATCTCAATGTTTTTGAGAACGTGCAGAGGACATTCATTCAGCTGTATTGGTTTAGGAATGAGAGATTTGGGATGTATGAATCACTCTTAAAATAGCCTTGCCTATGTTGTGTCTGGATTTCTTGTTTAGTTCTGGATCACTGATCTAACCCTCAGCGGACTGCAAAATCTCCTGGTTCATCCATGGATTTTGGTTTGGGTATGTCTGGTATGTTCTCAAAGACACACACTCATCCATACAGGTCTTGATGAAGTTAGTGATAACTGTGGTGTATTCATTCACTTGAAGACGAATCCCTGAATATTACCCAGTCCACTGACTCGAAGCAGTCCTGTATGTGCTCCCCCACTCCCTTGACCATATCTTCTTGGACCTTCCCACTGATGCTGAGGTCTTCAGTCTCTGCCTATACAATGGGAGTAGAAGTACAACCTGATTGGGTTGGTGTGAAATGTGTGGGTGTGAAATGACATAGTAAGCGTTCTTGATAGTGGTATAACAGTGATCAAGTATGTTAGCTCCTCTGGTTCCACAGGTGATGTGTTGGTGGTAGTTGTTCTGAGACGACTTCAAGCTGGCCTCGTCAAAATCTCCCACAATGGAGGTTGCTTACCTTGGAGTAGAGGAGAGCTTATGATAGATTTAATCAGACAGATAAAGAAAAAAAGTCCCAGGAGCGAGGGGTACAAGGGCTAGTCACAGCTTTAGGCAATTGTCACAGGAAAATGTGAAGAATTTTTATGCAGTAATGGTAATGAACTGGAACTTGCTGCCTGTGAAGTAGTAAAAATGGACATGGTCAATGATTATGAAAGGAAATCGGAATGGCACTTAAGGCATTAAACTGTTAGGGTTGATGGAATTGACTGGACTGCTCTGCAGAAATGATGTGGACTTGGATCTAACAGCATCTTCTGTGTCTTAATGTATTTATGACTCTTTATTAATTGTCCACTTTTTCCCCATGTCAATATACAGAGAAGTCTAACATTCCTAGTACAAAGAACTGTCAGCTGAATTTTGTAAATGTGAAGTGCAGTTCCTCCAAGAAAAGTCATGACCAGTGGAATCACAAGGAAATGAGAAATGAGGGCTCAGTCATTTCTGCTGTTTTTGAGGTTGAAATGAAACCAGAGGAGGTGACAGGTTGGTTTGAAGAATGCAGAAGGTGCATTTACACGTCTTCTTGCAAGAATTATTTAATTTTTCTTATCTCTTTCCTTTTGCTGTTCTCCCTGTCAAAAGTATCTCCTGTTTTTAGAAGTAACTGCCCTTTTTGTTGGGAGGTGAGCCCTTCAGATTGGAAAAAGCTGATTCCAATCAACTAAAATTCATTCAACCAATGATCTCATCCTACATCAGGCTAAAAGTTACACATATACTATTTTGATGCAGTGTTCAAAAACGTAATTCAATTATCAATATCTTCACACATCTGAAGGAAGCACCTCCATTCTCATGTTGTGCTCAACTGTTTCCTGTGATGATGGCTGTCTTGTATTTGTACCTAGTATTTTGAATGAATTTGTTATCTTATTAAAGCATGTCCAAATTATTTATGATATGGTGGTGAAATAGAACTGTCTTCTTGGGATTCTTGCCAGCTGTTTGGTAGACTGTTATTATTGAGTATCTTTGTATTTTCTTGTAGAAACCTGTGATTTTGGGTGCATACGACGGAAAACTGAGAAGAGGCTTCGAAAAACGACAAGAACACTGAGGAAATCAATCAACAGGGAGCAGTTCTACCTCCGCGTTGCTGGAACAGAATATGAGGTGGCTAAGAAAACAGCAAAAGCAACGGATTTACAGGAGTCATGTGCACCAGGCCAGGTTTCTCAGAATAACAGATGTGGTGGGTACAAAGATCTTAAGTTCTAGTTCTAGTCCTTCTGTACTGGCCACCAGAACTTTTTGTACTTCGATTGAAAAAACTATAGTTCATAGGCTTGAAAAAAAGCAAGCTTCTGAACAAATGGTGAAGCAGCATCACCATAAATTCAGAAAGCCTGAGTGCCTCTGTATTTTCTAACATTCATCATTCCTTGTTGAGTCTAAATGCTGATCAGATTTTCCTCTTTTTTTTTACCTGAATGAGATAATACTATGAGTCCTTTAATCAAAACTAGGATATTGCACATTCAGAAAAGCAGGTACTCAGGGTTTCTGGACTTTTGGTGGTGCTGCTTCCCTCTAAGAGGTCCACAAATGTCACTGGGTGTGCAGGCTTGCGTGTCTCAATGACCCGGAGGGCTATGTCGGCTGGAGTCAGGGCTTTATGTTTTGGCTCTTGGTAGGGTCACCCATGCCAAACAGATCAAAGGGTAGAGGCCAGACTAAGAGTGGTCCACCAGTCCACCAGGTTTGGGGTTTCAGCTTAGGGCTAACAAACCTGAATGGTAAAATAAAACTGTTAAGGAAGCAGCAAAGAAGAATTCTTCTGCATATGTGTGTGATGGTGTTCCTGAGTCTCCATCAGGGACTTTCATGACTGAGAGCAGTGAAAACGGAGCCGCTGAAATGATGAAGGGAGCCGGAGGTGGAGGACCTTCATGGCTGCCCTAAATGCCAGTGGTGTAACGGGCAGTAGGTAGGTGGTGCTGCTTCATTATATCTTCAAAAGCTTGCTTGTATCAAGTCTTGAAAAGTAGATGTTTGGATACAATGTTCTCTGCTTGAAACTCCTGAGCGAATGTCCGTCTATTTCCCAGCAGTGGTAAGAATACTCTCAAGAACTGATCTATTCTTTGCACCTGGAAACAAAAACTACCAAAAGAAGAAATAAGGTGAAAACAGTTCTCTTTGACTCCGTCTCTCCCACAAGTATTGGGTATCAATCCTATTCACATCTAATGTTGTTTATACATCATATCAGTCACCACTGATAACAAGGGCCCATTAACACCACTTCTGATAGGTATTCCTAACTCTTTTTGATAACTTTGTAACTGGCACAAAGTATGAGATGATCTGACTTCTGAGTTCCATACATTAGTGAGGTAGCCATTTTCATTTAATAGCAGTCAAGGACACTACAGAAAAGTGCACAGGGCAGTAACCAGGCAGAAACAGGGGGACAAACATTTAGATGGGATTCCAACTCAGTAATTGCTCACAAATGTTAGGCTAGTAAAACAATAAATTATTACATCTGTAAGTTTCATAAATACTCTGATGTACTTTGGACCAAATTGCAAAACAGTAGTGTGATAAGTTGAACTCAAAGGTTGGACTTGCTGGATGTTGACAGCAGTTTCACATAGCAATGTGCTCGGCTCAGTCCTTGATTCATTTGTACGGGGATTGCTGGGCTGAAAGAAAGAAAGAGATAAAATGTAACTTAAGAGTATTTTGAAATGTTTTTGTTCTATCAGATTTTTAGAAACTTTTCAAATAGTTTTAATTGTTGTTGCTGGGAGGTTGTGTCACAACAACCTTGCACTCAATATCAGTAAGACCAAGGAATTGATTATGGACATCAGGAAAGGGAAGTCAAGGGAACACACATCAGTCCTCATCGAGGGATCGGCAGGGGAAAGGACGAGTAGTTTCAAGTTCCTGGGAGCCAACATCTCTGAAGATCTATCCTGGGCCCAACATATTGATGCAATTACAAAGAAGGCATGACAGCGGGTATATCTTATTAGGATTTTGTCACCAAAGACTCTCACAAACTTCTACAGATGTACCGTAGACAGCATTCTAACTGGTAGCATCACTGTCTGGTGTGGAGAGGCCACGGCACAGCATCAGAAAAAGCTGCAGGAAGTTATAAACTCTTCCTGCTCTATCGTGGGCACTGGCCTCCCCAGCATCCAGGACGCTTTCAAAAGGCAATGCATCAAAAGGCAATCCATCATTAAGGGCTCCCATTACCAAGGTCATGCCCTCTTCTCATTGCAACCACAAAGAGGAGGTACAGGAGGAGCTTCTTTCCCTCCACCATTATGTTTCCGAATGAACAATGAATCAACTATCTCACTTTTTTCTCCTTTCTTTTTGTTCTACTTACTTAATTTAATTTTTTAATATATACTTATTGTAATTTATAGTTTAATATTATTATGTGTTGCTGCCGCAAAAATGACACATTTCACAACTTATGCCAGTGAAATTGTACCTGATTCTGATTCTGATTGTTGAGAGATATTTACTTCATAGTAATTAGCTTTAAATATTTCCTGCATACCAGATATATCTGAAAAATCTTGGCAGCTGCTGTAAGTTGGGGGAAGGGCTTAGCTGCCTTTCGAAGTTTTCCAGATGAATTTTGTGGACGGGACTTCTCTATGCAGCACATCACAGCATCAAATCAAATCAAATCAAATCAAGTTGAGTTGTCATTCAAGCCATACATCGATACAGCTGAATGTGACAGCGTTTCCCTGGGGCCAAGGTGCAAAAACATATACACACATTCAAAATAACAAGAAAGGGGAAAAAAATAACATAGTCATGTAAGAAAACACATTTTTAGTCCAAGTCCTGCAAATTGATGGTTTCCGGTAGTCCAGCCTGTAATTCCACTGATCCAACACTGGAGGACAGCCCCAAAAGAGACCACCCCCAACGGAGCCCGGATGCCATACTACAACGCAAGCCCGAGGACTGAGGCCTCATCTTCGCTACAACCGAGGCAACACTGCTGCCTCGCTGCCTGTCTCACCACCAAAACAGGGGAAGCAGGCTTGTGGCAATCAATGTCCAACAGGGTCTTTCATCATTGTATTTCATCACTTAGCATTGTAGCATTTGTCATCTGAGTGAAGTATGGTAAGTTTAGAATCAAAATTAGAGCCAGCTTTATCACTGACATAATGTATGGCAGCGAAGTTTGTTGTTTTGTGGCAGCTGTACAGTGCATTATATTACCATAAGCTGCAAATAAAAAAATGTAGCACAGAAGAGGAGTAGCAAGGTAGTGTTTATGTACCGTTCAGGAATCTGATGTCTGAGGGAAAGAAGCTGTTCCTAAAATGTTGATCCTCAGGCTCCTGTGCACTCCCACCACCCCAGCAGTAGTAATGAGAAGAGGGAATTTCCTGGGTGGCGAAGGTCCTTAATGATGGATGACACCTTTTGAAGATGTCTGCAATAGTGGACTGGCTTGTGCACGTGAAGGAAATGGCTGAGCCTACAGTCCTCCACAGCCTGTTCTGCTCCTGTGTAATGGAACCTCTGTCCTAGGCTGTGAAGGAATTTGCTATAGTCTTTGGTGACATACCAAATCTCCTCAAACTCACTGGCATGCCTCTCTGTGATTGCATCAGTGTGTTGGGCCCAGGTTAGATCCTCGGAAATGTTGATGCCCAGGAACTTGAAGCTACTTACCCTTTCCACTGCTGATCCCTCGATGAGGAACAGTGCACGTTCTCCTGTCTTCCCTTGTAGAAGTGTAGAGTTAATTCTGAATCAACTGCCTCTCCACCTATGCTGCTCAGTATCTGTGCAATCTGGACAAGCAAGATCAGGCTTCCAAATTCAGTTCAGGCTAGAACAGGGAATAGGAAATATAACCACGTTGTCTTGTCAGTAAAATCTGGTCCATGGTTAGTTTGAGTTTGAGGATTAAAAATCCAGAGATGTGTAATTAGTAGAAGTTAAACACTGAATGTTAATAAGCATCAGTTCTAGAAATTTTTAGGAAGAATTTCAACGTAACAGTTTTAAAATATCTATTTCCATTGGAGCACCAGATTTGGCTGGTGTATTTTGCTGTGAATATTTTTTTAAACCAGAGATCACATGTCATTCCATCAGCAACTAAATTTAAAACCACTTAGGGTGTGTTTTCAATAAGATGATTCATATTTGGCTTTAGATCATCACCTACGACTGTTTTGCAAAGTGTCCTAGCTTTTACTGGAGATGCTATTAATGCCCAAGAACTTGCCTTTGAGCGTGCCTGTTTTTCATCCATTTTGTTTATCTGAGTTACTGTAACTAACTGATTATAGAGGCCTTCTTATGTTGGTTCAGTTCCATAAGGTACAAATGTGCCCATATATCTTACATCAGATACTGCAATGCCTTGTTTCTTCAAATCATCGCAGTTCATTGTAAATGTCATATCTACCAGTATACTTTTTAAAAAAAGTAAATGTAATAGATTTATTTACTTCTATTCATAAATAATTTAATATTTGATCAACTTATTTTTATATTGGAGAAAATAGAGACCATCCCTGCCTCCATTTTAAGCTCTTGTTCTTGTGCTTGGTAAACCTTGTAAATGGTTGGAAAACAAAGTGATATATTCTTTTCGTTAGCATGCTAAAGTCTTAAATGACTGATAGCCACACTGGTAGGTGGTTGATGTGTTGTGCAAGTGGATACCCGGAGTATGAACTGCTGAGATTGAGTGGCCCTGCGCATTTCTCTGCATCAGCTGGTTGTGATGTTGCTTTGGTTGTAATTCCTGCTCAAAATGTCAAAGTAACGTGTGAGGCCATGACCTCTCGATTAGTTCATCCCCAATGGCTGTTACGCAAGAGCCTTTATCTAAGTTATTAGCTGGCTGGCAGAAACAGTGGAAAATGCCTTCCCTTAAATTTTAGTTTTGCTATCTTTACGTATGTTATAAAATGGATTCAATTTTATGTCTCAGCAAGCCACCGTTTGAGGAATTAGAAGAGAGGGTGAAATTTTTAACATGAATAATGAGAAAGGAAATGTACGTAATTTCGAAAAGGTCCCTCCTGCTTGAGAATTAAAAGTTCATTTTCCAACCATTCAGGTTGCCAGAAGACAGATTATAACACAGCCTTTACAGCAACACACACAAAATGCTGGAGGAGCTCAGCAGGTCAGGCAGAAAATGTGCAAATGAATAAACGGTCGACAATTTGGACCGAGACCCTTCTTCAGGATTTCCCTTTACAGGTTGTCTCTAGTAACTGGGGCATCAATAAAGCAAGCTTGTAAAGGAAGCAAAGAAGTAGCTATGCTATAAGAAGGATCAAAATCTCTGTGGAAGCATTCTCTGCTGTAAATATAAACATGGTAGTAGCATGGACATCCATTAGTTTTGATACGGCTTTGGGACTCTCAACCCACCCATTACAGAACAGCAACACTTTAAGGTCTTTATGTTTTCTTCGTTCAAAATCTGAGGAACTGGCTCTGGGGAACAGAATAGTCAGAGAGCCAATTCACTTTATTTCTCACAGTTTAATATATGGTAATGAAGGTCTTATTAGGGTATTACCTAAATGGCAGGAAGAATTTTTTTAAAAATTGCACTGGCATTGCAAACAAGACATAAAATTGTCAAAAATAATGTTTATTTTAATTTGTGAAAGGCAATGTACATATTTGTTTCAGTGGTGGGTGTCAGTGATGGAAATCAGGTTAACATAAAAATACTTTTTATACAGGTTGAGTACCCCCTATCTGAAATACCAAAATCTGGAAACCTCTGCAATCGGAACGTTTTTGAGCACTGACATGACGTCACAAATGGGAAATTCCACAAGGCACTGGGAGGGTTCCCAAGTGACGCACAGGTCTCTGCGCGCCATAGACAATTCTGAGAAGTGACCAGAACAGAAGTTAATGAAAAATAGAAAAACACTGCTAATGCGAAAAATGAAGATCTCGACGGTGTATTGAAAGGGTGGCCAGTCAATGTCATAGTGAACATATGCTACTTAACAGTATGCTGATCATGAAACAAGCAAAGATTATGAATAATTGGCACGCTGCCTGCAAAAAATTTGAGAAAGGCACAGCATTAAATTTTTAAAGATTTGTGGTGGTAAGATCGTTGATGATGAAAATATAAGATGATGTACAGCTGCATCAGTACAAACATGTGATGAACGAGAGTAAGACAAAGACTACACATAAATTCAGAGTTGGAAGTAATGGTGATCCCAAGCTCTCTCATTATATATTCCAAAATCCAAAAAATTCTGAAATCTGAAACACTTACACACTCTGCAGAGTGTTTTAATTTATTAACTACAAAGAGTGTTTGATGAGGTGTAGCATAAGTTTACTGCACATGGAAACAGGGACATAATATAGTGACAAGGAAATTTTATTTATTTTAAGTTATTTAGAGATACAGCATGCAAAAGACCCCTCTGGCCCACCGAGCTGCACTACCCAGCAACCCACCTAGTTAATCCTAATCAAAGCACGGGACAATTTATAATGAACAATTAACCTACTAACCGGTTTGGAAACTAACCTGGAGGAAACCCATGCATTCGCAAACTACTTACAGATGACTTTGGAATTGAACTCCAAGTTTTGACACTCCAAGCTGTAATAGTATTGTGTTAACTACTATGTTATCATGGAAATGGGGTTGGCTAACTCAGAATCAGAATCAGGTTTATTATCACCAACATCTGACGTGAACTTTCTTACCTTAGCAGCAGCAGGTCAATGCAATACATAATCTAGCAGAGAGAAAAAAATAATAAATAAAATAAAAGATAATAATAATAAACAAACAAGTAAATCAATGACGTATATTGACTAGATTAAAAAAAGGTGCATAAACAGAAATAATGTATATTAAAAAAAGTGAGGTAGTGTCCAAAGCTTCAACGTCCATTTAGGAATCGGATGGCAGAGGGGAAGAAGCTGTTCCTGAATCGCTGAGTGTGTGCCTTCAGGCTTCTGTATCTCCTATCTGATGGTAACAGTGAGAAAAGGGCAAGAGGGGCAAGAAAACAGAAAACATTTGGGACAAATGAGGTTATTTTCAGGTTGACTATCATTAATTAGTGTGGTGCTACGGGGATCTCAGCCACTGAAATTTGTGTTATTGAATTGGATGAAGGAACCAAATAGACAACAGGCAAATTTGTGAACAATCTGTAAATACATGGGTTAGCAGGTTTTGAAGAGGTTGAAAAAGAATATAGATGGGTTAAACAAATGAGCAAGAATTTGACAGAGTATAATGTGGGAAAATGTGAAAACCACTCAAGAAGGAAGAATGAGATAGAATGAGACTTTGCAAAGGGGGTCAATGAAACACAAAATATTACTATGGGATGTATTGCACATCCCAGGGCATTGTTGATTGGCATTGAAAAGGAGGCATGACACAAAAGAAATGAACCAGTTGTGGATTTATTTAGTTCAACCTGCAGCTGAATCCGAATCAGTCAGGTTTAATATCACTGGTATATGCTGTGAAATTTGTTGTTTTGTTGCAGTGGTACGTTGCAATACATAATAATAAACTATAAATTACAATTAGTATATAAAAATAAATTAAATAGTGTAGAAAAAGAGTGAAAAATACTGAGAAAGAGTTTATGGGTTCAATGTCCATTCGGTAATCAGATGGCAGAGGGGAAGGAACGGTTCCTGAAATGTTGGGTGTTTATCTTCAGGCTCAGGATTTCCTTCTTGATGGTAGCAATGAGAAGAGGACGTGTCCAGTGTGATGGGGGTCCTTAACGATGGATGCTGCCTTTTTGATGCATTGCCTCTTGAAGGTGTCCTGCATGCTGGGGAGGCTAGTGCCCACGATAGAGCGGGACAAGTTTACAACTTTCTGCAACTTTTCCCCAATCCAGTACAGTGGCCCCTCCATACCAGACAATGATGCAACCAGTCAGAGTGCTACCCACAGTACGTTGGTAGAAATCTGTGAGGGTCTTTGCTGACAAACTCCTAATGAAATAAACTTGCTGTCATGCCTTCTCTGTAATTGTATCAATATGTTGGACCCAGGATAGATCCTCAGAAATGTTGATACCCAGGAATTCGAAACTGCTCACCACCTCCACTTCTGATCCCTCGATGAGTACTGCTGTGTGTTCCGTCAATTTCCCCTTCCTAAAATGCACCATCAGTTTCTTGGTCTTACTGATGTTGAGTGTAGGGTTGCTGTTGTGACACCACTCGACCAGCTGATCTATCTTACTCCTGTATGCCTCCTCATCACCATATGAAATTCTGCCAACAATTGTTATGTCATTTGCAAATTTAGAGATAGTGTTTGAGCTGTGCCTAGCCACACAGTCATGGGTGAAGAAAGTAGATCAGTGGGCTAAGCACATATCCTTGAGGTGTGCCAGTGTTGATTGTCAGCAAGGAGGAGATGTTATTTACAACCTGTACAGACTGGTCTCCTGGTGCTGAAGTCAGAGATCTGGTTGCAGAAGGAGGTACGGAGGCCCAGGTTTTGGAGCTTTTTGATGAGAACTGAGGGTACGATTGCGTTGAACACTGAGCTGTAGTCAATAAACAGTAGCCTGACATAAGTATTGCTGTTGTGCAGGTGATCCGAGGCTGAGTGGAGAGCCAGTGAGACTGCATCTGCTGTAGACCCATTGTGGCGATAGGCAAACTGCAGTGGCCTAGGTCCTTACTCAGGCGGGAGTTGATTCTAGCCGTGACTAACCTCTCAAAGCACTTCATCACAGTAGGCGTGAGAGCTACTGGGCGATAGTCATTGAGGCAGCTCATCTGCTCTTCTTGAACACTGGTATAATTGTCACCCTTTTGAAGCAGGTGGCAAACTTTGCAGTGAGTGACTGAGGATATTCTTGAATATTCCTGCCCGTTGGTTGGCACAGGTTTTCAAAGGCCTGCCAGATCACCAGGTACAGCTGTTTTCAAGATTCAAGATGGTTTAATGTCATTTCCAGTACACAAGTGTAAATGAAAACAAAATAATTTTTACTCTGGATCCAATGCGGCACAAAAAAACAATAAGATAAAGAACACAACAATAAAAGCAGACTATAAATATAAATACAAAAGATTGTTTTTATTTATATATGGATTAATTGTATGTCCATAAAGTGGCACTGGGCACAGGAGTGACTGTATATAAGGTGACTCTGACAGGAAATGATAAGTAGTGGCGATGATCGTGTGGAGGGGTGGGTTAGTGGGTGGAGGTGTTGATCAGCCTTACTGCTCGGGGAAAGTTACAGTTATTGAGTCTGATGGCTCTGGTGTTAATGCTGCTTAGCCCCCTCCCTGATGGGAGTGGGACGAGTTCCATGAGCTGGGTAGATGGGATTCTTCATGATGTTGCTGGTACCTTTCTGTATATAAGTCCTTGATGGTGGGTAGGCTGGTGCTTGTGATGCTTTGGGCTGTTTTAACTACCTGTTGTTCAGCCTCCCTGTCTGCTGTAGTGCACTTTCCGCACCGTACAATGTCAGGATGCTCTCTACGTGCATCTGTAGACGTCCATAGTCCAGCCTCCTCAGAAAGTTGAGGTGTTGGCAAGGTTGCTTACTGGGACAATGAGAGGTTGTGTGTGATGTGCACTCCAAGGAGTTTGAAGCTGCTCGTAGTTTCCACTGCTGTGCTGCTGTTGTAAGGAAAGGTGTGAGTGGTGCGAGTTTTCCCAAAGTCGATAACCATCTACTTTGACTTGTTGACACTGAGGAAGAGGTTATTTTTCCAACACCAGGCCTTGAGTTCTTCCACCTCCTCTTAGTAGGCCTTCTCATCGCTGTTGGTGACGAGCCCCACAATTTCCATATCATTGGCGAACTTGACAATGTGATTGCTCGGGTGTTTGGTCAGGTGTGAGCAGGGTGTGTAACAGTGGGCTCAGTGTAGTGCCTTGGGAGCCCTTGTGCTGAGGACGATGGGGAGGGAGGAGTGGTTGGGCATCCTGAGGTTTGTTTGTTAGGAATTGCAACAGTGGTATATTTAAACTGTTGAGTAGGAGTTTATTCACCAAGACTTGTGGGACGATAGTGTTGATTGCCAAACTGAAATCCAGAAACAGTATTCTGACATAAGTGTCCTTGTTTTCTCTGTGTGTCAGGGCGAGTTACATGACAGATGCTGTGGCATCTGTCGTTGAGCAGTTCTGTCAGTAAGCATACTGGTCAGTGTCCACTATGGCAGGAATGGAGTTTTGATGTGTGCAGTTACCAGCCATAATGATTAGCATCAGTGCCATCAGGCAGTAGTTGTTTAAGTTCTTTGGAACAGGGATGATGGAGGCTGATTTGAAGTCTGTGGGACAGCAGCCTGGATGAGTGAAATATCACAGAGATGACTGCTTGCTTGGTTTCCATGACTGTTGTTTGAATCAGCAATCATGAATTTTAATTGAAATGATTCAGTGTTTGTCATCTTTTGGTTTTCTTTCCTCTATGTGAAAAAGTGTCAAGTATGTTGGTGATTTCTGCTTGGTATTTTGTAGGGGTACATAGGAACTTGTGCATCCTTATTTGTTCCTGTGATTTCACATCCTGTCACTTTAAAACACAGCTTAGTACACACATACAAATGGACTATACCTGCTGAATGGTGATTATTATGTGGAATAGCAGTGATGTGCAGTTGCATTGATAATAACATGTTCAAATATTTAAATTTATTTAAATCTTACATCCATCCCACAAGTGAGGGAGTAGAAATCTTTCTGTTATGACTCTGTTGCAATGTACAGACATGTGAATTTAAAAGTCTAATGGCTTGTAGAAAGAACCCATCCTGTAGCCTGTTGGTCCTGGCTTTAATGCTGCGGTAACTTTTGCCAGGCAGAAGCAGCTGAAACAGTTTATGGTTGGGGTGACTGGCGTCCCCAATGATCTTCCAGACCTTCTTTCTGCACCTGCTGCTGTAAATGTCCTCAGTGGAGGGCAGTTCACATCCACAGATGCACTGGGTTGTCCGTACCACTCTCTGCAGTGTCCAGTGATCAAGGTTGGTACAGTTCCCATACCAGGCGGTGATACAGCCCGTCACGATGCTCTCTATGGTGCCCCTGTAGAAGGTATTGAGGATCTGGGGGCTCATGCCGAACTTCTTCAGTCGCCTGAGGTGGAAGAGACGCTATTGTGCTTTTTCGGTCTTAACAAATCGATGAGGGGAGTAAAGTCAAATCCTGTTCAAATGTTTTCATTGTATGGAATGATAAAAATAAAACTAACTCTGGCTAGTTTAAAATTATAAATACGGAGACGAAATTGCCTCGAGCAGCATGCAGCCATCCAGTTCACATGATAGTGGGGCTGTGAGAATAAATTAGCTGGTTACATACAGTAAGATAAAACATTCTCTGTTACTATACAAATGGTAACATTCAAGCAAAACTAACACAAATTGAATAAACCTGTGGAAGTGTATCACGATTGTTTAACATTCAGCAATGACTTATACAAACGGTACATTAATATTAAATTGAGATAAAAGAACATTCAGATTCAGCATGGAAGTTCAGAAATGTGCTTGACATTTTATGTAAAGCTGGTTTAAATCTGTTTTGAACTACTTTCGCTGGTGGCTTTTGCTCTGCTAAAATTATCTTCCAGCAGTTGTTTTTTAACATAGATCCATAAAAGCTATTTTTATGATTTTAACCAGTCCGGATGAGGTGTACTGGTTATGCTGTTAAAAATTAAAAGTATGTTTTCATCCATCAGTAAAGACTGTTTCTTCAACCTTCTGCTGCTAGTTAGTTGTAGCGCTGGCACGTACTACGATGGCGAACAGGAGAGGTGTATATTATGTCCTGCTGGTACCTATCAAGACGAAGAAGGACAGCTTTCGTGTGAGCCTTGCCCAAACCCTGAAAGCCAAGGAAACCAAAGGTCAACTGGTGCTCGTAATGTTTCAGAATGTGGAGGTGAGGCAATGTGACAAATAACTTGTATGGTTATGAAATATGGTGTTACAATTAAAATATTACAATTTGCAGCGGACCCCTTATATTCTGAAAGGTAAAATGAGACCCTGTAACTTCCATAAAACACAAACAGCCTTTCTTTCAAATATTTTGTCTTTGGAAAAAAGTATGAGCTTTGTCATTTGGGATGTTGTGTGTTGGCCCCATGAAATAAATACACATTCTAGGCAGCTTATTGCAATTTCAAGCAAGTGCTCCATTGGATGCAGTGTCAGTTTTCAATGAATCTTTGAACCAATAGCCTATCTTCATTTCCAGTTAATGCTGCAGCTTTCACAGGGCCTCTTCCAGAAGATATTAACTCTTCAACCAAGTCACCAGAAATACTAATGTGATGTGGAATCATTGAACTATGCAATGCAGAAGGAGGACATTTCCTTGATGTGTCTACGGCGGTGCATAAACACAAGAGATTCTGCAGATGCTGGAATTCCAGAGCAACACACACAAAATGCTGGAGGAACTCAGCAGGTCAGGCAGCACCTATGGAGAGGAATAAACAGTTGACAGTTTAGAGCTAGACACTTCATCAGGATTGGAAAGGAAGTGGGGGTGTGGGGGGCTGGTGGGAGAAGCCAGACTTCTCCCTTCCTTTCCAATCCTGATGAAGGGCCTCGGCCTGAAATGTTGACAGTTTATTCCTCTCCACAGATGCTGCCTGCTCTGCTGAGTTCCTCCAGCATTTTGTGTGGTGCTTATGGCAGAGCAGCACTTCTTCACGTGGCAAATAGACACAGGCTTATCCTCAAATAAACGCCAGCAACTTCAGGGTTTCCACCACTGCATACACAAACATGGAAGTCTCGAATGTTGTATTGCTCCTAAACACTTCAGGTTTGTCAGTTTGTTGGAATAAAAAATATATTGTGGGACTTGCTGTATACTGAGAAAGCAGTTCCCTGAGTGCTATCCGAGTACAACATCCTGACAATGATGTCTTGAATTAAAATTGTTCGAAGACATCAGCTCCTGTTCTGCTCTCTCCCTCATACCTGTTGAATGTTAGTGTCAATAGTTCACGTAAATTAAATTTTAGATTCTAACTTTACAATGTATTGTAAACATGCTGGATGTATACCTGCGCTCATGCCTGACACTAATTAATGCATTGGTCATAAATGCGTCTGTCAGCGATGATATTGAAAGGATTAGCCATTGTACAGAACCACTGGAGACAATGATTCATGCTCACGTTGAGGACACTAAATGTGCCCTGCTGTCAAAAAGCAGAACACATACAATCCAGCTAATTACCTGCCCCGTCATTCTGAACACATTTGTTAGCAAAGTGATGGCAGGCATTATCAGCTCATCGAAACCTTTCACCAGTGCCAAGTTTGATTCCACAAGAACCACACAACTCCAGACCCTCATCACCTCCTTGGTCTAAATATGGACAAAACAACAATGCCAAAGCGAGGTGAGTTGATAGCCCTTGACATCAAGGAATTGGTAAAACTGAAATCATTGGTAATCGATGTATAATCCACCACAAGTTGGTAAGCTACTCAGGAGGATGAAATTCGGTTGTGACAGCCCCCAGCATGTTATTGCAGGAATTCCATGGATTGGAGCACTGGGCTCTTCCACATTCATTTACTTCATCCATTGCCTTTTCTGTAAAGCATACATTTGTCAGCTGTTCTCCAAATAATAGAGACAGTCTGCAGAAAGACCTGGACAAAATATTGCTGTAGGGTGATGTGTGGCAAGTGACAGATGTGTCATGCCGTGTGAGTCAAGAACTATTTTCAAAAAGATAGGAGATTAATGTGCTGCACGTAACATTAAACAGAAGTATACCAAGTCCTGCACAACCAGTCTCTTGTGAGCTGCTATTTACCAGAAACCAAACTGAAACATTGACACAATTTTCTGTTTATAAATTAAAGCTTAATAAAAGTGAACTATTTCCCCTAAATATGCAGGTTCCAATTTATCGATGTTTACCATTTAAATTGGTTACCGATTTCTTTACATACTTAAGGGTTAAAATTACAAAAAAGCATAAGGATTTATTTAATGCTAATTTTTTACCTTTAATTGATCAGATTAAACTTTTGTTTACTAAATGGTCACCAATGTCTCTATCATTCTTCGGTCGGATTAATGCTATCAAGATGACTATTTTACCTAAATTTTTATATTTATTTCAAGCGGTGCCAGTTTTTATTCTGAAATTCTTTTTTGACAAGGTTGATTCTAAAATCTCTTCATATATATGGCAGAATAAAAATCCTAGGATAGGTAAAAGATACAGAAATTTAAAAAGAAATGGGGTCTGGCATTGCCAAATTTTAGATTTTATTATTGGGCAATTAATATTCGATATTTAAAATTTTGGTCATGGGACTTGGACATAACTTCAGGTCCACACTGGGTAAATCTTGAATGTAAATCTTTACAAGGGTTTTCACTGGGTTCTATTTTAGGGACCTCGCTTCCCTTTTCTCTTTCTAAATTGCATAAACAAATGGTTAACCTAATAGTAAAATATACTTTACGAATATGGTTTCAATTTTGAAAATTTTTTGGGTTGAATCAATTTATTCTAGTAAGTCCTATTGTATCTAATTTGTTTTTTCAACCCTCCATCATGGATCAATCCTATGTGGCTTGGAAAACTAAAGGTATATTAAGAATTTGTGATCTATTTTTGGATAATTGTTTCATGTCTTTTGAACAATTATCTAATAAATACAATTTGCCTAGATCCCATTTCTTGAGATATTTACAGATTAGAAATTTTTAAAATACTGTTCTTCCTACCTTCCCGAATTTATATTCATTGGATATTTTGGAAAAATTTTAGGTTTAAATCCTTTTCAGAAAGGTGTATTAGCAAACATTTATAATTATGAAAATACATCCAAACATATCTAATAAAGTTAAGATCGATTGGGAAAGGGAAGTTAAGATGAATTTACCTATTGAAAAATGGGAAAAAAAGATTTCAATTAGTTAATTCATCCTCTATATGTGCTAAACATGTGTTGATACAGTTTAAAGTAGTGCATAGGGTTCATATGTCTAACGATAAATTAGCTCGTTATTACTCTCATATAAATCCTATATGTGATAGATGTCACTCTGAGATATCTTCTTTAACTCATATGTTTTGGTCATGTCCTCTTTTAAAAAAATACTGGAAAGATATCTTTGATATTATTTCAACTGTTTTGAGTATTGATTTACAACCACACCCTACTACTGCAATTTTTGGTTTACCAATGATAGAACCAAATCTTTTAACATCTTCAGCCTGTCGAATGATTGCATTTCTTACACTAATGGCTAGAAGATCCATTTTGCTGAATTGGAAAGAGATCAATCCCCCCACTACATTTCATTGGTTCTCTCAAACTATGTTGTGTTTAAATTTAGAAAAAAATTATAAGTGTTATTTATGATCCCTCTATTAAATTTGACTTGGAGGCCATTTATTCAACACTTCCATATGATGTCATTTGACCTTTTCCAAACCTACTCTATTTCTTTTTAGTATATGTTGAGGGGAGCGGAGTCAACAACACTAATGGTTCTTTGTTTTATGTTTCACAACAGCTCATGTCTTTTTTTCCTGTAGTTTAGTTGGTTTATCTTTTTAGATTAGTTTTTTTTGGGGGTATATATATTTTTTCTTTTTTCCTTTTTCATGTTAATTTGTCCATATATAATATTTATATCCTGTAAGATTGGGAGGTTTAATATCCATGTATTAACTGGGTTTATATTTATATATGATAATTACAACAATGTAATCCCAATAACTTTGTATGATTACTATGTTATGTTAATCTTTATCATTACGATACTAATAAAAAGATCGAAAAAGAGAAAGAAACGTTCACACAGACGTGGCGGGGCAAGGACAGGTCAAAAGTTGGGCATCCTACACTGACTGAATCACCTCATGACACCCCAGTTCTGTGCTTATCACCAGCAGAACAGAAGCTAGGAACATTAGGGAATATGGTGAACTTGCCTGGATGACTGGAATGGTAGCAACATTCAACATTCTCAGTACAATTCAGGACAAAGCAGTCTGCTTGATGTGCATCTGTCCAACCACTTAAACATTTGCTGCCTCCACGGTGCAGTAACTGCAAAATGCACTGCAGTAAATCACCGGGGTTCTCAGCAACCTCCACTATGCAGGTGGATAAGAGCAGCATATACATGGGAACAAGACTATTAGCTTCTCTCCATGCACCGTTCCAGCTTGATCATCAGCCATCAGCACTGAGTCACTGGATCTCCTTATCCAACAACACTGTGGCAACATCTCCACCACAAGGACTGCATTGGTTCAAGTGCCCTATTGCCATTCCTTTCTCATTTAGAGATGGGCAGTGAATGCCACTCTTGCTGCTGTATTCTATGTGCAAATGAATAAAACTTAAAAACAGCCACTGTTCTTAAGCAATTCTTCTTGAGTTCTGCAGATAATATACTGTACATAATACTGGGCTCACTTTTCAGGACATTGTGTGTAAACTAAAGTTAAGCCATTATTCTAGCGTCCTCTTCTACTTCCCGATCAATGTCATTGTTTAGTTACATTTTCTCCTGTATTTCCTTTGGCTTCAGTTATACTTCCCTCTACCTTCCTCTTCTCTCCCACGCCCCGCACCACAAGGACATAACACATACGAGCAGGAGTAAGCCATTCTGCTCCACTACTCAGTAAGATCCTGGCTGATCTGACCATGGACTCATCTCCACCTACCTGCCTTTTCCCCATAACCCTTAATTCCCCTACTATGCAAAATTTATCCAACATTGTCTTAAATATATTTACTGAGGTAGCCTCCACTGCTGCATTGGGCGGAGAACTCCACAGATTTCCAGAATTGGCAGATGTAGACAATTAGCTGAGATTTTCTTTTGAAACTTGATATTGGATGGAAAATTTTACTATTTCCAAGCAGACGTATTTTAAGTGTGCACATCCCTGTGATTTTGGCCCACTGTTGAGAATTTCTAGATTATTTGTTGGGACAGTCTCTCCAGAAGCTCTCAGGGTGCAGGGGTTTCCATAAATGGGGCAGGACAGTAGCATAGTGATTAGTGCAACACTTTACAGTAGAGGTGACCGGGGTTCACTTCCCACTGCTGCCTGTTAGGAGTTTCTACGTTCCCCCATGACTGTGGGGGCTTCCTCTTGGTGCTCTGGTTTCCTCCCACAGTCCAAAGACAGATTGGTTTTGTAGGTAATTGGTCATTGTAAATTGTCCCGTGATTAGGCTAGGATTAAATTGGGGATTACTGGACAGCATGTCTCGAAGGGCCGGTGGTGCCTATTAGGCACTGTGTATCAATCAATAAATGAATAAACATTATCAAATGAACTGAAATACAAATATTATAATGTCAGTGTGACACAGTCAGCATAGTCAACACCATGGAATTGGTTTGAATCACGATTGTGGTCTACGCGTTTGTCAAAGATGTAAGCTCATCCTGACTTTTTTTCGGGACAGCACACGCAAACGAGCTGTTTGATGCCAAAAGTGAGTGGACTGGCATGTCGTGCACAGCCTATGGTGTCTGTGAAAGATGGAACAGAAACATAATGATACAAATTATTTTCAAAGAGTTACCTTTGAAATGTGCTTCGTGCCGCCTTACTGAACAAAGGGATCAAGACAATTTATCTGCCATTTTCAGTCAGTTGTGCAGTACTGCAGTTGGCCTCTGAGCCCCAGCATGTGAGAGGATTAATATTAACCGGCATTAACTCTCAGATACTGTAGCTTCATGTGACTACTTCCAGATTCGGCTTGTTTGGTGACAGATTCAGATGATAGGGATTACCCTTATCCGTTTTGTCATCTCCCACTCACTATTAACTGAATTTGCTACCAAACTCATGACAAAGTGTCACACGTGAAGAATATCTCCTGCGTGATATGCCAGAAGCTCGTTCCTAAACATGAGAACGTAACTTTCAGCATCAGTCTCCAACCTCAAATGGGGAGCTACTCCCAGGGAATTTTTCTGAATATAAATGCTTGGCTGAGTTGGTGTTGATAACTTAAGCTTTTTCTGAGCCACCTTCAGAAATATCAGTTGTCAACCCTGCTTTTAATTTTTCTGTAATATATAAAAGATGGCTTTACACAGCTGCTCTACTCATTTGCCATATTTTTCGATTGTTAAATCTTGTTCGTATGTTCTGAATATTTATTGTTTATTATTTATTATTATTATTTCTTCTTTTTCTATTTGCAGTTTGTTGTTTTTTGCACTCTGGTTGAATGCCCTAGTTTCTGTGACTTTCATTGATTCTGTTATGGTTACTATTCTATAGATCTATTGAGTATGCTCACAAGAAAATGAATCTCAGGCTTGTATATGGTGACATATACGTACTATGATCATACATTTACTTTGAACTTTGAACTGTGAAGTTTCATTACCGCTTTCCAAGATTTAACTTTTGTCCTAAATAAACATCCATTTTGTGAAAATATATTTATACAAAAGAAAAGATTGCTTCTTGAATTAATAAATTTAATGATTCAATTAATTTTAGATTGACTTTTGCCATTTGTATTTCTCTCTCCACTGATCTGCTGTAATTTTCAAAATCTAAAAAAATTTTTAACTTTACTGTTGTGTTTACATATTCAATAGCTTTGCTTGGTACTCTGGATAATTGAAACAAATTTAAAGCCCTGGTTCACACTGAAACACCTCTCCATGAGTGTCAGGAATCTGGTCTAACTACTGACAGGCAACAGTATCAAATGGCAATGGGACAATCGGGAATGGTGCCAACATGAGAGAGGAAGGCTGATTTCTATTCCCTGATATTACAATTTATCTTCCTCAGCAATCTTTGCTGCGAGAGAGCTGGAGCTGTGTGAAACTCTCAAAGCACATCTGAGCATCAAATTCTAGAGTTAGCTTGACAACAGTCTGAGATTGCAAGGCTGAAGTTGAGGGTCCTATCATAGTGCCTGTGTATTTGTTAGTTCTCCGCAGTACTGCATTGGAGGGATGGTTATTTCTGTGGACTGATGTGGGATGGTTGCTGCTTCCACACAGGTGCTCCACAAATAAATAAAAAACTACAAAGCATTATTTTCAAGCATTTGAGGAAATAAATAAGGTGTAAGTATCAAAGTTGCTGGTGAACGCAGCATCTCTAGGAAGAGGTACAGTCGACATTTCAGGCCGAGACCCTTCTTTCCGGCATCCGCAGAATTCCTGTTGTTGTTTGTTGTAAGTATCAAATATGGCTTTTAGGCTATTTATTAGCAGATATGCTTAATGGTTCCTATAACGGTGATGGAATTATCAGTGTTATAAAATCAATTGCTATATCATTCATTTTGACAAATTTGGTTATAAGACAAAATTATATATACATATGACTGTTTCCAAATATACAGATTATTGCATTTTTTTCTTCAGTAATTTATATTTTTTGTGGTCTTTTCCTCCAGTACACTCTTCTTACTTGGAAGACTGGAAATGGAGTCATGGATTTTTTTCATTTTTTCTAATGTTCCAGCTTTGACTGGTGTGGGTTTATCAGGGGAAATGGTTGGCCATGAGACCAGACTCTGGGTGTTGTGTATAGTGAAGTGCCCCATCTAGCAGTCTGCCTGCGAACTGCCGATGCTCAAAAGAACTAAATATATTCAGGAATTATGAACATCCAAACATCAGAGCTAGAAGCATCAGTTCTTAATCCTGCTCTGTCATTGAACGAGCTCATGGATGATCTATAAGACTATAAGATACAGGAGCAGAATTAGGCCATTTGGCCCATCGAGTCTGCTCCACCATTTCATCATGGCCTATCCATTTTCCCTCTCAGCTCCAATCTCCTGCCTTCTCCCCTTATCCCTTCATGCCCTGACCGATCAAGAACTGATCAAACTCTGCGTTAAATATACATAAAGGCTTGGCCTCCACAGTTGCCTCTGGCAAAGAATTCCACAGTTTCACCACTCTCTGGCTAAAAAAAATCCCTTCTTATCTCTGTTCTAAAAGGATGCCCCTCTATTCTGAGGCTGCGTCCTCTGGTCTTAGACTCTCCCACCATAGGAAACATCTTCTCCACACCCGCTCTATCAAGGCCTTTTAAAATCTGTCAGTGATCTTGTCTGTATTCCCGTCTTACCATAGTAAACCTTTACCTTACAGAGCCATAAAATGGTACAACACAGAATAAGGCCCGTTGGCCCACCATGTCCACGCCAACCTTTTGCCGAGCTACACCAATAGTATTTGCCCATTTTAGAACTATGTCCTTCTGTTTAAATAATTCTTAAACACAGTGATTGTATCTGATTCCACCACCTACTCTGGCAAAGGGTTCCAGATATCAACCACTCTGAATAAAAATTTTTGCCCTCAGATCCCCTTTAAGCCCCTACCTCTCACTTAAACAAAGCCCTCTTGTTTTTGATACCTCTGTTACGGAGAAAAGATGACTCTCATAGACTTTTAAACTTCAATCATATTAGTCCTCAGCCTCCTTTGCGCCAGGGAAAACAAGACCAACTTATCCATTGTTTTCCCATAACTGGATCTTCCAATCCAGGCACTGTCCTGTTGAATCATCTCTAACACAATTACATCCTTTATTTTTACCTTACTGGTCCATCTGCACGGCACTTCCTCTGTAACCATAACACTACATTCTACATTATGTTTACTTGTTATTACTTCCATGTATTTACGTATGAAATACACTGTCTGGATGACTCGCAGACAAAGCTCTTCACTGTCTCTACTATGCACGTGTGACAATAAGGAACCAATTCCAATTCCTTCCTATAATGTGGCAAGCAGACTGCTCAGTGTACTCCGTGTGGTTTAACCAGTGTTTTGTAAAATTGCAACATAATGTCCCAACTCTTCTATTCATTCTCTTGACCTATGAAGCCAAGCATGCTATATAACTTCTTCACTATCCTATCCACCTACGCTGACACTTACGGAGAAATATTGACTTGGATCTCGAGCAACACGCGCAAAATGCTGTTGGAATTCAGCAGGCCAGGCAGCATCTAGGAAAAGAGTACAGTCATTGTTTCAGGCCAAAACCCTTCAGCAGAACGCATTGACTTGGATCTCTATGTCTTTCTGTTCATCAGTTTTCCTTGGTGTCCTTTCTTTTACTGTATCTGCCCCACCCCATTTTAAACACCCAAAATGTCTGGGTTGAATTCTATCTGGCACTGCTACACCTGTTTTTTGCAATTGTATTTTAATGTAAATAATATTACCCTTTAGAAATCACCATTAAAAATTAAATCAGGACAATAGATAATCAGCAGAGCAACAATACCAACTCTGTTCAAAGATGGATTTTCCTGCCTTTATCATATTAAAACAGGATTATTGTTTGCAATAGGCAGGCAAAGTGTGTACTGGTCCCTCTTAACTTGACTGTACGCAGTATATTGGTTGCAATGGCTGTAAGGTGACCATTGTAAACAAGAAACTCTATTAGCATCTTTTATCATTAGCTAGCTGAAGTTCATCCTTACTTCCTTTGTATATTGGATTGTCTTGGTTTTGGAATTGAAGTGTACTTGAAATAGGAATTATTTTTACTACAGACAAGTTTTTTGTGAATTAAGTTTTTCATAAAATATTTTCACTAAACAATCAATTTGTAATCTTAGCATGAGCCCAATTTATTTATTTATAGATGGTAGATAGTTAGATTAGGAGCTTCTTATAAAATCTACATAAATTGCTGTTGCTTTCTCTTCCTGTCTCATTTAAACTCATGTTTTTTAAATTGTATGCTGTAAATTTGTTCAATTGTTCACAACTATTTACTTAAATGAGTAATATACAGTAAATACTTAGGGAAATGTTTTAATGGTATTAACAGAGCTTAGAATATTCTGGAATAAAAATATTTTTGGGGAATTGTACTGTATGCAAGTAGAGAATATATTTATACTCTTCTATATATTACACATGCAAGTGTCATCATAACACAGTTAATCAGGAATCACTTCTGGTCAGGTTGTAAAGATCACATCCTGAAAGAATTCTACAACTTTGCCCAATCATACAAAATAAGTTTTTGGGGATCACAAACATTCCATTTTGGACAACTTTTTTAAGCATCTTAAAACGTATAGGACCAGAATGTACTATGTTTGAGAAGGATTGCAATTTCACTAGCATTGTTGTTTTACACCAGATTTAATCACTGAGAACAACCCTGTAGTAAAAAAATGCAAAGAAGTTGTAACTGCATTGTTTAATTTCATTTACTGCACAAACATTTCAGTCTGAAATAGCTTACTCTTGCAATTGCTTTCAGGACAGTGTCAGGAAGGAGGATTTTCATCGGATGGATTCAGGCCATGCCAACCATGTCCTTTAGGAACATATCAGCCAGAAATTGGACGAACTTCTTGTTTTTCCTGCGGTGGAGGTTTAACTACTAAACATGAAGGATCAGCAACATTTCAGGATTGTGAAACTAAAGGTAGGTCAGGAGGGACGGTCTACAGGGATATAAGAAACCACCAGACTAGACATACCCGGGCATCATTCCTGATGAAGATGGCAGAGTTTGTCATCAAATTGTTGGTTATAATTGATGCATGTACCCAGCTGGAAGCCCGAGAAGAGTTTATTTGTCAAGGTAGATAACCTTATGAAGCTGTAGGAGAATGAGCCTTGCAGGGGAGTGGGAAGTAGACTGAGATTTTACCCTGTACAAAGCTGACTGTGATGTCCTCAGACAACCAAGTGGATTTTGCAGTGGGTTCTCCCAGACTGCTGACAGACTTTTTGTGTGTCTGGTGAAACACAAAGTAATTCCGGGTGCCACGATATTGTAGGGGTTAGCACAATGCTATTACAGCTGGGGGCATTCTGGAGTTAGGAGTTCAATTCCGTCACTGTCTGTAAGGAGTGTTTTCATTCTCCCCATAAAACGCATGGGTTTTCCCTGGGTGCTCTGCTTTCCTCCCACAGTCCAAAGACATACCCAGTAAGTTAATTAGTCATTGTGAATTGTCCCATAGTTAGGTTAGGGCTAATCAGGTTTGTCAAGTGTTGCTGGGGTCAAAGGGCCTATTCTGGCTAAATAAATAACATTTCTGCATTTCATAATTATTTGGATTTTCTGTTATCTTTTCACAGTTCAGTGCTCGGCTGGCCATTTTTATGATACAAACACACACAAATGCATTCGATGTCCACTGGGGTTGTACCAGCCAGAGTTTGGGCAAAATCACTGCATTGCTTGTCCTGGAAATACCACCACAGATTTTGATGGATCAACTAATATTACTCAATGTAAAAGTAGGTGTTTTCTATAGTACAGAATTATCTACTGTCTCTAGCGTATGCTTTGGTACAACATCCAGGTGTGTCAGAGAGCAGTTATGGTGTGATGGTACGCTGGAAGCAAAGTATGTATGTTAAAGCAAATATTGGAGTGCTATTCACCAATAATCAATAGTTAATATTTTCCATCCTTCGAAGTGAAATAAGTGAATTCTTCAGGGATTTTCTAAATGCACCAGTATCATAAAATGAACTTTAACATTGTGACTATCACTGTATCTTGTGTCCTTTTCAAAGTTTGGAACTGCCACATCAAGCCTCCCATCATTTGAAATACCCTCCTCTACTACAAAATGATCCTTGAAATCTGCCTCCGTGAACAAACTTCTGCTCTAATCACACTCATTGTTCAATAGTTCTCCTGTGAAGCAGGGTGGTGTGCTGTTACCATGTTTCTTTATAAATGCAAATTGTCATCTACAATGGCAGCCGTGGACAGTTCGTCATTGCTCTCACGCTGTCCGTTGCCCAGTCCCATGTGGTAATGCACTGCCTAATGGACACTGATTTCTCGTGGCTCCTGCATAATGTTGGCCTTGGGGACTCTGAATAGGTGAATGAGCGACTGGGCAACTTGTCAACATCCTGATGCCAAAATCAACAAATACATTATAAACCGGGCACAACACAAGCTTCATTTAGTTTATGGTCACACTAATCAGCAGTTTGTTAAGTGACATAAGAAGCTGGTAAAGAACATATTGTGCCCATATACTGAACTCTCTCAAATTTTAAATTTAATCCATAAATCGGGTGCAACAAAGCCCCATTTCATCGATCAAAGAGGTAGGTTTAAGGAATAATTTGATGAGAAAGTGAATTAAAGAAGTTTTGTTGGAGGATTTCAGGATTCATGATACAGTGATTAAAGGCACAGGTGCTAACCTAAATTCAGAAATGGGCAAGAGACGAGCATTAAGAGGCATTTATCTTGGAGGATTATAGAACTGAAGGACGTTAGGGAGAGGAGGTAGGTAAAGATGACAAGGAATATGCAAAAAAAAAAGCAATGTACATGGAAAAGATAATGCTGACTTGAGCTGAATAATCAGCAGTGTGATGCACTAGTTTTGAACAATTCAGATGGTGGATGGGAGGAATGGGCTGATGATGAGAGTTGATGATCTGTTCTACAGACGTGCCTATATCGTAGGACCCTTGCCAACTCTGTTTTGAGATGCCTTCTTAGTGAGTCACTTATTTAAACTCTTTTGTGGTTATTGTACATCAGACAGACAATGTGGCGGAGAGCTTGGAGATTATACTGGATATATTGAGTCTCCAAATTACCCTGGTGACTACCCTGCAAATGTTGAGTGTACCTGGAATTTAAGTCCACCTCCAAAACGGCGTATTCTCATTGTTGTACCAGAAATATTCCTGCCGATTGATGATGAGTGTGGAGACTACTTAGTCATGAGAAAGAGCTGTGAGTAAGAACAGTTCAACATGTTTTTATTCTTATATGTTACACAATTGAACATTTAATACATTTAATAACAAGCTGATAGATTGATTAAATAATCAATACTTTTGAGCAACCCACACAAAATGCTGGAGGAACTCAGCAGGTCATGCAGCATCTATGGAAAAGAATAAACAGTTGATGTTTCGGGCCGAGACCCTTCATCAGGACTGACCTTTGAGCAACTTTTGAGCAAATTCAAGGTTGTAATGTCAAATCCTAATTTATAATTTCATACCGCAGAAGCTGACGATGGAAGTCTGAAGTCAATTAATGTACTCTATATACCAAAGTACAGATACATAGGCTGCCTGTGTAGGGAAGCAGAAATTTTGAGCAGTTTATATCCATTAGCAGTCTCTCTCTTCCCTCCCGCATTTCCCCCTGCAGCTGAGATCAGTTAGTTTTTCTTTTTCTTCCTTTTCCATCTTCTTTCTTCCTTTGTCTTATTTCTTCCTTCTTTCTATTTTCTTCCTCTTTCTTCCAGCAAAGTTGAGGATCCCCAGTTTACAATCTGGTTCTCTGGATAGTGATGTAGCTGAAGAGTCCCTAACAGGATCTTTGCATTCTGAAACAAGCGGATGAATTGGTGCTTAGCAGGGCAGTTCGGAGGGTAGTTCGGTTATGTTATCCATACTTCACCTCCCTTTGAGTTCAAGTCATTGACAAATCCAACACCCGGTACCTCTCTGAATGCTCGTCCCAATTTTGAGAGGTCATGGGCCAGGGATTCTCAGAATTGGTAAGGACAGAATATTATTCAAGAAGATTAAATTGTCTTTGAATTGTCTTTTCTGTCCTCCTGGAAATGCCTCGCCATAATGGAGTTTAGTTCTTCCTTCAGGAGTCTAAAACTGGCTTGCAGATGATGAGGCCATCAGTATTCACCCAGCTTGAGACGTAAGCAAAAACCAGATATCAAATTCAAAACCTTCTTGGTCCATACTGGTCAGTACTATCCCATGCAGTGCATTTCTCCATTGAGGTCTCTGGGGAATACTGGCTGACATACAGTGGGACCAGATCTCAAGCTTCCCTATTCATTTCAGTGGGAGGTTACTGAGTCTGTGTTAATGGCACTCTTGGTGCACTCAGCTTTTAGTCCACTCTTACCATTCTACTCTGGACTCTTGACCTCACAATCTACCTCGTTCTGCACTTGATTGTTTACCTGCACTGCACATTCTCTGTAATGGTAACACTTTACTTTGAACTCTATTATTGGTTTAGTTTGTACTACCTCAATGCACAGTTGTAATGAATTGATCTGAATGCACAGTATGCAAGTTTCTCACTGTACTAAATAATAAATCAATTTACCACTTTACTCTATTTCCTTGAGATATGATTGGTCCACACAATTTAGATATGATTATGACTTCAGTTTTGAAATGTTATCTACTTCAGATTTCAAGGAAATTCTATAACTTTGCATCTCCAGTAAATACGTACTTTATCGAGCAGTTCAATTCTTTTGTGCGTAATTGTTACCTGAGGAGCAGCGTCACATGAATTTAATAATTGATATGTTTTAAATGCATTACAACAATAGTTCAATGGCATAGAATTGAAAATATAAATGTTAGCTGCATATGAGTTTCAGATTAAACCGTGCAGCAAATAGTGTCTATAATGTTTAAAGTATTGCAGACCTATCCTTTGTAATGATAATAATGAATCTAATGCTACTTGCTGTGGCAATATGAATAATATTTGATTTGAGATCAAAAAAATTATCTACAGTATGTCTCTAACTAAATGTGTTCTTGTGTTATTGATCAGCTTTGTCCAATTCAGTGACAACCTATGAAACATGTCAGACATATGAGCGGCCCATTGCATTCACCTCAAGATCAAGAAAACTATGGATTCAGTTCAAGTCCAATGAAGGGAATAGTGGCAAAGGATTTCAGGTTCCATACGTTACATATGATGGTAAATACAGAGGCCTATTTTATAAATAACTGTTCAATTCACCTTTCTGCTTCATATTATATTCCTCATATATCTATCCCTACTACCAACAAGTCTATTGATCTTGTCACTATGCCTACTCGACGATGTGTGTATCAGTGGCACAACACCTTTACCTGTTGATACTCCAAATTAAATTTCTCATCTATTTTTGTGAAGCTAATAGGATACAGTTCCACAGCACAGAAGTGGTTCAACACTATTGCCAAGTGATCTTAGGCTAAGTCTTAAGATTTATATTTTAAGTGTTGACTTAAGAACACGGCAGACATGGTGTTATCTCCCCGGTTTGCGCTGGTGCAGGCACTCCACTCTTCTCCCAGGGGAAGGACTACTTTGCTGTTCAGGCAAGTTCTGCAACCTAGCACGAAGTCTGCAATTGTGAGCAGAGTTTTGAAGGTCGTAATGGAGAAACTCTGTGAAGCACCTTCAATAATTCCAAAAGACTGAAGTAGGGTAAATACTGAAAGGCTTTTATTCGCAGTGAAATACGACTTCCATGCTGAGTGTCTGCCCCCAGACTGAGGGGGAGGGGCAAGGCGAAATCACCTTTATTCAGGGAACTGTGGGAGGAGCCACATGGGCCGTCAGCAGAGGGGCGTGTCCAGACAGTTAACCCAGTTACAACATATATATGGTTTACCACACTCTATTTCTGAAGTTCCATGGACTGCTGCATGTATTGACAAAGCCCTGCCCCAGATGATAGAAATTTTTTAAAGTTTCTGCATGTCTTTGACATTCAGAAACATTTAAAAATTATTTAAAATGAAGTAGATTTTCTAAAATATTATTATAATATTATTGAAAAGTAAAATTAACCAGTAAGAATACTTTTTAATACCAAAAACATTCAACAAACAGCAAAAAAAAATTAAATACCTTCACCTGTAGCAATGAAGTCCCCATTGAAATTGGTGGTCTCACATATGTTGCTCCAGTTGAAATTGGCACAGGGTTTGAGAGCCAAACTCCCATATTAAATGCTGAGGATACAGCAGCATCCAGTTCTATTGCACAACTCTTTGGGATGACCAAGGATAGAACTTTAGAAAAAATTGCACTAGCCACTGGTGAGAAAGTTTGGGACTTCGGCATTTACCTGCGCTTGCATGGAATCTCCTGACTTGTTGCTACGCAAACAGCAACCTGCTGTACAGTATTTTCTTAATGGAGCCAGATGCATTTTCCAGCAAAATTGAGGCTATTAACCTGCCATGAACCAGTTTTTTACATTTCCACTTCTAGCAAAGACCACTGGATAAAAGTCCGGGATATCTCTGATTCATTTTTGCTCCATTTTTTTTCAGACTTATGATTTTGTTAAGTTGTGAAGACTTGATATGTAGATGAAGTTGTTTTGTTATATATCACTACTTAGAATAAATTTAAATGTAACGTTAATAGTTAGGACAGAGAACCGTTCACCTAGGAAAGATAGTATTAGGAAAAGTTAGAGAAAGAAATTAAAGTTCTTTCCCAAGGCAAAAACATGAAGACCAAGCAAAAAGGAAGTGGAAGAAAAGATAAATATTGTGGGGTTTAGTCATATCATCTCCATTCAGAAGACAGTTTTGCAGCAGTAGTCCTCAAAACTATTAAAATATACTTTTTTTCTTCTGTTAGAGGATTACCAAGAACTGATTGAAGATATAGTTCGAGATGGTCGCTTGTATGCCTCTGAGAATCATCAAGAAATACTAAAGGTACATTAGAAAAAAAACACTATTTGAATCTAATCTTTGCTCAATTTTCATTTTATAACATTAATATATACAGGGCAAATGTTCAATGACAATGATTTAAGTAAAGTCAATTAATCATATGTTTTATGTGATGAATATTACTTCAGTATTTCTGAGCTTTATAATGTTGTTGTTCAGTTGTGTTTTAGTCAAGTCCGACTCTTCGTGACCTCATGGACCATAGTGTCCATAGGGTTTTCATGGCGAGATACGGAAGTAGATTGCCAGGCCTTGCTAAAGCACAATCAATTATTCTCTGATGTGATATTCTCTGAAATGAACTTGCAAAAGGATTTGGTAATGTGCCCACGGAATAAAAAAGGCCATGTAAACGTAAGTAGAAGGGTGGGTGAGTAGCAGGAATAGAGAGTAGTAGTTAAGGTTCTTCTTCAGACTGGAGGAAAGAGTACTATGGAGTTCCTCATGAGTCAATGCTGCTTCCATTTGAACCTGAGCAAATAGGGCACAACTTTAAAAGTTTCCTATCTTACAGATTTTGGAGGTGGAGTGAACTGTGAGTAGGACTGTAAGGGATTTCAGCTAGAAGTAGACAAGTTTATGAATAGTTCGATACATGGCAGATGAAACAATGCTAAGAAATACAGAGTCATCCACTCTGATAAGAAAAATGAGAAGAGTCAAAATGAAAAAGAAAAGGGATCTTGGGATTTCTGTGTAGAATTTATTGAAAGTGATAGGTCATGTTGAAATACTATTTAAAATAGCATGTGGGATCCTAGACTTGATAAGTAGAAGCAGAGGGTTAAAAGGAAGGAAGTCATAATGAAACACTGGTTTTGCCACAACTAGAGTATCATGTCGAGTTTGGAGAGTTTAAACTTTAAGAAAGATGCCAGACTTTTAGAGAGTGTGCACAAGAGATTTATTAATATGATACCAAAGGTAACGAATTTTAGTTATCTGGAAAAGTTGGAGTTCTTCATTTTTGAATAGTAAATATTGAGGAGAATCAATGTGAGGTATTTAAAAACATGAAAGGTAAAGACTGAGATGACAGAGAGAAACTGTTGATAAGGGCTTGGAATGCACTACCAGGAGGCATGGTGGAGACACTGAAGTTGTAGTGTTCAGAAGAGAGCCAGGTTTGTGTGTCAACAGATAAAAAGAGCACCAGGCTAGTGCAAGAGAGTGGGACTCTGTAATAATGATGCTATGGACTCAACAGGCTATCTGCTGTACCCTAGCCATTCTATCATTTGGTGATACTGTTTTAAGCATACTGTAAGTGGATTTCAAAAGTGAGTATAGACTACAAGCCAGTTTAACTTTTTAGTGGAATGTGATGGTCAATGGGGTAATGGTGCTAATCTGGTTGATGTTGATAAATTTTGCACAAACTAATTTTCATTCATAGAGATCAAAATTCAATATATTTCTTGAGTGAAGTGTGTAATTGAATGTAGAATATAGAAATCTACAGCATATTACAGGCCCTTCAGCACACAATGTTGTGCTGACCATGTAACCTACTCTATAGAAACTGCAACACACATAAAAGTTGCTGGTGAATGCAGCAGGCCAGGCAGCATCCCTAGGAAGAGGTACATTCGACGTTTCAGGCCGAGACCCTTCGTCAGGACCAGCAACTTTTATGTGTGTTGCTTGAAATTCCAGCACCTGCAGATTTCCTCGTGTTTGCGTCTATAGAAACTGCTTAGAATTACCCTACCTCATAGCCCTCTATTTTTCTAAGCTCCATGTACCTCTCTAAGAGTCTCTTAAAAGACCCTATTGTATCCACGTCCACCACCAAAGCCAGCAGCCCATTCCACCCACTCACCACTCTGCGTGAAAAAATACCCCTGACATCCCTCTATACCTACTTCCAAGCACCGTAAAACTGTGTTAGCCATCTCAGCCCTAGGAAAAAGCCTCTGGCTATCCACACAATCAATGCCCCTCACCATCTTATATACTTCTATCAGGTCACCTCTCATCCTCCGTTGCTCCAAGGAGAAAAGGCCAAGTTCACTCAACCTATTCTCATGAGGCATGCTGTCCATCCAGAGGCACGCTCTCCAATCCAGAAATAACAATAATCATTTTTTCTGAATACTAAAGAATCAAAAATAAGACCAATATTCTAATGCCCAGAGATGACCTTCATCATAATGTCACACATTTGTCAACTAACTACTGTATGTGATAAAGTGTTAATTATGGTGATGAATAACAGAGCGTAAAACATAACCTGTAGAGTGCGGAGTTGAAAACTGAGATCTTGAAACATTGTAGGCCACACTTTGCCACTAGCAGCAAAGTGACAGCAAATCTGTTTGACTCTGAAATCAGCTGCATGTAAAGTTATATTTTTGATTAAAATTGAATGGATTTAATCTTTTTCAATGTAAGTTTTATTCTGACATCAGTACCGGGGGCATTCAGCAATAGTGCTGCCATCAAATAGGTTAAACAACCAATAAAACTGAAGGGATCTCATGGGAAGTGACAAGTGAGCTTTATTATTCAGTTCATTAATTTGTTAAATTAAAACCTATTTCTGATCATTATTTAAAAAATCAATTGTATTTTTATCATTTGACAATAGATTAGTTCTTCAAAACCAGAGATGTTTCTTGGTTATGTCCTAGTTCACCATTAAAAATCCAGTGGCATTTAATCCAAGAATGCTTGACTGTCTCAAGAATATTTTCATTGCGAGTATTCTGTACAATGTGGGACTTCATGTCAACCTGGTGATTTCAAATGATTTCTACTGGTGCAGTCCACAGCAAAGCAGGATATCACTGGCCGCAATTTCTGGATTTCCATGTTTATCTCAATGTGTGCATATTCCAGAATTTCTGCCAATTTTATGCAGTAATTATGACAGATGTTGGAAGATTGACCATTAGTAGAGCTGCAAAGCACAGGTCATTGTGTGAGCTTAAGGGAAGAGAGGACATCATTGTACTTTTGCACAGATCCCAGTGAAACTTCACATGATTCATTCTCTATTCACTTCCTTTTCAGCATTGTCTAATTTCATGTGAAGACTTACATTTATCTAGCATTTTTAATACTGTATTAAAATATTCCAAGGTGCTTCATAAAACCAAATATCAAACAAAATCTGACAGGTCTCATAACTAAGATTTTGTAAGTGTGATTGATAATAAAATAATTTCACATGATCATAGAATGCATTTGCTAAGTATCCTTTATGTGGTCAAACTGTTGCATAAAATCACCTGCAGAAAGAGACTCAGGAGCTTTCTATTGGTAATACAAGTATCTCATTCTACACTTGTAAGCACTCAGTAGTCACTCAGACTAAAACATCCTGCAAAGGTCACACAATACCTCATGAGATCTGTAACATTTTAATAACATTCCAGGCAATTGGCAACATTTCTGGCATTCATAAAACTAATATTATTCATCCTCACATAGATGTTTTAAAATATAATGGATTTTAATATACCTACTTTTTCATATTTTACAAGCTTAGTCATTATATTTCATTTCTAGTTAGTTTAATATGTATGTTCCAGTATTTATATATTAGCCTGAAAAGGTTATTTAAAAATCTCATATATTGTCCCCCAGTTTGTTGACCGTGAGAGATATTCAGTGTGATTGGCTGCTCAGCCAGCATGATGTCATCACTGTTTCTGGATGTTCAAAAACAAAATGTAGGCAGTCCCCGGGTTATAAAGGGGTTCTGTTACTGAGAATCATTCAGATTCCAAGCTGCTTGTAAGTTGAAAATGAGCAAAAACAGTGTGTGGAAGATGATCACAGAAACGGCAGGCATGGGAAGAGAGGCTGCAAGCCAGTGTCACTGACTTAGTGAGTGAGTGAATGAGTCTGCTCAGCATTCCCATCTCTGCTTGGCTCGATCCGATCTCTTATTGTTGTGGCTGTGAGAGAAGGCATGAGAAATTCCCTGTGCCCACCCAGCACAATATGTCTGCAATGCTGCAGCAGCTGGCAAATCCCTCCCAGTGCAGACCTCCGAACAGCTGGCAGGGCAGTTCAAACTAATAATTCCCACCAAAAATATTGCTCCCGCATTGGCAGCACGGTCAGGCTCCAAGCACATTGGCTAACTCCAAATCACTTGGCTCTCCACACACTCACCCGTGAAGCTCTGCTATGAAGATGAGGCAGCTCGACTTGTTTCAAAAAGTTGTTTAAAAATTCATCAGGAAATTTTTGTAAAGTCAAAAGTCCTTAAGTTAGAGCCTTTGTAACCTGGGGGCTGCCTGTATCAGTAAAGAAGATAGCCATGCCATGGAGCATGAGATCTTTTTGAACAGGAGAAACTCGTAGTTGTTTTGCCACTGAATACACAATCTGGACTAATGCATCAAGAACTTATTTGTCAACTATATACATGTCAAGATCAGGGTGGCACGGCACGGTACCATAGCAGATAGTGTAACGGTATGAAAGCACCAGCTACCCATGTTCTATTCCACCAGTGTTTGTAAGGAGTTTGCACATTCTCCTTATACATGAGTGGTTTTTCCCCGGGTGCTCTGGTGTCCTCTCACATTCCAAAGATGTACGGGTTAGTAGGTTAGTTGGTCACATGGGTATAATCGGGTGGCACAAACTCATTGGGCCGGAAGGGTCTGTTACCATACTATGATTCTAAGTAAATAAAAAAAAATTCCACTAACATTTCAGCTGCCTTCCTGCTGATGTCACCATGTTATTCTGCACTTCTGAGGAAACAGGTGGAACACTAATTGTGGACGTGTTCAACATCTTCACCCTATAATCCTGGTTTCTTCCTCCAAACCACAAACACGAGGAAACCTGCAGATCCCTTTCAAACTTTCAAATCCCTTACTCACTCTTCCTTCAGTTAGTCCTGACGAAGGGTCTCGGCCTGAAACGTCGACTGCACCTCTTCCTACAGATGCTGCCTGGCCTGCTGCGTTCACCAGCAACTTTGATGTGTGAAACCTGCAGATGCTGGAAATCCAGAGCAACACACACAAAATGCTGGAGGAACTCAACAAGCCAGGTAATATCTATGGAAATGAATAAACAGCACAGAAGAAAGGTCTCGGCCCAAAACATCGACACTGTCCTGATGAAGGGTATGGGCCAGAATGTTGATTGTTTATTCTTTACCATAGATACTGCCTTCACCTGAATATGTTTTCCTTCCCCAAGTCCCATTTGTGAATGGACCCAGGCACAAAGCTTCCATCAATTGCATTTCTGTTAAAAGTTCATTCTACCCATACCGATGGCAGTCCTGAAACCAATTAAGAGCCCTGAGCTATCCCCATATTTTCCAGCTGCAGCCACTCACCGATACATCTATCCATGAGCTCGGCAGCCAATCTGAATGGATATCACAGTGAAGGGCTGCAAAATTTTATGTAAGGAAATCATGCACCCTATGATTCAGCTGTCCTGTTTATTTTCATTTCCTCTGAAGCAAGTCTGGATGGCAAGGCAGCACTTTACTGATCCTCTTTTCATCCATTATTCACACACGTTCACCTTCCTGTCAAGGTCTCTAGTTAGCAGTCACTGGTGAAGACTTTAATAGATTCTTTCCAAAAAATACTTTTTTGTTAAACTTGCGACAAAATGTAAAAATATTACTTTAAGAAAATACATACTCAGTGTAAACCTTAGTTTTATTTAGTATGTAAGTACATATACAGTTTTGATGTATAATGCTGTTGTGTCTGTGACTACACATTTTGGTTTAGATTGACTCTTCTGATTTTTTTCCATAGGACAAGAAACTCATCAAGGCCCTATTTGACGTTTTAGCTCATCCACAGAATTACTTTAAATACACAGCCCAAGAATCCAGGGAAATGTTCCCCAGGTCATTTATTCGACTGCTGCGCTCAAAGGTTTCCAGATTTCTGCGGCCATACAAATAGCTGGGAATTTCTTTATTTCCCTTGAACTCTGGTATTTTATAAGCAGACTATAAAATGTTTCATTTAATTTGTTTGACTTCAGTTTGCATGTACTCATTTACATAGGGAACATAATGTTCTGATGTCCCATCTCATTGCACTCTGTTAAGTACTCAAAATATTGGACCCTGAAAACATTAATGGTGAGTTGGGAATAGTACGGTTATTAAGGAACAAACTCGATATAATTTCTTTTCCTTAATTTATATTAAAACAAGTTATCATACTTACACACAGAACCTAGCCTTTTTTTTAATGAAATAATATTGTTGCAGATTAATGCTATAGGAACATCCAACATGCGACCAGTGGCTGGCAAAGCTCATGATAGGCAATATAAGAACATATTATTGTTGCTCATTAGAACTATAAATCCCTTAACCACTTGGGTTCTTTTCCTTACATGTAAACAAAAACCGTATGGAAGCAATGAAAAACATACATAGTAAGCTTATGTATGTACTAGATAAAGGTACAGGTATGTCGCTTCCGGAGTTTCTCTGTTTAGCGGACGATTTCCCTCCACGTCTCTCTGACGTAGTGGGGGAATCGTGTATGAGGCAAGTTACAACAGTGGTTTCCCATTGCCTTCTGCCGGCTGAGTTTCCAAAGAGGTCACCAGCTCGTAACCCAGCACGGATGGAAAGCGTGCAGGGGAGCCAGCTGGATTCGAACTCTGGACCTTTCGTCCCGAAGTCCGGCACTGATGCCACTACACCACCAGCCGGGTCTATGTGCTAGATACTGTGTGAAATTAGCAAACCATCAAAATACCTTGGCTGATCCATACCGCCATACTGACAAATTTGCTCGTCCTTTTGAAATTTGGTGGTTTTATCCTATGAACTATGAGCATTTTTAATCTCTGCTGTTATAATGTTAAAATAAGATGTAATAGCCCTTAATCCACGTTGTTCAGCATTTTATAATTTATCAGCTCCTTATCTCTGCTTTTCAATGCTATCATTCATTGGACGTGTCATACCAATTGGGTTACTGGGCTTCACAATGGCTCTCTATATCTTTATTCTTACATGTGGCAATGAAAATGCTTGCCCTTGGATTTCCAGTGTTTATATTCCATAATGTTTTTAGTGTAAGTTTCTTTTAAATAGCAGCATTCTAGTGTAATGTTGTATTCATATCCTGTTATTTTTTTAGTTGGATATTAATTGTCTTGAACATATCTGTTAAAGCAAAGCATTAAAGGTAGATCAGTTCTACCATCCCTCCAAAACACATATAGGAAAATGATCTAGTCAATGCAGAGTGTCATTTATATACTGATTGGTAGTCATATCTCAGTGAGAGAACATTGACGCAAAGTTATAATTATCCCATCCAAAGGTAGATGGTTTCCTGTTCACCATAAATAGGTTACCCTCAAACCACCAAACAATGTGATAAAAATGTCTGTGCCATATGTTTTTAGGCACCTGAAGCATATTATGGAAAGCATTATAAGGCACATGTTGCTCTAGTTTAGCCGTTCTCGTCGCGAAACTGCAACGTAGCAAAAGCAAAATTCAAAGTTTATTGGGTAAAATACTCAAAGGGCTTCATCAGAATAGTACGATCAATCTGACTGTAGCACTGAACTACATCAGGAAAAGCCAGGACAGGTGGTTAAAGAAATGGATTTTAAGCCAAGTTTTAAAGAAATTCAATTGAATTTCAAGAAGTTGTTGCACAGACAACCTGTAAATTCTAGACATACTATTCACTGTGTAGAAGGGAGTCATTATGTGCAGACTTGTGGTAAAAGAGTATTTGTCAAGGAGAACTTTAAAACATTTTCATTTCCAACCCCGCATCCCCAGATAATAACTTTCATTGCCCCCTGCTTTAAACGTCCAAAAGCAATTTTCAAGTATGTTATCAGACAAAAAGACATCATGTCAAGAAGCATACATTAGACCAAATGTTCAGTAAATGGAAAATTTTGAATAGCTTCTTGAAGAGAAAATGATAAGGCGAAGAATGGTAAGGAAAATCTAAACTTGGGTTCCTAGACAGTTCAGCACCTGGCTGCCAGAGATGGATGGGATGACTTAAGCCCAAATACACTGGTAATTCAGCCATCACTTTGCTAATGAGGGAAATTAAATTTATATCAGTGGATGGAAAACTGCAGCGATATTTATTGAGTCAGAGTGATCCCAGCTGATCAAAGTAGCTCTGTTTAAACTATTTCCCATAGGTCTTACCATTCAATTAATGACTAAATAGCATAGGTTAAAAATACTGATTTAAGAAAATGCATTGTACTACAAAATTCAAGATTTCTTCTTCTTTTCGATGACTTAATTTGAAGTTTGTGCTCAATGTAGATTTATCTCATCTGCCCTAGATTGGAATAGGCATCGATGTCTACTTGTGCTTTTAAACAGTTATTGTAAATTATGTATAAATTTGCCAAATGTTTGTCCTACAAATTTTAATATTAACTTTAATAGGAAATACAAATGTTTACCCTTAAGTGGTTGAATTGGTGTTTATTATGTAGTGTGCTTTGATAAGTTTGAAAATGCCAGGTCTCTTTATTGTACCTGTTTCAGTGTATAGAGGGCACCACCATACACGGCACATGATAGCACAGGTGCCATCTTAATTTTATCTCACAAATCACTGTCTCTCAGCTCATTTCCACATGTTTTCTTATATGTGACCCACTCATTGAATTAAAATTTAAGAGCAGCATTATCGCCTTACGGTATCTGTTTCAAATGCACTAGAGGGTAGCCAGCAAGTTAAACCCACAAACAAACTTATATTGAGACATGTTTCATTTTGCTACAGTATGCTGACTACAATCAGAAAACTGGACAGCCACTCGACAGACAGACTGACCAACTTACTGAGGTCTTGTCTCTTCTCTCCAAACATTATTGGCAAGTAGACAGAAGGAGCAGTTGCTCACACGATGCAACTGTTAAACTAGGCCTGAACTAGCATGACAGTAGTTATATTTATTGCAGTGTTTCGTTAATTATAGTCAATTCATCAACATTGTCTCGAGTATTTCAGCAAAGCTAAACACTGGACAAATCATGTTTTTGAAATGATTCACTGGACTGTGAAAATATCGATTTCATATTTGATTTTTATTGTTCCAAATGTGAGATGACAATGCCAATACGGTGATCATAGTAATGTTATTTGAATGCATAAAGTGCAAGAAATATAAAGCTTGGCATTTTATGTTATATCATTGGCATTTTCACAATCTAACTTACTTTGAAATTAATTCAGTTTCAATGCCATTTTCACTTTTGATGTGAATTTCCTGAGAATTTCATGTGTAAATGCTTGAGAATTAAACTATCATAAGCAAGTGAAAATCAGCCTAAACAGCAACTACATGGAAAAGTTTGAACTGTACAACATATTTTCCCATGTTAACTGCTGTATGCTATGAAAAGTAAAGTTTGAAATAATCAAATCATTATTTATGCACATTAAACATATGTTTGAAAACGTAACTACAGAAAACCTTTCTCTTCTTAATGCATCAGTTTCCAGCCATGCTTGCAAATATTCAGCACAAAGGAAAATACCAGAGTTAGTGAAAAAATATTAGATTTTTGAGCACACATTTATACCCTTTCAAAAGTGGTACAAGTGTACAAAATTCAGCTCCTGTGCAAATGTATGCAAATAAGATTCAAAGATTCAAGATTCAAAGTGCATTTTTTATCAAAGTATGTATGTTGTTTACAACTCTTGAGATTTATCTTCCGCACAGACAGCCACGAAACAACAAAGAACCATGGAACCCGTTCAAAGACAAAACAATCAACCCTCTCCCCTCCTCATGTGCAAAAAAAAAACAAATCACACAGCTACTAAAAAAATTAGTGAAACAATGAATATAAGACACAAAATCAGCTCAGTGCCCGTTACCTGCAGGCTTTCCCAATTCAAAATCTTCCAAACTAGCAACAAAAATAGGAGCAACCAGGGAAATTTAAAAATGCATCATATGGGAATTTTAGAGTTCGCAGTCCACAAACCCTGCTCCAGTTCCATCTGTGGTGCATCAGACAACCCAACATATATTTATGAAATATATCTGAGTGGATTTTCTCATTCAATCACCTTCAAGTAACTGAAGCCAGTGACCAAATTCATTCTGCAGTATCACATTTGTGTAAAGGATTATTCTCTAAATATTTAACTTTGTGTGTATTGCTGAATGTTGAAAGTGAAACAAAACTGGCAGAATTTGTTCTCTACTGACCCAGCTTAAGGAACAGACTGAACCTATGTTTACTGAGGTGGCTGGCGCTTGTGAACTCATTTGCAGTGATGGATTATGCAGTAACACGTACCAGTCTGGGTGTCGGTAAGCAATGCACACAACAGCTGGATTATTCCACAAAGATCTGAAGTTGTAAATACTGGAAGGTGTATGTATGCAAGGATTTTCAGGCCTTCGTTCACTATGGAGGTGTGGTCTATTGGGGCCTGTGTGGTCTAGTGAGGCCTGTGTGGTTTAGTGAGGCCTGTGATAATATGTTGCAATGAAAGAACTTCAAACCTTTATGAAGGATTGGCTTTTTGAGGTATAAAGGCTGCCATCAAGACACAGAATCTCAGGATTGTTGGGTGTAGTTTCATTGCCATTTTGAAAAAGGAAGTATGGTACCTATGTGTTTTCCCAGGGTAACAGACATCCCACCTCTCCCGGAAGTTCCGGGAGTCTCCCACATATTAATAGTGGCTCCCCGATGCCCGTAAATTATATAAAATGTCCCGGAAATCAATTTTTTTGAGAGCGAGTGAGCGAGAGAGACCACGAGAGTGAGAGAGAGCAACAGCGAGCGCGAGAGAGACCGAGAGAGAGAAAGAGAGAGCGCGAGAGCAACCATGAGAGACAGAGAGAGCGAGAGAGCGAGTGCGTGGCATGGCAGAGTGTTCCAAAAAAAGAAAATATAAAACGTACGTCACCCCAGACTACCCTAAACTGTACCCCTGCCTAATAGGGGTCAAAATAATGACAGTGTTGCTCGCTGCACCGTTTCCAACAGTGACTTTTCTATTGCCCATGGTGGGTTAAGACTGTAAAAGACATGTTGAGGTGAGTTTAACAGGTGTCATTCCTTCATTAGCATAGCTAACGTTATTTAAACTAGCTGGCTAGCTGCTAAGGAGCTACTCTATTGCAGACATCCCACCTCTCCCGGAAGTTCCGCGAGTCTCCCGCAAATTGATGGTGCTACCTCCCTGAAATGAGTTTTTGCAGGGTGGGATGTCTGGGGTAATGTACTCAGAGTAGTGCTTACTGCAAACCTGTTCACAGATACGATGCACTGCTGATGAGAAGTGTCAAACAGAGCAGCACTGTGTACATTCATTTGGCCATCCTTCAGAGGGATGGCAGATGCTGTCGTTCACCCTTCTCCTACCTGCAGGTTCACTATTACATTTCCATTTACATCTCGTCCAGCCTTGGTCAATGCAAACGAGTATGTAAAATCAATTCTGAAGAAGGTGATACATCTTTTGTTCCTATTTATAATCATGGGGCCTTTAGAAGTGTGTATTCATTGACTTTGTACTGTTGGCCAAATTCTATATGCTTTTTGTTTCTGTACCAGGCCAGTGTAGCATGGGTAACTATGAGTAATCATTCAATCACTCCGTATCACGATGTGGTACAGAAACTGTACTGTAATAGAACCAGTAAAACCACCCAATGCATCACCAGCACTTGTCTACCCACCATCCACGGCCATATATACAGAAAGATGCCAGAGAAAAGGCCAGCAATATCAGGAAGGATCCTGCCCACTCCCATCAGGGAAGGCACTGTGCAGCATCCACACCAGGACCACTAGGCTCCAGGAGAGTCACTTCCCCCGAGCCGTCTGGCTGATCAACACCTCCACCAAACACCAGCACTATATACACATCACCTAGTATCACTGTGAGTTCATCACTCAGTCTATGTATATAACAGTTACATATACATTGTGTTTTATAGGATTACTATTAGATTTATATTTATTGTGTATTTTTCTGCTTTTCTATTGTGTTCTTTATGTTTATTGTGTGCTTTTTTATGCTGCATCGGATCCAAAGTAACAGTTATTTCATTCTCCTTTACGTTCGTGTACTGAAGAATGACAATAAACAATCTTGAAAATAAGCTGAAGGAGAAAACTGAAAGAAGAAGCTGTATTTATGCAGTGCATTTTCCAGTATCAGATCATCTCATGCCCTTTGAAGGCTGTGAATCATCTTTGTAGTTACTGCTACAAACATGACTGCTCACCCATTGAAAATCACAACCATAGCAACATGGTGAACAGTAGATTGAAGATTCGGCTATTCATATATATTTTTCTGATTTCTATACTTGATTGTCTCATCTGAATTTCACCTTTAAGACAAATTATATTTTATGGCAGGCTGGACTTTTTAAGAAAGGCCAATAAGGAATGTCATATTCAAATCTGGGGTATGTTGTAAATGTGCAAGTGAATAATAGAAATTCAAATAAATGATTTTAAAAACAAGAGAAAATCTGCAGATGCTGGAAATCAAAGTAATAGACATAAAATGCAGGAGGATCTCAGCAGGCCAGGGAGCATTTATGGAAATTGGTAAACAGTCGATGTTTTGAGCCGAGACCCTTCATCAGGTCTTAAGTGATTTAAAAATTCACCTGTTGAGTGGCCACCCTTCCAATGCCCACTCACTGATGAAGCTAATTTCTTATTGGCCTGCTGGGAAGTGGAATATTTCAGCCTTTTTTATTAACAGGCAATCTTAACATTGTGATGAGCTTATTTGTTGTAGCTGGTGAGAGGCCTCTGGAAGAAACCAGATAGCCCCAAATGGTTTACCTGTTCATTGTCTCATTTTTTTGGGATAGCGGTGTAGATAAATTAACTGTAGCCCATCGAGACATCAGGAAGTTATAAAAACTGCTTGATAAATTCACTTCTTGCTTCAAAGTTGTACAGCGCAGAAACAGACCCTTTGTCCTTGTAGTCTGTGCCAAGCTTGCTCTGCCTAGTCTCATCGACCCGCACCATGGCCCTGCATAACCCTGCAATCCATATACTTATCCAAATTTCCCTTAAATCTTGCATTTAAACCCACATCCACCACTTCTGCTGGCAGCTCATCCCACTCAAAATCAAAAAAAAAAATCATTTAACCATAACAGATACGGTGAATGAAACAGCATTCCTCTGGGGCCAAGCTGCAAACCAAACAAAACGGCACATTCAAAATAGCGAGAGAAGAAGCATATTCATGTGAAAAAGAAACATATATACAGTCCAAGACTCTCAACATGTCATGCAAGTGATGTTTCAGTGTCCCATGTAACCCAGCCTGTCATTCCACCACTTGAACACAAGAGGGCAGCACTGACAAGAGAGGTCAGTCTCCCCCTGCCCCACCGAGCACGGGCACCAAGCTGCACCGCCTCCAGCGTTTCCTCACTTGGTCTGCAGCAGTAGGCAAGCCTGTGGCTTGAGGCCTAGTCCTTGACACAGTCGAGGCTACACAGCTTCCATGTCATCTGTGGTGCAACCAGACAGGGCTAACTGGCCTGCGACACCTTACATTGTCACTGACCACACAGTCTTGTGATTGCAAGTGAAACATCCGAGACAATCTCCCACAGGTATACTGCATGCTGCCATCGCGCACCAACTCTAATGCCTTCGAGTAGCGGGCAGCAACACGGTCTGGAGCCAGGTCAGCTCCTCCAAACCCAGACCGGCTCCTCCTGGAGCTCGCTTGCACCACTTGCATTGGCACCTCATTCCACACTCTCATGACCCTCTGAGTGAAGAAGTTTTCCCTCATGTTCCCCTTCAACTTTTCACCTTTCACCCTTAACCCATGACCTCTATTTGTAGTCCCAACCAACCTCAGTGGAAAAAGCAACACACATAAAAGTTGCTGGCGAACGCAGCAGGCCAGGAAGCATCTCTAGGAAGAGGTACAGTTGACGTTTCGGGCTGAGACCCTTCGTCAGGACTAACTGAAAGAAGAGCTAGTCTCACCTGCTGCATTCACCAGCAACTTTTATGTGTGTTGCTTGAAATTCCAGTATCTGCAGATTTCCTTGTGTCAGTGGAAAAAGCCTGATTGCATTTACCCTATCTATACACTTCATAATTTTTATACCTTTATCAAATCTCCCCTCAATCTTCTACATTCCACTGAATAAAGTCCTAACCTATTCAATCTTTCCTTATAACCCAGGTCCTCTAGACCCAGCAACATCCTTGTAAAATTTTTTCTGTACTCTTTCAACCTTATTTACATCTTTCCTGTAGGTGGTGACCAAAGCTGCACACAGTACTGCAAATTTGAGGCCACCAACATCTTATACAACTTCCACATAACGTCGCAATCCTACATTCAATACTTTGATTTATGAAAACCAATGTGCCATAAACCCTCTTTATGACTCTACCTACCTGTGATGCCACGTTGAAAGAATTCCATATTCCCAGATCCCTCTGGTCGACCGCACTCCTCAGTGCCCTACCGTTCACTGTGTAGGTCCTGCACGGTTTGCGTTCCCAAAGTGCAAAACCTCACACTTGTTTGCCTTATATTCCACCTGCCAATTTTCTGCCTATCTTTCCAGCAGCTCCATATCACATCGCAAGCTTTGATAATCTTCCTCACTGTCCACTACACCTGCAATATTGGTGTCATCCACAAACCTGCTGATGCATTTTACCACATTGTCATCCAATTCATTGATACAGATGAGAGACAACAATGGACCAATCACCAGTCCCTGCAGCACACCACTAGTCACAAGCCTCCAGTCAGAGAGGCAGCTACCTACTACCACTCTCCGTTTCTCCCGTAAAGCCAATGTTGAATCCAATTTACTATCTCATCACGAATGCCAAACAACTAAACCTTCTGGACCAGCGTCCATTGTGGGACTTTGTCAAAGGCCTTGTGACATAAAGTCCATGCAGACAGTATCCATTCAATTCATCAACTTTCCTGCTAAGTTTGCTTTCTCAAAAAACCTGCATTATAAAGTGCTTTTATTAAGTATTTTATAAAAGCACAAATAAAATACTTTTGCTCTACATGTAAAGCAAGATCCAATATTGCATTTTGTAACTTAACAACATTTAAGGCTAAATTGGACTTGAACCTTGAGGGAATTGTATGGTTGGGTTATCGTAGAGTATTCATTGACCAATCAATCTATGGGCTAGAGTGCATCCCTCAATGGGAACTGGGAACAAAGTCAATTCATTCAGAAAGAGGTCCCATAATGACACAGAGTCTATGGCAATTTCTGATGAAAGCAGGGCAATTTCTCCAGAAAAAATGCAGTGAGTGGAGGATAGCTGGGTATAGATTAAGCGCCTTATATTAAACTTAATCAATTACAGTAACACGAACATAGATCTTCTACCTATGGGGGAAGGAAGCAGATTGGGGCTGAGAGGGAAAATGGATCAGCCATGGTGAAGTGGCAGAGCAGATTCGATGAGCCAAATGGCCTGATTCTGCTCCTATATCTTATGGCTTTATCTTCATTCACCTTCCAATAATATCCACTTAGGTGGGTTGTATTATTGCTGTCGTGTGCCGGCCTGAAATGGGGACAAGCAACTTTTCTTCCCCACGTTCTGTTCAAGAGTAGAGGAGTGGTTGGTAGAAGATGTTTCTGCAGATCCGAACCGTGCGTCTTACAGGGGCTGGAACCTGCGTGTCAATCACGGGAGGGTGAGCGGCGTCCCTTTAAAAGCCAGCTGCCTAAGCAGTGCTTCTCATTGCTGTTTGGAGATCCTGAGGGTTCCCAGAGAAGTCACCGAGATTTCCGTTTGCCGTCAACATTTTCGTTGATCGTCGAGAATTTTCTTGCCTCGGTGGAATGTTCTACTCGGACATTCTGAGAGAAACCCGACAGCAGCAGATGGATATCCGAGAGGCTGCCTCTCTGCGCCAGCAGAGGCGAATGAAACAAGCCGTTCAGTTCATCCATAAAGACTCGATGGATCTACTGCCCCTCGACGGCGTCAAAAAACTGGGCACATCCAAAGAAACCGTAAGTGACCGCGTCATGCTGGACAGATCCCAGTCAGCGGGGTAGCCGGACAGAGCAGATTGTGAGGAACGTGTCTCAGTTTCCTCAGTATGTCGATATATGATGAGCGTCTGAGGCGATGGAGTGCCCACAGCCTGGGGTATCTCACTGGGCTGTGGGCTGCCGGCGGCTCCCGTAGGCTGCTGGAGTGAGTGCTATTAGATTTTCATGAACTCCGAGTCTCTGGATTTCGGACTAACCTTGCGCGTCCATTCTCTGTAGAAAATGCCTTGTTCCTGACGATTGCACAAGCCAGCCGCTCTCAATCAATTTCACTCGTTCCCCTCTGGGACAAGGACTGGTGCGGAGGTATAGCACAGATGAGGCAAGAAAGCCGGGGGAATAGATACCATGGGCCAAATAGTCTTCCTAGCACCGATATCCTCTTTGATTCTTGAAAACGTTTTAAATCGATTAAAAGAGAACGGACGCTGGAGGAACTCAGCGAACCAGGCTTCATCCGTGGAGGGAAATCAGTGAACGTTTGGGGTCGAGACCCTCCACCTGTACCGATGATGTCGCTGAGTTCCTCCGCAGTTTGTTTTTGCTCCGGATTCCAATATCTGCGGTCTCTCGGGTCAGTATAATTAAAGTATTTGTTTCACTGAGTATTCATTTATCGGGAATAAACCAAGTATTAAAACAAATCTACTGTTCCTTTCCGATTGATGTTGGGCATGTTGCCATTATTCGATTGGACTAATGAGCACAATGCCAAAATTAAGGAGAAAAAAAACGAGACGCGGGTGTAATAGGAGGGATATCGATATCAGAATCAGAAATCTAGCTCAATATCACCGGCATATGTCGTGAAATTTGTTAACTTTGCGGTAGCAGGGCGATGCAATACATAATAATACATATTGTTTGTTGTGTGGTTTACAGCATTGTCGGTGGTTAAAATTCTCTGAAGCCCGATATATTGATCCATCGAAGTATAGCTCACTGAGTGAAGAAGGTTGCCCTTGTATCCCCTCCAAATGTCTTCCTTCTTGCCCTAAATCTATCTCTTCCCCAGGCCCTAAATCTATGTCCTCTGAAATGGAGAAAAGTTTCCAGCAAAGTTCAAAGTAAATGTATTATCAGAGTACATCTATGTCATCAGATACAACCCTGAGATTCATTTTCCTGCAGACACACACAGTAAATAGAAAGAAACATCATAGAGTTGGTGAAAACCTGCACAGGACGACAGAGAAGGTAGGATGTACAAGCAATGTGCAAAAAACAACAAATGGTGCAGATGCAAATGCAAAAATAAATAATAATAATAAATAATAATAATAAATAAGCAATAAATGTAGAGAACATGAGCTGCAGAGCCTTTAAAATTGAGTCCATAGGTTGTGGAATCCTGGACCTACTGTATGTATATATACACCAGTATACCTAATACCATCAGAATTTCATATTCCTCAATCGTGTCCCATCTTAATCCCCTACACTCTAGGGAGAACAGACCTAGCAACTGGTATCTCTCCTCATAATTGAAATGCTCTACCCCAAGTAACACCCTGGTGAATCGTTGTACTCTCTCCAGCATGATCACATCATTCCTTTAACATGGTGACTGGAACTGCACATGGTACTCCAGTTGCTTCTGTATTGAGTTCCCCATCTAACTACAGCTAGTAAACCAAATACCTTCCTGGATACATTATCTACCTGTGTGGCTACCTTCCAGGATCAATGGACCTGTACCCAAAAGTCCCTCTCTTTTTCAATTGTCCCCCAAAACTCTACCATTCACAGTGTTTTAGTCTCATTAAGACTCCTACCATATAGGAAAATATACCCTCTTATATTTAATACACCACTTAAACCAGTTCAGAGTTGTAATGGTTAGAATCCAATGCTTGAAATCTGCTTGTGCATTATTACTAATGTGCAGTGAAGCCTATAAATTCTGGTTATACTCTTATGTTCTTTCCAAGGTAGTCTTTCAGGGTCTAGAATGACTAGCCAGTTGCATGTATTCTGAAAAGAATGATGAAGTCAATATGGGCTTTGCAAACTCTGTGTGAGAGTGAGAGTGAGAGAGAGAGTTGGTTGTTGGGCAGGTGGGTGGATGTGTGTAAAAGAGGAGTGTTGTACTACTGTTTTTTTTGCTGGGATACTGCACATGCCCAACAAAGCATTTTCAATGTCATCCTGAAAGTTCCTTCTCTATTTTAAGTGGTCATGGGCTAGGGATTCCCACAGGCTGGTTGGAATGTTCTGTTTTTTTTTCCAAAGAGAATTTGTCCTTGAGGAAATATCCACATTTAATCTAAATACCATTACCAGAATGTTGGTAAATCTGTGCTCAAGGCAGATTCAAAGGCTGAAACCTACTTGTTTGGCACATTGAGGACATTTTATTGATAGTCACACCAGACAATTTAATTTTTAGTTTCACTAATTCACTTATTTTAAGGGTTAAGACCATAAGGCATAAGAGCAGAATTAGGCCATTGAGTCTGCTCTGCTCTCTATCATTTGATTACTTCTGATTTATTTTCCCCCTCAACACCACTCTCCTGCCTTCTCCCTGTAACCTGAATTGAAAACATTATGTGTGGTCCCAGTACCCGAGACCTCACACATCATGAAGACCCTGGAGAGGCTGCTCCTGGCCCACCTCTGACCCCTGGTCAGATCACCCCTCAATCCCCTGCAGTTTGCCTACCAGGAGCACATTGGAGTCGATGATGATGTCAGCTATCTGTTAAACAGAGCCTACTCCTACTTTGATAAGCAGGGCAGCACTGTGAGGATCATGTTTTTTGATTTCTCAGGTGCCTATAATACCATACAGCCCTTGTTGCTAGGGGAAAAACTCTGTTCAGTGCAGACTGGCACTACAGTTGTATCCTGGATGATGGACTACCTGACTGGCAGACCACAGTGAGGCTTCAGAGCTGTGTGTCAGACATGGCTATAAGCAGCACTGGGGCCCCACAGTGGACTGTATTGGCTGCCTTCCTGCTTACCCTATATACCTCGGACCTTAGATACAACACTGAGTCATGTCATCTGCAGAGATTCTGATGACTCAGTAATAGTTGGGTATATTAAGGGAGGATGGGAGGATAAATACAGGGCCTTGGAGGAGGACTTTGTCAAATGGTGCAAGCTGAATCACCTGCAGTTCAACATCAGTAAGACAAAGGAGATGGTGATGGACTTTAGGAAGACTAAGCCTGCATTGCTCCCTGTTACTATTGACGATGAGGATCTGGATGTAGAGAGGACCTACAAGTCCCTGGGGATCCACCTGGATAACAGACTTGAGTGGAGCACCAACACAGAGGCTCTGTCCAAGAAGGGGCAGAGTTGCCTCTACTTCCTGAGGAGGCTAAGGTCCTTTGGAGTATGCAGGCCTCTCTTTCACATGTTCTACCAGTCTGTTGTCACCAGTACAAACTTCTATGTGGTGGTGTACTGGGGCAATGGCATCAACACGGGTGATGTCAAAAGGCTCAATAAACTGATTAGAAAGGCTGGCTCTGTTATAGGTGTCAAACTGGACACACTGGAGGCTGTGGTAGAACAAAGGACCCTACGGAAAATCCTGGCAATTCTGGACAATGTCTCTCACCCTCTGCATGCCACCTTCTCTGAACAGAGAAGCACTTTTAGAAATAGACTAAGACAACCATGCTGCTCCAAAGAGCATTTAATGAGGTCATTCTTACCCTCGGCCATTAGGCTCTATAATGAGTCAACCTATAGCCGAGGAAGTGATGACCCCTCCTGTTAGACTGTTTGAAGTAACTTATTTTTTATTCTTTCTACTTCTCTTCTAATATTTATAACTTTGCCCTTGGTATGTGACTGTGACATTGTAATTTCCTTTAGGATCAATAAAGTTTCCATCTATCTATCTAACCTTTTGATGCCCTTAATAATCAAGAACCCATCAACCTCCGCTGTAAATATACCCAAAGACTTGCTCACAACCATTTGTGGCAATGAATTCCACAGATTCACACTGGCTAGGAAGTACCTCCTCATCTCTGTGCTAAAGAGACATCCTTGTACTCTGAGGCTGTACCTCTGGTCCTAGACTTGCCCAGTATAGGAAACATCCTCTCCAAGTCTGCTCTGTACTTAGCCTTTCAATATTCGGTAGGTTCCATTCTTCTAAACTCCAGTGAGTAAAGGCCCAAAGCTATCAGATGGTTCCCGTGTGTTAACCCTTTCATTCCCAGCATCATTCTCATAAACCTTCCCTGGAACCTCTCCAATGCCAGCACATTCTTTCTTAGATAAGGAGCCCAAAATGCTCACAATATTTGAGATACAGTCTGACAAATGCCTTATAAAGCCTCACCATTATATCTTTGCTTGCATATCTTAGTCCTTTAGAAGTGAATGTTATCATTGCATTTGTCTTCCTGACTGCCCACTTAACCTGCAAGTTAGCCTTTAGGGAGTGCTGCACTAAGGCTCCAAGTCCCTTTGCATCCTCGATTTCTGAATTAGCTCTCTGTTTAGAAAATAGTCTATGCCTTTATTCCTTCTACCAAAGACTTATGACCATACACTTCCCTACACTGTATTCATCTGTCACTTCTTTGCCCAGTCTCCTAATATGTCCATGTCCTCTGCAGACTCCCTGATCTCTCAACATTGCCTGCCCCTTCACTTACCTTTGTATCATCTGCAACCTTGCTATCAATTCCATCATCCAGATCATTAACATATAACATGAAAAGGAGCAGTCCCAACACCAACCCCTGTGGAGCACCAGCAGTCATCGGCAGCCAACTATAAAGGACCTCCTTTATTGCCACTCTTTGCCAATCTTCTATTCATGCTAATATCTTTCCTGTAATACCATGGGCTACTATCTTGTTTAGCATCCTAATGTATGGTACCTTGTCATGGGCCTTCTGAAAATCCAAGTAAATAACATCCATGGACTCTGCTTTGACTATCCTACCTGCTATTTCCTCAAAGAATTCCAACAGATTCGTAAGGCAATATTTACCCCAAAGGGAACCATGCCAACTTTGGCCTATTTTATCATGTGCCTCGGAGTATCTGAAACCTCATTCTTAATAATGAACTCCAACATCTTACCAACCACTGAAGTCAAGCTAAATGGTCTATAACTTTCTGTCTTTCACCTCCCTCCTTTCTTAAAGTGTGGAGTTAACCCCAATGTAGATTAAGTAAAGCAGAATATTGAGGCTTAAGGTTCTGACTACAAGGTCATTGACCTCAGACTTCAATTCTGATTCTCTTTCCTTTAGTCACAGTATTAGTGTGGCTGCTCCACCTGCATTAATAGTCATTGCTATTCCCCAGTGTGCTGTTGGTGAAATACTCATTGATGGCAATGCTATTGAATACTAAAGGTAGCTGTTTATCTATTTCCTTGATGATAAAAGTCTAGCACTTATTGGCACAAATGACATGTGCTACTTAATCCATACCTGAATGTTGTCTTGCTCCTTTGTTTGCCGGGGAGTTCAAAATGGATGGAAGCATTGTGCAATCATCAGCAACCATTTCCACTTCTGACGTTCTCGTGGAAGGCAGATCATTGATGAAGCAGAAGAAAGTAGTGTGGATAGAGTGAATGACCTCCAGCAATCACAACCATCTTCCTTCGTGTAAGGCATGGTACAGCCACTAACAACAATTTTCTCTTGATATCTATTATACTTTTTTAAAGGGTCCTTGGTGAATCATTAATTTGAATACTGCCTTGATATCAGGAGCAGTTACTGTCTCCTCACTGGTAGAATTCTGCTCTTTATGTCGAGGCTGTGAGAGGTCCTGGCTTGGGTGAAGAGGACAGGTCTTCACTCCCATGGTAGGGAAGTTGTTTGATCCCATTGCCTTTGCCGTATCCCATGCCCTCAGCCATGTTTATATGATATGAAGTGAATCAAGTTGACTGAAGAGTGGGTTCTGTGATAGTGCAGATCTCAGGATGAGTCATCTGCTGGATATGACCACTGAAAATTATTGCGAAAACTTTGTCTTTAACAATTATGCCATGGGCTTCTACAAGGATGGAGTGTCCTTGGAATCTTCTTCTGATAGCTGTTTAATTGACATCCATCAGTCCCCCTACATCTACATCTAGGCATGTTGGAACTGCAGAGTTTTGATTCAATCTGTTGGTTTTAAGATCACATCCCTCTGTTTGTTGATTGTTGTTTCTGCTGTTGTATACACACCTGGTCCTGTATAGTGAGGGTTGTATCAGGCCGTGTGGTTAGATTGTGGTGACATATGTTTCTGCTACTGGTGGTCCACAGTACCTCCTGGATACTGTGGACCACCAGTTTGAACTGGCAGATCTGTTAAATGTCCACAGTCTAAGAACATTCTGTGCCCTTGCTTGTATCAAGTAGTGCTCAACTTGGAGGTACAATGATTCATTACCTGAGAGGCAGCAGTGGATGATAATCAGGAGTAGGTTTTGTTGCTCGCGTTTGACTTAATGTTGGGAGACTTCATGGGGGCTCACTATTGAGGAGTTCCAAGGCCATTTTTCCCACCGAACTCCCAGCCATAGTGGTCACCTATGATCTTAATGAATGATAGATCAACAACCCAGATGGTCAATTGCTGTTCCCAATTTGTTCAATTAGTTCCCTAATTTGGAAACTAAATCCCAAGTGTATATGAGGAGGACCTTTCAAGGCTGGTTGGGCTGATTGAACTTGGTGCTACCATTCATGTCAAATGGTCCATCTGGTTTTGTTCTTCCTCCATTTCAAGAAGGTGGCCATGGTTCAATTGTGTGGCTTGCTTCAGAGTCAACCATACCTGTCAGTCTGATACCTTGCAGATGGGCAGATAGGCAAATGTAGCAGATTTCTTCCTTTGCTCCTCTCTCTCTCCCCCCAACACTGTATCTCCCCCCAGAGCACACATTGAGTCTCAATGTACAATGCAGAAGGCCAACAAAAGACAGGTCAGAGTGAAAGGGGGAGATGAACTGGAAGGCATCAAAAAACACAAAGCATGTTTGTAGACTGAGTGCAGGTGTTCCACAAAAGCTACCCAAACATCCTTTTATTTTAGCAATTTGAACTTTAAAGAGCATAAGAAACGGATGTTTCAACCCATCATGCTTAATCCTCTTTTCAATAATGACTTATCTTTTATATCAGAGCCACTCTAAAGCACCCATAAACACAATATCCCTTGATTCCCTTAATATCTAAAATGCTATTATATTAACCTCTTTCTTTAATATACACAGTCATTAAGTCTCCATAGGCATCTTTGGCTCAGAAGATACACCACCCCTGGGTGAAGAAATTTCCTCTTATCCTTGTTTTGAAGGCCTGTCCTTCATTTTGAGATAATGATGTCTTAGTGTGTAGAATCCATGGTGGTAAACATCCTAGCCAAGAGAAGCAGTATCTGCCCTGTCAAGTCCCATTAGAGTTTTGGACATTTCAGCTTCATCTAAACTTGACAGTATAGATCCTATTCACTTAAACTCCCCCTAGAGGGGAAATCACAACTTGGGAATTAATCTGATCCATTTGTTTACTATAGATGTTCAGAGTGTCAAAATCATGCTAACTGTATTGATTATAATTTTTGAAATTTTATTTTAGCAACCACACAACATTTTGCAGAGACGTTTGTTAGAAAGCAACTTGTCAAAACTTCGAGCCAACAATCGAGGGACTTGGCCTTCTAATGATTCATTTCCGATGCAGAGCAATAGCTTCCATCAGATTAAACAGGAATTTCACAGAGCTCATGGTGATGATGATCTGATATTTGTGTGTTGCAAGGTAATTTTGTATTCCTTAAAATGTATGACATTATTTTGGTTCGGAATGTTGTTGTTCGCTTTGATTGTTTGCATGCTTTGTGTTTTTTTTTCTTGCGCATCAGATGTTAGTCTTTTATTTTTAGTTTTATTCTTTTTTCATTCTTTAATTGGGTTCTTTCAGGTTTCTTGCTTTGTGGCTACCTCTGAGCAAGCAAATCTCAAAGTTGTATAATTTATACATTCTTTGATAATGAATGCACTTGGATCTTGAATTATCAGCCAACCAATTTAAAATAAGCTTTGTATATGGTTCCATTTATGAAAATAGTAATTCTACTTCAGTCATGTCAGTGTCTAAAAATGGAAAGACAAACCAGCATGTCTCTTTATTATCTACTATGGTACAGCAGTTGATGATTTTCCAATTTGTATGTGGTCTCACTAACACATTATTTATCCTTGCAGATATAATACTACTTTTATTCTAATCACCTATTTTCCATATCCCAACGATAAATTATATTACAGAGGGATAAGAGAAGGTATCTCAAGGGGTGAATTACCACTTACGAGTAACAATACCCCATAGTACAAAGAGACTCTCAATTCCTGTGATGTCTGAATCTTAATCAGAATCCTGACTGATCACAAGCTGTTTTAATTATAGACAACCCAGTCATTAATTGTGGCACCTAAGTTCAGCTCTCTGTTCTAAGATGAAGAACACTCCTGATTTACAGTTTGCTAATGCTTGGTACAATTAGTGCTGCATGAGTTATGAGTCTGCTTATCATTATTGCAGCCTTGTCGTGGTGTCACGGAGAGATACAGCACAGGCACAGGCCCTCCAGTCTGAGTCAACGTTGATCATTAGGCACCTATTTTTACAATTATTCTACCCTAACCCATTTTAATCATCCCACATTCCCATCAACTGGCTCCCACCTATAACATCATAAGATATAGGAGCAGAATTAGGCCACTTGGCCCATCGAGTCTGCTCTGCTATTTCATCATGGCTGATCCATTTTCCCTCTCAGCCCCAATCTCCTGCCTTCCCCCTGTATCCCTTCATGCCCTGACTAATCAAGAATCTATCAACCTCTGCCTAAAATATACCCGATGATTAGGTCTCCACAGCTGCCTGAGGCAATGAATTCCACAGATTCATCACTCTCCGGCTAAGGAATTCCTCCTCATCTCCATTCTAAAAGGATGCCTCTCTATTCTGAGGCTGTGTTCTCTGGTCTTAGACTCCCCCACCATAGGAAACATCCTCTCCACATCCATTCTATTGAGGCCTTTCATAGAACATAGAACATAGAATAGTACAGCACAGTACAGGCCCTTCGGCCCACAATGTTGTGCTGACCCTCAAACCCTGCCTCCCATATAAGCCCCCACCTTAGATTCCTCCATATACCTGTCTAGTAGTCTCTTAAACTTCACTAGTGTATCTGCCTCCACCACTGACTCAGGCAGTGCATTCCACGCACCAACCACTCTCTGAGTAAAAAACCTTCCTCTAATATCCCCCTTGAAATTCCCACCCCTTACCTTAAAGCCATGTCCTCTTGTATTGAGCAGTGGTGCCCTGGGGAAGAGGCGCTGGCTATCCACTCTATCTATTCCTCTTATTATCTTGTACACCTCTATCATGTCTCCTCTCATCCTCCTTCTCTCCAAAGAGTAGAGCCCTAGCTCCCTTAATCTCTGATCATAATGCATACTTTCTAAACCAGGCAGCATCCTGGTAAATCTCCTCTGTACCCTTTCCAATGCTTCCACATCCTTCCTATAGTGAGGTGACCAGAACTGGACACAATACTCCAAGTGTGGCCTAACCAGAGTTTTATAGAGCTGCATCATTACATCGTGACTCTTAAACTCTATCCCTCGACTTATGAAAGCTAACACTCCATAAGCTTTCTTAACTACCTTATCCACCTGTGAGGCAACTTTCAGGGATCTGTGAACATGTACCCCCAGATCCCTCTGCTCCTCCACACTACCAAGTATCCTGCCATTTACTTTGTACTCTGCCTTGGAGTTTGTCCTTCCAAAGTGTACCACCTCACACTTCTCCGGGTTGAACTCCATCTGCCACTTCTCAGCCCACTTCTGCATCCTATCAATGTCTCCCTGCAATCTTTGACAATCCTCTACACTATCTACAACACCACCAACCTTTGTGTCATCTGCAAACTTGCCAACCCACCCTTCTACCCCCACATCCAGGTCGTTAATAAAAATCACGAAAAGTAGAGGTCCCAGAACAGATCCTTGTGGGACACCACTAGTCACAATCCTCCAATCTGAATGTACTCCCTCCACCACCACCCTCTGCCTTCTGCAGGCAAGCCAATTCTGAATCCACCTGGCCAAACTTCCCTGGATCCCATGCCTTCTAACTTTCTGAATAAGCCTACCGTGTGGAACCTTGTCAAATGCCTTACTAAAATCCATATAGATCACATCCACTGCACTACCCTCATCTATATGCCTGGTCACCTCCTCAAAGAACTCTATCAGGCTTGTTAGACACGTTCTTCCCTTCACAAAGCCATGCTGACTGTCCCTGATCAGACCATGATTCTCTAAATGCCTATAGATCCTATCTCTAACACTCTTTTCCAACAGCTTTCCCACCACAGACGTAAGGCTCACTGGTCTATAATTACCCGGACTATCCCTACTACTTTTTTTGAACGAGGGAACAACATTCGCCTCCCTCCAATCCTCCGGTACCATTCCCATGGACAACGAGGACATAAAGATCCTAGCCAGAGGCTCAACAATCTCTTCTCTCGCCTCGTGGAGCAGCCTGGGGAATATTCCGTCAGGCCCCGGGGACTTATCTGTCCTAATGTATTTTAACAACTCCCAACACCTCCTCTCCCTTAATATCAACATGCTCCAGAACATCAACCTCACTCATATTGTCCTCACCATCATCAAGTTCCCTCTCATTGGTGAATACCGAAGAGAAGTATTCATTGAGGATCTCGCTCACTTCCACAGTCTCCAGGCACATCTTCCCACCTTTATCTCTAATCGGTCCTACCTTCACTCCTGTCATTCTTTTTTTCTTCACATAATTGAAGAATGCCTTGGGGTTTTCCTTTACCCTACTCGCCAAGGCCTTCTCATGCCCCCTTCTTGCTCTTCTCAGCCCCTTCTTAAGCTCTTTTCTTGCTTCCCTATATTCCTCAACAGACCCAGCTGATCCTTGCTTCCTAAACCTCATGTATGCTGCCTTCTTCCTCCTGACTAGATTTTCCACCTCACTTGTCACCCATGGTTCCTTCACCCTCCCATTCTTTATCTTCCTCACCGGGACAAATTTATCCCTTACATCCCGCAAGAGATCTCTAAACATCAACCACATGTCCATAGTACATTTCCCTGCAAAAACATCATCCCAATTCACACCCGCAAGTTCTAGCCTTATAGCCTCATAATTTGCCTTTCCCCAATTAAAAATTTTCCTGTCCTCTTTGATTCTATCCTTTTCCATGATAATTATAAAGGAAATATTCGATAGGTTTCAACGAGGTCACCCCTCATTCTTCTGAATTTCAGTGAGTAGAGACCCAGAGCCATCAAACGCTCCTCATATGACAAGCTTTTCAATCCTGGAATCATTTTTATGAACCCCTCATGAACCCTCTCCCAACGTCAGCTCATTCTTTCTTAGATAACCCCTGTTAGATTCCACATCTCACCTACACACCAGCGTTTACAGTGCCCAATTAACCTGCCAACCTGAACAATTTTAGGATGTTGTGAAAAACTAGAGTACCTGGCAAACCACCACCCCACCCCCCACGTTCTCAGGGAGAGCATAGAAACTCTATAAAGACAGCACCGAGGGCCCAGACTGTATCTGGGTTGCTGCAATAATACTATTGGCTTTGCAATTTGCCTTGGATGGTTCTAAACCTGTTTTCAATTTTTTAAGTGTGCTGGATTAGAGATGAAATTACAGATTGACACCGGCTCTCAAAATAATCTCATTTCATCTGCCTGTGTGGATAAACTAGGGTAAGTCATCATGCATTTCTTATACTTCCTCCTTCAGACATGGTGCTGCAACAAATAAACCACATGTTTTATTGGAATGAACTGTGTTTTTTCCCCCCGTGTGATGGGATGGGAATATCTGTAGTGTGAATGTACAGACGTCAGCACAGATGGTTGGAATAATGAGCTGTCCTGGCTGGAGACCTGTTGGGATTTGTAACGTAAGCAGAAACACATCAGAAATAGGAGTAGCCATTCTCAAAAGATGTTTATGATAACATTTGAAAAGACTATACAATAATATTACTGTATGACAGACTGTGGGAAACAGAAAAGAAGGAAAACACCATTGCAGTAAAAGTGAAAGCATCTGCTGCATCATTGAGTAGCACAATTGGATTTTTTCCTGATTTAGCATTTCGACCGGTGGAAAATTTAATTCATTTGGAGGTAAATTATAGCAGAGCCTGTCATTCAGTGTGCCAAGTTGGAATATGCTTTGGAACTGAATTTCACAATTGCATACATTACAAATTTTAATGCAATAAAACAAACTGCTGTGGGAACTCAGTAGGTCAAGCAGCATCAGGACTCTTACCTTTGACAGAGGGCACTTGACCCACTCAGTCCCTCCAACAGTTTGGTTTGTGCACAGACTATACTATCTACAGTCTTGTGACTCCATTATGAATTTGATATGTTGTAAGGACAGGGGTATCACTGCCTGGTATGGGGGGGGGGAGTGGGCACTGCACAGGACCGAAAGAAGCTGCAGAGGGTCGTAAATTTAATCGGCTCCATCTTGGGTACTAGCTTACAAAGTACTCAGGACATCCTCAAAGAGCAGTGTTTCAGAAAGGCAGTGTCCATTATTAAGGACCCTCAGCACCCAGGGCATGCCCTTTTCTCACTGTCACCATCAGGGAGGAGGTACAGAAGCCTGAAGGCACACACTCAGCAATTCAGGAACAGCTTCTTCCACTCTGCCATCTAATTCCTCAATGGACATTGAACCCATGAACACCTCCTCACTTTTTTTATATTTCTGTTTTTACACAATATTTAATCTATTCAATATACATATACTATTATTCATTTACTTATTTACTTTTATTTTTTTCCTTCTCTATTATGTATTACATTGACCTGCTGCTGCTAAGTTAATAAATTTCACAACATGTTGGTGATAATTAACCTAATTCTGATTTTGATTCTAATAGTATTATTAAAAATACAAAACAAATGCTCCTGATTCATTAATAGTATGCAACCAGGGCTGCTGAGTAAATCAGGAAGCAGTGACTGTAGTGCCAATCTTCTATCACAGGAATGTAAAATCTACATTTGATCTGGTGGACACAAAACGTCTTTGGGGCCCAGATATTTGATTGCAAAGTGATGCTTCACTTCAGCAATGTGCAATTACTAACGCACAGAGTTAAATATTATGCCTTTCAATTCCTGGGTGATTTTACCCAATATTCCCTATGCAGTGATACTTTGGGAGAACTGTGGAGAAAGTAGATGAGGTTGGCTGAGGAGTTGTCATTGTCAGGCAATCCTGGAACAACTGATCCTTTGCAGTGCATTACCAAACTGGAACCCCGCTCACTGATCCCTTCCTAGTTGCTTTCTCCTGCCACTCGAATCATACACCCCCCCGTTCACCCACAGTCTTCAGTATACCCATATGGGCACATGCACACACAATGGTCCTGGGACCCTGGCCTTGATTATGCATTAAAGCTGCGAATCTCCCCTTGGCAATCTCCCAAAATCCATTGTAGGGGAGTTCAGAACACTGTTGGTAAGAATAACATTTATTGTCTTCCTTATTTATTCTCTATGTCACGTACTCGAAGAGCTAAACTCATTGTGGTGAAAATGCCACAGTGGCATTGGGGAGAGTATTCCAGTATTTTGCCCCATAGCAATGTCATTCGACAACAGGAGGCAGCTTGACTGGAGGAGGGTAATGTTGCACTGCAAGATGCCTGCGGCCTTGTCATTCTAGATGGTGGGATACTGTCAAAGAAGCATTTCTGAATTATTGTAATGCATCTTGTAACATACCATTGGAGCGTGTGAATGTACAAGCAGGTGAAAATCACCAGTGAGGTGGGCCATTTTGATTTGGATGCCATTGAGTCTCCTGAATTTTGGAGTTGCTTTGATCCAACCATTGAATCAAAATCAGATTTATTGTCACTGACATGGTCATGAAATTTGTCGTTTTGTGGCAGGAGTATAGTGCAGGCATAACAAATTACTCTAAGTTACAGTAAAAAATGAGTAACTAGTGCAATAATAAAGGAATAGCGAAGTAGTAGTCATGGGTTCATGGGCTGTTTAGAAAGCTGATGGCAGGGGGGGAAGAAGCCCTTCTTAAAACATTGAGTGTGGTCTTCAGGCTCCTGTACCTCCTCCCTGACAGTAGTAACAAGTGGGCATATTCCAGATGGCAACGGCGCTTAATGTTGGATGTCTCCTTCTTGTGGCACCCCCTTTTGAAAATGCCGAAATAGCAGTGAGGTTTATGGCTGTGATGGAGCTGGCTGAATCCACAAACCTCTGTGGCCTCTTACAATCCTTCCACACCATTTAGACCTGTTGTTGTTTGTTTCAAGATTGCTTATTGTCATTCTCCAGTACTCAAGTGTAAAGGAGAAAGAAATGACTGTTACTCTGGATTTGACGCAGCATAAAAACAGCAACTAAAAAACAAAAAATGCATGATAAATATAAATATAAAAGCAATCTTATAAAACAGAATGCTCTCTATGGTACATCTGTAGAAACCTGTTAGAGTGTTCGGGGACCTAACTCTAACTCCCAATGAGATATAGAGGCTGGCATGCCTCTGTCATGATTGCATCAATATGCTGGGCTGACAGTTGTTCCTCTGAGATGTTTATGCCCAGGAATTTGAAGCTGCTCACCGGTGACCCCTCAGTGACAGTTAGCGTGTGTTTTCCCGACATCCCCTTCCTGAAGTCCACAATCAGTTCCTTGGTCTTGCTGACATTGAGTGAAGGTGATTGTTGTGACACCACTCAACCAGCCTTCCAATTGCAATCTGAGATTTTGCCAACAGCTGCTTTATCATCGGCGAGTATATAGATGTCGGTTCAGCTGTGCCTAACCACACAGTCATGAGTTTACAGAGTGTAGAACAGTGGGATAAGCAGGCATCATTGAGGAGTGCTTGTGTTGATTATCAACAAGCAGGACATGTTATCACCAATCCAAACTGACTGTGGTCTCCTGATGAGGAAGACAAGAATCTAGTTGCAAAGGTGGTACAGAGGCTCAGATTTGAAGATAGTTGATCAGTACTGACGCGCTGATGGTGTTGATTACCGTGCTGTAATCAATAAACAGCAGCCTGACGTCGGCATTACAGTTGTCCAGGTAGTCCAAAGCCCAGTGGAGAGCCAGTAACATTGCATGTGTTGTAGACCTGTTGTGGTGTTAGGCAAGTTGCATGGGGTCCAGGTCTTTGCTCAGGCAGGAGTTAACTCTGTCCAGGACTAACCTCTCAAAGCATTTTATCACAGTAGATGTAAGAGCTATCAGATGATAGTCAATGAGGCAGCTCACCCCGTTCTCCTTCAGCACCAGTATGATTGTTACCCTTTTGAAGTAGGTGAGGTCAAAGATGTCCATGAACACTCCTACCAGTTGGTTAGCACAGGTCTTTAGATTGCAGCAGGCACACTATCGGGGCTTTGCGTCTTGATTTAATGATTATTAACATTCTGGGCCAACCACAGGTGGGTTCATTGTTTTCATGCGTGAATTACTTAATCTAGAGTTTTGTGTCAGAGATTGTCCACAAATTCTTCCTTTTAAAGGAAAATATGCGGATGGCCATAAAAAAGTGTGTCATGATCTCTCCTGTTACCCAAGGACACACATTGCACACACACATCTTCTGGCAAGATTACAGAAATTCCACTTGGATAGTCTATTTTAATTATTATTGATACCTACCCTGCCGCTTCCTAAATGTACAATACCTTGCAAAATAAAGGTAAGACGAAAACAAATTAAGTGTTTATTTTTAAAGTATTTGATTTCTATAAGAGGGCTGAGCGTCAATAAGCCCCATGACTGTATTCATATGTTGAAAATAGGCAATCCTATTCAAAGTTCACAGTAAATTTATTATCAAAGTATATACAGTATATGTTGCCAAATCCTACCTTGTCCGCATTTACAGAAAAAACACAACTGAGTTTTACAATAAACTATACAAAAACCGATAAAGACTGACTAGCAACTAATGTGCAAAATAGGACAAACTATGCAAATAAAAATAATACTGAGAACATGAGTTGTAAGGAGTCCTTGAAAGTGAGTCCATAGGTCATAGGATCAGTTCAGAGTAGTGGTGAGTAAACTTTTCCACACTGGTTCAGGAACCTCATGGTTGTAGGGTAATAACTGTTCCTGAACCTGGTGGCGTGGGACCTAAGGCATCTCAGGAATTGCGCAGCATTCCAAAATTGTGTAATCGAGGATCATTTTGTTACGAATACTTTTTAATCCTCACTATTAGAGTATTAACTGTGTTGTTTTACATTAGAATTTAATGAACATATTATTTTACTCTGATCTTAAAAAAAACATTCAAAATCATTATTTTCATCATAGGCTGAAGGAATATGTGAAAACAGACAGGAATGAAATGGAAAAAATGGGAATGCCCTTTCTGTCAAAGGTTATTGGCCAAATGGACAACATTGCAATTTCTGTAGGGCAACTGAATATTAAGTGTTCAGCAGTTGTGGTGGGTAAGTTTTCATACTTAAAAGAATTTATTAAAAAACTATTTCCTAACATATTTTGTAAACAGATTATGTTTTTACATAGGTTCTAAGTTTCTAGTGAATAATTAGCAGAGATTGCTGTGAATGGTTGTGAAGTTATTAATCACATTTAAAGGTACTATGGGTAATAATAACAAAAGTGAGAGCTCTTGGAACTGAGGCATGCACTGAGATTGGATAGAAAGAACATTCATCATGCCTGACTAACCTGATCACAAGGTGTTCAATGTTCCATTCCCCAGCATGTAGTTCCTGCATCTTAATGAACACAAGATAGTGCACACATTCTTTTGACTGTCTTTGTGTGATGATAAATGGGAAAATAATGTGAATTTGGAAATTAGTTGATGCTGAATGGCGAAATTTATCATCTACTACTTGAATCAGGTACATGTAGTCTTTCTGAGAACTGCCATATTCTCCTGCCTCAGCTGGGACTGGAAAATAAAGCAATTGGCACCAGATATCCCTGTAAAATAATTACAGACAACCCCTGGGTTATGGCAGTTTGAATAATGGAAATTTGCCCTTACAGAATTCATAAATTGCTACCTAAAAATTTGAAGTAAAGCATTAAATTCACTCATGAATTTTTTAAGTAACTAAATAAACAAAATCCACATTTTTTTTATCTCACATTTCTTGGCACATGCAAAGATTTTATGACTTCATATTATGGAAAATTGTGAATTGGACTGTTTGCTTAGAACACAATCCACACCCCAAAATTGCAGGGATTAGTGTACAATCTGAGAGAAACTTAGTGAAATGCTATGCTTGTAAACTGCAAGGTTTCAAGTAATAAGTCTCCACTGGCACTGATTAGGGAGTCAGATTCCTGACTATATTAGCTGAGCCAAGGTGCAATACTTGCTCAATGACTATGCCCACTTTCTCGAAAGAAGTCTAAATTTGGTGATTTTTCATTAGGGGTCTGGTATTCATTTGAGTCATGTTTACATTCCATGTTTTTTTGATCAATATATCTTGTTATATATTTTTCTGCATGTGTATTAGAAAAGGTGTCATTCATTCTACATCTCAGATCAAAAATTAAAAATAAACTTAGCCAACTAATACATACTGTCTGGGTATGGTTCTGAAGGAAATCTAACTCTCCAAAACAGAAGGATTGTAATAAATAGTGAGGAATATATTGTAATCAGTGCTGCCATTTACACTGCTAACCTTTCACTGTAAAGCTAAAATGTTCTATAGAAATCATCTTCCATTGCTGAGAGTAATAGATTAATTATCAATTTAATGCAAGAAATTGCCTCATTTTAAAACTACAACATTCTTTCTGCTGTACACTCCATTTAATGTGTGTGGAATTTTGTCCTTCAGCTATGCTCAAAGAAGACTGTTAATTTTCAAATTACATTTGGTAGCCCAATTAGTAATTGATATTGTCAAGAAATTTTATCATCAATGTTTTAATCTTGATAATGAAATATAGACATAAAATGCAAGAAACACATGAGAGGTCACTCAGCATCTGTGGAGAGAGAGAGAAGAAAAGTCTCTCTTTAATGATCTTCCATTGGAACTGAAATAAGGAATAATTTGGTGATAATCCTTTGTTCCAGTTCTATATTATTAAAAGGTTTCTACCCAATTTAATGTTGATCAGAATATGTTTCACACTCAATTATCTTTCTCATTAACAGATGATGATAAGAAAATTCTCTCTCTTGGATCACAGACATTGAGATCTTTGAAGGTAACAAAATGACATTCATTGTGTATATCAGGTTTGGGAAGAGATTTTTTGTGCCCTTTTAGCCTCAGGTTGTGATTGCATTGGGTTCTGTCTTCAAAGCCCTAAACTGAAAAGATTTTAAGCCCTATCCAATATAGATATCAATGAGTACACTCACTATAGGAAGGTTATCCTGTATCCATCTTCATGGACTAGCTTACTTCCCTGTCTAGTCTCTGTTATGAGCTCTAGCTCATAAGTAGTCACTTCTTGAATGGTGGGACCCCCTCCCTACCAAGGAAGAGATATTTCCAGTTAATGAAGTACTTTAAAACAGTTTATTTTATTTTAATGATACACATTTATATTCAGACAAATGGTTCTTGACACATGTTTAGCACTCAGAGGACTTCTCATTTACAAAATATATCCGAATTTCAAAGGATTTCAAAACACAGGTGCAATCCTTATGAACTAAAAGGACATACTGTACCAACAAATTGCAGACGACTGAGTCATCCGTTGCAGAAACCGAAGGCTGTGGAATGAATTCTAGTTCTTCTTTCTGTCACCCCATCTTTTTGTCATTTCTAACAATCTCAATACTTTCTAATGTTTATATTGCTTGCCACTAGATGATATCATCTGCATGTGTTATTTGTTGGGACAAAGTAATTTATACAGATGGTCTAAAACCTTCTGAGAACAACGGTGCCTGGTTAATATAGGCCTATTAACATAGCCCATTGTCTTGTGTTTGGCTAATGCAGTCACTTCACTTTACAAACCACATCTCTTAGTAGCCAACCCAGATACCCTTTTAACTTCAAACAAATTACTGCTTGCAATTTGTATTAAGAACTGAAGACTGATTCTTGTTTACAACAAGAAATTGAGCAAGGAATATTTGTTAACGTTGTACCAAACAACTCTGAAGCTTCGGAAAGGTCCTGTTGCAGTAGTAGAAAGCTGAGGTTAGCAATAAGCTTCTCAGGCCCTGGAAAGTGGTCATCCATTACAAAATTGTGTCTGCTCTGCTTTGTACTTAGTGCATAATAGACATGGAAAAACAATATTTAATTCTTGGAGAGAAGGAGAAAGAGGAGATTCCATTTCTGAATACAGAGAGCTGTTTGAATGAAGATGGGTAAGTGCAATGAAAGTAATTTAGCTACATTTAGACTAGGTTGTTTAAATGTAAAACCTTTTGTTGAACGTATTCTGTATTTATATGAAAGATAAATGTACTTCTAGGACCAAATATTTGGAAGACTTTTTGCTAGCTGAAGAGGATGTGAATTAATTAAATAATGCAAAGTGACAAAAAAATAGTACAGATGTTTAGACAGCTGATAGGGACATTGGTGATAAAGTGATAAATGCCACTAGTAGCAGTAATTCTAATAATTATAGAATCTTTTATCAGTTTGTCACCATGGGTCCATTTATTGGAAAGCCACTGGTACTGGAAATTTCTGAACTACCTTTCAATGGCAGTAAAACATCCTGGTGTCATGAAAGTTGCATAAAGTGAGATCCTCAATCATAGAATCTCATTGTCAGATCTTCCTGTGCTGAAAATTATCAGGTCAGAATCTGTGTGCTGTTCTCCACTGCCTAGTTCTTAAGGCTTCCAATTTCATCTCTCACTACTAGCACCTTTTTCCAACTACATGGACATGATACTGCTTAACGTATACATTCTGCTGTAAACACACACACAGTGAAACAAGAAAAGGGAACAGGAGTAGTTCACCAACATCACCAACCTGCCTTGCCATTCAACATGATCATGTCATTTCTGGCCCAGTTTCATCTCCTGTTCAGTGCTGATTGCCCCTCTTTCAAATATTTATCTGCTTCCTCTTGGTATACTTCCAATGATCCTGTCTTCACAATCTTTCAAGATAAAGAATTTCATCCTCCGTGAGATGGGCAAGTGTTAATTTCTCCAAGAGAGTGGGGGGAACTTGGGTAGGCTAGTGAAGAACAGAATCCACACGAAACAGGCTCTTCATTCACGGTGTATGAAGACCCACAACAGGCAGGCACTCCTGGCTGGAGGTTGACAAGGAAATGTCTGGAAAAAAAACATGGCTGCCTGTACTTTGCAGTGTAAGCAAGTACCCATCATTTTTATATTATTATTATTATAAAGTAGACAGATTAATGAAAATAAGATAAAACTGCAGATGCAGGAACTCTGAAATGAAAACAGAAAATAGGCAGCAGATTGAATATACTTCACAGTCTAAGCAGTGCATTAATTCTTGCGTCCAGAGTTTTGGAATTAGTTTTGAAGGCAAGAAGCAGCATGCTCACCCCACTACATTGCGTATTTAGTGCCACTGCATCCAGATGAATTTCTCAGTGAATGTTCATGACTTTGTTTTATTTAGCCTAGTTAAGCCAGCTTATCTGTGCCATCACCAAACTCCCTATTCCCTTATCATCAATACTGCCTGGTTGCTCTGTACCTCTTCAACTGCTGAAATCATCCTCCATTCCAATATTCTCTTGTGGCTGTCTGTTTACCTTAAATAAATTTTGGAATTGTCCAAAACATTGCTGTCACTTTTTGAACTTGCACCAAATCACCTTCAGCTCAATGATGGTTAAGCAAAATATAAATCTGAAAATTCAATTTCTTCCTGTCTCTGAAATCCCCTTAACGTTTACAAGCTCCAGGATGTGTACAATACTCAATTCCTACCATGTGCTTATCCCCAGATTTAATGACCCCCATCAATTTGGAACCATGCCTTTAGCTGCAAAGACTGGATGCTCTGAAATACACTCCCAGAACCTCTGCCTCTCCATATCACTTTCCTCCTTAAGATTTTACTTTTTGACAATGTTTTGGGTCCTCTGCTTAATTAATGTTTGACTGGATATCAATTACGTTCCTGTGTGGTATCTTGGAATATTTGCATCACAAACGTACTATTTAGGAACTATTTTGCTCCCCGTTGCTGTTCCTGGCTGTGGTCAGTAAAGACTGCATTTGTCGTCCTACTAACATTTAACTAAAAGATGACACTGACAGTCAGGACACTTGCCTGATTGCAAATTAATGATGCAAAATAGCACATGTGAATATGTTTATTGTGGGGCATGTTCTACGGATGGGAGTATGTATGCAGATCTTCTTCGTGAAAGAAGAACATAAGTGGGCATTCAATACAAACAATAAAGCATAAAGAGCAAATACAAGAGTGCACAATGTGAAACTGCACTCTCCAGAACATTTACCCATGTCCAAAAGTAGCTGACCATGCCTCATTATTCATTATGAACTGAATTTGAAATCCTTAGGAATGCAAATTTGTTTAAAAGTATAAAAAGTTAAAAGAAGTATAAAATCAAAGGAATAGAATTTCAATATTAATGTAAATGTTCTTTTGTTACTATGATCTTTAACAATGTTTTCTTAAAGGTGTTTCTATTTCTATTACTTTGAAAAAAAAATCAATCATTACTATCTTTTCTAAACCAGCTCTTCTTAAAATACAGATGTTGAAATAAGTGACAGAAGTAAACATTCGATTTACAGAAGTGCTCTTTGGTGGTTCGTACACAAATATGTCACAACAAGCACCTCCGATCCAGCCTTCTCCCTGTGCTTTCTCTTCAGTACAAGTGTTCAGAAATAACATGGAACTCAGATTGTCATTTAACCTTTTCAATCTTTCACTTCTGAATACAGTATGCAAAGAAAATAACAGAATGAATTTCCAGTGCATTTTAAAAAAAATTATTGACGTTTAGCATTGACTTTGAAAAAAAAAGTTGTTCTATTTGAGCTTTCCACATGTGGTATGGAGTTTAACTTCTGTCAGACTTGTGAATTTGCTGTTGCATCTCCACAGTGTAATTTGTGGTATTCTCTGACAATCCCAGCATTTACACTTTGTGACATTTGTTACTTTCTATAGCATAACAAATAGCTAGTCTGTAATTTTTATATTATATATTTCAAGATACATTTTAAGCATAATGATCTAATAAGGTGTTCAAGTTACAGATGTAAGAACTATACTTGTGTGGAATTAAAATAAAATCATGCGACCATACCACATGAGCAGAATTAGGCCATTCAGCCCACTGAGTCTGTTCTGTCATTCATCATAGCCGATTTATCATTCCTCTCAACCCTTCTCCTGCCTTCTCCCCCATAACCTTTCATGCCCTGACTAACCAAGAACCTGTCAACCTCCACTTTAAATATACTCAATGATGTGGCCTCCACAGCTGTCTGTGGCAATGAATTTGACAGATTCACCACCCAATGGCTAAAGAAATTCCTTCTCATCTGTGTTTTAAATGGATGTCCCCGTAATCTGAGGCTGTGCTCTCTGGCCCTAGACTCACCCATAATAGGAAACATCCTCTCCACTTCACTCTATCTAGGCCTTTCAATATTCACTAAGTTTCAATGAGATTCCCCCCTCATTCTTCTAAACTCCAATGAATACAGATCCAGAGCTATCCTCATTCTGTATGGTAACCCTTTCAGTCCTGGACTCATTCTCGTGAACCTCCTCTGGACCTTCTCCAATGCCAGCACATATTTTCTTAGGTAAGGGGCCCAAAACTACTCACAGTACTCCAAGTGCTGTCTGACCAATGCCTTATAAAGCCTCAGTAATACATCACAAACAAGAGAAAACCTGCAGATGCTGGATATCCCTTCGGCACGTCTCGGCTCGAAATGTTGACTCTGCTTTTTTCCTTGGATGTTGCCTGGCCTGTTGAGTTCCTCCAGCATTTTGTGTGAGTTGCTCAGTAATACATCCTTGCTTTTATACTCTGGTCCTCTGGAAATGAATAGTAACATTGCAGTTGGTTTCCTTACCACTGTCTCAACCTGCAAGTTAACTTTGAGGGAATTCTGCACAAAGATCCCCAGGTCCTCTGTGCAAGATTTTTGAATTTTCTCCCTGTTTAGAAAATAGTCTATGCTTTTATTCCTTCTAACAAAGTGCATGACCATACACTTCTCTACACTGTATCCATCTGCCATTTCATTGCCCATTCTCCCTATCTGTCCAAGTCCTTTTGCAGACTCTCAGCTTCCTCAAGACTATCTGCCCCTCTGCCTATCTTTGTATTGCAATAAACATGGGCACAAAGCCATCATCCAAATCATTGATAAATAACAGGAAAGGAGGCTGGAATCTTGCGGAATCTCATTCACTGGCAGCCAACCAGAATAAGTCCCCTCTCACCCATCTCTTTATATATGTGAAAAATCTTTTGGTATCCTCTTTGATATTATTGGCCAGCTTATCTTCGTATTTCACCTTTTCTCTCCTTATGTTTTTTTAAGTTACCCCTGGTTTTTAAAAGCTTCCCACGAATATGTGCGATATTACATGCCCTCTCTCTTTTGCCTTTATGCTGTCTTTGACTTCCCTTGTTGGCCATTGTTGCCTCATCCTCCCTTTAGAATACTTCTTCATCTCTGGGATGTATCTATCCTGCGCCTTCTGAATTTCCCCAAGGAACTCCAGCCATTGCAGCAACACTATTGTTGCTAGTGTTCACTTCCAATCAACTTGGGCCAGCTCTTCTTTCATGCCACTGTAATTCCCTTTACTTCACTGTAATAATAATAATTTTTCAAAACTCGTTAGATTCTGGACTAGTTCCTGAGGATTGGAGGGTGGCTAATGTAACTCCACTTTTTAAAAAAGGAGAGAGAGAGAAACTGGGGAACTATAGACCGGTTAGCCTAACGTCGGTGGTGGGGAAACTGCTGGAGTCAGTTATCAAGGATGTGATAACAGCACATTTGGAAAGCGGTGAAATCATCGGACAAAGTCAGCATGGATTTGTGAAAGGAAAATCATGTCTGACGAATCTCATAGAATTTTTTGAGGATGTAACTAGTAGAGTGGATAGGGGAGAACCAGTGGATGTGGTATATTTGGATTTTCAAAAGGCTTTTGACAGGTCCCACACAGGAGATTAGTGTGCAAACTTAAAGCACACGGTATTGGGGGTAAGGTATTGGTGTGGGTGGAGAATTGGTTAGCAGACAGGAAGCAAAGAGTGGGAATAAACAGGACCTTTTCAGAATGGCAGGCAGTGACTAGTGGGGTACCGCAAGGCTCAGTGCTGGGACCCCAGTTGTTTACAATATATATTAATGACTTGGATGAGGGCATTAAATGCAGCATCTCCAAGTTTGCGGATGACACGAAGCTGGGCGGCAGTGTTAGCTGTGAGGAGGATGCTAAGAGGATGCAGGGTGACTTGGATAGGTTGGGTGAGTGGGCAAATTCATGGCAGATGCAATTTAATGTGGATAAATGTGAAGTTATCCACTTTGGTGGCAAAAATAGGAAAACAGATTATTATCTGAATGGTGGCCGATTAGGAAAAGGGGAGGTGCAACGAGACCTGGGTGTCATTATACACCAGTCATTGAAAGTGGGCATGCAGGTACAGCAGGCGGTGAAAAAGGCGAATGGTATGCTGGCATTTATAGCAAGAGGATTTGAGTACAGGAGCAGGGAGGTACTACTGCAGTTGTACAAGGCCTTGGTGAGACCACACCTGGAGTATTGTGTGCAGTTTTGGTCCCCTAATCTGAGGAAAGACATCCTTGCCATAGAGGGAGTACATAGAAGGTTCACCAGATTGATTCCTGGGATGGCAGGACTTTCATATGAAGAAAGACTGGATGAACTGGGCTTGTACTCGTTGGAATCTAGAAGATTGAGGGGGGATCTGATTGAAACGTATAAAATCCTAAAGGGATTGGACAGGCTAGATGCAGGAAGATTGTTCCCGATGTTGGGGAAGTCCAGAATGAGGGGCCACAGTTTGAGGATAGAGGGGAAGCCTTTTAGGACCGAGATTAGGAAAAACTTCTTCACACAGAGAGTGGTGAATCTGTGGAATTCTCTGCCACAGGAAACAGTTGAGGCCAGTTCATTGGCTATATTTAAGAGGGAGTTAGATATGGCCCTTGTGGCTACGGGGATCAGGGGGTATGGAGAGAAGGCTGGGGCGGGGTTCTGAGTTGGATGATCAGCCATGATCATAATAAATAGTGGTGCAGGCTCGAAGGGCCGAATGGCCTACTCCTGCACCTATTTTCTATGTTTCTACGTTTCTATGTTTCTGGCTTTATTTTACCCTTCTTAAACTGCAGGGTGAATTCTATCATATTATAATTACTGCCTCCTAAAGGTTCTTTCACCTTAAGCTCTCTATCAAATCTGGTTCATTACACGACACCTGATTCAGAATTGCCCTTCCCTAGAGGGCTCAACCACAATCTGCTCAACTGAACCATCTCGTAGGTGTTTCCTCTCTTGGGATCCAGCACCAACCTGATTTTTCCCAATCTACCTGCATATCGAAATCCCCTGTGACCATCATAACATTGCCTTTATTACATGCCCTTTCTATTTCCTGTTGGAAGTTTATATCCCACATCTTAATTCCTGTTCAGCTCCCTGAGACTGTTCTCTTCCCAACTTTTCCTATGCTACATCAAAGACTGCATTGATGCTGCTTCCTGAACCCCTACAGATCTTGTTGATTTTATCAACTTTGTTTCCAACTTCCTTACTGCCCTCAAATTTACTTGGTTCATTTCCGACAGCTCCCTCCCCTTTCTCAACCTCTCTGTGTCAATCCCTGGAGACAGCTTATCTACTGATGTCTATTATAAACCCATGGACTCTCACTGGACTATACTTCTTCCCACTATGTTACTTGTAATCATGCCATCCCCTTCTCTCAATTCCTCCGTCTCCAGCACATCTGCTCTCAGAATGAGGCTTTTCATTCCAGAATGGTGATGCCCTCCTTCTTCAAAGAAAGGGGCTTCCCTTCCTCCACCATTAATGATGCCCTCAACCACAGTCTTCCATTTTGCACGTTTTCCCTCAACCCATCTTCCCGCCACCCCACCAGGGATAGGGTTCCTCTTGTCCTCATCTACCAACCTCCTCATCCAGCACATAATTCCCCGTCATCTCCAGCGGGATCCCAGCACCAAGCACATCTTTCCCTCCACACTACCACACCCCCACCTTCTGCTTTCCACAGGGATTGCTCCCTACGCAACTCCCTTGTCCATTCGTCCCTCCTCACTGATCTCCCTCCTGGCACTTATCCTTGCAAGTGGAACAAGGGCTACACCTGCCCTTACACCTCCTCTCTCACTACAATTCACAGCCCCAAACCGTCCTTCCAGGTGAGGCCACAGTTCACCTGTGAGCCTGTTGGGGTTATCTACTGTATCCAGTGCTCCAAGTGTGGCCTCCTGTCTACTGGGGAGACCTGACACAGATTGGGAGACCACTTCACCAAGCACCTATGCTCTGTATGCCAGGAAAAAGCAGGATCTCCCAGTAACCACCCATTTTAATTCCACTTCCCATTCCCATCCCGATATGTCTATCCATGGCCTCCTCCACTACCGGGATAAGGCCACACTCAGGTTGGAGGAGCAACACCTTGTATTCCATTTGGATAGCCTCCAACCTGATGGCATGAACATCGATTTCTCAAACTTACGGTAATGCTCTTTCCACCCCCCCCCCCCACACCTTTCATAACAACATTCCTCATTCCCATTTCTCTGTCTCACTTTCTCCTTACCAGCCTATCACCTCCCTCCCTCTGGTGCTCCTCCCCCTTTTCTTTCTTCTATGGCTTTCTGTCTCCTGCTATCACATTCCTCCTTCTCCGGCTCTGTATCTCTTTCACCAATCAGCTTCCCAGCTCTTTACTTCACCCTCCCACACCCCCCCCCCCATTTCACCTATCACCTTGTGGTTCTTTCTCCCCTTCCTCCACTTCTTATTCTGACTCCTCATCTTTTTTTCTAGTCCTGATGAAGGGTCTTGGCCTAAAACGTCCACAGTTTACTCTTTTCCATAGACGCTGCCTGGCCTACAGAGCTCCTCCAGCATTTTGTGTGTGTTTCTGCTTTCAAAATGCTTCTCCTTATTTATTAGAGAGACCTATACAAAACTGGTTGTCTCTAATTATCGAAAGATGAAGCACTTGCTGTATGGATGAGTCATAAAACACTCGTTGATGTAAGATCACATGGCAGCTGCAGCTACAGTATTGTTTTTGAAGATGTACAGTCCTCAAAGGAGGAAGTGATGTGTCTCTATAACTCTAACATCTGGACCCTGCTAATATAATCAGCATGACTGAAATAGATCTAGTTGTGAAGCTAAAATTGCAGAATGGTCAATTCTACAACCAGACATCAGCAAGCTGTTATCTCTGATCCTGATCACTAATAGAAATTTATATTTCTTCATAATCTGTAGCAGCCTGCTGGTACAGAATGCTGTCGTACAATACTTAACAGTATAAATGGGAAATAAAATAGTCTTCTCCCATCCTACAACTCTCTGAAAAATCTATCTCCTCTGATTCTCAATGGTTCAATTTAATATCACAGAATGTATGCAGTATACAACCTGAAATTCTAACTCTCCTGATCTCTTATGGGTCCGTAAATCTATTAGATTTAATCAATTCTTGACTGGCCTTGAGCCTTGGAACTTGATCCTTAAATCTCGCTTTCTGTCTATAGGATGCTTTGATTAAGCATTAAATAATTTATTCTAACTTCTGTGATGAAGGGACCTGATGAAGAGTCTTGGCCCAAAACATCGTCCGTACTCATTTCCATTGATGCTGCCTGGCCTGCTGGGTTCCTCCAACATTTTCTGTGTGTTGCTATTCTAACTTCTTACTGAGATTGGAGTAAAATTTGTTTCATGAAACCGCTGTGAAGTGCCTTTGCATGTTTTCTGGAAAGGGTAAATAGAAGTTGTGTTTTTTTCATGGCATGGACTTTTTCTGAATTGGACAGCCATGCTTTGAGAACACATACTTTATATCTACTGTGTTCCATTATCTGAAGACTTGAGAAACATAGAAAAGTACCTTTTGAATTCCTGGCCTGGATTTTGCAGTCAGCAGTGAGCTAATGGTACTCAGCACTGATCTTTGCTTTGATTATGTTTGGTCACTTGCCTTGCGCAATTCTCCTAGCAAGAACTTAGTTAAAAACTGTGAGAATTTTTCTCTCTGTCCTTTTGCAGAGCTCTGTAGGGAATAATACACTTCCACAAACTAACAATGAGTTATCTAGGGAGAATTATAGCATTTAGAAATCATTAAAGTTTTGATCACTATGGAAAAGATTTAAAAAATATGGATTAACAAGCCAGTTAAAATATAATATCTAGGTCTCTCAATATAATTTTTGACATTGAAAATCTTCATCCTTCTTCATTCTACTGTAAAAGTTAACAATATTAAATTTATAAGGCATTTATAATTTCTGCGATTTCTCTTGATGAAATGCATGAACCCTAGTTGCTTTTCCTTGTGCAGAATATTTTACCCATATACTGTACTACTACAAAACTATGCCACTGTTTATAAAGTACTTCACAGTAAAAATGGTATGGGTTGATTATAAGAAACCCCGTGTGTGTTTAGCTTGCAAGATTCATTTTCATCATATTTTAATAATGGAATTTGAATGAGACCCTGTAGTTCTCACTCTGAGTTGTTCTAATTTCTATTTCAGAAGCTGGAACTTATAAATCACTGTTAAATTAATCTTTACATTTTGGCTTCTGAACTGGAGCATGCTTCTTTATACTGGTCGTCTCACCTCTCCACTCTTAGTCTTGATGCAGGGTTTCAACCCTAAACATTGACAATTTCTTTCCTCTGACAGATGATGCTCGACTGCTGTGTTCCATCCTGCAGTCTCGTGTCTCCAGGCTCTTGCCTTCTTTGAGAATTTGAATACTCAGGCCTCCATTTACCATATCACTGTGCATTTTCTTTTCAAGATGGGAAAGACGAGTTTATGAGACGTTAACCCTTTAACAACAACAAAAAAGAGTTCTGCAAGTCATTTTACAGGTCTCTGCTGCTGTTGTTTTTACACTAGTGAACAACTAGAGCTGTGAATGCCCTGTCTTGGAGAAGTAAGGTAATTTTTCAATGTGCTCATTCAGGTTCATGTTCCTGCTGTATGATTGGGAGAAGAATGTTTTAATCCAAGTTAGTCTCCCAGCAACTGGAAAATGTGGCAGTGAAAATAATTGGGAGCTGCCAACTTACTAGAAATCTCTTTTTATAGCACTCTGGTTGATCAAAGGAGCAGGATGCACTCATCCGCTCTATGTGGACACCTTAGTCTCCTTTTTCCTGATCCGAGCTTCTCCCATGCACTTGTTTTTCTAATTCTGGAAAACTTTCCAACTCTCTCATTAGTTTTCTAGTCTGACATACAAATAGATTACAAAGGATTAAAAATCTGGCAGGAACTCTGCTTCCTTGGCTGCATTTGGCCTCCTTTCTTCACTCCCCCGTTAATACCAGTGCCTTCTTGACATTACATAAAATCAAATAATGTGGCGCTAAAGTCAACATAGACCATTTAACCAATTGCTAAGTGTTTGTAAACTGCTTCCTTTAACTTTGGTTGGGTAATTCATAGTGTTCATAGGGTTATGCACACAGAAACTAACCCTTCAGCCCACCAGGTCTGCACCAGCCATCAACCACCACTTACATTAATCCCCTAGCAATCCCACATTCCCATCAACTCGCCCTCTGAGACTTTACGCATCAGTTTCAACTTACAGCAGCTAATCAACCTACCTTGAGATGTTGTAGGAAACTGTAGCATCTGGGGAAGCCTGCACATTCAAAGGAAGAACATGTAAATTCCAGACAAACAGCACCAGAGGTCAGGATTGAATCAAGGCTGCAGTGCTATGCCACCCTAGGTAGCCTTCCCAAACCATTTCCTTTAAACCACTAAGCATATTCATAATTGGTGTACCTTCCAAACAGTAGAGCACCTTCTGACCTCACTATAACTGAACGAGTTATTGGCAAGCATAAAGGCTTCGTTGCAGGAAGAAGTGAATAATTTATGGTGAGTTAACCACCTTCATCACTGTAATAATGAAGGAAGAATTAAATGAGAGTACAAAATTTTGATTGATGTCTTGTACTCTACATGTACACATTGGATTTGCAATTCTGTCTAAGGGTGCTGCATGGATAATGTTTGTCTTGGAGAGGAGAGGTAATGTAATGGATAATTAGAATAATTAGTTTGAAAATCCAATCCTTTGATGCAAGTATAATAATTGCTACCTAGTCCATTGCCCGTATTCAAGAAAGCATTTTGTGCGGCACAGTTTCTGAGGAGAAATTGGATTGCGTAGAAAGGGAGAGAATTTAAAAGAAGCGAGTGGGGTTAGTTGGCACATTTTGCACGCCACATTTCCTGAGGAGACATTGCATTACGTTGAAGGAGAGTGAGTTTAAAAAAAGAGAGCGGGCTATTTGGCACATTTTGCATGTCACAGTTTCCGAGAAGACATTGGATTGTGCATAATTAGGTCCAATAAAAATAAGTTAGGTTTAAGTGGAGCGGCCATTGTGTGAGTGGGCCAGTGTTAGAATGGGGAGTTGGGACTTTGGCTCATTAAGGCTTCAGTGAGGGGAGGAATAGGCTGTAAGTAGAGTTTTAAAATCATTTATCTATTCTTTATTTCTTTCTTATTGCACACTTTAGAGCAGTGTGGATGCCAGGAAGGATAGTGGAATCTCCTCCTGTAGGATGTGGAAAGGCAGGGAGACCTCCGGCATCCCTTTCAACTACACCTGCAAGAAGTGCATCTGCTGCAGTTTCTAACAGACAGCGTTATGGAGTTGGAGCTGGAGCTGGATGAACTCTGGATCATTTGTGAGGCCGAGGGGCTGATAGACAGGACATGCAGGGAGGTAGTCACACCCACAGGTAAATGAGTGACCTGCAGGAGGGGTAAGGGGATAGGCACCCAGTACAGAGCACCCCTGTGGTACTTCCTGAACAACAGGTATAGCGCTTTGGATACTGTGTTGGTGTGGGGAAGGGGGGTAGGTGGAATGACCTAGCAGAAGGCGGCCACAGTGGTTAGGTCTCTGGCACTGAGTCTGGTTCTGTGGCTCGGAGGAAGGGGTGAGACAAAGTGAGCTGTAACAATTGGGGATTCATTGGTTAGGGGAACAGAAAGGAGATTCTATAGATGAGGACCTGTTTCCTGCACAGTATGCTGCCTAATGGGTGTCAGGGCCAGGGACATCTTGGATTGAGTCCACAGCACTCTTAAGTTGGGAAGGTGAGCAACCAGAGGTTATGGTCCACATTGGTACCAATGACATGGTAGGAGGGGTGACGAGGTCCTGCAAAGTGAGTTCGGGGAATTAGGTGCCATGTTAAAGGACAGGACCCCTAGGGTTGTGATCTCAGCATTGCTATCCATGCCACATGCTGAGGGCAGAAATAGGAAGATCATACATTTTAACACATGGAGATGGTGCGGGAGAGAGGGCTTCAGATTTTTGGATCGCTGGTCTCTCTCCCAGAGAAGGTTGGACCTGTATAGAAAGGACCGTCTGCACCTGAACTGGAGGGGTCTAATATCCTACAGTGAACGTTTGCAAGTGCTGCACTTGTGGGGGAGGGGTTAAGCTAGAATTGCAGGATGGTGGGAACCACAGCACCAGAACAGATAGTGGAGTGGTTGTGGAGAATAATGTTGTTAAGCCTACATACAAAGTCAGGTATAAAGATTGAGATTGGTGGGACTAATGTTCTGAGCTGTGTATACTTCAATGCAAGAAGTATTGCAGAAAAGGCAGATGAGCTTAGGGCATGGATCAGCATCATGACATTGTAGCCATTAGTGAAACTTGGTCGCAGGAGGAGCAGGATTAGCAGCTCAATGTTACAGGGTTCCATTGTTTTAGATGTGACAGAGTGGGAGGGATTAAAGATAGAGGGCGGCATTACTTGTAAGGGAAAACGTCATGACAGTGCTCAGTAAGGATAGACTGGAGAGCTCTAGTGAGGCTTTATGGTTAGAAATGAAAAATGAGAAATGTATGATCACGTTATTGGGATTGTACCATAGACTATCCAACAGTCCATGGGATTTAGAGGAGTAAATTTGTAGAGACATCGCAGATTGTTGCAAGAAACCTAAGGTTGTGAAAGTAGGTGATTTTAAATTTTCCATGCATTGATTGGGACCCCATAATGTAAAATGGCAGGATGGGAAAGTGTTTGTCAAATGTGTTCAGGATAGTTTCCTTATCAGTACACAGAGGTCCCAACTAGAGAGAGTGTGATACTAGATCTCTTGGGTCTATTACTCTGGGTGAGATTCTAAATTGGAGCGAGGCTAAGTTTAATGGTACCAAGAAAGATCTGGCAAGTGTCAATTGGGGCAGATTGTTTTCTGGCAAAGGTGTACTTCGTAAATGGGAGTCCTTCAAAAGTGAAATTTTGAGAGAACAGAGTTTGTATGTTCCTATCAGAATAAAAGGCAAGGATAACAAATTTAGGGGACATTGGTTTTCAAGAGATATTGAGACCCTAGTTAAGAAAAAGGATAAGGAAATCTGTAGATGCTGAAAATCCAAGCAACATACAAAATGCTGGAGGAACTTGGCAGGCCAGGGAGCATCTATGGAAAAGGATAAACAGTCGACGTTTCGGGCCGAGACTCTTTATCAGACTGATAAAGGGACCTGATGAAGTGTTTAGGCCTGAAACATCGACTGTTTACTCTTTTCCACAGATGCTGCCTGGCCTGCTGAGTTCCTCCAGCATTTTTTGTGTGTTGCCTAAAAAAAAGGTGTATAGCAGATAGGAACAAATGAGGTACTTGTGTGTAGGAAATTCAAAAGAACACTTGAAGCAATCAGGAGGGCTAAAAGAAAATATCTAGCAGACAAGTTGAAGGAGAATGCTAAAGGCTTTTGCAGATATATTAAGAGCAAAAGGATTGCAAGAGTCAAAATTGGTCCTCTGGAAGATCAGGGTGTAAATCTATGCATGGAGTTGAAAGAGATGGGAGAGATTTTAAATGGATTTTTTTTGCAGCTATTTGCTCAGGAGAGAGTCATGGACCTTATACAGATTATAGAGGAAGAAGTGTTTGCTGTCTTCAGTCAGATTAGGATGCATATATCCCCAGGACTGACAGGTGTTCCCTCAGACCCTGTGGGAGGCTAGAGCAGAAAGTGCAGGGGCCTAGCAGAGATATTTAAAAATCCTTAGCCACAGGCAAGGTGCCGAAAGATCGGAGGATAACTAATGTTGTTCCGTTGTTTAAGAAAGGCTCTAAGAATAAGCCATGAAATTAGAGGCTAGGTGCCTGACTTAATTTGTGGGAAAGTTATTGGAGAATATTCCAAGAGACCGGATATAAGTATTTAGATAGATGGGGACTGGTAGGGATGGTCAACATGTCTTAGTGTGTGGAAGGTCATGTCTGATCAATTTTATAGTGTTTCTTGAGGAAATTACCAAGTTGAAGAAGGCAAGGGATGTTCATGGACTTTATTTAACAAGGCCTTTGACAAGGTCCCGCATGGGTAGTTGGTCAAGAAGGTTCAGTTGCTTGGCATTCAAGATGGAGGCGGAGAATTGGATTAGAGACTGGCTCTGCGGGAGAAGCCAGTGAACAGTAGTTGACGGTTGTCTCTCTGACTGGATGCCTTTGACTGGTGGAAAGCCACAGAGATCGATGCTGGGTCTGTTGGTGCTTGTTATCTATATCAATGATTTGGATTATAATATGGTAAACTGGATCAGCAAATTTGCAGATGACATCAACTTTGAGGGTATAGTGGAGAGCAAGGATCTTTGCAGCAGGATCTAGAAAGATGGGCAGAAAAATAGCAGGTGGAACTTCATGCCAACAAGTGTGAGGTGTTGCACTTTGGGAGGACCAACCAGGGTAGGTCTTACATGGTGAGTGGTAAGGCACTGATGTGTGTAGTAGAACAGAGAGATCTGGGAATACAGATGTATCATTCCTTGAAAGTGGCATCACTGGTAGATAGTGTTGTGAAGAAAGCTTTTATCACATTGGCCATAAATTAATGTATTAAGTACCGGAGTTGCAATATTATGTTGAAATTGTATAAAACGTTGGTGAGGCTTAATCTGGAGTATCATGTGCATTTTGGTTACCTACATGCAGAAAATATGTAAAGATGATTTAAAGAGTGCAGAGAAAATTCCAGATGTTGCTGGGATGCGAGGACCTGTGTTACAGAGAAAGGTTGAATAGGTTAAAACTTTATTCCCTGGAATGTGTAGAAGATTGAGAGGAGATTTGATAGAGGTATACAAAACTAAGGGGTATTGATAGGGTAAATGCAAGCAGGCTTTTTTCACTGAGGCTGGGTGAGACTACAGCTAGAGATAGGTTGATGGTGAAAGGTAAGGGGAACATGAGGGGAACTTCACTCAGTGGATGGTGAGTGTGTGGAACAAGCTGCTAGTCCAAGTGGTGGTTCGATTACAGTATTTAGAAGAACTTTTGATAGGTACTGTATATGGGTCGGAGGGAAATGAAGGGCGCTGGTCAGCAAAGACTAGATAGGCCAAAGGGTTCTATGACTCTGACACATTTGCCCTTCAACCAGGCCATCATAATCCACATAAGTTTTTCTCTTCCCAATTAAATCAGGAATTTCTTGAGTCACAATATTACCCTCTGCCCTAGCCAGCTGTCGTTCTTTGTTTGCCCACTTTGGTTTTTGTTTTTATTCAGTCGGGTTTTCTCTCTACATTATTTCACCAGGCCAAATTGTTAATGGCTTGCAGTTCCGTGGTTTTTCACAGTTGTGGAGAGTACCATGCATCCACTAAAGAGGAGATTCCACTGCCCCCAGCAGGTGCAGAGACTTTAGTGTGCTGAAAAAGGGTAGCCAAATGACCCCGAGGAAGTACACCTAGAAGACAACCAGCATAAGAGTAAGAGGAAGGTGAAGTGGGGCACTCAAATGGGTAGCAGGCCATCTTTTCAGACCAGGAGATGACCTGGTTCAACACATTGTGAGTCACTGGTAATGGGGCCCTGCTGTCCTCACTGCTTAATTTTCTGTGCAATCTGAGGAAGACGGCATTCGCACCGAATGGCTGTGCGTAATGGAGAGATTTGTGTCTCTGCTCCTGAGTGCGAGAGATGAGTTCACATTTGCCACATAGCAACATGAGTAGGAGAGTGATCTGCTCACACATTGCATGCAGGAGAACAATTATCTTGTATGCAGTGTCTATTTGAAGAGGACATCCAGCTGATGTTCAACATATTTCATCTGGGGAACTGTGAGCTGTTCCAATCTGCTCACATCCCTGTGTCAAATCTGCTCATAGGTTGCACTACTTTGTTTACTGAGGATATCAAGCTGTTCCATAGTCATATATGGCTGTTCCTTCAGAGCTTTGAGCTGTTCCTCTGTGGCAGAGACTAAACCTAAAGTTGGAGGAATGAGAAACAGGTGTTATGTGTCTATATTTCTATCTGAAGCAGTAAGAGCAGTAAGTTGCTAAAACCTCCAAGAGAATGCACAGAATGGAAGACAAGGTCTCCTGGCTCCACACAATCTCCTATGAAAGCTTAGTGATGGACACCTTCATGCTCCTCATCATCTTCTTCTGTATCAGCCTGTTCATCCAAAAACATCCCAATTGCGCTACTCTTCAAAATGCTGTCAGGAAGTATTGTGCATGAACCCCTCCATCATAGATTTCCTATAATTCATGCCGGACTCAGCCCGAGGGTGTCTGGTGCCTCTCCCTCATGAATAACCAACTATTCTGAGCCCTCACATTGCCATTCTTTGAAGTGATGTGAGTGTTAGGAGGTATCCCCATCACCGTCCTCCCACCCCATCCACTGCATCCTCTCCTGTTATTCTGGTGACAGGAAAGCAGTGGGTCTCTCCTTGTATATTGAGAACACAAAACAAGAGTATTGCACTCCTCTGCATCCAAAGCACTTTCATGGTGATACAGCATGACATAAGCAATGAAAATATAGCCTATTATTCAATATAATGGGGGTATACTCAGCATAACCATAAAACCATGGAAAGGGAGGCCATTGTCTCTAAGTAAGTCAAAAAGAGCTACCCATCCCAATCTCAATTCCTGCACTTGATCTGGGGACTTGCAGGTGATGGCTCCTCAATAGCACCTTGCAACACTGTTTAACACATTGTTGGTGATTTGTTTCAGTCAGTGAATTGCAGACCTCAATCACACTCTGGGTGTAAATACTTTCCTCATCTCCACTATAATCCTTTTACCAACTATTTTAAAATTAAGTATCAATGTTTTGAAACTCCCAAAATGTCAACAATTTCTTTCCTCTCACAGATGCTGCTCGACCCAGCAAATTGTTTGCTGCTCCATATTCCAGCGTCTGTAGTCTCTCGTGTCACCCAAGTCCCTGGTCTTTGATTCCTTAGTTACAGGAATATGACCTTCCTTGTTATTCTACCCAGGGTGTTCATAATTTTATACATCTCAGTTAAGTTTCTCCCAGTGTCCTCTGTTTCAAAGAGAAGACCTACAGCCTAAACATGATTTCCCCCAGTTAAAATTTTCTCATCATCACAACATCCACTTAAATCTCCTTTTCTAGTGCATCACGTCTTCTGTAATATGGTGACCAGAACTCTACCAGTCTGAAAGCAATGAAATCACCACAGTCCATTTTGTTGTTTTTTTACTTGTTACTGTAATACTTTTTGTGAGGTGTAATTAATGGTTACAGAGTGTGGTCACTACACTACAGAAAGGATGTGATTTCACTGGAGAGGAAGCACAGGAGATTCTCTAGGATGTTGCTTAGATTGGAGGACTTCCATTATGGAGAGAGAATGAGTAGGCTGGGCTTATTTTTCCTGGAGTGAAGGAGGCTGAGGGGTGATCTGAGCGAAGTCAATAAAACATGAGAAGCATAGATACTGTAGAAAATCATTTTTCCCATGGTGGGGGTATTTAAAAACAAGAAAGCACAGGTTTAAGGTGGGAGGAAGGAGTTTTAAGGTGGATCTGAGAGGTGTGCTCTTAACAGAGTGATTTATATCTATAATTACTGTGTTTTTATAAGGCATTTAGAAGATACATAAATAGGCGAGGTAGGTATAGAAATGGGAATTGGGATTAGTTTAAATGGGCAAAAGTTTGGCATAAATGTGATGGGCTGAAGGACCGTTTCTGTGCCATACAACTCCTGGTGCTAATTTAAACACTATTCAAAACAGTTGTTGTCTCTTTAAGATAAACTACCAGTTGCTTTGTTATCAATTATTCATCATTAATTCTACCCTGAGAATTGGGAGCCATGACACTTCTATGGCCAAAAACGTGAGCATTGAAAATGGTGATTTAGCAAAGGTTAAATGGACTACATAAATTGACCACATGTAATGGAAAAGCAGGTTACACTACATCAGTGTATTACTTCTGTTATTCATGCATTTGTAAAATGTAATTAACATCTTTGAAAATGAATCCAGCATTTACTTTTGTCCATTATTCTGATATTCAGCCCTAGTAGAAACAGTGTTGTACCTGTGTTCATGTTTTGTACCTGTATATTTGTACCTACACATCAATCAGTTTAGTAAATCTTCTTTGGCAGTCTGTCAGGATTGAGGATGAATTGCTTCTATTCGAGTTTTGTGGGTCCTGACTTGGCTAATGAGGCCAAAACAGGAACTTCAGACTCTTCCACTGTTGGGCAGGAGGTGGATGACGGGCTGAGCAGGTGAATAGCTGGTCAAGTGCTGCATTCATTCAATGCACGGCCAGGGCTATGTGGTCTCAAGTTTCTCAATACCATCCTGAATATTCGTAAGTAGTCATGTGCCAGATTCCCACACATCAGTGGGAATGATTAATTTCTTCAAGGAGTTTTGAGAAATTCCTTGAATAATTTTTCTTGCCTGGTAATCTCTTCACATGAGAGAGCTTGTTATGCAGTGGCGATATGTTGACTGTGCCAGTGGGTGGATGGAACTCACACTGGGATTCAGGGAGCCTGATGGTGACTTCCCCTGTAACCGACAGCAGGGAGACTCATCTGTAATTACCACAACCAGTCTGCATTCTTGAAGGAAGTCACATTTATAACATCTGAGGTCACCTAGTATGTCCTCCTCTTGCCAGATATGATGATAGATAAGGGATTTGCTATTGAAGCTCTTTACCACAGCATAGGATTTCAGCAGGGATACCATTGGCTCCTGAGGTCTTGTTGCTTTTGAGCTGAGATACGGGATAGGGGTACAAATCTGAGGCTCCGCTTAAATTATCCTTATCACTTGTGATAAGTCAAATTCATAGCAGATGGTCCAGTCGAAATTATACTGATATGGCAACATGAAGAAAATACAGAATTTTGCTCTTTGCACTGATTATGCAGTGCATCTACTATCACTTGGGGGATGACTGTATGGTTTTTCAGTTTGATATGCTGAGCTAGAAGAGAAGGTATTGGATAAGTGGTCTTTGAGCAGAATAGGTTCTGTGACAACTTTTCCTTTATTTTAATTATAACACCAAATAAATCTATAGAATGCATTTGAAATCATAGTTAGTCACATTTTTGCTTGCAGTAAATACGATTATGGTTCAAGAGAGTTCCCCTACATAAATCAGCCCAAATCCAAACAATGTAAGAGTCAATGGCAGTGTGCAACTATTACCCAAGCTGCAGATTAATGTTTATTATTTTTTGTATTTTTAATGTTAGTCTTTTCTAGCCATTTGAAAAATGTATTTTGTGTATATATCTCTTCTTTGTACCTGCTATTGTCGTGTGATTTTATTTTGTATAGAAAAATAAAACATCTTTTCTATGTTAACTGTTCTTGGAAGTAATATTTCTGTAATTCTGTAATTCAGTTAGATTATGTTTAAAAAAAAACAAATCTGTTCAAACAGTGCTATGTTTTAATCTCTGGTCTGTAAAATCAAAGGATTCTGGAAGTGAATTAAAGTTATTTTACAGGAGTAACAAATTGGTTGGTTTAATTCATTTTCATTCATTAATGTAATGACTTGCTTGAAAGTCAGGAGCAATATTAATGCATACGGCATCCACTACCATTTAATAACTACAGTTATTTACCTGGGACATGTGTCTGGAAATACAAAACTGAAAATACTTGTGACCCCAGATGTATTGTGTCATAGATTATAAATACCTGAAGGTGAAATTATCTGCACCTTTGGGTGGGTTTGCATTATTGGACAAGGCAAATTTGACTTCAGCAATACCTGCTCTCTGCACTAAATATTACGAGAACGGCATAACTAAGAAGCTACTTAAAAATCTGAACTAATGCCTATTAGGTCTGTGGTTGACAGCAGAAAAAATTGAAATGGGATGGCTTTGTGGAGTCGGTTTACATCATTTCACACTCAGTTCAGAACAATTTGGCATTGGTAACTATTTTTACCAGAGTCTAACGAAAATAATGCAATGCCAAGATGTGTTCATTTGTGAAATAACCCAAAGCTTAATGATGCTCCTGCACAGGATGAATTAGATTTTCATATTTAGTAGAAAAGAGGATTGACACATTTTTAGTAAAATATCTTTTTGGGAGTTAACCAAGATGCCAAGGAAATATCTTTTCACTTTTTAAGGAAAAGAATCTGCATCTATAGCTTGCCTTCCATATCCGCAGGACATTCCAAAGCAATTTATGTCTTTATGACCACTGAAGTAGAATCACTGACAGATTTTGGTAGCCAAAAACAGCCATCATAGAATAGAAAGGACAGTTGATTAAGTTTAACAGACATGTGTAAGTCACAAAATACAAAGGTTGTTAATAGTCAGTGAAGTATAAACTGGATAGTGATCACATTTAATTGAAGAAAATGTTTATTTCCAGGATCAGAGTTCTGAATTGGGTATTGTTTTAAAAAGCCACTCATGGCAATTAAAATTCTGTAAAGACAATATAACATAAGACTGGGAGCAAAAGAGCTTGAGATAAGGGTTGCACGATCCTCACATTTATTTAGGCTGTGGTAATGAAATTGGCTCAAGAAGATATGACCAGATGGGAGATTTCTAAAACAGGAATTGATGTAAACGGGAGGTTGGTGGTTGGAACAGACCCAGTGGGCTATAGGGCCTGTTTTTATGTTGTATCTCCATGACTCGGAACCTGAACAATAGGTCCACTCTAAAATATCAGCATGATTGAATGGTACAGCGGACTTGATGGGCTAAATAGCCTAATTCTGCTCCTCTATCCTATGGTCTTGTATCTCCAAAGACATCTAGGGCATCAACAACAGGCAGAAGAGTTGCCTGTTACTATGATAATAGGGACCGCAAGAACTTGGGTTAGGACAGTGATGACGCCATGAGACCCAAGAAGAGAAAGGATCCTTGTACTATCTGTCAGAAGTAATCATTTCCACGCTCAGCTTAATTCAATTGGTTCACTATCAAAAACTAAGATGCTATATATTGGTTAATAGGCAAATGAAGGTGAAGCTGTAACTACTAACAGCACAACAGCAATGGGATAACTGTGAATGAAATGTGTCAAACCTGGACCAAACTGACAAGGTGGAACAGTCCCAATGGAGGAGAAAAGAAGAAATTGATTGGAGACGGTTTCCAGAAACAGAGTTTAACTCCTTATCAAATCCTTGCATGAGATCTTAGGATCAATGTTTGCAAGGAGAGACCCTAGGTGTGAGATTTGGAAAACACTGGGTATCCCATGTCTGATCAAGACTGATCACCCCATGATTGAGTGTCTCAAAATTGATTTAGTTTGAATAAAGCTGTGAAGTATAACTTTCTCCAGTTGCTAGCAGAGTGTCTCTAATATAACTGCAAATAACGTAGAAGACTATTGAAGAAACCCTACACAGAAATAATAAATGACCAGTTCCTGCACACCCTCTGTGGCAAGTACATCGTTTCTTAGATAAGGATCAAATCTGAATATAACACTCCAGCTGCAGTCTCATCAACACCCTGCTCAATTACAATAAAATTCCTTCCTCCAGTAATCAAACCGTCTTGCAATAAAAGCCAACATTCCACTTACCTTCCTAATTGGTTGCTGCTTAGGCATGTTGGCTTCAGTGACTGTATACATGTAAACCTTGACCCTTCTGAAAATCAACACAGCTCAACTGTTCACTTAGCAAGTATTCTGCTTTTCTGTTATCAGAAGCAAAGTGGATGGCATCACATTTTTCCGCAGTATATTCCTGACGATCCTGTGATTTCAGACTCTGACGACGATGTGACAGCATCCTTCAGGAGGGCAAACCCACGGAAAGCATCCAGCCCAGGCGGGATACCTGGCCGAGTACTAAAGAGCTGTGTGGATCAGCTGGGTGAGGAGTTCACCGATATCTTTAACCACTTGCTTCGGCAGTGGAAGGTATCCACCCGCTTCAGGCAGGCTTCCATTATACCAGTGCCTAAGAAGAAGTGCCTTAACGACAATCATCCAGTAACACTTACATCCACTGCGATGAAGTCCTTTGAGAGATTGGTGATTGTGGATGAAAGTTAAGCCTGAGAATTAAGGGTTAACAAAATCCTGAGGATAGCCAGATGAGAAGCAGATGGTGTCTGTATGTCTACTTGTACTAATTAGCAAAAGGTCCTGTTAGAAATGAAGAACTGCTAACACAGATGTAGCAAGTCCTGTTGGTAATGAAGAACTGATAATGCACGGATGTTGTGTGTAAGGAGGGAGATTGAAAATCTGGCTGAGTGGTGCCACAACAACATCCTCTCAATCAATGTCAGCAAGACCTAGTAGATGGTTATTTACTACAGGAGGAGAAAACCGGAGGTCCATGAGCCAGTCCTTATCAGGGGATCAGAGGTGGAGAGGATCAGAAACTTCAAATGCCTTGGTTTTATAATTTCTGAGAATCTGTCCTAGCTGCACCATGTAAATGCCTTGAAAAATCCTACAAAAAGTGGTGGTTACAGCCCTGTCCATCACAGGTAAAGCCCTCTCAACTACTCAGCACATATACACAGAGCGTTGTCACAGGAAAGCAGCATCTAGCATCAAGGACCCCCAACATCCAGACTGAACATGCTTTTTTTCTTACCGGTGCCATCAGGAACATGACGCAGAAGCCTCAGGACCCACACCACCAGGTTCAGGAACAGTTATTACCCCTCAACCATCATGCTCTTGATCCAGAAGGGATAATTTCACTCAATGTCACTCACCCTATCCCTGAACAACCTATGGACTCACTTTCAAGTACTCTTCATCTCACGTTCTTGATATTTATTGCTTATTATTTTATTATTATTACTTTTTTATTTTTGTATTTGGTTGTTTGTCCTTTTGGATGTGGTCTTTCATTGATTCTATTGTGTTTCTTGTATTTACTGTGAATGCCCACAAGAAAATAAACCTCAGGGTTATATATTGTGATAGGTATGTACTTTGATAATAAATTTACTTTGATTTGTAGGAAGCCTGCCAATGCACATTTTTTTAAAAATGAAGGACGATGCATATTAAAGGCAAAGTTATGTGACTTTCCCTTTCAAGTCTGCACTTAATGGGAGTAATGGTGATGTGACTGTTACTACAAATCTGAAATCTCCCCTTTTAATGGTAACCATTCACTTCATGCATGTATCTACCCATCTCTGTCTTACAAATATTCAAAGATTCTGTTTCACTGCTCTTTGAGTTCCAAGGACTCAAGATACTCAGAGATAAAATACCGTCATCTCATCTCATGCTATAAAGAGGTGACTCCTTAGTTTGTAAACAGTGACTTCTAGTTCTGGATTTTTCTGCAAGAGGAAGTGTCCTCTCCACTTGCACCCTCTCAAGGATCCTCAAGATCTTATTGGCTTCAATCAATTCTCATTTCCTTTTTCTAAACGCTGGTTGACACAAGTCCAGTTTGCCCAACCTTTCCTCATAAGTCACCTCAACTTTTAAAACATTAAATCTAGTAAACCCTCTCTGAATTGCTTCGCAATACAGCAATATCCTTCACCAATACTCTAGACGCGGTCTCACCAATCATGCACATTTTATTTCATGGAATGCATCAGGAGACAACAGATGGTGAAATCAAAAGAAGTTATGCGTGTACATTTTAAACCATGGTCTTCAATTGTTTAAAGTGAGTGCTGATCTGATCTAAAATAAACTGCTTGTGATTTCAATGTATTATATTTACAAATTGACAAATATTTACTTGTATGTAACTCACTGTGTTCCTATTATAAATGACCTATATACAGGCTTTAGAGAACTATAAATGGTGCAAAGAATAATGGTAGTGTATGTCAAGCTGTTCCACTTAAAACAAAGCCTTTAAAAACAAATTTGGAAAGCTGCATAATTGTGATTGGCATTTAAATTTACTTGATCAGCAGGATTGTGCTTTTATGGAAGGCCTACCAAAGTGTTGATGTTGATTATTATTCAATTTTGCACATTAGTCACAATGATTGAAGGCCAAGAAATCAAGCTGAGTGACAACCACATAAAAGCAAACTGCAAACTGCATTAAAAACTGGCTAAGAAGAGATTTACCCCTTCCTTATTTGTTCTTGTTGGGCCTTGGAAATTACTCCCTTCAGAAACAGCTTTCTATCAAAACAACTTTGAACAACTCATTTGACATGGTCTCCTACTCCAAAGCCTTTGTACCTTGTTTTCTCAGGATAATTTCTCCCTTGTTTGTGTTGCCTAATTTTTTCCCCATCCCTGAGCTCCTTTATCAAATTTGCCTCCAATTTAATGTTCAGAGCAAACTCCATTTTCTGTAGAGACAATCATTTGCCCTTTGAGAGCTTTTCCTGGCAGTAGCCATTTGTTTCATCACCTCTTCAGCCTTACTTGATTTTACACTTACAGGTACTATTACACCTACTGGTGCAGAGGCCAGGACAGAAACTGAAACTGAGAGCTACAAGGCACCCATCATGTGTGGCCAGCAGCCAGAGTACGATTACCATCTTCTCAGGAAACTAGGTTGCCTTTTGCTGTAGAGAAATCAAGTGAGCATTTTGGTTATGCATGTCAAACTTCTTGGTGCATTGTCAGGTCTGCCAGAAATTTTAAGGAGTCTGAAAACATATGCATGGGTTCAATGGATTCTTGACCTCTAGTAAAATCCATTAGAGATGGTACAGACTATTAGAAATAAAACAAAACAAGCAAAATAAAATGTGTATTTATTTAAGGGGTCTTCATGAACTACTTCTGCAGCATTTTATGGTTGTTGTGCAGCTCAGTTAGTAACAAGGAAAGGAAAGGTACGTTGCATCCGGAGTTTCTCCGGTTAGCGGACGATTTCCCTCCACGTCTCTCTGACGTAGTGGGGAACCGCATACGAAGCAAGTTACAACAGTGGTTTGCCATTGCCTTCTGCTGGCTGAGTTTCCAAAGAGATCACCAGCTCGTAACCCAGCACGATGGCAAGCGTGCAGGGGAGCCGGCTGGATTCGAACACGGGACCTTTCATCTTGAAGTCTGACACTGCAGTTATACAAAATTACTATTTAAAGAGGTAATACCTTAAAGGGTATATTTGTTGTTCACAACCCAAAACGAAATATTCCGCAGGGTCTATCTATTCTAGCACAGATGTGCTGGTCAATTTGGAGCACACTTGCGAAACCACATGCTTTGGCCAATGTCATAGTTTCCATTATGCAAGCAGCAACTACATAATACCCAGGTGCTGCAGTGAAAGCTCTGACTGCTGTTGTGTGAAGTTCACATGGCTCCATCTAAATTCTGCCTGCTGGCATCATGGCTGCAGATTACAGTGTTGGCATCAGGCTTACTGGTTGCTAAAACAAAACATTGATCTGTCCTCCAATGAATTGCCAGTTTTACTGGAACACCCTGAGGCAGAGACTCTGGAACACAAATCTACAACCCTCTTTCACAAAGAGAACATTTACATTATGGTCCTTCAAACCTGCTGTTGCCTTTCAGCCAGCCAGCACATACTGTTAACGACATTATATGAAAACACAGTGTCACTTTCTATATTTTTTTACTGAAATCACCCAGCTCATTTTTGTTGCCATCTTTTTTGATCTTTCCATTGACTCCAAATTATCAGATTGTTTACCTGACATCCTGCACAGAATGAATAGATTTTTTTTTAAATATCAAGAGAATTGGATTAGACATTGGCTCAATGGAAGAAGCCAAAGAGTGGTAGTAGAGGATTGCTCCTCAGAGTGGAGGCCTGTGACTAGTGGTGTGCCACAGGGATCAGTGCTGGGTCCATTGTTATTTGTCATCTATATCAATGATCTGGATGATAATGTGGTAAATTGGATCAGCAAGTTTGCTGATGATACAAAGATTGGAGGTGTAGTAGATAGTGAGGAAGGTTTTCAAAGCTTGCAGAGGGATTTGGACCAGCTGGAAAAATGGGCTGAAAAATGGCAGATGGAGTTTAATACAGACAAGTGTGAGGTATTGCACTTTGGAAGGACAAACCAAGGTAGAACATACAGGGTAAATGGTAAGGCACTGAGGAGTGCAGTAGAACAGAGGGATCTGGGAATACAGATACAAAATTCCCTAAAAGTGGCATCACAGGTAGATAGGGACGTAAAGAGAGCTTTTGGTACATTGGCCTTTCTCAATCAAGGTATTGAGTATAAGAGCTGGAATGTTATGATGAGGTTGTATAAGGCATTGGTGAGGCTGAATCTGGAGTACTGTGTTCAGTTTTGGTCACCAAATTACAGGAAGGATATTAATAAGGTTGAAAGAGTGCAGAGAAGGTTTACAAGGATGTTGCCGGGACTTGAGAAAATCAGTTACAGAGAAAGGTTGAATAGGTTAGGACTTTATTTCCTGGAGCTTAGAAGAATGAGGGGAGATTTGATAGAGGTATACAAAATTATGATGGGTATAGATAGAGTGAATGCAAGCAGGCTTTTTTCACTGAGGCAAGGGGAGAAAAAAACCAGAGGACATGGGTTAAGGGTGAGGGGGGAAAAGTTTAAAGGGAACATTGCGGGGGGCTTCTTCACACAGAGAGTGGTGGGAGTGTGGAATGAGCTGCCAGACGAGGTGGTAAATGTGGGTTCTTTTTTAACATTTAAGAATAAATTGGACAGATACATGGATGGGAGGTGTATGGAGGGATATGGTCCGTGTGCAGGTCAGTGGGACTAGGCAGAAAATGGTTCAGCACAGCCAAGAAAGGCCAAAAGGTCTGTTTCTGTGCTGTAGTTTTTCTATGGTTTCTATGGTTTCTAATTGAAGTCTCCTGTCAAAAATCTGTTATCCAGCCAGTGCCTTCTCCCTTTCTGGCAATTATTCTAAACGGAAACAGGTTTGTAGCCTTGGTGTCATGATCTATGGATATATATCCTATATATATAGGGTCCTGAGTCCTGACGAAGGGTCTCGGCCTGAAACGTCGACTGCACCTCTTCCTACAGATGCTGCCTGGCCTGCTGCGTTCACCAGCAACTTTGATGTGTGTTGCTTGAATTTCCAGCATCTGCAGAATTCCTGTTGTTTGGTTCAACCTATCAGTAATTCTCTGTCTCTAAATAATCAAACATGGTCCTAAAGGTAAACCTCTAGAAAAAGGTATTTCAAATTGCACAATATATTTTGAAGTACAAAGTTCTTAATAAAATTATTATCGCAGTATGTATATGTCACCATATAATACATTGAGATAAATTTTCTTGCTGACATTCATAGTAGAACAAAGTACACAATAATAAATGAAAAATTAAACACAAAGATTGACAAACAACATGCAAAAACAGACAAACTATGCAAATACAATAATAATCACAAATAAGTAAACAAATAATACTGAGGCCATAGATTGTGAAATCTATTCAGAGTTAGGGTTATTCACATTGGTCCAGGACCACACAAGGAATCTTCTTTACCCTCTGCATCATTGGTGGACCATGATTCCAATGCACATTGTTCACAAAATGTTTTGCAATAAATTTGTAAGGCTTCTTAAGGTATATCAGATAAACCTGTATCAATGAAGCAATTCTTGTAACACCATCGCTATTCCTTGACTGTTGCTGGATCAAACTATTGAAATCACCACCCATGTGATTAGTAGATCTGTCTTCTTTGTCCAAGGAATGATAGAAGACAAACCAAAAATAAAATCTTGATTGCTAAAGATGTTTTGAATGAGTTAACTCAAGGAAACAGAAATAAATAGAATTTTGTCAATAAGACTACAAATACTAATAACTAGTGTTCAGATAAATGTTAAGTACTATACATTGTACTACATCATAAAATTTTAGTACTGAAAACTAAAATACTGAGCATTAATTTATCTTATTGAAATCACTTCAAATTGAATGTATCTTGGCATTGAACTAAGCCCTTATTTTAATGGCATCCTGTACTCACATTTTACTCTTTATGGTCTTGCCTTTTGTGCCCCTGCTTTCATCTCTGTGTAGATTGAAGTTCATTTGCATCAGAATCCAGATGAAGCAGCACACTTCTTAGGGAAGGCATATCATTCTGGAATCAATAGTGGAAAATTCATCATTTATGATATTCCCAGAACTCATGGGCAATTGAATCAAATCATCCTTTACATTAAGATCACAATTAATGGATAGCTGACTGATGGTATAGAAAAGAATATAATTTTTCATGTTAGAAATTTCAGATTCAAACATCAAACTGGTTCAGCCATATCATAACTATTTTTCTGGAATGTTACTTTGAGATGTGAAAGCGACAGGCTTAATATGATCCATCATTAGTAAGATTAGTATGCAGTGTTCCTAGATCAGTATCAGCTATTATTCACCGACAGAGGTTTGCAGATAATTCATATTAACATCTAACAAATCCATCTAAATAAATGGAAATTACGGGCAAGGAAGAATATTTAGTTACTTCTTAATTATGATGTTTGCAGTAGCCTTTACAATTATTTAAAAGTGTGCTAAATGTGTAGGCTGATTATTTATTACAGTTTAGACATTTAAGCCGTTTCACTTTAATAATTTCTGAACATATCCGGATCAGGGAAATTCAGATGTATTGTAAAATCTCATAAAACAGCAAAGCTAGGGCCATGGCTTTGCCAAGTATTTCTCAGTTTCGTGGTGAAGGGTTGGGGATAAAGTTGGACTAAGGAAGCTCACTCATGTAACCCAATTAAATTGTAAGAGGTCTTACCACCACAATACAGTCACATACTTCTGTGAACCTCAGAAGTGAATGCTGGCGATCAGCAGCACTCACCAAATTCCAGGTCCACCGTGTTAATGAGCAAATTTCACTCAATTGTCTCACCACAAGATTCTCCTCCATTTTGACACTATTTTGCAGCCTAAATGTACAATTGTGACAATTTCACACTATGCCTTTGGGCAGACCATGAGACACCAAATGATAAATGAAGTTCAAATTGATACATAAGCTTTTTCTTTAAAGAAACTCAGACTTTGAATAAAATTCAGCTTCAGTGTAGTTTAACTGATATTTAACCACAGTTAAACTGATATTTAAATTCCTTGCAGTTGAGCATAGTCTACACTTATTCAATATTTCACAAAATGTTCAGGTCTTGATGCAGGGTCTTAGCCCGAAAAACAAACTGTTTACTCTTTTCCACAGATGCTGCCTGGCCTGCTGAGTTCGTCCAGCACTTTGTGTGGGTTGCTTGGATTTCCAGCATCTGCAGATTTTCTCTTTGTGTATTCAATAGCTTTCCATGTGCTTTAACTCGCTTTCTGATTGATGTATGCACATCATTTGAGGACAGCAATAGGTTAAAGTATGATTTCCACCACAGTGAAAAGTTTGCTGGCCTCTAAACAGGGGACACACACACATTGGCGTAACAGAAACTACACTTTTGATACAGTATCACAATCATAATTTCATCACGAAGGAAAGCAGAATAAAAGTGGGTGGGGGGGCGGAGAGCAGTTAAGTTTCATTGTTAAGCATCTCGCACAGCAAAACTTAAAAGGTTGATTACTTTGTTTGAAGGAAAATGATAAAGAAAGACGTTCAAGTACAGTTGTCATAGCAACCAGGGATAATGGGCATTACATTGTCATAACTAACATAGGAGCAGGCGGCAATCACAGTGTGGCTCCAACTATTGCTCTTAAAAAGTCATTCGTGACTTGTCTGTAAAATTTATTATCAGAAACAATACCTGATTAATAAAATATTGCTTATTTAAGGATGTTAACAATTTATAATTAAAATGTCTAATATAATTAAAGATTTGCAAAATATTCAATATAGAATGGTTGGTGTCTAGAAAGTATTATCAGCTACATGTTCCATTCAGCTGGTATGGAAGCTGTAGAAGCTTAAGAAGAGGTTTAAAAAGCTGGAGGATTGGTGGAGATACTCAAACTCAGCGGCCACCTTAGTAAATACCTCTTGTAACTAATAAAGTAGGCACCAAGTGTATGTTTATAGTCTTCTGCTGCTGTAGCCCATCCATTTTTAAGTTCGATGTGTTTTGCATTCAGAGATGCTGTTCTGCACACCAGTATTGTAATGCGTGGTTATTTGAGTTACTGTCAGCCTGAGCCAGTTTGGCCATTCTCCTCTGATCTCTCATCAACAAGGTTTTTTCACTCACTGTTCACTGGAATTGTTTTGTTTTTCCACACTATTCTCTGAAAACTAGAGCAGAGGATCTCAACCTGGGGTCCGCGAACCCCTCAGTTAATGGCAGCGGTCCACAGCATAAAGAAGGTTGGGAACCCCTTCTCTAGTGTGTGAAAATCCCAGGCGATCAGCTGCTTCTGAGATACTTAAACCACACCGTCTAGCACCAACAATTATTCCATGGTCGAAGTCACTTAGATCACATTTCTCCCCCATTCTGATGTTTGGTTTGAACAACTGAACCTCTTGAACATGTCTGCATGCTCTTATGCATTGAGTGATTGGCCAATTTGATATTTGCATTAACGAGTATGTGTACAGGTGTACCTAATAAAGTGGTCACTGAGTGCTTCAATAGAAGAGAGGTTGCACACCATAGAGGAATCTCAAAAATTTGAAAACATAAAGCTGGACACATTTTAATGAGTTTCTTGAAGGTGCTCCCTTGGACCCTATGCAAGGCAAGTGTGGAAATTGCAGGGGCCCTTAGCAACCAGTGAGGTACCGGAGGAATGGATGATAGCTAATATTGTTCCACTGTTTTAAGAAAGGCTATAGGAATAAACCAGGAAACTATAGGCTGGTGAGCCTGACATCAGTAGTGAGAAAGTTATTGTAAGGTATTCTACGGGACCGGATATACAAGAACTTGGATAGGCAGGAACAGATTTTAGATAGACAGACCATGTCTAATCAATTTTATAGAGGTTTTTGAGGAAGTTGCCAGGAAAGGTGATGAAGGCAAGGCAGATGATGTTGTCTACATGGACTTCAACAAGGCACTTGACAAGGTTCCCCCATGGGAGGTTGTTCAAGAAGGTTCAGTTGCTTGGCATTCAAGATGAGGTAGTAAATTGGATTAGACATTGGCTTTGTGGGAGAAACCAGAGAGTGGTAGTAGATAGTTATCTCTCTGACTGGAGGCATATGACTAGTGAAGTGCTGCAGGGATCAGTGCTGGGTCTGTTGTTGTTTTTTATATATATAGTGTTTAACCGGATCAGCAAATTTGCAGATGACACCAAGAATGGGAATGCAGTGGACAATGAGGAAGACTATCAAAGTTTGCAGCAGGAGGATATAAACGAGCCAGAAAAATGGGCTGAAAAATGGCAGATGGAATTTAATGCAGACAAATGCAAGGCATTGCACTTTTGGAGGACCAAAGACAGTCGGCCTTATACTGTGAGCAGTAGGGCACTGAGGGGTGTGATAGAACAAAAGGGATCACTCACACGGAGTAGGATATATTATGAAGATTTTATTTCTACAAATTACTGCACATAAACTACTTTTAAGATGGCTATAGAAAAACAAACTGAGGTTATTGCTTGTGCAACACACATCAAAGTTGCTGGTGAACGCAGCAGGCCAGGCAGCATCTCTAGGAAGAGGTACAGTCGACATTTTGGGCCGAGACCCTTCGTCAGGACTAACTGAAGGAAGAGCTAGTAAGAGATTTGAAAGTGGGAGGGGGAGGGGGAGATCCAAAATGATAGGAGAAGACAGGAGGGGGAGGGATGGAGCCAAGAGCTGGACAGGTGATTGGCAAGAGGGATATGAGAGGATCATGGGACAGGAGACCCAGGGAGAAGGAGAAGGGGGAGGGGGGAAAAACCCAGAGGATGGGCAAGGGGTATAGTGAGAAGGACAGAGGGAGAAAAAGGAGAGCGAGAGAAAGAATGCGTGTATATAAATAAATAAATAACAGATGGGGTACGAGGGGGAGGTGGGGCATTAGTGGAAGTTTGAGAAGTCAATGTTCATGCCATCAGGTTGGAGGCTACCCAGACGGAATATAAGGTGTTGTTCCTCCAACCTGAGTGTGGCTTCATCTTTACAGTAGAGGAGGCTATGGATAGACACATCAGAATGGGAATGGGATGTGGAATTAAAATATGTGGCCACTGGGAGATCCTGCTTTCTCTGGCGGACAGAGCGTAGGTGTTCAGCAAAACGATCTCCCAGAATGGGCATACATGGGCGAATTGAAGAGATTGTCTGAGCATTATCAGTTTGGTACTGGGCTAAATGATGCACTGAGAGATCATTTAGTCTGTGGAATTACAAATTAAGCATTCAAAAATGGCTCCTAACTGAAGCAGAACTTAAAATTTAAAAGTAAACACAAAATAATCTGCAGATGCTGGGATCAAAGCAACACTCACAACACACTGGAGGAACTCAGCAGGTCGGGCAGCAGCCGTGGAAACGATGAGTCGATGTTTTGGGCCAGAACCCTTCGTCAGGACTGAGGAGGGAAGGGGCAGAGTCTCCAACTCTTTGACCAGATCCTGACCCAGACCCAGTACCACAGCCACGTCTCCTTCCTATCAGCCTTCTCCTTCCCACCCTCCCCCACCTTTATAGGTCCTCTGCCCCTTCCCTCTTCAGTCCCGATGAAGAGTTCCAGCCCAAAACATCGACTCATCGTTTCCACGGATGCAGCCCGACTTACTGAGTTCCTCCAGCATGTTGTGAGTGTTGCTTTGATCCCAGCATCTGCAGATTATTTTGTGTTTACGATTCGCTACTCCGCTGCAAAGTCTCTTTCAGGTATGCCTACCCTGAAGTTTAAATCACCTCTTTGACGGGAGTTCAGTGAAACCCTCTCTCACTGCCTCCCCTCTGTGATCTCCGCCTCTCTCCGACTCTTCAACCAGATCCTGACCCAGACCCGCTACCACAGCCACGTCTCCTTCCTGGGAACCTGCCAGCCTTCTCCTTCCCACCCTCCCCCACCTTCTTTATAGGGCCTCTGCCCCTTCTCTCTTCAGTACTGACGAAGGGTTCTGGCCCGAAATGTCGACTCACCGTTTCCACGGATGCTGCCCGACCTGCTGGGTTCCTCCAGCATGTTGTGAGTGTTGCTTAAAATTTAAAAGATCAGTTGAAATTGCTGTATCCATGGAAACAGCAGACAGGGACACAACTGAGTTGCAGTCAGGAATGAAAGTCAGCATGAAGCAAATTGCAGCATCTAAATAGAAACCAGCCTGGCCAGACAAATTGTGTTACCGTTGTGGCAAGGGCTCACTAGAACAATTCAGATTTAAAGCCAAAATTTACAGAAAGCGTAATAAGTAGGACACATGCAAAGAGCTTGTCACACAGACAAAAATAAATGGATTGCACAGGGAAGAGAAAAAGAAAAAGATAAAATGTCAAGTTCCAATGTCAAAAAGAGCATTAATCTACATGCTGTTGATGAAAAATCTGATGTAGGTGACACAAGCCTGGGTAGTGTTGAGACTTAGAGTGTGTGAACTAATAATAAGCAAGCAATATGGCTTACACCAGACGTGAGTGGCAAATTAATGAAAATAGAATTGGACACTAGCTCAGCTATTTTGGTCATTCCACAAAATGAGTTTGAATGGCATTTCAAAAGATACTGAACTAAAGCCTGAAGATATCCAACTAAGGATTTATACCAGAGAAAAGATAATTCCTGTGGGAATGACATTCGTAACTGTGAAATACAACAACTAACAAGCCACAGTGAGTGTAGTGTTCTCGTACAGTGTGTTGAAACTCTGACTAAACACCAAGTTAAACCGGAGCCAATGAAGACAGAGTCGTAGTAAGGTTAACCATTTACTGTTCACTCTTCCACATTAACATCGTATGGTGAAAACTGTTGATAAAAAGATACAAACATATACAGCATCTGTTTCATTCTGGAGACCACGTGTGCTCTCTTCTTTTAGCGATTGTCTCCAGCCACCCTGAGTAGCGGGCGAGGGGGTCACGTCAAACCACTGCCGGGCTCGAGCCCACCCTGCATTTGAAATTGAAAAGCCGGCATGCGCGCCACCCAAACCCCTTCCCTTAACAGAAACCATGTTAATATTTTTACTTCAAATACATTCTTATGAACTTATGGCGTTGTTTCTATAATGTTTCTTTGTGGGTAGAAACAGAGCTCTTCACGATCATGCCACACGCATGGCACCCACCTTCACACCTTCTCCGAACTGGAGGTTACACATAAGACGTGGCGAAACCGGTGATGTCATCACATGCTGCGATATACCATAGACAATGAATTTACCTTTGTTATACTGTAACATAGTTATCAACCTTTAACTTTAACTAGAAGATAGTTAGAAACAAATCATTTAAAGCGTAGACCCTTAAGGGCAACACAGTGAGCTTGTGTGAGGTAAAAACAGGAGGGTCAGCATTGTGGGGCCATGACTGGCTGAGCCAACTAAAACGTGATTGGAGATCCACCCACAATTTGCATGACACATCCCCTGCAATAGACTCAACTGAAAGTGAACTAAGAAAGGTAATGGATGATGCCACAGCAGCATTTGCGGGTAGCATTAGCAAACTCAAACATATCAAGTGTAAAATGGTGTTAAATAAAAATGCCACAACCAAGTTTTACAAAGCCTTTCTGGTTCTTTATACCATCCATGATAATGTACCCAGTGAGTCAGTTCGCATCGAGCCTGAAGGAATCCTTTCCAAGGTTGAGTGTGGCCCATGGGCAATGCCAGTAGTCCCTGAAGCCAACAACAATTGGTCTGTCAGGATCTGTGGTGATTTTTAAGGTTACCATCAATCCAGTAATGAAAGCAGATTGATACCCTCTGCCCTGGCTGGAGGTCACCGTTGCAAACCTTTCTAGAGGGAAACACTACAGCAAACTGGACTTAGCTGAGGCCTATCTACAGAAGGAGATGGAAGAAGCATCCAAACTACAGTATTTCTCACCATAAAACTCACGAAGAGCTTAATCACTATCATAGGCTTATGTTTGGAGTAGCATCTGCCCCTGCACTCTGGCAGAAAGCTATGGACCAGGTGCTGCAAGGCTGCCTAGGCACCCAGTGTCACCTGGATTACATTATTGTTACTGATAAGGATGACAAGGAACATCTTCAAAATCTCAATATGATGTTAAAAAAATTAGAATATTATGGGCTCAGAGCACAATGCAACAAGTGTGAGTTACTTAAAGCAAGCATCACTTACTGTGGTTGCACTGCTGACACAGAAGAACTACACAAGTGTGCTGAGAAAATTCAAGCAGTGGAGATGCTCCAAGGCCAAAGGATATGTCATAGTTACAGTCCTTTTTAGGATTTGTCAATTACTATAACAGGTTCCTGCCAAACCTGGCTACTGTGCTCCACCGCTTGAACTCATTACTGTAGATCGGGAAGAAGTGGCAATGGACAAAGCAGTGTGAAGTGGCTTGCCAAAATGTAAAGGAAACGGTGACATCAGGCATTGTACTATCATATTATGATACATTGTCCAGGCATGCACTTTTCAGGATGCTAACACATCCAGAAGAAAGGTGTCCAGTCCTGTCAGGACTGCTTCCTGAAGTATCAGACTCAATGCATACACAACCACCACGGAGGCGGCCCCAGAACCTGAGATTGTTTCACAGCCACAAGTCTCACCTGCCAAGCAGAGAGCCCCCACCCCAATAAAGAAAAACTTTATCCCACAAGAGCAAGAAATTTTCCACAGCGATTAAACCTTTAGGTCTGAATGGGACAAATTATTATTTACTATACTGTGGATGCCTATACAGTAAACACGAGGAATTCTGCAGATGCTGGAAATTCAGGCAACACACATCAAAGTTGCTGGTGAACGCAGCAGGCCAGGCAACATCTCTAGGAAGAGGTACAGTCAACGTTTCGGGCCGAGACCCTTCGTCAGGACTCATGACGAAGGGTCCTGATGAAGGGTCTTGGCCCGAAACGTCAACTGTACCTCTTCCTAGAGATGCTGCCTGGCCTGCTGTGTTCACCAGCAACTTTGATGTGTGATGCCTATACAGTAGCTGTTTTATCTCATGTATTGAGAATATAGTTGAGATGCTTTGAGTTGGAATTTATACATAAGCAGGGAGAAATGTTGTGTAGCTAATATTTCAGTAATATTTAAGTAATATTGTAAATATGTTAAGTATTATTGTTTACATAATGCATTGTGGGTTATTTTAGAAGTACGTAAATGCCATACATCAGCATGTCACCAAGTCTTATACGTGTGCATCCCTTTAAGTAGAAAGCAAACTAAAATTCGCATCTCTTGGCTCTCTTGTTTTCCTTTGAATTAGTTTTAAGTTCTGGAGTTACAAAACGTAACAATCAGTATAATTAACAGTAACATGAAATTGTTCTGAAATTTGACTAGAGAAATGCCTCTAGATGTTTTTAAAAACAGGAGGAAGAGGTGAATATTGCAAAAAATGTTTGATTGACGGAGAACCTAATGAAATGTCTTTATTTAATCAGAACTAAAATAGTCCTTTCTGTATATCAAAAAGAATTAATGATTTGGAAATTATGAATTACTGCAAATGGAAAACATCTCCAAAAGGCCATCAAGTGGCCTAGCAGAGAACTGCATAAATTGACAAAAGTGTACAAGAACCTTAAGAGTAAAATCTATCATTGAAAGGAATGATAAAGGCTATAAAATATTTTATGTTAGATTTCAGAGCATAATAAAAGACTGTAGATCCTACTAATCTGATACCCGATATAACATGGTCTCCAACTCCTATATATTAGTTTTTGAAAAATGTTCTTGCTTTTGTTCTACTGTAAAAACACGCAGGTTCAGGAGCAACAGTCTTAAATTTCCTACCTAATATAAAATAACTTTCTTTGTACATGAAATTAAATTTTCAAATCTCATTTAACTCTTAGCTACCAAACACGCATTCATCATACTCGTAACTTCGCCAACCCTCAATTTTCTCCCCACCTTTCGAAACTCTTCTGCGTGTTTTATGCTTGTTAAAAAGAGAACAAACGAAGCTCCATGTTTTAAAGGGATTTATCGTCAGTCTCAACAAGATAACTCAATTTGAGTACACAGTTCCTCAACAGAGCGCGTTCATTCTCGGATCAGCAGAAAATCAACGTAGAAGGTATGAAAGACCCGGCAGAAATCGCCCTTATAAAACAAAATCCGCAGGTTTTTGGACTAATCGATGAATCTAACATTACCGTTATCATCCTTACTTCGACGCACGTATTGAGTAGAAACAATCATTCTCGACCTCAAGATCCGAGAAATCGCAACAACTAAATGAAATTAAAAAAATAAGGATCAGACATGTTTAAATAAATTAAACCCGAAAATCTGACTGATAACTTTGATAAATGAATCAAATTAGCGTCTAATTTGAGAGAAGCGATTGATTTTTTAAAAACTTTTTTTTAGGAATAATAACTTACTCCGGACTTCAAAGCGTGTGACACGCCTGGCGCAAACAGCAAAATGAAACAAGCTTCGTTTCTATTTACCTCAAAGGAAAATAACAAAACAGACCAGATAATAGGTAAACGGACACGTTTGTCTTTGCTAACACGGAGAATAATTATTTTCTGACGAGAGCCACTCGACTCGGAACGGAGATGCAGGAATGTTTATGCTGCTCACGGGGAGTGCGCGATATGCGTCGGACCAACCCGCGGTGCTGCGAGCGTTGATCTCCGGGTCGGCCTCAGGTTACCAGGGAAACATCGTTTCCAGAAATGGCGAGAGGTTGCTGGCTTGCTCTGTTGCTGCTGCCGTTGCTGTGTTTGATCGTACTGACGAAGAGCGAAGAGGACGAGGTAAGGCGTTAGGAGAAGGACTCCAGCCTGTGTCTGGGCCCCGGGCTCCTTTACTTTCTCTGGACGTCGGCTCGGGTCCTCTTTGACCGCCGGCGCTGCTTGACGGAGAGCTTTTAGAGAAAAATAACTTGGGCAAAGCCGGAAATCTGAAACAAGAATGCCGGAGACACTTAGCTGCCCATACACTATCTGCAAAGAGGAACACTGAGTTACCCTTTAGGTCGACATCTTTCATGAAAACTTCACCGCTCATTGGCTGGAGGTGAACTGAAGCTGTTATCGGGAACAGACGTAATCCTTTGGTTTAGAGTTCTACATTCTCAGTAACGTTCACTTCCTTGTTTTTAAATGGTTTACAGGTCATGTCGCTGAGCAACTTCCGGTCATGAATGCCAGTATTGACAATTCTGCAAATTGATCCTTTTTAACATCGGATTCTGTTTTGTATTTTAAAACTCATTTATGATAAGTGCGCTTCACCGGTTTCTACCGTTATCTAAATCTTAACGTGGTCATTGAAAGTTCAAGCTACCACGGCGAAAGTCACGTATGGATTTTACAGCAAAGCTGAATATACACCTTATAAGAGTTTGACTGGCTTTCGTTTCATCCTAGTCTGCTGCAAACAAAACCTTTGAAAGGATATTTTTCCTTAATATAAGTACCACTGTGAGCTGGATGTGAGGGAGATCAATATGTGTATTACCCACATCCGCCACCTCCAACGGGATCCCACCACTAATCACATCTTTCCCTCCCCCCACCTCTCTGCTTTCCGCAGGGATCGCTCCCTACGCGACTCCCTTGTCCATTCGTCCCCCCCATCCCTCCCCACTGATCTCCCTCCTGGCACTTGTAAGCGGAACAGGTGCTACACATGCCCTTACACTTCCTCCCTTACCACCATTCAGGGCCCCAGACAGTCCTTCCAGTCCTTCACCTGTGAATCGGCTGGGGTGATATACTGCGTCCGGTGCTCCCGATGTGGCCTTCTATATATTAGCGAGACCCGACGCAGACTGGGAGATCGTTTTGCTGAACACCTGCGCTCTGTCCGCCAGAGAAAGCAGGATCTCCCAGTGGCCACACATTTTAATTCCACGTCCCATTCCCATTCTGATATGTCTATCCACGGCCTCCTCTACTGTAAAGATGAAGCCACACTCAGGTTGGAGGAACAACACCTTATATTCCGTCTGGGTAGCCTCCAACCTGATGGCATGAACATTGACTTCTCAAACTTCCACTAATGCCCCACCTCCCCCTCGTATCCCATCCGTTATTTATTTATATACACACATTCTTTTTCTCTCACTCTCCTTTTTCTCCCTCTGGCCCTCTCACTATACCCCTTGCCCATCCTCTGGGGTTTTCCCCTGTCCCGTGATCCTCTCATATCCCTTTTGCCAATCAACTTTCCAGCTCTTGGCTCCATCCCTCCCCCTCCTGTCTTCTATCATTTCTGATCTCCTCCTCTCCCTCCCACTTTCAAATCTCTTACTAGCTCTTTTTTCAGTTAGTCTTGACGAAGGGTCTCGGCCGGAAACATTGACTGTACCTCTTCCTAGAGATGCTGCCTGGCCTGCTGCGTTCACCAGCAACTTTGTGTGTTGCTTGAATTTCCAGCATCTGCAGAATTCCTCATGTTTGTGTATTAATCAGTCTTTTTATTGCATGAGTCTTTAAGTGCATCTTTTTAGTTTGTCGTGTTTGTATTTTGTTATGTGTAAATCCTTATTTCATAATCTTAGCGCTCATAGAGCTCTTTTTGATTTACAGTATAGGCTGATCTGTTATTGATTGTCTTGCCTCTCCTTAGGTGAGCCTTCCTATTTATGTGCCTGTCCAAATGTCTTTTAAATGCTGTAATCATTACCTGCCTTTACCATTTCCACTTGCAGCTCGTTCCAAACACCCAGCACCCTCTATGTGGGGAACATACTTGCCCCTCAGGTACCCTTTAAATCTTTCTCCTCTCCCCTTAAACTTATGCTGTCTTGTTTTTGATTCCACTACCCAAAGAAATTTAATGGAAGGCTTCGGATTTACAGATTTTTTTAAAGCTTGCTATAGAAACAGAAATTTCTGGAAACACTCAACAGGTCAAGCTACGTTCGTGAAAAATTATAGTCCTTCCTGGATTCTTTGTCAGAACTGGGAAAGAGAGAAAACCAGTTAGTTTTCAGCATCAAAGGAGATGGGGCAAGCACAAACAGAAGAAGAGGAATATATTTAATAGTGCAAGACTAAATAACTCAGAGGCAGAATTAGAAACCAGTTATGCTTCTTTTTCTCTATTGTGGCTTGCAAACATCAAGGCTGTGGGATTTGCTAAAAGAGAAAAATCCAGGCAAAGCAATGAAAGGCAGAAAGAGCCAGTTCTGATGCAGCCAGAAAGAGTCTGATTTACATAAAATTGGAATATTTGATGTTGAATCTGCAAGTTTGCCATTTTGAGATGGAAGATAAGGAGCTGTTACACCGGCCTGTAATAGCGTAGGAAGCCATATTCAGTAAGATCAGAGTTGTGATGGGAATTAAAATGGCAGATGACTGAAAGCTCAGAGTCACTCTGGTGCAAAGCTATCACCCAATCTGTGTTTGGTTTTCCAGTGTAGGGAAGACCGTGCTATAAACTCTAAATGCAGTTCACTAGCTTTGAAGAAGTGCACGTGAATCACTTGGGAATGAAAATTATAAAAGGGCATGTGTTGCATGGAAAAGTACCATATCATGGGGAGCAGTTGATGGTATGGCACCTTCCTATGCAACTGTAGAAAATGCGACAGGAGCAGGGAGTTGCAAAGAAAAAGATCCCTTCAAAATACTGGCACAAGGGGGAGTATGTATCCGGTAAAGGAACCTTGTTGGAGTAAAAAGAAATTGTGAAGGATGCAGAGGCTGGTGGAATGGAAGGTGAGGACCAGGGGAACTTTGTTCTTGCTTTGTCCAGGAGTAGAAGGGGTTAGAGCAGAAGTGCTGGAAATGGATGAGATGTGGTCAGATGCTCTGTGTTTGAAAACTTTGCTGTCTAGATCATAGCTCAGAATTTAATGATAATGTCATTTTACATTTGCAAGGGCATGCCTGGAACTCTAATTGCTTTGTGTCTGTTCACTTGTGGAGAAAAAGGATGCTGAAGAATCTGCGTATATCTATCCATTCAATGGTTCAATTTAATATCAGAGAATTTATACAGTATACAACCTGAACTTCTGACTCTTTGTAGACATCCATGAAACAGAAACCCAAAGAATGACTGACAGAAATGTTAGAACCTCAAAGCACTCCTCCCACGCATAAGCAGCAGCAAAAGCATCAATCCTCCCCCCACTTGCTCCAGCAAGAGAACCGACCCCCCCACTACCCCACCATGCAAGCCGTAGTAAAGTCCCCAAAGAGACCATGATCTAGAGTCTATCAAAAAACTACTGTTCATCTCAACAGTTCAATATCTCAAAAGACTCTTTCTCAATAGTGAGGGTGAGAGAGATATCGCTTCTGTAACAAGTGAGAGCAGGAGACCAACAGCTCACTGTTTCGATGTTACAATCTGCTGTGTCATTTGTCCGAGTCCTCCAACTTAAGGACCAACAGACCAAAAGAGAGCGAGAGGGATCACTCGAGTACTGGGGCCTTCTTCCAACAGCAGTACACACTGATTGTGTATCGAGGTTTCTTTCAGTCTCATGCAACTGTTCTGCTGGCGATGCCGGCGACATTGGCGAGGAGCCAGGTTGTCCACAGGGCCACACCCCAAAGGTGCACGTCTTCCTGCCACATCTGGAGATATCAAAACACCAGGCCTCATGGCAAGTCTGAGAACGAGAACCCACTGCCTGTGGAGAACGGTAGTTTGAGCTGCAGCTGTAGATTGTGGACTCAGAGGACCCCAGCCACCTTGAAAAGAAAAAAGAAACATGAAGAAAGAAGAATAAGCTGTTTGTGGACGAACTGGAAGGAGTTGCCTATGTCTGCAAAACCCTCCAGTGCCATCTTTTCCGTACTAGATTTATGCTGAACACTATTTGTTGCAGCTGCCTATATTTGGCCAATTTGACCAAATGAATCTTTTTTCAGTGTCTATGCAAGTAAAGGACCTAATGGCATGATAGATTCATGTGCTGTGTATTTGCTTGTTTTACTCTTTATTTAGACTGCTGGAAAAATCTGGATTGAATTCTAGCCAATCTGGACTCAGCACCTATAATATTTACATATCCTCACTTACCTGACCTAGTGCAGAAGAGTTTATCAAGATGACCCTGCATGTCTAGAAATGTTGGATGAGCCACAGCGTGACTCTGGTGGCAAGTAATCATTAGCAGTATGACTATAATCATCAAACACTCTGACTCATGGAAGATAAAGTTACTTCCTGTAAGATGGTGGAGGGATCGGGGGCCAGGCAAAAGTAATTTTATCTTTTTTATGATTGAATGCAATGCTGTACATTAAGAACTTCAGGTGCTACAGGTCTGACCCATCAGTGAGATGCTCATTGGTGGAGGAACTGGATTTGGTGTAGACACATCGGAGTTGGCGTGTGAATGTGGTGTGCAGTCTAACAGCGAGTGATTGTCTTGGATGTTTCTATTGCAATTGCAAAAGCCTTTTGGACATTGATGTAAAATGCTACAAGTTTGTTTCCCTTGTTTATTGGCGGGGCAGACACAGGGGAGCCGTGTGGCTTCGATTGTAGCGAGGACGAGGCCTCAGGCTGGAGGCTTGCCTGTTGCAGCAGTCCAAGAGAGAAGACACTGGAGGTGGTGTAGTGCGGCGTCAGTGCTGGGTTGGGGGCTGGCCCCCCCATCCCTCCCATCAGTGCTAGAGTTCAGTGTTCGATCAGTGAGATGACAAGCTGGTTTGGCAGCATACATGTGGATGTTCATCTGCGGACTGCTGAGAACTGCCAACGACACCCTTGCACCATCAATTTACAGAACATGCCACTCAGGGACTTGGAATATATGTTTTTTTGTGTGACTATATATATTTACTTGCTATCCTACATGTGCTATATGTGCCTTGTGCTGTGTGTCACTGTTGGTACTGTGTTTTGTCACCTTAGCCCTCCAGGAGCTTTGGCTGTATTCATTGGCATTCATACGTGGTTAAATGAAAATTGAACTTGAAAAGTGTTTTATCTCCTATTAAGCATCTTTAATATTTAGACATTTAAAACTATTATAGCTCTATGCATTGGAATAAAAATAATTAAAAATCGATGGCACAAAACACTAAAGAAAATTAAGCATAAGAAACAAATGATATATTCTTTATTTCCGCCCCAAGAATTTCCTTTCAGGTGATTAAGAGTGTCCAATTCGAGGCCTAGGAAACAGTTCTGATCTTTTACTCCCATCAACAGAGAATGATAATGTATTTTTATCAAAAAATATTATTTTATAACTGTCTTCACAAAAAAATCTTAGAATAGGTATTTATTGCTAAATTGTAGCTATGTAATTAATAATAAGTAATATACAGTCTGGATACATTAAATGGAACTGCCATTCTGGGATAAATATTAATCTGTTCTGTTGCAGAATTCTGAGGACATCAGGTGCAAGTGCATTTGTCCACCGTACAAAGATAATGCAGGCCATATCTATAACAAAAATGTAACACAGAAAGATTGGTAAGTGGAGTTCTGCCTCTTTTATTACTTAAGAAAAATCATTTTCATTTTCTACCCTTTTTCACACTCTAATACTTTCCCAGTCAAATTATTATTATGTGATTACCAAAAGCAAATAGCTGAGAGTCAACTTCAGTCAAAGAATTTCAAATATTTCTTTGAGTCAAAATCTTCAGTATCAATACACGTGCAGAGACCAGCTCTCTTAACTTCTGAAGCAGTCTGCTGCTGAAAGGACTCTGTAATTGTACCTTAGGGTCTGCTGATAAATGTTGATAGTTTGTTTATTTATTTACAAAATAGTGATATTATTTATTTATATATGTTTGTTTAGTGGTACAGCATGAAGTAGGCCATTCCAGCTCTTTGAGCCATGCCGCCCCAGCAACCCCTGACAAACACAATTAACCTTATCACAGGACAAGTTTCAATGACCAATTTACCTGGTATGTCCTGGACTGTGGGAGGGAACTGGAGGACCCAGAGAAAATCCAGGTGAAGCGTGGAATGTACTGAGCTGTAATAGTGTCGCACTGACTGCTACACTACCGTGGTGCTCTGAATATAACCCTGACTTACTCATTTATTTTCCTTTTACTTATTTCTCACCCACATGCCAGTAACACCCCACTGGTTCTCCTATCACCTTCCTACACCTGAAGTAATTTCCAATTGTATTTGCTTACAGCCAGCATGCCTTTAGATGCACACAGGTTTGTTAGTCTAGTTTCTACTAGTGACATGGAAAAGAACCTTCCACATTTTAAAATTCCCATGGCATGCATGAATGATGCCAAATAAATGACAGCAATGTCAGAGCGAGTTGAACCCACAATTGACTAGTCCAGTTTTCTTTACAAATGGGGCGAGCTTCAACCAGAAATGGGCACAAATGCATTAAACAGGAAATACGCACTTCAGTTTTAGGTACTTGTTGCGCCTTTTGCAGGTGAAAATGTCACGCCTGCTTTATCTTTACACATTTGGAAAGCAGTGAAATGATCGGACAAAGTCAGCATGGATTTGTGAAAGGAAAATCATGTCTGACGAATCTCATAGAATTTTTTGAGGATGTAACTAGTAGAGTGGATGGGGAGAACCAGTGGATGTGGTATATTTGGATTTTCAAAAGGCTTTTGACAAGGTCCCACACAGGAGATTAGTGTGCAAACTTAAAGCACACGGTATTGGGGGTAAGGTATTGGTGTGGGTGGAGAATTGGTTAGCAGACAGGAAGCAAAGAGTGGGAATAAACGGGACCTTTTCAGAATGGCAGGCGGTGACTAGTGGGGTACCGCAAGGCTCAGTGCTGGGACCCTAGTTGTTTATATGTTAATGACTTGGATGAGGGAATTAAATGCAGCATCTCCAAGTTTGCGGATGACACGAAGCTGGGTGGCAGTGTTAGCTGTGAGGAGGATGCTAAGAGGATGCAGGGTGACTTGGATAGGTTGGGTGAGTGGGCAAATTCATGGCAGATGCAATTTAATGTGGATAAATGTGAAGTTATCCACTTTGGTGGCAAAAATAGGAAAACAGATTATTATTTGAATGGTGGCCGATTAGGAAAAGGGGAGGTGCAACGAGACCTGGGTGTCATTATACACCAGTCATTGAAAGTGGGCATGCAGGTACAGCAGGCGGTGAAAAAGGCGAATGTATGCTGGCATTTATAGCGAGAGGATTCGAGTACAGGAGCAGGGAGGTACTACTGCAGTTGTACAAGGCCTTGGTGAGACCACACCTGGAGTACTGTGTGCAGTTTTGGTCCCCTAATCTGAGGAAAGACATCCTTGCCATAGAGGGAGTACAAAGAAGGTTCACCAGATTGATTCCTGGGATGGCAGGACTTTCATATGAAGAAAGACTGGATGAACTGGGCTTGTACTCATTGGAATTTAGAAGATTGAGGGGGGATCTGATTGAAACGTATAAGATCCTAAAGGGATTGGACAGGCTAGATGCAGGAAGATTGTTCCCGATGTTGGGGAAGTCCAGAATGAGGGGCCACAGTTTGAGGATAGAGGGGAAGCCTTTTAGGACCGAGATTAGGAAAAACTTCTTCACACAGAGAGTGGTGAATCTGTGGAATTCTCTGCCACAGGAAACAGTTGAGGCCAGTTCATTGGCTATATTTAAGAGGGAGTTAGATATGGCCCTTGTGGCTACGGGGATCAGGGGGTATGGAGGGAAGGCTGGGGCGGGGTTCTGAGTTGGATGATCAGCCATGATCATAATAAATGGCGGTGCAGGCTCGAAGGGCCGAATGGCCTACTCCTCAACCTATTTTCTATGTATCTATGTATCTAGAACCTATTCTTAGCTGTTACCATCAGATGGTGCTCTTCTATATAGCAGTATCAAATGTAGTGTAATTGCAACTCGGTGTAGGATTGGACTAGAATTTCTAATATCTCACAGCTATGGCATGCTTCACCTCATCAGTCCCTGAAAATTTTCGTTTGTACCAGTGTTCAATTATTCCAAAGACTCCTGCATTATTCTCTACATTCCATCCTCTTTCTGGATTTGGAATAGCAATAAATTAACTTTATTGACTAGGATTTTTTCATGGGCAGTATGAATCCATTGCAAGTAAGTGGAGTTTGTTGTAGATCAACCAGTTCTTCATCAAATGGTGGAACACACCTGAGAGGCTGAGGAGACAATTTGAGGGCAGTTTTAGTCATTGCCTTGCTTTCACTAGAGATTAATTTATGATTGAACATACTTTGTATTTCAAGCACAGGGATATTTCTGTTACAAGCTGGACATGGATAATGGGAAGGTACTTTGATTCTTGCCAAATTTCTATTTAATAGGTGATGGTATATGTTTACAAGTTTGAGAAATCAGACCAATTATTATAATTCACCCCCCTTTTCACTTGCTTCTTCCTATGATTATAAATTAACAGTTATGTCAAGTTGAGTGTCTAGAAGTATAAGTACTTAATGGTCTGTTCATCTGGTACCTTCTAAAGATTCATTGTGGTTTGGCATTGTAATTACATTTGGTGTGGGAAGGCTTCAATAAATACTTAGCCAGCACTGACATTTTGTGGCCTGGATCCTTCAGAATTGGCAACTTTGGTTTAAAAACAAAGTGTTTTAGGCTTCTACAGCTGAAGCTGCTTGCTGATGCCAATTTAGAAGCCCTTTACTGATATGAGTTCTAAAATACAAACTTTCATCCATGAACAGAAAAATTACCATGTTAAACTTAATAAGGCTTCATCTCTCCAGGTTTCTTTAGTTTGCTTATCCAAGAAAGTTTGATATAAAAATTTCAGTATTTCCAACCAGATTCTTGAAAGGTATAACTTAAAATTGTGCAAATTAAAAAAAAACAAATCTCAAGACTGATTGTAATTGTGTTGAATATCCAGGAATATTGCCAGGTCATTCATCACCTTACACATTTATGTGCCTGTTACCATTTTAATAGTATCTGCTTTTCCTTTCTCTGTACTTAACAATATTTCTGTTAGAATTAATGTTTTCAAATCTATTGTTACTTTTCTGGGTGAAAGGAAGCATTCAGATTTAGGCTACCATGGAACTATAATCTGTGAAATATAGCTTGCAAATCCTAAAACTGCTGAAATGCGTAAAATCATTTTTTTCCTACTATTAACTACAAGTTAATTCTTAGTAATTCAAATGCTGACAGTTTCGTGTTCTGATTCAGCTTTATCTTTAGTAATACCTCTGCAGATGAAATTTTAAAAAAGCTCAAAGAAACCATATAGAACCTTTGTACATTTGAAGGGGTTAAATTTTTGGCTTTTTTTTTCAGTGACTGCCTACATGTTGTAATACCCATGCCAGTTGCTGGACAAGATGTTGAAGCTTATTGTTTAAGATGTGAGTGCAGATATGAAGAAAGAAGCTCTGTTACAATTAAGGTATTTTTAAAAATTTAAGCCACAAAAGCTTTCTTCCTAGGACCATATTTTGTTTAATCCATTTTTGAAGAGCAAATGTACAGTATCTTTACTATATACTGTGGATGAATTACCCTTAAAATAATCATATATTTTGAAACGATTATCCTTATGTTTCCTTTTTCATGCAACATAAAATATTTTGGCAAGCAACTCTCTTGCTAAATGGAAGTAGGATTGATCCAACTAAAAATTGAGAAACTTTGTTGGGTTGATTTTAATCATACTAAGCAATAACTACTTGAAAAATGGTTCAATACTGTTTGAACTTTGGTGCAAAATGTGAGATATATTATTTTAATTTTCTTTAGAGATGCAGCATGGAAGAGGGCCTCCCACACAGCAACCCCTGATCTAACTCTAGCGTAATCATGGGACAATTTACAATGACCAATTAACCTACTAACCAGTCTTTGGACTGTGGGAGAAACTGGATCACCCGGAGAAAACCAATGCATTGCATGGGGAGGACAGTATAAATATAAACTCTTTACAGGAATGCCAGAATTAAGCTCCAAACTCTGACATCCAGGCTATAATAGCATTGTGCTAACCTCTACGCTGTCATGTCACCCAGTATACTAGGAACTATGTGATGTGTCCTTTAAGGGTCCGAAATCCCAAGACCAAGGACCTTCTAGTGATTGTGTTTAAGCCACTTAGAGTAAACTTGTGTATGCTAGGTTGGCATTACTGCTGCTGATAACCTATCACATGCCATACGCTTAAAATTATTTTTATCTAGTGGCAGCTCACCCATATCTAGTATTGCCCGGTCATAGCTTCTACTTTTATTATGGACACATCAGCCTAGGCACAAAAGTGAATGCATTTGGTGCACTTTCTTCATCCCTTCCAATTGCCTCCAAAGTCCTGTATTATTGGGCTTATACATACCTGGTCATTTAGGGTTATTTGATTTTTCTCCTTGGCTAAAGTACCAATTTATGGTTTTGGCCAAGTAACTTGGTAGGGTTCCTGAATTGAAATTTGGTACTGGGTGCATGTTGAACACATTTTACTCCCTTTGTCTCCATTGGAGGGATAATGAAGGATATATGAATGCTGATTGTTCTTGAAGCTCACACAGAGGAGGGCTCACTCCCTTCAGCTTTTCTCAAAATACTCTTCATCACCCTGCTCCTATCATTTTTCATTTTCTAAGTCTTCCAAATTCACTTCAGTGGGGTCAGGTTTATCTCCCAACAATCAAGAACTGTTGTTCTCACTTTAATGGACAAAAGATCTACTATATAATTAATCTAACTTGTCTGCAGGTAACGATTGTTATTTATTTGTCCATCCTGGGCTTGCTGCTACTTTACATGATTTATCTGACGTTGATGGAACCCTTGCTGAAAAAACGATTGTTCCATTCAAGGCCACTGCAGAATGAAGAGGATTTTGGGGTGAGTTCAAGTGCAAATGCAAAAAAATCTCAAATATTCACAATGGTATTAAATAGGAGCTTGATAATAAAATCTATGGTAAAGATAGCATTTATTATTGGATGAGCAGTTGTTTTATATGTGGCATATGAAATACCTAATTTGAAATTGAGCACTTTGAATTATGTAGTTGTAAAATAATTAAAAGAATGAGCCTTGATCAAATTTGGCACAAAGGTAGTTTAATTTTAATATTAACCAATCAAATTCTGCTGCATAACTAATTGTGCTGGGTTAGCACCATGCTACTTGACTGAAGACTTGGGTGAAATTTCAGGGCATTGTTACATGTCCACAGTTTCGTTTTCCTGGGAGTCCATAGTTTCATTTACTGTGGGCATCATGTGTCCCCAGTTTCATTTTACTTTGAGTCCACAATTTCGTTTCTGTGAGCGTTACCTTATGACGTATGCCGACGGTATAAAAGAAATGTGGACATTTTGCTGAGAGGGAGTTGAAGGAAAGAGAGAGAGAGATTGAAGATTGCAGACTTTGAGCTATCCAGGAACAGCTCACGATCGAGAAGGGTAAAGTCTAATGCATACCCATACCCAAAGGATTGGGTTAATCAGCGGAGCATTGTGGAGATGTGTCCATCCTTCGTATGATCCATGGTTGTGGATTTTGTGACAGTCACATTGTAAAATCGCTCGCCGTGGACTTCGGAACAGTATCCCTCGGCTGGGATCTTCGGTAACCATTTCTTTGTCTGCTAGCCGTGGAATCTTTGGAAATAGTCGTGATCGCCTCGTCGCTGCACTGTGAATTCACAAGTCTTTCCCCTCACCTATTTCGTGAACTACTGGGACTCTCTGAACTGCCACTTTAAGACTGTGCTTGAGTAAGATTTGTTAAGAACGGGTTCTAAGTTTAACTGTTTGGGAGCTATAGATGCATAACACTGTTAACTTCTCTTTAAGAAAGTAGTTCATTTAATTTTCTATATTTTTGAGTAGATGTAAATAAATATAGTGGTTTTTATATTAAAACCCGACTCAATTTGTCATCTCTTGCTGCTGGTACGTTACGAAATTGTGACAAAATTGGGGGCTCGTCCGCGAAATGAACAAAATTTGAGCTTATTGATTGATTATTGATCTCATTGGCTACTACGCTTTTGATTGACTTGTGTGGGGAAACCAGCAGCAATGGATATTGGGGCATTTCTGGCATCGCCAGGCCCTAAGGCATTGGGCGATGCTAGAAAGGACAGCTTGTTGGCCATTGCAAAGGAGCTGGGACTTACTGCGGTAAAACAGGATATGAAAAAGGTACAGATTCAGAGGATAATAGCTGAGCACTATATTTCTTTGAGGAAGTTTGAAGAGGGGGTGTTAGAAAGGTTTCCTGAAAGTAAACCCAGTGATCTTGAGCTCCAGTTCAAGTTGGAAAAACTAAAGTTTGAGGCTGAGTTAAGACCATAAGACAAAGGAGCAGAAGTTGGCTATTCGGCTCATCGAGTCTGCTCCGCCATTTTATCATGAGCTGATCCATTCTCCCATTTAGTCCCACTCCCCCACCTTCTCACCATAACCTTTGATGCCCTGGCTACTCAGATACCTATCAATCTCTGCCTTAAGTACACCCAATGACTTGGCCTCCACTGCTGCCCGTGGCAACAAATTCTATAGGTTCACCACCCTATGCCTAAAAAATTTCTTCGCATTTCTGTTCTGAATGGGCGCCCTTCAATCCTTAAGTCATGTCCTCTCGTACTAGACTCCCCCATCATGGGAAACAACTTTGCCACATCCACTCTGTCCATGCCTTTCAACATTCGAAATGTTTCTATGAGGTCTCCCCTCATTCTTCTAAACTCCAAGAAATACAGTCCAAGAGTGGACAAACGTTCCTCGTATGTTAACCCTCTCATTCCTGGAATCATTCTAGTGAATCTTCTTTGTACCCTCTCCAATGTCGGCACATCCTTTCTTAAATAAGGAGACCAAAATTGCTCACAGTACTCCAAGTGAGGTCTCACCAGCACCTTATAGAGCCTCAACATCACATCCCTGCTCCTATACTCTATTCCTCTAGAAATGAATGCCAACATTGCATTCGCCTTCTTCACCACCGACTCAACCTGGAGGTTAAACTTAAGGGTATCCTGTGCGAGGACTCCCAAGTCTCGTTGCATCTCAGAACTTTGAATTCTCTCCCCATTTAAGTAATAACCTGCCCGTTTATTTCTTCTACCGAAGTGCATAACCATACACTTTCCAACATTGTATTTCATTTGCCACTTCTTTGCCCATTCTTCCAATCTATCCAAGTCTCTCTGCAGACTGTCTGTTTCCTCAGCACTACCGGCCCCTCCACCTATCTTCATATCGTCAGCAAACTTAGCCACAAAGCCATCTATTCCATAATCCAAATTGTTGATGTACAAAGTAAAAAGAAGGGGCCCCAACACGGACCCCTGTGGAACACCACTGATAAGAGGAAAACAGCTCGAGATTGAGTTACGACAAAAGCAGCTTGAGGCTGAGGAAGCAGAAAAACAGGCAGTTTGCAGCTGAAGAAGCAGAAAAACAGAGGGAAGAAGCAGAAAGACAAAGAAGGTTTGAGTTAGAGAAGGTAGAGAAGTTGCAGCAAAGGGGTCTAGCGTTTGGCTCTGGTGATAAGTTTGTTGCCAGCCAGGAAGTTAAACTGGTCCCTCCATTTGATGAGGCTGAGGTTGATAAATACTTCCAGCATTTTGAGAGTTGCTCAGAGCCTAAAGTGGCCGAAAGAAAGCTGGCCTCTCTTGTTACAGTGTGTAATTAAGGGTAAAGCTCAACAGGCTTACTCTGCCTTATCAATTGGAGATGCAGCTAATTATGAGAATGTGAAACGGGCTGTACTTAAAGCCTATGAATTGGTTCCAGAAGCCTATAGGCAAAGGTTTAGAAATTTGAGGATATCTGTGAACCAGACGTGTGGCATTTATTTATGAGAAGTTTGTGTGTTTTGACGCTGGTACACCTCTAAAAATGTGAATGGTGATTTTGACAACTTGAAAGAGTTGGTTTTAATTGAAGAATTTAAGAGGTGCGTCCCTATTGACAGAAAGGCATACTTAAATGAAAAGGATACCACCACTTTGCAAGAATCTGCTAAATTAGCAGATGAGTTTACCTTAACCCACAAGTTTAAGTTTACCCCGAGTAAGACCTTCCAAAAGAGTAGCATGGATAGTCAGGGTAAACCAGAAATCAAATCCAGGTCTATTCACAAAGGTAAGAATGAAGGGAAACAATTAAAGGAGAAGCCCTCTGGTCATACTTGTCACTATTGTAGGAAACCTGGTCATGTTATGGCTAACTGTTTCCTTCTGAAAAAGAAGAAGGAAAAGGGGGCAGTTCCAGATGCCTGTGTCCAGAATGTTGAAACACCTGTGAATCCACAGGGTTCTAAGCATTCTGATGAAGCTGTGTCAAAGGCTTAGAAGTCTGGTCAGCTTAGGAAAGAATCCCTTCATTTTACGTCAGATGGGTTTGTTTCGGTAAAGGAAGGATCAACCCTGGTACCAGTGAAAATTCTTCGAGATACTGCGGCTTCTCAGTCACTTATGTTAGACAGTGTTCTAAAGTTTGGTGATGAGACTGCCATTGGTGAGGTAAATCTTATTCGAGATATTGGGTGCACCGTTGTTCCTGTACCTCTGCACAAGGTAATTTTGAAGTCAGAGTTAGTTTCAGGACTTGTTGAAATAGGACTACAACCCAGTTTACCGGTGGAAGATATTTCTTTGTTATTAGGGAATGACCTAGCAGGTGGTAAAGTTGTTCCTGCACTGTAGCTGACAATTAAGCAAAGCAATGATGATTCAAAGATAGACCCTAACATTTATCCCTCGTGCAGTAACTCGAACTAGGGCCAAGAAACTTGCCAATGCAGATGGTCCTGTGCAGCCTGATTCGGCTACTCATGATAGCCCAAGTAGGGAATCAGATTTTGATGACTTGTCAGGGACTTTTCTGCCTTCATTTCACCAGGATCCAGGTATTAAATCTGATAATAAAGATTTATCTTTGTCTAGGAAGGAGTTTATAGCAGAACAGAGTGGGGACCCTGAGATTGAAGCTTTAAGAGAAAAAGCTGTCTCAGTTGAGGAGGTTGATAAAGTGCCAGTGGGATATTATTTCAAAGATGGAGTGTTAATGAGGAAGTGGAGACCACCTGAGATTCCTGCAAGTGAAGAATGGGCAATTGTTCACCAGGTTGTAGTTCCTAATGCCTATAGGAATGAGATTTTAACTTTGGCCCATAGTAAACCCTTGAGTGGACATCTAGTTGTGAAGAAAACTGTGAACGAAATTTTGAAACAATTCTTCTGGCCTAGTTTGAGGAAAGATGTTGCAACATTTTGCAGGACTTGTCACACTTGTCAGGTTGTGGGTAAACCTAATTAAGTCACCCCAGTGACCCCACTGCAGCCTATTCCTGCATTTGGTGAACCCTTTTCTAAAGTTATTGTGGATTGAGTTGGCCCGTTGCCAAAGACTAAAGCTGGTCATCAGTATTTCCTAACTATCATATGTACAGCATCTAGATTTCCAGAGGCAATACCTCTCAGAAATATAAAAGCCAAAACTGTGTCGAAGGCTCTCGTAAAGTTTTTACTTTTTTAGTTTGCCTAAAGAAATTCAGTCTGATCAAGGGAGTAATTTTATGTCAGAATTATTCCAGCAGGTAGTTTACAAACTGGGAGCCAAAAAAATTACATCATCTGCGTATCATCCAGAATCCCAAGGGGCCTTAGAGAGATTCTATTCTATCCTCAAAACCATGATTAGGATATTCTGTATTGAAAATGAGAAGGATTGGGATGAGGGAGTTCATTTGCTTTTATTTGCAGTAAGGAAGTTAGTACAAGAGTCCCTAGGCTTTAGTCCCTTTGAATTTGTGTTTGGTCACCAGGTCCGAGAACCTTTGGCATTGTTAAAGGAACAGTGGGTTAACAATGACCTGCATGTTAATTTGCTAGATTATGTTTTGAAATTCAAGGACAAATTGCAAAGGGCTTGCAACCTAGCAAAGGAAAATTTAAAATCAGCCCAAGGAAGAATGAAAACTTGGTATGATAAACAAGCCAGAATGAGGTCATTCAAGCCGGGAGATAAAGTGCTTGTTTCCTGTAAAAACAAACCCTCTACAAGCTAAGTTTCATGGTCCCTATGAAATTGTGGCTGAAGTTAATGTGGACTATATAGTCAAAACGCCGGATAGACTAAGGCCAGCGCAGCTTTGTCACGTAAATACGCTTAAGCTATATCATGAAAAACAAACTGCAGCTCTGGTGGTTGCTGTAAACAAAGATGGATGTGAGCTCTCTGGAAATTTATTAGCTGATCCATCTGAGGCCTATTTTAAACCGAACATTATTCCAGCCAGATTGACAAATTTGACTATTTTGGAAAATATTGATGAGAAACTGGCTCATTTACAGTCACAGCAGTGGCAGCAGATGAAGCAATTAATGATGAAATGTAAGGATTTATTTCCTGATATCCCAAAAAGAACCACAGTGGCCTTATATGATGTAGATGTGGGTAATAACAAACCTATAAAACAACATCCATATTGTATGAATATTGAAAAATGTAAACTTGCTGAACAAGAAATTGAGTATATGTTAGAAAATTAGACCTTCGGATTGGAGTTCACCTTATGTCATGGTACCTACACCAGATGGTAGTATCAGATTCTGCACTGATTACCGAAAGGTGAATGTTGTAACAAAAACAGATGCTTATCCAATCCCTAGAGTGGATTATTGTGTAGACAAGGTTGGGAAAGCTAAATTTCTTACAAAGATTGATCTGTTAAAAGGATATTGGTGTGTTCCATTAATGGATAGAGGTAGAGAAATTTCTGCCTTTGTGATGCCTTCTGGGTTGTATGAATACAATGTTCTGCCATTTGGAATGAAAAATGCTCTGGGAACATTCCAGAGAATGATTAATTCTGTAATTCAAGGGTTAGAACACACAGGTGCCTATATTGATGATTTAGTCACGGGGAATGACACCTGGGAAGCCCATATCTCTGCAGTGGAAAGGCTGTTTGAAAGGCTCTCAAAAGCCAACCTTACAGTTAACCTAGCTAAGAGTGAATTTGGCCATGCCACTGTGACCTATCTTGGTTATGTTGCAGGTCAAGGCAGGTTGGCTCCAGTTCAGGCAACTTCTGAGGTTCCCATTCCAACTGGGAAGAGGGCTCTTAGAAGATTTCTGGGAATGGCTGGATATTATCACAAGCTCTGTAAGAACTTTGCTGATATTGTTCTCCCATTGACTAACCTCCTGAAGAAGGGTGAAAAGTTTATTTGGACAGAACCTTGTCAGGAGGCATTTGATAAATTGAAAGCTATCTTATGTCACCAACCTGTGCTCAAGTCACCTGATTGTGCCAAGCCATTCTCCATAGCTGTGGATGCCAGTGATGAAGCTACAGGAGCAGTGTTACTACAAAGGGATGATTATGATGATGTTGACCATCCTGTGGCTTACTTTTCAAAGAAATTCAATGAGCATCAAAGAAATTATTCCACCATAGAGAAGGAATTAGTATCATTTATTTTGGCTTTGCAGCATTTTGATATGTATGTTTGCACAGCTCAGAAACCACTTGGTGTTCTTGAGTAAGCTGGAAAAACAAAAATAGAAGGTTGCTGAATTGGAGTTTGATTTTTGCAAGAGTATGATCTCATGATAACTCACATTAAAGGCAAAGATAATGCAATTGCCGATTGTCTTTCTGGATGTTAAACTTGCAATGTAATTTTAATAATAGGGTAGAATTTAATATTTGTATATGCTTCTGCAATATGTTGTATTAGTTTGAAGTGTGCTGTATGATAACCGTGTATGTATTCTTCCACATATTGTAGATTGTAGTTAAAATTTTGCTCTTGCAGATCAAAATTTTCTCTTGGGGGAGGTGTTACGTGTCCACAGGTTCGTTTTCCTGGGAGTCCATAGTTTCGTTTACTGTGGGCATCACGTGTCCCCAGTTTCATTTTACTTTGAGTCCACAGTTTAGTTTCTGTGAGCATTACCTTATGACGTATGCCAACGGTATAAAAGAAATGTGGACATTTTGCTGAGAGGGAGTCAAAGGAAAGAGAGAGAGAGTGAACATTGCAGACTCCGAGCTATCCAGGAACAGTTCATGATCGAGAAGGATAAAGTCTAATGCTTACCCATACCCAAAGGATTGAGTTAATCAGCAGCGCATTGTGGAGACGTGTCCGTCCAACGTATGATCCATGGATGTGGATTTCGTGACAGTCACTTAGTAAAAATTTCTCATCATGGACTTCGGAACAGTATCCCTCGGCTGGGATCTTTGGTAACCATTTCTTCATTCACTAGCCGTGGAATCTTTGGAATTTGTCATGATCGCCTTGTCGCTGCACTGAATCCACAAGTCTCTCCTCTCACCTATTTCGTGAATTACTGGGACTCTCTGAACAGCCACTTTAAGACTGTGCTTGAGTAAGATTTGTTAAGAACGGGTTCTAAGTTTGACTGTTTGGGAGCTATAGATGCATAACACTGTTAACTTCTGTTTAAGAAAGTAGTTTATTTAATTTTCCATATTTTTGAGTAGATGTAAATCTATGTTCCGTGCCTATTCTGGTAGCTGTCCCCCACTTTTCCTTCGCTACATCGATGACTGCATTGGCGCTGCTTCCTGCACGCATGCAGAACTCGTTGACTTTATTAACTTTGCCTCCAACTTTCACCCTGCCCACAAGTTTACCTGGTCCATTTCCGACACCTCCCTCCCCTTTCTAGATCTTTCTGTCTCTGTCTCTGGAGACAGCTTATCCACTGATGTCTACTATAAGCCTACTGACTCTCACAGCTATCTGGACTATTCTTCTTCTCACCCTGTCTCTTGCAAAAACGCCATCCCCTTCTCGCAATTCCTCCGTCTCCGCCGCATCTGCTCTCAGGATGAGGCTTTTCATTCTAGGACGAGGGAGATGTCTTCCTTTTTTAAAGAAAGGGTCTTCCCTTCCTCCACTATCAACTCTGCTCTTAAACGCATCTCCCCCATTTCACGTACATCTGCTCTCACTCCATCCTCTCGCCACCCCACTACGAATAGGGTTCCCCTGGTCCTCACCTACCACCCCACCAGCCTCTGGGTCCAACATATTATTCTCTGTAACTTCCGCCACCTCCAATGGGATCCCACCACTAAGCACATCTTTCCCTCCCCCCTCTCTCTGCATTCCGCAGGGATTGCTCCCTACACAATTCCCTTGTCCATTCGTCCGCCCCATCCCTCCCCACTGATCTCCCTCCTGGCACTTATCTGTGTAAGCAGAACAAGTGCTACACATGCCCTTACACTTCCTCCCTTACCACCATTCAGGGCCCCAAACAGTCCTTCCAGGTGAGGCAACACTTCACCTGTGAGTCGACTGGGGTGATATACTGCGTCCGGTGCTCCCGATGTGGCCTTTTATATATTGGCGAGACCCGACGCAGACTGGGAGATCGCTTTGCTGAACATCTACGCTCTGTCCACCAGAGAAAGCAGGATCTCCCAGTGGCCACACATTTTAGTTCCACATCCCATTCCCATTCTGACATGTCCATCCACGGCCTCCTCTACTGTAAAGATGAAGCCACACTCAGGTTGGAGGAACGACACCTTATATTCCGTCTGGGTAGCCTCCAACCTGATGGCATGAACATCGACTTCTCTAACTTCCGCTAAGGCCCCACCTCCCCCTCGTATCCCATCTGTTACTCATTTTTATGCACACATTCTTTCTCTCACTCTCCTTTTTCTCCCTCTGTCCCTCTGAATATACCTCTTGCCCATCCTCTGGGTTCCCCCCCCCCCCATGTCTTTCTTCCCGGACCTCCTGTCCCATGATCCTCTCGTATCCCCTTTTGCCAATCACCTGTCCAGCTCTTGGCTCCATCCCTCCCCCTCCTGTCTTCTCCTATCATTTTGGATCTCCCCCTCCCCCTCCAACTTTCAAATCCCTTACTCTTCCTTCAGTTAGTCCTGACGAAGGGTCTCGGCCTGAAACATCGACTGCACCTCTTCCTACAGATGCTGCCTGGCCTGCTGCGTTCACCAGCAACTTTGATGTGTGTTGCTTGAATTTCCAGCATCTGCAGAATTCCTGTTGGTTGTGTAAATAAATATAGTGGTTTTTATATTAAAACCCGACTCAATTTGTCATCTCTTGCTGCTGGTACGTTACGAAATTGTGACAGCATAAAAAAAATTAATAATGACTCTTTAGCCTTACATGACAATTCCTTAATTTGGATCATTCCCTGCTTAGATTTTGAGCGTTTAGCATTTCTCCAAAGAAATTGCTGCTGAACGGCACTTAATTCTTCCTGTAGATAGGTGCTCTAAAGCAGCAGATGCATGCTTGTTTTTTTTTTTTTAGTTCAAGTTTACAACTAGACATTTTGGGAGGTGTTCTGAGGAGACTAGGATAGGTTTAAGGGAAAAGCATGCTGCTTTTGTATGCCCTTTCATTTAACTGTTCAGTACTTGATGATGCATAGGGTGCAGGATCATATGCTAGCATACCATCAAGAAGTGCTTTTTAGTTGGCCTGAACCTATCTCGTACTTTACAACCAGCAGCATGCCTGAGCCTCTCCCACACATCCCCCACACCCCAGTATGCAGCTTAAAAAAATGATTTCATCAAAAATGTTGAATTCATGGTCTTCATGTTACTTGCTGAAACTAGTGTAATTGTTATTCAAAGTCAGGTAATGTACAGAGGCATCTCCTTTCAAATAACAGGTTCAAAAAGGTGATCGGTAGTGTTCTTGAGTTAGGCCTCTCTGCTTTCTCCCCTCTGAAATAAAAAGTCATACTTTGTGTTTGAATTTAACAGCGTAAAAGAGGTCTCCAACAGATTATAATTTTCAGATATGCATACTGTATGTGACTACTGATTCATCATCATCATCATCATCAGGTACCATGCGCAGTTTGAGCTTTGACTGCCATGGCCCACACACTTGTTTCGGGTCAAGTGGATCAATTTATTGGTATTCATTTCCAATTCTCTGGCTGCTGATTATATTTCCTATTCACAAAAATAAATCAATAGTTATTTTTTGTAAAGTCTTATTTTTGGCTGAATTACATTAATAAATTGCTGAGCATGGAGAAATCTAAGTTATTGTGTGTCTCTTGTTAATAAATATGCCACTGCCTTATAAGGTGGTATGTACAAATCCAAAAGAAACTTTCAAAAGAAAATTGGATTAAATGTTGGTAGAGCATGATAAGTACAGATATATGGGGCAAGATGAGGAGTGAAACTAACTGAAATACTCTTTTAAATTACTGGTGCAGTCTTGATGGGCTGAAAATTCTCTTAAGTAGTTCTTGTTATCTAAATTTGGGGTCGATCAAGCACTATACCTCATTGGATAGAGTCTAGTTTCACTTGAGGAAAATTTATTCCAAGTTTTTCATTGGATCAAGCAATGAACAATCGCAATGCACAATTTTACATTTTTCGGTTAAATAGCTACTTCAAAAAAAAAAGAAAACTAGTCCAATTTTATGTTTTTCCCCTCAGTGGAAAAAAGATGCTCTGAGAAGTCCCAAATTTACAACTTGCTGCACAGGACTCATCTTTTCACAATTTCCCTTTAAGAAGATGTGCTTGATTGTATTTCTGAGTTTGTTCCCAAAAGACATTTCTATTGGCAATGTTTTGCCAATTATAGCAATTTATAGTTAAATGACATAGAAATATATTTATACAACAGTTGGCACATGACACAGCTCCTGGTGTTAAAGTATTCTCCAAGATATGTACATGTTAGACCTCAAATGAGAAATAATATGATGTGTGAATTCTTTTTATGGTTTTCCTTAAAGATTTAGAGTGGGAGGTTTTCAGTCTCTTAGCTCATTCTGCAGAAATTCTTACAGTTGTATGATGTCTGTACAAAACAAATGCTAATTATTTCACTTTATAGATTTTATTTTAATGTAAAACCAGTGAAGCATAGCTTGAGAAGAGCTGAGCATTGTAATAATGGTATATGAAGATAACAAATAAGCAGCCAGTGGTGTAGTAGCATCCACACCAGACTTTGAGGTGAATGGGCTGGGGTTCAAATCCGGCTGGCTCCTTGCATGCTTTCCATCTGCGCTGAGCAGATTGTCAAGCCAGCAACTTGGTCTGGGAAAAATGAACGCTAAAGGATCGGCAAGGTTGCCAACCGATGTGCCATACAGAGCAAAGAGAGGAATTCAAGTTAACAAATGCATGAATGATGAGTGGTTGTATTACAGAAGATAATATATTGGAAGTTCAAGTTGAGATTAGTATATTCAGATTATGAGCAGTCAAATGCAGCCTGTGACAGTATCGTGAGAAGGGGATGACATCAGCAGCAGCTCTTAATGATGTTTGTTGGAGGGGCTAAAGAAGATGTCTTTGGTCTTCCCCATGTTTAATGGAAGGATATTGTGGCTTTTTCAAGAGTGGACATCAAGCAGTCAATGATGAGTTCAGGAGAGGTTGTGTGGAGCCTGATTTAATTGTTATCTTTGAATGTTGGAACTCAGGTGCTGTCCATTGATGTTATGGCAGAAGAATAATGAAATGTGCTTAGCTTCTTGATGAAATCAAAGCTCATTAATTTGAAACTTGTTATTTAACTAGTGCCTTATGTAGTGATAACGCAAAACCCTGCTACACCAAGCCTTCGGCAGTGGGTTGGATCATTTTTCTCAAGATCTTCGTGTTTTAGAATCTCAGTAAAACTTCCATTCCTGAAATTTGTGGCAAAAAGAGAGAATAATGCATGTGTTCACTGGGCTCGACCTAGGGGCCAACAAAAAAATAGCACAACTCCTCAACTAGTGGTGTGGCATGAGGCAAAGGTTGCTCTTGGACTCCGAGTTAATCCTGGGGCTCTCCCTAATCTATTTCCAGGTTTTCTGATCTCCATGTCAGCTTCTCTCAGGTTTGTGCTCTTCCCCCGGCTTTGTGCTCTTCCCCCATTCGCCCCTTCCCATCTTTCTCTCCATCTCTCTTTTTGCTCCCTCATCCCTTATCTCCCTTTCTCACCCCTTTCCTCTCCTCTTTCTTCCTCCCCCCACCACACCTCAGGCACCTCCCGCCCCCTCCCACTGCTCACGTGCCCCCTCCACCCTGGCTCAGCAGGCATCCCCTCCCCTTTCTCCCCCATTCCATGGGGCCCCCCTCCCCCAAGTTCTACTCCCATGTTGTTTGTGAAATGTAGCTGTTTGCTTTCATATTAAAATGTGAAAATGATCTAAATCCAATCATTATTATTGTTATTAATATTGGAATGCTAAGCTGGAAGTTTTAACTATTTTTGAAAGTCCATATTTATAGGCATTCTAAAATAATGCCAGTACAATACATCATTAATAATAATATTGCGATTAGGAGTAAGTGCCGCTAATAGTTTACACTCATATCAAAGTTCAAAGAGCCATTTTTGGAAATGATGTTGGTTATACCTTAGCAATTCCTGTTTAAACTAGTTTTATAGTTGTTAATTTTTGTAAAGTCAAAGCCACCCACAGGGCAGAATTGAAAGATTATAATGAAATAATGAAATTTGAGAACTAAATTGGGGGAAAAAGTAGCCATTTGTAAAAAGCCAACAAGCAGCCAACTTTGTAATTGCCTTGCTCTTGATATATTAGTGACAATCCTAACAGATTATATTACGTAAATTGTTGAAGACCTGAAAAATGAGGAAGACCAGGCCATTACTTTACCTGCTTATTCCTTCCCATTATTTTAAAATAACTTAAACACCACCTAATTCTTTAAAGCAATTTTTAAAAAACATAGATCTCCCTCCACCCCCAGATTTGATCATTAGCGAACTTCCAGAATGTCTAAAGTTACTTAATATCAACATTTGAATGAATACCCTGATATAATAAGCCCTTTAAGTTCAGTAAAGAAAACTTGTGTGTGTAATATAATTTTCAAAGTTTCTACAATTCAACAATGGCTATGTCACCATTATGTCACCAGGAAGTCAAGTCAAGTGTATTGTCATTTAACTATAGTTGCAATAAAAAGTTTGTGAACCTTTTGCAATTACCTGGTTTTCTGCATTAATTACTCATAAAATGTGGTCTGATATTCATCTAAGTCACAATAGTAGACAAACGCTATCTGCCTAAACTAATAACACAAACAATTGTACTTTTCATGTCTTTATTGAACACATTGTTTAATCATTCACAGTCCAGCCTGGAAAACGTATGTGAACCCTTGTACATGATAACTGGTAGAACCTTTAGCAGCAATAACCTCCATCAAACGTTTCCCTGTAGCTGCTGATCAGATTTGCACAACGGCAAGGAGGAATTTTAGACCATTCCTCCATACAAAACTGTTTCAATTCATCAATATTTTTGGGATATCTTGCATGAACAGCCCTCTTCAGGTTATTCCACGGCATCTCAAGTGGGTTAAGATCTGGACTCTGATCTGGCCATTCCAAAACACAAATTTTCTTATTTTTAAACCATTTTGTTGATTTACACTTGTGTTTTGGATCATTCTCTTGCTGCATCATCCAACTTCTATTGAGCTTCAGGTGATGGACTGCTACCTTGACATTCTCCTGTAAAATGTCTTGATACAATTTTGAATTCAGTGTTCCCTCAATGATTGTAAAATGTCCTGGTCCTGAGGCAGCAAAGCAGCCCCAAACCATGATGCTCCCTTCCACCATGCTTCACAATTGGGATGAGGTGTTGGTGTTGCAGTGCCCTTTTTCCTCCAAACAGTGGTGTGCATTTCTGCCAAAAAGTTTAACTTTTGTCTCATCTGTGCACGGAACATTGTCCCAGAAGCTTTGTGGAACATTCAGGTGATCTTTTGCAAACTTGAGATGTGCAGCAATGTTTTTCTTTGGAGAGCAGTGGTTTCCTCCGTGGTGTCCTTCCATGAACACCATTCTTGTTCAGAGCTTTTCTTATAGTGGACAGATGAACAGGGACTTTAGCAAATTCCAGAGATTTCTGCAGGTCTTTTGCTGTTACCTTTGGTTTCTTTTTCACCTCCTTCAACATTGTACATTGTGCTCTTAGTGTGATCTTTGCAGGACACCTACTCCTATGAAGAGTAGCAACAGTACTGAATTTCTTCCATTTGTAGACAAACTCTCTGACTGGACTGATGAACACTCAGGTCTTTAGAAATGCTTTGTAGCCTTTTCCAGCTTCATGCATCTCAAAAATTCTTCTAAGGTCCTTTGAAAGTTGTTTTGAAAAATGCATGGTGCACATAAATGGATCTTTCTTGAGAAAAGCAGGCTCTGTCAGTAATTTGACTTTGTGTGTCTTTTTTATAGGGCAGGGTACCTCTACAACCCATACCTCCAATCTCATCTCATTGATTGAAACACCTGATTCCAAATAGCTTTTGTAGAAAGCATTATCCCAGAGGTTCACATACTTTTTTGAACCTAGACTGTGATTGTTTAAATGGAGTACTGTACTCAGTATTGATGAGAAGGACAATTGTTTTTGTGTTATTAGGTTAGGCAGATTGTGGTTGTCTATTATTGTGACTTAGATGAAGATCAGACCACATTTTTGAGTAATTAATGCAGAAAACCAGGTAATTGCAAAGGGATCGCAAACTTTTTGTTGCAACTGTATATACATGTATATAACAAGTATAACCATATAATGTTATATAGAAACGAGACGCATCTCCGAACCAGGGTGTAAGGCACAGCAGTACACATAACACACGACAGCTTAAGAAGGTAAGGATAAAATCTACAGAGGAATCACATACTAAAGTGCATTCATATTAAATATTGTACTGGAACAGAATAACCAGTGACACTTCAAATATGATGCTGCAGGGAGGTGGCCTGGGGGAAGAGATTGTTTCTCATCCTGACCATCCTTGGTAGAGAGTCAAAGAGGATGCTGGATGGATGGATGGATGGGATCTTTAATAATACTAAGGGCACTGCATAGGCAATGCTCCTGATAAATGTCCCCGATAGATGATAGGGAGACCCCTATGATTCTCTCAGCTGTTCTCACAGTCCTTTGTAGAGGCGTCTGGTCCAATGCTCAACTGCTCCCATATCAGATGAAGATGCAACTTGTCAGGATGCTCTCAATGGTGCTCCTGTAACACGCTGTTAAGATTGGGGTGGCCTTGCTTGCCTCAATCTTCTTAGAAAGTGGGGGCGCTTGTTCAGGGAGGTGATATTAAGGGGCCAGGTGAGGTCATCCACGATGTGAGCTCCCAGGAACTTGGTGCACTTAACTCTCTCTGCGGAGGAGCCATTTATTCGCAGAGGGGTATGGTTCATCTGCACCTTCCTTATATTTCCTCAATTTCTCTTTCTTGCAATCCAGTCTTATTGTTGTGAAATAGTATTTTTTGAGTTTTAGATCTAAATCTGTTTTTTGTACGATAGCAAGAAATATTAGACAATAAAAGTAAATTTAATTATGAAAGCCAAATAAAATAGATCAGTTTAGTTTGCATAAATTCAAACAGTTGCTTAATAGAATTAAATTTCCCTCAGAGCTAAAGGATCAAATGATCTGCGAATAATGTAAATTCATTCAAGGTAACTTTATAAATTCATTAAGCTGTTGCAGAAAATAATTTTAATACATCTTGGACAAGAGATGTAGCATACTGCCCGGGAGCCGGCAGAACTGCCCATAGTATCCAAAGGCAGCTTGCAGATGTGTGAAACTGTAAGTACACCAAGTTATCCTGTTGTATGCCACATACATCAAATTTCATTAGATTGATGTACACTACCGTGTACAAAGCATGTGTTTTATTAGAGAAGAGGATATAAGAAGGCCAGCTTTCAAGGGGGAAAAGAAATGATAAAAACTCCTGCAAAAATATATATGGACAGGCTGAATTTAATTTTGGTATCAAAGAAAATGTATTTGCCCAGACAACAGAGCAATGAAAGTTCAGTACTATTATATGAAGGATAAAGAGCTGAAATGATAAAGGTTCAAGTGAAGAAGACTTGCACTTCTCTGGAGTTTAGAAGCATGAAACTGGAATACTTTAATAGAATTCTGAGGTCACTGTAGATCAGGTCACAAGAGAGTTTTCCCAGTGAGATTCTGTAGCTTGAAACCAAGGTCTGAGGACTGATGTGAGATGCACTTCCTTCACTGTTGTGAATTTTTGGAGTGCTCTGACATTTCAGTCATTGAATATGTATAGGGCTAAGATAAAAGTTATGACGATAGACTGAAAAAGTGGCATAGTTATGATTTCATGATTAATTGAGCAGAAATTCGATCAGTACCTGGAATAGGTATCTGCACTGTGTATATTTGAATTCAGTGGCTTGGCTTCACTGTCTTTGAGTTAGGCTCCACAAAAGTCTTGATGGGTCTGACCTGGTTTAATGTTAAGAGTTCTGAGCAATCCCAGTGAGACTATGTTTAGATGCTTGATTGTAACTACAATCTGTCACTTAAGAACTGGACCCAGCTGGTGCACACAAGTCCATAATTGACTTCTGGTGGAGTAAGTGAATGCTAATGATTACCATAAGGACTATTAACCATAGTCAGGAGAAATAGATGCATGGTATGACGGATTATGAAGTCTACCTCTGTTTTGTTTCTCATGTTCTTATAAAGGCACTTACTGAACATGGAACAGAAGGCTGGGCCCTGTCACATCACAATGAAGGAAAATACCACTATTATTCTTGACCTGTGAATGAAGCAGCAGCATAAGACAAAGGAGCAGAATTAGGCTATTCGGCCGATCGAGTCTGCTGCGCCATTTCATTGCATCTGATCCATTTCCCTCTCAATTCCATTCTCCTGCCTTCTTCCTGTGATCTTTCACACACTGACTAATCAAGAGTTTATCAATTTCTGCCTTAAGTACATCCAATGACCTGGCCTCCACAGCCACTTGCGACAACAGATTCCAGAGATCACACCCTGTGGCTAAAGAAATTCCTCCTCTTTTCCATTCTAATTGGACGTCCCTCCATTCTGAGGCTGTGTCCTCTGGCTCTAGACTCCCCCACCATAGGAAACCTCCTCATAACATCCACTCTATCTAGGCTTTTCAATATTCATTGAGATCCCCCTCCCCGTTCTAATTTCTAGCAAGTCTCAGAGCTATCAATCTCTCCTCATACAAAAAGCCTTTCATTCCCAAAATAATTTTCCTGAACCTCATCTGAAACCACTTCAATGTCAGCACATCCTTTCTTAATAAGGGTCCCAAAACAGCTCACGGCCTAACCAGTGCCTTATAAAGCCTCCAATTACATTCTTGTTTTTATATTCTCGTCCTCGCAAAATAAATGCTAACATTGCATTTGCCTTCCTTAGCACTGACTCAACCTTTAGGGAATCCTGCACAAGGACTCCCAAGTCCCTTTGCACCTCAGATTTTTGAAATTTCTCCCCGTTTAGAAAATAGTCTATCCTTTTGTTTCTCCTACTGGAGTGCATGACCATGCACTTCCCAACACTGTATATCCTTTGCCATTTCTTTGCCCATTCTCCTGATCTAAGTCCTTCTGCAACCTCCCTGCTTCATCAACACTACCTGCCCCTCTTTGTATCATCTGCAAACTTAGCGTCAAAGCCATCAATTCCATCATCCAAATCATTGATATTCAATGTAAACCCCTGCAGAACACCACTAGTCACCAGCAACTAAGCAGAAAAGGCTCCCTTTATTCCCAGTCTTTGCCTCCTGCCAATCAGCTAATGCTCTATGCTAGTATCTTTCCTATAATATTACAAGCGCTTTTCTTGTTAAGCACCTTGTCAAAGGCCTTCTGAAAATTCCAAGTACTTACCATCCATCAATTTCCCCTTTGTCTATTCTGCTTGTTATTTCCTCAGAACATTCCAACACATTTGTCAGGCAAGGCTTTCCCTTAAGGAAACCATGCTTACTTTGCCCTAATTTATCATGTGCCTCCAAGTACCCCAAAACCACATCTTTAACAAATGACTCCATCTTTCTAACCTAACTAGCTTTTAAATTTCATTTCTTCTGCCTCCCTCTCTTCTTTAAGAAAGGAGTGACTTTTGCAATCTTCCAGTCCTCCAGAACCATGGCACAAACAATTGATTCTTGAAAGATCATTACTGATGCCTCCACAGGCTCTTCAGTTACTTCTTTCAGAACCCTGGTCCAGGTGACATATCTACCTTCAGACCTTTCAGTTTACCAATTACCTTCTCCCTAGTAATAGCAACTGCACTCACTTCTGCCCCTGACACTATTGAACCTCTGGCATACTGCTAGTGTCTTCCACACTGCGGACTGATGCAAAATATTTGTTAAATTTGTCCACCGTTTCTTTGTCCCCATTACTAACTTTCTAGTGGACTAGTATCTACTCTTGCCTCTCTTTTACTCTTTATATATCTGGAAAAAACCTTTGATATCCTCAGTTTTCTAGCATACCTTCATATTTCATCTTTCCCCTGCTCCCCATAGCTTTTTTAGTTACCTTCTGTGGATTTTTAAACTTTTCCTGATCCTCTTAACTTCCCACTAAATTTTGCTGTATTATAAGCCTTCTCTTTTGCTTTTATGTTGCCTTTGACTTCCATTGTCAGCCATGGTTGCGTCATCCTGCTTTTAGAATATTTCTTCGGGATGTAACTATCCTATACCTTCTGAATTGCTCCCAGAAACTCCAGCTATTGCTGTTCTGCCGTCATCCCTGCTGCTCTCTCCTTCCAATCAATAAAACAGAGTAGTGATACTTACAATATTACATTAAAACTTGTGTATTCTTTTATTACAGGTTGTGTCTTGCGTCACCAGGTTCATTCCTAAACTGGGGTGCTATCTGTGTGAGTTTCCACATTCTCCTGCAGACTTTGTAGGTTTCCTTATACTAAAGTTATGGAGGAGAGAAGTGTGTAGAGAATAGTGGACATGCAAGTTGTGTGATCGATTTATCACAGTAATGTGGAAGCAAGAAGTACAATTTTCGGTACTGTTGATTATTGTTTTGGAACCTCATTGCTGTAAGAAGGAATAATATGACTTCATAGTACTCTGTTTGTGTCTGTTTAATCTTTGGAAATAGTTTGAGGGCTGCTGTAGAAATCTACACTCTTTAACTGGATTTGCCTTTCCTTAGAATAGCAGGGTTTGTTGGGTGACAGATAGAGGTATACAAAACAATGGAAACAAACTGAAGATCAAAATCTTACAGATGCTGGAAATCTGAAACAAATACAGAAAGTGCTAGAAACACTCGGGAGGTCAGGTGGTATCTATGGAGAAACGAGGGATTTGTTTTCTCTCTGCCAGTTCTAACAAAAGTTGCTTTTGACCTGTTCCACAGTGGTCTGTCTTATTGAAATTAGTGATCGAATCAGTGATAGTGTCATATCTGTATGAGAATAACTTGAAATGGTTAAAGGATTTTTTTTATCTAGAGGGTGACAGGAGATTCAGAGTACACTGCCTAAAGGTGATAGAATCAGATATCTTTATCACAGATGTTGGACTGTACTGCCGTTTTAGCCGGAGTATTCTGTATGTAAGTTAAAATTTTGAAAATTATCAAAAAAACACGAGGTCCTGGAAATTAATTGTAAGTGATGGTTACTCCTCTCTGCTGAAGCTGTGTGCCTGCTGTGGCTGCTACACATTTCATGTCTGCATGCTTCATGGCTATTTGCCCCGCTGTGTGATAAACCGAGACTGAGATTATGGGCCTGCTCTGGCTGCTCACAGGCTCCAGGTCTATGGGCTCAATTTGGTTTTATTGTTTGCATGATTTGTCTTTTTTTTTCCCCTCCTCTGTGCACTGGGTGTTGTTAATTGGGTTCTTTTGGGTTTCTGGCTTTGTGGCTGCCTATAAGCAGATGAATCTCAAGCTTGTATAATTTATATATTCTTGATAATAAATGTACTTTGATAAAGTTAATTATAAATTAGTAAATCACTTATCTGTCGACCTTTTACTGAAGTTCAGTAAATCAAATTGGCTTAAGCCAAGGGTGTGGATATACTGCGTATCTACCCCTCTCTCTTGTGGGTCAGTGCTCTGCCTCTGTGTTTATTGCACATCAGCAGAGGGGAAGGTCAGATATCTTGGTGAGTGACCACTACCTTGATTCAATGAGCAGATGTGAAAGCCGGAGACCTGTTGGATGATGAATGGGAGTCACCTAGTGGCTCATCAAGAGGTCGCTGCTTAATACTAAGTATGATGGTGCTCAGCTACTTTAAAAATTACAGTGTCAGTGTATTGGAGGGGTCGTGACTGTCATGTGACAGCACTGCCTACTACCTGGTCGGAAGACACGACCCCTGCCAATCAAGGATTGACCCCTCCTCACCCATCACTGCATACCTAACCATTGGCCCCTTTAATTAGCCTTCTACTTGGCCTCGCAATTGGCCTTTGTAATCAGCTTAACTCGGTTGGCACCGAGCCATTGGCCCCCCCATGAATTACCTGGGCTGGACCCTCCAGCCCTCCTGCGCTAAAAGAGTGCCACGTGTGCTGGACTCTCTCTTTGCCATTTCCGAGGGACCACCCTGCTTCGCTCCAGGCTGGGAACCGTGGAACAATGCTGGAGAAACTGTTGGTGAGCTGTGCATTGAATAGGGTTGGGAGCATTGATTATTGTCCCTAATAGCATAGAGCCGTGCCTGCACAGAGTCAAGGGGTGGCAGGTATCATATTGACTTTTCCCTTGGTTGTGTGTGTGCATGTACTTTGTTCCCATGCGATTTTCCCAAGTTCATTATTAATTGTCCGCGTGTGTTTTATTGCCGATCCGACTTTTCCCACGACTGCTGTAAATTGTGCGCATGTGCATGTTGCTTCTGTTGACATTTTCCCACGTTTGCCTTCTGTAAATGAAATCCTTTACTACCAGGACCGTGTGTCCAGAGTCCTTTCCTTTGAGACCTACCGAATCCGTTTCCTCACTTACAACAGTCAGTCGGAGACATTTACAAACCCTCAACTTTCTGAAAGCCTCTTTTCAGCTGGTAAGCCAGGAGGTGGACTGTAAGAACCTTGCTTATTAGCCATGAACCAGCTTCCTAGTGGAAGGCTCTGTCCAGAGATCCTCCTAAGTTAGAAGTGAGCTTCAAGACCCAATGACTGGTGAAAGTGGGTAGTATACTGACGTGTGGGAAATCCAGGCTATTTACAATTCCAAAGATCATTCCTTGCACCACTAGTGCATAAACCTGCAATTGTGTATTCACAATTGAAATACAATGAGAAGTGTTGACAGATCAATTTTGGTGAAAATATTAACCCAAAACTTGTAACAAAAGGAAGAATTGTACAAGAGGGGAATAAATAATTTGGCCTAATGTGTTTATGCGTATTAGAAAAACTGCTACCCAACCTAATCATGCCTTCCAGTATAAGGTCCATAACCCTTGAAGTCATTTCTTAAGAGTATTTTCTATACTTGATGAGGGTTTCTGCCTCTACCACCCTGAAGCAGAATTTTGGACTCCTACCAGCCTCTGAGTAAAATACTTTTCACCTGCTTTGCTCTAATCCTTCTAACAATAGCCTTTAATCTTTGCCCACTGATTATTGTTTTGCCCTAAGGGAAATAGTTCTTTCCTCTTACACCATCTGTGTTCCTCATAAATTTACACGCTTGTATTGTCTTCCCTTGACTTCTGTTAAATTCTTAAGCCAATTTTTCTTCATCAGTGCTATTTTCCAATCTTATTAGATCTCCTTAGTGACCTCTCTGGTATACTTTTTTGTGATGTGATCAGAACTGTATGCAGTACTCAAGTTGTAGCATATCTGGTGTTGTGTACAATTGTAGTACAAGTTTGATGCTCTTCTACTCTTCATTTCAGGTACTAAAGGAAAGCATCACATTTACCAATTTAAACACCTTGTTAATTTTTATATATCTTTCAGGACATGGACTTCAAGATTCCCTTATTCCCTAATATCACTGAATGTTCTACTGTTTATTGTATATTACCATGGTTTTGTAACTTCTCTGAAGGTATTCTTTACATTTCTCCAGATTAAATCCATTCACTATCTGTTGTACCCATTTAATCTGCAGACCATCCTGCAGTCTAAGGTTTTCATACACAGCAGCAAAAAAGACTCCTATCTTGCATCGAAGCTCCAGGTCAAGATCATTAATTTATTACATAAAGCTGATGCCTATGGCGTATGTCTCATTACACCCTTCCAGTTACAGAAATGCCCATTTACTGTTAACTGTTTTTCCCTGAAACTGAACCAGTTCTGGATTCAGTTTGTCCCACTCTCTTGGATCTCATGAGCTTTTACGTTTTTTTAACTTTGACTTTCCCACTCAGACTGTAGCACAATTTCTCTTGGAGATTTTGTGGCAAACAAAATTGGCCAAATTCGTATCAATCTTGATTACAATTGTCAGGTTGCACAGTTGTAAAACCTAAGCTAACCAAATTTAATTTCTGTTAATCAATTAAGCTTTTTAGATACTTACTGTTGGCTAGGACTTGGCAACTTAATTTTCCCAAGTGCTTAGCATGATTCTGCATTCTGCAAAATGTGGAAACCGTTGGTTTAATTATGACCCCTGATTTGCAGAGGCCAAGGTCTTGGTGGTGTGCTTAGAAACCTATAGTTATCCAGTCTGGACCAGGTCAGCAGATATTGCATGCAGTTACCCCTGCAGGATTTGGCTCACAAGAGATACCCTTCGTGCTTAAGTGTTTGACAGTAATCATTATTTAACACTGTAGGACAATGTGTTAATAAAAAATCATTCTCTTTACGAGATGGTAATAAATAAAAGGAGAAAATTATTGCAACTGTTCAAGTCATATGAGGAAACGTCGATTACTCAGGAATAACTACTAAACAGGTGCACAGGGTTACAATACAGTACTTTGCTGAAAATATTTATGCTATTTATTGCTTTTAATGTATAAATATGTTCTATTTTCTATTCAGCATTGTACTTTCCATTTGTTTTGTACAGTGCAGAGTTATCATCTTTGGTTACTGACCACCACTTTATCCACCTGTGTGTATAGTATAAGACATCTGCTGCAAAGCAATGTTTTCATAACACAAAAAATCCAAATGATACCATACTGCAAATGCTGTATTGAAGTGAAGCTGCAGGAGACAATCAAAGGTGGCCATACTAGTAACACTAACTCAGCTGAGACTGGCCATAATACATGGTTGATGACAAATGTAACGTGCTGAATAAAGGCTGCTATTCTTTGTGCAGAAAGATCACAATTAATTGTGTAGGAAGTTCACAATTAATTTTGGATAGAACTCTTTTGCCTTTCATTTAATCCTGCATCTGAAAAGAGTGTCATTCTGAAAACTCAAGCCAGATTAAATTATAGTGATGAAAGTTCAAGGCTGGTAATTGATAAGTCTGTGAGAAATTATTTTCTGACCAATACATTGTAAACATAGGATATTTCATTGCACTTAAAGTACTGGGATCACAAAATTACCTTTTGATCTTGGCATTTGAAATTTTGCTTATTGTGAAGCCCTTTGGGGTCGACTATGGATATTGTGTCCTTGCTGTCTCATGATGCACAAGCCAGGGCAGTACAATATGGAGAGCAAACTGTTGCCCATGGATCAGGCTACCCCTCTCCATGCAGCTGAAGAATCCAAAGGAACAGCAGAGACCAGTTGGTGTTGCATGAGTTGCCAGTCAGTGTTGAACCCAACGTAGGACTGCCTTAGGTACTTAATCTCCAGATTTCTCCTCTGGGTTTACTCCAGACACTTTCCTCATAAGTGGATATAGTCACAAAGCAGAGGAGGTTTGAGGTTAAAGTTTTCCTTATCTAGATGACCTGCCATCCATGGCTGACAAGCCCCATCTGCCGCAAGACTCTGGTTTTAAGGTGCCTGTAACCCCCCTTTGCCCCTTCGCCTGTCAATTGAAACAGTTTTGCTGGGCTTAGTAGCTAAGCCACACATGAAGGCCAGGAGCTGGACTTAGTTGTCAGAGGCTATCTGAGATGCACGCCATTGGAAGCATTTAATAGGTAGTGAGAGCATATCTCCATTACCACCCCCTGGCTATAACAACGTTAAGGAACCTACATAATGTATTCTGATTTACTTTGAAATTACAACATGGAGTTCAATTGTGATCATTTTCATTGGGATGATGATGACGCGTAGTTTAAAGAAACTGTCCTTGCCTCATTCCAGGGTATGTGCACATATAAAAAGAATTTATAGGGGAAGTAGATTAGAAGGTATTATCCCAGGGGCGCCAATGCGCATGCGTATGGATTAGACGTGTTTGGTCGATGCTCCTCTCCGAGGTCTCGATAAAATTACTATTATACCGTGTTTTATTTATTCATAGGCCAAAAGTGTATGTCTAAACTAAGTGTCTGGAAAAGCTTGACAATGCCAAATAAAGCCAAGACCGCCGACTGCCAAACTACCGAAGTTAGTGCGAACAACAGGTCTGTAAAGAACTTCTCCATGTCTGAGATACCGCCGGATAAAACTTGCGCCATGTGCAAGGAATTAGGTCCGGAGATTTCTGAGTCAGTTCTGCGCGGCATTAACAACCGCTTTGATGTTTTTGAGACCAAGTTTGAGGCGCTTGTGGCCTCACAGGCTGACTTACAAGCCCATATGGCTAATCAAGAACTAACCACCAGTGACCTTGAAACACACGTACAAGAGCTTGAAGCTAAGTACTCAGAGCTAATGAGACAAAATAGCCAGCTTGAAGCTAAAGTGCATGACTTAGAGGCTCATTCCCGGAGACATAATATTAAAATTGTAGGGATACAAGAGGGGGAGGAGGATGGTAAACCTACTGAATTTGTTTCCAGACTGATTCCCAAGTTGCTCAGGGAAGAGCATTTCCCGTATCTGGTTAAAGTTGATCGTGCACATCCGGCCGAAGCCGGCTGCCGGCGCTAAACCGCGTACCATCTTGGTACGTTTTCATCACTTTCAAGTGAAAGGGCTGATCCTGCGCCACAGCAGACTACAACCCATGGAGTACAAGGGAAACAAGGTCTTGATCTTCCCGGGCTATACTAAAGAGGTGATGACTCAATGTCGTGACTTTCGTGATGTACTGCAAACTCTGCGGGATGGAGGAATCAAGCACACCCTGCGATATCCGGCTAGGCTCTATATTTATCATCACGATGGAAGTGCGCCTAAAGTATACAACAACCTGATAGAAGCAGCACAATTCTTGGAATGGAATTATGTACTCAAAAGGGAGTAGATATACTGACAATGCTTATATTTGTGCCGGTTTCCATGTTGGGATAAGGGGAGAGACTTGTTATATGTAGTTTTGCAATGCTGTATGCCACACTGGGATTTAATTATAGAGAATGTTCTAAATATTTTTGTTATTATAAGGGTTAAATTTGAGTTCTTCTAGATTTAATCACCTCTTTTGGCAGACTATCGGGATACTCAAACAATTAGACAAAAAGTGACTTTGTGCTCCTCTCCAAGGACTACACGCGGGGATTTTTGGAAAGTGTCCCGTTCAAAGTAATTCTCTGTCTATGATTGGTCATATAAATTCAATTAAAATGGTTTCCCTTCCCAGGTTTCTCTATCCTTGTCAAAATCTTCCCATTTTTCTTATATCAGCTTTCTTTAAAGAATTGGACTCCATAATATTGTCTTATATCCGGAATTATAAGAATCACAGGATTTCAAAAATTCATTTACAAAAGCCCAAGTCTGAAGGAGGGCTGGGATTAACTGTATTTAGGCACTATTATTGGGCTGTCAATGCTAGGGTTTTAATGTTTTGGCAACAGGGGGCTCCAGATAACCTAGTCCCTGGGGCTCCCTTGTGGCTATGTATGGAGTCTAACTCTGTTGTCAATTCCTCCTTGCCAGCCATGCTGTTCTCTAAGTTAGAGAAGCCTGGGTCTTCAAAAAATTTGAGTTTTGTTTTGAAAAATTCCATCAGAATTCTAAATCAGATTAGGAGTGATCTGAATTTACCAGAGGCCTTTGTACAAACACCAATCGGTTTCAATCACTCCTTTCTCCCCTCATGGTCAGATAAAACCTACCATGCTTGGAGGGAGAAGGGTCTAGTTTCTATTGAAGACCTGTACATAGAGAGACGGTTTACAACATTTAGTCTGCTGAAAGAGAAATCTGAGCTGCCTCATTCGCACTTTTTTCGTTACTTACAAATTAGACACTACATTCAATCTAAGATTTGTAATTTTGAAATCCTTCCAGGGAAACATACGTTTTTTGATATTTTAAAGAACCCTGCTGGCTCCAGGCGTCTCGTTTCTAAGTTTGTATGTTTGTTTGATAATTGCACTGTAGCGTCTACTGTGAAGATTAGAGACACCTGGAAAGAGGAGTTGGGCATTGTATTATCTGAAGCTGCCTGGGATAAGTGTTTGTCTATGATACAGGCTTGCTCTGTTAACAGCAGGCACCAACTAATCCAGTTTAAAGTTGTCCACCGTCTCCATTACTCTAAGCTTAGATTGCACAGGATTTACCCTTCTGTCTCACCAATGTGTGATAGATCCCAAGGGACGGAAGCCACGTTGGCACACACCTTTTGGTTTTGCCCATTACTGATTGGATTTTGGTCCAGAATATTTAACTGGTACTCAAAGGCCTATAAAAGATCCTTCCCCTTGGAAGCTGGTCTCGCCATATTTGGCTGCTCGCAATCTACTGTTTGTTTCCCTGCAGCCATACAACAGTCTCTGATGCTGGGGATGATTGTTGCCAAAAGACTTATCTTGAGGGAATGGAAATCACCTTCTCCCCCTTCCTTTCGGAGATGGATGGCTGATAGGATCTCAGTCATACAGATGGAGAAACTTAGGTTCTTGAGAACCAATTCAATTAAAAAATTTTCGGCTATCTGGGATCTATTTCTTGCCTACCTGGACGAGGCCGGGGGTGGATGAGCAATTTCCCCCCAGCTGATTTCTCATGGCCCTCAATTGAGATTTAATGTTTTGTATTTGTTTTATGTCGGTCTCAGCCTGAGCACACACCCCTCAGCATCAGCGGCTCCACAGTGGAGAGAGTGGAAAACATCAAGTTCCTTGGGGTGCAGATCTCGGACAATCTCAGCTGGTCCAGGAACACCACTGGGATTGTGAAACGGGCCCAGCAGATATTGCACTTTCTGAGGAAGCTTAAACAAGCATCACTCCCCACTAACATCTTAACTACGTTCTACAGAGGGGTGGTTGAGAGTGTGCTGACCTTTTGCATCACAACCTGGTACTCCAGCTGCAGTGCTGTCAACAAAAAAGCCTGCAGAGGGTGGTTAGGGGAGCAGAGAAGGTTATTGGGGTCTCCCTACCTTCTGTCCAAGACCTCTTTCAGAGTCGATGCCTCCAGAAGACACGGTACATCATTAAAGACCCCTCACACCCTCTCCATGAACTGTTTGTTCTTCTGCCATCAGGCAAATGTTACAGGAGCATCAAAACTAAAACCACAAGGCTACTAAACAGCTTCCTCCCACAGGCAGTCAGACTGCTAAATAGCTGCTCCACCTGACTCTGCTTTGGACACTTTTAACTTGCAATGGACACTTATAACTGATTTTAACTGACATGTGGCTGTTGTGTTTTACTATTTATTGTTATGTTTATTATTTAGTGTTGCGTTTGTTATGTTATGATTGCACTGCCTCTGAGAAACGGTCTCATTCTGCCCTGCAGAGCTGATGTATGGTTAGAATGACAATAAAGTTTTTTGAATTTGAATTTTTGAGCACTTTGTACAATAGGCATCCCTCTAATGTTATGTCTTTTTTTTGCTTATTTCATTTTTATACATGTCCGAGCTGGTATGTTCTTGTTGATTTCATTGTTTTTTTGAAAATTTTGAAAATAAACTATTAAAAAAAGTTATTATCCCATAATTACTGTAAATCTGAAACAAAGGCAGAAAATAAAGGAAGAATTCAACAGATTATGTAAAAGAAGAGAAGATTGGTGGGATTTTATTTACAGTCCTCTGGCAAACTGCTGACATTTACCAGTGTGCTTGGCATTTGGATATATAAAACATAGAAAAGTACAACAAAAGATGAGGTCCTTCAGCTCACCATGTCTGCTCTGATCTTCTACTGCCTGAACATGGCATGTATCCCTCTGTTCCTGTGTTTGTCTTAAACATCACTATCATGTTTGCTTCTGTTGTTGTTCCTGGCAGGGCAGTCCAGGCATCTACTACTACTTTGTGTGTATTGAAACTTAACCTATGTCCTAGTATTTGACATTTCCACCTTGGGGGGAAAAGACTATCTATTTACCCCATCTATGCCTCTCATAAGAGGTTACCCCTCAAGGCTGATTTATACTTGTGTGTAGGGGCTACACCGTAGGCCTGATTTATACTTTTGCGTAGCCCCACGCCTTAGTGAGCATGCGTAGTTGTGTCTGCGTCGCTCTGCAATTCACCGCCAAAATGCTAGTTGGCGGTGGGGTTTCTGTGCCACTGTGTTGAGTTTCTTTGTGAGAGACATGGACAAGGAAATGCATTTCAAATATTTTCGGATGTCGGCAGGTAGCTTTGACGATTTGGTTCATCGTCTTCAATCATTTATTTTTGCATCAGTGTACAGACTTGGTGGAGAAAAGCAACCGGAAGTGCGATGCTACCAAGCAGACCAATCACAGTTGTTGCGGTCTGCGTCGCCGTGACGCGTGAGTTACATTTTTGGGGAGGTGCAAGTCACCCTACAACGTAGGGTACGGCGTACATTTGACGCACAAGTATAAATCAGCCTTCAGGCTCTGACACCCTAGAGAAGATAATCCAAGTTTATCCAACCTCTCCTTATCTAATGCACCTCTAAACCAGGGAACACCCTGATGAATCTTTTCTACATCATCTCTAATGCCACCATATCCTTCCTATAGGGAGGTGGCCAGAATTGGTTACAATACTCGAAATCAAGGCTTCCCCACCTGGGGTCCATAGACCCCTTGCTTGAAGGTGTTGGGCCATTGCATAAAAAAGGTTGGAAACCCCTGCTCTAATTACTGCTTAACTAAAGGTTTGTATAGCTGCCACATAACTTCCCAGCTTTTATATTCAATGCCCTAACCCAGTGGTCCCCAAACACTGGGCCGCAAAGCATGTGCTACCGGGCTGCGAAGAAACAATATGATTTGGCGATATGAAACAATATGAGTCAGCTGCACCTTTCCTCATTCCGTCACGCCCACTGTTGAACTTGGACGCACGCGAGGTCATCAGTCAGTCATTAACCTACAACTACTCGATGAGTAAAAACCAAACATCACTTGAGAGTTTCTTTGGAAGAGGTGGTAGCGGACATAAAAAGCCTAACGATGATGTTAACGCAGAGACAGCTGAGGCCGAGACTGCAAAAAAAAAGAGAAAGCTTCCTTCAACAGAAAATACAAGTTGTACATAAAATATGGCTTTATTGCGACCAGTGACTTGCACACTCCAAGTCCGCTGTGTGTGATATTTAGAGACAAGCTGTCTAATGAGGCAATGAAGCCCTCAAAACTGCTTCGGCACCTTGAGTCCAAACATCCTGCCCTTAAAGACAAACCAGTTGAGTTTTTTGAGCAGAAAAACCGTGAGCAAGCGAGACAGAAGCAAGTGCTGAAAGCCACCACCTCCACAAATGCTGCTGCTCTGAGAGTGTCGTACTTAGTGGCTAGCTGTATTGCTAAGGCTAAGAAGCCTTTCACTGTTGGTGAAGATTTGATTCTGCCTGCTGCCGACGACATGTGCCGTGAACTGTTGGGAGAAGCTGCAGCTAACAAGATGGCACAGGTTTCTCTTTCAGCTACCACAGTTTCAAGGGGAATCGATGACATAGTGGAGGACATCGAAGCACAGCTGTTGGAAAGGCTTAACAAGTCACCATGGTATGCTATCCAGGTCGACGAGTCTACCGATATTGACAATAAGGCAATACTGCTGGTTTATGTGCGATATATATTTCAAGATGATGTGCACGAGGATATGTTGTATGCGCTGCCGCTGCCAACTAACACAACTGGGGCAGAACTATTCAAGTCTTTGAATGACTACATGTCAGGCAAACTGGACTGGTCATTCTGTGTTGGAATATGCACAGACGGGGCTGCAGCTATGACTGGACGGCTGTTTGGTTTCACTAACCGAGTCAAAGATGTTGCTCCTGAATGCCAGTCTACACACTGTCATACACAGGGAAATGCTGGCTAGCCGAAAAATGTCTAAACAACGTATTAAGTAACGTTGTTGAAGTTATCAATCACATCAAAGCAAAAGCCCTTAACTCAACCCTAGATTTTTTGAATGGCTGGATAATTGAAAACTGTTGAAAGAGCTTGACAATTTTTGACAAATGATGAAACTAGAGGAGTGGTTTTACTGTTTAACAGGTTTTCTCATCAGTTTTATGAATACCTCTAGACTTACCCCATTACCTAAGTACATTCCACAAGGGCTATGTCAATTGAGTCCAAGAAACTTTCAGCTCACATGTTCCTATGCGTGAAGTGCAATTGTATTTACCAAATTTGAGAGTAGGTGACGAGCCTAAAACTCAACCCTAAGAAAACAAAATCGATGGTGGTAAGCAAAACAAACACTAAAGACTCATTCATGATGGCATCATTACAAGTGAATGGACAAGACATTGAACAGGTGCGAAAGTTTGATTATCTTGGCAGTTGTCTGACAGATGACGGGAGATGTGAAGTTGAGATCAGAAGGAGAATAGGTACGGCTAAGACCCAGTTCATGAAGCTAAAAGATCTACTATGCAATCGGAAGGTAAACATTCAAAGTAGAATCCGCTTCCTCGAGTGTTACGTGTGGTCAGTGCTGAGGTATGGATCAGAAACATGGCCCTGAAGAAGGATGACATGAAACGAATTAATGCTTCTGAAATGTGGTGCTATCGACAAATGTTGAACATCAGCTGGGTAGAAAAAGTTTCAAATGAGAGGGTTTTGTCCAAAGTTGATAGACCATGGATACTGCTGGAGAAGATCATGGAGTTAAAAATTGCTTATTGTGGACACGTTATGCGGAGAGATAACATCTTGTCGGTCTTGCTATATGGAAAGGTGGAGGGAAAGAAAGGAAGAGGAAGGCAAAGAACAACATGGCTGGATAACATCAAGGATTGGACCGAGCTGGACAAGACCAGGGATGTTGTGGACAAGTGTCGGGACAGAGCGGTGTGGAGGGAAATCGTCCACCAACTGGAAATTCCAGATGCGACCTAACAACGACGACGAGCCTCTCAACAAAATCCGGGCCATTACCTTTTCTGTCTCCTCACAGATTTACTGACATTGATAGGTTCGAGTGTTTCCTATTTCTTTTGGAAGTGATTTTTATTTATATTCTGGTTTGCTTTCATATAAAATGATGTACTCTGATTTTTTTTTGAGGCATCAATTTTATTATCCCAGTGAAAAAGTATCAAATAAGAAATGTTACTTCTTCCCTTCAATCAGATTATTGGTAGGATGAGTTCAATTAATTAAACATGCACTCTATGATAGCAGAGTGTTGGATAGCAATTAGAACAGGAAACATTTAAACCTGAACTCCAAATTTTGCGTTTTGATGCCTTATGTACTGCTATCCTTGCCGAACGTAGGACAAGAATCAAATCTAGAGATTTCTTAATCCTTGTGACACAAGCCCTCTGCTCTAAAATGTTGGTGGTCATTTTTGTTGATTGATGTCTCTGGTATTCTATTTTTATAGAATTGCCCCAGGGTCTATTCAGAATGTGTTTTGAAAGCCCAAGGAATTGACCTTGCTCTATTTTTTTAAAAAAGAGACACTTTTAATTGCAAAATTTTTCTACATTGCTGAATTCTTTCAGAACCATGGTTAGAATTTTGACCTGTTTAACTTTGCTTGTTTTATGTCTGATTACTAGTGAAATACATTATGAAGCAAATAATGGTACTTTGCGATTTTTAAACCTTCTAGAAGTTTTGGGTAATGGACAGGTAATCATGCTTTAAATGTAAATCATGGACAGCTTCTGTTTGAGAGGATTGTGACCTTGAGTGAATTTACTTGTCACTGAAGTAGTTATTGACATTTGCAAATAGCAAATTCACAAGCAAAACAGGTAAAACGTGTTGCCTCGGCGTTCTTATGAAGTGCCAACAAGCATTTGAATTGTAAAAGCAAATTTCATGGCATTTTGACAGTTTTGCTGTGGAAATTCAACCGTCCAACAGAACCTCTGCCGCCCCAAGCCATTTCCGAGCATCTTGGCTCAGGTGCAAGAGGCCCTTGTCCCAGAACCGCAGGCTAATAGAACTTTGGAGGTATTGGAACTTGACATTCTGGAGAAAGTTCTTCACTTTTATTTGTGTTTGTAGAATTTATCTGGTTTACATTTTATTTACTGAGAAAACCAATGCAGACTTGCAGGTGTTCATCTAAGAATGAAGATTAATGTGAGTAATTAGAACATTTGTCGGTTAAAAATACAGCTGTATTCTTCAGTACTGTTTTGCATTTTCAACAGAGTGTTTAGGGGTCGCTTTTTTTCCGATTCACTGTCTGTCCAGCAACTCTGTTTATTATTTAACATTGTGCACTTCACCTATTCTGCTTAGTATCAACTTAACATGGGTCTGTTTGTAGTCTTTGGTCTCGTGTATACCAATTCTACATGCTCTGTGACTTATAGGAAAGACTCATGCTTATAACAGTTGATTGCTGAATTAATAAATAGAGCAACAGATGTCCAATATAGAATGATTTAATGATATCATTGCAGCTTTAGCAATCAAATAATAATTAAAGTGTGTTTTTATTTGCGTGTGATGGGTTGTGGGAGCTGACTATAAAGATCCACCTTTGATTCAATAGATGGCATCAGGAATTGTAACTGCAATTCAGTTTTGCTTTCACAATATGTTACTTTCAAAGAGAATTCTATATACAGCTCTTCACAAAAAACATAAATCGGCATTATCATTTGCTTATGGCAAATGTATGAAATTATTATACAGACATTGTGTGGAATAATACATAAATTAATTAACAAAGGCTGTATATAATTGCAAAAGTATAATTTGATGATTTTATTGAACCCATTTATTTATTAAACCATGAGAAGAAAGTATATGTTAATTCTGACCTTCAGAATACTAGCTGCAGTACTAGATCTTTTATTTGGATAATTTGTTTTTTTTTATTCCTTTTGAGTCAAAGGGATTAATGTATCTGATGCTGTAAAAGTCATTGTTAATTGAGACTTCATGGATATTCTCTCCAAATAATATTTATTATCTCATTAGAAAATGATTATGGTTCTGTTTTATAGATCTGCATCAGCTTGCAGCCATAATTTTCTGTCCTTTAATGATTTCAGATCTTATATTTTTGACTTATTGGTCATTTAATGCTGTGATGGTTTGTGTATGGTGATTCATTTTGCTACCCTAATTAAACTCATTTCTGTTTTAAACTGGAAAGTTTGAGATTTGAGGTATTACTAACCACATCACCATAATTAGAAGTGTTTTTTTCCATTAAATATACAATTCACTCTGATATTCAATTCTAAAAGTGGCGTGATTGGTTTATGTCTTCAACTCTCAACTCCAGATGGGAAAGTTAGGTTGAAGAGTGAACCAGTAACAGTGAGGTTTGGAATTACAATTTCAAGAACCTAGTAGGATAATAGGAGAGCTGGAGTAAATGTACTTGCTAGAATTAACAAATGACAATAGAAAAACTGGGCCAGATATTGATAAAATAGAAGCAGAATGCACTTAGATAGAGAGGAAAGACAAAATAATGAAAGATCATTGACCTGAAACATTAACTCAGCTGTTTTTCTTGACAGGTGATGTCTGACTTGCTGAGTAATTCTAGCATGTCCAGTTTTCATTTATTGATTGATTGATTGATTGATTATTTGGAGATCAGCATGGTAACAGGCCCTTCCAGCCCAACAAGCCTGCGGCACCCAGTAACACCTGATAACCAACTAGCCCCTATATCTATCTCTGGAATGTGGGACAGACCAGAACACTTGATGGAAAGCCATGCAATCATAAGAAGAACGTACAAACTCCTTACAGACAGCGGTGTTAAACCTAGCACTGTAAAGCATTACGCTAAATACTATGCTATGAGAGATAAAAACAGATCAATATCACTAATAAGGGTAGTCTAAAGATAATCCAAAAATGGGAAAGGGGGAGGCATATCTTCAAACAAATCAGAAAATGATTAGCAAATATAGAATATCGTGCATTGCAAATACAGTAAATCTCTGATGTTCCACCATCAGATTATTCAGAAATTCTGATGGTTCAGTATTTGTCTCACTAATGTCTTGTTTCTTACACTCTCTTTAAACTCACTAGAGCCCCATTTCTAATGCTCCTTTTAAACCCACCAGTTTCAGTATATTCCTATAAAATGAAAGGCTGGTAATTTTCCACAATATATATTTGCACTGTGAAACCCATTTGTTTCACACATGGTACAGGTTGTCACTTTTGCAGTAGTTCTGTAGAATTTCCATTACAAGATACAGTCTCCGTTGGTGAAGGGTTAATATTATTACCAATTGCATGACAAAAATATTATTTTCAGTTACATTTTTGTATATCAGTTTTTGTCTAAATTGCACTTGCTTCCTTTCAGGACACACAGCCATTTGCCAATGCCCACGATGTGCTGTCTCGTTCTCGGTCACGTAGCAATGTTTTGAATAAAGTTGAACATGCACAACAGCGCTGGAAAAGACAAGTTCAAGAACAGAGAAAGTCTGTTTTCGATCGCCATGTTGTCCTCAGCTAAAAACACTGCCTTTTAAAGATTTTGCAGGAAAACTCAGTGGACCTACAAATCTGATCTCTTCAGGATTTCACCTGCTGATAGAATTTCTTTAACTTTGATACCCTGATGTAAATTCTTTGGCACACGTGTAATAATCATACTTGTGTTTGATAATATCTTGTTATTGGGATTTTCATTTGCATTTGGAGAGTTTACCCTAACTTTTGCCCATCAATAAATTTATGGTATAGTTGTGGAACAAGTTGTACGAGATAACATCGTTAACATTAATTATAAGCTAATTATAAAAATGTATCTAAAAATTACTATTTTCCTTGATGCTTTAATTATGTGGTTAAGTTACAAAAATTTTGGAAGTTACTGTACATAGTATTTTGAGCTGTTATAAAATTAGCAACCTTAATAATGATCACAGGATGCCTGTAAAACAAAACAAATTCTTTGTAAAAGTCTAAGCACTCCCTGTCGTAAAGGAAGTGCCTAAGATATTTGTTGACACCCAACAATTAATTTTCATTTTTATTTTTAAATTGAGTCTTTAATGAATTAATGAAACCTAAAGATGACAACTATAAACACAATTATAAAGGTAACTAATCAAATATTAGTGTATGTTCTGGCTGAGCAGTTGTTTACGACCAATCTGATGAAGTGTAGAAAAGAAAATCAACACCGATGGTAACACTGATTAAAAATAGTTTGTGTATTGTTGCATACCCATATGTTGCAGAAATAATTATTTAAATATTATGTTGGGCTAATGATACACCTTTTAAAGTTATTTGTTTTACACTATTTTACACCAATAAGTGTTGAAGTGCCTGTTCTTCATTCTGCTTTAATGGATGGGTTTTCTATTGTCTTGGATATGTTTCATTCGCATTTTACTTCCTATCTTCCTTTAGCAATAAAGACTTATTCCAGGTGGCAAAATTCTGGTGGTTTAGTAGCTCTGTTCCAGCTACATTTCTCAAGTGTTAGCTAAGATATTCTGTTGTGGAACTGTACTACAGTGGACAACACTATTGCCAAGTTCAATGTTGTTTGCACCTATCTATGCACTTGAAGTATTGAACAAGTGACCAACAGGTTGTGAGTAGACAATCTGGCCAGTCAGTAACATTTTTCTTTCCTGCAGCAAATGGGTAATGAGACTGGATTTTATCATATTTTTTTCTGTCACATCTGCCTTGCACCTAAAGTCTGCTGATTTTTTTTAATCTAGTGATTGAACAAAAGATGATTATTCTTTGTATTTAGTGCTGTAATTGCCAAGGAGGAGGCTAGACCTTGTATATTTGGGTATTAACATGAAGATTACCTATGTTTTTATTTCATATGTTATGATTTTTTTTCTGTCTGTGAAATCTGTCACTTCTATTAGCTATAGGTTTTCTCTCCAGAATATTTTATAACTATCTGCTAGAATAATTGGAAAATTGGTATTTTGCTGCTTTGTTTCCTGTAAAAGGGAGCTCTTTGAACAATGCCTCATCTAAAACTAACTTGTCCGTGTGGTAAACTGGGCATCAGGGTCTATTAATACATGTGGACCATGTTCAGTTTTATCTGATGTACAACTGGCAACATGTTGGTATTTTTACTGGTTAATGTAGGCCACAATGTTGGGCAGACAAAAAGTTTACTTTTAAAACTGCATTTGTGTTTTAATTTTACACACTAGTAAACTCCAGCATTGTAATCTGATTTGACATTGATTGCTAGCATGTTTAAATTTGAAATCAAATTAGATCTTTCCACAAGAAAATTGATAAGATGCATCTCTTTATAATTTTGCATAATTCAATCAATGAATTCTCACTGTTAACATATTATTGCTGCACAATTAACCAAATGTCAGGATTGCATGGAGACTTCAAATTCAATTCAGTAATGAAAAGAACTACATAATACTAAATCCTTAATTTAAGGCGTATATCTCTCCCAAAATTTCCCCCTTTGGCTTTTTCTCCAAATAATATAATATAAATATCATAAGATGTAATTAATAAACATTTTTAAAATCTTGTTTCTTTAAATTACTAATTGTTCAATTGCAGTGGGTGATAATCAGTCATGATATATATTTTACACAAGTTGAACTTTGATCCAATTCAGATCCTAACTGATTATTTCTAATTCTCTATTTCAGAGTTGCCAAAATTTTAATCATTTTTGAAATGCCTCATTGAAATCACCACACTTAGATCTTGACAAGCTACTGTAGCAAAAAATAAAGTAACTGATGAAACATTTTACAGAAAGGCCTTAATGAAAGATGTTGATGTCATTATGAATAAGTTATGTTTGAAACACCCAATATTTCATTAAATCAGTCAAACATTAATTGCATCTTTTGGATATCCTCTTTTTTCATTATCTTTCATATTTCATTTAAGAATTAATTTAATTCATTTTGAATACATCTATGAAAACTTTCAGCAATAGCTTATCATTGACCATTTAACATTTTACTTTTCCATTGGGTGGGGGAATGCTTTGCTCATCAATTTAAATCTCCTCTTCAATGTTTTTAAGTTGTACCAGTTATCTCATCAACAGACAAATAATCTATCTCATTATTTATTATAATTATAAAACAATATAAGTCAATTCCTCATCATCGCAGTCACTTGGCTTCTATACTGGTTAATTAAACAAATCTATTAGTATATTTCATGATATTTTCTTGTACTAATCCTATTTTCCTTTTGCATCAGTACTGTAGCTCTCAACATTGCCCTGGGTAAATTATTGTAAGTAATTGAAACAGCGATCTTCCTACATTATATTTGGTGAATTACCTTTTTGAATGAACCACTTAATGGCTCTTAAGGATTTATTCAGCTGTTAGTCAATGGATGTATCATGTGGTTATCTCCTTTTTTTTCCTCCCTCTCTTATGGAATTATTTGAAACTTTATCATTCAAGAAGTTTAAACAAGATTGTATCAGCCTAAAAAATAATATCACTACCTTCACAATGTAGAAGTTAATGACCATATGATATATCTTCAGGATTTCACCTCCGTCTATTTTAGTAGCATGCATTAACACACTTCAACAAAAATGCTTTCATAGACTCAATAAATTTGCTTTGTTTTAAGTTCTTGTCCAACTAGAGCTAATTCTTTTATTAGGACTCATCAAGTCATCTACCATATGAATAAAAGCAGGTTCAATTTGATTTTGCAAATAGACTTTATATTTTCCCCATCAGCGCGCACACACACACATTTTGTAAAATCAAGACTTGAGCTCCTAATCTTCTGTACCTTGTTTTAAGATTTACAGTGAAACTTTGTATATCTTTATCTTTAATAAATTTATTTCTGTACAATTTAATAATATTTCTATCATTGCTTTACACCCCTCTGATGGAGTTTTCATTCATTCACTTGTAAGCTCAAAAGCCTACTATATATATATATATATATGACATTAATGTAGCAGGTTGTATCTTCCATCTTTAATACAGGAAAAATTTCCAATATGCTACACATAAACATCATCAGACTTCTGCAGCACCTATAGGTGCTGATGCCCAAATGCTTCAAAAAATGTAAGTTTTTGGAATGAAAATCAAAAAAAATTGTGGATAGTCATAAAGCACAAAAGCAGGCCTTTCAGCTTAACTCATCCATGCTGACTAACTGTGTTAGTCTCATTTGCATGTGTTTGGCCAATATCCCTCCTTTCCTACGCATATAACTATAACCTCCTCTGGTAGCTTGTTCCATATATTTGCTACACTCCTGTCTCTATCAAAGTTTTCCCTTCTCACTTTAAACTTGTGCCCTCTAGCTTTCGACTCACCCACCCTGGGAAAAACAACTTTGGCTATTCTCCCAATAAATGTCCGTCATGATTTTATAAACCTTTACAAAGTCACCCTTCAGCCTCCTATATTTCAGGGAGATTGTCCTAGCCTACCCTGCCTCTCATAACCCAAGCCCTACAGTCCAGTATCATCGTAAATCTTTGTACACCCTCTCCAGTTTAATGACATCTTTCCTTTTGAAGGGTGAACAGAACTATTTGGTACTTTAATGTGACCTTACCAATGTTTTGAATAGCTCTGATGTTCCAACTCCTGTACTCTATATTCTGACAGCTGAAGGCAATTATGCCAAACTTTTTCCTTCACCACCCAATCAACCTATGATGCTGCTTTCAAAGAATCTGCACCCTTAGATCTCTCTTCTACAACACTCCCCAGGGCCTTACCACTTACTGCTCTGGTGTTTCTTACCATAAGGCAACAACTTGCATTGCTTGAACTGAACTCCGTGCCATTCCTTGGCCTAGTGGCCCAGTAAATCAATATCCCATTGTAATTTTGGATAACCTTCTCTGCTGTAGCACCAACTTTAGTATCATCCACAAACTTACTAACCATTGCCATCCAAATTATTAATATAAATGAAGAACGTTAGAAGACCCAGTGCAGCACACAACTGATTACAGGCCTCCAATCTGAAGAACAATCCTCAGTTTCCTACTGTAAAGCCACTTTTGGATCCAATTTGCTATTTTATATGGATCCTATGTGATTTAACTTTCTGAACTAACCTACCATGCTGTACCTTGTCAAGGGCCATGCTGAAATCCATGTAGAAAATATCTACTGCATTTCCCTCTTCTATCTTCTTGATTATCTTGTCAAAAAACTAAAGCAAATTCATGAGACACCATTTCCAATATACAAAGCCAGGCTGACTATCACTAATCAGTCTTTTCCTTTCCAAATACATGCAGATCTCTCTCTCAGAATCCTCTCCAATAACTTACCCACCATCAACATTAGGCCCAATGGTCTAGAGTTCCCAGGCTTTTACTTGTACAAAACTAGCCTTACTTCCATCTTCTAGCACTGCAGATGATATTGGAGAGGTGCTCCGTTGGTCGGGATCGACCATGAATGTTGTTATCTACGTAGCTGGTGCAGAACCAGCAGTCAATGCGCAAGCCAGGGTAGTACGATATGGAGAGCAAGCTGTCGCCTATGCAGCAGGCTGTCTGTCTCCACATAGCTGACTAATCCAAAGGAACAGTGGAGACCAAAACTATTCGGCACCAATGGCATTGCAGGAGTTGCTGGTCAATGCTGAACTCAATGTAGTAATGCCTTAGGGATCCAGCTCTGCATTTTTCCTCAGGGTTTACTCCCGAAGCCTTCCCCATGAGTTTTTATAACCATGAGTCAGCGAAGGTTTGAGATCAGAGCTTTCTTTCTTCTAGATGAGCTGCAAACTGTGGTTGACATCCACCATCTGTCCAAATGTACATGATATTGATGAAACAACTATCTCTGCAAGGGGCCCTTCAGTTTCTATCCTTGCTTCCTACAATGACCTAGAATGCACCTGATCAGGCCCCAGAGGTTTACCTACCTTTATGTGTTTTAAGCACCTTCTCTTCTTTAATATGGACTCTCTTCAAGATACGAGGGGTGATTGATAGGTTCATAGCCTAAGGTAGAAGGAGTCAATTTTAGAAAACCTAGCACATTTTTTTTTCAACATAGTCCCCTCCTACATTTACACACTTAGTCCAGCGGTCGTGGAGCATACGGATCCTGGACCTCCAGAAAGTGTCCACAGCAGGGGTGATTGATAAGTTTCTGGCCTAAGGTAGAAGGAGATGAGTTATTAACTTCAAACTTTCTGCATAATCACTCAAAGAGTTGACCTGCATGTGCATGTAACGAGAGCTGTATAACTCATCTCCTTCTACCTTAGGCCACGAACTTATCAATCACCCCTGCTGTGGACACTTTCTGGAGGTCCAAGATCCGTATGCTCCACGACCGCTGGACTAAGTGTGTAAATGTAGGAGGGAACTATGTTGAAAGATAAGTATGCTAGGTTTTCTAAAATTGACTCCTTCTACCTTAGGCCATGAACATATCAATCACCCCTCGTATCTCTATTAACTGTTAAGAAAAATCCCAAGGAGATCAACACGTACGCAAAGAACAGGGGATGTCTAGAGTGAAGGTAGGACCAGCCAAGGATGTTAGAGGAAAACATAAACACAACAAATTCTACAGATGCTAGAAATCCAAACCCAAAGCAACACACACAAACTGCTGTTGGCAGCAGGTCAAGCAGCATCTCCGGAGAGGAATAATAGTCGCTGTTTTGAGCCAAGACCCTTTTTTCAGGATTGGAAAGGAAGGGGAAAGCTGCTGGATTAAAAAGGTGGGTTGAGGGGAAGGAGGATAGCTAGAAGGTGATAGGTGAAGCCAGGTGGGTGGGAAACAAAAAGGTCTGGCGATGAGGGAATCTGATAGGAGAGGAGAATGGACCATAGAAGAAAGGGGAGGAGGAGGAGACCCCAGGGGAAGATGATAGGCAGGTGACAAGAGGGAAGAGGCCAGAGTGCAGAATAGAAGAAAAGGGGAAGAGGAGGGAAATTTTTTTACAGGAAGGAGAAATCAATATTCACGCCATCAGGTTGGAGGCGTCCCAGACAGAATATAAGATGTTGCTCCTCGTCCCTGAGGGTGGCCTCATCATGGCACAAGGGAAAGCCATGGATCGTAGCAGAAGAAATGTGCCTGGAGTTATAGGAGGTAGGGGAAGTCCTTAATGAATACTTTGTTTCAGTATTCACCAGTGAGGGGTTCTTGAGGTTTGTAAGAGCAATGTAAAATAGGCTGATGTACAGTATTAGAAAATGTCAATGTTAAGAAAGAGAATGTGCTGGAACTCTTGAAAAAGATATTACTTTAGGTAAGTTCCCAGGGACAAATGGGATACTACAGGAAGTGAGGGACAAGATTGCTGTGCCATTGGCGATGATCTTTTCAACCTCACTGGCCAAAGGAGTAGTACCAAAGGATTGGAGAGTGGCAAATATTATTTCTTTGTTCAAGAAATAGGGGCAATGCTAGGAATAAGAATCAGTGAGTTTTACTTCAGTGTTGGTAAATTTATTGGAAACAACTCTTAGAGACAGGACATATGGGCATTTGGAGAAATATAGTCTGATTAGGGATAGCCAGCATAGTTTTGTGAGGAGCAGGTCATGCCTCACGGGCCTGATTGAACTCTTTGAGGATGTGACAAAGCATATTGATGAAGGTGGGGCCATATATGGGTTTTAGTAAGGCATGTAATAAGGTTTCCCAAAGGGTAGGCTCATTCAGAAAGTTGGGAGGCATGGGATCCAGGGGAACCTGATTGTATGGATACAGAATTGGCTTGTCCAGAGAAGGCATAGGTTGTAGAGGTCTAGAGGTCTGTGGCAAGTTGTGTGCTGCAGGGATTTGTTCTGGGTCCCCTGCTCTTTGTGTGTGTTTTTTTATACATGACTTGGATGAGGAAGTAGAAGGGTGGGTTAGTAAATCTGCAGATGACACAAAGTTTGGTGGAGTTGTGTATAGTGTGGAGGGTTATCATAGGTTTCAATGGGACATTGGCAGGATGCAGAGTTGGTCTGAGAAGTGGCAGATAGAGGTCAACCTGGAAAAGTGTGAAGTCATTCACTTTGGAAGGTCAAATTGCAAGGCAGAAAATACATAGGTAATGGCAGGATTGTTAGTAGTGTGAGGGAACAGAGGGATCTCGGAGTTCACATCCATAGTTCCGTCCAGGTTGTCACGGAAGGTGATAAGGTTGTTAAGAAGGTGTATGTTGTTGTTGGCCTTTATCAGTCAGGAGACTCAGTTCAAGAGCTGCAAAGTAATGTTGCAGCTCTATCAAACCCTCTTTAGACCACGCTTGGAATATTGTGTTCACTTCTGATCACTTCATTTTAGGAAGGATGTGGAAGTTTTACAGAGGGTGCAGAGCAGATTTACCAGGTTGGGGAGCATGTCCAACAAAAATAGACTGAGCAAGCTTGGGTTTTTCTCTTTAAAGCTAGAGGAATGAGAGGTGACTTGATAGAGGTGTACAAGGTGATAAAAGGCATAGATCAAGTGGATAATCAGAGACTTTTTCCCAGGCAGAAATGGCTAATACGAGGGGCCATAATTTTGGGGTGATCAGAGGAAAGTATAGGGAGGATGCCAGAGGTTAGTTTTTTTTACAAAGAATGTAAAAAATGACCCAGGCAGCTACAACTGGATCATTTAAGAAACTCTTAGATAGGCATATGGGTGATAGAAAATGGAAGGCTCTGTAGGATGGAATGGTTAGGTTGTTCTTAGAGTAGGTTAAAAAGTTGATGCAGTCTCGTTGGCCGAGGGGCCTGTACTGGGCTGTATTATATTCTATGTTCTAACTTCCGGAGTTTCCTAGCATCCATATCGTTCCCTGTGGTAAATACAGAAGAGAAATATTCTTTAAGAACCTCACCCATCTCCTATAGATTCTCACTTTCTGTAGATGACCTTGTTGACCCCATTCTCTCCCCAGTTACTCTACTGCCCTTAACATACTTGTAGAATCTCTTTAGATTATCCTTATTGCCAAAGCTACTTGATGTCCCTTCTTCCCTCCTAATTTCCTTCATAAGGATACTTCTACACCCCCTACACTCCTCAAGGACTGACTTGATCCCACCTGCCTGTACCTGACAACTGCCTCCCTTTTCTTCCCCAGTTCTTCACTATTGCTCAGCAACCCTGGCCCTGCGTCAGCCTTACCCTTCTCTCTAAAAATGGTGTATGGGGTGTCAGGGAGGGGTAGCACCTCTGGTGGGGAAACGTCGCGTCCTTTTCAAGGTGATTTGTCCACCTTTGGTCCCCACCTGGCACTCAGCTCTCACTTGTGGCTCCCTGTAGCTGTTTGCATGTGACAGCAGCCACCCCCCGGGCAACGGCTTCGACAAGCCGGCTAAACCAGGTGAGGGTAGCCGACGGGTCCCAAAGACAGACTCCGGCGGATTGAGCAGACGAGACCAATGGAAGGTCCAACGGTCTCTGCAAGCGTCATGGAACATGTAGAGCACAACAAGACACAGAAGACGTCCTGGTCATCCACTGCACCTAGTCCCATCTCCAGCCGTCTCGATTCTGTCTTGTCACTGGATCCAGATGGGAATTGGCAAGAGAGAGTGAGGCTGACACTGCGCAACTCTTCCTCACTTAAATCCAAACCACGCCCTAGTCTCGACACCATCAATGGTGTTGAGTCTTCATCAACATTGATGATGGACGAACATGGAACAGGATCATGCAGTCCCTGAGCTTTTACTTTCTCACTTTTAAAAGCTTTCCTCTTGGCAACATTCCCCTTATCTGCAAACCGTCTTCCCTAATGAACTTCTGTAAGTTCCTGTATTATACCATCTAAATAGGCCCTGCCCCAATATGTGGATCAGTTTTCCCTAACAATTTCAAAACTAACAGAATTATGATCACTGGTTTCAAAGTGCTCCCTCACTGGCACTTCAATCACTTGCCCTACTTTATTTCACAAGAGGTCAATACTGCATGGTCCTTTGGTAAGACAGCAACACGTTTGGTCACAGCAACCCCTCCAGCTCCAAACAACTGGGGGAGATGGTGTGGCACGACAGGCATCCATGCTGGGTTGGGGGATGGCCATTCCTGTTGGCGCTGCTCTCCAGTGTTTGCTCGGTGAAAGACAAGCTTGATTGCATTTGTCTGCAACTGCACCAGCGTGTAATGATGGGACTGCTGTAGGCTTGTTCTTGCTGACAACATCTCATGTATCATCGTTCTACAGGACATGACACCTAGGGACGTGGGCTATTTTTTTGTGACTATATGTTTATTGCTATCGTCATTACATGAGCTGTATGTGCCTTGTGCTGTGTATGACTGTTGGTACTGTGTTTTCACCTTGACCCTGGAGGAACACTGTCCTGTTTGGCTGTATTCATGGGTACTCATGTATGGTTGAATGACAATTAAATCTGAACTTGAACTTAAAAACCTGGGCCTCTGTTCCTTCTTCTGCAATTAGATCCTTGACTTCATCGGAGGACCACAGCCAGTGAAGGTCGGAAATAACATCTCCTCCTCGCTGACAATCAACACTGGCACACATCAAGGATGCATGCTTAGCCCACAGCTCTGCTCACTCTACACCCAGAACCATGTGGCTAAGTACAGCTCAATTTGCCAATGACACAACTATTGTTGGCAGAATTTCAGGTAGTGTGGAGGAAGCATACAGGAGTGAGACAGATCAGCTGGTTGAATGGTGTTGCAACAACAACCTAAAACTCAACGTCAGTAAGACCAAGACATTGATTGTGGACTTCAAGAAGAGGAAGATCTCACTGAAGGATCAACAGTGGAAAGGGTGAGCAGTTTCAATTCTCTGAAGATCTATCCTGGGTCCAACATATTGATGCAATTACAAAGAAGGTACGATAGCAGCATTATTTCAGTAAGAGTTTGAGTAGATTTGGTGTGCCACCAAAGACTCTCGCAAATTTCTACAGATGTACTATGGAAAGCAATCTAATTGGTTGCATCACTGTTTGGTGCGGAGGGGCCACAGCAGCAGTAAGTAACGCAGCCAGCTCCATCACAGGCACTAGCCTCCCAGCAGCAAGGACATCTTCAAAAGACGATACCTGAAAAAGATGGAATCCATCATTAAGGAACCCCCATCACACAGGACATGCTCTTTTCTCATTGCTACCATCAGGGAGGAGGAACAGGAGCCTGAAGATACACACTCAACATTTTAGGAATAGCTTCTTTTCCTCCAACCGATTTCGCTATGGACAATAAACCCATGTACAGTACCTCATTGTGGACTTCAGGCATGTTAGGAGCCACACTCACGTCCCCATCTACATTAACGTGTAGTGGAGCGTGTATCAAGCTTCCTATTCCTTGGTGTCCACATTTCCGAGGATCTCACCTGGTCCCTGAACTCCTCCAATCCTGATCAAAAAGGCACAACAGCGCCTTTATTTCCTGCGGAGCATCAATAAAGCCCACCTCTGTCTCATACTGATGGACTTTTACCGCTGTACCATTGAGAGCATACTCACCAACTGCATCTCAGTGTGGAATGGCAGTTATCTCATATTGGATCACAAAGCAATCCAGCGTGTGGTGAAAACTGCCCAGCAGATTATCAGCACCCAATTGCCCACCATTGAGAACATCTACCATAAATGCTGCCTGGGCAGGGCGAAAAGCATTATCAAGGATTCATCTCACCCTAACCATGGACTTTTTACTCTCCTCCCATCCAGTAGGCGCTACAGGAGCCTCCGCTCCCACACAAGCAGGCACAAGAAGAGCTTCTTCCCTGAGGCTGTGACCCTGCTGAACCTCACATCACAACGTTAAGCAGTATTTCACCCATATTGTACTGTCTCCGTACTTTTATATTTGTGTGCTGTAGCACTTACTTTTTATTTGCAGTTATTTTGTAAATAACAGTATTTGCATTTCTGGTTAGATGCTAACTGCATTTCATTGGCTTTGTATCTGTACTTGGCACAATGACAATAAGGTTGAATCTAATCTAAACTAAACTAATCTCTCTACTTGTTTCCTCTTTGCTTGCGTTTTACTTACTTAATTTAATTAATATCTATTTTTTGTTGTAATTTATAGTTTATTATTATTATGTATTGCAATGTACTACTGCCAGAAAACAACAAATTTCATGACATATGCCAGTGATATTAAGCCTGATTTTGATTCAGATTCTGAACTGTTTTCTGAAGACACTCGAAAAATTCCACACCAACCAGATTTAACAGACTGGCATTCCCAGCCAGCGTTTGTGAAGTTAAAATCTCCTATTATTACAACCCTATTATTCTTACAGCTATCTACAATCTCCCTACATATTTTCTTCCTACTTCCCACTATTAGACAGTACATCCCATCAAAGGGGTCACTCCCTTCTCATTTCTCAATTCCACACATGAAAGCCACACTGGACAAACCTCCAGGAATATCCTCTCAAGTATTGCTGTGATGTTCCCCCTAATCAAAAATAAAAAGATGCTGGAAATCTGGTAAAAACAAATGGAATGTGTCAGTTATAGTATTTTGTCTTTATTTCCTGTTTTAGGGAGTGACTGGAAGAAAGCAGGAAGATTTAGGGAGGGAATTTCAGGGTTCTGAGTTTCTTAAATTAAATATGTGGCCACCAGTAGTGAAACAGTTAAAATTAGAAGTATTGAAGAGGCTAAATTGTGAATGGTCAGGATATAAGAGGATTATAATGGCAGATGACATTAAAAATTGGGAGTACTCAGGCCTTCGAGGGATTTGAAAATGAGGATTAAAGTTCTGTAATTGATCCATAGAGTTCGGCTAGTGTGAGATCAAAAAGACAAGATGTTCTTAGTGCAAGTTAGGAAATGGGAATTAGAAGTTCTGATGGCCCTAACTTTATAAAGGATACAATTTGAAAGGTTAACCAGGAGTACTTTAGAATGGCAGTGATAAAGACTTTCAGAAATTCATCACTAGCTGAGCAGAGGCAGTGTGAAGCCAAGTAGTTGTTATGGGTATGGAAGTAGATGGCATCAGTCCTGGAGCAGATTTGTGTTAGAATTTCACTTCCATTGATGACATCTTTGTTTTCTTAATAAGCCTTGGTTTCTGAGGAGACAGGTGTAATTATTGACTAGGAAGCAAAGGGTTGTGGCCTTGGTTATCCAATTATTCAGCTAGAGGAAACTTCTGTTTATCTGTAACTGGATTTCAATCAAGCAATTTGTTAATTTAGAGACAGTGGGAAGGTAGAAAGAGGTGATGCAAGATAGATTAGTGCAGCCATTGTCTGCTTCCAAATGTGTGACCTGAGTGGGACCTTCTTACATTATATGTCAATGATTTGGATGACGAAATTGATGGCTTTGTTGCAATGTTTGCAGATGTATGAAGGTAGGGGCAGGTAATTTTGAGGAAGTAGAGAGGCTACAGAAGAAGTTAGATTTGGAGAAGGGGCAAAGAAATGGCAGATGGAAAACAGTGTTGGGAAGTGTATGGTAATGCATTTTGGTAGAAGAAATGAAAGGACTGACTATTTTCTAAATGGAGAGAAAATACAAAAAACTGAGCTGCAAGTGGATTTGGGAGTCCCTAAAGGATAATTTGCAGGTTGAGTCTGCGGTGAGGAAGGCAAATTCATTTCAGGAGGACTAGAATATAAAAGTAAGGATGTAATTTTGACACTTCAATTCTGCTCCTATATCTTAAGGTCTTATTGGCATGAGCAAGCAGCTCTCAGCTGTCCAAAGGTTAATGTATGCATGCTCGCACACACACACACACACACACACACAATCCAGTTTGCCTTCCACTGAGCGAATACTGGAGAGCAGAGCTGACAGGAGTGTCCAACCCCCGACCCAGTGATAAGCTGAGCCACAATAAGCCCTGACTATGGAACGCTAAAAATCTTTGCAAAGCTCTGCTCCAGTACTCCAATGTGTCAGTTGTTCAATGATTGAGAATTCACCTGACATTTGGAAGCTTTCAAAAATGACTGAAGATAAAATAATCAGCAGAACTCCACCATCTGCAGGCACCCCTCAAAGTTTCACTCAACCTGACTAGGAAATACAGTATCTCGCCTGTCCTTCACTATTGCTGGGTCTAAATCCAGGAAGTCCTTCCCCAGTAGCACTGTGAGGTTACATTACCTCAGTAGCTGCAGTAGTTCAAGCAGGTGGCTTATCAACACCTTCTCAAGGCCATTCGGGAAAAGAAATGCTGGTCTTACCAGTAATGCTCAGGTTCTGAGTATAAATTTAAAAGGTCTCATTCTTTCCTTTCTTCCTTGCAGCTACAAAACTTCATGAAACTAAGTGAGCTCCAGCTCAGCACAAGATCTGAAAATAAATACAACAGTGTAAATATTGAGAAATACCAGCAAGCTCTTGCTTCAAATGGATTCTGAATGGAGACCTGTGCTGGGAAATTGGTCAGTAAGTACAGAGTTTTCATATTTCCATAGGAGTTCTCAACATGTCCGCAGATGCAGGTGGAAAATCTGGCAGTGCAGATTTTCTATTTAAAGAGGTTATCTTTCACGCCTCCCGTTAACTAATATTAAATGAAACTGGTGATATTCTGAACAAGACTTTACTGAGATGACTAGAATTAGGCAAAAGCATCCAGCAGGTCAACAGACTTGAAAGAAGACGGGATAATGCTTTCTCAATCATTTGTCGGTTTCTACTGGGGCAGGTTCAGTAGAAATTTAAATCATAATTTTAACCTTGACATATCTATGAATACCTCTATAATTAATAAATATTTGATACATGCAGAACAGTAGAAATGGACTCACATGCACAAATTACCTCTGCATGAGCTGAACTAATGCTTTTGCTATTTCGTTCCTTACGATAACTTCCTTGAATACTTCCTCATTTCACATGAATTGATTGTATCTGTGGCCTTCTTTTCAGTTGCCCCCCGCCTTCCCCAGGCTTCTGCACTCCATATTCTATGTAAGATAACCTGTAAGATGCTCCATTTTCAGAGCGCAAACTTCTGTTTATCTCTATCTTATTTTGTAAAGGATGTTGGGAAACAAATATTGTTGGGTTCAGACAGGCAGTAATCTGGCCCTGCAGAGGCAAATTTTGGACAGTTAGGTCTGTTAGCTCAGTCTAAGATTTGATAACTAAAGACCAAATGCTAAATAACTGTCACTGTTAGTGAACACGTTCCAGTATAGTTGGCTCTTCGTGCAATAAGTATGTTGAAGTTCAAGATAACCGACGCACACTAGAACCAAGCTAGTAAAGCTTCCCTCAATTTGCCTCTTTAGTTGTTCAAATTGTCAAGTTGTTATGCTGGGACCAGACAGCATCAATCAGAATAGAACGAGAAGTGAGTGAGTATGTGAATATCATGAGAGGAATCAGGCAGGTTGTGTCTTTTCACCAGACTTATTCAACCTGTATAGTGAAAATATCTTGAGAAGTATCAAAGACATCAAAGGATTCACAACTGGAGGCCATAATATTAAAAACATCAGATATGCTGATGACATCGTACTAATAGCTGACTCAGAAACAAAATTCAAGAACTACTCACTATAGTGGCAGCAGAAAGTAATCATAGAGGCCTCTCAATCAACACCAAGAAGACAGAAAGCATGGTCATCTCCAGAAAGACAAACATCTCACAATGTGTGATCAAGATCGGAAATACAAACATCAGACAAGTCAGCAAATTCAAATATCTTGGCAGCCTAATAACAAGTAATGGCAGGTGCGACACAGATATCAAATACAGAATAGCAATGGCTAAAGAAGCTTTCCAAAAAATGAAGACCGTATTAACAGACAGAAAGATGAGCATGTACACTAAAAACAGAATACTGCAGTGCTACATTTATTCTATCCTGATTTATGGAAGTGAATGCTGGACCATTTCTCCAGCAATGGAAAAGGGACTAGAAGCAGCTGAATTATGGTTCTACAGGAGAATGTTAAAAATATCATGGACCACACACACATCAAATGAAGTTCTCAGAAAAGCCCAAGCAGTTCGATCACTCAAACCAACAATAAGAGAAAGACAACTCAGATTCCTAGGACACATCATGTGGAAAGATGAACTAGAAAAACTCATACTCTCTGGGAAGATTGGGGGGAGCAAACCTCGAGGAAGACCTCAGCTTATGTACATCAAAAGCCTAGCCAGGTGGCTACACAGCGAGGAAATGGAAGTCATCCAAAAAACGATGCATAGATCTATATGGAAAACCATGGTCACCAAAATCCGCATCGGATATGGTACCTAGACAGACAGTTGTTCAAAGTCTGAACCAATTTGTTGTTCTAATGGATAAATAGGCACCTTACTTTCATAGTTTGAGAAATTCAGAATGGGAGAGTATGACTAAATGGATTCATAAGTAAAGGGAAAAGTGCACCCATATAAAGCCTAGAAGCTCAAGTCATTCCAAAGGACATTCATGGTCAGTCAAATACTTCGAAAATACTGAGTGTTGTATCACAGGCAATGCCCATATTAAGGAATAATCTGAATTCCCAGTTATGTTTCATTAATTTTAATTGAAGAGTAAGTATTGATTTGTGGAACTCCTCTGCATTGTGAAAGATGCCACAGATTTTTATGCCTAACTGAGTCAGAATCGGTTCTGAACATTACTATATTGGAATGTTTCATGATTGAAAGAAGATAAAACTCTCAAAACTGCACTAGCACTTTAGTCACAATTGTTTCTATGTCTCTGTTAACAGGATTAAAACCTCTTCCGGATTAAAAATAAGAGTATCACTAAGTCAACGCTGCTTCCGAGGGAACGTAGATTTTAATTTTATAAAATGATGTCATTTTATATTATTTAGAGATACAGCACAGTAACCAGCCCTTCCAGTCCATGAGCCTGTGCACCCAAACACACCCATATGACCAGTTAATCTGCTAACACTTATGTCTTTGGAACGTGGGAGGAAACCGGAGCACCCAGAGAGAACTGGCACATGCACAGGGAGAACGTACAAATGCCTACAGACAGTAGTTCAATTGAACCCAGTTCACTGGTGCTGTAATAGCATTATGCTAACCACAAGGCTACTGTGCTGCCCCATGTCAAATGTAAATAAATTAACTAGATGAAGCACGTTAACTGTCTTTTGGCTGCCATGTTTGCCTTCCTTTTTATGTCCTACTCCCATTTATGCACAGCTGACACCGAACTGGGTACAGAGATTTCTTTTTGGTCCAGCCAAATCGTGCCCAGGTACAAGCAAATCCCACACCACCAGGTTCAGAAACAGCTACTTTCCTACAGATTCCAGAACCAATCTGCACAACCTTAACCCAACATCAGCAACAAAACACGATAGAACACCTCTTGTACTACCAAACTCTTTCTTGGCACTTTTATTCTGTCTCCCTTCATTCTCTTGTTTGATTTATACTTTGTATGTATCTATGTACCTGTGATGCTGCGTAGGCAAACAAGATTTTCATTGTATCTCTACCTCGCCACTTGTACACATGACAACTTGTACCTTCCACATATTGTATATCTTCCGGGCAAGAGGGCGCCAGCAAACAACGATTCCTCAGGTGACATCTTCCAGATAGTCAATCATTTCAGTTTTCCTACATCTTCTACTTATTCTTTGTGTCTTAATTTTGTTTTTGAAGCTGTTGGAGCCTGTGACTTACAGTCTGTAGTTCGATCGAGTGAGCTCGCACTCTGCTGTCCCCAAGGAAACTCTGGGAGAGAAATGTGAGTGTGAGCTACCACGAGGAGAAGCTCAGAGCTGAGAGGAGGGGGCATGACCACCTACATTTCTTGCCGATTAAAACATCGGGGAAGATTGACACAATGAGGGAAATGTGGAGGAGAGCGAGCAGTTCTCAGGGAGGCCGGTGGTTCACGTCCCTGCCCTCGGAGGGGCCGCTGGTCCAAGTCCCTGCCCTCGGAGGGGCCGCTGGTTCGAGTCGATGCTCTCAAAGGTGTTAAAGAAATTCTGGGACTTATGGGTTGGACTGTGGTTCATATTGGCCTCTTTTGGTTCTGTTTTTTTCATATTCTCACCCATTCTTTCTTGTTGCCGATTGGCAGGCTGGGAGTTTGGGGTTTGATGTTCTTGTTTTTCAATGTGTGTGATCTGTTAGTTTTTGTGTGAGGGAGGTGTTGGGGGTGGTCTGCGGTTTGTGAGTTTTTGTTTCTTTTTCTTTTTATGTGGGGGTGGGAATTGATGTTTTTCTTGATGGTTTTCAATATTTTATGGCTATCTGGTATGTATGTTGTATTCTGCATAAATACTTTGATAGTAAAATGAACTTTTGAACTTGACTTTTGTAGACTGGTCATTCTTCACAAGACGCTTAGACAGACCATGACATTTTCGAGGGAATCAAAGGCCTTTCTCTTCCTCATTTAACAGACGTTTACTTTCCATTGTTGTCCCAATGAAATGTTAATTCTGGAACTTCTGTCATAAGACACAACTATTAGTGTCTTTTCTTATCATTATCAAGAAAATAAAGTTTTCTAAAATGTTAAAATATCATAAATGAAAAATAAGACCCTTTGCATATAGACAATACCAAAATAAAGATTTCTAAATAATTAATATATACAACATCCTACTGCAGTACTGTTTCAACAATTATGCTCCCAAGTTCATAGTGGGATCATAGAACTCACAAAAGGCCAAACATTTTTTCAGAAGTATATTGACTAACTGCATATTAGACACATGGTGTGCAATTGTGACAATTGTCATTTGGAACATTTTTCCTTCTTAAGCAGTGTCTCAGCATCAAGGATGCATGACTTCCACTCTGGCTCTGTGGAATCTGACGATCTATTGTTAGATCTAAGATCTTGATTGTTAAACTTCCTTTTCCTCAATGAACTGCAGGCTATCTTGGTGCATTGAAGCTGATGATGACTTTTATCTATGTCTGCCTTCGCTGAGATTGGCTCCTAAGACAATGAGAAGCACTTTGTTTTCAAGGGCACAGCTGTGAACCTTTATTGTCAAAGAGTAATGTTGGGCATGTGTTGGCACGTGGCCGAGTGGTTAAGGCATTGGTCTAATGATCTGAAGGTCACTAGTTCGAGCCTTAGCTGAGGCAGCATGTTGTGTCCTTGAGCAAGGCACTTAACCACGTATTGCTCTGCGACGACACTGGTGCCAAGCTGTATCGGCCCTAGTGCCCTTCCCTTGGACAACATCAGTGGCATGGAGAGGGGAGACTTGCAGCACGGGCAACTGCCAGTCTTCCATACAACCCTGGAAACCTTCCAAGATGCAAATCCATGGTCTCACGAGACTAACAGATGCCTATTAATGTTGGGCATGAGGGCAGGTTGGCAGAGGATCTTCACCTGTTGGGATATTGAGTGACCCATTTGGTGAATCAGCCAATGAGGTCTTTGAGATCAGCATACTGCACCTCAACTACTGATACTAAGCTGAAATGGGTTCTGATCTGTAGTTACCATAGGTTGACTGCTTTCCTGTTAGTTCTGAAGATTACCTCCATGCTTGTGGAAAGTTTCTCAGAGGTGAGGCGTGGTATTCTGGTGAAAAGTGTTGAAATAACACGATGCTGATGGCTATGAGTTTTCACTGAGATTATATCTGTTGTGGACCCTTTGGTTAGGATTATGGTGTTAATGCCATTTAGGAGCAAACATTAAAATGGAAAGGAATTTCTCTGGGCTCCTGAATTTTAGGAAAGTGTTCCACAGTTCCTCCTGATTGACAGGGTTGAAGAGGATAGATACTCTACGTTGGTTGATGCTACTCTCTGCATTTCCCTTGGCATTAGTGAGCACCTCTTTTGGATGTGGGCGGAGGGGGTGGGTTGGAATTAGAGCACCTTGGGGAAAACTCACATAGTTGCAGTGAGTAGATGCAAGTTACACACAGACACCACAAAAAGTTGAAATTCGATTCATGTCCCTGGAGGTGTGAGGCAACCATGTTAACCCATACACCATTGAGCTGCAGATCCTCTTCATATATAAAAAAAAGATGCAAAGAACACAGGAAGCTTCCAGTCCAAGAATGCTTGCATTTACAGTTAATGAGTATCTTGACCTCCTGGTCATTCTTATCAAAGTAGTCCTACTTCTTCTTGTTAAAGAAACTAAGAGTCTCTTCACAGGTGACAATTATGATAGAGTTCAGGTCAGCCCATACTGGATCCTGTTGGCTAGGAGTCAGCAGGTTATCTGTGATGAGCTATCATTGTAGGCTTCTTGATATATCAGATGCAAGTCTTCTGTTGACACTGGTGTTTTGTGAGGCCAAGCTGAGGAAAATAATGAGAGGATTAGGAAGCTGTCAGTTCAGCAATCATGGTTGAGTGATGCCAACATGTTGTTGGTCCCTTTTACAGATGATGATGTAGTCTAGAAGGTGCCAGACCTTGGTGCTGGTCTGTTGACTTCAACACCAGGGTGGGAAAAGACACAGCCCACCGACAAAACTCATCAGCATGGAAAGAATGGGGAAAGTTAACTCAGGAATGGGTCATCTTCTGCATAGAGCACAACCATGTCATAATGAGCACCTAAGACATCCAGAACCGTGCCCAATTAATCTAATGACCAAAAGGCCACAAGACAAGGTACTGTGCAGAAGTCATAGCCACATATATATATAGCTAGGTTGTTGTACTGTAGTAATTTTACGTATTGCACTGTACTGCTGCTGCAAATATAAAAGAAAAACATGACAAATGTGAGCAATGATAGACCTGATTCTGATATAGGTCTCTATTGTGGACTGAGAGTGGGAAGGGGCAGGGCGAGGGGAATCACAAACAAGAGAAAATCTGCAGATGCTGGAAATCTGAACAACACACACAAAATGCTGGAGGAACTCAGCAGGCCAGATAGCACCTATGCAAAAAAGTATAGTCGATGTTTCGGGTCGAAACCCTTCGGCAGGACTGAAGAAAAACAGCTGAGGAGTAGATTTGAAAGGTGGATGGGAGAGGAGAGAGAAATGCTAGGTGATAGGTGAAACTTGGAGGGGAGGGATGAAGCAAAGCACTAGGAAGTTATTGGTGGAAGAGACAGAATGTCATGGTCCGGTCCATTGACTAATCATTTCAGTTAATTTCCTTTCCCCCCCTGTTCCACTGGGCTCCTTGATTAGGGCACCTGATCCTCATTCGAATCGGCAGCTTAAGAACTCCAGCTTACATCTACTCGCTGCTGGTTTGTCACTGTAGCCAGGGCAGCGATGCATCTTCCGAGCTGCCAAAAATAAGGGGCTGTCTTCATGAGCTTCTCCGTGTCAAGATACGTATTGTCTGTTGTTGTTTGGTTTAGTCGTCTTGTTTCCAGCTGAGTAGGTCCAGCCATTTGCCACTACTCAGAGTTGGGTATTCTGTCTCTTTATGTCCCAGTCCAAGTTCAGGCTCTGTGTTCCAGTCAAGTCCAAGTCCAACTCCATGTCCAAGTCAAGTCCTAGTCCGTCTCCGTGTCCAAGTCAAGTCCTAGTCCGTCTCCGTGTCCAAGTCAAGTCCTAGTCCGTCTCCGTGCCCAAGTCAAGTCCTAGTGCGTCTCCGTGTCCAGGTCAAGTCCTAGTCCGTCTCCGTGCCTGTGTCCTGCACTTGGGTCCGTCGCCTCCTGCCACACATTGCAACACAGGAGGCCATGGAAGAAAGAAGAAGGGGGGAGGAGCACCAGAGGGAGGTGATGGGCAGACAAGGAAATAACATGAGAGAGGGACAAGAGGATGGGAAATGGTGAAGGTGGGGTGGAGGCATTGCTGTAAGTTTGAGAAATCAATGTTCATACCATCAGGTTGGAGGCTACAGAATATAGGGTGTTGTTCCTCCAACCTAAGTGTGGCCTTATCCCGACAGTGGAGGAGGCCATGGATGGATATATTGGAATGGGGCGTGGATCTAAAATGCGTGGCCACTGGAAGATCCTGCTTGTTCTGGCGGACGGAGTGTAGATGCTCGATGCAGCACACTCCCAATCTACGTCGGGTCTCAGCGATATACAAGAGGCCACACCGGGAGCACCGAACACAGTATATGACCCCCAACAGAGTCACAGATAAGTGTCAGGTGAAGTGTCAGGAGGTGTAGGGACAGGTGAAGCACTTGTTCTGCTTGCAAGGATAAGTGCCAGGAGGGAGATCAGTGGGGAAGGATGAATGGACAAGGGAGTTGTGCAGGGAGCGATCCATGTGGAAAGCAGAAAGTGGAAAAGTTGGGAGGGAGGGAAAGGTGGGATCCTGTTGGAGGTGGCAGAAGTTTCAGAGAATTATGTGTTGGACATGGAGGCTGGTGGGGTGGTAGGTGAGGACAAGAGGAACCCTGTCCCTGGTAGTATGGTGGGAGGATCGGGTAACAGCAGACGTGTGTGAAATGGAGGAGATGCGGTTGAGGGCAGCGTTGATGGTGGAGGAAGAGAAGCCCCTTTCTTTGAAAAAGGAGGACATCTCCTTCGTTGTAGAATAAAAAGCCTCATCCTGAGAGCAGATGCAGCAGAGACACAGGAAGTGACAGAAGGGGATGGCATTTTTACAAGTAATAGATTGGGACAATGTATAGTCTAGGTAGCTGTGAGAGTCTGTTGGGTTATAATAGACATTGCTGGATAAGCTGTCTCCAGAGATAGAGACAAGGAAGGGAAGTGCTGGAACGGATCAGGTGAATTTGAGACCAGGTGGAAGTTGGAGGCAAAGTGGATGAAATCGAAGAGTTCAGCATCAGTGCAGGGAGAGGGAAATCATGGTTGGGAAAGAGGGAAGGAAGAGGGAAGAGAGCAGGAAGCACAAGAGGGACATTCTGTATTGATCAGTAAACTAATTGTTTGGAAGCAAATGACCTTGCCTGGTGTCTTGGGGCTGAGTGCGTCTGCACCCGTGCCACCCCCTGTCCCTGGCACTCCTTCGCTGCCACCTGTACCACAGCCACTCTCCAGCACTACACCCTCACCATTCCCAACATCCTTTGCTCCTGCCAGATTTACAAACTTACTCTGCACTCCATGTTGACAAGTGCAGTACTGTACAAAATTCTCAGCCACCCTAACTATATACACTTTTGCACAGTACTGTAGGTGCAGAATTAGGCCATTCAGCCCATCAGGTCTGCTCGACCATAACTGATTTATTGTTCCTCTCAATCAACCCCATTCTCCGGCCTTCTTCCTATAACCTTTGAACCCCTTACTAATCAAGCTCCACTTTAAATATACCTAATAACATGGCCTCCACATCCATCTGTGGCTAACACTCTCAGGCTAACAAAGTTCTTCCTTATCTCTGTTCGAAAGGGACATCTTTCTCTTCTGAGACTGTGCTGTCTGGTCCTAGACTCTCCACATTCACTCTGTCTAGGCCTTTCAATATTCAATTGGATTCAATGAGATATCCCCTCATTCTCTAAACTCCAGCGAGTACAAGCCCAGATCCATCCTCATACATTGGTGTTTTCATTCTCGGGGACCATTCTTGTGAACCTCCTCTGGACCCTCTCCAATTCCAGCACATCCCTCCATAGATAAAGGGCCCAAAGCTGCTCACAATACTCCAGGTGCGGTCTGACCAATGCCTTATAAAGCCTCAGCATTACATCCTTGCTTTTGTATTCTACTCCTGTTGAAATGTGTTCTAACATTGCATTTGTCTTCCTTACCATCCACTCAGCCTGCAACGTAACTTTAGGGAATCCTACACATAGACTCCGAAGCCCCTCTGCACCAATGATTTCCGAATTTGCACCCCATTTAGAAAATAGTCCATGCCTTTATTCCTTCTACAGAGGTGCATGAGCATACACATCTCTACACTGTATTCCATCTGCCACTTGTTTGCTTTGTCCATTTTCCATATCTGTCTAAGTCCTTTAGCAGACTCCCTGCTTCCTCAACATGCCTGCTCCTCCACCTATCTTCAAATCATCTGCAAACTTGGCCACAAAGCCATCAATTCCTTCATCCAAATCATTGACATATAATGTGAAAAGAAGCAGTCCTAACACCGACCCCTGCAGAACCTACTAGTCACCATCAGCCAACCAGAAACGGCCTCCTTTATTCCCATTCTTTGCCTCCTTTTATTTCCTCAAAAAATTCCAACAGGTTTCTCAGAAAAAATTTCCTCTCAAGGAAACCATGCTGGCTTCAGTCTATTTCACCTTGTACCACCACGTACCCCAAAATCTCATCCTTAAAAATGGACACCAACATCTTTCCCAGCTCCAAATTCAGGCTAGCTGGCCTATAATATCCTATCTTTTGCCTCCCTCCTTTCTTAAAGAGTGGAGCGACATTGTGATTTGCCAGTCCCCTGGAACCATTCCAGAATCTTGTGATTCTTTAAAGATCATTATTGATGCCTCCACAGTCTCCTCAGCTACCTCTTTCAGAACACTTGGGCCCATCTGGTCCAGGTGACTTAATTATCATCAGACCTTTAAGCTTCCCAAGCATCTTTGCCTTATTAATAGCAACTGTACTCACTTCTGCACCCTAATATTCTAGAATTACTGACGTACTGCTTGTATCTTCCATAGTGAAGAATGACACAAAATACTTATTTAGTTCAACTGCCATTTCTGTGTCCTCTATTACTAGTCCAGCATTATTTTCCAGCTGTCTGATAATCACTCTTACCACTTTTTCTACATCTAAAAATATTTTGATATCTTCTTTGATATCATTGGTTAGCTTACTTTCATATTTCATCTTTCTCTCCTTATGATTTTTTGGTTGCCTTCTGACGGTTTTTAAAAGCTTACCAATCCTCTAACTTTCCACTAATCTTTGCAATATGTATTGTATGTAATATCTTTTGCTTTTATGCTCTCTTTGACTTCCCTTGTTAGCCATGGTTACCTCACCCTCCCTTTGGAATACTTCTTCTGTGGGATATCTCAATCTTGCACCTTCTAAATTACTCCCAGAAACTTCAGCCAGTGCTGTTTGGCCATCATGCTGCTCGTGTCACCTTCCAATCATCTTTGACCAACACCTCTCTCATGCCTCTACTGTAACACTTATCCTTCTGATTTTAGCTTCTTCCTCTCAAACTTTGTGATGAATTCTGTCATATTGTGATCACTGCATCCTAAGGGTTCCCTTACCTTAAGCTCCCTAATAAAATCTGGTTCATTATACAGCATTCATCCCACAATTGCCTTTTTTCTTAGGGGGTTCAATCTGTTACAATGTGGCATTGGGGGCGGACCCAAGTGCAGGACACAGACACGTAAGTAGCATTAACAGAAGTGTGTTTATTAATAGTTGCCAGGAAAGCCGGGGAGTGAGGATAGAATGCTTACGCGGAAGAGGATGTGGGACAACAAACAGGAGGAGGTCGGACATGGAGCCTAGACTTGGACTTGGACACAGAGCCTGGACTTGGACTAGAGCACAGAGCCTGGACTTAGACTTGGACTTGGAGCCGGAGCCTGGACTTGGACACAGAGCCTGGACTTGGACTAGGACACAGAGCCCGGACTTGGACTTAGACCCGGACTTGGACCCGGAGTGTGGACTTGGACCTGAAGCCTAGACTTGAACTTGGACTTGGACCCAGACCCAGAGCCTGGACTTGGACTTGGAGCATGGACTTGGACTTGGACTTGGACCCAGAGCCTGGGTTTGGACACAGAACCTGGACTTGGACTTGGTCTTGGACCTGGAGCGTGGACTTGGACTTGGACTTGGATCCGGAGCCTGGAGTTGGACTTGGACTCGAGCCTGGACTTGAACTTGGACTCGGACATGGAGAGACAGAATACTCAACTCAGAGTAGTGGCAAACGGCTGGACCTACTCAGCTGGAAATGAGGCGACCAAACCAAACAACAACAGATAATACATATCTTGACACGGAGTAGCTCATGAAGCAGCAAATGGCTGGCAATCACTCAGATGGACACGAAGAGACAGAATTCCCAACTTGGAGTAGCGGCAAATGGCCGGACCTACTCAGCTGGAAACGAGATGACAAAAACCAAAAAATGACAGTCCATTTAATCAGCCAGCAAATCTCAGTCGGACATGAAAACAACAGAGTTCGCATCTTGACTTGGAGTAGTGGCAAAATGGGCGGCAACTCAGCTGGACACGAAAATGACTGAATTCACTAAGCAGCCACAGGCACCGAAGCAACATAGAGTCCACGATTCTCGGCAGCTCCGGGACGAGCATAGCTGCACTGCCTACAGTGATGAACCAGCAGTGAGTAGATGTAAGCCAGAGTTTTTATGCTGCCGGTTCGAATGAGGATCAGGTGCCCTAATCAAGGAGCCCAGTGGAACAGAGGGAAAAGGAAATTAATTGAAATGAGGAGTCAACAGACCAGACCGTGACACAATTACAACTGCTCTAAAAAGCTATCTCTTAGGCATTCCACAATCTCCTACTCTTGGGATCCAGCATCAACCTGATTTTCCCAGTTTACCTGCATATTGAAATCCCCCAAGACTGTTATAACATCACCCTTTTTACATGCCTTTTTAATCTCCCATTGTAGCTTCTACCCTACATTCTGGCTATTGTTCAGAGGCCTACGTAAAACTCCCATCAGGGTCTTTTTACCCTTGCAGTTTCTTAACTCTACCAACAAGGTTTCTACATCATCTCTTTCTAAGGAGTTGATTTCATTTTTACCAATAAAGCCAACCCACCCCCTCTGCCCTCCTGCCTGTCCTTTCAATACAATGTGTATCCTTGGATGTTGAGCTCCCAACTATGATCTTCTTTCAGCCATGACTCAGTGATGCCCACTGTGTCTTACTTGCCAATCACTTTCTGTGCTACAAGATCATCTAATTTCTTTTGGGTGCTGCATTCAAATATAACGCCTTCAAGTCTTGTATTCATCACCCTTTTCAATTTTGCCCCCATGTTACAGGAAGTTAAATTCTTACCTCTTTCTAAACTACACACTGCATCTACTCGTATATCAACTGCCCCGTCCTCTGAGCTATCTTTCTGGCTCATATCCCTCTGCAAAATCATTTTAAATTGTCTCCAACAGTTCTAGCAAACCTGCCCACAAGGATATTGGCCTCCCTCTAATCCAGGTATAATGCTTCCTTTTTGTACAGGCCATACCTTCCCCAGAAGTGATCCCAATGATCCAGAAATCTGAACCCCTGCCCCCTGTCCCAATTCCTCAGCCACACATTCATCTGCCAAATGATCCTATTCTTACCATCACAGGTGTGTGGTAAAGGCTGCGATCCAGAGATGACTACATTTGAGGTTTTGCTTTTCAACTTTCTACCTAACTTCCTGTAACCACTCTTTAGGACCTCATCCCTTTTCCTACTAATGTCAATGCTACCGATAGGTACCACGACTTCTGGCTACTCACCTTCAGGGTGCTGTGGGGAGGCCGTCCCTGACCCTGACACTTGGGAGGGAACATCCCATCTGGTTGTCTCTTTCACACCTGTAGAATCTCTCGTGCAGATATAGTTATCAGGGAGACTGGAGGTCTGCCAGAGTTCCCACATCTCACACAAGAACATACCATCAGCCATGGGCCCATTCTCACTGCACTAGTGATGTGCTATAAGATAAAGAAAGACAGAAACTTACCAGAAACCTATCTAGAGCCTTTGCCACTTCTTACCCAAGCCTATTAAGCAAAAGCTTGGCCACCCTAGCACTGTCCACTCACACAATAGCTGCTCCCACAATTGCCACTCTGCTTAAACCTAACTTATTTTATTGGCCTTTGCCAAGTGCTTAATAGATAGTTATAAAACCCACAGATTGTTGCTAAAAGTTCAGGAAAATGGTTATAACATAATCACAAAAGCCAAACTTAATTGATATTTGGCAGGGTTATATTTACAGTCGAGCAAGTGGTTCAAGCTTAAGAAAATAAAATAAGACTTTTATTTCACTTTCACTTTTTCCGACCGCCGAGATAGCACAGCTCCATAGCCAATAAAGTATATTATGAAATGTAGCCAATGCTGGTTTAACAAGAGCGGAAAGAAACAATAACCCTCTCCATGTAGGCTCGACAATGATATTCCTTATCAATATATTACCTCCTTTTGACAAATTGCTTTAGATCTCATTGAAGATTTTCGGCAAGTGCACAACATATCTGAATCAAACACTCTATCAAAATCGATTGTGCGCTAAAAGATTTCAGAATAAACAGGTCTGAGGTTAAACCACCATCTCGGGATCACTCTCCACCTGGGAAAACAGATGCTATTGTACGTCCAAGAACCACATAGGAACTCCAGCTGCCGCTGCGATCCAAGTTTTTCTTATGTTAGGAGTTGGCTCGTTAAAAACGTAATTACAAAGGTACTTTAATACTGATTTGTATCCAACTACATGTTGCTGTGAATGTAGCGCCAAAAAGTGACAGGCGTTAAAGTAATCTCACGCTATTTTTTCTCGAGATTTCTCAGGGCTGATATGGTGCATGACACTTAATAAATAAAAACATTGGTCTTTTATTATCACAGGGCCCGCCAAAAGAACGTGCTTTGATGGCTGAATGCCGTTTTACCTTACGGTATGTTTTCAGCAAACTTCAAACTACTCACGCAGAACGGACATCATTCTATTTCGTTTACAGTAAAAGTTAACGGGAAATGGAAACTAATAAATACAAACGAATGCCTTTTTAAAAAAATTCTCGACACTGCGCATAACATGGTGCACCTGAGTTTACATTCATTTGTTCCTCCAGGAAATCCTTCACACGTAGAGCCCATTCACTGAAACAGATTTCAGAAATTTCATTGATAATTAAATTGACGCAAGCTGAAGAGTAACAATAGTAAAATCTGTTTTCTTTTAAGGAAAAGAAAATGTTAACCAGAACCACTTAAGTCCAATAACTGACTGTAATGTAAAATGATACATATGCCTATCTGGCTGGTTCCAGTGTGTAAAAAAACACTAAACCACAATATTGCAGATCGAACTAGCCTCGGGCTATTCTGGCAGAGCTCATAAACCGGTTGTTTATGGGCTTTCCTATCAGTCTAACTTATTTTCCCTTTAGTGAAGAGTGCCCAATTCTATATTTTCCATAAGCTCTGGGTAAGAATTGAAAAGCTCCGTATCCGATTGTCATTGTTTGCTTCATTGCCTCGAGAATTTTAGTTGCGATTGAATTTTGAAAAGAACGCTTTAGTTCAATAGTTGATCAAATTGCAATCAGAACTTCCGCTTCATGCAAAGTTCTATAAAGCAATTCAGCTGTGGACTGTTTGCTTAATAATCATGTGGATCGAAAAGTTTTGAATTTATTTTGAATTGCACCTTATAGATGCTTGATTTTTTTAAAAATCAGCGCTAGATTTCAATCTGATATATATTGCATTCTAGAACCTGGTCACTAGTTAGATATACTAAAATGTATGTGCGCCGGTTCTTATGTTCTGTGGAATGTATTCACTATTCTGGTTTCTGATGATGTTAAGCTATTTTGAAATTGTCTCTCTTGTTCCAAAACTAATTTCGTTTTTCTTTAATCTTGTATTTGACATTCCCTGTGCGAGTTCAGTTCAGCTATGATCGGAAGCCCCATGGCGCTGAGATCTCCGGGTTACGTGTACCAGGTGGAGCCTGAAGGTTACGACAGTTTGTTGGAGAGGATAAGTTTCCCGGACGCGCCCTGCGTGCAGGTGGCTCCGTCATTCCCGGCCGATCTGTCCGCGCTGCAGTCGGGCACCGAGCCGCCCCGACTCCGGCACCCCGACGAGATCTCGCTGCTGTCGTTCGCTGATCATGCCTATCCCGATGCCTTCGGCAACGACGCCTTCTCGGGCTGGCACTACTTCCCTCAGATGCCTCTCCAGAGCCCCTTCACTGCTGTCTACGACTACTCGCACGAGCCCGCTTTCATCCGCAAGCGCAACGAAAGGGAGAGGCAGCGGGTAAAGTGCGTGAACGAGGGCTACGCCCGGTTGAGGCAGCACCTACCGCAGGAGGTGGCCGAGAAAAGACTCAGCAAGGTGGAGACGCTGAGAGCCGCCATCAGCTACATCAAAGAGCTGCAGTCTCTGCTCCGGCTGCACGGCGACTACGTGGAGAGGCAGCCGGCCGGGAACGCCGTTTCCCAGGCAACGGGTGCCCTAGAAGCAGGCACGGACAACCACTCCGCAAACAGGGTGACTGCAGACCCGAAGGGGTAACCGGGGGCATCGAGAGGATCAGCCGGGCAAAGGGCAGAAGCGCCGTGCCTCTGATCCCACCGGAGGAGGAGACAGGATACTGTACCAGGGAATACAAGATCAGAGGCAGCGGGCGAATTCCTGCCGTACCTGACAACGGAAGATTATTTTGCAGTAATTTATGGCTTTAAAGCCAATTTCACTGACAATAATATGCTATCTATTTGGGAACAAATTCAAGAACTGATCAGAGCAAATTATTTAAATAACACAGAAGAAACGAGCTCACTTCGCCACTTAGATACCCGAGATCGGGTGCTACTTTATTCCCAGGTCTGCGGCGTGTGGGCATTAATTTTAAATGAGTGACTTTAGCGCTCTGTATTTGTTTCCTATCAGTGGTCTGAACGCGGCTGAGAAATCAAGCCTGTGAGCCTGGGCCGCAGCTCAACACTTGATCCATGATCCCATGGCTTCTTGGAGCAGTTAATCACACCCTCCCCTCCTTTGATGCCTCTCGTGTCCGAATATCCGTTATTCTCAAATATGAACACCTCTCTCATTTCATCACATTTCTGAATTAAAAACAAAATTTCCCATTCTTTACCCCGTGTAATTCACAAGAGTTTTCCAGTACTCACCCTGTAAAACCCTCTCAAAATTCTAATTCTTATCCTTCCAAAAGCAGTAAGTCAATTATCCCTCATCCCTAGAATCAATAGCAAATCTACGGCACGTTTATCAATTTAATCTTCCTTGGGTCCGGAAACCAAGACTGCCCACAGTACTCCGGGCGAGAGTTTACCAAAGTTAGATATCTTTATCCTTGGCTACAAGTCCGTTACAATAAAAACCATTGTGTAAAACACCTCATCGATTGTTTGGCGTGCCATCTACCAACTTCTTACCTAGAGCATATCATTTCCAACAGTACTTACTGGGTTCTCGCCAACTTAAAACAAAATACATTCAATAGCTATTCATCACGCTGAAACAGGAAACTCGTTCATCGTTCCACCGTCTTTTTGTGCGCTCCTTTAATCCGACTCTTCTCGCCCATCTCCGAGCTCATTTCCCCGTCGAGCTTTCCACAGTGAACAAAAATACACACTATACGCTCCATTAAGAAACACAAAGCTCTGCATTTTTCTTTGGATGTGGTTTTAATCATTAAAATTAAATGGGGACAATAGACAGCACTTTATAATGATAACAACGATGGGGCAATTGTTTCTTATCCTATTGGTCTGCTTTGTTCTTCATTTACTCCAGGAGCTAACAAAATAGTTTGGAACACACTGCACTGAAGTAAGTCATGACAAGAACCCATCATGGCCGATCAGACAATCAATATGGAATCAAAATGTGAAGAGAGTGGGACGCCTTAAGTGAAAATTGAGGCTCAAATAGAGAACAACGTTTCCTAAAATCGTTGCCTTATTGGTGGAGAGGGTAGTTGTGGAATAAATTTTACTGTACTAAGGAACGGGGTTAGTTCTGTTGCAGACCTTCAACGTTATTGAATTTTTTGGTGGTATATTTTTCCTTACTAAAGCTTCGATCCCAGGTCGATTGCGAATCAATACCTGGCTTTAAAAACGACTTGGTTTTATTGATCAACACACACACAAAATGCTGGTGAACGCAGCAGGCCAGGCAGCATCTATAGGAAGAGGTACAGTCGACGTCGACTGCACCTCTTCCTATAGATGCTGCCTGGCCTGCTGCGTTCACCAGCACTTTTTCTGTGTGTTGCTTGAATTTCCAGCATCTGCTGATTTCCTCGTGTTCGGTTTTATTAATCTACTGGTTTATTTAACAGCAACCGAGCACTGTTGATACAAAAGCCCGTCTGGAATTTATCTGCCATAGAAATGACTGCAGGTCAGAAATGTCCAACAAGCCCACGAGTCACATGGTTGACGGTAGTCCTCTTAGAATTAATAACATAGTGCAAAACTAGCATGTGCTTTCTGAAATCCAACTGGCTTTAGTCTCAAATGCTTTTCTGTTATCGTTTCACTGCTTTTGAAATACATTGTTATTTGTTAATCTAATTTATAACGCTTCAACTGGACTACCATTCCAGGATTATATTTGAAATTTGATTATCATGTTTATTGAAAATAATTGTCATCAATAAAGAAATCTTTATTTGCACTAGAACCTTGTTTAATACCTGGAAACCATCCGCGCGCGCCTATGTTGAATTACGCTAACTTCTATGAAGTTTTGCATTTAAAATTATTCTTTAAAACTATTTTTGTCAAAAATATTTCCTTTAAGGATTGAGAAATTGTGCTAGAAGGGATTATTATCACCCGTTTATTCAAGACATCAGTAGGATTACCATTCATCTTAATCAATTGCTGCGATATAGGCCCGAGAGTCGTAATTAACTCTGGGAGTTTTGTGGCCGATTAATATCGACTATATGGTCCGACCTCTCACACTTTAGAAATACAAACATGAATCATGGCGTGAATCGCAAACAAATGGTTCAAGGTGACTCGTACATTTATTTCGTATAATTGACAATTATTATGAAGAAAGTAACAACAGAATGCGAGGTTCATCCTGCCAATAAACCCTCTGGTCTTCCTAAACAAGTAACAGTTGGACGAACCGCAATATTCTATAAATTCCTTATTAAAATAATTGCTTTTGGAACAATTAACCAAAATAATTTAAGCATTGTGTTATATTTATAATGCTTGCCTCTGGCAAAGAAGGAACATTAGCTTCATATGATAAACGACTCCCAATTCCTGAGGCAAAACTTCCTCTGCTTTATGTAACTGCGAGGATGTTACTTGTTTCCCTAACACCACAAGGCCAAAAATATTTTGAAATATAGAGTCACAAGTTTGTTTAAAGAACAAATCGTTTTTCTGTTGTCGTAAATACCATTTTAATGGTTTCGAACATTTGGAATACGATATACAATATCGTTTGAGTTGCGAACAGAGCAGTGTTCGCTAATAAATATTTTGTCATAAGAGTATTTTAGTAAACTTATTTCAAATATAACATTGAAAGAACACAAGTCAAGTTGAAGGCATTGATGGTTAAATAACAGGCTGCCAACAATGGAAATGATTCTTGAATTAGTAATGAAGAAACTAATTTGTTGATTTTAAAATCCATAAACGGCGATAAATAACGGAGGTAGAAATGAAAGTTTTGGAAAGTGTGCTGCACGTAACATCGTGGCAGGTTAGATGGTGACCCAAGCGCCTGATGTGGGATAGGACCCCGAGAGCATCTCGGAACCTGTTCATGGAACGTGAGCGGGTTGCTTCATCTGCTTGATCTGAGTAAGCAAAGAATGAATAACTCAGGAGACATGCGAAGGACAAAATTCGTTATTACAGCCAAGAGCTTGTTGGGCCACTGGTTCTATTCATTTTGGGTTCGTCAGCCAAGAAAACACGGCCTCGACATTCTTTGGAAAAGTTATTAAGGTTCATAAGAGGTTTTCTAGGATGGTGTCAGGGACCGAAAGCATAAATAGCTTTATCACTGCACCTTATTTGAGAAGGGCTTTCCACTGGGGTTGAAAGAGAAAATTAAGTTTTACACCTATGAATAAAAAAGTGTTATATTTCTTTCTTGGAGAATGTTGCTGGGGATAACAGCGGTCAAACATAATTCACAACAATGTTTAGAAGAGGGATATGGATAAATCTTCACTTGACGATACAAATTAATGGGGACACCGTGGACAAAGTGCTGTAAAATTCCACTAATCTAATCTAATCTACTCTCAAACTGTTCCGGTGATTCTCACCAGGACAGTCTGCAGAGGCGCAGTCATTAAATGAAGGATTCTTCGGTCATCGAAAGCCCTCTCCTTTTGGTTTATATTTTCATTAACTTCGTCCGTACGGGTAATCACCGATTTAAAGTGAGTGTAGTGTCTGATGACAAATTTAAACTGTTGAAGTCTATGGTCGGAGTATCTGCTTCATTTAATTTGTTTTTAGGAACAGCGCGTGTAAAATGCATCGGATGGGGTTCGATCGAGAATTTAGAACCCACGAACTTCAACCTCGTTTGAGGACACATGGGAATTGGGCGCAAACCAAAACGCGCGTCGTGGTCTTTCCGAAGCTCTCATCGGCTGTAATCGCGGGTGTGACCCAAGAGTAATAAACTCTTCTCTCAGTTGTATATCCACTACATCTTGCTCTTCACAGGATCAGAGAATCAACCCGACAATACATAATCCGCCGAAGTGAACTAAATAATGTCAGTAGAACAAATAAACGCTAGAATCCGAAAGTTACAGGCCCCTTATAAGACTAGACTCCCATGTACCGAGGTCAGAGTCCGAAAGTTAGAAGTCCAGGCTTGGTTACACACTCTCAGTATCATTGAAAGAGCACGGCGAAGTAGCCGCGCTGGAATTGGACGGAAGCTGATGTCATATCTTCCAAGATCTTCTTGGATTTGTTGCAGGAACGATTTTGACAGAAAGTTAAGAAGAAATATTTTTCGTAAAATACAGGGGACATAACATAGAAAATAGGTGCAGGAGTAGGCCATTCGGCTCTTCGAGCCTGCACCGCCATTTATTATGATCATGGCTGATCATCCAACTCAAAACCCTGCACCAGCCTCCCTCCATACCCCCTGATCCCCGTAGCCACAAGGGCCATATCTAACTCCCTCTTAAATATAGCCAATGAACTGGCCTCAACTGTTTCCTGTGGCAAAGAATTCCACAGACTCACCATTCTCTGTGTGAAGAAGTTTTTCCTAATCTCAGTCCTAAAAGGCTTCCCCTTTATCCTCAAACTGTGACCCCTCATTCTGGACTTCCCCAACATCGGGAACAATCTTCCTGCATTTAGCCTGTCCAATCCCTTTAGGATTTTATACGTTTCAATCAGATCCCCCCTCAATCTTCTAAATTCCAACAAGTACAAGCCTAGTTCATCCAGTCTTTCTTCATATGAAAGTCCTGCCATCCCAGGAATCAATCTGGTGAACCTTCTTTGTACTCCCTCTATGGCAAGGATGTCTTTCCTCAGATTAGGGGACCAAAACTGCACACAATACTCCAGGTGTGGTCTCACCAAGGCCTTGTACAACTGCAGTAGTACCTCCCTGCTCCTGTACTCGAATCCTCTTGCTATAAATGCCAGCATACCATTCGCCTTTTTCACCGCCTGCTGTACCTGCATGCCCACTTTCAATGACTGGTGTATAATGACACCCAGGTCTCGTTGCACCTCCCCTTTTCCTAATCGGCCACCATTCAGATAATAATCTGTTTTCCTATTTTTGCCACCAAAGTGGATAACTTCACATTTATCCACATTAAATTGCATCTGCCATGAATTTGCCCACTCACCCAACCTATCCAAGTCACCCTGCATCCTCTTAGCATCCTCCTCACAGCTAACACTGCCGCCCAGCTTCGTGTCATCCGCAAACTTGGAGATGCTGCATTTAATTCCCTCATCCAAGTCATTAATATATATTGTAAACAACTGGGGTCCCAGCACTGAGCCTTGCGGTACCCCACTATAGTCACTGCCTGCCATTCTGAAAAGGTCCCGTTTATTCCCACTCTTTGCTTCCTGTCTGCCAACCAATTCCCTATCCACATCAATACCTTACCCCCCATACCGTGTGCTTTAAGTTTGCACACTAATCTCCTGTGTGGGACCTTGTCAAAAGCCTTTTGAAAATCCAAATATACCACATCCACTGGTTCTCCCCTATCCACTCTACTAGTTACATCCTCAAAAAATTCTATGAGATTCTTCAGACATGATTTTCCTTTCACAAATCCATGCTGACTTTATCCAATGATTTCACCGCTTTCCAAATGTGCTGTTATCACATCTTTGATAACTGACTCCAGCAGTTTCCCACCACCGACGTTAGGCTAACCGGTCTATAATTCCCCGGTTTCTCTCTCCCTCCTTTTTTAAAAAGTGGGGTTACATTAGCCATCCTCCAATCCGCAGGAACTAGTCCAGAATCTAACGAGTTTTGAAAAACTATCACTAATGCATCCATTATCTCTTGGGCTAAAGAGTCAGCGGGTAAAGATCTGCGAGATGAAATCATTTATCAACAGCTGTTGAACTGCATATAGAGATGAAACCATGGATTCTGCCTATTTGTTTTTAAAATTTATTATCATTATGCAGGATTCTGCAATATAGTCAGATCAGTCATGATCTTATTGAATGGCGCGGCAGGCTCAGCAGGCTCGGCAGGGCCAGATGACCTACTCCTGCTCCTATTTCCTATATGAGATTGCCTGTTTATTCCTCTCCATAGATGCCGCCTGACCCGCAGAGTTCCTTCAGAATTATGCGTGATGTTTGTATTGAATGTTTCCAGCATAGTTGGAGAATTATACTGTGTAGAACATTTGGCGCCACCCAGTGCCTATATTTATTACACAGAACTTTATTCAGATGTTAAGCCCCTGATCCTTCAATGTTCTTTTTTCCCATAATTGACCAGAGGTTGTACTTGTTGCTTTGAAGGTGGTGGTGAAGTTCAGTGCTGATGTCTGCCTCTCCTGAGAGATGAGCTCAAAATATAGGAAGTGAACTATACTTTCCAAAATCTAGCTTTAATCTATATGATTGGAGGTCCATGTTGTAGACCTGGAAAAAGTTGGTAAAGGATCTTTATAATGCAGGTGTTGGGTGTGAGCCATGTTGTCTGGTAGTTCTTAGTGCAGTTTCTTGCAGGTTAATCTCTGAACATTAGGTAAACCAGAGCCCTCTGCAGACAGCAGAGGTCCTTCTGCAGTTGTACAGGGCCCAGGTGAGACCACACCTGGAGTATTGTGTGCAGTTTTGGTCTCCAAATTTGAGGAAGGACATTCTTGCCATTGAGGGAGTGCAGCGTAGATTCACGAGGTTAATTCCCGGGATGGCGGGACTGTCACATATTAAAAGATTAGAGTGACTGGGCTTGTATACACTGGAATTTACAAGGATGAGAGGGGATCTGATTGAAACATATAAGATTATTAAGGGATTGGGTATGCTAGAGGCAGGAAACATGTTCCAAATGTTGGGGGAGTCCAGAACCAGAGGCCACAGTTTAAGAATAAGGGGCAGGCCATTTAGAACGGAGTTGAGGAAAAACTTTTTCACCCAGAGAGTTGTGGATCTGTGGAATGCTCTGCCTCAGAAGGCAGTGGAGGCCAATTCTCTGGATGCTTTCAAGAAAGAGTTCGATAGAGTTCTTAAAGATAGTGGAGTCAAGGGATATGGAGAGAAGGCAGGAACAGGATGAACAGATTGTGGATGATCAGCCATGATCACAGTGAATGGTAGTGCTGGCTCAAAGGGCCGAATGGCCTACTCCTGCACCTATTGTCCATTGTCTATTGTCTACTGACTAAATTCAGATGGGCTTAGTTCCAGAGTGTAGATACTGTTGGCCAGACAATTTCCCATTAGTTTTGAAGCTTCACTCCACACCCAGGGTAACTTTGTTGGAGGAGAGTAGACTGTGATGAGAAAAGCTGGAAGGAGTATAGAAACAGTGATGCAGCCTCGTTTGACACTGGTCTTCACTGAAGTTAGCTCTGTTGTGGACCTATTGATACAATATGGAGATAATTTCTAAGAGAAGCCAACTGTGGGGAGGTCCCTGCAGGTCAATGGAGTCAAAGGTTTTAGTGAGGTCAAGAAGCTGTATGTATGCTGGAAGGTGCTGCCTTTGCAGTTGTCACGCAGTGAAGATCATGTCCATCATGGCTCCAGATGAACACAATCCAAACTGCAATCTAGGCCCTTAGAAACAAAATCGATTTACTTCCACTCTTGTTTTGTAGCTTCTTCCGTGACCAATGTGACCATTATGGGAATGGCGCACCTGTCCATAGGTGAGGCAGGGATCTTGGGTAGATATGCAGTTTAGGAAGTGGTGTACTCTCCCCCCAACCCCCACAATTTCCACTGACCTTTCATTTCTTGCTGATCCATGGACAAGAGGTTTATGGTACCATTCAAATGCTTCTGCTCCACTTCCAGAGGACACGGACCAGGAATTTCATTAGTCAGTGGGAATGTTGCATTGTTGCCAAGGAGATTTTGAGTGCACCCTGTAAATCTTTTCTTCTGTCAATTGGCAATCTCTACTTGTGGCAGAGCTCAGAAAGGAGTACAGCATCAGTTTCCAGAATCTGGTGCTGGGCATGGACTGTCCGACACACACGGAGTACTAAAAGGACTCAGCAGGCCAGGTCAGCATCTATGGAGAGGAATAATCAGTCAATACTCTGGACCCAGACCTAAGTTACAGGCAACATTGCGGGGTTGTCCCAATGGGGCTGGATCTTTACTTCTCCTTACAGACCAGCTTTGTGGATTGGCCTTTGCTTTACCAGGCATTATAAACAACAGTAAAGAGCTACACACTAATGATCCCATTTACATCCTCATTCACAAATGAGCATCATTCAGATTGGTGGCAAGCAGCAATGATGTAATGAAACAACAAAACAAATCGATGATGTTAGAGCAGTGGATGTGGTGTATATGGATTTTGGTATGATGTTCAGTGAGGTTCCCCATGGTAGGCTCAACAGAAAGGCAGAAGACATGGATTCCAGGGAAAGCTGGCTGCATGGATTCAAAATTGATTTGCCCACAGACGGCAGAGGTTGAGGCTTAGAATTGGTTTGCCCATAGATAGCAAAAGGTGGAATTCAGAATTGGTTTTCCCATAGATGGCAGAGGGTGAGATTCAGAATTAGTTTGCCCATAGACAGCACAAGGGTGGGAATAGATGGAACATATTCTGCCTGGAGATCCATGCCTAGTGGTGTTCTGGCGCCCCTGCTCTTTGCTTTTTATATATATATAAATTACTTAGATGAGGAAGTAGAAGAGTGGGTTAGTTTGCAGAGGACACGAAGGTTGGTGGTGTTATGGATAATGTAGGAGGGTGCTCTAGGTTAATTACATCGATAGGATGCAGAGCCGGGCTGAGGTGTGGCAGGGTTTAGGGTTAGGGCTTAGGGTTAGAAGTGTGAAGTGATACACTTTAGAAGATTCAACTTGAAGACAGAATATTGTGTTAATGGTAAGATTCTTAATAGTGTGGGGGAAACAGAGGGACCTTGGAATCCATGTCGATAGATCTCTCTAAGTTGCCATGCATTGATAGGCTGGTTAAGAAGGTGTATCGCCTGTTCACCTTCATTAGTCAGGGGACTGAGTTCAAGAGCCACGGGGTAATGCTGCAGCTCTATAAAACTTGTTAGACCTTATTACAGGAAGGATTGGGTTAGACTACATGGTGCATTGTGTTCCATCTGGTTCCCTCATTATAGGAAGGATGTCGAAGTTTTAAAAAGGGTGCAGAGATGATTTTACCAGGATACTGTTTGGATTATACAGCATATCTTAAGGATGGAGTAGCCGGCTGGTGGCATAGTGGCATCAGCGCTGGACTTCGGAACGAAGGTTCACGAGTTCGAATCCAGCCGGCTCCCTTGCACACTGTCCATCTGTGCTGGGTTGAGCGTCGAGCTAGCAACTCGGCCTCATAAAAATAAGAAAGTCTGCTAAAAAAACACCATCATGATGGCATCCCAATGACTCCATTCAGAGTTAAGGGCCGCCTTCTTCTTCTTTTCAAGGATAGAGGCATTGATCGTGAGAATAGCCAGAGGCTTTTTCCCAGGTCTGAAATGGTTAACATGAGGTGGGCATAGTTTTAAGTAGGTACAAGGGGGATGTCAGAGGTAAGTTTTTCACACAGAAGACTGGTGGGTGTGTGGAATGCTCTGCCAGCGATGGTGGTAGAGGCGGAAACAATAGGGTCTTTTAAGAGACTCTTTTATAGGTATATAGAGCTTGGAAAAATAGAGGGCTATTGAGTAGGGAAATTCTAGGCAGTTTCTAGAGTAGGTTAGAGGGTCAGCACAACATTGTGGGCCGAAGGGCCTGTAACGTGCTGTAGATTTCTATGTTCTATGTTCAAAGGTAGTTGATTTTTACAAGACGTACATGGAATGTACTGCCGGGGTGGTGGTAGAGGCAGATACGTTAGAGACATTTAGGAGACGCTTAGATAGGTACATGGATTAATGAAAAACGGAGGGCTATGTGGGAGGCGAGATTTAGTTTGATTTTGGATAGGTTAAAAGAGTCGGCACAACATCGTGGGTCGAAGGACCTGCACTGTGCTGTACTGCTCTATGTTCTTCTATGTCAGACTCAAGATGAATCGCAGGCGCAAGAGCTCAATCCAATTTTCTGAAGAGCAAATCTTCCAACGGAAAACTCTAGAAACGTGTGTGAAGCGGCGTTAACATGTGGCGTAGGTAGTTTAACCTGGCAAAAGGAGACGGTGGAAAGAAACACGGGGTAGCTCAAGCTTTACTCATAGGGGTCTACTTCTTTCTAATCTGTTTCCCAGAATACGTTCAGTCTGCGTTTACTGAAGCTTTCGTTGATACAGGTGACCTCTGATTATGGGAGTGGAAGCTTTGGTTATGGTGGTGAAGAATATTGGGCGAGGAATAACACGTTCACTCCTATCTTATAAAGGATCCAACATTTCAATCGAGTTTACATACATATACTTAAATGAATACTAAATCTTATTTCGTGCTAATTTCCGGCCAGCCTTTCAAAATGGTGTGACTGACTTAGTTCAACTCTGGAGGAAGTACTGGTTCGCTCTGGCGTTACCGTAAGAAAGTCTAAACATAATGTCTTTTAAAACCACAACCCATGAAAAGATCAACATAACGTACAGATAAATAACCATTCCCCTCACTTACTGCACAGTTCTAGCGTTGCAGTGCACCAGTCGCGGAAGGCGGTTGGCATTAAGTGTCACACCGGTGTGGAATTTCTCCGGAACAACTCCCAGCGCGCTCCCGACGAATGAAAGCGCCCTGCGTCGTAGCAACAGGGAGCAGGAACCTAGCAACACGGATTGCAACACAGTAATATCGTCTGGAACACAGCAACTGGAGTTCACAGTACAGGCTGCCGCTCGAATAGGGTCTTAACGAAAAGCAAACGTGTAGGGCTGGGTCGTCACCACTACCAGGCTTTCGACAGAGTGCAGGGTGGAGACTGTTGTTTTTAAGGCAAGACGCGTAAAACATACTAACAAATCAAAAGGGATTGCAAGATTATTCAACATTTCCAGTACGATTTGCAGCTTAAAAAAAAAATTTACTAATCTGACTCTGGTAAATTTTTTTCTGAAAATTCCTGGTAGAGCTGTGTCGTGAGACTCCACTTAGTGAAATAGGAAATAATGTTTCATTGATATTCAAGGATCTCTGCGAGGTCTTTCAGACAAGTTATTTGGTACTGTATTTAATGACTTTAAAACGATATTGCGCTGTTCATATTTGTTGTTTGTATTTGACCAAAGTTCTTTGTTTTATATGGAAGCTGCGCGATGCCGTCAGTTTATCCCTTTGCAACACTCGACGGCTTTCCGACTTTGTTCGGACATGTTAGGGAAACAAATATCATCTTCGTTGTTGACACATCGCAAAGCATGCAAGCCTACCTTAGTGCCACGAAGTTTCATCTGAAGGAAGCGCTTTTGGCTAAGGCCTACACACTCACCAGTCGCTTTAACATTGTGGAATTTTCCAATAAGGTAGAGTTTACATATCCTATAATGTATACATATTTTCAAAATGGAACGTTTCGCTGGTAAATAATTATGCATTGTATTCCTAGTTATATTTATTAATTGAAATTGTATTAATAGGTTTATATGTAGAATACTCAATCTGTATGATTTGAGTTGACATTGCAATTGTAATACATTATTTCTGGTAAATTATCAGGATTATTGGATCTTGAATAATGATTGCTATTCTAATATCCATTCCAATACATATTTATACTTACTTACAGGTATACTATCAGTGAAGCTAGAATATAAGAACAGGGAAGTTATGCTGAATATTTATAAGACACTGCTGTGGCCTCAATATGAGTATTGTCTTCAATCCTGATTGCAACATTGCAGGAAGAATAGGTGGGAATTAGAAGTAGACCAGAGCAGGAAAAAAATATCAGAATGATTTCTGGGATGAAGCAAGGATAGTGATACTGGCACTCTCTCTATGAAAGAAATATATATAGACTGACAAACACTAATGGCACAAGAAGACAAACTGTTCAAATAAGATTAATACTGAGAACATGAGTTGTAAAGAGTTGAAAGGTTTTAGAATTAGTTCAGAGTAGATCTGAAGGAACCACACCTTAAGGAGCCTGATGATTAAAGGGTAATAACTATTCCTGAACATGGTGGTGTGGGACCTAAGGCTTCTGTACCCCCCCCCCCGCTTGAACGTAGTAACGAGAAGCTGACGAGGGCCTGGACAGACAGCCCGGGAGACTGTTCCTCTTGGTGGAGGTCAGAAATACAGAACTAATGTTCCGTGAGGAACATTATCCTTTAAACGCAGTGTGGTTGTAACCTGTAATACACTATCTGCATGGTTGGTGGAGGCAGGTTGCATTGTGAGGTAGTGGGATAAGTATATGCCGGAGGAAAGGCTAAAGGGAAAGAGCTTGGAGGTGAAATGAGAACATCCTTGGGTAGGAAGCTGGTGCGTTGGTGATGGGCTGAATGGCCTCCCTCTGTGTTGTAACTATTGTATGATTCTACAGATATCTAATGCTGTCTCCTTTCATGTAGGTATCCAAGTGGTGTGACCGTGTGCTAATATGTACTCCACAGACTGTTTCCAGTGCAATACAGTGGCTTCAGTCTCTCACCTGTGCATTGGGCAGGGATCTACTCAGTGCATTAACAGCTGCATTCAATGACCCATTATGCCAGGCTATCTACTTGGTTACAAATGGTCTACCTGACAATGGCTTAAAGGATATTTTGCACGTGCTACCATTCATAGCCCGCGGTCGGCCAATACACACTTTCTACTTGTCTGAGAAATGGCTGGACAGTGAAACTCGAGAGTTCCTGCAGGGAATCAGCAGTGTCACCCAGGGAAGTGCTCATCTCATTAGGCTCAACCACTGTGGAACAATCAAACAGGTAACTAATGGAAATTAAATAACTATGTAGAAAACATACCTGTCACACCGTTTTCAGATCAACTTACATGCATGAAATTTTAAATCCTTCAGGAATGCTTGCAAGTGTACAAAGTTCAGCTGTGACTAGCAAATCAGAGTTTGAATTACAGCAGTAGCATTAAATCTTAGAATAAATGTCTTTCAGAAAAATACAGAACCTCAGCCTGTTTATTAACTGAAATCTCAAGGAAAATAAATTATATGCTGTGAATTATGGCATATTGAAAACTAATATAAAGCAGGCTGCTGAGTGTTTTCAAAACTTAATTGGAAATAATTGTGCAATAAAATGTAATAATCATTTAAATTTCTCCGGTGAATAACGGCATGCTGACTTTTTTGAATGGTGCAGTGGAAAATTCTCAGTATAATCCCTCCAAGGGTTGTACGATCTCCAACAGTCCAATACTTCAGGAGCTCTGCAAACTTCTAATTCCAATCTCTTGCACATGTTTCACCCCACCAGAAGTAACTCAGCATATTGCCTATTCCCTGGTATCTTGCTCACATTCACTGCTAAACCTACACAAAAGAAAGAAATTGAAGTAACATTTGGCCATTCAACCCCTGCCCCACTATTCAACAAGATCGAAACTAATCCTTAACTTCAACATAACTTTCCTGTCATAATCCCATATCTTTCATTCCACTAATAACCAATGACCTATCAAACTAAACATTTCTTAGGGTTAACCACACAGCAATCAGAGGGCCCAAAGGATCACTGGGGACCCGAGTCACCCCAACTACAAACTGTTCCAGCTGCTACCATCTGGGAAACAGTACCGCAGCATAAAAACCAGGACCAACAGGCTCTGGGACAGCTTCTTCCACCAGGCCATCAGACTGACTAATTCATGCTGATACAATTGTATTTCTGTGTTACATTGTCTGTCCTGGTGTACATACTATTTATTATAAATTGCATATTGCACATTTAGATGGAGACATTATGTAAAGATTTTTACTCCTCATGTATGTGAAGGATGTCTGTCTGTTTCCAATGTTCACCACAGATGCACAGTCCAAACTCAACAAGTTTTAAACCTAATTCTATTTCAATACATTTGCAATTGGGATTATGCTTGAGATAATTGTCTGTTATATTTTTCTTTGTGGCTTTACACCAATTATACACCAGTGTTATTAAAGCATCATGACGCATCAAGAACACTGAAATAAGTTTAAGTGAAAATAGTGAAATAGTTCACATTGTCAGAGGGATAAGAATCAGAAGACATAATAAGAGTGACAGAAGGGAATAATACAAAGAAAGCACAGCAGTACCTCTACTTTCTTAGATGTTTACAAAAATTTGACATGTTGTCTAAAACTTTGACAAACTTCTATATGCGTGTGGTGGAGAGTATAGTGACTGATGGTATTATGGCCGGGTAAGGAAGCACCCATGTCCTTGAATGGAAAAGCCTACAACAAGTGTGGATATGTCCCAGTCCATCAGGGGTAAAGCCCTCCCCACCATTGAACACATCCACATGGAGTGTTTTCCCGGGAAAGCTCTGTCATCATTAAGGACCCCCCACCATTCAGGCCATGCTCTCTTCTCACTGCTGCTATCAGGGAAAAGGTACAGGAGCCCCAGGACCTGCAGTGCCAGGTTTAGGATCAGTTACTGCTCCTCAACCATCAGGCTCTTGAACCAGTGGGGATAACTTCACTCAACTTCAGTTGCCCCATCACTGAACTGTTCCCTCAAGCTATAGATTCACTTTCAAGGATTTTTCATCTCATGTTCTCAATATTTATTGCTTATTTATTTATTGATTGATTTTTCTTGTGTATTTGCACAATTTGTTGTCTTTTGCTCATTGTCTGTTTGTCTGTTCTGTTGGGTGCAGTCTTTCATTGATTCTATTCTGTTTTTTCTGTTTACTGTGAATGCCCACAAGAAAATGAATCTCAGGGTTGTGTATGGTGACATGTGTGTACTCTGATAGTAAATTTACTTTGTACTTTCATACTTTGCATGTTGACATTATCTAGATTGGAATACCATGGGTGGCTTTTAAAAAGAAACTGGACAGATACTTGAGGGAGGAAGAAAAATCCAAAAGATAGAGGAAGGGCTGGAGAATTGGACTAAAGTTTCAACTCAACAGTTCATTATCAGTTGATAATTTTCAGCTGGAATCTTTCCTAGAATGTAAAAGTGACATTCTAGGAAAGTGACATGTAGAATGCGAAAGCCTTCACACACAGGATGGTGTGTAATTAGAATGAGCTGCTAGAAATAGTGGTTGAAATGGTCACAAGATTTAAAACCAACTAGGTAAGTACTACATGGATAGGAGGTGTTGAGAGGGCTGTGGCCAAATACAGGCAAATAGGACTAGCTCATTGAACAACACAGTTGGCATGGATGAGTTAGGCTGACGGGCCTCTTCCCATGCTGTCTGACTCTAAATATTGTGAGGAAAATGTCTACTTTGTCAGAGAATCTAAAGATATAATTACTGTTGCACAGGTGATTCCTATTTATCCTGCAGACCACTCAATCTCTGGGCCTCTGTACTCGGATGTGAAGTACTGCAGTGTCAAATCTCCACTGGATAAAAGTCCATTTATTGACTCCCAGGCAGGATGTTCCGACGCAGAGAGTTTTCATATGCATCCAGTGAATGTGTACAGTCCGAGAGATTACGCTAGGTGGGCTTTTTATCTGCATGTTTGATTAAAATATATGTATTCATTATCATAAAATGTTGATAATAATCGTAAAACTTACCAAACAATTCTACATCACTCCATATTTTGTAATGTTACATGGTGCATTAAGATCCAGAGCACAATTTGTTTAATGATTTATTTTGAGACAATATTATTAAAATATCCCTCTACTGCAATAAATAATGAAGAAAATTAATTCACCCTAATAATAATAATAATAATTTGATTGTTTTTAGTGGACTATTACATTATTGAAATGATTAATTGGATATTTAATAGAATGGTTCAATTAACAATACAGCATTAAGAACAAATTGCTGATGATTGCACAATGTTCAATCCCTTTCAGCAAATCCTTAAGCTATTTTCTCTTCAAATTACACCTTATGTTTTTCATCCATCTCTTCATTTTGATAGAGCTGGCTGGTGGCATAGTGGCATCAGCGCCGGACTTCAGAGCAAAGGCTCCTGAGTTCGAATCCAGCCGGCTCCCTGGCACACTTTCCATCTGTGCTGGTAAAAAAGAAATTGCCTGCTACAGAAACATCAACAGCAAAAAGTTGATGGCCTATGCTCTCTCGTGAGTTTAAAAGGCAATTTCATTTTCCTTTATTTTGATTATGCCTTTGCTTCTGCCTCCATAATTTCCAGGAAAATTGCTTACAAAATGCTGGCAGTAAACTGACAGGACAACAATTGGGCATGGCCTGAGAAGTGGGAAGTAGCATTCAATTAAAGGAGTCTAATCATCTCACTTTGATATATAAATGCAGGCACATAAAGAGCACTCCATTCATACTCCTTGTTGTCCAGCTTTGAAATAGCAAAAACACACATAGTTGAGTCAGGAGATGAGCCACAATGCCACAGGATAGCCAGCTTCTGACCTGCCGTTGTAGTCACAGTATTTATGTAGCTAATCTCCTTGTCAATGATACCTGCAGAGACTCAATATATTCCAAGGGGAAGATTTTACTTAAGAAGCTCCAGGTCGAAGGAACTTGTGCTCCTTTTTAAAATGTTATTGTATATTCATGTTCATTGGCAACTTATCTTTTCACTGAGTTGCACTTTAGCGGTTTTACAAAATATTTTAACAAAATGTGAGGTCAGCACCACATTTCTCACGAACAACTAAGCAGTATGTATTGGCCTTGTCAGTGATGCCCTTCTCCTCTCGATGAATATAATTCATTTTGATTTAAAGTTTCACACTCTGAAAGCTGTATTTTACTTGTCAGATACTTAACTTATTAAACTTGTTATCCAGAGTACTTACTGGATGTTAAGTATTTAGATAATCCTTCTACTAAATACAGGTTAGCCAGATGTAATTTACTTCTGTTGTACTAAATATTTCCTAGATTCATTAATATTTTAAATTAGGCCGAGGCTATATAGGTTTCGTTAGTTCTAAGCAGCTTTGACATTTTGATAATATTACTAAAAATGGGGACAAATGATTCACCAAGCTATCACAATTGCTGCTAATTCTAAAGCTTATGTTGCATCGTCCTCTCTGAATTACACCTTAAAATTTTCATCCCCTCTTTATATATGAATGTGTCTTCATTGCTGTCTGTCATTGCTTGGAGAATAAAGCTGCTTATGAAATACTATAATTCATTGTCACTTTCCAATTCCTCCTCTCTTCAAAGTATTATTAGTAAGCACTGTTTACTAAAATAAATTTAGAGTTTTCACTGTTACCTTTCCCAGTAGTATCTGCAAATATACTGACCCATGTGTGGGACCTCTTGGATCAAGTCACTTGGCTTTTGAAGTTGCTGTCCTTGCAAGGCAAGAGTCTGATGGATTCTTTTACCTGGGCACAATCAAGCAAGAGGTGGAGTGGAATTTTAGTTTTATCATTTATATTGACGTATGAATAATATCTACTAATTTTTCACAGTTCTGGCTGATTTCTTGTCATTGTTATTTACCAATAAGGGTCAAGTTCTAAACTTGTTATCATTCTTTACATGTTGTTTGATATTGATTTTTCAATATAACAATGATACCACTAAAATATTTGTAATGGCTTTTACAGGAGGAAATGCCATTGTGGTTGCAACCTATTGAAAATGGTGCAGCTTTGAAACAAGTTGCTGAGTTCTGTTTTCCTAGCTGATGTGATAGTGTCGAAATATGCTGCCATTAATGCCACAAATGGTAGAAATGATCCTAGAGTCATAGGAGAGTCATTGAACACTACAGCACAGAAACAAGCCGTTTGGCCCATTGGCTCCATGCTGAGCCATTAACCTGCCTAGTCCCATTGACCTGCACCCAGACCATATCCCTCCTTACCCCTCTCCTGCATGACTCTAGTAATATCTCTTAAATGCTGAAATCGAACCTGCATCCACTCTTGGACTGGCAGTTCATTCCTTGCCCTCACCACCCACTGAGTGAAGAAGTTTCCACTCGAGTTATCCCCTTAAATATTTCAGCTTTCACCTTTAACCTATGGCCTCTAGTTGTAGTCCCACACAACTTCAGTGGAAAAAGCCTGTTGCATTTACCCTATCTATAACCGTCATAATTTTATATACCTTTCAAATCTCCCATCAATCTTCTGCGTTCTAAGGGATAAAGTCCTTACTCAGGTCCTCAAGTCCCAGCAACATCCTTGTACATTTTCTCTGTACTCTTTCAATCTCATTTACATTGTTCCTATAGGTAGGTGAATAAAAATGCACAGAATGCTCCAAATAGGCCTCACCACCCTGTTGGGGGTTCTCACTTTTTGTCTATCATTCCTTCTTTGTTTTTTTTTCTGTTTTGTGAAGAGTGAGAATTTCAGATTGTATACTGTTTTATGTACTAAATGGAACCATTAAACGAACATCTTATACAATTTCAACATAACACCCCAACTCCTGTACTCAATATATTTGATTTATGAAAACCAATGTGCCAAAAGCTTTCTTTACGGCCCTACCTACTTGTGACCCCACTTTCAAGGAATTAACGATCTGTATTCCCTGAACCCTGTGTTCTACCACATTCCTCAGTGTCCTACCGCTCACCGTGTGATACCTACCCTGGTTGTCCTCCCAAAGTGCAACATCTTACACTTATCTGCCTTACATTCCACCTGCCATTTTTCAGCCTATTTTTCCAACTGGTCCAGATCTCACTGCAAGCTTTGATAGTTTTCCTTGCTGTCCCTATATCACCAATCCTAGTGTCCTAGTATCATCTGCAAATTTGTTGATCCAGTTTATCACATTATCGTCCAGATTGTTGATATAGATGACAAACAACAATGGACCCAGCACTGATCCCTGCAACACAACCATCTACTACCACTCCCTGGCTTCTCCCACAAAGCCACTAACCTGCACTTGAATGCCAAGCAACTGAACCTTCTTGACCAACCTTCCATGTGGGACCTTGTCAAAGGACTTGCTAAAGTCTATGTAGACGACATTCACTTACTTGCCTTCATCAAGTTTCCTGGTAATTTCTTCAAGAAGACATGATTAGACATGTGGTTAGACATGATGTATCACACACAAATCCATGCCGACTATCCCTCTTCCAATCCCTTAGAATACCTTCCAATAACTTTCCAACTACTGTTGGCAGGCGCACTGCCCTATAATTTCCTGGTTTATTCTTAGAGCGTTTCTTAAACAATGAAACAACATTATCTATCCTCCAGTCCTCCCATGTCTCAACCATGGCTAAGGTTGTTTTAAATCTCTCTCCTAGGGTCCCTGCAATTTCTGCATTTGCCTCCCACAGGTTCTGAGGGAACACTTTGTCAGGCCCTGAGGATTTATCCACCCTAATTTGCCTCAAGACAGCAAACACCTCCTCCTCTGTAATCTGTATAGGGTCCATGAACTCGATGCTGCTTTGCCTCACTTCTGTAGACTCTGTGTCTATCTCCCGAGTAAAAACAGATGCAAAAATTCCTTTTAATATCTCTCTCCACTCCACACATAGATTACTCTCTGATCTTATAGAGAACCAATTTTGTCCTTTCCTGTCCTTTTGCTCTTAATACAGTATATCTGTAGAAGAAGCCCTTAGGATTCTTCTTAACTTTACCTCATACTATCTTTTAGCCATCCTAATTTCCTTCTAAAGTGTTCTCTTGCCTTCCTTATACTCCTCAAGTACCTCATTTGTTTCTACCTGCCTGTACGTGCTCTGCATCTCCTTATTCTTCTTCTTAAACAAGGCCTCCATATCTCTCGAAAATCAAGGCTCCTTAAACCAGTTATCCTTGCCTTTTATTTTGACAGGAACATACAAAGTCTGTACTCTTTTTCACTTTTCAAGGCCTCCCACTTACCAAGTACACCTTTGCCAAAAAACAATCTGACCCGATCCAGACTTGCCAGATCCTTTCTGATACCATCAAAATCAGCCTTCTTCTAATTTAAAATCTCTATCCAAGGACCATACCTTTCCTTTTCCATAATCACCTTGAGACTAATGGCATTGTGATCACTAGATGCAATGTGTTTCCCTACACAAACGTCTGTCACCAAGCCAGTCTCATTCCCTAACAGCTGATCTAGTATCACACTGGCCCTAGTTGGGACTTCTACGTACTGATTAAGGAAATTTTCCTGTACACATTTAACAAGCTTTTTTCCATCCAGGCTTTTTACAGTATGGGAGTCCCAGTCAATCTGTGGAAAGTTAATGTCACCTACTATCACAACCTTATGTTTCTTGCAATAGTCTGGAATCTCCCTACAAATTTGCTCTTCTAAATCCTGCGGACTTCTGGGCAGTCTATACAGTAAAATACTCCCATTAAAGTAGTCATACTTTTCTTATTCCTAAATTCTACCCCTAAAGCCTCACTCGGTGAGTTCTCCAGTCTGCCCAGACTGTGTACTGTGGTGACATTTTCCCTGACCAGCAATGCCATCACTCCCCCTTTAATTTCTCACACTCTATCACATCAAAAGCAATGGAACCATGGAATAGTGAACTTCCGGTCCTGTCCCTCCTGCAACCTCATCTCTCTGATGGCTATAATGTCATAATTCCACATGCTAATCCATGTCCTAAGCTCATCCACTGTTCCTGCAGTGCTCCTTGCATTGAAATATACACAGCTTAGAACATTAGTCCAAGCATGCTCAACCTTTTGATTCCTGACTTTGTACATTGGCTTAATAACATCTTTTTCCACAACCGCTCCATTATCTATTCTGGCACTCTGGTTCCCATCCCCCTACATCTCTAGCTTAAACTCCCTTGTGCAGCATTAGCAAACCTTCCCACTAGAATATTAGTCCTTTCCAGTTCAGGTGCAAACCATCGCTTCAGTACAGGTCCGTCCTGCATAATCTTCTTAGCCACTGGTTAAACTGTATGATCTTCCTATTTCTGGCGTCACTAGCCTAAGGCACAGGTAGCAATCCTGAGATCATAACCCTGGAGATCCTATCCTTTAACTTAGCACCTAACTCCCTGAACTCACTTTGCAGGACCTCATCACACCTCCTAGCCATGTTATTGGTACAAACCTGTACCATGACCTCTGGCTGCTCACCTTCCCACTTCAAAATGATGTGGACTCGATTGGAGATGTCCCTGACCCTGGCACCCAGGAGGCAACGTACCATATGGGAATCTCGTTCTCATCCACAGAAACCTCTTGTCTGTTGCCCTAACCAATGAATCTCCTTTCACTACAGCTCACATCTTCTTCCCCTTCCCTTCTGAGCCAGACTCAATCCCAGAGAACTGACCTTTGTAATTTTCTTCTGCTAGTCCGTCCCCTCAACACCCCCCCACAATATCCAAAGTAGTATATCTTTTGTTAAGGGGTACTCTGCACTGGCTACCTATCTCCTTTTCCCCTCCTGACGGTCACCCAGTTAGCTGTGTCCTGAACCTTGGGTGTAACTACCTCCCTGTATGTCTTGTTTATCAAACCCTCAGCCTCCCGAATGATCCAGAGTTCATCCGGTTCCAGTTCCAACTCCGTAGCTGGATGCACTTCTTGCAGGTGTAGTTGTCAGGGACACAGGGCATCTCCCTGCCTTTCCACATCCCACATCTAAGTGACTTTGATCATGGAATGGTTGTTGGTGCCAGACAGGGTGGTTTGAATTTGAGTATCTCAGAAACTGCTGAACTCCTGGGAATTTTCATGCACAACAGTCACTAGTGTTTACAGAGAATGGTGTAAATAATAAAAAAAAAATCCAGTGAATGGCATTTCTGTGAGCGAAAATGCCTAGTTAATGAGAGAGGTTGGATGCGAATGGCCAGACTGGTTCAAGCTGACGGGAAGGCAACAGTAGTTGAAATGACCATGTGTTACAACAGTGGTGTGCAGAAGGACATTTCTGAATGGACAACGTGTCAAACCTTGAAGTGGGTGAGCTTAATGCCATTGGTGTTTATGGCACAGCTTTGACATAAGTTAGCCTAGTGCTAAACCCCAACTCCAGAACCTACAAAATGCAAATCAGTGATCTTTTGTGATGTGAAGACATGATTGAAAGAAACATGGATTTGTGTGGAAATCTGAACCACATTATGGAGTCATATTAGTTCATAACATAATGTACAAATGGATTAAACCATGGACTGTTGAATATTATTATCCATAAAGAAGGTAATCAAACAAAATTCAACATAAAAATAAATACTGCAAAATAACTTATTTTCCCGTTGACAGATAAGGAAAGGAATATTCCTGATTGAGTTTGACAAATCTAGAATGGATCAAGATGGGAACTGTCAAATCTCTGTGCAGGAGACTGCATTATATGACATTATTCAGTACAACGAAGGAATGAGGCATTCTGTGGTCCCTGGTGATTATGTATTAGCACCTTGGGAATCAGATGGAAACAGATATGGTCCTGGGAAAGTGATAACTGGAATTGAGACCAGAGATCCTCTGCAAGGTATGATCTCCAATTTGAAAAATTACTAACATATATGACCGTTTTCCTTATTAAAGATATGTTGGTCCTTATTTTATCTTTGTTGTTCCATTTGAATCACAGATTTGGGGAAAAAAAATGAATGAGAGTGCAAATAGTCAGTTGGGTGATAGCAAATCTACACTAAAGTTACTGAGATCTAGAGAAAATGTTGTTTAATTGTACATTAGCTGTCCTTTGGTTCAGTATTAATACATTGTAAAAATAATTTTTGTTCTTATACCATACTCTATCCGTTCTTCCTCCCCTACAATATACAGTATACCACTAAATGCTTATGGTTCAGTCGCTCTGATGCAAATTCAAAGTAATTTGGGACTAACCTTGCATTCGCTTACTAAAGTGCCCCAAAATGGCATCACTATTTGAAGAGTTGAGTAGTGAATATCCAGTTTTGTTTCATTCTACTAGTTGTGAGAGTTGAATCATGATGGCTTCAAGAGTATGGAAGTAGGTCATTAGGTCCAATGAGCACGTGCTGTCCATTAAATATCTATTTTCACACTGATTATTCACTAGTCCCATTCTGATCTTCCCACATTAACTAATCCCCCCCCCATCCCCAGATTCTGCCACTCACCCATGCTCCAGGGGAATATGCATTGTGCATTTAGTCTATCAACTGAAACATCTTTGGCATGTGGGAAGAAATCACATCACCCAGCAGAAACCCATAGTCGTATAGAGATAGTACAAGTTCAACATTGACAGCACAGGGAGGTCAGGTCTCTGCTTCTACCACCAACATTAAGGGATGTCCACTTCTATTACTGTATGAAGTATTAAAGAAATCAGAATTACATACACTTTTGAATATTGTATTGTAAGGATTATATATTCAAATTGTCTTCTATAGTAATAAACCTCACTGGTTACTATTGTGTCTTGCTTTTTTTTCTTTATCTATAATGGTAATTAAAGGTATTTGCCACTGAAAATACAGTATATATTTAGTGATTGCTTTGTTACATGGACTGATATTTGAAATTCAGTTATTTCATAGTTGGGAAACCCCCCCAATCACATGTAACTGTAACTATGACGTTGTCCTGTAGGCTTTCAGCTACATTTAAATTAACTGATAAAATTGACAACCAGATTGAAAGGCTTGACTTGCTGTTCTTCTAGTGGTATAATGTTTTCTGTTAAAATTAATCTTTCAAACTATAAAGTTCTTCTCCTTTATCTATTAAACAGCAGTGGAAGATGATGAAATCTCTGTAAGGTTCTGGAATGGAAAAACTGTCAAGGTTTCCAAAAACGTAGCCATGTGGATTCCACCTGCTATGTATGAAAGAGTTTTACAGGAGCTGTTAACTCCATTATTATCAAGGCACCAGCTAGCGGATGATGAATTAACTCCTTGCCGTGAGGTTTGTCTGCATAGGCCGCAAATTGAATCAGCTCACCAGTGCCACTATGAACCACCGTGCACCCAGTCCTGGTGTTTGGGTTTCCCTGGCCTGGACCCATGCAAGAGTTACTGGCATGGGTTCTATCATGGCTTCTATTATTTGCCAATCCACCATCCATGTTACTGTTTCCCAGAAGTGATCCCTCCTGTAGCACGGTGGCCAGTAACTGCAAAATGTCCCAACTCAACAGCTTCTGATAAAGATGAACTAGACAAGAAGATTACTTTGCAGCTTCAGGAATTAGATATTCCAAACAAGAAAAGTTCTGATGAAAACTTGCTGGCTTTACCTTCTTCCTCTTCATCATCTGAAGATTCTGATAGTTACCCGGAGACAACTGTTAGGAAACCTACTTTGCAAGATAAGGCAGTGAATACAGATTCTCTGTTGAAGAAGACAAAAATCAAAGTAAGAGACAGGCCTGAATGGAAGTACTGGAGCCAAAGTCACCAAGAGCTACATCGAAAGAAACCAGGTAAAGTTAAGGCCTTCTTACATTTGTCTGGGGACATGAGTTTTTTTGGACTTGTTTGGGTAAGTGGAGCTTTTACAAACTACCAGTTAAGTTACAACAGTAGAAGTGTTCCAATCAGTGATGTACTTGGTGAAGGAAACAGATTATGCATTTATGTTGTTGAGACTGCTTTTACTTTGACTCCTTTTGTTTATTTTTGAAAGCAATCGCTGTAAATTTGTTTTATCTAACACAGACATCCCACCTCTCCCAGAAGTTCCGGGAGTCTCCCACATATGAATAGTGGCTCCCTGATGCCCGCAAATTATATACAATATCACGGAAATCAATTTTTTTGAGAGCGAGCGAGAGAGAGAGAGAGCGCGAGAGCAAGCAAGCAAGAGCGCGAGAGAGAAAGCAAGCAAGAGCGCGAGAGAAAAAGCAAGCAAAGAGAGCGCGAGAGCAAGCAAGCAAGGGAGCGAGAGAGAAAGCAAGCGAGAGAGAGCGCGAGAGCAAGCAAGCGAGGGAGCAAGAGAGAAAGCAAGCGAGAACGCGCAAGCAAGAGAAAGAGAGAGCGCGAGAGCAAGCAATGCGAGAGAGAGAGTGCGAGAGAGCGTGCAAGCAACCACGAGAGAGAGAGCGCACCATGGCAGAGTGTTCCAAAGAAAAGAAAATATAAAACGTACGTCACCCCAGACTACACTAAAGTGTACCCCTGCCTAATAGGGGTCAAAAATAATGACAGTGTTGCTCGCTGCACTGTTTGCAACAGTGACTTTTCTATTGCCCATGGTGGGTTAAGACTGTAAAAGACGTGTTGAGGTGAGTTTAACAGGTGTCATTCATTCATTAGCATAGTTAACGTTATTTAAACTAGCTGGCCAGCTGCTAAGGAGCTACTCTATTGCAGACATCCCACCTCTCCCGGAAGTCTCCTGCAAGTTGATGGTGCTACCTCCCTGAAATCAGTTTTTGCAGGGTGGGATGTCTGCTAACATGCAATGACTTACAAACATGAGAAAATCTGCAGATGCTGGAAATGCAAAGCAACACACCCAAAATGCTGGAGGAACTCAGCAGGTCAGGCAACATCAATGCAAAAGAGTAAACAGTCGACATTTTGGGCTGAGACCCTTCATCAACTGTCAACTCTTTTACTAATGTTGCCTGGCCTGCTGAGTTCCTCCAACATTTTGTGTGTGTTGCAATGTTTTAAGTTTGCTTGTTGGTGTTCCCATTAAGACTCGATCTCGAACAACTAAACGATAGTGCAGTGTTCATTTGTTACATAAAGAAGTGTCATGAAGGTGGTGATAGAATAAAAGAATATACAGGCAGACACACTCTTTTTAATAGATCAAGTATATTTTGCATAGCTACAGGATCTCCCTTTATTTAATCTCCTAATGCAATTACACAGCTGCTGACAATAACAAACCCCAAGGCAGCTATAACATGCAATCTTTGTGTTTGGCATGTTGATGCTTACAGTAATGTGCCTGCTCTTCTCAAAAATACCCGTGATGTCCTTTGTAATTAAATGTGGCCCTTGTGTATTTGTTCTGCTTTTTAAGGAGTTAATTTACAAATCATTAAAACATTCTTGATGAAGGTCTATTTATATGTTACTTCCTGTGGAAAGAAAACTTTATTCTGCATTTTATCCTCCAGGCTGCATTCAGCATTGCTTTATTTACAATCCATGACATTAAGCTCATTCGTTCAGCAGACTCCTGCACTTCTCATGATTAACTTACGTTCTACGTCTGAATCACCTAGTTGTATCATGAGAACTGTGAAGAGGAGAAGATCACAGAACAAATATAACACGATAAATCCTGCAGATGCTGGTAATCCAAAGTAACACACACAAAATGCAGGAGGAACTCAGCAGGTCAGGCAGCGTCGATGGAAATGAACAAACTGTCAACGTTTCAGACCGAGACCCTTCTTCAGGACTGGAAAGGAAGGGGGAAGACGCCAGAATAAAAAAGAGAAGGGAAAGCGGATTGCTCGAAGGTGATATGTGAAGCCTGGCGGGTGGGAAGGGTAAAGGGCTGTAGAGGAAGGAATCTGATAGGGGAGGAGAGTGAAGCATAGGAAAGTGAAGGAGGAGGGGACCCTGTGGGAAGTGATAGGCAGGGAGAAGAAGTAAGAGGCCAGAGTGGGGAATAGAAGAAGAGGGAAGGGAATGGAAACTTTATTTTTTACCAGAAAGAGAAATCGATGTTCATGCCACCAGATTGGAGGCTACCCAGACGGAATATAAGATGCTGCTCCTCCACCCTGCGGGTGGCCTCATCGTTGGCGCAAGAGGAGCCCATGGACCAACATGTCGGAATGGGAATGGAAATCAAAATGTTCGGCCACCAGGAATTTCCACTTCTGGTGGATGGAGTGGAGGTGCTTGATGAAGCAGCCCCTCCAGCTGACGACAGGTCTCATCAATGTAGAGGAGGCCATGTTGGGAGCACCGGACACAGTAGTTTCCTGGTGAGGTGTTTGGGGCCTTGAATGGAGATGAGGGAGATGTATGGGCAAGGGTAGCACTTTGGCCTCTTGCAGGGATAACTGCCTGGAGAGAGATTAGTGGGGATGGACAAATGGAAAAGGGAATCATGGAGGGAGCAATCCCTGCGGAAAGCAGAAAGAGAGGGGTGGACAAAGATATTTTTGGCAGTAGGATCCCTTCGGAGAAGGTGGAAGTTGCGGAGTTTGATGTGTTGGATGTGGAGGCTCATGGAGTGGCAGGTAAGGACAAGAGGAACTCCATCACTGTTAATGCAGTGGGGAGATGGGGTGAGTGCGGTTGTCTGGGGATGCAGGTGAGGGCATCGTCAACAGTAGAGGAAGAGAAAACTCATTCTTTGAAGAAGGAAGGACATCTCTGAGGTTCTGGAAAGGAAAGCTCTATCCTGGGTACAGATGTGGTGGAGACAAAGGAACTGAGAAACAGGAATAGCATTTTTACAGGAGACAGGGTGGGGAGAGGTGTAGTCAGAGGACAAATATTGTGGTTAATTGAACTGGTTTATTTCAAATGGCACTACACATAATTAATAATGAGTATAGGTAACAGTTGCAGCTGAGTTAGACCAAAGGTAACAATTAATTATAGCCCCATGTTAAAAACAGAATTGAGAATTCACTGGAGTATTAATAAGGATATTGTCCAATAATCTGGAAAATCTGATCTGGTCTCACAATGTCCCGAGGTGTTGGATTGTGAGAGTTCTACTGTATTGTTATGCCTGCATTGTACTGCTGCTACAAAGAACAAATTCATGATTTGTGTCACTGACAATAAACCTGATTCTGATTTGTTCAGATGGATGTGATTTAATCATCTGGCATTTTGTGAAGAAAAGCATGGAGTTCTTTGGTGTTCTGATCATAGTAAATCGACCAAGACCACCAAAGATCAAACAGGCTGGTTCTGTTTTTCAATGCCATGCATGCATGCAAGGTTACTGGTGTAAAATACTGCTTTATTTGGTAAATACGTAAGAGCCATTATTAGACTCTAAATATAATTGCAAGTATTTAAAAAGTAATTTAATCATGGATTATATTATATGTTCAAATGTTTTAAAATGTAATTTACTTTAAATTGTTAAAAAAATGGCTGCAAGGAATTTCATTGCATTTTGATGTATGTGACAATAAACTAATCTGAAGAGAGTTGTCTGACAATTTATTCTTCCAAAACTCCAGCTGAAGACAGTATTAGCTGCTTACTACTATATTGTCCAACGGTGCTCTTCCTTTTGCAGGAACTTGGCCTTCAAGTCCATTGAGAAGTTCCTCTGACTGTGGTCAGCTAAAATCTTCCATGCAGCCTCAGGACCTGCGACCAACAAATTGCAGTGCAATGTTTGAAAGTGTTGACCATGCACATCCTCTGAACAGAGTCACAATGAAAGATGTCTTGACACCACAGAAGCATCACACCGCATCATCCACTGGGGTAAGCTACCAAAATGACCGATGGTATTCACAAAATTTCATACGTTTGTTCTATGCTCATATTTTTTACAGTTTCAAACAACTTGTTTCATTCAGTTCTAATCTACAGAACAACATTCAGTATTTAGTATTTTTATTTGATTTTCTTTATCTACACCGTTCCCTAGTTTACCACGTAATGCTTATGTAGGCTGGCTAATCACCTGAGGCTGAGACTCAGCTAATGACACATTACATCAATTTGCTTCAATAGATAGGATTTATGCTAATGCCCCAAGAATGTTAAAGCTACTTTCAGGAGAGACAACTGTGACACTTCGAATTACCACGTCATCCGCACTTTGACCATTCTTGATTTGTTGTACGATTGCGTGCTCCAAGGATTAGAGCCTGATTCGAAACTAGTTCCAAAAGCATTCTCAGAGCTAGTAATCCCGTCAGTGTTACATATTTGACTGATGGTCCAGGTATGAAAAGAACACTTTAATAAACTGTCAGTGTTCAGCTCTTCTAGGGCTTCTTTCTTCATTTTGCAACCTTAAATACAAGAACAAACAAGAACATTCCCCAGTAATGAAACAGAAAAGTAAACACCTTTTTTAAATAAAGTATGATTTTGTTTTTGACTTCAATGACCAGCTGCAGGGTCCACCCATTCAAGAACGTTTGGGAGAGAACCAGTTGTCACTTGATTGTCAACATCAGGAGGCTATACAGAGATCAAGAAAGAAAAAACTGCAGCGACGTCAGTGGGAGAAAGACAGAGAGCAGCGATGTAAGGACAAGTATCAAAGCATCCAGGAAAATCGCAGGTATACCAGAGTCTGAAGGTTCGGCAGTACCAAAGATGTTAGCTATTGCAACACTGAAATCAATTAGAAACGGGAAAATATATGACAATTAAGTTTGAGGAAAGGACAATCGATAGTCCAAGATTACTGAACTACTTGGGAATAAATATGTGCTGAAGCTGTGTTCTAATATTGTAGCTGACATCTAACATCGGATATGATTACTTTCTGCTATTTATTGGAACAAATTAAGGGGCAATATTAGGAGCATAACATGTTTCCATGTTATTGACATGCTGAGCTAGATGTAATTGCTTTCCACCGTGAAACCAAACTTTGATTAACAACAAACCACTTATTTAAGCAAAGCTCATGTCACTTCAGCTCACAATGAGACTGCAGAATGACTAGAATATAAATGCAGAGCCAGCCTGGAACTAATCCATTTGTGGTACTGCTATGTGTGATATTTTATCTTATTGAAATATCATTGAAGAAGAAAATGAAACAGTAACTGTTGCAGATCCGTTGTGAGATTATGTGGGGATGTGTACATTCTACCTATTCAATGCATTTTTTTTCCAGTTGCTCTGTTTTAAGGTAAGCTAGTATACTGGTCACCGCCCTAAGTTATAAATTCAACATTTTCTCATCCCTTTGTGGCAGTCTGTGAGTTCAATTTAAAAGCTGTTATATAAAGCTGAGGTGGTTTGGTTGTTATAGGAGGGAACCCAGCTGTTCTGACCCAGACTGGTTTACAAAGGTGAGCGTGCTTCAACCCAGTATCTTTATTCTGGTTTGTACTTGTGTCTAAATGTTTTGGATTGTGGGTGTGTGAGCAGCCGCTATGGAGGTTCGGGAACGTGGACAAGATGGCGAGTTGGTGTGGCGTATTGGTAGTTTGGGCAGGGTGTGCACAAGAGCTGGTGATTATAGATGTGATGGTCCAGGACTGGTGCCTGGTACATCACCAGGCTCAGAAGATGGTAAGTGGGAAGTGAAGCAGCTGACAAGGATTTCTGTGCCTGGGCCCACAAGTGTTTGCCTACCTGCAGATGCCATGTGGCATCTGGATGAGTCCATCTTTATGCATAACTCCTCCACCCGAGGTCTTCAGCTGTGTTAGTGTCCTTGTCACTTGATCAGGACTTTGCTCTATGAACCTCAGCAGGTACACCAGGACTACTCCATGTTAAAGGAAACCACATACTGCCAACCTCTGTGCCATAAATATGAAGCTCAGGGCTGGAAATGTCAGGATTCTCATGAACAGCAGCAGGCTCTAACGCTGCTCTCCTGTGGGAACTCGGATGGTTTGACCTCGATATCACCACACTGAGAGACACATCGGGCACAATTCGGTCATTTTCAAGACCAAGGCAGTGGCACACTTTTCTCCAGATGGACAGACTGGAGCATGATTGCTGTCTTTACAGAGAGAGCTTCGCTACTGAAAATGTACTAATCCAGTCTCTCAGCTTTGGCTAACATATCATGACCTGTTAATTCACTTTAACATGGAATCTATGTGCTGTGGTCATCAGTGAATACACCCAATGTTGTAATTTCAGACGGACTTCTACTTTGACATTGAAAATGTCCCGGTACAAACTGACCCTACTGGATGCCTTCTCTATTAGAGTTGGGAGGGACACCACCACCTGGCAAGGAACGATTGGCAAGGAAGGAACAGGGTGAAACAACTCCAATGGAGTCCTCATTTGTTTCAATAGAAGGTCAAGCACCACATGCCTTATTAATATCCTCAGTTCAAGCATGGTCACCTCATAGATTATGTCATCATCCGAGTGAGGGATTGCAATAACGTTTGTATCGACTGCGCTCTGACTGTCGCTGATGACTGTCAGACTGACTACCGCCGACTCTGCTCTGTTTTCTGCAACCTTGCCCCCAACAATTAAAATGTTGATGAGAGAAGATCAATGCTGAAGCACTCAATAATCCCACAAGGGCAGCTCGTCTAAGACTCTTCCTCAATTCCCAGCCGGGAGGAGTTGTGGTGTCCACAACTATGGGTTTTCCTAGCCCACCATAACTGGCATATGTGAAGAGAGTCACAGGCTAAGCTGGCTTTGTTGGACAGGCCATGCTGTACACATGCCCTCTACCAGTGTCCCAATACGGACTTGGGAATTGATTACTACATGCATAGAGGGGGAAAAATGCAAATCCCCACTGTCTCCTGGGGATTTCTGGTCCAAAACCACTCAGAGTGGATAAGCCATAGGGGAATGGCTTTCAAGCATCAGGAGTACATGGAGGCTCTGTGTGAACAAGGGAAGGAGCAGATCACCATCTGCCTCATTGGCTACCACCTGTTCCATCAGTGGGTGAGTCTGAGTTCCCACAGCAGCTTCATTGGCCACACCTAACCCTACAATACAGGAGTGGAAATGAATTATTCTTGTTCCCCAAGTAGATCTGTAAGATTCTTGGTCTGCCTAACAAGATGATTGTAAGGTGTAAATTAAGCAGAGGGTAGAGACTGTGGAATTCTTTGCCACAGGCAGCTGTGGAGGCCACGTCTTTATGCACTTTTAAGGCAGAAGTTAATAGATTCTTGATTGGTCAGGGCACGAAAGGATACAGGGAGAAGGCAGGAGGCTGGGGCTGAGAGGAAAATTAGATCAGCCATGATGAAATGATGGAGCAAACTCGATGGGCCAAATGGCCTAATTCTGCTCCTGTATTTTATGGGCTTATGGTCTTAGGGGTGTAAAGCTTCTTAGAAGACATGCTTCATTGATATAAGATAACCAATTTTAATTTAATTATTCCCTTTCTTCTAGTTATTATCCAGCTGGTTTATTATGGTCAATGTCACAAAGAATCAATCTGTTTTAAAACCCTGGTACCCTGGAATCGGCAGTGGGTATATCCTGGTCACCACCAAAGTAAAAATCTAATACATTCGTGCCCCTTGGAAATTAGTTCAGATTCACTTCAGGCAAAATCCTTCTAGTCAGCAGGATAAGAATTTCATGTCTTTACTCAGGACTGAACTGCACTCTAAGTTCCCTTAGGCCACTTGGTTACACATTGAACCTTTCATCTATAGATGTTGGTTAGTTACCAGAGAGAAAATGATTACAAACAGGACGATATTGAATGCTGTTTATGCATACTTTTAGAACAGAAATTTTGTGCAGTTGTACGTGAAACACTCTGGTTTCCTCAGCTGCTTAAGTCTGGGGAAGACAATCTCCGGCCCCACCTAACCTGTGAGATTGAGGTGCGAGCCCACCCCAAAACCCTGCTCGTGTGGATGGTGAGTAATTCGATACCCTGTTACAAATGAGTGCCACGGAATAACAGACAGTACACCCCATACAATTGAAAGATTTAGCTTTATAATTCTTAACTTGACTCAAAGGCTAGTAATGAAACAACAAAAAAAAGCCCATTTTACTGAACAGTCTAATAAGCACAACTTGGAGCTCATGGTTTCTCCGTCACCAATTCTCCATCACTCTCACCCTGGGCTTTGTTGAATCACGGCCCCGCTCCAGGTCAAATCCTACAACCTCTTCTCTCCGGCGTCTTCTCTCTTCATCTCTCTCACTCACAAAGCCCCAAGCCCAACCTTAGTGTCCCTCACCAGAGAAACCTCCCCTTAATCCGACCATCCTAATTGGATGGCAAACAGTTCTCCTCTCTTACCTTCAACAGTAACCCAAACATAAGCTGCAAACAAGCAGCTCGCACAAAACAGCATAACGGTAAAAATATAAACCAGGACATTACATTCTCCCCTATCAAAATAGTCATATCCTTATGACATTGAAATAATTTGTCATCCTATCATTAATGACACCGCTTTCAAGGGAATTCTGTGATGCCAGCACCTGTAATCCATCTGTAAAGGGTAGTGACATATCTCACTGGGGGAATAGCCGTAGCACTCTGGTCCCCTGGTGCTATGTAGGCCAGCCTATCTGGGGGTCTGCAGATTCTCTGAGACTCCTTATCCCATCATCTACTCCTTCAGTTTCAGACAATCCTTGGGATACTTCTGGTCTAAATGGCGAGGCCTCTCCCTATCAATCACTCGTGCCGTCCTGCAACTTGGACCCCTCTGTCACCTGGCTGAGCTCCGATTCATTCCCTTCACGGTCCCGCTGAAACCCAGTCTGTCCACAGGTAGTCCTCTCGATTTCACCTGCCTCAGTGTGAGAAGGGTTGGGGATCTCGTCCTCAGTCAGTGTGGAGTTAGCAAAAGGCAGCACAAACCACACCCCCATTTCCTCATCCTCCGAGTCCGTAACCCATTCAGGGGCGGGGGCTGGTCTAACCCTTCCTACTGTTGGCCCTTCAGTCATACCGCATCACCACAGAGTTCTCTTACTGAGTGTCGGCTCCAGGTCAGGCTCTGGGTCAACCCGCATCTCTTGTCCCAGAGGCAGAAGGTGGTTCCGATGGAGAATATCGACAGGCCCATTCCCATCCTGTGGTTTCACCCAGAAAACTGGTATATTTGGCATCTGACTCTCCACTACATAGGGTATAGCTGCCCAGCGGTCGGCCAACTTATAGTCATAGTCATAGTCATACTTTATTAATCCCGGGGGAAATTGGTTTTCGTTACAGTTTCACCATAAATAATAAATAGTAATAGAACCATAAATAGTTAAATAGTAATATGCAAATTATGCCAGTAAATTATGAAATAAGTCCAGGACCAGCCTATTGGCTCAGGTGTCTGACCCTCCAAGGGAGGAGTTGTAAAGTTTGATAGCCACAGGCAGGAATGACTTCCTATGACGCTCAGTGCTGCATCTCGGTGGAATGAGTCTCTGGCTGAATGTACTCCTGTGCCCACGCAGTACATTATGTAGTGAATGGGAGACATTGACCAAGATGGCATGCAACTTAGACGGCATCCTCTTTTCAGACACCACCGTCAGAGAGTCCAGTTCCATCCCCACAACATCACTGGCCTCACGAATGAGTTTGTTGATTCTGTTGGTGTCTGCTACCCTCAGCCTGCTGCCCCAGCACACAACAGCAAACATGATAGCACTAGCCACCACAGACTCATAGAACATCCTCAGCATCGTCCGGCAGATGTTAAAGGACCTCAGTCTCCTCAGGAAATAAAGACGGCTCTGACCCTTCTTGTAGACAGCCTCAGTGTTCCTTGACCAGTCCAGTTTATTGTCAATTCGTATCCCCAGGTATTTGTAATCCTCCACCATGTCCACACTGGCCCCCCTGGATGGAAACAGGGGTCACCGGTACCTTAGCTCTCCTCAGGTCTACCACCAGCTCCTTAGTCTTTTTCACATTAAGCTGCAGATAATTCTGCTCACACCATGTGACAAAGTTTCCTACCGTAGCCCTGTACTCAGCCTCATCTACCTTGCTGATGCATCCAACTATGGCAGAGTCATCCGAAAACTTCTGAAGCTGACAAGACTCTGTGCAGTAGTTGAAGTCCGAGGTGTAAATGGTGAAGAGAAAGGGAGACAAGACAGTCCCCTGTGGAGCCCCAGTGCTGCTGATCACTCTGTCGGACACACAGTGTTGAAAGCTCACGTACTGTGGTCTGCCAGTCAGGTAATCAAGAATCCATGACACCAGGGAAGCATCCACCTGCATCGCTGTCAGCTTCTCCCCCAGCAGAGCAGGGTGGATGGTGTTGAACGCACTGGAGAAGTCAAAAAACATGACCCTCACAGTAACACACATCAAAGTTGCTGGTGAACGCAGCAGGCCAAGCAGCATCTGTAGGAAGAGGTGCAGTCGACGTTTCAGGCCGAGACCCTTCGTCAGGACTAACTGAAGGAAGAGTGAGTAAGGGATTTGAAAGTTGGAGGGGGAGGGAGAGATCCAAAATGATAGGAGAAGACAGGAGGGGGAGGGATGGAGCCAAGAGCTGGACAGGTGATTGGCAAAAGGGGATACGAGAGGATCATGGGACAGGAGGTCCAGGAAGAAAGACGGGGGGGGGGGGGCGCCAGAGGATGGGCAAGAGGTATATTCAGAGGGACAGAGGGAGAAAAAGGAGAGTGAGAGAAAGAATGTGTGCATAAAAATAAGTAACAGATGGGGTACGAGGGGGAGGTGGGGCCTAGCGGAAGTTAGAGAAGTCGATGTTCATGCCATCAGGTTGGAGGCTACCCAGACGGAATATAAGGTGTTGTTCCTCCAACCTGAGTGTGGCTTCATCTTTACAGTAGAGGAGGCCGTGGATAGACATGTCAGAATGGGAATGGGATGTGGAATTAAAATGTGTGGCCACTGGGAGATCCTGCTTTCTCTGGCGGACAGAGCGTAGATGTTCAGCAAAGCGGTCTCCCAGTCTGCGTCGGGTCTCGCCAAAATATAAAAGGCCACATTGGGAGCAGTATATCACCCCAGTCGACTCACAGGTGAAGTGTTGCCTCACCTGGAAGGACTGTTTGGGGCCCTGAATGGTGGTGAGGGAGGAAGTGTAAGGGCATGTGTAGCACTTGTTCCGCTTACACGGATAAGTGCCAGGAGGGAGATCAGTGGGGAGGGATGGGGGGGACGAATGGACAAGGGAGTTGTGTAGGGAGTGATCCCTGTGGAATGCAGAGAGAAGGGGGGAGGGAAGTGCTCGCTGGCTTGTCCAGGTGGGCGTAGACACGATTCAGCAGGTAGACGATGGCATCCTCAACTCCTAGTCGAGGCTGGTAGGCAAACTGGAGGGGATCTAACTGTGGCCTGACCATAGGCTGGAGCAGCTCCAGAACAAGTCTCTCCAGGGTCTTCATGATGTGGGAGGTCAATGCCACCGGTCTGTAGTCATTGAGGCAGCTGGGGCGCGGCGTCTTCAGCACAGGGACGAGGCAGGACGTCTTCCACAGTACAGGAACCCTCCGGAGCCTTAGGCTCAGGTTGAATACATGGCAAAGTACTCCACATAGCAGAGGGGCACAGGCTTTGAGCACCCTGGTACTGACACCATCCGGTCCTGCAACCTTGCTTGGGTTGAGACGTTTCAGCTGTCTTCTCACCTGTTCAGCTGTGAAGCCCACCGTGGTTCCCAGGTAGCCCCAAATTCCTTATGAGGACTGGGTCTCCTGGCATAAGTTGAGAGAACTTCACCTCTTGATCATACCTCCTCTTATTCCCTTGATTCTGCTTGGCAGCCGTGACCTCAGCTAATTTATAAGCCTTTTTCAGCTCCCTTTTCATATCAGACACATACTTCAGATAAATCTCCGGTGGTAGATCTTCCTCACCAGTCCCAAAACAAAGGTCGATGGGCAACCTCGCCTCGCGCTCAAACATCAGATAATATGGCGAGTACCCGGTTGCTTCATTTTGTGTACAGTTGTAGCAGTGGACCAGATCTCCAATATGTTGACTCCACTTGTTCTTTTTGCTGATATCCAGGGTTCCAAGCATGTCTAGCAAGGTCCGATTAAACCTCTCTGGCTGGGGATCACCCTGCGGGTGATAAGGCGTAGTCCTCGACTTCTTGACTCCGAGCATGCTTAGTAACTCATGGATGAGCTTACTTTGGAAATCCCGTCCCTGATCACTATGTACCCAACTGGGAAGGCCATAATAAATGAAATACTTCTCCCATAGCACTTTGGACACAGTGATCCTTGGTAGGGAAGACTTGCACATATCTGGTGTAGTGATCCATAATGACTAAGACATCTGCCATGTTGCTGGCATCTGCCTCTATTGACAGGAAATCCATACACACCAGGTCAAGTGGCCCTGCACTCTGCAAGTGAGACAACGGAGCGGCCCTAATAGGCAGCGTCTTCCTTCGTATATATCAAGTGCATAATTTGCAATACTCTTCGACCTCCAGCTTCATTTGGAGGCAGTAGAACCGACCTCTGAGCAAACCATAGGTCCTTTCAACCCCCAAATGTCCAGAATCATCATGAAGTGACTTCAACACAATCCTCCGATACTTCTCCGGCAGAACCAGCTGGGAATACTGAGGCTGGTCCGAGGCAACGTGACCTGGTATAGGACCTGGTTCCTCAATTCCAATCTGGGCCATTCTCTCAGTAATTGAAATACTGCAGTGTGTTTTGTCCTTTCCGCTTGGGCCATGCCTCCTTTTTTGATTGCTGACCAAGTGTTACCGATGCCCGGGTCATCACGTTTGTCTTCAGAGCAGTCAGGTTACAGTAAGCTTGTGGAATGGCGTCATCAGAAGCTCCCAGTTGATCTACTGCTTGATCCTGCCCTTGCCTTCCCTCTGCCTTCACCGTGATGGCAAACTGGCACATGGCTTTCACTCCCGGGGCAGGAACGCTCTCCCACTCTCTGTCCCTGTCCAGCCCTTTGTGCGCACCTCGGGACAAAGCAGCAGCATCAATGTTCCGACTTTCCAGCCGGTACTTCAGGCTGAAATCATAGGCAGACGGCACTGCCAACCACCGATGGCCTGTAGCATCCAATTTCACCGAGGTCAGGATATAAGTTAGGGGATTGTTGTCTGTCCTCACCTCAAACTTGGCACCACAGAGGTAGTCACTCAACTTATCTACCACAGCCCATTTCAATGCCAGGAACTACAACTTGTGTGATGGATAGTTTTTCTCAGAGGGTGACAGACTCCGGCTGACAAACGCAACAGATCTCAACCCTGTGCCCTGATCCTGATACAGGACACCCCCTAAACCCTCTCTGCAGTACATACAGCAATCAGGGGTCTGCAAAAGCCAGCACGGGCCCTTGTGTCAGCAGCTCCTTCAGCAACTGAAAGGCCTCTTCACATTTTGCAACCCATCTCTCTCCAAAAGGCTCCAAAGGGCTAAGATAATCTTTACCTTCCTCTCCTTTTGTCCTCCTCCCTTTCTTCCCCAAGGCAGGGTAACCGTGCAGAAGCTGATTTAAAGGGTGACTCACTTTCACGTTGTCCTTCACGAACCGCCAATAGTATCCACAGAACCGAAGGAACGAGCGCAAAGCGCTCACAGTCTGGGGCCTTGGCCATATGGTCTATCTTAGACTGATCTATAGGTACTCCATCCCATGAGACTATGTGCCCTACATAGTTGACAAACATCTTGCAGAACTGGCACTTGTCCAGGGAATGTTTTAACCCTTCAGCTTTCAGGTGGCCCAGCAGCTTCAGTAGCCTCGCTTCATGTTCCTCTAAGGTGGACCCAAACACTATGTCAACCAGATACACCAATACCTCAAGCAAGTTCATATCACCCACTGTCTTCTCCATGACAAGCTGGAAAGTCGCAGGCGCTCCTGATATACCCTGGGGCATCCTTTTGAGCTGGAAGAATCCCAGTGAACATATAAATACCACGTTCTCTTTGTCAGCCTCACTCATGGGGATCTGGTAATACCCAGTCCTCAAGTCCAGCACACTGAACCACTTTGCACCACTCAGACAGGTCAGCACGTCTTCGATCCTTGGGACTGTATACTGGTCAGGGGCGGTATGCCAGTCCAGATTCCTACAGTCCACACGCATCCGTACCTTCCTATTCTTCTTCCTGGCCACTACTACTGGGGACACATAAGGGCTTCTGGACTCACCACACTATCCAGGTGACTGAAGACATCCCATTCAGAGAAAGGTCGCAGTGACTGGCTCCTGCAGAGCTTGAACACGTTCGGCAACGAATGATCCTATCTTCCTTCAGCTTCCACAAATGCTGCCGAACGTCTTCCACCTCTGCAGGAGCCAGTCACTGCGACCTTTCTCTGAATGGGGTGTCTTCAGTCACCCGGATAGTGTGTTGAGTGCTCTTCGAACAACCCACATCAAACTCGTCAGTAGAAAAGACACCTTCCAGTTTCAACGTCTTCTCTATCAACCTCCTCCTCCAACCCACAGGTACCGGGAAATCCCCAAAGTTGAATGACTCAGCAGTCAACTTCCTCTTTTTCAAAGAGAATTTCTCCCTGGCTTGTCTCACAGGGACACTAGACATTACCATCACCAGGAAAAAATGTGCCAGGGGCATCCCCCGCTTGAAGGTGACATTGCTCTTCGTAGTGTTCCTGATATTCACTGCCATCCTGTTCGCCTGTACAATCGAGGGCTTCTGCAGTTTGGGCCTCACCAGTACCCCAGCAGATAAGCCCGACTCCTCTTTGAGGTCTTCTGGAGCATCCACCAAGAGGGCCTCGGCCTCAGGCATTCTGGGAAATTTGGGGTTTCCCATCACTCTCGCTACTTCCCCGGGCCATCATACGATTGGCTTGGACTGGTTGAACCACACAGACCCTCGTCTAAACTTGTTATCCGGCCCAGTGCAGCCACGCACTTCCTCAAAAGCAGCTCCAAACACCGGGTGAACGGACAATGTTCTCAGAAATCTCTCTCCAGCTCTCTCCTTGCAGGCTCCCATGAGCCTCCTCACAGTAGGAGTGTTGGTCCCCACAAAAATTGAAACTCTGCCCTTCTCAACGGGGTCCAGACAAACCAGCGCTAATGTATCAAGGACCTCAGCCACTCCCACATCGGCCTCCAAAAACTCCAGCTTCACTGACAAATAAAGATCATACGGATAATCACCCACACTCAGACCCCAGATCTCTAGCCCACTGAGTGGCGTCAATGGTAAATGTGTCAAATAGTAGTTGTAAAATGAATGGTACAGCAAAGTGACCGGCGACACTATGTCGTTTATGGCTTTAGCATAAATACCCTCTATCCATAGTGATACACTGGAGCTTGGCCCCATTAAGCCTTCAGGAATAGTGGTTTTTACTTTAGGGTGTTCCTTGATATATTGCTGGGAACGTGTTCCCCCCAAGACACCAGGCCATTCCTTCACCAGGTCTCTCTTAAGTTTCCCGACGTCTCTTTCTGATTAGGTACCCAGGGGCTCACTCTCTGAGGGGTTTTCTATCGTTCACACTCATGCCTGAAGTGTCCCTCTTCCCCCTTCTAGCGGGACCCTGGCCACTAGCAGCCCTCTGCGTAGTCCGTCCCCTTAGGGGTCCACCTCCCTGTCAGCTCCATCATATGGGGGGGGGGGGGTGTCACACTCACTGATAACAACCTGGACATCTCAGTTCTCAGCTCTGCCACGAACTCCTTTACCACTCCTCAGGTGGGCTATCCATGGTCACTTCAACACAGGGGGCTACTATCAAGGACTGTAACTTACTAATGCAGCCCCTCCCGCGCTTCTGACACATTCTGCTCCTCTCGCACTTCTCTGATCAGCTCAACAAACGAGGGAGGGGGCGCGTCTTACAAGACAGTCAGAGACCCCATGGTTCTGGCACTGGGCCCTTTAGCTATTTGTTTCATTCTTAACTGATCCACCTCAGCGGTTTGAATGGCCCCTCTGCGCTGCAAGCAATTTAGTTGCCTCTCTAGCCGAAAAATGTAGGCAGAAAGCTTCTCCCCCTTCTCCTGACACATGTCCTGAAACCCCGTCATGAACTCCAGTTGGCTTCCCGTCACACCAAACACCTTTTCTAGCGTTTGCATGTAGGCCGTAGAGATGGCAAAGGGGTTCTGTGTCTTTATGGCTCTGACTATGTTAGTAGCCCGCCCGCTCAAACTTTCAACCAATCGCTGTCATTTTACATCATCAGAGCACTGCCACTCATCTAACAACTGAGAGGTCTGCACCGCCCAAGTCTCATACTCCTCCTCCCCCTCGGGTGTGGGCTTTGCCCCAGAGAACATTCTCAGCTGTCGATAGCTAGGAACCTTTGCCTGGGCACTGGGCCATTTATTCACCACGGAGGTAAGGGCTGATACCAACTCAGAAGTCCCACTCTTCACTGGAGGATTCAATAGACATTCCAAATCAACCTGTCTTTGAAGTCTCCACCCCAGCTAGGGGGGACACGGCTTGCTATTCAGCCAGGTCTCCTTCACTGTCCTCCTCCCGGAAAGTATGGACAGCCCACGGTCCCCCCTGTCCTGGGGCCCAGTAGTACCAGGCAGTTCCACTGCTGTTAAATCAGCGCTAGTCTGGACTAAAACAAAGTTTTTGCCCGCCAGTTTATCAAACCTTTGCCCCACAATCGTAACCGTTCCTATGACTGTAACAGTACTTAAAGCGAATTAGTAATTCATCAGGGATATGAATGTTTACCCCTCTCAACTCACACGCATTCGTTATCAGTAACCCCGTGGATTCGCACCACCGCTCCACCCCTGCAGCGTCCATAACCACGTATCGTAATCACTTTACCGGACAATAGTTTAGCACAGACTTAAACACGTAACCCACTGGATCAATGCTCAGGGCAATCACACAGCATCCAATAAAACCGATCGCAGATGAGCCCCCACAATGAAACACTCTGGTTCCATCGGCTGCGTAGGTCTGGGGAAGACAATCTCCAGCCCTGCCAAACGTGTGAGATGGAGGCGCGAGCCCACCCCAAACCCCCTGTTAGTCCGTGAGCCAGTAGGGTTGGTCAGTACCATCTGAGGGGAATAATGCTGGTGGTGATTTTTGGCAAGGTACACGTCTCTAGAGTTGGAAAATATATGATAGCATTGCATCAGTGGTAGCTTTTCTTTATAATGCATTTTATAAAATAAGCATTTCTGAAAAGTGGCCAATATAAAGTACAACATATATATTCAACCTTGTGGTATTTTGTCATCAGTGATCCTTTAACATTGAAATTTGTCACAATGATAGCTGAGTTCAAGCATTTTTCATCAAATATTGTTACAAAAATCTACATCGAAAACGATGTCATTGGTGGCACTCGCAGTACAGTGCCCAGTTTCAGTAGAGTGAATCATTTCATTTTTAGAAAAATATTTGTCTGTTGTTTATTTTGGAAAAGTCAATAAAAACCCTAGGACACATATAACCACATGGATTTGTAGAGATTTTATTCAGGAATTCAAATAAGTAATCACCTTTTGTATATATTCCATACTAACATCAGTACAGCAGAAGATGTTATCCCACCCCCCAAAAGGTAAAAAACCGCATTTGGAGAGATTTCTGGAGTATCATCAATGTCATGATATTTTCCACATTGTTGTATCAAATCAAAACAATCTTAAGCTTTTGTCATAGCATATAGAATTACAGTACAATAATTCAAATGTGGGGTTCCACACGGCCATAACCTAGGCCCCATTTGGTTGTAAAATGAATATATTTAATCAAAGACTGCTTTCCATACTTTGATGACCTATTAATAATCATAATAATTTTCCAAGTCTTCCACATCTTCCACATCTTCATCTGAACTTTCCACATTCTCTGAGGTGGATGACTGGTGCTCACAGTCTGCCACTCTAAACATGTCAGTACACCTGAGGCCATTTGGAACACACATACATCTTGGGAGTGAACACTTTTTTGGACAGTTACAGGCCAGTAGATCCAGGACGACATCGGTTGCTGGCTGGCCTTCCATCCAGTGCACCACCAACTGTTCAGCTTCCTCTTCTCTCTCCATCTTCCATCCTCTGCCAACAGGGCTTGGCACTTGTGGATCCTTCTTCAAACATCTTCTCTATATACCAGCCTGGTAGCTGGCTCGCTGTGCATGTTTTGTTAAGCAGTCCTTGCATGGTAGGAGTTGATGACTTTCGATTTCACATTTTTAGGCACAGAAAAGGTGATACCTGAGCTCATTGACCTTGGTGGTTGATGCTTTTAGGGCATACAGGAGCCATGTAAATGCCTCCAGTTTTTCCATCAGTTCTGGGGAGATGTCCCATTCCTGGCCCAACTCTAAGAATGTGTCCTGAATTTCCCTGTTGCTGATCAGAAGTTTTAGGGCACTTGTCTTCCTTTTGTCTGCAAAAGCGCTTACGGTGTCACATCCTGTATATGCGTGCAACCCAACGAGAGTCCTACAAACCTCTATGCCAACAGTGGCAGCAACCTTCCTGATGTCTACAAGCCCTGTACGGGTTCTAGTGCCACACTTCTGGAACAATGGGGCCTCAATCTTGTCACAAAATGCTAAAGACATGATAAAGACATCTGTGTCTTCTGAGCAGATCACTATAGATTGGTATCCCTCTCTTATGGCATGGGCAGCATGGAGAAGTAGGCAGCCATCTGCTTCTTCTTGTTGACACTGAAGAGCTGACACCTCCTCACTGTCTTGAGATGTGATTCTGTAACATTTGTCATTCACAGTTGCATACAGAACCTTCTCCTGTAGCTTTGCTCTGTACTCCACCTTCCTCCACTCATGGACTATGAAGCTAATGAGAGCTGCCACTGCTGCAATGCTATCACATATTTTCTGGCACTAGGGGTCTGTGCCTTGCCAAAAATCAGTATAAGAATTATTCCCGCCAGATGGTACCGGTGGCCCAAATTTGGGGTCCTGGCTCACGGACTGTGTTTGTGTGGATGCTGAGTAATTCGTTACCCTGTTACAAATGAGTGCCATGAAATAACAGACAGCACACCACATACAATTCAAAGATTTAGCTTTATAATTCTTAATTTGACTAAAGGGTTAGTAAAGAAAGAACAATAAAAGGGCCTATTTTACTGAAACAGTCTAACGTGCACAACTTGGAGCTTACTGATCCTCCATCGATCTCACCCCGGGTTTTATCGAATCACGGCCCCACTCCGAGTCTAATCCTACAACCTCTTCTCTTCGGCATCTTCTCTCTTCATCTCCCTCTCACACAAAGCCCCAAGCCCAACCTTAGCGTCCCTCACCACAGAAACCTCCCCTTAATTTGACCATCCTAACTGGATGGCTCACAATTCTCCTATCCCTTATCTTCAACAGTAACCCAAACATAAGCTGAAAACAAGCAGCTCGCACAAAACAGTAGAAAATGAAATACAGAACAGCATAGCAGTAAAAAATCTGAACCAGGGCATTACATCCAGTAATGCAATAGTAATTGTAACTCCTCTCCCTCCCCCCAGCTGTTAAGAAGAGTCACTTACTCAATTCACTATTTTGCCTTTAGGGAGAAAGTGGTTGGCCGTCTACAGAACGATTTTAGACAGATAGAAGAGAGAGAGCAGAATCTGGAGAAAATGGAGAGAGCAAAGCAGTATTTACAGCAACAGATTCAAGCCAGGATCCAGTCTATTGCTTCCGAGGACAAGGAGAGAGAAGCCCGCAGGTTGGCACACCTTCAGCAGGTGACTGTAAGGAAGGACATGATGGAGGCCGAGAAAATGAAAGCAGATGAAATAAAAGAAATCCAGCTGCAGGTATTATAAACAGGAATCTTCCTTACAAAAGCATGGGTAAATAATTGTACTGCATTCTGTAGATGGTCCACACTGGAATCACTGTGCAGTGGTGGTGGAGAGACTGCTTTGCCCTGGATGATGTTGAGCTTCTAGACATCTGTTACAGCTGTACTCATCTATCTAGTGCAGTTCATTATACTCCTGATGGTGGAAAGGATTCAGAGTATCGAGGAGAGCCACTAACCACACAATACCCAACCTCTAACCTGCACCCTGGAAACAGCATTTATGTGACTGGTCCTATTGAGTGTTTAGGCATTGCTGATGGTGGCGGACAGATAGTGTTGCCATTGAATGTCAAGGAATAGTGATTAGACCCTCCCTCTTTAAAGATGGTTATCGTGTAGTACTTTTAGAGTATAGAACATAGACCAGCACAGTACAGGCCTTTCCTACAGGTCCATGATGTTCGGCCGACCTGAGAGATGTACTCCATAATCAGTCTAACCCTTCCCCCTAATACAGGTCATAATCCTCCATTTTTCTTACATCCATGTGCGTACCTAGGGGTCTCCTACATGTCCTTATTCTATCAGCTTGTACCACCCCCACGCTGGCAGTATGTTCCAGGCATCCATCACTCTCTGTGTATATAAAAAAAAACTTCCTCTGACATACTGTACCCCATACACTTTCCCTCAGTCACTTTAAACGCATGTCCTCTGATATTGACTGTTGCTTCCCTGGGGGAAAAGGCACTGACTGTTCACTCTACGTTTCTCATTTTAATACATCTTTATCAAGTCACCTCTCATCCTCCAACCTTCCAAAGAGAAAAGCCCCAGCTTGTTCAATCTCTCATCATAGGACGTGTCTTCTAATGCAGGCGGCATTTTAATAAATGTCCTCTGAACCTCCTCTGTAAGTTTCCACAGCCTTCCTATAATGAGGCAACCAGACCTGAACACAGTGCTCCAAGTGTGGTCTAACCAGATTTTTATAGAGCTACAACATAACCTTGTGGCTCTTGAACTCAATCCCCAGACTAATGAAAACTGGCAAACTCTATGCCTTCTAACCACCATATCAACTTGCATGGCATCTTTGAGGTATCTGTGGATTTGGACACCAAGATGCATCAGTTCCTCCTCACTGCTGAGAATCCTGCCAAGTGACCTTGTATTCTTCATTATAGTTCAATCTTCCTGAATGTATCTCCTCACAGTTTTCTGGATTGAACTCCATCTGCCACTTCTCTGCCCAACTCTGCTGTAACCTACGGCAACCATCTACACTATCCATAACACCTACAAGTTTTGTCATCTGCAAACTCACTAACCCACCCCTCCACTTCCTCATCCAAGTCATTTATAAAAATCACAAAGGGATCCCTGCAGAACATCACTAGTTGCCAACTTCCAGACAGAATACTGTCTGTCTAACACTACACTCTGCCTTCTGTGGGCAAAGCAATTCTGCAAACCCACACACCGAGTCCCCATTGATCACATGCCTCATGACTTTCTGGATTTACCTACAATGCCTTACTAAAATCCATATACACCACATCCACTGCTCTACCTTCATCAAGTTGTTTTGCCACCTCCTCGAGAAACTCAATTAGGCTTATGAGACACAGGCCTGCCCTTCATGAAGCCACATTATCCCTAATAAGATTATGCTTCTCCAAATGCTCTTAAATTCTGTCCTTAAAACCCTCTCCAATATTTTCGCACTATTGATGAAAGACTTAGTGATCTATAATTCTCAGGATTATCCCTATTTCCTTTCCTAAACAACAGAACAACACTTGCCCTTCTCCAGTCCTCTGGCACCACTTCTGTGGCCAGGGATCATTGTCAGCTTCCCAGCAATCTCTTCATCACTTTCTAAAGTAGCCTAGGGTATATCTCATCCGACCCTGGAAATGTATCTATCCTAATGCTTTTCAGTAGCTCTAACACTGCCTCTTTCTTAACCCCTACGTGTTCCAGTACATTGGCGGACATCATATCCATCTAGGTCCTTCTCCCTCCTTAGTGAATAAAGTACTCATTAAGGACTTCCACTACTTCCACTGCCTCTAGGCACCTTTCTCTCTTTATCACTGACTCTGGTCATCCTCCTGTTCTTCGTGTATGTGTAGGATACATTAGAGCTTTCCTTAATCCTACACACCCAGGCCTTCTCATGTCCCCTTCTAGTTCTCCTAAGTCCCCTCTTCAGCTTCTTTTCAGCTACTTTATAATTTTGAAGAGCCCTGCCAATTGCTGCTTCTTAAACATTAAGTATGCTTCCTTCTTCCTCTTGTCTAAATGTTCCACCTCTCTTGTCAGCCATGGTTCCTTCACCCTAATACCCTTTCCCTATCTCAGTGGCACAGACCTATCCAGAAACTCATGCAAGTAACCCTTAAACAGCCTCCATATTTCTGCAGTGCATTTCCCTGAGAAGTCTTGATCCCAATTTATGCTCCCAGGTTCCTGCCCTATACCATCGCAATTGTCCTGTTGAAAATGTGGCAAAACAAAAGTTAAAATGATGTGCTGACAGAGACAGTGTGCAGATATTTAGTTGTGCAAGCTGAATGTGGTCCTTGAGAACCAAACTCCCCTTTGTATGGACCCTGTTCAACCCTGGATCCCAAGATCACCAGGCATACTAAGACAAGGATATAAACAAAGGATTTTAAGACACACTAGCTATTGGACAGTTATTTTACTAAATCTCAAGTACTATTGGCCTTTAATTGCATAGACTGTATGAGCTTCCCTGAAATAACACCTGAAATGTCATATGATTGGTATTTATTGGTTAACTTCATTCAACTGCACTTGCCCCATCACTGACGGTTCCCATGACCTATGGAATCACTTTCAAGAACTCTTTATTTCATTTTCTTGATATTTATTGCTTTATTATTATTTTTACACAGTTTTTTTGTCTTTTGCACATTGTTGCAGCCTTTCATTTATTTTATTCTGGTTCTTGGATTTACTGAGTATGCCCACAAGAAAATGAATTTCAGGGTGGTATATGGTGATATATATGTACTTTGACAATACATTTACTTTGAACTTTAAACTAAATATGCAAATAATGGGATTCAGACATGCACAAAGTTTCTTTTGGATCAGTATCTGTATCAAAATTGGCAAATTTGAGCTGTAACCTCAGAGCAGTTTGGTGACAGGGGCTGGACTGTTTTCCTTGTGCAGAAATACATAAAATATGATTGAACGAGTGTGAGTTGTCACTTCAATTAATTAGAAATGACAAGACATCCCCCAGTAAAATACTTTTCCAATCATCTGCACATGTCCTTGTCCGTGCTATGCTAAAAGTTGGTGATTTACGATAACTATCTGAAATGCTTGCCCACAATAAGGTCTGTCACCTGACCAGGTTCATTGCCTAGTACTAAATCCAATATGGCCTCCCCTCTAGTTGGCCTGCCACATACTGTGTCAGGAATCCTTCCTGGACAAACCCAATAAATTCTACCCCATATATGGAGATGCCAGTCAATATTGGGGAAATTGAACTCCCCCAGGATAATAATCCTGTTATTTTGCACCTTTCTAAAATCTGCCAACTTACCTGCTCCTCAGTGTCCCAGTGGCAATTGTTGGGGAGGTGGAGAATGGTATAGAAAACTCCCAGCAGAGTGATTGCTTCCTACCTACACTGACCCAGTATACACTCCCTCCACGACATCTTCCCTTTTTCAGCTCCGATACTGTGCCTGATTAGCAATGCAGCACCCCCCCATCTCTTTTTTACCTCCCTTTCAAACATCCAGACCTCAGAACAAGTCTCTGTAAATGGCCACAACATTATAGTTTCAAGTACTGATCCATACTCCAGGCTCATCAGCCATGTCTCTGATACTTATTGCATTAAGGTAAACACATTTCAACCCATCCAAGTGAAAGTATTTATGCCCTATCCACTACCTATCCTTCCTCATGGTTTCTCTACACATTATATCTATCTTTACACTAACGTCTCTATCATTCGACCTATCACTCTGATTTCCATCCCACTACTAACCTAATTTAAACTCTTCCCAAATGCTCTAGCAAACCTACCTGCAAGGATATTGGTCCCTCTGGAGTCTGGGTGTAACCTATTCCTTTTATACAGGTCTTACCTCTCCCAGAAGAGATCCCAGTAATCTGAAACACTGTCCCCTGCACCAATTCCTCAGCCACTCACTCATCTGCCAAATTATCCTATTCTTATCCTCACTGGCACGTGCCTCAGAGAGCAATCCAGAGATTACTCCCTGAAGGTCTTGCCTTTTAGCTTCCTTCCTAGTTCCCTTTATTTGCTCTTCAGGACCTCATTGCTTTTCCTAGATATGTTGTGGGTACCAATTTGTACCATGAATTCTGGCTACTATCCCTCCCCCTTGGGAATACTATGGACTCGATCTGAGATGCCCATGACTCTAGTAGCTGGTAAGCAACTTAGATACTTACACCTAACTATTGAATCTCCCATCACCACCACCTTCTTTCGCCCCCTCCCTTTTGAGCCTAGAGCCAGACTCAGTGTCAGAGAGCTGATCGCTGTGGTTTTACCCTCGTTATGTTGTCCCCAGAGCAGTATTCAAAGTGGTTACCTGTTATTAAAGGATATGGCCCCGGGGTGCTGTGCACTATCTGTCTATCCCCACTCCCTCTCCTGAAAGTCGCCTAGCTACCTTCCTCCTGCAGCTTAGATGTGATGGCCTCCCTGCAGGTCCTATCGAACAACTCCTTATTCTCCCGAATAATCCATAGGTCATCGAGCCCCTAATGCAGAGTGTAAGGAGCTGCAGACTGATGTACCTCTTGCAGGGTTTGTCAATAAGTAAATAAATAAATTCATCTGACATTAATTAAAACATTTATATTTTGTACTCCAAGTGTAGATAGGAACACATAGACACACAAGAAACTTATTGATAGCAATTTTCTTTTGATCTGCCAGCAAAACGATAAAGATATTTTGACCCTGTCTCTGTACAGCTAGATCGTATGAAACAGATACTCAATTGATTTGGCATAACATTATCCAGCCATACGTTTTTATCTGGCTGGTGAACAACTGTGTGTGTGTGTGTGTGTATGTGTGTGTTTAAAAAAACCCCTTCTCATTCTTCATGTTTTAGGAAGCGAGAAGAAAACGAGTGGAGCAACACAATAAAATGGTGGCAGAAAAGTTCAGCGAAGCAGAAAAGCTGACCTAAGAACAAGAGATATTCCAAAAAAATGCATCAAAGGAGGCAGGTTTCACCATTTTAGAAGGAAATTAAGCAGGTTCAATCTATGCATTTGGCAGCTTTGTAAATTTAGCTTACATTTAGTGAGTGTGTATAGCTATAGTGCCTGTAAAAAAAAATTCACCCCCCTTGGAAGTTTTCATGTTTTGTTGTTTTACGTTGAATCACAGTGGATTTAATTGGTCTTTTTGACACTGATCAACAGAAAAAGGCTCTTTTGTATCTAAGTGAAAACAAGTTTCTACAAAGTGATCTAAATTAATTACAATTATCAAACACAAAATAATTGATTGCAGAAGTATTCACCGCCTTCAAGTCAGTATTTAGTAGATACACCTTTGGTAGCAATTACAGCCTTGAGTCTGTGTGGATAGATCTCTATCAGCTTTCCACATCTGTACACTGCAGTTTTTCTCCATTCTTCCTTACAAAACTGCTCAGGCTCTGTCAGCTTGCATGGGGATCGTGAGTGAATGGCCACAAATTTCATTTGGATTGAGGGCTGGTCTCTGACTTGGCCACTTCAAGACATTAACTTTGTTGTTTTTAAGCCATTCCTGTGTAGCTTTGGTTTTATGCTTGAGGTCATTGTCTTTCTAGACAACAAATCTCCTCCGAAGTCACAGTTCCCTTGCAGACTGCATCAGGTTTTCCTCCATGATTTCGCTGTATTTTGCTGTATTCATTTTACCCTCTACTTTTACAAGCCTTTCAAGACCTGTTACAGTGAAGCATCCCCACAGCATGATGCAGCCACCACCGTGCTTCACGGTAGGGATGGTGTGTTTTTGATGATGTGTTGTGTTTGCCTTACGCTGAACATAGTGTTTAGTCTGATAGCCAAAAAGTTCAATTTTGGTTTCATCAGACCATGGAACCTTCTTCCAGCTGACTTCAGAGTCTCCCACATGCCTTCTGGCAAACTCTAGCTGAGATTTCATGTGAGTTTTTTCCACAGTGGCTTTCTCTTTGCCATTCTCCCATAAAGCTGTGACTGGTGAAGCTCCCAGGCAACGGTTATTGTGTGTGCAGTCTCTCCCATCTCAGCCACTAAAGCTAGTAACTCCTCCACAGTTGTTATAGGTCTCTTGCTGGCCTCTCTCACTAGTCCCCTTCTTGCATGGTCACTCAGTTTTTGAGGATGACCTGCTCTAGGCAGATTTACAGCTGTGCCATATTCTTTCCATTTCTTGATGATTGACTTAACTGTATTCCAAGGGATATTCAGTGACTTATTTATTTGTTTGTATCCATTTTCTGACTTGTGCTTTTTAATACCTTTTTCGTGGAGTTGCTTGGAGTGTATTTGTATCTTCATGGTGTAGTTTCTGCCAACGTACTGTCTCATCAACAGTTGAACTTTCCAGATACAGGTGTACATTTACTAAATTCAGTTGAAACATTTTGAATGCACACAGATCTCCAAAAGCAGATCTCCATTTAACTAGTTATGTGGCTCCTGAAACCAGTGGCTGCACCAGTAATGATTTGGTGTGTTATATAAAAGGGGAGTGAATACTTGTGCAATCAATTATCGTGTGTTTTATATTTCTAATTAACTTAGGTCACTTTCTAGAGATCTGTTTTCACTTTAACACAAAAGTCTTTTTCTGTTGATCAGCATCAAAAAAGTCAAATTAAATTCACTGTGATTCAATGTTGTAAAACAATAAAACATGAAAATTTCCAAGGGGGGTGAATACTTTGTATAGGCATTATACACATATATAACGTATGAATTGTGGATTCTGGTTGATTGGGCTATCAGTAAATTGAGACATCAAGCCAGCCGCTTATTTGGGACAAATCTTAAAGAACAAAACTAACTGAGAAAATAGCCTGGATTCCCTTTGTTTATTTGGGACACTTTGCCATTTAACTGGGGAAGAGACTGTTGCTGAACAATTTCTAACCAATGTCAGACACATTGGACGCTTTTGGACATTACACCATGCTTAGTGTGAACAATTTTTACGTAGCATCAGTTGCATGCATTTGCATTCAAAAAGCAGTGTTTTTTGTTACTGACAGTTGGTGAGAAATAAGCAATAAGACAATTCAGAACTGTTTTGCGCATTCAGGCTAGGAGATGCTAGATAAAGCTGAAGTGAAAATGAAATGATTTCACTACTTCAACAAGTTAGGAACTACGAAGAACTTAAAGGTGTCTACAATCATTTTGAATGCTACAATGTAAATTAAGATTTGGAGGATACAATTGTTGAAAGTATTGTATGATGGCAGTCCATTATCTATATTAGGTATCTGCACTGATTTTGTTCATTTGCAGTCAATCAGAAGAAAAAACACAGCAGCGTACACTGGATAAATTAATTTGTTGATAACAATTAGGAATTTAATACAGTTTTATAGTACTGTGGTAGTATTAGAATTTGTTCTGTAATTTAAATATGTAATTTGTTACTCAGTTAAATGGTAGTTTTATTATACCTTTTTGATTGTTTCCACAAAAATTCGACTGAGGCATCTGCTTTATTGCGCCAAAATGTATACATATAATAGTAGTTTTAAAATATATATGTATATATACTTTTTAATCTGTTACTACTTTTTTTCTATTAATTCTTTCCCCCTTTTTAAATGCCTGAGATAATATTTACTCTTGTTGCTGTCCTTATTGGCTAGCCCCAGTTGGAGGTTGTTGTAATGCTTTTGGTATGAAACAATAACAAGTATTCCAGGATCAAATGGGATTACTCCTGCAAAGCTTAAAATGTCCCCCATTCCTTTGAAAATGTAACAAATTGGAATGTGAATATATTTTTAAAAATTGAGATGTTTTTATTTGAATGACGGCCCCACTCAAATGAGCCATGTAACAGTGAGAATTACTGTATTTTCATATTATAGCCTACTTACTAGATGCATTTAAGATGGAAATCAGCCAATTAATCAAAAGTGTTTTTGTTCTTGAAGTCCAGCTGTCATGTTTCAATTATATCAGCTGTGTTTGAAATAGTCAACATCAAGATTCCATTCACATTTGCAAGTAGCATTTAATACAGATAATTTAATCCACATAAACATTAGTTCTTTTAATAACTAAAGTGACTTTTGCACTCTTTTTTAAAAAAAAATCATAGCTCAACTGGTACCTCTCTTCATCAAAGTCAACAGATTCTAACCTTCAGCCCTAATTTGAAGTCTTCAGCATAAAAAAACTAGGCTGATACTCTAATGTAATACTGAGTGCTACATTGTCAGAGGTACCTTCTTTCTGATGTTTTCGGAAGGCTCTCTAGCACCATTTTGAAGGGAGGAAAATAGAGCCACTGCTGTCTTTTTACATCTCAAAACAATTAAATCTATGATAATTATATCCTCAATATTGTTTAGGGGAACTACCACATTTCCTATGTTACAACTGTGACTACTATTCAACTTTATTGCCAATGAAGTACATTTAAGATCTGAAAGAAACATGAAAGGTACAATGTAAATGCAAGTTTCTCCTCCTTCCTCTTCCTTCTCGGGATAGGTCTCACTAAATTTTAAGGAGTTAATGCACAGGGTTCCAGTATTTAGCCTTTCTTGTTCATGCAGCCAAGTCACTGCAATTAATCTATTTCTTAGCCTATATTGTTGAGGAGTTAGCACATCATATATTATTGTAAGTATCTTTCAAAATGAATGTTTTTGCCTCAACCACTCTGTCAAATGGTGAGTCCCAGAGCCCCAGTCTTCCTCAAGTTCCATCAACTCATTCTGTCATGTCCATCTTTGAGTTCCACCTTCTATTTGCCATTTCCTTATGTTTTAATATTGCAGTTTGATCTCCCCGCAGCTACCCCAACCATCAGTTTGTAAACCTTCAGAACAGCTCTTTAAAAATCTGCGGGCCATGTTGTGGCATTGGTCCTCCATACTCTTCAATCTCTTCTTCTGTATTGGCTTAAAAGCTACCTCTCTGATCAAACTTCTGATTACTGTTCCTAATGTGAGCCTTTGACCTCCTGTGTCTTTGTGAGCCAACGGGTAACACTTTGTCCATTTCAGATGAAACCGTGTGGCCTTGCATTGTGGCTGCTGTAAGATCAATAATCTTCTATTTGAATTGTAGCCTGGTCAATTCGCAGATATATAAATTAACCTTTCAAGAATGCGTTACATTTTAATCCCATTTTATAAAGACTAATATTGATTTTTTTTTAACGAGTTAAATGTTTGAAGTAGCAATATTAAAATGGATTCTTTCAATGGAATGTAGAGGCAGAAAGATTATTCAGGGATCATTTATTATGAAACTTTCCAAGATCTAATGCTACTAGATTTTACTGTTTATCATATTGAACTGATAATGGATTTAGTTAGACACATTAGAAATTAACCCATTTATTTATGCATACATTAGATTTGTACTCATGCTCTATAAAATTTGTTACATATAAAAATAATTCCAAAAGAATATGATTCAGTTGTTTTAAAATTATTGTATTCAAATGTATTAGGCATCATGGCATTTCAGAAATAGTTACTTCATAATTTGCAACTGTCCATAAGGAAATGGCATTTTAATAAAATGTGCCTGAGAACCATTGCACTGATACAGAAAATACAAACTTCCCCTGAAAAAGAGCTATTGGGGGTACATTACTTTTGCAATCCTGTACTCCTTACAGTTCATACATTAAAAATGAGATCTATGGTTTGATCGGGTCCCAAGTGTATGACTCGTGTCTGTTCTCTGAGAGACGATCTTGATTTTGCTGTCACTGCATATGAACCTGGGGCCACTTGAATGTGAACCTTGTCATTACTTTTAAGCTGTTATTAAAATAAAAAGAGAACTGTCATTATTGGATCATGCTAAATTAGTTTGTCTTATAACAAAACATACCTTTTGCTAAAGATACTTTTCATACTTAGTTTGCCAGGTCAACTGCTATACCAGGATCTTCTGCCAGCTTGCACACAAGCCTTCTGTTCCTGAGGGACCAGAAATCTTGCAGTGAGAACTTCAAACTGGAGTTCGGTTTCTTTCCTGGGTCTTTAATATTTATTTGAATTTTGAAGACATGACAAGGAGTCCTTCAGTGCCTCTTAATGATCTTACAGCTCCTGGCCACAATATTAGAGGTTTAAGAATTTGCTTACCACCTGAGACATCAAAAATGTGCAGCTGAGATTCTGGGTAATTGGCTATATCTAGTCCTGGGGTATTTAAGTGTACTCTGTGATCTAGCTCCTGTTAAAACAAATGTAATTGCACTTGAAATTTAAATAGTTTATATTTGTTCAACTACTTGTCTAAAAACCAGGAGAACAAATATAAAACAAAACACTGGGTTCAGAGCAAGTGACTCAAAGTTCAGGGAAAGTAACATTTTCTGCAGGAAATATGCCAGGATCTCAAATTGTATTTGCAATTTGTCTTTCTCTTTCCTGTGTTGTCTGAGCTGCATACTTTCAAAACTTACATTTTGATTTCAAATTACCAACAATTGCATTTGTCCTTGTAACATTTTCTTTATTAAAACTGAGCCAAGAACTAGTGTAGGTTCACTTTGAAACTGCATTGTAATTGCTCCACAACCTGCGGTTATTCCAGATCTCTACTCGGGTAACACACTTACAGGAACTTTGTAGTGTGAACACTTGTGACATTTCAGATCTCTGTGGTAGCGTTGGATATGATTTTCCTCCATTTCATCTCTTTGACATATTGGTACACCTTCATAATAATGCTGCAAATTAAATGTTACAGGTTTTTTATAATTTTAATTACATTGATTTAGACTTCACTTGGTTTCATTTCCTCCAATTGGTCATTAATTCATTTGACTAATACTTACAACACTAGTCAAAGCATTAGGAATTTGAAGCTTCCAATAATAATTGACAAAGAATATATTTAGAGCATGTCTAAAGTGCACCACCTCTACACAAAAAGTGCACAATTGCAGTTTAACTTCACAAAGGCACTGGCTATTTTCATGCTTGAATCGTAACTAAAATATCCTGATTTATAAATGGTGCTTCTTAGTCCAAGCTTTATTATCACTTTTTCGTTTCCTAAACACTCCCAATGTTCTACAAGCAGTGTTTTTCTGATGCTGCTATATTTTACCGTTCAACCTCTGCAGATTTCAGACTTACATCCTTACTTTTTTCTTTAAAAAAAGAGGGGAAAGCCATTTCTACTTCAACTGTAACAAACATATCCTAATGCTTCACAAATCACGTGGCCTTTGCGATTCATATGCACCAATTAGTATTTTAACCCTAAATATGAGCTTGTTATTTTAACCAATAACTAATTGTGATCTTCAAGCTATACTCTCTGCATCTCAAATCTCAATACTTTTACAGATTGCAAAAATGTCTGGAAATGCAGTGAAGAAAAACAAAGATCATTACAGCTTACCTTACAGTGCCTTGTGGTATAAGCCATGCAATGCAGAAGAGAAGCAAAGGCTTCATCGATGTCAGGGCACTCTGTTTCACCCTGACAAAGAGACAGTATCAGAATCACAGTGGGTTCTATTTACCGATAGTTAGAGATGCTGACAGATTTTCCAAGGACTTTTTCTTCCTGTTAAAGTGTTACTTAATACTTTTCTAAACAATTAATAAAAGTTTATAACAATTGAGTTATAAACCCAATTATACATTTATCTTCTATATCTGGTTGCATTATTGCTTTTGAATTATCACATTCTCAATTGCATTGTTTTCTGCTTTCCTTCTGGTTCCTAGATACAAATCTAGGAATGAGAATCAGTGGTCCCAGTGGCAATCCTTTTGGAATATCACTCCTTAATCTGAGAAATGAACTTTAAGGGTGCTATTTTACAGCCAGCTTCCTGTCTGTTCTAAATAGTTAAGATTACGCAGTAAAATTCTCATTCCTTAATAAGCAGCTTAAATGCAAGTTGGCTGGATCATATGACACTATAGGATAGAGGGGCTGAGCTGGTGTCTGAAGCAGAATGCATGTTCATTTTGCCCAATAAAATGTTAAGAAAACAGAGCAGACAGTTTAGGTTTAGGATTAAATCTCACATGAACGATATACATCAACAAATAATTTGGTTGACCAATCTATTTCCAAGCTGTCAATTCTTTAGTTATCATGAAGTTATTTTCATTGGTTTTAAACAATTTTTCTATAATTACAGAATATTTCGAATATGGTTCACACTGGTCCTTCTGTGCCCGAAATATTTTCATTATTTTTTCCAAATGAACTATTTCATTCATATGATACTGTTCTTTAACACAAAATCTATTTTCCAGGAAACAAAACAATTTTCCACCACTTTATTGAAAGTTATGTTGTTCCTCACACCCCATCTCGTTTCACCTTAACGTTAAGATTTGTGATTATGCTACTTCCACAAATTCCATCTCATGCTGCTGAAGATGTCCCCATCCTCATCTGCCTCTGTTGAATTCAGAGTTAAAAACACACATTTTATTCTATCTTTTCATCTCAACTCCTGCTGGAAATGACAGATCAGATATTTTCTCTTATAATTTTAGTTTCACTAGTAATGACATTTTAAAATTATATGCAAGAACTCAACAGTTGCTTCGGAAGAATTGCACTTTTACCTCATCTGTCTGAATGGACGACTCTGCACTTCTCCCTGATCTATCAAATGACCAATGAACTCTCCTCTGAGCACGTTGGAGAACTTCTTGCCCAAGCCGTGATGATCGCCTCAGTGCACTTTGGAGTTGGCAGGTGTCGTGTTCCATGCTGAAGTAATCCTCAGAGAAGTAGAAATTGCTTAAACTTGATTCTGCCAGACAAAAAGACATTAACAACTACTTCCACACTTTCCATCGCTTTGTCAAATCATTTTCCACAAGATGTACCAATCCCTTACAATTTATATGACTGTGGAGTACTTCCAGTCCTTAGACAATTCTGTGTAACAGAGATAATAAAGAGTGGACCACTGGTGTCTGCTCCTCCGTGCAATTTGATCATGCCTAATAGCTTACCTCAATGCCACATTTCTGCCATAATCCCATTTCCCTGACATCCAAAGACCTATATGTAATGAATGTATCATGGATTTACTAGAATTCCACAGATTAATTACCCTAGGATGAAGACATCTCCTCGCCAATTCCTTGAGATGGAGATCCTGGTCTAGATACCCCAGCAAAGGGAAATATCAAACCTACACCTACCCAATTAAGATGTGAAAAAATTCTGTAATGAGAGGTGATTGAATTCCTTCCAAACACAAAAGTTTAGGCTCAATCTGCTTGATTTCTCGTAAGACATGGAATCAATCTGGTTTAATTCTTTGACCATATATAAAAAAAATGTTCCTTGGATAGGGAGGGCATATTCACCAGAACGTTATACAATGGAAGCTGAATATCTTCAGCTCAACTCCTTTCCCAATAAAGGCCAACTGACTATTTGCCTCTCTTAATTGCTTGCTGTGCCTGCATGTTAACGTTCAATGATTCATGTACAATACACAAAGGTCCTTCTGAACCTTTTGGTCTTTCAACGTCTAAAAATATTATGATAGAACAGTTGTGAAAAGTAAACAGAACATATTTTTAAAAAATGATGCAGTTTGCAGCTTCTGTTTTTTATCCAGTGTAGGAAAGACACATAAATCAGAAATAACACAGGGAAGGGATGTTTAGTCTCTCTATGTCACAAATGGAGCATTATCCAGTCTCAAATGTTGAAGAATGTAGTGAAGAATTTAATCTTAATTACGTTCTTCAACATTTGGACTCCACAATACTTAGGTGAGGATCTTGTTCGTGGGTTTTAGCTCCACCTTCAACATAATTATTTGGAGCTCTACAGCAAGCTAACCCAGTTAGCTGTACCCTACAGTATCTGTCAATGGATTACGAACTTCCTGACAGGAAAGAAACAATACGCAAGGTTGGGCTCCTACTTGTCCGATCCAATGTGATTAAGAACAGGCTCTCCCCCAGCTTGTATTCTTTTACTCCTCCTGTTCTCACTTTATACAAATGACTGTACCTCCATAGAAAAATCCATTAAAATCCTAAAGTCTGGGGATGGCACAACTGCCGTTGGTCTCATCTCCAATAACGATGTGACCTGCTATCAAAGAGAACTGGACCATCTTGCGACATGGTGTGCTCATAACAACCTGGAGCTTAATGCTATCAAGACAGTGGTAATGAGGGTTGACTTCTGCCAACAACTCCCCCCTTGAACATTAATGATCGGACGACTTCTGTGGTCGAGTCAGACTCCTGGGGACGAACCATTACCAACACATTGAAATGGAACAAGCATGTTACGTTCATCACCAGGAAAGCCCAGCAGAGATTGTTCTTCCTAGGTCAGTTTAGGAAACTTAACATCTTAGGGTGTATCCTGATGAATCTTTACTGAGCCATCATTGAGAGTGTTGTAACCACCTCTATCACCATTTGGTTTCCTGGCATTTCCTCACTCTCCAGATCCAAGTTGCAGTGAATGGTCTGCTCAGTGGAGAAGATTATTGGCCATCAGCTACTGACATTAAAGGATCCGTTCATTGCCAGGGCAAAGAGCTGGAAAAATTACTGCAGTGCCCACCCACCTTATCAGTCACCCATTCACCAAATTGCCATCAGGGGGACGCTACAGGTCCATCACCACCAGGACTACATGTCATCGCCAAAGCTTCTTTCCTGCTTCTCAACAAAGCTCACTCAGATGTAATACCGAATTGTCCCTACACTGCACAACAGCCATCAACTGGCCTTTCCTGTTCTCCTTGCCAACTACTGTATTTAGTCTGTTCATATTCAAATATGATTATTGACATTTGTGCTCATTGTGGATTGCTCATGCTTGTTTGCACTATTGTCTTGTAAATTGTTGGTTGTTATTGTGCTGTCTGTTATGGTATTGTCCTGTGTTTTAAACTTGGCACTAAACCACAATCAATTCTTATTTTTCACATACTAGCAATAGAGTGATTCTGAAATCTCACAGAATAATATGCATGGATTGTTGAAGCACTCTTGACTATTTAGTTGACGTACCTTCTTTTAGCTAAAACACTGCCTGTGTAGTTTTCCCATGTAGTCTTGTTTTCCCTCATTCATTACTTTCCTGCACAAGACAGCTGAGGAGGAACTTCTGTCACTGAGCTGTGCATCTCAGAATTCTCGCCCAGAGAACACTGGAGGTGGAGTCTCTCAATATATTCAAGGTAGAGATTGACGAACGTTTAAACTAGAAGGGAGACAAACGATAAGGATAGGAAAAGGGAAATGCCGTCGAGGCCAGGATTGGAAGACCCCTGATCTTATTAAATGATAGAAAAGGCTTTGTCTCACCCGCTTATGCACGGGCCCTCATTCTCCCTTTCAGGACTCTAATAGGAAAAACATTTTTCACAAGCCTCCACAACATCTGCTTTCCTAATGATTCAGCATTTCCTGTGCAGCAGGAGCTTCACAAACCGTTAGAGCAGAATGTGACGGGGTCATTCCTCAAGCTCAGGTGACGCTCCCTGGGTTAATGGGAATGCTTCTGTTACAACATTCACCTAATTTGGTCTCCGCAGTTTTTACTGGCGACTTTCTCTGTTCACCTGCTTAACAAGACACAAAATTCAGCTTGTTTCAATTTCCGTAACCATATTATCCGAATAACTCTGGAAGTACATCAATAGGACGTTGATAATTATTTGTATTGAATACAGTTTGGTGCAGAGCCCAATAATAAAATGAGTTAAGAACCTTTTGGTTAATAAAATGTGGATACGGTTTCTTAAACGCAAAAAAGAAAATCATTTTTAAAATAAAGTTGCCGGGATTACAACATGAACTTTAGCAGGCACGCAGCCAACACTGACTAGTATAATCAAACCACCCTCACCCTAACAGTTGTAGCCTGTTTACTGACTAGATGAATAGGAGCCGTCAACTTTAACTAAACATTTATCTTAAGTAAGAAAGTAAATCACATTGACCTGGCCTGCGGGGATAGGCGATAATAACCGGCTGAATAGTACCAGTTTCGTTTTTCTTCTTAATCACCGTTCTGTTTATAATACATATTTAAGATACGCTTGAACGACTCAACGTCTAGTTGCTTCCCCGGGATAGAGCGCCCAGGGAGGGGTAGAGCCGCGCAGATGGTACAACCGATGCAACAATGTGACACAGCCTTACTTTGCTACACTCTGTCCCATTCACAAGTATCCATCAATGCCAGGAAGCGCGCCAGTGCACCCCCACCTGACCACGGCCTGTCCGTGACACTGAACACCCGCCCCTTCCTACTCACGCCAATCACAATTTATTTCCCGAAATGCAGCAGGAGTGATGTGCACATGCTCAGTATCAAAACAGACCTTTGTCTTAAAGCCTCCTGGTCATAAAGACTAATTCCTCAAATACAACAGCAACTAAAATCTCGAGTGATTTAAGAAAATATTATCTGACTAATTTCAGTAATCAGTGGATAACGTACCTCACCAGAACTCATTCTCCAACCTACAGATTCACTTTCAAGGTCTCTACAAATTCATGTTCTTTGTATCATTAGTTTATTTTAAAAATATTGTGTACGATAGTTGTTTGTCAGTCTTTGTGAGTAGATTTCCATAAATTCTATTGTGTTGCTTTATTTCCCTGTAAATGCTTGCAAGAAAAATGAATCTCAAAGTAGGATATGGTGACAGATCATACTTGATAATAAATTTACTTTGAATTTTCTTGACCACTTTGTTTATTAGGCTTATTGATGAGTAGACGGGCAATTGTACGAAAGGGTGCAGGTAGGAGACATTCACCTAGTGTTGTGTGAACTGAGGTTCACCTGTTCAAATATCTTTCAGGCACTGTAATTGTATCCACCTCAGCAGCTTCCTCTTACACCTCATTTCACACTTCAACCATGCCTTGTGCATCCACAGACAGACAACCACATTTGCCCTTTATGAGATCCCTTCTCTCCTCAGTTATTTGGCTGTTAATACTGTATAGTTGTAAACCCCCACCAGTGGTTCGGTGAAGACCCCACTTGTTCCCTGTGCCCGATCCTGGCAACACTCAAGCATATCCCTGGCAAGCTGCAAAACCAGCCTCACACAAGGCAGATACTTGTGGTGCCTGGCAACGGCAATCGAGACCAAGAGGACAGCTACCAGCTCCTTGCCCCCTAGAACGACTAATGCTCTGGCACCAGCAGCATTCATCCAGGAGGGAGAGAAAAGACCAACTGATCTCCCTCCTAAGCCAGAAACGGCAGATGAACATCGCCTGCAACAGGACAATGCTGGTGGCTGTCAATAAACAACTCACCATTCCACTGGAAATTGCCATCACCAGTCTCAGGCCAGACTTGGTTCTCTGGTCCAGTTCATTACAGATCGTTTACATTGTGGAACTCGCATTCCCATGGGGGGATTCAGTGGCTGAAGCATATGAACACAAGAGGCTACACAATGCAGATCTAGCAGCTGAAGCTCAGCGACGGGGCTGGTAAACCAAAGTTTATCCTGTGGAAGTGGACATTTATAGCCACATCCACCACTGAATTGCTGAAGGAGCTAGGGATCCATGGTCAGTCTCTACAGCAAACCATCAGAGCCACATCAGAGGCAATGGAAAGAAGCAGTCATTGGATTTGGATCAAGCAAAAAGACCTTTCCTTGGTTCCATGGTAGCATCAAGAGAGTGAGAAGATGCAACGGGAAGTGACCCTGGGATGCCAGACGTCATCGTTGGGCCCTCCGGAGATAATCGATGAAACGTCGAGGAAGGAGGATACCCACTTGAAAACCTCTGCGTGTCAGTCCTGTGCCACTCCCAACGTCAAGGCAGTCTCGGGCAAGTGCTCACAACCCATTGGCATGAGCGATATTAACATCATATCCTGTGTTTTTTGATTTTGGAATCCCTTAGGATTCTCTTTTACCTCATCCACCAAAGCTATTTCTTGTCCTCATACAACATACAAAATGTTGGAGGACCTCAGCATGTCAGGCAGCATTTGTGGAAGAAAGTAAAGACAATGTTTCGGGCCAAGACCCTTCATCAGGACTCATGTTTGTCATATCCCCGTTTTGCTTTTCTATTTCTTCTCAGTGTACACCTACATCTCTGGTACTCCTCACGGGGATTTCCTTGATCCCATGACATACGCCACCTCCTTCCTGACCAACACCTCAATATTCTTTCTCATCCAGGGTTCTGTAACCTTGCCAGCCTTGTCCTTCATTCTTGCAGGAATTTTGTTTTTCCCTGAACTGCCCCCTCAAGGGCTCCCACTTGCTAGATGCCTTTTACCTGCAAATATCCTCTCCCAATCAGCCTTTGCAAGCAATATGATGGGACTAACTCCACCAAGGGATCTCAACTAAGATGTGATTCTCCATAGGATTTGATTAACCTGCTGAAGTTGTGGATATTTTCAAATACTTTTCCTTGAGTGAGCTAGTTAACATGTTACGAATACCTTATAGAAATATTGTCCTGGAGCTTATCACACTGCCAAAAAGTCACAATGCTAAACTATTTTTGAAGTTAGAATTTTTGTTTGTATGTGAATCTTGCTGTCATTTTGCACTAGTAGTGTGACACGCAAAGAGAAACCAGGTAAGCAATTTAGTATTTATGGGATCAAGTGACTATAGTTTTTTTCAGAAGCATAGAACCATTGAGAAAAATAGTAATGAAAATTATATGTATAAGTGCTTTGCTTCATGCACATTAATAGAGAATATAGAAAATATCTTGCCTTTAATATCAAGATTTTTCATTTTATGTATATAGTGACCTTGTAATGAGTTACATTGGGATCACCTCAAGGTCAATGCCAGTAGCTCTTAAAAGACTGATTTTCAGTTGTTTGTTTAGAGATAGGGTATAATAACAGACCCATGCTGCCCATTTACACCTGTGTGATCAATTAATCTACTAACCTGTAAATCTTTGGAATGTGGGAGGAAACCAGAGCACCTGGAGGAAAACTGCCCGTTCACAGGAAGAGTGTACAAACCCCTTGTGGAGCTGAACCCAGGTCGCTGGTGGTGTTATAGCTTTACACTCACCGTTAGGCTACTGTTACAGCTTTACACTCACCGTTAGGCTACTGTGCTGTTGCATTTAAGATTATTTAAGATCTCTAGCTTTTGAAGTTGCAGAATGAGATTCAGAATGATATGGTTAATGAAACAGCTTTGGAGCTCTGGCTTGAGGATTTTGGGAAATATCATAGAATTATGGAAATACACAGCACAGAAATGGGCCCTTTTGGCACATCTTTTCTATGCCAACTGTGATGTCTATCTGTTCCAATGCATTCATCCCTGATCTCTCTACTTCTTTCCTATCTGAGTGCCTGTCCAAATGCTTTTGCAATATTGCAATAGTATCCAGCTCCCCCAGCTCCTCTAGCAGTTCATTCTGGATATTCAACATCCTCTGTGTGAGAAAACATTCCCCTTGGTTCTCCTGTAAATGCCAAATGTGGGCAAATGAGATGGAGCATAGATAGGCACCATGATCGGCCTGGATAGGCATTGTGGTCGGCCTGGATAGGTACCATGATCGGCCTGGATAGGCACCGTGGTCGCCATGATTGGTCTGGATAGGCACCACGGTCGGCCTGGATAGGCACCACGGTCGGCCCAGATAGGCACCACGGTCGGCCTGGATAGGCACCGTGGTCGCCATGGTTGGCCTGGATAGGCACCACTGTCGGCCTGGATAGGCTCCATGGTCGGCCTGGATAGGCTCCATGGTCGGCCTGGATAGGCATCATGGTTGGCCCAGATAGGCACCACGGTCAGCCTGGATAGGCATCATGGTTGGCCCGGATAGGCACCATGGTTGGCCTGGATAGGCAGCATGGTCGGCCTGGATAGGATGGACAACTGGGACCCATTTCTGCACTATAAATGTCTACATTTCTTTGAAATTTCTCCCATCTCACTTTAAAACCCTGGTCTCTAATTTTATATCTTGCTGCACTGGGGACAAAGTAAGATTCTATCTATTCTATCTACTGTGTGCCACTCATAATCCTACATTCCAGTAGGAACAAACTCAGCCAGTCTAATCTCTCCTTATAACTACAGCCCTCTCTTCTGGGCAATGTGCTGGTGAATACTGTACCTTCTGCATTCTCTCTTTTGCTCACTATAACTACATATCTCTGGTCACATTGATAGGACTGATCTTGTCAGGCTGCACAGGCAGGGTTTTCCAGTCTCGATCCAGCTGACAGGAGTTAACCGCCACTCGTTTCCAACTCATCGTCTGCAGCCTTTTTAAACTCAGCTCTCCTCCACAATCCTTTGTTCCCTCACTGAACTAACCAGCTGCTCCTAGCCTTCAGTTACCGTGTTGTGTTCAGTACCTGCTCTCTCTTGTGGCTTGTTATTTCATAGTTTATTACTAAAATATTGTTTAATGCCAAATTATCTCCGGTGCTCTGCTTTGGGGTCAAGCCTCTGCTACGTTTCCTGACAGATCTGGCACGAGTGAAGTAGATTTAGGTGGGAATGGCTCAGAAATCCTCATGTCTAATCCCATGTATTCCCATTGTCCCATCAGCTCTTACGCAATCAGAGCAGCATCTCCTATACCATGCTCCAATTGCAAAACTGACATTGCTCCAAAATTGCCATTATCACTTGGGAAAAAAAATATGAAAGGACGTAATGGCTTGGGTTATTAACCCTTCCACTATCTGAATCCTGAAGGTTATAGCTACTGTACTGGACTAGCATCATAGGATAAGGAATTTAGCATGAACCATCTACCTAACCTTGTCTGACTACTGATTGACACATTGGTCTAAAACAGTGCGATTGGGAATCACTCCCTCCATTACAAATCAATTGAGTATAATGATTTTTTTTCTGCATTGAAGATACATCCTACTTTGTGTAATGTAGAAATACTGTTCTGATAACTGGGACAGATTACAAAAAGATTTTGCCGCCTACTCTACTAACCATGAGGAATGACAGCCATCCGTGTAATCCTGTAGCACCAAAACCTGTCATATCATTGTCCAACATATCCTCTTTTCACTACCGCACTTCAAAACAGACTGTATAAAATGGGGCTGATTGAGAGCAGAATTATGTGTGTCTTCAAATGAAATGTTATGGATCCAATTCTATGTTCAACTACAAAGTTAGAGACAAGTAGTGTTTCAAATCCATAAATGAGAGACAAATAGTCTAGACATTGAATTTCCTTAAGACTAATGATGGACAGCTAAGAACTTACTGGTAGAAGTTATACTCAATTCTGACAAAAGTCTGAATATCTTTGTTAGAGGTGATACTTATGTGTTTCTAGCCAAAATAATTGAGTGTAGACCTCTTCTCAGCTTCTTTCAAAATTCTTCCCATTGATGTTGGTACCCAGCAGGTTTATTTCACTCTGTGTGTTTTAGGTTACAGAGTCACAGAGTAAAGCAGCATGGAAACAGGCCCTTCTGCCCAATTTGTCCATACTGGCCAGCAGGCCCATCTGAGCCTGTCCCATTTGCCTTTGCCTGGCCCATATCTTTCTAAATCTTTGATAGCAACGAAGTGCTTCGGGCCATTTTGGAGTCTATGGCCTTTTCTCATGGGATAACTCTTAGGTTCGAAGGGGTAGCTCAGTCTGCCCTCTATGTCTGGATTAGGTCACTATAGGTAGAAAGGGTACCAAGTTAAGGAGCTCCAGCAGAGAGCTGGATTGAGTACATCCAGCCAGAAATAAATACGGGAAGAAAAATGCAGATTTATTAATGCATTTCAGGGATAAATCCACAAGTAACTTGTATAGTAAATTGTAATAACAATTGATCCAAGCATCAATTAAAACATTTAAACGTTGCTGATTGATGATTCTTCAAAGGTTCAAAGGCTCAAAGGTCCAATTTAATGTCAAAGAAATGTAGACAATAAACATCCTGAAATGCTTTTTCTTCACAAACATCCACAAAAATAGAGAAGTGCCCCAAAGAATGAATGCCAGATAAACATAGGAAACTCAAAGTCCTCCCCAGCTCCCCTCCCTCCTGCGTGTAAGTGGCAGCGAGCAACAATCCCCCCCCCTCTCCCCACCAGCAAAAAAAGCAAGCATTGGTACCACCACCGAGCACTCAGCGTGAGCAAAGCAATAGCAAAGACACAGACTTGCAGTTACCCCAAAGACTTCTCATTACACCCGGCATTCGACATACTGCAGATTCTCTCTCTCCCTAATAAAGGAGAAAAAGATGACTCCATTTTCACAGCGAGTGGGGAGACATAACAAACAGCTCGCTGGTTTATGATGTTAAAAGTCCGTTATGTTGCTTTTCTCGAGCTCTGTGCCTGAAGATCGCAAAGATCTCGGGTCTTCGGGCCCACAGCCGATACCCCGACTCCCCCGACAACACATGGGTCTCCTGCCATGACACCGACCCTCAATCCGCCCGTCTCCAGAGCCCGGAGGTCTTAGGTTTCTGAATTCGAACTGGACTCTCAGGCTGCAACCTTGGCGTGCCGAACAACGGCCAGTCCTGAAACCCCGAGAACAGGTCCCATCCCACGAAGAACTGAAGTCAGCATGTAACTCCAGGTCAGGGTCTTCAAAAGAACCCTGAA